>NC_079492.1:129778860-131099693 GCF_020520425.1 Spinacia oleracea | reverse complement strand
CGGATTCCGTACCAGGGTCCTAGGGTCCCTGCCTGGTTCTTGGGGGAGCGGGTACTCCGGCAGACTACCGAGCTTATACGGATGCCCCAGTCTCCGCCTTCTAGTATGTTGCGCCCTACTGGGCATCCTTGCTAGTCGTTGGGTGATGCTGCAATGGGGTGTGCCTGCGGGCGAGCTGGTGATGCTTGATTCCAGCTATCCTACTTTTGTGCGACTCCGGATCTTGCTTCATCCAGTTGCCGAGGTAAGTGTAATCTTAGGACTTTACTAATATGCAAGTGTTCTACTCTTTTTTGTTGTGTTCTGACTTGTTGTTTGTCTGTGTTGCAGCCTGAGCCTACTGATCTTGGCGGTTGGGTGCCGCCTCATTGTATGATCCATTATACCACGACAGGCGGGTCTAAGATCATAGAGGAAGTGCATGTGATCCCTGATGAGAAGGGATCTCACCCGTTGGTCCCTGCGGGTGCTCGTACGATATGATATTTGTTCGTCTAGCAATCATACTTATTGTGTACTTTCGGATTCTTACATGCATGTTTGTTGACATTTTTTTTGCTTAGGTACCTGTCGGGATGGTCAACCAGGTAGTCAGAGTGGTCAACCGGTTGAAGGCCGCGTTATCCTCGGCTCGGGCGACTCTTTCTTGCAACAACCTGAACTTGACTCAGGTATGGTGCCTGACCACTTTACTTTAGTTTGTCAGTTGGTTATATATGTGCTAACTTGCGCCTGAATTTGGCAGGCTGGTGTGCCGCATACCCGCGTGCAGGAGACGGCGCGGACCCCTCGGAGGGATCTGTATTCTTTTGAGGGAGATTGTGGTGCCTCTGGATCGCATGATAGACCGCGTTTTTCGGACGCCGGTTTGGGTCAGAGACCTATGCGGCCACCGACTGGGCCTAGGAGGAATTATGTCGGGACATTTGGGGTGCCACAGTCTCAGATGGGTTGCTAGGCTCCTTTGTTTCAGCCATTCCAGACTAGTTGGCAGCCTCAACCGTTTCAGTAACCCTTCAGTGCTGGGTGGGTGCCTGCGCCGCAGAAGCAGAGTTGGGATTCTTCTTAGATCGAGACCCTGTTCGATGGTCTGCACGATTCGCAGGGTGCTGGCACGAGTGGTGGTGCTCATGACGATGAGGATGGGCCTTAGTAGGCCGTATACATACATTTGCTAGTTTGGACATGTATTATTTTTCGTATGGTGCTACAGACTTTTGTACATATTTTCGTACTTAGTTTCTTTTGTTTCGTCCGTGCGTGCATCGATTTTTGCGAAAAATAGGCCATTTTTTCAGCATCTTGCCTTAGCCGGAGGTATTGTCTTTTGGAGGTATACCGACTCACTTAAACAGAAAAGAAAACAAAAACACATAACAGGAAATGATGCGCTTTAAGTTTTAGGATCAGCAATGCTTATCAGAATTTTCGTCAAAGCAAACTTTTATTCGGAAATCTAGTTGGAGTACAGAGTCTTAGGAGAATAATTGAATCCTGGCTGTCCTACAATAGTTGACCTATAACAGAGTTTTGATAAGTGGGTTTTTAACCCACTAAGGATGGTGTTTTTAGGTGGACTTTAGTGTTAGTTTAGTGGATTTCTATCTCTTTTTCCTTACTTTTTCCAATTTTCTTACTTTTCTTAGTTTCACTAGTTTTTATAGTTTTTAGGCCCTTTTCATCTTTGTTTTTTCTTTGTGTCCCTTGTTTCCTTTCCCTTTGTTTAGTTATTTGGTGATCCACGAGCATTTTGATGAGCCAAAGAGCCAAGAAAAGAGTCGGAGAAACCGGAAAAGCCAAGGAGTCGAACTTGTGCACAACTGCCATACTAAAACGAGCATTACTTTTTTCTGCTTAATATTTTCTTGTGATTCTAGTTTGAGATGAAGGCTTATTCCAAGAGCTTTCCAACGAGTAGTCACACGACTTATTTCGAAGAGTAACGAAGAAGTTATGGCCATTTGAAGCAGGCCATGTTCGATTTTCCGCGAGAAAGCCATCCCGCCCGCGACGAGGACCATCCCGCCCGGGACAAGCCATCCCGCCCGCGACGAATTTTACCCCGGGCGGGATTTTTCTACTGGAACTCTTTGTTATTTTTTCCCAGCTCTCTCGTCCCGCCCGGGACAATCCCGTCCCGCCCGGGACGACGTGGTCTGCGATTTTTTTATTTTGACGGATTCCCCAATGTTAAGGGGATTATTATCGTTTTTGGCTTAGAACTTGATGTACATTCTCTCATATTTTCAGATTCTCTCTCTAGAAAAACACTTGGTTTAATTTACTTGCTTATTTAGATTAATCTTCCAATTCAAGATCAAGAATCAAGATTGTAATTCACATTTTCAGCAATTTCCTCCATTGAAGCTTCATTGTAAACTCTAAACTTCTCTACTTTTTATTTCAATTAATCAAGTAGTGGTGTTATTCAATTCTTGTTCTTTATCAACTTATTATCATGTATTACTCGATTATTATTGTTTTTGTTGGTTTGATTTCCATGGATTGTGAGTAGTAAATTTCTAGGGTTCGGGGCCATAAAAATTAATTATTTAACGCTTCAAAAAACAAAAACGCCCAAAAATCCAATTTCGGGGCCTGTTTTTGACATTCTGTTCTCATTAATTGATTTAAAAACGCCGTTTTCAATCAGATTAAGGCCAGAACAGTCGAAATTCCGACACTTTACGAATTCATAACCCTTTTCTACGATTCATCCAATAATCAAGAAAAATATTCGAAAAGTCACGAAAAATTTCAGAAAAATTTCGACAATATCACAAACATATAAACATGCTAAAAATTACTTAATTATATGAAGCTCATGATACCACTGAAGGGGTTTACAGGTAAATACATAACATGATAGCGGAATAACCCCAAAGCCATGAAACATGTCTATAGTAAAGATAAAGCATAACTTACGTTTGTAGCGTGTTTTCCACTTAGTTCAACGAACACGAACAAGAACTCCAAATATCGTATCTCTACTTGGTTCACCGACACGTTCAGATCCGTCTTGAGATTGATGGCTTAGATCTCCTTCAAGATATTTTACTTTTTGGAAAGAACAGTCTAATGGAGGCACATAGAGAATTAGGGTTCTCTTGGTTCTTAGGTTAGAATTAATTATTAGGCTAGGAAAACATGTGTTAATAGGTTATTAAAATAACCTTTCAATTTTCCAAGCTAACCGGCCAAAGCAAGAGCCTCAACCAGCCAGCTCGGCCCACTCGAAGCACCAATATACAACGAGCATGATGCTAGGCGGTGGGCCGCAGCGCTGCTCCTGCTTGCCCCATGCACCCATGGCTAGGCAGCGAGGCCATTGGCCAGCGCTGCACGCTTGTGCGTTGCGCCCATGGGCCTTGCGCCTCGTGCGTTTGACTCGTGGTTGCTTCTTCGTGTTGAGATTAAATTATGCTTCGATAATTTATTTATCGTTTCGTATTTGACGATTCAACGTCGTACGATACGATTATTCGTTTTGCCTAGCTTATGAATATACGCAATACGATATACGATTTCGATTCAACGTTTAATCGTATAATTATGTTTTCCGAACTAATTTCCCGAAAGCTATTAAATAAATTTCCGATTCATTTAATCCGGTGATCTGTTACATGCCAATGGTGTGACCTTATAGGTTCAGTCAAGAGTAAGTTGAGAGCCAAATTAGAATTAGAAGTCACTGATCGGAAGCATTGCTACAACCATGGTTGTTAAACTCCCGATTCGGATCTTACGATTCTACGACTATACGATCCTAAAACACGCAACCGATCCGGATCTTAGGTAGGATCTCAGCAAAGTAAGGAGACAAAGAATTACACGAAAACAAACAGAAGCAAAAGCATACCCTCCATGCATCCGAGACGCTCTCAACAGTTGCAGCAACTTGGGACAAGGACTCTTGACGCTCTCGGCTGGACGGCATCCATAGACGGTTGACCTCAGGCCAAAGCTGGACTCGTGGCGCATCTGCCGACCCATAGTCGTCAGGGAACTCCACTGCAAGCTTCTTCTTCCAAGACGGAGGTGGAAACTTCTTCTCAGCAGGCAGGGACAGACCAGTCTCTCCCGTTACTGTGGCGTCGATGGAAGCCTTTGGCGGCTTCGGAGGTGACAACACAGTGATGGGTTTAGGTCGAGACACACTCCCCAGTGTCTCCAACCTCCTCCTTAGCAACGCGTCCGCAGAGGGAGCCTTACCAGAGCGTGTCGATGGGCCAGTTCCTGTCGAAAGCATTTATGACGACTCAGTCTCGTCACAACAGTTGTAATTTATATTTGTTTTGAAAAAGGGCAACGAACCCAAAAGTTGTAAACTAACCCTAACCCATGTTTACCTGTTGACGTCGACATGTTTGCAGGCTCAGAGATTTCTTCTTCTTGAGAGGTCTCCTCACGATCGAACTTTATGCCGACAAAAGCTCTGTCCTTTAGAGGGACTCCCAACAGCACGGCAGTCTTTTCTACAGCTTCGGCACCGACTCCAACTGTGTCGAAGGATGCACCTACAAAAACAAGAAAGTGAGACAGAGTCAAATCAACAAGCCCAAAAAACACAAAAAACAAACAAAATACCTCTAGCCATCCATTCCCCCGTCAAGAAGTCGGAGTCGGGCCCTAAACTAGCCAACTCCACAAAAAAGAACCGACCCATCCACCCGCGGTCATTCGACTTGTCCGCACCAAGAAGAGCCTCCCTGTCATCCTTGACATGCAACAAGTATCTACCAGCCCCATAATTCTGGACCTTGTAGGTGTAAACCAGGTCCTCAACCCGGAATTCCATATCCAGTTTGCCGGCCAAATGGTCGACCAGGTGCATTACCCTCCAGACCTGCAGCATCAGTTGCGCCGGCGGCACCGCCAGTGCCCTCAGAACTCCTCGCACCAGTGGCGAGAAGGGATAAGTGTACCCAATTCTAAAGGGGTACTCATAAAAGCACACCCAACCGTCCGATACCCAATCGGCCCGTTCATCGGGCTGCGGCAACCGAATTACCGTCAACGAAGGGAAATCACACTCCTCCTTGAGTATCTCCACATCTTGCTTCCCCCAAGTGGTCGGCCGAGCATTCTTTCTGTCCAGAATGTGGGTAGGGCTGAAGATTGGTCCCTCAACCAGATCGCACTCCACCACCACTCTCTTGTTCTTCGCACGGGTGGATTTTGTTCCCATTCGTTGCGACATAGAGAGAATTAAAGAAAGAAAGAAGAAGGGAAGAAGATGGAAGAAGAACAGTTACGTGAAGAAAGGAGAGAGAAAGAGCGCCGATTGCTTTTTCAGGGAAAGGGAGGAAAGAGATTGCAGAAGTGAGTACGGGTGGTTGGGCGCACAGCCCTATTTATTGGCGCAAGTTGGGCGGTTGATCTTTCCAAAGCAAAGTCATCATTACTCTAAAGTCGTCAGCATTGGGGAGGTTAAGGGGCAGTTTCCACCCTTCCTTCCGTGAAACCCATTTTTCCTTTTGAACTTCCCGGAATAAATTCAAAATGGGTTTGGGGACAATTGTTAGGGGGGAAAATACCCTCTTGGTGACATGGGCAGGCGTGGAAAGCATTGTGTACGTGGCTGCCAGCAAGGCACATGCTGGCACCGTTCGAACTCCTTCTCAACGGTTGGGATCAAAACAACCGTTAAGAATCCTTGATGAAGTTGGCCTTCATTACGTATTTATTGTCCAATTATGTGCAATTAAGCACGAGCGTTACACTTTCATTGTAAAAGCCTATAAAATGGCTTAATCTTGTTAGTTTACATAGACGATTCTCTAAGCAATAAACATACTATCATTCCATGCTATTACAACTTGCTCTCGTAACTCTCAATTATCTAGCTCGATCGATTGTTAGCACCATCATCAAGGCAAGTTCGTCTTTAAGTCTAATTTGCCCAAAACAGTTAGTTTTCCGATTAGTGCTCCCAATTGCTTAAGTATTTGGAAATTGTAATGGAAATTGTAGATTTGAACTTGAATTTTGTATTTGATTTTGAGAGAAAAATCAAAGATTACGACGTTGTATTAGAAATCTCCCTCCCCAACTTCTTAGGAAATGAGGGTTTATATAGGGGATTAAGCGGCTACAAACCAAGAGCCACCTGCGCCTGGCGCAGGCCCAGCGCCTAGCGCTGGTGACGTGGCCCAGAATCCGCCAAAACAACGACGATGGCACCGTCCTTGGTTTGTTTTGTATTGTTGTACCTTCGTACTATTTGTACGAAGTTGGCACGTAATGTTTTCTTGGAGGTTAACGCTTGGGTTTGCGTCTAAAAACAAGCCGTTTGTGAATTTGAATTTCGTGTTTGGACTCGGTTTTACGGGACGGGGTCCTGCATGCTCGATTTTGTGGGTCGGCGCCCGAATTTGGATTGCTTAATGTCATTTTGACTAGAAAGGACCTTGTAAAACCAATGGAGAGGTCCATTTGGTGAGATTATGTTTGGATTTTGAAATTGATTTTTGGAAATTGTATTTTGTACCGAGTTCCGTAATGAGAACGGGCTCAGGAATTGGACTTTGGATTTTGGATTTTGGAACACACTTTAGTTATTGGGACTTCCGCACGGAGTTGCACCAATCACCTAGCAAGGATAATAGTATCGTCATCATCCCATTAGGGGAGACACGAATTAGGTGTCTACATCGACATTCGCAGAAGTTGC
This sequence comes from Spinacia oleracea, assembly GCF_020520425.1. NCBI lineage: Eukaryota > Viridiplantae > Streptophyta > Magnoliopsida > Caryophyllales > Amaranthaceae > Spinacia > Spinacia oleracea. Next base: position 131,093,020 of record NC_079492.1, on the reverse strand, counting down.
ATCAATTGGCTTCTCCACCTCTCCTACATCAATGTCCATGGAAACAATAGGCTCTTTTGTAATTACTTTCATGGTCTCCAAGGCCTCAGTCACTCTAACAGCTTATATAGTTCTATTTATTTAGGACAACTCAGATTGTACGCAATACCTAAATTTCATTTGACTCGGATTTTTAAACGTTTTTCGGTCATTTATAAATTAATAAAGTATATCATTGACTAATGTTATTAGAATCGCGATCCGGATCGTAGGATCGTATGATCCTACGGTCCATTTTTTGCAAAACGATCTAGATCGCAAGCAGAATCGCAGGAATGGTGGGATCGTAGCAGGATCGGTAGGATCGTATAGGATCGATGGGATCGTAATAGGATCGTTACGATCCCAATTTTCACTTAGATTGGTGCAGGATCGGTCAGGATCGTGCAGGATCGGTCGATCCTACTTTTTACATATTAAAAAGATCCCTAAAGAAAATAACTTTATTTTTAAGCCTAAAAATTGATAAGCCAACTTCATAAACGAAAACATTTCTCTATTCTAATCTATATAGCTATTACAAAGCCATATTGGCTTTAAAGTATCAATATTATGTGAGAAAAAAATATGTATTTAGAATCCATGTTGTTTGAAAGATATGTATGTATTCATTTAGAAGCATTTTTCTTACTCCTTTTTACAATTTTGTAGGATCTTACGATCCTACGATCCGATTCTACCGATTCGATCCTACCCCCCCTCACCGATCCAAGGTGGGATCCCGATCCTAACAACCTTGTGACATTGACTTTAAAACATAAATGCGCACTTGTCATTTTTATGTTTTTTCTTGTTAGGTGAGTTGGAAAGCCTCCATATAAATAAGGCAATTTAAGGCCCACGAAAATAGGCCCGGGTTTTCGCAAAATTGTAATTTCAGTGGGACAAAAGTGAAATGCAAGTACGGAAAAGTAAAAGGACTAACATATACGTATATGCCTGAAAAATGAATAGAATTATGAAAATATAATATAAAATATATCCTATATATACAAAATGCGCTCCATGGGCACCGCTAAGTCCTAGGAGGCAAAATGCCGCTCCACACGTCGCGAGCTTTTATAAAACTCTAATCACTTTACTGCAGCGAACATACATGACAATAAGTTCGCATATATCTGTTCGCACAGTTTGATCATTGCACCAAAGGACAATGAACACATAAATAAATCCGAGAAAATGTGAACAAGGAATATTGAAAATACCCACTAAGGTGTCGAACGAAGCAGCAACAGAAATGACGAACATTCCCGTCAAAACTCGGTTTTAACGAAGCAGAACGCAAGAGAATTCTTGCGCCCACCAAATAAGCAAAAGAATGTTCTTGCGCAGAATTTTTAAGCGTCGAAAAAATCTTGTGCTGCATGATTCGCTGATAAAAAAAAAAGGGGGCCACTTAGCCTTCTCCCAACTGCAAATCATCCGTTATACTTTACGACTTCCTTCCCGCGGAAAAAGTAACGGTTTTTCAAAATTATTATTTTTATTCAAAAATATAACAAGTATCGTTGGTTGTAACACCCTAATAATGCCTTGCTTTTATAAAACCATTTTCCAACTTAAAAAAAGGACTTACTAAAGTATTACCGCCACCGTGATAGCGGATAAGGCTAATACAAGAATTACGCAGCGGAAGTAACTAACTTTCAAACAATAATTAATAGTTAATGGCCTCCATACAAGTTGGAACCATAACGACCCTAAACCAAATACTTCAGATTGTAAAAAAAATTGTAAGAGAAAACAACTCGCTCAACCAATCCCCATGCTAGATAACTTCTCTTGCAAGTCATCTCTACAAACCTGTATATTAAAATTCTACTCCCCAACAACGCAAGTGTAATTGGTGGATCATCATAGGGTCATTAAGAAAAATGTAGGTGTTTACAGTTAAATAAATAACATGATAGCGGAATAACCCAAAGGCAGGAAGCATGTATAAAGTACAGGTTAAGCATAACTTACGTTTGTAGTGTGTTTTCCCTTAGTTCAACGAACACGAACAAGAACTCGAAATGTCATTCCTCTACTTGGTTCACCGACACGTTAAGATCCGTCTTGTGATTGATGACTTAGATCTCCTTCAAGATTGTTTAGATTTTGGGAAGAACACTCTAATGGAGGCACATAGAGAATTAGGGTTCTCTATGTCCTTAGGTTAGAATATGATATTAGGTTAAGTTGAAAAACATGTAGATTTAATAACCTATCAAGCAATAAAGCCAACCGGCCAGAGCAAGAGGCTTCGACGGCCAACAAGCCCACGACCATATACACGCAGTGCAGCGGGAATTTGGACCGTGGGCCGTAGCTGCTGTTGGTCTTCCTTGCGCGCGCTGCCAAGGCAACCAAGGCCATAGGCCAGCGCTACGTGCTTGCGCATTGCGCCCATGGGCCTTGCGCCTCGTGTGCTTGGGTTATGGGTTTGCTTTCATATTTGGGAATAAATTATCCTTCGACAATTTATTTATCGTTTCATACTTTGACGATCCAATGTCGTACGGTACGATTATTCGTTTCGCCTAGCTTACGAATATACGCAACACGATATACGATTTCACGATCCAATGTGTAGACACCTACTTTTGTCCCCATTCCCGAAAGAGAAGGTTCGATGATGAGAACATAAATCTCCACTTGGCAACGCATCTCCTATAAAATAACGAATCTCAGTCACCCTTTCATTTCAGCCAAAACTGCTATTTATAGAAACCTGCTAAGAATAGTAACCGCCGTAAAAGGTAGTTCTTAAAAGTGGCCAAGTCATAAAATATAGAAACCTATCAGAATTAGGTGTTGCACTCCAACATAAATCCTAAAAGAGATAGAATTTGCATTCCTGATATAATTCGAAAATAAGAGTTACGTATTAATTAAATTCCTAACGAACCTAGAGTTCGTAACGGGCCCAGACGCATTCCGTCATAATTTAATATGCACTAAAAGACTCGGATAAATCCCAAAAGCTCTGTATTCTAAGAGTCCAAATCTGACAAAGAACTCGGCCCAGATCCCATTTTCAACGCCTGGATCTGGGAGCCGAAATCTTCGGCGCCCAGCCCTGGGCGCTGAAACTGCTTGGGGCCGTTTTATTTCCGGATTCTTTTTGGATCCGTATCTTAAAATCTATCTTTCCACACACCCTTTTCCTATAAATACAGTCTCAAAACCTACGTGAAAGGAACACACAATTCCATAACCTGAGTATTGACTCTAGCCTTAAGCCTAAGCCTCACGCTGCGAAATTGATCCAGCGTTCTGTCGCAATCGACCCAAAAGTCGAACAGAACGCATCCTGCCCCTTGTAGCTTGATGAATTAAGCCTAAATACTGGAACATTGCTTAGAAACCCGAGATTCGTTAAATAAAAGGAGAAATAGCAAAGCCAAGTGGTTAGTTTTCTGAGAACCACAACACACCTCTCAAGGGTGCGTTGTAATGTGTCCCTCATATGATTTAATCGCTTTCATCACCCTTTTATAAAACTATCAAAATATTAATTTGATTGATCTATCACGCCTAATAAGATAATACCTTGGACAATTGAATTATCATGCTAGGTACCTTAAATCAATCTAAATAAGATAATCACGATCAATTTAGTGTTATGTGTTACATATTGCTAAAATCAATTCAGAATAGTTTAATAGTTTTTAACGCATGTCCCTTCAATTATTTATGCTGAGCTAGTAAGGATAACCTGCCTCTGGAGTATTATCGATGAGCACTCCTCTCGGTAGCTACAGTCCCCCGAACTCTCAATCTCTTCCCTGTGGGTGTACGTTGAGCGATATGATCCCCACACTAGGGATCACAAGGGAACCTATGGCCGTCGTGGTCCAACATAATTGCACTCCCTTTATGTCACGATAACCGGGTTTTGTCAGTTTTTCTCATTGTCGTTAAAAACTGAATGGCGCTCCTATATTACTAGTCGATTGGGTGTAAACTCACAGGAAATCCAAATACACTTGATCTGACAACGTCACGCCCACGAGGGACGAGGTCACGCATTAGCCTCGTGCTTTTTCGACCCCCTCACACAATGTTAAATCATATAATTATGTTTTCCGAACTAATTTCCCGAAAAGCTATTAAATGAATTTCCGATAACATTTAATCCGGTGAACTGTTACATGCCAATGGTGTGACCTTATAGGTTCAATCAAGAGTAAGATGTGAGCCTAATTAGGACTAGAACTCACTGATCGGAAGCATTGCTCTAGCCAGCTGTTCCGATCACTTGATCGCACTGAATTAATTGTTCGTAATTAATCTGAACCTTTGGTATTAGACTAATCACTACAAGAAAATTTACATATAGAGGAAACACCTTGAGGCATTGCCTTTTTTGTGGGCTCTAAAAGTGCTTTTTAGCATTAGTTAATTATGGTAGCCTCTAAAAACTATTTTTAGCGTCGGTGAAATTAAGGTTGCCCCTAAAAGAAATTTTTAGCATTAGTAAAATAACGATTGCCTCTAAAACCTTTTTTTAGCATCAATAGAATTTAAGTTGCCTCTAAAAATTACTTTTTAGCATTAATGAAATAATGGTTGCCTCTAAACCTTTTTTTTTTAGCATAAGTGAAATTTAAGTTGCCCTTAAAAAGTATTTTTTTAGCATTAATGAGATAATGGTTGCCTTTTTAGCATCAGTGAAATTTAAGTTACCCCTAAAAAGTACTTTTTTGCATTAATGAATAATGGTTGCCTCCAAAAACTCTTTTTTTTTTTAGCATCAATAGAATTTAAGTTGCCCCTAAAAAGTACTTTTTTGCATTAATGAAATAATGGTTGCCTCCAAAACTTTTTTTAGCATCAATAGAATTTAAGTTGCCCCTAAAAAGTACTTTTTTGCATTGATGAAATAATGGTTGCCTCTAAAACGTTTTTTAGCATCAATAAATTTTAGGTTGCTCCTAAAAGTTACATTTTAGCATTAATGAAATACTGGTTGCCCCTAAAACTTTTTTTAGCAACAATGAAATTTATGTTACCCCTAAAAATTACTTTTTAACATTAATGAAATAATGGTAGCCTCTAAAATGTTTTTTTTAGCAGCAGTGAAATTTAAGTCGCGCTAAAAAAGTAATTTTTAGCATTAATGAAATAATGGTTACCTCTAAAACTTTTTTTAACGTTACTGAAATTTAGATTTTCCCTAAATGTTCTTTTTTTCATTAGTGATGTTTAGATATCCTCTAAAAGTATTTCTAAACATTAATGAAATTTAGATTTCCCTTAAAAGTTCTCTTATACAACGTTGCTAATTTCTATATAAATCAAACCATGATATTGTTTCTGTCCCTCACAATCTAGCCTTGCAACAAGTAATAGAACTCACTATACGTGGTCAATATACAAGGAGGGTAGTATAAATATAAATTTACCCTTGACCCATTATACTTAAACAATTTACAACCAGTGACCATGTATAAATAATATTCCCTACTATACAGAAAAGCATCGAGAATGTCATTTTTTGTTTCAAATCTACCCTTTTGCTATGTTCCTTAGTTGCTTGTAGAGACTATACATTCGTTTTTTATAGTAATTTATATAAATATTAAACAAGAACTTGAACAATAAAGAAAGAATATTAAAGGAGTACAATAATGAGTTAAAGAGCAAAGTATTTTTTTTTTCTAGTACACTTGAATAGGGCATAGAAACCAAATTAATACGAGTACAATATACATTATGAATAACTCTAAAAATAGATATTAATACAACTTCCTCCACAATAAGTTACAAATAGTAAAATGGTAAAGCTGCATGGGATAAAATCAAAATCTTTATGCATCTCCCCTGATAGATGCCTTAAACCTGAACAAAATCTTCATGCATTTCCCCTAAGAAGGCCGAGCTCAAAGTTGGTCGGAAGTTTGCTCAAGAACAATTGGAAAGAGCAATGTTGGTGGCACATTTGTATGCTGAAGCTGATATGCTCTTGCAGTGGTAGAAACCAATATCTCCAGGCTTGGTAAGGAGAAGGAAGAAGTCGAATTTAGTAGAGTTATTGCAGAGGCTGAATTAGATAAAGCAAGATCTAAGATTATTGATCTCAATGTTCTAACTTCTGAAAATCAGGAGTGCAAAAGGATGTGATTCCATCTGTCCAATGCTGGGGAAAAAATAAGCTTGATAAAGAACATCAGATCAAAATAGATTCAAAGACCTTGCAACTAGGGAAATCAAAAGACACTAACAGTAGCTCAAGTATTCCCAATTTTAATCTCAACATCCAAATCCAAGCATGCCTAGAAAAAACATAAACTAACAATAAAACCTCTAAAATTTGAATGCAAAATAGGTGAGAAATAAATTGTGCAGGAACAATTACACGGCTTATATCTCCGAAGAAAACTAATGATGGGTAACAACAATATTACCATAAATCAGTTGAATATTTCCTAGCATCTCTAGCAAGGGAATCAACAACAATATTAGCATCAATCAGCTCAAAATGTCTCTCCAGCAACAACATCAGCCAGCTATATACAAGCCAAAACCCAAAAAGATGATTATAATAAGCTCTGATGAAGAAGAAGAATAAGGATAAAAGACTTATCAAAAATAAAAGGGTTCTTAGCGGTAAAAAAAGTTCAAGGAAGAAGAAATACAGTCTTGCTTCATTCCTAACTGCCCGAAGCAAGGCAGCTTGTGGACTTACAACTAGGCCTCGAGAGCTGGTGACGAACATTGATGTTGCAGATGTTGATAATGAGTTAGAAGTAGTTGAATATGTGGAGGAAATCTACAAGTTTTACAGGATCACAGAAAATGAGTACCGTGTGATTGATTATATGTCATTGCAGCAGCACATTAATGAAAAGATGAGGATGATTCTCATTGATTGGTTGGTTGAAGTTCATAACAAGTTTGAACTTCTGCCTGAAACTCTTTACCTGACTATCGACTTAGTAGATAGGTATCTTTCGACAAAGGTTGTTTCGAGGAAGGAACTTCAGTAGGTAGGCATCAGTTCAATGTTGTTAGCCTGCAAATATGAAGAGATTTGGGCACCTGAGGTGAATGCTTTCATGTCTATTTCTGACAATGCATATACCCAAGAACAAATCCTCTCCATGGAGAAAGAGATATTAGGGAAGTTGGAGTGGAATTTAACAGTTGCTACTCCACATGTCTTCCTTGTTAATACAAACAAACTAGAAACGAAACCTTGTTCAGGATTACCTTGGTAAACCATCAAAGCAAGCGAGATAAGCATAAAATCTTCCCTAGATTCGCACCTCACACCTAAGCAGGATCACATGAGAAATAACTAGGCGCAAATACACCATAACGATTCTTCAGATGCAACCCTAAGAAAGAGCATAAAAAAAGAAAATGTAAAGGAGGCTTCCTATATGAGTTTTAAACAAACCCAAAGCATAAGAAGTCTTTGTAAACAAAAACCGAAAACATAAACAAACAGCAACACCAGTGAAGTTATTATCCGAGATATCCAGATTCTGTAGCCCTTTCATCCCTTCAATCCATTCAGGAACCGGACCCACAAAGGAATTCCACCCCTATTTAGATACCATATAAAAATCAAATTCAGCAATGAAACTGGCAGATTCCCAGAAAACAAATTCCCACTAAAATCCATCATTCAACAGATTATAAGACAGATAAACTGAACTTAACCCTTGAAAACCCCAAATCACAGCAGGCAAAGACCCAAAAGGCTGATTAACATACCAATTAAGCACAAAAATTCAACACATGAGCTCGAACTATCAGGGATCTGCCATAAAAACTTGCTATTAGCTAAATTAATATTTTGGAGTATTCAATATCGAATGTTGAAGGAAGTGATCAATGCCATCAAGTTTCATGTTCAAAATGCAATTATATTTAAATGGGAACAATTTTTCTTTAAACTAGAACCAATTTCAAGTCACGGAGCATAATGAAGATGAGGTCTTTTAACATGACAAGGTCTAATATTTAAGAACTAATCCTTCTAATTTCATTATTTAAGTTCAATATTTGAGCACGATATGAGCTTTCTTGGGATTGAGGAAAATATGGCGTTGGATAAGACAGTGTGGAGGGAGAGAATATACATTGATGACTTCAGTTGATTTATACAGCTTTCATGTTTTTATTTCTTTCTATTTTTTTATTTTATTTTTATTCTTATTTTTATTTTTATTTATTTTTAGAATTCTTTAAAAAAAATTAATTTACATGCTATTTTGAAATATACTTATTTTACTTATTCATTTATTTTAAACTTTACTTATTTTTTATTATCTCTTACAATATTTCTTCTATAATATATATACATTTTTCCCTTTCTTACTTTTATTAATTCCACTTTCTCTTCCTTGTTTTTCTTATTACTTCTTGCTCCTTTTTTGTTTGATTGGTGACAATGACGATATTCTACGACGATTCATGTTAGCCGACCCCAAATCGTTTTGGGACTAAGGCTTTGTTGTTGTTGTTGTTGTTGTTGTTGTTGTATTCAAGTTATAAATTCAATATTCAATTTCGATCTATTTCAATATTCAAATACAAAATCAATGATACCTTTTAATGAGAAACCTCATTTTAAGGTTAAATTATTTCAAAAGTTGAATCCATAAGGAGCCAAGTTATACTTGAACAAGTGTTTCTCGTTTGGATTTCCAACATTGTTCATACAAGTTCTATTATTGCAATGTATATTCTTTATGCTTAATATTGCTTGCTTTAAATATTGCACCTTTCAATTTTACACCTTTACCATTCATTCAATTTGGTTTACACCTAGTCCATTCTAGGTGGTGATGTATAATCTTTACATTCTTGCACCCTTTATTTTCTATTGCGCTGCTTTTCTTTATTTATTATTGCTTTCATCACCCAACATGATAAATCAACAATATACAAGTTCCAATCACGCTTAACAAAGATTATTTTTGGACAACCGGACTAGGTTTCCTTAAATTACACTTAAAGCAAAGTGACCACATAGAAATTAGCAAATTCGATGTTCTAAAAATGTATACCCACCAACCTTAATATAGTGTCATGAGTAGGATATTGCACGAAAATGATCCTTGTCTTGATTGGACCAAACTTTTCAAATCCTTCAAAATAAGTGCCTCGTTCCGTTACCCGAGTCTCTATGCGGTTTCAATTCCTAGTCTTATCCCGAGTCGTTTGGTCTTTCCAAATTGGACCCATAAACTTGTTTTGTGGAGACTCCATTGGAATAAAATATTCAATAGCCGTAGGGAAATTTCTAATGTATTTTGCGTAATTTGAATTCCAATTTTCCAAATGTCCAAACCAATTAAAGTTACTAATTTGAACTTTGAATTTGGATCCCCTTGAGGGTGGGATTGTAAAAAAATAAAGCTAAATCTAATGGTCGGGTTTTTCGATTAATTGACCAAGTTTAGGTTCTTGGCCTTTTCGAAATGGGATTCGTCAAGCTCCCAAAAATTACATTATAAAGTATAAAAAATACGGGAGAAATACAAAGCCCCTTCGAAAACCATTACAAAATAATCAGCCCCCTGCACCTACCCATGCGGTTGATCAAGTTCGCATAAGCTAGCTCGCCCCAGCAAAGCGAACCCATCGCCGAAATATCCCGCACCAACCGGATCAGCCAGGGGTCAACCCTCTCAGAACGGTTTGGCAAGATAGTTGAACTCAAGAACAGCAAGTAAAATATGCGGGCATGTAGGTCCACAGAAGCATCATCATCAGGGTCACGCCCCTTCTTTAGGACTGTCACCAACAAGGAGTAAGGCATCCCCTTCCCCTTGTATCTCTGCACCTCGGCGGCCAAATCCGCGCCTATGAACTCCGTAATCACGTCCTCTGTATGCAACTTTGTCTCCCGATGAAGGAAGATCGAAGTACCAGTGAAAAAAACACCCGTAAGGGTAGTGTAATCCTCAAGAGTGATAGTAATCTCACCCAAAGGAAAGTGGAAAGTGTTGGTGGTATCCCACCACCATTCCAAGAACTTTAAGGTTATGAACAATTTAATTCATGCGGAAAAACTATAAACGCCAGAATCCAAATTAATTTCCACGTAATCAATTAACATAATTTATTATACATACTATGTGATGCGTGCTTTCCCTAGATTCTCCTGAACCGAACAAGAACAAGTACAGAGCTCCAAATGCCGCCCTTTCGGTGATAGTCCACAGCACATTCGGAACCACCTTAGGTTCAACCAACTAGGATATAATCTAAAGTTTTAATTCACTCGGGAACTCACTATAAGTGATAGGAAATAATATTGAATTTATTGAATTCAAGTTGTGATGTGTATAAATTTATGATCATGGATCACATATTTATAGGGGAATAGAACAGTCATATCCTACTAGATATAGGATTACTAAAACCCTTAGAATTAGGATTTACGTCAATCTCAAATTCTTTAGTCTTTTAGGAACAACAAAATACTTAAGAGGATTACCATAAAGTTCTAAGTCAAGTAGGATAAGGTAAATGGATAGCTTGTATCCCAATCTACCTGCCGCGTAAGTAGCCTTGACGCCCAAGCAACCGACGTTGCCTATGCTTGATGATGCCTTGGCGCGCGTGCTGCCTTGCTGCGCAAGCCAACGCTTACAGGCCACGCGAGGCGCTGGGACTGGGGTTGGCGCTGTCTTTTCGTGCCTCGTGGGCTTGCTTGTCGAGCAATGGGCTGGCTCGTTTTTTCGGCTTGTCGCTCGTCGTGCGCTTTCGATTTGTTTTTTATTCCGGAATTCATTTTCGGTTCAAACAATATTTACGTTTCCGATAATATATCCGATTCCGACAATATTTTCCGATCTCGACAACATTTCAGATTTCGATAATATTTCCGTTTCCGGCAATATTTCCGATTTCGGTAATATATTCGACTTCGGTAATATTTATATTTCCGTCATGAACCATATTTTCGTTTCCGACAATATCTTTATTTCCGGCAAATATTCTTTCTTTTCCTTTTGACGATTTTAGCTCCCACTGGAACCAACATCCATCATTTTCGAATGTTCATAATTAGAGTATTTACTGAATGTTATATTCACCTAAATACTTGATCCGTTCATGTACTATTTGTGTGACCCTACGGATTCAGTCAAGAGTAAGTTGTGGTATTAATATTATTAATTCCACTTGAACTGAAGCGGCCTATAGCTAGGCATTCAGATCACTTGATCTCACTGAATAATGAACTTGTTTAATTAATACTGAACCGCCTTTATTAGACTTTGCATTAAATGCAAACTTGGACCAAGGGCATTATTTCCTTCAGTATCCCACTTGTCCTTAGAGACAAATGTGCATTTCCTAATTCTTTTGTCGCTTGATGCCTGCTCATGAATATAAGGTAAGTGTAGTCATCCTTATTATGTCCAAAGGTATTTCTTGGTGTCAGATTTCAACTGATCAAATAAACAGATAATCTTAGTCTATGATTCATCTGAGCACAACCATGCATTTTACAGTTTCTAGCTCTCCGAGTGGCCTTGTATAACTTTCGACATCTCTAGGCTACTCCATATTTCCAATTGTTTAAGATGATAGAAAACTCAACTTATATACTACTATATACTGCTACTCTCGTAGTTTTCTGTCGCTTTTCACTACAAGTGTTTGTATCTTTAACGACAACCTAATTACGACGAGTTAAAAATCCCGCCGTAAAAGCCTTTTGCGACGGGGCTAACAACCAAACAAAGACGGGAACAACCGTCGCAAATGTCTTTTACGATGGGTTCACGACGGGATTTTCCATTTACGACGGCCCCCTTTTATGACGGGTTCGCGACAGAAAATCCCGTCATTAATCAACGATTATTGGCCTTTAACGACGGGATTTCCCGTAGTTAATGGTACAATTTTTTGTAGTGTTTAAACCACATGATGCCTTCTTTAACCTTTATTATCTTAGGTTGATAGGCTCATTGAATTATGCTTCTTTTACAACCAGTTGTATAATAAAATTTGTCCTTTTAAAAAAAATCCTAAACTAATACTATTACAATGCGTTATTTTAAATGTATAATGTATAAATTGTATAAGTGCATGTCTTTTCTCGTTTCATTTCAAACTAGTGTGTGCCCCGGGCGATGCCCCGATTACAATGTTGGACAATATACAATTTTTACGCATTGTTCATGTGTTGCATATGCGAGTTTGACCTTTTTATAATAACTATTCGGAGATAGTTTATTTTATTTGGATGTGATGTATTGTATGTATATAGTACGTACCAATTTTCAATAATAGTGTTCTTCCCTTTTTGGGTTGTTAATTAGTATTTGTAAATCATGTCAAATATCTAATAAATATTTTGTGTATATGTTATGATCCACATATGCTAACACAATTGTTGGCTAATTAATGAAAAAACGTGTTCTATTATATGTAGAAAATGGACAAATTAAAAATGCATTCATTATTGAAAACCATTTTCAATAATTGTAGACACCTACTTTTGTCCCCATTCCCGAAAGGGAAAGGTTCGATGGTGAAAGCATAAATCTCCACTTGACAACGCATCTCCTATAAAATAAACGAATCTCAATTCCCCTTTTCATTTCACCCGAAACCTGATATTTATAGAAAACTGCTATTTATGGAAACCTGCTAAAAATAGTAACTGCCGTAAAAGGTAGCTTCTAAAAGTGGCAAATCATAAAGGATAGAAACCTGTCAGAATTAGGTGTTGCATTCCAACATAAATCCTAAATGAGATAGAAAACTACGAGAATCCTATTCCTAATATGATTCGGAAATAAGAGTTACGTATTAATTAAAATCCTAACGAGCCTAGAGTTCGTAACGGGCCCAGACGCATCCCGTCACAAGATTGATACGCACTAACTCGATTAAGTCTCAAACACTACGGATTTCAGGAATCCGAATCTGACTAAGAAAACAGCCCAGACCCTATTTTCAACGCTTGGCTCTGGGCGCCGAAATCTTCGGCGCCCAGGCCTGGGCGCTGAAAATACCTGGGTACGTGTTTTTTCCTAATTCTTTATGGATTAGAACTCTGCAATTCTATCTTTCCACGAACTCTTTCCTATAAATACAGCCCCAAATTCGACGTGAAAAGGACACAACACAATTTATATTATGAGTATTGACTCCAACCCTTAGCCTAAGCCTCACGCTGCGAAATTGCTCACGCGTTCTGTCGCAATCGATCCATAAATCGAACAGAACGTATCCTGTCCCATAATCTGAGATTCGTTAAATAAAAAGGAGAAATAGCAAAGTCAAAGTGGTTAGTTTTCTGAGAACCGTGACGCACCTCTCAAGGGTGCGTCGTAACGTGCCCCCTTCTCGATGATTTAATTGCTTTCCTCGCCCTTTTTATGAATTGTTAAACTAATTAAATCTGATTGTTCTATCACGCCTAACAAATATAATATTTTTGGGAAATCGGATTATCATGCTAGGTCCCTTAATACTATTTAAATCAGATAATCACGATCGGTATAGTATTATATGTTGCATATTGCTAAAATCAACTCAGATTAGTTTAATAGTTAACGCATGTCCCTTCAATTATTTATGCTGAGCTAGTAAGGATATCCTGCCTCTGGAGTTATCGACGAGCGAAGTACTCCTCTCGGTAGTTACAGTCCCCCGAACCCTCAATCTCTACCTTGCGGGTGTATGTTGAGAGATCCCCACACCAGGGATCATAAGGGAACCTACGGCCGTCGTGGTCAAACATAATTGCACTCCCTTTATGTCACGATAACCGGGTTTTGTCAGTTTTTCTCATTGTCGTTAAAAACTGAATGGCGACTCCTATATTACTCGTCAATTGGGTGTAAAATCACAGGAAATCCAATTACACTTGATTGAATAAAAAGAATCGTCACACCCACGAGGGACGAGGTCATGCGTTAGCCTCGTGCTTTTTCGACCTCCTCACAGTGGCGACTCCACTGGGGATAGTGAAGGAAATACTCGTGCTTGTAGGTAATCAAAATAGCCGAAGGGTGAAACGATCCTACCCCACGTTTATTTCCCCATCAAGTTGGGACGACCTGAAAATCAGCATATTAATGTGAACGGGCAGAACCGCATAACGAATCTCGGCTCCCTCGGGAGTTGGGACTAAGGATACCTTTTTTCGCCAATAGGGGGTGCACACGCCGCGCATGTTGCCCACTCGGTGCTTGTGCAGGTAGTACACCTATCCCGAACCCAATCGCTCGCCCATTAGGTCCCTCTCGCCTGCATGCCCCCTTGGCTTGCACTTGCGGGTTGGCCTCTTGGGCGAAATTCGTCTGTTGAAACACTACCTCGACCGGGGCATGTGTTGGATCTACGATTGAAGAGGTACCAAGCCAGGCGCAAATAAACTACCCATAGAAGCTTATCATAAACTAGGTGACATATTTAATTTTCAAATCCATGTTTGTAATGTAGTTATGTGTAGCGAAATATGTGATTGTGTGTGACAAACTATCCTAGAAAACCAACGACCAGCTCGAACTGAAGGCGATGTAATCAAACTTATGGTTGGCGCCGATCGTGACTTTTGCCGGTTCATCGAAATCTTCAACAAAAGGCAAGACACGATTCTCTTCCGAGTAGTTGTAATCGTCGACGAAATGGTCGAATCGCCTCCATTCTAGATTTTTGGCGGCCGAGAACGAGGCGCAGATCTATCAGCGCATCCGTGACAAACTATCCTAGAAAACCAACGACCTTAAAAATTGCCCAAACATTCATGGACTAATTTGCCAGAGAGTTATACCGAAATACGTGTTCCGCAAACCGGAATGATCGCCACAAAAAAGCGACGCTCGGGATGGCCTGTAACAAATCCCACAAACGCTGCTACGCGTAAAGGACGTTATTAGGCAAGCACGCAAATCGAAGTCGCATAAACAGAAAATAGAAAACGAGAACTAGCCAGGGACGCATTTTCAACGCCCCTGGCTGGGCGCTGAAGTTGCTGCTTGGCCTTCTGGTCAGGCGCAGCAGCCTCGGTGCCCGCGCGAAAGGAAAATACGTAGCGCAAAAAATTTTCATAAAAAGAATTGCTACGAGGGCGTAAGAAAAGCACTCGATTTCAAAAGCGACTCGAAAAAATTAATAACTCTTTGTGTCGTTGTTAAGCCTCCTACGACGACAATGCTCGACACCAAAACCGAACATGCTAACAACTATGAATGTCACACGGGCAAGTGTTTCGAAAATCCAAAGAATGACCAAAAAAAGAAGACCAAAAGTGTAACCAATAAAAGAAAGAGTGAAGAACCAATAGAGAGAGTCGAAGTCTAGACTAAGTAATGCTTGAAACTTTGGGAACCTAAACTTTAGCTTATCTTATGCCTAGGACTGGTCCTGCCACTTGGTGCCGATCAGGGAATCAACGGTTAGTGCGTCTCGAAGATACATCACCAACATCAGGTTTAGTGACTCCAAGCTCCGTCCGTCGCCCCTCATTTCAAGGATCTCCGCTTCCCCAACCTCGATTCGCACCTTCAAACATGTCCATCGAAGATTTGCGAGACCAGATGGTCCAAATGACCCAACTTATGAGCCAACTGAAAATGGAAAATGAAGCTTTAGCGGCTGCGCAAGCCAAAAATGACCTCGATAACGAGAAGAGGATTGAAAAAATGGTCCTACAGCAAACCATGGGGAGAAAATACTTCTCCCTCGATCCTGAACCTTTTCCTGGCAAACTACCAGAAAAGTTCAGTTCATCTGACTTACCAAAGTTCAAGGCCACGGACAACCCCCGTGATCATCTACTGAGCTTTGTGAATGCCATGAACTTGAAAGGCGTGGACAAGTCCATGTATTTACCTGCCTTTCCTTTGTCCTTGGAACCTGTGCCGCTCAAATGGTACTATCACCAGGACCCTAAGCTCTTCCCCACTTGGGAAGACTTTGTCAATGTCTTCATCAAGCAATACTCGTCGAACATGGATTTCCAAGTCACCATGCGCGAGCTGGAAGTTCTCTTCCAAAAGAAAAATGAGGGTTTCACGACCTACTTTGCTAGATGGAGAGACTAGGCGGCCTAGCTAATCAATAGGCCTCCCGAAACAGAATTGGTCCAAAAATTCATTGACAACCTGGACCCGGCTTACAGACAACACCTTAGGTACCTGGGACTTGACACTTTCAAAAGAGTTTATGATGTGGGAATAAAGATCGAGGACGACCTCGCCAAAACCATACAAAGCAAACCCACATATAAAAACAACACCTATAATCGGGGTAACACATCCCAAGCCCAAGAAGTCCATGCTGTAGAAGAGACTCCCGCCCGAAGAAGCCACTGGAAGATGGGTCCGAGACCGAAAGTTTGCCCCACTCGGGTCGACTTTGGTACAAGACTTTGAAAGACTAACCAATCAAGGAAAGTTGAGACCTATAGGCCCCACCCGTGACCCTCCTGTCAAAAGCAAATATTGGGTCAAAGGTACTTACTGCAAATTCCATTAAGGAAATGGGCATGACACTGAAAACTGCTGGAATCTAAAACATACGATCCAGGACATGATAGAGGATGAAGTGATACCTCTCCCTAACGTTGGCAAACCCAAAAAAAACAAGAGCCCACTCGGCTCTTGTCACATCTCTCTCGACCAACCAGAGAATTTCGACCCCACGGTGTATATTACACCTCAAGGTGCACCACTCGCTGTGGTCCCTATGGATCGAATCGAGAGAGAAGTGTGCGGTGTGTGGAATGATGATGCTGAAGATATTTACCTATCTCAAGTGTCGGGCCAGGACCTCTTCACTGAAACTTGGCCCGGGTATGCTCTCATTGACACCACCCTTCAGGAGCCCGAGGCCGACAAACTCACCCGATCCGGAAGAATATACCAACCGAATATTCACCCACCTCCTATGGACGACATCCCGGTTAGGCAAACTCCTGAGAATGGACGGCACGCCACCGTCGCAGAAGTCATTGAAAATCCTCTCCTGAAACAACTAAAAAGAACCAAGGCCGAGATTACCATCTGGGATCTCATGTGTACTTCAAAGGAACATCGTGAAAAGCTTATTCGCTTACTTGACCTCATCTCAGTACCTACAGATATCACACCTGACTCATTGGTTAGCCATGTCACGAGAGATGCCGGAGAAAAGGCCATAGTTTTCACTGATAAAGACTTACCCAAAGAGGGGGGTGCTCATAATAAAGCCTTTTACCTAGTGGTTGGATGCAAAGGACAAAACATCCCCCTAGCGCTCGTAGATAATGGTTCGGCGGTTAATGTCTGCCCATTGCGAACCGCCCATTGCTTGGGGCTAGGAAACGATGACTTCCAAACCTCCACGCAAGGGGTACGAGCTTATGATAACTCCCGAAGGCCTGTATTGGGAAAAATCAACCTTACCATACAAACCGGGCCTGTGGCACGCACCACGGAGTTTCAAATAATCGACATCAAGCCCACTGTCAACCTCCTCTTGGGGCGACCTTGGCTCCATGACTTAGGAGGTGTGGCTTCTACCTTGCACCAAATGGTTAAGCTTAACCATAACGGGGTAATACTAGAAATCCCCGCCCCTCCTCTCGACGTCAGTTGTACTATGGTTGGAACGGCCGAAACTGCAGACGACCTTTATGGGTTTCAAATGGAAGAAGCAATCCAGTTCATCGAAGATTATGATCCAGCATTCCTAGACCCGCATGCATCCCGAGTCATCCCTAGAATGCTGTTAGCTCAAGGTTATTTCCCAGGAACCCCATTGGGCATAAGTAAGAAGGAATACACATTCCATCCTTTTCCCAACAAATCTAATCCCTTTGGCTTAGGCTATGAACCAACGGAGGAAGATATTGCTGACTGCCTGTCTAGGCTACGCCTTAACAAAGCCAAACAAGCCACCCTCCTTCCCCTGTATCAAAGGACCCTTAACGGGATGTTCGTTCGGGAAGGAGAAGAACACCCATGCTGTGATTTCCCTGAATCCTTTGTTCAGGATGGCTTGCTAAAACCCGGATTTGAAATTTTCCATGACTGCCACACCTTGGATGAGGCACCCCACCTCACCAAGACTAAAACAGCTGAAATATTGGACAACCAGGCTATATGGACATTGTTTAACGAATCAAGGCCTATGGAAAACGAGACTGTAATGACTACCCTAGCTTTACAAGATGAAGGTTTCGATCCAACCCGGTTAATCTCTCCTGCATCAACACTAGAAGAGGTCGAGAACGGATGGGTGAAGACATATCAGTGGGTCAATGCAAAAGGAATGGAATTCAAGATGAGTACCGGTGAAGGACCGAAGTTTTATGAGACTAAACCCCAGGCTTGAGCCACATAGAGCACCATTAGTAAAAAGCGCCTAGTAGTTCTTTAGATTGATAGAAAAAATAATAGAGACTTTAGATGGTCCTAAGGCCCCTTAGAATATGGGTCAGTTTTATTTCAGTGTGTTTTCCTTACTTTCCGAATCAATAAAGGCGTAATATTTCTCCTAAAAATTTTATTCTAACACTAAATAAACACCAAATGTACTTGCAAAATACAAAAATAAAGAGGCGGCCCACTCCAGGCCCAACAAACAAAGCCCACTCGGTTTTGAAATAGTGCCATGGGAACCAATTCCCGAAACCCACAAAACAAACCACCCTATCCCATTCATATCCCCAAAACCTAAAAAACCAAACCATCATAAGAGTCAATCCATGCAACCCAGAATCAAAGGAAATCAAAATCCAAAACAATGCAAATAAAACAGATTCATAAAACATAGATTTCGTCATACCCTTCACTAACAACACGCACTTCAACCCACCTCAAAAGCCTACAAAGATCTTCATAACTTCCGCACCCTAACCCCATTTTCAAAACTGTTTCGAGTCACGAATAGAAAAAATTAATCCGGACAAAAAACGCATTTCACGCTAACAGTCAAAAAGCCTCCAAAATAGCCTCGAAATTGGCTTTAAATACGAGCAAAAAAAATATCAAGGCACAAAAAAGGAAATAAATGCAAGAACATGTGAAGCATTACGTCAAAAATTGACTGCCCAAGTCATTTTCAGCGCCCAGGGCTGGGCGCCGAAATTTCTGACGCCCCAGCCTGGGCGTTGAAACTCTCTGCCTGCCAAAAATTTTCTTTTCGAAAGTGCTCGTCATTTTATCCGCACACAACGGAAAAATAACGAACACTTGGGGGGTATCCAAATAGGTTTACCAAGAATATAGCTATACAACTTAGTCGAATTTTACGCGACCTATGGCAAAAAAAAACGGCAGATGAAAATAATGATAATACTTCACTCATTTGACCGATTAAGTAATATGCTTCCACCCCAGGGCATATCTACCGAAATCCGGCATACTAGAACTTATTCTAAAGCTAGAACTACGCGCGACCTGATTCTGACAAGATACGTAGGCAATCCTTACCAAGGATTCGGTCCAATAAAAAAAAACAAATATTCTTTGTGCAAAAAAGTGTTAGACATATAAAATACATAAAAAAGAGGAGAAACAAAAATAAATGAAAACGAAAAATAAAAATACGCCTTTATTGAGAAATAATAAGAAGGAAAACAAAGTGCTAGGAATAAAAACAAACACAACTGAAATAAATAGAGGGCACCTACACCCTAACAAGAACTACACTACTCTAGTTCTTCCGGATCATCAAATAAAGTCTTGTAGAGGGCAATGTTCGCAGGATCCACCCCCACAGTCTTCTACGCTGCCCCAATATCATTCTCCATAAGAACCGGCTCCTGGACACTAACTTCCAAAGATGCCAAGGCTTCAGAAACATTCTCAGTTATAGCCCGCTCAGCCTCAAGGGCACAGACAATGGTGGGAGAAGGATTATTACCATCAACTAGACTAGCCACTGTTTCTACAGGCGGCTGAGCCTTCCTGACCCATACATTGTTCCGGCGACGATCTCCGCGAGAGCTTGCATTTCTTTTAACAACAGCAGGCCCCTTCATGTTAGGCATCTTTTTAGGCCTAAAACTGGAACGGGGAGGAACTTCCTTTCGCTTTCGATCAGGACGAGCTTTCACAATCTTAATACTATAGGTACGAGGTCTGGCAGAATCAGGACCCTCATACTTAACACGAATACGAGGTATCAAAAGCTCAGTCGGCTCCCCATTTCGAGCCTCGGTCCTCACATCTTTATCATCGGAGCTCATCCACAACTTGTAGTTTTCAGAAAGACCCACAAAGCCATTTGTAGCTACGGCCCAACGCGGGAGACCATCATAATACTTAGCCCACGCTAGGACCCGTGTTTGTGAAAAGGCCGCTACCTTAGGTGGTACCGTATCAGAAAAGGGGATAGTCTGCCTTAAACCATATTGACGCATGACTCGGTAAGGGAAAATATAAATGGGACGAGATAGTCCCAACAAAGAAACATAAACCGATACATCAGAACCCCCTGTCATAGTAGTCAAACCCCACCATGGTACCACCCACTTAATAGAACAAATGCCATAAGTAAAAAAGGAGGTCCATTCGGCCTCGTCCTGGCCTTGGTGCAAGTATTTTCGGTTACCCAAGGCTATAGGGCGATAATGTTTAGGATCGGCAGGAGCTTCCAAAAGTTTAAGCCGTTCCGCAAGCCAAATCTGCAAAAACAGGTACGATCGAATCAAAAGAATGAAAAGAAAGAAAAAAAACGGTTCCTGGGGCGCAGTTTCAACGCCCAGGACCAGGCGCCGAAAATTCCAGCGCCCAGCCCTGGGCGCTGAAACTCAGCCCCAGGCAAAAAGAAATATATGCAAAAGGGACATATACGTGCGCAAGGAAAAATCGATTACCTGCGGTAATAGGGGGCTTCCCTTAAAATGTTCAGATTTGGCATCCTTCTTCAGCTCATCCGCACTCAGCAAAGTCTCGGCAACAACCAACGGCATAATAGAATAGCAACTTTCCATCTGGCTAATTAAGGGGATCAATCTTATGTCACCGAACTCACCGTTGTTATTCGACAGCAAATAATGATTCAACAAGCAAAATACAAGGGCTCGAATATTCAATTTCTGTTCGGTCATATTCTTACTAGGCCTAAAGTGATGTTTTACAAGTTTTGCCAAGTTAACCTTATCATCTACAACAATTTCAGCAAACATGTTATCATCTAGTCCTAGGAAAGCCCTTATGGTTGTTTTACCCTCTTCAATAGTGCTAGGAGTAACAGGAGTAGCATTAGTAGGATAACCAAGGATCGCAGCAAATTCATCGGGCAAAGGACATATTTTGTTGCCCCGAAAGGCAAAAATATGATGATCGGAGTCCCAAAAGCTTAGGGCAGCATGCAGAAAGTTATAATCAATATTAATTTGTTGTAAGCCTAAAAGTGCCTCTAAGTGGTATTCTTTTAACAAAGTTTTTTCTATAGGAGTAAGGGCCCGTAGCCAACGCCTAACAGTCCGTTGGAGTGAGAAAGTAGGGATCGACATGGCAAAAGCAATGAGTAATTAAAACACAGCAAAAAAGAGGGAAAGAATTTGAGAGTGGTGGAAAATAGGGACGTATCTAGCCCCTATATATAGCTGAACGCACCCAATGACATCCTGATCCCATTCGGATACGTGTTAGGAAATCCGAAAGTCAAATATCACCAGGAAAAGACTTTCAGCGCCCACGGCTGGGCGCCGAAATGTTTAACGCCTGGCCTTGGGCGCTGAAAATGCAGCCCAAGGCCCGGATTTCACAAAACACGGAACAGGAAAGGACTTAAGATCGTGTTGCTAAACACGAGGCCCTATTGCAAGTAGGATCAAGCCCAAAGCACCTTTAGCTCCCAAATAAGCAAATATAAACATTAAAACTTGGTCGAAACTTAGACTCGTCTCAGAAAATACTTATGTACACTTTTCAAAAAAAAACAAGTTAAATATCATGGTCATTCTTCGAAACACCAAAAATATGTGCCGTCAAGTCGTTGGTTTTCCAAATAAAAAATGTTTGTCTGTCAAAGGATTAATCCGGGCCAAGCTAAAACCGGATGTCGCCTGAAAACTAAAGTCGCATTCCACGACTTCGCTAAAGTAGCACACTACTATAAAAGGTCGCTCGCACATACGAGTATGACCCCAAACATGATTACAAGATGCGAAAAACGGCCGACGAGCCCCAGTGCTTGGGGGCTCGCAAAAAATAGACTCCAACAAGGAGCGCACGATCAAAATCACATTCCCGGACTGCGCCATACATCATATCATGTTTGAATATCTCAAAAAAAAACAACAACAGGTTCGACCTCATCAAAAGGTCGTCATTGACACTTGTGCACGGTCCTCTGATCGAAGACCAAGTCGAGCCGTAAAGACTAGCTCAAAATCACGAAAGCAGACGGTCGCAAGACAAAGGTCCGTCTGAACACGTTGTCAGCCCACGTTCAGGTTACAACTAAATTCGAGCATTCCTCGAAAGAATTCGCTCTTGCAAGAATGAATAAAAAGAAATTCTCAAAAGAAATCATAAAGAACCAAAGAAATAGGAACTTGCCCATCTTCAGTCGGCAAGATCGCGTCACAAACCGCGCGAGTTCCCAAATCGAAAAAACGAATTCAGGGACGTCCACCCTTAGCGGACAGGGCTCGCCCACCTTTAGCGGGCGGGGTCTGCGTCACTAGCCGCGCAGGTCCCCAGTTTACGAAAAATAAAGTCTTCAAAGTTAAAATAGGCTCGCCATCTTCAGCCGGCGGGGTCTACGTCACAAACCACGTAGGTCCTTATTTTCAAAAAGCACAAACAAATTTCAAAATAGATTCGTCCACTTCTATCGGACGGGGTGTCCACCCTTAGCGGACAGGTTCGCCATCTTTAGCCGGCGGGGTCTACGTCACAAACCGCGTAGGTCCTTATTTTCAAAATTCAAAAACAGATTCGTCCACTTCTATCGGACGGGGTGTCCACCCTTAGCGGACAGGCTCGCCATCTTTAGCCGGCGGGGTTTGCATCACTAACCGTGCAGGTCCTTAGTCGCTGCAGCGATAAATTTTTCTGGTTTTCCCTTTTCCAAAAATTAAAAGGATTGGTTTTCCGTTTTTTCCAAAAAAAGAGCGATGTGCTGGATTTTCCTTCGTTTTACGTCCCATAAAAACAAGGGGGTTTTCTCGTTTAGCTAGCCCTGAAAATGAGAATCTTTAAAAAACACTTTTACCTCGTGATTGGGCTTGGCCAGGCCCAATTACACCTTATAGCTTTGATTTCGAAAACATCTGTAGCTACTCCCAATGACAAAGTGAGGGAGTTTCTATGCACCTTTAGATCCTTCCAATGACAAAGTGAGGAAGTTTCTATACTATCAGTTGACAAATCCCAATGACACGTGAGGGGTATGTCGACATTTCAAGTGATGACCCTTAAGTCAAATGTTATCACTCGGGGGCTCGTGAGACCCTCGCAAAACAGGTCACATACACCATGGCTTGTGTGACGCACTCCGTCCAATACTTTGACCATCGTCTTACTCCAAGACTCAGTCAAAGTGGGGGCTAACTGTAGACACCTACTTTTGTCCCCATTCCCGAAAGGGAAAGGTTCGATGATGAAAGCATAAATCTCCACTTGACAACGCATCTCCTATAAAATTAACGAATCTCAATTCCCCTTTTCATTTCACCCGAAACCTTATATTTATAGAAAACTGTTATTTATGGAAACCTGCTAAAAATAGTAACTGCCGTAAAAGGTAGCTTCTAAAAGTGGCAAATCATAAAGGATAGAAACCTGTCAGAATTAGGTGTTGCATTCCAACATAAATCCTAAATGGGATAGAAAACTACGAGAATCCTATTCCTAATATGATTCGGAAATAAGAGTTACGTATTAATTAAAATCCTAACGAGCCTAGAGTTCGTAACGGGCCCAGACGCATCCCGTCACAAGATTGATACGCACTAAAAGACTCGATTAAGTCTCAAACACTACGGATTTCAAGAATTCGAATCTGACTAAGAAAACAGCCCAGACCCTATTTTCAACGCCTGGCTCTGGGCGCCGAAATCTTCGGCGCCCAGGCCTGGGCGCTGAAAATACCTGGGTACGTGTTTTTTTCCTAATTCTTTATGGATTAGAACTCTACAATTCTATCTTTCCACGAACGCTTTCCTATAAATACAGCCCCAAATTCGACGTGAAAAGGACACAACACAATTCATATTATGAGTATTGACTCCAACCCTTAGCCTAAGCCTCACGCTGCGAAATTGCTCACGCGTTCTGTCGCAATCGATCCATAAATCGAACAGAACGTATCCTGTCCCATAATCTGAGATTCGTTAAATAAAAAGGAGAAATAGCAAAGTCAAAGTGG
Organism: Spinacia oleracea; assembly: GCF_020520425.1. Taxonomy (NCBI): domain Eukaryota; kingdom Viridiplantae; phylum Streptophyta; class Magnoliopsida; order Caryophyllales; family Amaranthaceae; genus Spinacia; species Spinacia oleracea. The sequence goes on along the minus strand of NC_079492.1, from coordinate 131,068,702 downwards.
TTAGTTTTCTGAGAACCGTGACGCACCTCTCAAGGGTGCGTCGTAACGTGCCCCCTTCTCGATGATTTAATTGCTTTCCTCGCCCTTTTTATGAATTGTTAAACTAATTAAATCTGATTGTTCTATCACGCCTAACAAATATAATATTTTTGGGAAATCGGATTATCATGCTAGGTCCCTTAATACTATTTAAATCAGATAATCACGATCGGTATAGTATTATATGTTGCATATTGCTAAAATCAACTCAGATTAGTTTAATAGTTAACGCATGTCCCTTCAATTATTTATGCTGAGCTAGTAAAGATATCCTGCCTCTGGAGTTATCGACGAGCGAAGTACTCCTCTCGGTAGTTACAGTCCCCCGAACCCTCAATCTCTACCTTGCGGGTGTATGTTGAGAGATCCCCACACCAGGGATCATAAGGGAACCTACGGCCGTCGTGGTCAAACATAATTGCACTCCCTTTATGTCACGATAACCGGGTTTTGTCAGTTTTTCTCATTGTCGTTAAAAACTGAATGGCGACTCCTATATTACTCGTCAATTGGGTGTAAACTCACCGGAAATCCAATTACACATGATTGAATAAAAAGAATCGTCACACCCACGAGGGACGAGGTCATGCGTTAGCCTCGTGCTTTTTCGACCCCCTCACAATAATGGTAACAAAATTAAATATTCTTGCAATCACTATGTGTTGAAATTAGAAAATTAATAGCATAAACCATGTGAAAAAATAGTACCAATACACGTACACTAATCCTATTCCACTTAAATATATTTAAATAGAGTTAAAAGGCATAAATAATAGTATAGCTAAGATGGTAAGCTTTCTACTATATTTCTTGTTGGTTCCATGTTCGAACCCTAACAAAAATAATTTGTGTATCAATATAGAGAAAACATATCCTCCATGTCATTGTTAATGTGGCGCCTTGTCATGTTTAGAGAATGTGACATATGACGGCGTGACATGATTTGCCTTGAAAATTTAATAATAGTATAGATATGTTATTACAAAGAAACATTAATTAGTACCAATATTAATTTCCTCGAGAAAACCCTGTCACCTTGACAGAATTGTTACAACTTGCAAAGAGTTCACAAAACGTTTCGGAAAAAGGAAGTGTATTTTCAACAACAAAAAAACGTGTGCGGCGTACCTTATCAATTTATTATTCATTCTAAGGTCTGAAGACAGTAGACACCCATACTTTCCTTAAAATAAAAATTATTAAAAATTATTTTTCTATTATGAGCAATCACTCCCTCGTGGGATAAATTCAATCTTGCAGATGCTATGACTGTATTACTTTTTTTGTTTTTTTTTAACAAAAGACCTTTACTATTTGATGCTTATATAGTTATATAGCTCACGTATTTTCCTTGAATTTATTTGAATGGGTTTTTTTGACATCATACCCCGGTACTTATCTTTTTTCCACATTATACCAATTTATATAAAATCTTTCACATTGTGTCCCTATATATTCTTGCAAAACATAATCAACTTTATCCTTGTTGTTGACCCAACGTTTAAAAATTCAGTTACTTTTTAATAAACTAAGGTTTTTCTACATTATAATCAATCTTAATTATGTTTGTTGTAAACCAAACGTTAATCTAGAAAAGTCTTAATTTTTTAAACGTAAAACGAAACTTGTTAACTTTGATTGTCGAATAGGATAAAAATGATTACTTCTGCAACCACAAGGTACAATGTGTAAAATTTAAAACGTTTTGGTACAAAATAGAAATCAATGTATTACAAGGGTACAACGTGAAAGAACCTGGCCTATTTGAATTTAACTGAATTAATTTGAATTTAACTGAATTTTAATTGAACATTCTGAACTTATCAAAACTTATTTTAGTTATAAGTTTTACTTGGGTATCCCTTATCATCTACTCCGTATAAATTTATACTAAATCAGACATCATGAATGAAACATTTCACTTCCTGGGGTAAAAAAATTCCGCCAAAAATCCCTTTCCTAAACAATATATTCACTTTTTTCCCTCCCCTTTATTATAATTTTTTTTTTTGTTTGGACAAAAAAAAAATACTGGATTAAATAATATGACCATACTAGATACCATGTAATAATAATTTCCTAAACACAATTTCAAGAATTCTTATTTTAAGATGGTGTACAATAAATATTGTACATGGAGTAATGTTAAGTCAAAATGTGTAAAAGTTACCCCGGTATAAATTTAAAACTTGCCCTTTTTTTAGTGATCAATTTTTTTTCTTTAATAAAAGTTATCCCTTGAAAATCACTATTAATGTACTGTGTATAAAATTAACTATTTAACCCTTTAAAATATTTTTCCACCAAAAAATATTGATAATATAAAAGTTAATCAAAACATGTTAAGACTTACCAAAAACGGGGTAAAGGTTACTACAGTGTATAATAAATGTATTGTACAGTGCGTCCAAGACCTTTTGAAAAAAAATTATAATGTTGTAGTTAAATCGTTGTATCAAAAATGAAAAATATATTTACTCGACTATATTAGGTCTCGTGCATACGCGAATATTCTAAAATTATTTGACCAACTTTATTTCTCTCACTAAAGTTACTTCATATCAGCGCATCCAACATAAATATATTATTCTTTTTTCACTTATTTTTTTTCTAAACTATCTGCTCAAAATAGCTACAATATATTGAGAGCAGACAACCAAAACAAATCACCAATTAATTAATGTGGCTAGCAGTTCAAAACTTTCAATTCCCCTTGCATGAACCCTATAGTTAGCATGGACCAGGGTAATTATGTAATTTCTCCAATGGAAAGTTATACAAATATACTCATCTTGTGTACTATTATTTCTCCAATGATCAGAAGTGAAACTGATCCTACCAGGTGCATTTTGCTGAATAACTAACTTCTCTCCCCCTCTTCTCTCTCTCAAACCCTAGCCTCCATTATTAATTTTTGAAGGGGGCTTTCATCGATTTTTACTGGTGGAAAGCCTCAACCTTTGTTTTTTGTTGCTTTTCTTTCTATTTTGTTTGTTTATTTTTAGGTTTATAATAACACTTTCTCCTTTTTCAATAATCTTTTCTCACTCGAAAGACATGGATTTTCTTCTCCTCCCTTCGAGGAGACCTTTTCTTGTTCTTTCTTTATTGTCCATGATCGCAGATTAAATCGATTTCCCAGTAGAGAGTTTTGCAGGATCGTAGTCGGATGCAATCAGATGAAAATCATCCTCGCGACTATAACAAATAGTTAGATCGTACGTCCGAAAAGTCTGTATATTCTAGCAATATGTGCGAGAGACGTCCCACAGTGCAAAATTTACTCAACGATCGTAGTTTTTGATGAAGGAAATATTTATTTGATTCGATTTTCTATGTATTTGTTAGATTAAAATTTATTTTGTAGATGTCGTATGACTTTTAATTTTTTTTTTTACTATATTCAAAAAAAGAAACTAGTTTTTGAGCCAGTTCAAAGAACAGACAACTATATAATTAAATAAAATGATGAATTATTAATGAGTGTTATAGAGGGAGACATATTGGAAGAGGTTGAATAAATATTTGAATTAAACGATGTATTGATGTTGAATGATGAAGTGTAAAAAGTAGCTGAAGGAAAAATTAGAAGAAAAATAAATTTAATTGATTGATGAAAGAAGAGGATGAAACGTGTCATACAATCATTTGTCCAAGTATATCCTGGCCAATTAACTTACAGTTCATGGGGAGATTATAAGGGAAACCTGCACCTTCAAAGAAGCTTTTGTGGAGTTTGATCTGAAATAGGCTTGGGCAATTCAATAAGGAGGACGGAAGTTCGATCCACTTATAAATTCAATGGAGGTTCCAAACTAAAATAAATTGATAATAGTGGGCGTAACCCAATAAGCTTTTTATGGTAAAATTTTCTCTCATCTTTCTCCAATATGGGATAATTACTTATGATTAACATTGGATTTCTAACATTGTTTCACTTTGTTATTCTGATTAATGTCTATTTAGAAAATAAAATTAAAATACAAACGAATGACAAAAACATACTCCCTCCGTCCCGGAATACTTGACCTGTTTTCCTTATCGGGCCGTCCCTTAATACTTGACCTGTTTCTAAAAATGGAAATATTCTAACAATATTATATTATTTCTCACTCCACCCCTATTAACCCACCTACCCCCTACTCCATACAAAAAATAATTAAAAATTCAACCCCTACTCTCCCCCAACCCCACCTCTTAACCCATCTCCCACTAACTACATTAAAATAATACCCCACTATCAACTATTACCTATTAAATTAAATAAGTCAATTCAAGTCCCTTAAACTCTGTGCCGGTCAAACCGGGTCGAGTATTCCGGGACGGAGGGAGTAAGTTATTTGATGGTTACAAAATACGGACACGGACTGACCAAATTGAAAACGAATTTGGATCCTGTGCTACTGTCTCAAGTTGATTGTACATTTGTACTATGTAGTCTGTACCCCCCATAATACTACAGTAGTACGCTTACGTATAGAGTAAAATTACGGCGTCGTATGCAGTTATACAGTAGTACTTATCATTTGGCGACAGTGATGGGTAAAGTGGGCGCAGCATTAAACAACAAGCAGCAGCATCCAATAATAGCCGTCAAATAAGTCTCTTTCCACATTTGCACTACCAAAGCTGTCCACTTGCATGCACCCCGGTCACCTCTCTTTCTTACGAGGAAGTCTTAATCTATACTAGGTATACTATTGAAATGTTATACTAATATTCTGCATTTTTATTTAGTACCAAACTACATAGTTTAGTACAAGAAAATTAGTTGTATTTTCTCATGTGAGACCAAACAACATAGTTTGGTAACATGGTTTCATTGTTATTTGGTTCCAAACAACATAGTTTGGTATTCACAAGTCAAAGATAAGTGTTATTTTTTGTGGGCCAGACTCAATTTACTACATAGCTTACCATTTAACCCTTAATATACCAACTGAAGTTACTATTTTAACCTTAGTATACCATTTTAATGGTATACCCAGTATAGATTCAGAAAACCTCCTTTCTTACACGGTACTCCCTCAATTTCATTTTATTTGCCCTATTTTTCTTTTATGATATCTCTGTATTCTGTAACATTGTTTCATAAATTTACGATCCGTTTGTAAACGATAATAATAGTATTAGTAAGAAAAATAAAATCACAATTTTCATGGTAATGAAACTTTATCTCAAACTTGTTGTATTTCTCTATAAATCATATTCCCAGCTTCCCACCCAATCAATACCACTTCTCAAATGGTAATAGATGATAATTAAATTTTATGGAGAAAAAAATAAAATTTTGGCTGAACTATTTACCATGGGAGTGAATGTTAATTTTCCTTACAAAGTTACATATAAATTCATTATCATCGACACTATTTATGACCAGCTGGTAAACTTTCTCACTTGTTCTCTCTCTTTCTCTCTCCTCATATGGCCACTCCACTAACTCATGTGCATTATTTACACCAAATTCTTAGTAAAGTGAAGTTTCTCCTATGAAGCAATAAAAAAAGATTGGAGCGAAGGGAATACTTATTCTGAAGGAGAGTATGAAAGGGAGTTCGGAGTCAGACTCCTGTAATAATATGGTAAAAGACTAACATCAAGTATTGATCTGATTTAAAAATTCAAGAATTCGTTTTTTTTTCCAACTAAATCAAATTATGACACATCATCAAATGTTATCCTATTTAATTACTTTTTCTAGGAGTTTAGGTGTGTCTTAGGTGAGTGTGGGGATTATAGGTAAAAAACAGGAAGAGTCTTATACTCTTGTGTGAATATGAAGTTAATGGAAAACTGATTTAACAAAAAAATGAGATTGAGTGTGAATTTGATTGATAATTTCACCCTTAATGACTGTACGGCCGTACGGGAATATACATAACCTATCAGACCATTCGGCTCCTAGCAGAACGAGTCAACCGCCTGGCAAACCCTCCAACGGAGCAACCGCAAAGGTAATTGGCGAAAGTAATACAAATGCTTAAAGGACCACGCAGGCCCATAGGTATGCTAGACAACGACCTGCTAGACGACAACAGAGGTATGTCGTTAAGCAAAAAGACAAATAACAAGTACATCGCCAACGTATACGCAGCAACATCTGAATAGGCCAAAGTACTGAATAGTACGCCTATAAATACCGCCGTCCCCATTCATTTACGGACACGTTCAAAAGTTCAATATAAGTACAATTCTTAACCCTCTCTACTTTCCCTCTCTAAGAATATTAGCTTACTTGCTGACTTAGGCATCAGAGGGGTTTCCTCGGTTAAACCCCCGAGGTTAGCTTACGTTTATTCTGCTTGACAGGACAACATCTTCACCCAGAGCATCTCTCCAATTCCATACTCGGAACAATAACTGACCTCCCTGTCTTAAAAATTGTGTCATTAAATTATTTAATCTGAAAATAATAAAAATGCATGTATGACCATATCTCCTTAAGCTGTAGAAAACAATGTAAGACAATCGATGAACCGACGACAAGCGTCTTCGGCGAATGTAAGCGCAGCTAAGCTAATAATCCGTAGACCGTAGTCGATCCGTAATCCCGTATGTAAACGAATTGCCGTAATGTGTTGAATATAGAACGTGTTAGCCATCTGAACAATTTTCTCTCGAAAAGACACTGCAACAAACTCAGAGAAAGAAAACAGCCTTATCTTCTTCCCGATCTCCCCCACCCCACCGCTCAAATAAGCCACATACATAACTAATCCCCATATCCCAAACACTAGTAGTTTATACTTTATTCCTCCCCCCAAAAAATCTCCCACTTTCTAGCTTACAAATTACCAAATTAAATCAAACAATCAAAATTCAACTCCAATTCTAATTTTGCTTCGCTCACGTACTGCTCACCTCCATTTACTTCATTTATCGTCTCTTCTCGTTAACTGTGTGTCACTGAAAGATAGACAGATCGACATTTTTCTCAAGGAAATATACAGTCCGTTAATTATTTCCTAACTGTATTTATAACGGTGATCGATATTTATATTTCCACTTTTCCTCTAGTACTTTCCTCAATATAAGTACTAGTGTTTGTTTTCTTGTTTTGATTAATATTTTTGGATGAAGTGCAAATTACCAAAATTAGATAGCCAGCTACTAAGCTTTTAAAGCAAAGTATTGTAGATATCTAAGGATGAACAACTACTATGTTCCGGATTTCGAAATGGAAGACGACCAACAACACTTGAATCCTAACTCCTCTGCCATCGCCCGTCCCAAGTAAATTTAAACTTCTATCTTTTTATTGTCTAATTCCGCAAATGTATTAGTTGAAATTAGTGATATATAATTTTTTTTGTTTGATTAACGTACTGTGAACAGGGTAAACGACGACGAGATTCTTGAGCTGTTATGGCAAGATGGCCAAATTGTAGCACAACCTCAAAACCAACAAAAATCTCAATCACCATCTACTACGCAAAATCAGTATCAAAATGATCAGCAGCAGCAGCAACAACAACAACAACAACAGCAACCGCAGCAACAACACCTTTATATGGCGGAAGACGAGATGGCGACATGGCTTCATTACCCTATGGAAGACTTGTACAGTGAACTATACCAGGCACCTCCGCCTCCACCGGTAGCTACCGTAAGCCAACAGCAGGTGGTTCGACCACCTCCTGCTTCTACTGCTTCGTCTGTCAGGCCTCCACCTGTTCCTCCATCACCTAGGGTGACGAAGAACTTTCCGATGTTCTCGAAGATGCGAGGGAAGGATCCTGAGGTGTCATCAAGCAAGCCAGGATTGACGGTGGTGGAATCAAACACGACACCGCCAGCGCTAACGACGATGAAGAGCATAGGGGAAGTGTCGTCTGTTTGCCCAGGCGGTGGCGGCATAGAAAGGTTGTTGGATAAGGGTGGAGGGAGTGGGGAGGTGACAGTGTCGTCGTCGTCTGGTGGGTATAGCGGTGGTCCTACCACAACCACAACGGCTGTGACCGCTTCCGAAGATTTTGAAGATAAAGGGGTTAAGAGTGAGGTGGAAGATCGTAAGAGGAAGCAAAGGGAAATCAGTGAACCTACTACCCCTACTACCGCCACCGATCAGGTGAGATTGTTAATTTTTTTTAATGAATTTACTAATTTCAGTAAGGACATGTGGGCAAATTAAATGTCTCTATGTTATCGATAATAGTTGGATACTAATTAAATTAGTTGGTTATGCGTACGTATTGAATATTGAATTACGAAAATAAATCCACGTATGAATCTTATCTTATTAGTACGGGAGTAGATCTTATAAGGTTTCGTTAAGTGTCAAAACAACTTTCACGAGTTAAAAATAATCGAATGTTCCGGAAATATTGCACCATTTGTTTTTTACACTATTCACACTATAACTTTGGCTATTTTTTGTGATTCGTAAGTAAGAAAATTTTAGTCATGTGGTTCATTTAGATTCGTATCGATATATATTTTCTAAATATTAATTTAACCATGGTGCAATATTTCCGAAACAAAGGAAGTATGAAAAACCCATACCTGTTACTATGCAGTTACTACTTACTAACAAAATATTGGGGTTGGGCTCTTAGAGTCTTATGAAATCAAGGGCAATACTTTTACTCGTTTTAATACCCTTACAATCTTAAATGATTGAGTTATGAATAGCTTTATAAGTTCCATCACTTAGTTCGCCACGCCAAACCTACACTTACCCCGTGGGTAAGTCTATGCTGCATACCCCATTACCTGATTGGGTTATTTCGCCAAGTCATGTCCTACTCACATTCCAGTTAGACTCAAAATTTTCAGATCTTCTTTTAAATTTGAATTTCAAAAAAAAATTTATTTTCCTTTTCATTTTTATTATCTGTCGGTGAAACCAAAGTTTTTTCATCTGAAGGCTATTTCTTCCCCTGCATTTTAATCGAAGAATTCTTTGTTTCATTGTTCATGTTTTATGTCTTTCCCTTGTTCATCTGTTATGGCTTTCCCTCGTCCATATTATTTTCGTCAACACATTTTCATTCAGAGCATCAAGTTTTATCTATGAAACCGAAGGGCGATTCATTTTCGATGATACCGAAGTTCAATTTATTTGCGTTTTTTGTGAAAGAATCCATAGCTTTGTTGCTTAATAACTTTAGTCTGCGCCTTAATTCAATTAGATCTATTAAACTTACTGGGAAAAAAATCTGGTCTTGTTCCTTTCTTAATTAAAATCGAAAAAGAAATTGAATGTTTTTTGGCAAAAAAATAATTGGTTTTTTTTGGGGATATCATTTTGTTCTTTCTGCTCCCACCCAGGCCAAACTCATGACAAGCTGTAGTGGTTGATTTCTTAATTAAAATCGAAAACGAAAATGATGTTTTTATAAAAATAATTGGTTTGTTTGGGATACTTTTTTTCATTTCTGCTGTTAACCATTGATATTGAAAAAAATGCTATTGAAAATGATAATAAAAGAAAATGATAGTAAAATAAAAGAAATAATCGACATTTGTGAAAAACGAAAATACTGAAATTTCACAATATTCTGAAAAATGGGCGCTAAACTTCTCGCTCATATAGACTAAATGGCGCCATAGCTGAAAATTTTCCCACCTAACTTAAGGTGGTTTTCCCCGAAAATGAAAAAATGGTTTACCTTAGTTGGCAGCTTCTAATTACAGGGTATGGTGACTAGACCTACCCTTGGGGTAAGTGTATGAGCTCCCCACTTAGTTGCGTAATACATGCAATTTACGTTCTTGTTAAGTTACTACCTAATCATTAGGAGATAGGGGTGAGTTGTTAACTTGTTATATATATCTAAACAAAAATTAATGTAAATTAGTTTCTTAACCTTTTATGGATTTTTATTTTTATGTTTCATATCATGGATGCTAAACTCACACTCGTTTGATTTAGTCCAACAACTACTAAGTTGACAAAAACACCCTTATAACATGTCTAACTTGTTTGACTTTTGTACAATTTTCGTCTTTTCGGTAATAAATTGTACTCCCTCCGTCCCTTAATACTCGCACCGCTTTTCTTTTCGGGTCATCCCTTAATATTCGCACCGCTTCTATAAATGATTTACCAATATTATATTATTTCTCACACATCACCTACTAATCCACCTACACCCTTACTCTCTACAAAAAAAACGTTTAAAAATTCACATCTTCCACTCACCGCTCCCCACCCCTTACAATTTCCAACTAACTATATTAAAAAAAAAAAAAAAAAAAAAACCCCACTATCAACTAACACCTATTAAATTAATAAGTCAATTCAAGTGTCTTAAACTCCGCACCGGTCAAATCGGTCCGAGTATTAAGTGATGGAGGGAGTAGACAATATTATTATGTACTCTGTACAACGTATTGTTACAATTGCAACCATTATTATTATGTACTCTGTACAACGCGTGTATTGTTACAATTCCTTCATTATACGGAGTATGAGCTAGTGAATCAGGAAGTACAATTTTTATACGAGAAAATAATTTTTCTCTCTCCTATCACATACGCAGTAGATAACATAGAATTATATGTGAGTCTCCTAAATTCCGACTTAATTTGCCCTTAGTGGTGTGGGCTTTGGAGAAGGGATGAACTTAACTTTTGTAGAAGATTAGATTACTTGCATAGAAAGGTTTTAATAATAATGTAGACAGGGAACAAAAAAACATGCAATAATATAGCTTAAAAAGAAAACTAATAAGATTACACAACTCACTATGTCGTGCAAATATCTAAGATAAGTTCAATGTATTATTGGCATTCAATAATGCATATGGTCCTCTTTTGGTGTTTAGTTTTTATTAGGGATCTTTTGTTCTTTAGTTTATTTTGCCATTTTGGTACAATGATGCCTTTTCAATACTCCAATCCGAATATTTTTATATTATTATTAATGTCTAAAAAAGTATGAGTAAAGAAAATTATATTGAAAGTACATAGAAACTAAACAAAGAAAAAAAATTGTAAAACAAAAGATGGAGGGAGTAACATATTGCATACTCTATATAAGACCGACTTGTAATATTTTAAGTCGTAAATAAATCGCAATATTATATTATGAATATTTTTATATTTTCGACAAAACAAACAAACAAAAAAATTACAAGTAATTTTACTCGAACTCGATTTTTTGTTTGGTATACCCGAAAATATAATGGACGTGTTGCCTACACTCTTACCAGATACCACCCAAGTACCCAACAACCTTACCAATTACCATTCACTATAACTATAAATAAGGATGTCATGTAATCTTTTCTTCCAATTTGCCATGACTTTTGTTTACTGTTTTGGCAATATTTGTGCGTCGTGTAATCTTTGTTCCCAAATTAAATTAGCATGACTTTTGTTTATTGTTTTGGACTTTTGTAATATTATATGCTCCCTCTAGTTTTTTTTTAATATACACTTTATTTGAGTTTTTGCTTTGTTACTTCTACTTTATAACTGTGCATAAACTTATACTTATATTTTTTGCACACATTTTACCATTTTGCCCCCTTATCTTACGATGTTTACTACAGAGTAAAACTCTATATAATGTGTGTACATTAATATCTTTAATTACGGATAAGAAAAAATTATAAAAAGTTGATATTTAAAAAGTATTTATTGAGACGAATCCAATAAGACCCCACACGCCTATGTTTTTACTTAAGTATAAACTACAAAATGAATTCAAAGGAACATGTGTGAATAGTGTCAAAAACTCAATTGTGTCATGAAAATAAGAACGGATGAAGTATTTGTTAACTCATTCACATACTTACTTTGTGATCTTACATCCATTCATCTTTATAGAATACGTTACAGTACATGAATATTTTTTATAAAATGCATAATATATAAAAAGGATAGGAAAAATTACTTTTAATAATACTTGATATACCTTGTTTAACTTAGGGTAAGATGGTGATTTTTTTATGTTAAATTTGACTTCCTAGTTTCTTTACTGTTCAAGGACTTGAATTTTTTGACATACTCCGTATTTTCTTTGGAGAGAATAGTACTCCGTAGTCTGTAAGAGCAACTCCAATGGTGGGCTACAAGGTGATGTAGCTAAATTAGCCACATCATATTTCTAGCTGTAATTAATTTAAGCTATAAACTTTCACATTGGTGGACTACAATCTCTTGTAGCTTCTATAATATTTAATTCATATATTTCCCCTTTTATTTTTTGAGCTACCTGCCCAAAATAGCTACAATGTTTTAGTAGCTGCTGATGTCATTATTGCAACAACGGTGGGCTACCTGCTCATATATTCTTTTTATTCGTGAGCAGGTCTATTTTCCAACCATTGGAGTTGCTCTAATTGCTTTTGTGGGTTGTGGTTGTATACATGGCATAGATGGTGACATGTTTATCCGTAATTTAGCCACGTGTATAGATCCGTCGGTGCTGTCAAATGAATAGGAGAGGGAAAGTAGGAGATAATCACTGCAGAATTAAACAAAAAATGGAAGTAGTAATTGACAAGTATAAAAGTTTGGGTCGAATTTGTCGAGCAAGTGGCTAAGGCCCACTTTCACTGTCTTAGCATGGGGCTCATGTGGTCTAACTTGCCGCATATATTCTCAATCCTTTTACCTTTTTTTCTCCCCGACCCTTTTCTTTAAATGTCTTTTGCGGATTAGATTTGAATGCATGTGATGCGTGTTTTAAATTTTTTGAATTAATGTAGTACAGTTTAAGGTATTTGTTAGGTAGACTCTAAAATTGAAGTCATCTAAAGATATAATTCACTTCAACTAGTAACCTGTGTGATATACGAGCTTCTTTACTTAGAATTTTGGTTATATTGTATATGGTATAGAAATTTATACGAAAATTTTGAAATGATGAATTTAAAGTGTCATAAAGTTAAAATTAAAATGTGAAACAAATAAAATTAAATATATTAGAAAAGAGATTAAGGTGTTCGAAAAAGAGGAAAAGATAGATAAAGAGCAAATAAAAGATAGATTTTACAACAACAAAAAAATTACTAGGTGACATCATTATATTCGAAACTTTATGTATTAAACTATTAGTATAAATTTGATTTATCTCAGCTTGTGTGATATTCTATTTAACGATAATTCTGTTTTGATATTTGTCGGTATAGTCATACAAGTTGTGTGAGGTGTGACAAACATCCATTTGACAAAAGTATTTTTAGAATATGTAACTATCCAAGTACAATCTGAAATGGCGCCGAGTTAAAAAAAAGAATAACAAAAAAAAAGTGGCATTCCTTTTGTGTGAAACTCATAATAACGTGGCTTAAAACTTATTAAGGGTAGAACGAAGTAATAAGTCAGTAATGAAAACTAAAATTACAGGGGAACCCTTGATAGCTCGTAGATGTAATTCATAAGTAAGGTAGCGACTTAATTTGAGGGATGTTACAGGGAAGCAAGTTAGCCAAATAGTTTTTATCTGCTGCGAAATGAACTAACGATTTTTATTTAGGTGATGATAAAGGTCACAACTTGCGACAACTTTTAGTTGTCGCAATCTTACGTGTCGCAGTTTAATTGGCACATTTAGGCGCCACGTAGATTATGTGTCAATTCAATATTTTTACTACCCATTCAATATTTTTACTATGAAAATATGTAAATAAGATTATCGATATAAAGAAGGAAACAAATTAGAATATTAATATTTTCCTACCTTTTTTGTAACATGTATAATAGGTTATATAAGTTAAATATTTTAGTTTCCAATTTAAATCATGACACATAAGCATGGCAAGTCATCATTGTGATACGGCTTAAAGGTCGCATGTTGCGACCTTTATCATTTTCGTTTTATTTAAAGTTGCTTAATTGTGTTTAAAATGTGGTACAAGTCTAAAATTGCTTGTAAGAATATCAATATTTGTTCTTAAGTTTAAATTTTCCACAAACCTCTTAAGAAAGGTTCTTGTAAATTGTTTACTCTTCCTGTCTGGAATTGGTAGTCATGTTGATAGTGTAGTTTGAACTAAGAGTGTTTTTTTTCCTTCTTCATACAGCATGATTAAAGGGGAATGTAAATAAAAAGCATGTTCCATTTCTTGTAATGAAGAAGAAACATTTGAAAATTAATAAGATAATATATCATTCAATGAACTAACCATCATACTTAAATTTACACAAGGATGTAGAGCTTGAAGCTGACGATGAAGATGAAAAGAAGCATTCCCGGGGCTCAAAGAGATCTCGTGCTGCAGAGGTCCATAATCTGTCAGAAAGGGTGTGTATGTTGTTAATTATTTCGAATGAAATTAAAATTCTGTATTCTTCAAGTTTCCTTTCTGATAGTTCAAGTGTTGGGAGTGCAGAGACGCCGTGACAGGATTAATGAGAAGATGAAGGCATTGCAAGAACTCATTCCTCGCTGCAACAAGGTATAAAGACTAAATCTGATAATCCTATATAATTAAAGTTATGGCTCATCTGGTATAGTAGTAAATGACAAATATGGTAATATCTAATTTTGTAAGATAAGTCCCATGAATTGAATTTCATCCAAAGTACATGTTAATGCAACTCTATCCTCAAACATGTGTTTCGAGGTGGCATATGTACTGAGTGGTAGTGAAACTTTACGGGAAAAAAAAGGCAGATCTTTGGAGGTGGATAACCCATAAAGCATTACCATGGACTTTGGCATGCATAAGACTCTTCTTACATTATTACATGTAAGTTCATTACTATTACCATCATTTATCATTGCCTACTACACTTCCCCAACTAATAGACTAGTTAGTCTTGGACTGTCTTGGATAAATATTATCCCTGGTCATTCACAATTTGACTAAAGTGTTTTTCTTTGTGTTTGAATTCAGTCAGACAAAGCTTCAATGCTTGATGAGGCAATTGAGTACTTGAAGTCACTGCAAATGCAAGTTCAGGTATATTCCTCCTTGAGATACTCTGTTCATTTCTTACACCTGTATATATCAGTAAAACTGAAGGTGGTTGTTATTTGCAGATGATGTCAATGGGATGTGGAATGGTTCCAATGATGTACCCAGGAATGCAACAGCAATACATGCCACAAATGGGTTTGGGAATGGGAATGGATATGGGAATCAATCGCCCGATGATGCCATATCCACCATCCACCATACCTGGTTCTAACATGCAAATGCAAAACCCTCCTGCAGTAGCAGTAGCAGCAGCAGCAGCAGCAGCAGGGCCTCAATATGGTCCAAGATTCACCAGTTCACCCATCCGTATGCCCTCTATGACCGTTTCCAATTTATCTGTAAACCAAGCCAGCAATCAACCAGATTCTTCCCGTACCTCAAATCCTGTTCAAAGTCCCGGCTTGCCACAACTTCCTAACATGTCTGACCCGTATCAACAATACATGGCTGCCCAACAGATACAGATGCAGATGCAGATGCAAATGCAGATGCAAGCAGCTCAGGTGACTATGTCTAATATATGTAATTAATATTTGTTGAAATGTTTTTTTTATTTATTTTGAAAGTTGTTTCGTAATGTTATGCTTGGGCCTTGATGCTGATGAAAGATGTTGGATTATTGACAGAACCAATCAATTTCCCAACCTGGGTCAAGCAGACCAAGCACTAGTAGAAGTGAAGGCCAACCTGGGTCAAGCAGACCAAGCACTAGCAGAAGTGAAGGGAAACCTGGGTCAAGCAGACCAAGCTCTAGCAGAAGTGAAGGCCAACCTGGGCCAAACACAAGCAAAAATGAAGCTGAAGATGATCAATGAAGTAAGCTTCACTATCTAATCGATCCAAGTAGAGTTACAACTCGATTCTTGCTGTTTTGGACTACTTACAAATGATCTTCTGTTGCAGCAGGTTGATATTTCGGATGGAGAAATGGCAAAGGATATTGCCTACAAAATTTTGTTAGTTTTTTTCCACCCCAAGTCCGGCTTCAAGCAATCCACACAGATCCATTGAGAGAAACACGAAACTAACATGTGAAGAAAAACTGTGTGTAAATGTTATTCTCTAGAGATCGATTTTCGTTTTTGTTGAGCTATTAGTGACTTGGTTTGCTGGAGTGCAAGTATCTTACAGTTAGTAGCAAAAATGATAAAGGGGGCTTTCTACTGATGGCATTGCACCATAACAAACAACTGACCGAGAGCAGAATTAATTGAAAGATACCAGATGTTCAGAATATGCAGAAAATTATCAAGGATCGCCTTCACACATCTGTATTTATCTTCTCGCTTGACCTAATTGTTAATGTTTGATCATCTCAAACATTGAATAACTTCTTTTTTTATTACCATTCGACACCTCCTCAAAAGTGATAGTCGAAATTTACAGGGGAAAGACAAACTATGTTGTAAATGGAGTTACATACCATGTACAGGATAACTTATTTTACAAATTCGATATAAACTCATATAAGTATCATTCATTCCCGCCTGCTAAATGGATCATACTAGTATAAGACATCTTTAGAGAACAATTGATTTAGAGAGATAAGAAAAAAAAAGTCAAACAAGTGAATTCCACATTACTGGTTAATTACAATACAAACACTTGCAATACACCATAATGCTGTTTTGGCCAACTTGTTAGATCTAATTGATTGTCAATTAACCAGTCAATACCTAGTAAGTAGTAAAAAAAGATACAGTAGTCTTCCACATAAATTGCTTGTAAGATGACCCATCAAAGAGGGTTCAAGGGTTGATTTGACAATTCACATCGACTAGATTTGTTCTTCTTTCTTCACCTTTGATTCAGTTTTCTTTCTTCACCTTTGATTCAGTTACGGTCTGGTCAAGAGCACCGCATTTCTTTTACTTAGCTCATGCTGAATATTGCTACAGAGAAACTTGCCAAAAGTTGCGCTGACATAGTGGCTGCACGCACGCACGCACGCCCTACGGATTTGCTACAGATAATACCTGGAAGATATGACAATTGAATGCAAAAAGTTTAATGCAGAGGGCCCGTGAATCACAACTCGATGAGAAACTCCAATAAAGCAACGATTACCCACTATAGTTTACTCAAAAAGCTCAACTAGGCATGGCAATGGGCTGAGGAGGGCCCCTGGCTTAGTGAAATACAATCAGCCCATGCATGGCTCACAAGGGTGGACTGTGTGAAAGCAAAGCCATTGCCATGCCTAGAAATGACAAGACTTAATAAGAACATTGCATTATAGAATACCTTGTCAGAGAATATGCGAAATGCATCTACACCCATAGCCTTTTCAAGTTCCTGAAAAGTCATTGAGATATAAGACATAAGCATATTTCATTATATACTGCTTGTAAGTGTTGAAATAGTATGCCATAAATCTTTAAGAAAACAGAAGGTTTTTTGCCTCGGAAAAATAATGATATTCACTTACTTCCAAGGCATTTGGAGAACCATCTATGCTGCAGATGAGCTTCTGGATGTCTTCACTCTTCAAAGCATCTCGAATTTCAGAAGAAGCCGCTAGACAATTGAAAAACAAGTGTTAAAAGATACCAAAATTCCAGTAAATCCTGTAGTTGCCTGTGTTGTCACAGTGAGTATGAAAAGTCATCATGTGAAATAAATCCGTAGCAACTCAATGACACATTGACTTTTGGGATATTGATAAACATAATGGCAGAAAGGTAGCTGCAGCATATGCAGGACTAAGAAGCGTCATAAAAGATTTAGGCCCTACTTCACAGATAAGATTTTTAGCTCTGATAACACACTCTAAAAGCTGTGGAACACAAACAAATAATGTGAATTGAGAATAATAAATGTTTGAAGACTATAATAATTGTCTGGAGTATATCTTTGTAATGCTCTTGCACTAGTGGGATGTTGGTGGAAACAATCAGGAGAAAGGCAGCCACAAGATGTGGAAAACTAAAAAGTATAAGAAGCTTCTGGAAATATCTATCCCGGTATGTGGATGGCAGGCTATCTGCCAGACTATTAGTTCTGATGATATGCTCCATTAAAGTAAACGACAACGTAAACTGAGGACAGATGTCAAACAAGGATATCGAACAAAGAAAACCTGTAAAGCACAGCATAAAGATATGTTGCATGCTTGCATCATTTTCAATACTCCTGGTAATAATGGAAACATGTAAAGCACAGCATCTATCACAAAAGCTTTCATTTGCAGACCTATACGACTGAATACTATGTATCCCGGTATCCTAAAATCATTTCCCAAAGAAGAACAAAGAACATGCAAGACATCACAGAGCAGGGATCCAAAATACGGAGTATACCATTTTAGGAATTTCATTCATCAAAAAAATGGTTAAATTTTGTTAAGTTTACATTGTCATTAAATATTGTGTTGATATTATAAAACGACCTAGAACACAGTGCGTTAATATCAAGAATTGGTACTCTAGAACGACTTTTATATTAGATCACAAGGATCTAACTAACAACTACTAGTATCTTGGATTGAAAGGAGTACATGAAACCTCCCCTGAACATTTAAACCTTCAGAGAAGTTCCTGACAGAAGTAGCGCTTTCTAATCTAAATAATTCATACCTATAGATTCCAGTTTAGCTTTGTCCAAAACTTCACATGGCTCGTCGATAAAGAGTGGTCTTGCTGCAAGAATTGGAGGAATCGCTGTTTGCATAAATAAAGAAAAAAGAAGTCGCAGATTAGAATCTCTACCATACATATAAGCGGCAATTCATATGCATAAATTTACTTCATATAGCACTGGGATCAATATCTGAATCCCTATTCTATAAGGGAACTCTTGAGAATTTGGTGTCGCTTTTTGAATTCCTAATATACCCTTATTCACCTGTCTAATTTGTAAAAAAATAATTTTCTACTGTGGTTAGGATGGCATAGAGGTCCTGCTAGTAGGACTGATGAGCTGCAAATTTTGAAGCATCACTTCAACAATAATTCTGGTGAGCATCACATATATAGAATGGCTTTTACTATTGTGGTGTACTTGATTTGGCAGGAAAGAAATCACGGAAGATTCAAGGATACTTGTAGACTACCTGCGGATATTGTGAAGCCAACTCAATATTTTTTTTTGTTTTTGTAAGTAAATAATAACATTGATGACAAAAATTATGTATCAAGAGAGACAGGGAGGCAAACCCTCACTATACAACTACCTACAACCCCAACCACTACAAAAATAAAAACCCAAAACACTCCAACAAGAAAACAAGACAGCAGCAGCAACTACAAAACCCGCCCAAAGTTAACAAAGTCTGGTAAAGACTAAGACAAAAAATATCGACTCCTAGAATTCTGCAGACTATTAAACCAGGCTAGATCCTCAGCATTCCATTTTTCTGTTATCAAGCTTTGCACTCGACTGCAAACATCATACTGCATTCTCTTAAACAGAACAGAAGGCATGACTAGCCTCTTCATTTGCCTGACCACAAAGTAAACAGTCTGCATCCACATTGGCCCCTGCTCTCATTAGCCTATCTTTGGTTCTTAATCGACCTTGAACTGCCATCCATGCAAGAAAAGAACGTTGTGGCACATTCAGTTTACTCCATACCCAATGTGACAATGGGGCCTTGGGCATATCTCCCTTCAACCACTTATAACCAGCAGAAATTGTAAGTACTTACCCACAGTTGCCCATCCATTAGTATCAAATCCCTCCTTCATTTCATCCTTAACTCTACAAATATTCTTCCAAGTCCAACTGGCATCCCGAGGTGGAACATAGTCCCACCAATTTTGATAACTTATGTACACACTGTGGATGTGTCCATTTCCGATGGAGTCAGAGATTCATTTGTTCTTTCTTTTGGCTGTGGGATGTAATGGACTAAATCGAAATGGCGCTTAAAACCTCTTCGCTTTTTTCCATGAAGTAGAAGATGGTCGTCCCGTTGTCGTCCCTTTATCGCTTTTGGGTCAATTGGAAACAACCTCTCTGCAATTGTAGGGGTAAGGTTGCGTACGTCCGACCCCCCCTTACCCTGCTTCTTGCGGGAGCCTCTTTGAGGCAATGGGGTAATGATAATGTACACACTGTGGATCCATTTTATCCACAACATGTCAGCCTTCATCGCAATCTGCCAGACATACTTCCCTTGTGCAGCCAATACAGTCTCTATTCCCTAACACCCAGACCACCACAACTTTTAGGCCTACAAATCCAATCCAAAGCTATTGGTGGGGACTTAGAAAGGATATCCTTTCCCTCCCATAAGAAAGCTCTACACAATTGAACAATTTTTGAAGCACCATTTTGGGCATAGTGAACACTTGAGCCCAATAAGTATGTATACTCATCAAAACAGCATTTACTAACACAGTTCTGGCAGCATAGTGCCTGCTACCCTAGCACATAATTCTATTGGTAATCTTATCAACCAAGATCTCACAATCGACATCCGAAACCCTTTTTGCATTCAAAGAAACCCCCAAGTATCTAAAAGGAAAAATACCCCTAACAAATCCTGAACTATTCAGAATATCTTGTTGAATCTCTTCTAAAACACTACCAAAATAAATAGCAGTTTTATCAATATTTTCCATAAGACCTGACCAAGCTGCAAATCTATTTAGAGCTTTTGTAACCATTCTCACAGACTTAGCATCCCCTTTTGTGAATATCATAAGATCATCAGCAAAAATTAGGTGATTAAGCTTCAAGCCTCTGCATCTATAATGAAAGCTAAAGCCCCTGGTATTGCTTACTTTGTGTAGCAAACTATTAAAGTATTCCATCCCAAAACGAACAAGAGACGAGACATAGGAATATAGGATCCCTGTCTCAGGCCCTTCTTCCCTTTTATAAACTCAAATTTTTGTTCATATCAGATGCTTGCAGGACAAAAAGTGTGGACGCTTAGTGCCTTAGTTTTGCTGTTTTGGTTCTGCTCTTATGTTGTTGTTTTGGCTTACTGCCTAGGCTTTTGCGTTTGTTTGTTGGGTGTTGCCTATGCTGTTTGCTCACAGCAGGCTTGAGTTTGAACAAACGTTATGTCTTTCATCTATATTTGGAGAAGATAATTTCAAACCAAAGAAACAAATTTGTTACGCACGTATCACATGCATAAACACTAGTACAAAATAATGCAGTTGTGTGACAACTAACAAGCAAATAAATAGGCCATGACTCATGGACTCATAAAAGCTACATCCTTCCGCTGCTACATTTCAGATAACTTGTAATTTTGAAACAATGTTCAACCAAGTACAAACACAGAAAGCAATTTGAAATCAACAAAAAGTTTCAATGAGGCCGCTGAAGGAAGGAAATACCATACTGCGGAAAATTGGGAAAAAGAAAAGAGAAAAATATCACACTTCAAACAACATCATTCTATATAAAGTAGGCTAAACAACAAGAGGATTGTAATAAGACTAGTGTGTCTTACTTGGTTTATAATCACCAGATACAGGTATAGCATGCGCCGTTTCTACACATATGAAAGAAAGACAAATCAATACCAAAGGTAAGCACCATGATACACCAAAACAAACAATCACTATCAGAAAATCTATAAAATATACAGATTTGTACTTGGTTCTTCGGCAGCAGCAAATGGAGTTACAAAAGATGTTTCTGCACAGATGAAAAAAAGATCAATCATCACCACCCATCGCTAACAAAAAGTAAACACCATTGCCAACCAAAAGTAACAAATAATATCAGAAAATCGTATACAGGTTCTTACTTGGTTCTTCATCAGACATCACTGGCTTAGCAGTTGCACATGGAGTTTCTGACCACATAAAATTAAGCTCATATTAGCTGTCATCTTGAAAACAAAAACAGGGACTACATAGGTAAAATCATCAAACGTTCATTTCATCTTAACAAGATTCCGTTGCTTTGATCATCACTCCCTTTTCTAAAAAGCATTATCTCATAGACCCATCTACCTATAAGTGATAGCGAACTTGCAGATCTTATTCTAAAGCAGCTGAGGAACGCAAAGTATATATTTTCATCCAAAAAGGGGAAAACATTAATTTCACTTTTACAATGTATTTGGATGAAGAATTTGAAGCGAAAGATAGGGAAGGAAATTGCGGAATCCATTCTCCCTTATTTGAAATTAAGACGGGAAAGGGAAGGGGAGAGAAAGAGAGAGATCCAATTTCCTTCTCCTTGATAACATTGAGAAGGAAAATGGCAATCCACTTCTTCCCTACCCTCTCCTTCTATCCCTTCCCCTTCGTTCCACCATTGTTATTCGAACACATTGTTAAATATATAAATGTGGGCAACTCCCAAGACATCAGTCATACCTTTATGCTTCTTGAAGCAAACAAGGGAACAACTGCAATTTAGAAGACACACCACCACAATCAATAAAGAATGTCAAAGATTATAAACATCAACAATAGCCTATGGTATAAGACATATGCTTTCTTACTATGGTATAAGACATGCTGGACATTTGTACTTGGACTTTGCTTCATTGCAGACCTTACATTGTTGAGGACCCATTCTTCTTTCAGCTGCTGCGACTTAAGGCTTATTATGGAAAAAAAAAGCTTATACCTAAACAATAGACATTATTGCACATCAATTTCAGGTGAGGAAGATTACCCAAATACTAGTAACATCTAGCCGATTAACCAAACTTCAATCATGTAATCAATTTATCCATTAGTTATCCACAAAATTCCTAAAACAAATTGTGATTGTAACAGAAGCTTATAGCAATCCGCATTGCAACAGCGTCACAAATTGGGCAAAAAACTTACACAAATGTGTCAAAAGCAAGATAAAAGATGCTTATTAATATAATTAACTGAATAAAAGCCCATATAATTTTATTATTGTTCATACCCACATAATCTGTGGTATAAAACCCCCCAAAAAGTTAAATAAAACCCGAAAACAGAATTATAATGCTTAAAAACTTAAAGAAAAAGGGATAGAAAAACAGTTAATAAATTCCCAGAACTATACAAGTATATATGTTTACAGATTAATTTTTTAAAAGAATTGTAGAGATCAATTCAAGAACATGCTTGTGAATATTTGATAGTCAAGAACTAAGAGGGAAAATAGACGCAGGTTGAAAAGAATAGAGAGATACCGTCGTACCGAGCTGTTGTTGATGTTAATGGTGTTTGCGGTGAGACCAAGCTATTGGCCTTAGGAAAGTGCAGCGGCAACCGTCGGGTGATTTTTCTGTTCGGTACTTGTTCCCTGAGAGCAAGATTAGCTCTGGTCTGAGTCGTAGTCTGAGCAATAGTCTCATTGAGTATTAACCTAAGACCTCCCATTTAACTGGAAGAGTATGACAAAAGTCTGAGCAAACTCTACTTAAGACGTTTAAATTGTAAATTGAATCTTATTATTATTATTTTTTCTTTTTTATTTTAGGAGTCTTGAATGAGTACGAGGGGTGAAGTGGAAAAATTAAGTAAATCTGAAATGGTCTCGACAAGAATCTGATTAATAAAAAGATGATGTGGAAGTCTTAGCTTATACTAGCACTAATCTTGCTCTAAGGCTTTATTTGGTTGGGAGGAATTGGAAAAAAAAAAAGGAAAGGTAAAATAACGTTTTCTGTATTTGGTACAAATAATTACTACCTCCGTTCCTAAAAGTTCTTTAAGCTTTCCCTTTTAATCCGTTCCTGAAAGTTCTTTACACTCCTACTTTATT
This sequence comes from Spinacia oleracea, assembly GCF_020520425.1. NCBI lineage: Eukaryota > Viridiplantae > Streptophyta > Magnoliopsida > Caryophyllales > Amaranthaceae > Spinacia > Spinacia oleracea. The sequence continues at coordinate 131,045,126 of NC_079492.1, read as the reverse complement.
CCATTTTTATTCTTATTTGGCCCACCCTAACTTACCCACTGACAATACTTAATATTAGTTTCCACCCACTCACATTGTTGGACAATTTATAGCCACTTATTTTCCATTTGTTACCCCACCATCACATGTTCACCAAAATTCCTTAATTACCGTGTAAATATTAACCGTAAAGATCATTTAGGAACGGAGGTAGTATATGGGAAGTGGAAGGAAAGGAAGGGAATGAGAAGGAAAGCTCCTCTAAAAAATTTTCACTTTCCTTTCTCATTTATATTTCCTTTCTCTTCCATTCCTTTCTTTCCCTTAAACCAAAAACAGGAAAATAAAATCTCTTTCTCTTCCCTTCTTTTCCTTTCTTTTCCCTTCCTTTCCTTTCCTTTCTCTTTCTTTCTTTTACTAATAATGAACCAAATAGGGCCTAAAGACTACAGTGTTAAGCCCTGACTATTTTTGCATAACTGTTAGAGAAAAGCGATTACTCGAGTCCGTCCCGGGCCTCCCGGCCCTTAGGCAAGGGAAAATGTCCAGATTCACGCAAATACCAATAAGTGAATAAGTAAAATTTTTATGAGGATTATAACAAAATTAAGGCGCGGCTCAATGGTTTGAGCATAGAATTTACACACCTCAAGGGGAGGAGAGAACGCGTGTTAGTTATGTTGCCAATACATACCATTTTTATTATGGAAGTCATTTCTCATTTATTCATATTAGTTTTAATTTCAAGCCCTATATTAAAGTTTTTAATGGAGTTCAAAAATGAAAAAGAAAAAAAAAGTTGCTTGAGATCGAGTAATATCGGATCACCTTTTAATAAAAAGCACATCATGTCTACAAGCAATTTTTTATTGTAACCCATTAAATAAATAGGGCTCCAAATTAATTTTTCGCCTATAGGCCACCAAAATGTCAGGACCGATCCTGTGAGTCCTTGTTATGAGATGTGAAATTACTAAGGGTGTTCATTAGCGGGTACCCGTTATTTTGGGTACCCGCTCTTGCGGATAGTCAAAATATCGCCCCGCGATCCGACCCGTAAAAATCGGGTACCCGGAATTTGCGGGTCGGGTTATAAGGTACCCAAATAATCGTTCTTTTAATAAACTTAAAAGAGTTACATCCAAAAAGAAGGGTGAAAATTGGGTACTGACATAAAAAAATATCAAAAGTATAAGTTACATCCAAAAAGAAGGGTGAAATTTGGGTACTGACATAAAAAAATATCAAAAGTATAAGGCAAATATTGATGCTGCAGTTAGTACCTTCAAAGAGTTTACCATTCAAGCTTATTTTAATAATTTCTTGCAAGTACCAAGTACTTTGATAAGTCCATTACGTAGTACTCCATAGGATAAGCAAAAGGATTGTTTCAAAAATTTATAAATCAACAAAGGAAACAAACGAGAGAGCCCATTACAGAGGGATAAAAATATACACATTAGTGGAAGAAAATGATATATGAAAGGACGGTGGGTTATGGTTGAAACCAAGTATCCTTAACTTGTTATCATCGACGTAAGATCTAATGCTTCATTGTAAGATTACTGATGAATAAGAGTATCTATATCTAGTATTTTAAAAGTAAAACCATAGGTTATTAGAAGTCATGTAGCATCTCATTATTAGAAGCCATGTGACATCTCTCTTTTCATCCATCATTTTGTTTTGTTGTTTTTTTCAATTTTTCTTTATTGTTTCTATGTTTTACAACTTCTATTGCCTATTTCACTCCATTTTCTTTATTCAACTTCAAATTATTAATAGGGGTTGTTTGGTTGACATTTAAAAATGGGGGAAGTGGAAATTCATGGGAATTTATAGATAGTATAGTTGTTTGGTTGACATAAAAAAGTAAAAATGGAGGAAGTTGGAATTCATGGGAAGTTGGAATCCCTACAAAACATAGGAAGTTAATTACCTAGCTCCCCCTTGGTCAATCAAAATTCATGGGAATTTCTAATACAAACTTTCTAAAAAGGCGGTCTGACGCGTCAGACCACCCTTATACCCGAATTAAGGTCGCGGGTCAAGTGAAGTGTAATTGGGTCTCGGATTTTTTATTTGGATCATAATATAACCTTGTTTTTGCCCTCATTTCCAAACCCTGCCTCCGTAATTCACTTTCTCTCTCCTCACAATCTCTCTACGCTCTCTCTGTCTCCCTCCCCCAGGATCTCTCTGCTCTCCCTCTCTCCTCAGGATTTCATTTTCGCCAACCTCCATGTATTGTCGAATTCTCCTCTTTCTCCCTTCCATAGCCAACCGATCGAGTGGAGGTTGAAGTATGGGACGGCGGCGACGACAAAGGATCGTGACGACGAAGAATTCAAAGATCAAACCCTAACCAGATTCGATTTATTGATTTTCGATGCGTTAGATCTTTCATGGTTGCGACGACAAGGTAATGAATTTCGTTGATTTGTTTTCTTTTTAGGTTTTCATCACTTCGACCTCGATTCTCCTTCGTCTCCTCCATTTTATTTATGTTCTAGATCCGATTACGTTTTTTTTTCGGTTTATGCGATTTGGATATGGATTTGATTTATTTGTTATGCGATTTAGGTGACCTCGACTGTCGTCAAATTACCGGAAACTAGCCCAATCTCGCAGCGGCGGATGCAGCGGTTAGATTGGTGGTTGTGTGTGGTTTTCGACGCCGATTATGGTGGTGCCGAGTATTTCAATCGATTTGCCGTCGATGATTAAGAATTTCATATTTGTAAATGACCCTTCGATGAAAGAGCGGAGCGAGAAACCAGTGCTACCGCATGTAGGAGGTGGTGTTGTTGGATCTTCGGTGGTGGTGGATGGTTGCGCGGAGGTGTTGGTGTTGTGGTGAGATGTCGGGTAGTCGAGTAGAGGACTGGACCGACTGGTGCTCGATGGTCCATGTCGTGTTTTATTTTTGTTTTTGTTTAAAAATGTACTTAGTTACATTTTTTTTATATTTAGTTATAAAATGAAATGGATTAGTTAAATTTGTTCTCAATTATTGTTTTAGTTATTCGTTTGTTGAATTGAGTTAAGAAGTAAAACAGTTTAGCTGAATTTTTATTCATTTAAGTCGTGTTTTAGTTAAGCAATTGAGTTTTAGTTAAGATTTATCATATTTTAGTTAAGCAATTGAACGAATTAGTTAAAACGACGGAACCAATTAGTTAAGCATTTGAACCAATTAGTTAAGCAATTAGTTATGTGTTTATGAGTTTTTGTTTTGTGCTTTTGAAAGTTAAGCTTTTGTTAATTTTAGTTAAGAATTATCGTGTTTTAGTTAAGATATAATTTGTTAATTATAGTTAAGATTGTTTGAGTATTAGTTAAAATTTAATAAGTTTTAGTTAAGATTTTCTTAAGTTTAGTTAAGAATTATCGTGTTTTCAATTAGTTAAGCAATATAACTTGTTAGTTAATCTTGTAATTCAATTAGTTAAGCAATGTAATTAATTAGTTAATTCTGAAATTCAATTAGTTAATCAATGGAACTAGTTAGGTAATCAATGCCACCAATTAGTTAAGCAATGAAGGTAAATAGTGAAGCAATTAAACGAATTAGTTAAAGCAATAAAATCAATTAGCTAAGTCTGAAATTCAATAGTGAAGGCTTGTTGCTGCTCTATTGTGTGCAGGTTGTATGTGATGTTGCAAGGGCTTGTTGCTGCTCTATTGTGTGCAAGTTGTGTGTGCTGTTGCAACTTGGTGTGTGCCTCAGCTGCAGTTGGTGCTTTTTTGTTTATATTGTTTTGGGTTGCGGTTTGTGCACCCTAGTTCTCGTTTGTTTTCTTTGTTTCGATTAGGCTTGTTCTACCTTTGGCAATAAATTTTGCTATTTTACCAAAAAAGAAGTGTCGTTTTAGTTTTGGTTTAGTTAAAAATAATTTGGTTTTAGTTAAGAAAAAATTCGTTCTAGCTAAGCAATAGAACCAATTAGTTAATCAATGGAATCAAATAGTTAAGCAATAGAACTAATTAGTTAATCAATGAAACCGATTAGTTAATCAATGGAATGAATTAGTTAAGCAATAGAACCAATTAGTTAATCAATGGAATCAATTAGTTAAGCACTGGATCCAAATAGTTAAGTAAGGAAAACAATTAGTTAAACATTGAATTAAGCAATGAAACCAATTAGTTAAGCACTGAAATTAATTAGTTAATCAATCGAACTAATTAGTTAAGCAATTAAACCAATTAGTTAAGCACTGGAATTAATTAGTTAATCAATCGAACTAATTAGTTAAGCATTTGAACCAATTAGTTAAGCAATGAAACCAATTAGTTAAGCACTTGAATTAATTAGTTAAGAAATCGAACTAATTAGTCAAGCAATGAAACCAATTAGTTAAGCAATGGAACTAATTAGTTAAGCATTTGAATTAATTAGTTAAGCAATCGAACTAATTAGTTAAGCAATGAAACCAATTAGTTAAGCATTTGAACCAATTAGTTAAGCAATCGAACTAATTAGTTAAGCATTTGAACCAATTAGTTAAGCAATAAAATCAATTAGTTAAGCACTGGAACCAATTACTTAATCAATCGAACTAGTTAGTTAAGCAATCGAACTAATTAGTTAAGCATTTGAACCAATTAGTTAAGCACTGGAATTAATTAGTTAATCAATCGAACTAATTAGTTAAGCATTTGAACCAATTAGTTAAGAACTTGAATTAATTAGTTAAGCAATCGAATTAATTAGTTACGCAATGACACCAATTAGTTAAGCATTTGAACCAATTAGTTAAGCATTTGAACCAATTAGTTAAGCAATTGAACTAGTTAGTTAAGCAATGAAACCAATTAGTTAAGCATTTGAACCAATCAATTAAGCATTTGAACCAATTAGTTAAGCAATCGAACTAATTAGTTAAGCATTTGAACCAATTAGTTAAGCACTGAAACCAATTAGTTAAGCACTGAAACCAATTACTTAATCAATCGAAATAATTAGTTAAGCAATCGAACTAATTAGTTAAGCATTTGAACCAATTAGTTAAGCATTTGAACCAATTAGTTAAGCAATGAAACCAATTAGTTAAGCACTAGAATTAATTAGTTAATCAATGTAACCAACTAGTTAAGCAACGAAACTAATTAGTTAAGCACTGAATTTAATTAGTTAAGTATTGGACTCAATTAATTAAGCAATGAAACCAATTAGTTAAGCAGTGGAACTAATTTGTTAAGTAATGAACTAATAAATTTAAGCCTGATTCAATTAGTTAAACAATTGATCAACTAGTTAAGCATTGAGACCAATTAGTTAAACAATAAAACCAATTAGTTAAGCAACCGAACCATTTAGTTAAGCACTGAATCCAATTAGTTAAACAATAAAACCAATTAGTTAAGCAACCGAACCAATTAGTTAAGCAATGAATCCAATTAGTTAAGCATTAAAACTAATTAGTTAAACAATAAAACCAATTAGTTATGCAACTGAACCAATTAGTTAAGCAATGAATCCAATTAGTTAAGCATTAGAACTAATTAGTTACACAATAAAACCAATTAATTAAGCAACCGAATCAATTAGTTATACAGTATAACCAATTAGTTAAGAACTAAAACTAATTAGTTAAGTAATGGAACCAATTAGTCAAACAACGAAACCAATTAGTTAAGAAATAAAAATAATTAGTTAAGCAATGAAACCATATTAGTTAAACATTATAGCTAATTAGTTAAGCAACGAAACCAATTAGTTAAGAACTAAACCTAATTAGTTACGCAATGAAACCAATTAGTTAAACATTATAGCTAATTAGTAAACCAACGAAACCAATTATATTGGGCTAGGTGTAATTTCTTGGGCTTTGACCCAACCTTTCTTTGGAAAAGGCCTGAAATTTTAATCTTAACTAAAACGACTTTATTTTTAACTCAAAAGATATATTTCTTAACTAAATATAACAAAATTATAACTAAAACAAAAAATATATATAAAATTTGATACAACTATAAAAAAAAAATTACAAGTAACTGGCTCACACCAACGCCAAGGCGCGGCCTCATACCATGCCACAGAGAGGCTACAGGCCCACAAGCTCACAAGTCAATAAGTCGCAGAGAGATTGAGAAAAGAGATCAGCAAAGAGTAGTCAGAAACCAGTCATGGACACAACTAAGTAAAAAGAATGCACCCAACAAGCCAGTAGAATATCAAATTCTCCTAATACCAATGAACTCCAAATGATTAAAGGAAATTTGTATTACATTACAATGAACCCCAAATGATTACAGACCACAGGTGAAAAGTTGAGAGATCAAAATCTCACAAGTTCTACCGCCAATTGAGAAATCAGAAAAAGAACAGCTAGAAAAAATCTCTCAACAAAGAGTTACATGTCCACTTAGTGAAAGAACCACAACCACTAATGAACAAGCACAAAGAAAACATGAGAAACAATGACAACATCAGCCCATTATGTGCAGGAACAACTTGATCTCATGAACATACATCAATCACCTCCTGAGCTTCATCCTTTGGCATACTGCATTAAATTCAAAAAGAAAAAGAAAAATGAGTAATAAGGCAATCAGGTTTGCCTCCTGATTCTATGAAAGCTCTTGAAACAGATGATGAATTTATGGCTGGTGAATTACTTGATAACAATTTAGGGTGGGCAAATAATGGCGGAACTTCAGTATGAATTTGAGTGCTTTGAACTCCCACGAATCTCAACTAAATGAAGCAAATTCTTAACTAAATATGACTATGGGTTAACTAATTTAATTCATAACTGAAAACTAAACACAGCAAAAAGACAACTAAATATGAGAAATCATTAACTAATTTAATTCATAACTAAGCATGTCACATACTTTTTTTTTTTTTTTTTTTAAAAGGTAAGAAAAAGGAACTTAGGTACCCCTTCGCACAAGGGTGTAGCCTAAGTAGTCACTCTGTACAATTTCGTCTAACTTGGGGCTGGAGTTCGGGGAAATACACATAGGATTACAAATAAGATGACCTACATTAGCAATCCAATCTGCTGCTCTGTTTGCTTCTCTGTATATGTGACTGATGTGAGCTGAGTCAAACAGCTGAAGGAGAATCTTGCTGTCATGAATAATGTTTTGCAGTTTCCAAGGGGGCTTCCAAGTACCTTTTAAAGAGTTAATCACTAGTAGATTATCTCCTTCGATGTGAATATCCTTTATACCTAGCCTTATTGCTTCTTGGATTCCTTTGTGAAGGGCCAGGGCTTCGGCCATATAGACTTGAGAGTTGCCGAAATTGAAAGCCTTAGCCTCGATAGCAGTCCCGGTGCTGTTTCTGATAATGATTCCTCCTGCTGCTGACGAAGATTTGCGAGAACCATCGAAATTTAGTTTGAAGGCGCCTGTGGGGGGTGGGAACCACCTCACAAGGATGATGGTAGAAGTGGATGATTGGTTAGGAGAAGATGAATGAGTGGTGAAATGGGTACCTCTAAGTTGATGAGAGTCAATAAGGAGTCTGAGTTCCCATTCTTTAAAGGTATTGAGGGCTCTGAAGAAACAGCGGCAAGTAGAGACCTTCGTGTTGGAGAAAACTAAGGCATTACGTTCCTTCCAAATAATCCAGCATAGGTTAATGAATTTGCGAAGAGCAACCTGGTTTCGTCTGAGGTAGTCTAGGGTTTTGAAAAAATCGGTCATAGGGAAGGTGAATTCTAGCCAGTTTTTAGTGAGTCTGTGAGTCCAAACATTTTTTGAGTGTTCACAATGGAGGAATAGGTGATCTAAGTTTTCGCTAGCTTGATTACATCTTGGGCAGCAATTTGTAGGAATGATTTTCCTATGGAAAAGCGTTTCTTTGGTTGGGAGGCTTTTATGACAGATTTGCCAAAGGAAAAATTTCAGTTTCGGAGCTATATTAAGCTTCCAGATCCATCTAAACTTCCATTTGTCGTCAGTTTTGGGGAGGTCGTGAGCAAGCTAGGTTGCAGATTTAACTGAAAAGTCCCCAGAATTTGTGCAGCCCCAGATGGGAATGTCCTGTAGGTTGTTGACAGGAATAGGAATTCCTCTAATCAATTGGACCGCATCAGGAGGAAGAACTGAATATAACTTTGCAATATCCCAGTTTTTAGTCTCGTCAATGAAAAAGCTTACCGTCTTACTATTGTCAATAAGATTCGTAGATATACCCGGAAACTAAGCCAAGGCGTATTGACCAATCCAATTGTCTTTCCAAAAATTAATGGTGTTTCCATTCCCTAATTTCCACCTTATACCTTTTCTAAGAATTTCTCTTTGGTTCAGAATACTGGACCAGATAGGCGAGTCTCTAGATTTCTTTTTTGCTGTGAAAAAATTGTTATTTTGGAGATATTTCTTACGCATAATTTTAGCCCACATATTATCTTCGTCTGTTAGGACTTTCCAACCAAGTTTAGCTATGAAGGCTCTATTTAGCGGATAAGTTCTTCGTAGGCCGAGACCCCCTTGCTCCTTGGGTTGACAGACCTTTTTCCAGGCGATTAGAGGGAGTGCATTCCCTGTTCTGTTTTGGTTCCAAAAGAATTGACGGTGAAAAACATCCATTTGATGACATAGCTTTTGCGGAATCAGGAAGGAGGAGCAGATGTAGGCTGGAAGCGACTCGAGGTTACTCTGAATGAGAGTCATTCTTCCTGCTTTAGACAGAAAATTGGCCTGCCATGAGTTGATGCGGTTTTCATTTTTTTGCAGAATGCGTTGATAGTCTGCTCTGGTGGGGGTGAATCCCGAGAAGTGGGCGCCCAGGTATCTACCCAGCGACATGGATTTTGTCATGTTAAAAATGCTAGCAAGAGAGTCTCTCTTTGAATGAGTGATATTCTTTGAGAAAATAATAGCCGATTTATGGAAGTTGACGAGTTGTCCCGAGAGTTGACAGAAATCAGTAATGATTTTTAGAAGGTTATGGCAAGCAGATGTAGGCATGTCACATACTAAAGTACCACAAATCAAAACTAAAATTAACAAGAGATAACTAATTACAACAAAAGTTTAACTAAAGAACCCCAAATCACAATTTCAATCACAAAACTAAATAAAGAACTATTTCAACCAAATCATTCAAATTCATTGTTTGTTACACAATTCTCTAATAACAACACAAACATATGAAAAATTCAAACAATTACAAGACAACAAACATAAAAACGAATGAATTAACATTCAATTCAGAAAACCCTAACCTCTGATGGCGACGGCGGCAAGGAAACGTCAACCCTAACCTTCGATCAGTCTCGACCTACCGAAACCCATCGCCTCCATAGCTTCGTCCATCCGCACCTCCACCACCGCCTCATGTTGTCAGAAAATCGATAATCAAAGATTCAATTAGGGTTTAGATGAAACTTGAAATTGAAACTAAAAGGAGATCAAAAAGTGTAGAACGTTTACATCGGAACCTGGTGGACATGATTGTGGTGGTGGTTGTTGTCTCCGACGATTATAGATGAAGGCAAGATGCGAGAGAGAGGAGAGAGGAGAGGAGAGAGAAGCGACTGAAGGATGAGCGAAGGAAATAAGGAGGAGAAAGAAAAAAATGATTTTATATGCGCGTTACTTCACGCGCGCGTGGGCGAGTGAGTTGGTCGTACCTCCACGCGCCTGTCAGTCCGCCTAACACAAAAGCAGCTGAATTTCTAATTCCCATGTTGTCAACCAAACAAATTAAGGAAATTCCCATGAATTTAACAAGGGAAGTAATTTCCCTTGAATTGCAACTTCCTATAGGAATTAAATTCCCATGTCAACCAAACAACCCCATAGTCTACTATACTCATTAGTCTCTTCCACTCCACCACTTTAACATCCAATATTATATTTTTCCAACCTTTAAATTATACCTCTATTTAATTCATAAATAGAGAATATGGCAATTCATTTCATAAGGGTGAGTTTATCCTCAGACTCATCTCCAATCTTCAGACTCTGCCACATCAGCTTTCCACTAACTTTTTCACTATCCAGACTCACAAAAAACTCACCCTATTTTTACACATTATCCCCAGACTCACCTCAGACTCACCTAACTCTTAAAATTATATTTTATGTATATATTTTTTTTCTTTGTACATTTTCTAAATAATATTGAAACTATGTTTTCTTATATACAAACAAAGTAGACCTGATCAACATGCGGGCCGGGCCGGGTTCGGGCCGAGGACATAAAAATCTGTCCATTATGTCTGCCGAGGCGGGGCGGGCCAAGCTTCGGGCCAATTTTGTATGCCCAAAACCCGCTATTTCGGGCCAAAAATAGGGGGCTTTTCGGACCAATTTCGGGTCAGGCCAAATTTATAACTAAAATTGTTGTTTTGCGTTATCCAAAGCCCGCAATTTTTTTGAAAAAAATTGGGTTGGGCTCGAGAATCGGGCCGGAATCTTCTTCCCAAACTCGGTAATTTTTGGACCGGGTCGGGCCGGGCCCATATTGAACCGCTCTAAAACAAAGTAATTTATAATTCGAGAAAAAAAATGAAAAAAAAACAGAAAATGTTAATTTCGAAATTGACATATATTTCGTACAAATTAGAAACAATAATACAACATATTAAATTCAAAAGATCTAGAACATAAATTTAAAGGCAAATAAAACAAAATAATACATAAACCATCAATAATTTAGTTGGGTGAAATAAGATAAATTAAGTTTGATGATGTGGCATGATTTGATTGGAGGAAGAAAAAAGTGGAGTTTTAAGTGAGTCTTGAGTGAGTCTTGGATTTTCAAACTCACTTCAAGACTTGGGGTAATCTTTTACCACATTATCCCAAGATTTAGGCTTGAGACTCACTTCAAGACTCACTTCAAGACTAGGGATAACCTCACCCTAAATAGAGAATATTATATGATGTGTTTATAAATACATTTTGACAAATACAGAATATGGAAATTCAGTAAATATATTAAACTTTCAATGATATCAAAAATGTTATAAAAAAACAATGGTATATATAAAAAAAAGGATATATAAATAAGAACAATGGCACAAAAATAAAAACATTGGTATACCATGCCCCTGTTATAATAGTATAAAAAAAGAACAATGGTATAAATAGTTAAACACAAGAACAATGGTATTAAAAAAAAACAATGGTATATAAATAAGAACAATGGTATAAAAAAACAAAAACTATGGTATACCATGCCCTTATTATTTGTGACGCGTGTACCTCTGTGATGTGTTTATATATACATCACAGCATGTCAGCATGCCGCCTCGCTGAGCTCTATACTTTCAAACTTTTTAAAAACAAAATTAAGCTAAAACTAACCCATTGTTACAGAATAGAAAATAAAAAATAAACCCAACAAAATCAAAAGGAAGAAAATAAAAAATAACCCAGATGCCGAAAATTGAACATAAATGCTTGACATTCGTCGCCACCACCGCCTAGCCGCTCAAGCTTGAATTTTCGGCCACCGGTAGATTCACACTCCATTCACTGATTGTCTCGCCGGCGAATTGCCTCAATCACCTCCCCCTCCACCAAAAACCACAACAAGAACAAGATCAAACGCTCTCAAAGCCCTAATTTCTCCCTCTGAAATCGCCACCGAATTCGCCCACCATGACCCCGCCATTCCCCCGCGTCAACAACGGAAGTTTCGGGTGTTGTCCCTCCTCCGTCATCTCAGCCCAACGACGGTGGCAACTCCTCTTCCTCCGCCGACCCAAGTTTCTTCTACTTCTCTCTCCTCCGCTCCTACGAGGTAGGCGAAGGCGGTGAGGAGTGGTATGCGACGGCAGCGGGGGCGAAGATGATGACGACGGTGAGGAGTGGTGTTGGTTCAGTGGGAGGAGAGAGAGAGAGTTTGGATGGATTGAGTGGGAGGAGAGAGAACGTAAACGTAAACTAGGAGAGATGAATAGATGAAAGCCATATAAGGGCAAAAACGTAAATTCTTTATTTTGAAACACGCAGGGGTATTTTGGTGAATTTCATGAAACCTCAAAGGCATTTCATGAAAAAACCGTAATATTTTTCCCCAATATGCAATATCATTATAAAGTCTAATGGAAATACCGTTGAAATTTCAATTGCAAAGTTCAAAACCATCTCCATCAGCTAGAGTTGGCTTGCCAAAGAATGTCATCTATATCATTTTAGGCTTTTAGCCATTGGCAGCTACCAGAAGAAATTCTGTTCCCTGCAACAATTACTTAGCTCTCAAATAAGTCTCATTTCATACTCGCGCCAGATAATAGCCATAACATGGGAAATGCAGGTTGGATGGACAAAAATCATTTCGATTTAGAGAGAATCCATCCCAAAATCCTCCTAACGAAGATTCGAAGAACAGGAAATGCTAATCATTCTCCAGACACATGCTTGAGCATAACTGATCATACAGAAACTTGGCACCAATAGATTCAAATATTCCATCTACAAAGTATGTTTAACGGGATTATACCTTCGATAACAAAAATATACAAAGACAAAAGAGGAAAAACCAAAGTTCTATGTAATTGTAATTGTAGTTGATAACAGATGCAGGCTCTTCACATGTAAAGTCCTTCTGGCACGCCTTCTTTCTTCTTGAACATCACCTTTTCTTTAGCCTTCTTGAAGTCCGTATGTGTAACCTATTCACACCATAAATACCCCAAAAGCTCAACTTAAAACATTTTCTTCATCATTATTTTTTTTAAAATGAGAACAATGGAAACAAAGCCTTTTGAACCATCATTAACAATACAGCAGCAACTAACAGACAAACCAAGTCAAGCCAACATATCAGAGCATTTTTTTCGTGCAGAAGAGGCTTACAAAAATTGTGAAGCTGGGTTGATAAACAATTACGTGAAAGATACAAATGTAAATTTATGAGCAAACCACTAAAATCCAAAAAAATGCTTCAGGAGTTCATCATCATCTTGATTTTGATTCAATCGTTGTACACAACTAGGACAAATCATACTTACTCCTATTAATCCTGTATTTAACTTTCCAACAACTAGAGATGTCAGTTTACTTCAAAACTCGAAGTAAATCGAGTAATCTCAAGTCATAAATGAAGGTTAAAATAAAATAGAACCAACAGGCAACAGAACAAAAACTACCTCTGCCACATATCAATATATCATTACTGAGAATACTGAATTCAAAGTCAGATTACATAGAAGATAAAGAAGGGTGGGAGGGAGGGAGGGAGTTTATCATAAGTGCAACACTCAATTAGCTAACCTTCATGCGACGCTCTCTTAAGGCAAGTAACCCAGCTTCAGTACATATGGCCTTTATATCAGCACCAGAAAACTCATCCTTGGTCATAACAAATTCTTCAAGATTAACATCATCAGACAATGTCATTTTTGAGGTGTGAATCTGCAAAAAAAGAGTATTTGATGAGAGACATCAACATTAAAGAACATATTAATAAACGAAAGGTTGAGATAACATAGACTGGATACTCCACCACAAGAAAAGAAAAAAAACTGTACCGTAAAAATTCTTCTCCTTGTTTTAATATCAGGAAGTGGGAACTCAATTTTCCTATCTATTCGCCCAGGACGAAGCAAAGCTGGATCAAGGCTTTCAATTTTATTCGTTGCAAGGATGACTTTGACATCTCCTCTTGAATCGAAGCCATCCAACTGATTGAGAAGTTCCAACATGGTCCTCTGAATTTCACGTTCACCGCCAGAATGAGCATCATACCTAAAGGCCATTTACTAGTTAGCATTGCTAAAAATCTCCATACCTAAAAGTTTAATGTTCATCACTTTACCTCTTTGTCCCAACTGCGTCAATTTCATCGATGAAAACAATAGATGGTGAAAGGTCATCAGCTACCCTGAAGAGTTCCCTGACTAATTTTGGACCATCACCAAGATACTTCTGGATCAATTCACTGCCAACAACACGTAGAAAAGTAGCTGATGTTGAATTTGCCACTGCCTAAGCAAGAATTAGAGAAGCCACCAGTTAGTGATGACCAACATCAGGCTGGAAACTATGTAACATATTATCAGCAAAGCTCAACCAAATCGTCAAGCAGACACACACAAGCACATGAAGCATACCATTTGCAGAACGAATACCCTGTGCGTAATCATAATATTGTGTACCCTTCTACATTGACTCCTCGAGCACCCTCAAATGATGAAATCAAAAGATATTGCGAATAAGAGAAACGCAGTTCGATGGCACATTTTGCAGTCATGCACTCTCATGCCAGTCAAATTAAGAACACAGTCAAACTGTAAAAGGCAGGGTTGCGGATCTAATTTATCTCTCCAACTGCCTAATAGCTCTAACCATCTTGCTCTCTCCCTTTGCAACCACGGTTCTCTGACTCTATGTATGGTACGATACATCATGATATGCTATGGGAATTCGCAAAGCATAAAAACCTGATCCCAACAGATACAGCCTACCCGCCTCAATCCTACGGAGACCTCCAAAATCAAACACGTGCAAAATAAAGCAAAGTATCACGAAAAATCAAGGAACAGGAATTACCACCCGGAAGTAAATAGAACATACAGAATTTACACGGTGTACCCCTATACTTCGAAAGAATGCACGCACATCCTTTTTTTGATGGATACAGCAACAATAGGCCTCCCAGGTAAGAGGCTCTCACGACTTGAGGGAAGAGGGCAAGTCATTGCTTCTACTCGAAATTCTAGTTGATTAATAGCAATCCAATTTTCCAAAATTCTCTCCAATAAGAAACTCCCTAGATTTGAATCAGATTTTTTTTTTTTATCTATGGAAAGAGAGTTTCAAAGAAATTTCTGTAAGTTCAACAAGAGAGAAGACTAGTGACCTCCATACCTATGAGAGCAAGATTGCATCTGAAGACTAAAATGGGGTTATAATTGACTGAATATTCATTCGATAGTCGTTAAAGAAATCTCATGATCAATTGTAAACACTAAACATGAAGTAGTGTATAATACAAATTAGATGAAGATGACAATCAGGTTTCTTAATCTTCAACGACAGAACCCGTTTGCTCTTGTACACAATTGTGAATGAAGGACGCAACATTCAAGTAGTAAGGATAATTAGTGGGCTAATATAAATGTAGTAATATTTATCCAGAACAAAAAATTGAGCCACAATTTATTTTATTTTTTTTAGTTTCCATTTAACTTTCCTTTGTAATTCATAATCAGTACTTACAAGGTCTACTTTCAAATTCAATGGCCTTGCTGACTCTTCTCACATGTAAGTAGCAACGAAAGTTAATGATTGTTGTTCACACAATCAACAGAAGCAGAATACCTCTCAAACTTAATCCAGATTTTCTAAGTAATAGAAATTCATTTTGAAAAAAAAGCATAAAAGATGCAAAATTGAAAAACCATATATAGAAACTCTTAAAAAGAAAATCACTATGCTGCAGAAATAGCCTATTATAAGCATTACGGAATGCCACATGTTTAGATACCTTAGCAAGAAGTGTTTTCCCAGTACCAGGTTCTCCATAAAGAATGACTCCCTTGGGAGGTTTAATACCAATGTCTTCATAGAGTTCAGGATGAGTCAATGGTAGCTCAACTGCTTCTTTGATCTCTTGTATTTGAGGATCCAAGCCCCCAATATCAGCATATGACTCTAATGGAGCCTTCTCAACTTTCATGACAGATACCATAGGATCAACTTCATCTTGAAGTAAACCAACAACAGAAAGAACCTGCAAAAATTGGCAAACTTACATTTTCAGGGTAAAAAGCATTAAAGTTCCTGAAATTTAGCTATTGCATAACTTGTCAGACAATAATTTCAGGAAGACCCATAGGTTGTGCAGAACAGTGTATGATGCTCTGGAAACAACATCAAGTAGAACGTGATTCTTTCACACTATGTTACTTCGACACCCTGGTTGACCTGGGGTGTCGGATGTCCACACGACATGACACTGTGCAGAGTGTTTGGAGAAGTGTCGACACCCGTGTCAGACAAAGGATCCAAAATCAAGTGCCCTCCTCCGTAACATACAGGCTTTTCTTCTTGTTTTTCTTTTTATAACCAATGTCATGTACAACATTTTTTCCCCTTGTTTTTATCTCCCTCGTTGATTTGATTACTATATTTTTTGTTTTATAATTAACTTTTTGTATAAAAGTCAGGAAAAAAATTCCAACACTATATAGATTAGTCGTGTCTAAAAAACTAGTCAAAACACTCCTTTGAGTGTCCGTGTCTGCAAAATTTTGGATGGGAGTGTCGGATCCTCCGACGCCTTGTCGGACATGATACCTAAATCAGTGTTCTAGCAACATAGCTTCCACACCATGATAATGATGCTAATATTGACTCCTTTCAAAAAATGATTGGTTAATATTTCAGTAAAACCATTAGGTTCAACGCATCATACAATAGGAACAAAGTTGCATATAAAAAGAACTCTTATACAATGTGATGCTAATACTCCCTGTCTCCTTTTGTTTTTTACGTTTTCATTTTTTGGGGTCCCAGAATGTTCTTTACATTTTCTTTTATATTATCACATAAATGATTTAATGTTCAATCAAAATTTGTGTTCAATAATTATTTTAACCAATTAAATTTATTGGGTCATTTAATCTCTCATACTTTTCCATCGGGACATTAACATTTTCCTAAAATCATAATTTTGATAAAAGTGAAAACATTAAGTAAACGTAATTTGCCTTGTTTAAATAAAAAAAAGAGGAATCTCAATTCACATTAATTAGTCGTTAAAACGCGTGCAAAATACCAAACTTAAAGAACAAAAAGAGACAGAAGGAGTATTTAATACAGGTGCTCCAAAATTGAATCACGGAAGACAACTAATCAATGTAAGACAGGATATACTCATACTTTGGGAAAACAGTAACAAGAATCAAAGCATGGACCTAGTAGTCATCACTTTATCATGACCGGTTACTAATATCCGGGATCATCTGATTTAATGTTGTCTGAAGTCTAGCAGTTCTACAAGGAACTTCTCTAACCCTAGAAATCCCAAAAGCAAAGAACATAATCAAATCTTCACAAAATAAGGATCACCTCAGGAAAAACCACACAACAATATAATGTTATCATAACATTATAACATATTGTGCTCACTCTGCTATAAAAACAAGTAAAACTGCAGTCTGTAGATTAACAAGTAGTATGACCATTGCAATTTCCTTATGGCTCACCTCCAAACGACATTCTTCAGCTGAATAACACATCCTACTTCTCCCAAATACACTTCTCACAGTTAGCGGTATCTCCACCTCACATCCCTGGGTTAAGAATCCCAGTCTTTATCTCTGTAATACAAAAGCCTAACCAAGGGCTCATAAACCCCTCCAGTCCAGCAATTACCTAACTCAATAACAACCGAAAACAAATCCTCGAGTTCAGCAGCAGCAATAAACCAGCATAATCTAACTCATTTACTCCAAAAGCAAAATCCCCCAAGTGAAGAAAATGACCGCCTTGCAACCAATCAAAGACACCCCATTCCACCATATCCCAATCACGCACTAAACCCTAACCCGTAATCCTCTATTCACCCTACTCCCAACTATTCATCAATCAGGCAATCACAAAACCCTAAATCAAAGACGCATAGAAAAATATCCAACAAACCCTAACCCTAATTTCCCCATCAAACCACCTCAAAAAGATCGATAAAGAATTCAATCAAAACAATCACACAAAAGAAACGAAGAATTGCAACTCAAAACAAAACGATACCTTATTATGCATCAAAATCGAGCAACCTGGCTCCAATTGATCCTTGTCAACAAACGACATAATGCTAACATAATACTCAGGCCCCACAGAAGAAGAAACAATGGCATGATTCTCATCAATCAACTCCTCCAAACTCCCAACACTCATGGGGGACCCACGAATATCATCAACCTTGGAACGATCTTCCTCAGTTTTTTCTTCCTGAGGTTTAAGCCTCTCTTGATTAGCGACGAATTCTTCCTCCATTAAGAGGTAATCTTTAATCCTCTCGAGCTTGAGAAGCCTGAGCTTGCATTTGGTTAAGGGTGTTACGGTGGGGATACGGGCGGCGGATTCAGAGCCCTTTTGTTTTCGCTGTTTTCTGCCGACGCGAGCGGGTGGCGCTGCTGGCTCATATTTCTTCTCTTTTTTTTCGCCGTCTTTACGGTCGCCGGGAGGGCCACCTTGGCGGTTTAGACCGCTGCTGTTTTGGCCCATTGTTGGAGGAGAGAGGAATTCGAGCGAGAGAGAGAGAGAGTAGAGGTGGAGTGAAGAGTGAGAGTTGAGTGCCCGAGTGGCTTTGGAAAGAAGGGACGGGCGTTTTTATTTTCTTTATGCTCGACTCTCGGTGATAAATTATGGGTTTTGTTATTGGTAAATTTGTCAAAAATGACTTTTTATAACACAAAGTTTGCAAAAAATGACCTTATATAATTTTTTTATTGAAATCACACCTTAATGTATTTTTTTTTGCGAGAAAGGACCTAATGGAAGTTTCCAGCATTGACTAAGTTTTTCCGGCCATTGACTTGCACGTAAACAGCACGTGTGGCTTAAGTTGGCAAAAGACACTGATTTTGCCGAGTCTAGAATTTTCAAACTTGTTTTATTTCAAAAAAAAATTTAACTTTAGGTTTTAAAGTTTAGAATTTTGGAGGAAAATTGGGTGTGGTTAGCAAAATAAAGCCACACGTACTTCTCACGTGCAAGTCAATGGCCGGAAAAGCTCAGTCAATGCTGGAAACTTACTTTTGGTTTTCTTTCGCAAAAAAAAAATTACATTAAGGTGTGATTTCACACAAAAAAATTATATAAGGTCCTTTCTCGCAATTTTTTTTTACATTAAGGTGTGATTTCACAAAAAAAAAAATATAAGATCCTTTCTCGCAAAATTTGGGTTATAAAAGGTCCTTTTTAGCAAATTTGCCTTTGTTATTCGACGTATTCATTCGCTAAAATTGTCTGCGTATTAATGATGAAAGTACGGTAATACCCTAGACCCCATCTCTTCCCCTTCAGCCTGCAACCTTCGGAGGTATTACCACCACTGCTCTAGAGGTTTTGACGGCGGATAATTTCGACAATAAAGTCACTGTAAAAACTTCTTCTTCTTTCTTCTCGGGTAGTATGTTGGGAATTGATAAATTATGAAACAGCCATAAAGAACGTTAGCATAATCTTTTCATAATTAGCAAATGTATATTAGGTGTGATATATTCCCCTTGTATAGCTAATTAGATACTATATCTAGCCTTTAATTATGTTGACAGTTAAACAATTCTTATGTATATATTGACTAAATACAACTCAAATATTATGTTAATATTTACGTTAACTATTTCATAGTCTATCAGGAATTATCCACCACCATGACCGCGTAACCGCCTCTCTGTGGCTCTGTACTGTCGCCTCTCTCGTCGACAACCACGTTCTATTATTTTTTTTGATTTTTTCATTCTGCTCGCACATAGGTGCCGCTCAAATATGGCGGCCCAGACCATGGTACAACCGCCTATCTTGCACTGTTGAGCCATGGTCGCCGCCGCTTTCTGAGCGGTTGAACCATGGTATGGGCCGCCATATTTGGGCAGCACCCCTGTTTTTTAAAAAAAATAAATGTTTGATTTAAAAAAACATTAACCTCTGTTTAACCATAAATAAAAAAATTACTGTTTAATTTTAAAATTTCAATTGTTATTATTATTATGAGATAGAATTTTATAAGGGCAAAGCCATCTTTTCTGCGGGTGATTTTAGCGTACGCGGACGTCGAATAGTGATACACTAAATGATCGCATCCAAAGATGGTCGTATAAAATATACGGTACAAAGTTCGTATGTCGTAGTGGGCAATAACGGAGTTGAGAATTTGCTTTTAAAGGGGGGGTTCTAGATTGTTAGGTAGACGTCGATATATTTTTTGAAATTGCTATAATGCTTTAATCAGCTCCTCCCGTGAAAAATATAGTAAGAATTACGGTTTTTCATGAAATGCCCCATGAGGTTTGCGAAAACGCACCAAATACCCTCGCGTCTTTTGAATCACATAATATTTCCCTTAGTTTTTCCCAAGTTTGCACCAAATACCCCTAAACCGACCTTCCAGTCGTGTTTATAATTCAGAGAATACCCCTATTTACAAACTTATTGCACAATATACACCTATTTTGAAACTAAGTTTCACCAGATACCCAACTTGCAAGAATTTAAATTTAACGGCTAGTTTGATTAAACCTAGGGAGAAAAATATAGCCGTTATGTTCTTGCTGCCTATAAATGCTACTAGTGTTCACTTCACTTGCATACTTTCCCCTCTACTAGTGTTCCTAATTAGCCATGAGCTCTCATTAAAAAACCGAATCTTCTTTCATCCCAAATTTAGCATATATTAGAGTTCCAAATAAAAATTGCTCTTGCGGGAGAAGATTTGCCATTAGAAGCTCGGAAACGACAAAAAATCCGCAAAAGCTTTACTACAAGTGTGATCATTGTGACAATTTCAAGTGGTGCAAAGGTTTTCTTGAGCAGACACTTGATGAAGTTCAGAGCAAGGGAAACAGAGCTGATGAAAACAGGGGAATGCAAGAAGAAAGCAGGGGAATGCATGAAGAGTTGAAGCTATTGAAGAACAAGATTAAACAACAAAAACAGCAGATCAATTTTGCAATTAAAATTGGTGTATTAATGTTTGCATTTCTGATTTGGATAGCAATGAAGTAGAGTTGCAACAAATTTCATGAAATAAAGAGAGACTTTGTTCCATAAATACTTGTTCAAGCATATTAGCTTTACAAAAACTGATCTTTAAGTGGACAAACACCACTGAAACTGCACAAAAATAGGCTGTCTAAGCATTGAACTGTTTCCAAAAACTGATTCTAACTTAATCGTAACTTAATTGACTAAGTTAGTTTCACTTTGTGCACCTACAATTCACAAAAAAATGTTCTCATGATGGTCAAGCAGTTGCCTTGGCTTTTGGCTTAGAAGCAACATGTTTTTGCTTTAGGGGTGGGGATTCTTGGGTTGGTTGTGGTTGAGAGCCACCTGGAAACACATCATCAACATCATCTTTGCTAATGATCCTCACATATCAACCTTCAAGTCCTCACAATCAACCACAGGGACCTCCATAGCCACAGTGAACTCCATTTGTTCTTGTATTTCCCTCAAAATGTCCTCCCTTTCATGTTTTTTCCTCATTTCCTCTTCCTCCTCTCTTTGAGCCCTCAGCAGTTCCTCTTGTCTCTCCTTAAGTTTCCTCTCTTTTTCCTTACTATGATTCTCAATTGTGGCAACGGCAGTCCTAAACACCAACCCTGGATTATCTGTTCCCTCAACCCAAATTTCAACAGTGTCTTTACCCCAATTCCATCCCCACAAATGCCTTAAGGTCTTATCATCATTCAACTCAACCTTACCACAAGGAGACTGAAGGTAAAGGTACTAGGCAAAAAATTATCTTGCTTAACTGATTCCTCAAACATATCAAGAAACAACTTCAACAAAACGATATTTTTCCATGTCTGTAACTCTAATATCAAAGCTATGTGATCCATAACGCAGTAACAACCAAATAACAATCATCCTAAAGGAAAGAAACATGAATTTTCATTCCAACAACCACAATTGATCAATAACCAACATCGAATAATCAACCAGACAAAAACCACAATTTTCATTTCTAAGAAAAAACAAACACTATCAATCACTAACACTAACAACAGATTTGCTCAATTTCAAAAAAATAACTGACAATTTCACAAACCCTAACCCTAATCAATTTCACGAAAAAAACAACTTTACAAGCAAAAAAATACAGCGACGAAGAGATTATTACCTGGAGGTAGATTATCCAACTTCAAAATTGGCGATTCCTCTTTGACACTAACTCGCGCTGTGAATCGTCTCAATTTTCTCCCTTTTTTGTCGCGAATGAACCAAAATCACCCCCACGAACTCGCCTTTAAGGTGCGTAGCAAATTTCACAAGAAAAATGAAGATCTACCCAGAATTACTAGGTTTCGAGTAGATTTGAAGCTTGAAGAAGAACACGGGAGAGGAGAGAGAAAGAGAAGAAGATGAGAAGTTTTTTTTTTTGAGTTTCTGTTGAGGGGTGAGAGTCAAATGGCGCCATAACAACATTAAGGGCAAAATAGTAAACCGAGACTAACGGCAGACTAACGTCCGTTAACCCAAGGTGCATCTCATGAACAGTATGGAAAAATAGGGGTATATTATGTGATTCAAAAGACGCGAGGGTATTTGGTGCGTTTTTGCAAACCTCAGGGGCATTTCATAAAAAACCCGTAAGAATTATGCATATAGCTAGAGTATAAAATTATTTTTTGGGTTATAAATTATGTATCCCATAAAAAATTGAAGAAATGTAATTGGATGTCTAAAAAGGAGGGATTAGGGATGCAAATGAGTCGAGTCAAGTTGAGCCGAGTAATAACCTTATTGAGCTAAGCTTGTTAAGAAATATTTGTATTCGAGTCGGCTCGAGCTTGAACGAGCTTTTATTGTTTTTGTTCGAGCCAGGCTATTTTACTAAAATTCTTGCTCGGTCTCGGCTTATACTTGCTCGTTTCAATTTCGATCTCGAGCCAAATCAAATGGCTTTAAATGAGCTTTAGTAAACGTGGTTTAGTAAACGAGATTTAGTAAATGAGCTGTAATCAAAAATTTAATATCAAAATTAAATGAGCTGTAAATTTGCTTGAATTAAGAATCTGTTTGTTTCAACTTATTATTTTAACTTATGTAAACAAAAATAAGTTTAAATATGTTCACATGAATTCGGATAATATCATATAAGTTCAGGTGTTCAGCAAAATACTTTTTTCTTTTTAGACAATTAAACACGCAAATAAGTTCTTTTCAATAAAAATATGTTTAGTTAATTAAGTTCAGTTATATTTAGTTGAGCTAGATAAGTTCAAATAAATTTATTTCAGTTGAAAACCTAGAATAGAGGGGGAAACTAGATATATTTACCAAAATATATCTAGTTTCCTAATTACAATTCTAATTAAACTAGGAAACAAGATATTAAACCAAACAAGTTTGTTTCGTATTCTTGTCTACTTAACTAAGTTGTGTTTAATTCCTAACAATAGGTGTTTACGAATCTTGCTTCTCCAACAGCTTATTCATTTTGGTGGTTCTCATTGTATGTGTACTTAGAGATAGAAACACACAAACTTGACATCAATTCTCTACTGAATTTGAACTGTAGACCGTAGGTTGAGTGGTGGTCGGGTGGTTCCCTAGGTGGTTCGGTGGTTGGGAGGGAGTCGTTGCTGGTTGTAGTGGTGTTAGCCAGGTGGTGGTTTGATGTGGTGCAATGAGATAGTCGAGGGTAATCAAAGTGCTAAGATAGATGAAGAGGACTTTGGGGGTAAGGATGATTTCTTGGGGGTATAGGAAATCATAGCCTTATAGGGGTAAAGGAAATTTTAAATTGGTCTAGAAAACAACATAAAGGCATTTAGGTTAATTCATTGTCTTTCCCTTTAATAAATTCTCCAAACCAAACGCCCCAGAGAATTCAACAGGGCGAGATATAAAAATCGAATTCTTTGGCATATTCTAGGCGGATCCTTTAGCTCGGTCTATTATCTTAGACAGTGGAATGCTTGTAAGTTGTAATTGAGTGACGTTACTTGGGTTTTGGTTTGTTGTATAAATGGAGTATCATTATTTTAGGAAAATCACTGTAAAATCAGCAAAACATTAGAAAGAAATTTGAGCTAATTGTTTAAGGTGTTTATAAAGATGTGGCGTGTTAGTAACATTGTCTTAGAAGAAAAATTTACCCTGAATAAGGTGCAAATAAAACGGGGTTGTTCCAAAAGATTTAACACAAGTACACAACAATCATCTAAATTGTGCACTCAAGTAAGAAGGATTTTAGAACTCAATACATGCGTTAAAAATATTTTCAGGAAGAAGAAATCAGAAGATATTTTTTTTCTATATATTTTTATGAGCAACAATACAATGATGTTACCATATGCTATACGCACCTATATAAAAGAAGGTCCTATATGTGAATATAATGATACGGCTTACCCTAATACGAGTGCCTGAGACTCATATATATAATAATAACGTACAATATTACAATTACGAGCATACCCTTAGTATCCTCTATTACACCCCTTCGATCTGTGCAGGGGGGAACCACGTGCAGATTGGACCGTAAAAACTCAAACGATGACCAGACAAACCTTTCGTAAAAATGTCAGCGATTTGTAACTCAATAGGGACATATCGTACAACTAAGTCACCACGAGCAACATGCTCCCGAACGAAATGATAATCTATTTTGATATGCTTTCTATGATCATGCTGAACCGGATTTACCAAGATAGGATGCAGAAACATTATCACAAAAGAGCTTCACGGGGGCGCGGATGATGATTCCCAACTCAGCTAATAAGAAACGTATCCAGAGAGTATCTTGTACTGTGTATGCAACAACGCGATACTCTCCTTCTGAGGAAGATTTGGAGACAGTGGGTTGCTTCTTCGAGCGCCAGGATATTAGGTTGCCACCAAGAAAAATTGCATAACCAGTGGTGGAACGACAACTATTGGGACAACCTGCCCAAACCGCATCTGAATAGGCAATCATGATAGACATGTCTAGGGCGGGGTGAAGCCACATACCGTAGTCTGAAGTGCCCTGCAAGTACCTGTAAATACGCTTGACAACCAACAAGTAAGATGTACGGGCCGGGGTGCATGCATAAATTGGGAAACTAAATGCACATCATATGTAATATCAGGTATTGTCATAGTCAAGTACTGTAAAGCCCTAACCATACTGCGATACTCAGTAGGATCGGATAATAAATCACCGTCTGTAATAGAAAGTGTGGTATGACTAGGAAGAGGGGTACGGACAGGTTTAGCAGTGTGCAGATGGAATTTACGAAGTAGATCATAAACATATTTTTTCTAACACAAAAATAAACCCTTGGAAGTATGCACCGCCTGCACTCCTAGGAATTAGTGCAGATCGCCCAGATCTTTCATAGCAAACACGACAGACAAAAGGGATATGAATTTGGTGATCAAATGAGCCGAGTTGCCTGTGACAATGATATCGTCAACATAAAGAAGAAGATACACAATGAATTTTTCACGATGAAAAATGAACATAGAATTATCTGATTGGCAACAAAAGAACCCCTGTTGTAACAAAAGACTGCTGAAGCGAAGATACCAAGCTCTAGGAGCCTATTTCAGACCATAGATTGCTTTCCTAAGACGACAAATGTGACTAGGAAAATCAGGATGAATGAAACCTGTCGGCCGGTTGTTTCATATATACCTCCTCAATTAAGTCACCATGTAAGAACACATTTTTAACGTATAATTGACGAATGACCCAATTAGAGGAAAGAGCTAAAGACAAGACCAACTGAATAGTTGTTGATTTCATAACAGGGCTAAAAGTCTCGGAATAATCTATACCTTCTTGCTGTCCAAACCCACGAGCAACCAGACGAGCCTTAGGCCTAATCACATTACCATCTTCGTCAGTTTTTATTGTATAAATCCAAATGTACCAACCAAGTTCTTTGACGCATCAAAAGGTATTAAATCCCAAGGTTTGTTGACAAGCATTGCATTAATCTCTTCCTCCATAGCTTCACGCCATTTCGGAATTTTATTAGCTTTTGAAAAACAAGTTGGTGCCTTTTCTTTTTCAACTGTATTGAGATTTAATTAATATTGATTTTGGTTTAAAAATTCCATCTTTAGCACGTGTTCGCATTTCGTGAACATTACTCGTAGAGGGAACCGCAAAAATACCACTCGAAGGAGGTGCAATAGCGGGTGAGGCATGAACCGATGACAAGGAAGACAATGAATTTGTGTAGGCATTGGGCTCATTGAGTGTTTGCGTTGTGCTAGAAAAGGGAACAACACTATCTATGTTGAGTTGGGCCGCTGAAAAGTTGTGGGCCACTGGGGAGTTATGGGCCGCATGCAAGGGAGAAGGAGTTGTGGAGTGCAGCTGTGGGCTTGAATTCGGGGTGGTGTCGGTGGAACAATGCTCACTATTCAGTGAGTTCCACGGTTCAGCAGTGGCACGAGGAAATGTGCCACAAGCAGGCCGTGGGCCTTGCTGAATTTGCTGGGCAATCTCACCAACCGAGCTATGTAATTTTCCTAATACCATGTGAATACAATGATACGGCTTACCCTAATACGAGTGTATGTGACTCATATATATAATAATAACGTACAATATTACAATTACGAGTATCCCTTAGTATCCTCTATTACTATAAGATGATATAAGTTAAATAAGGTTTTGTAAGATACTATAAGTTAAAATAGGATGATATAAATTCTAATAAACTCGGTTCAGATAAGTTCGGACATATAAGTTAAAGATAACACACTTTTAATGTGAAAATTATAATTTCTTAACGGACACATGCAACACACCTACCTCCAACTAGTTTTCCAGTAATAATGGTTTTTTATTTTTGAAAAAAAATGGAGTAACGATGAAGGCAGGGAGCAACACAACTGAAAGCCTGAAACATTTGATGATATCAACAAAGGAAAAAGTTAGTGGTTTGGGCTATTTTTGCTGGCAAATTAGTCAATCTAAGGCCCATTAGACTTGCAAGTTAGTGGTTATGACTTTTGACTTTTTGAGTATATACAAAAGGCCCAACAAAGGGTTCATTGACCGCTGATAATCTAATTGCACAACATAGGATTTTTAGCTTACACATTCTTCCACAGTTTCACGATAAGTTTTAGGAACAATGATTATCGTCTATATTATTAATTTGAAATTAGTATTTTACAAATTTTTATATACGGCGGTCTCACAAAATACCGTATTGGTATGATATAAGTTAAGTAATGGAATCAATTAGTTAAACACTGGAACTAACACTACAAGAAATTGTACTATTAACGACGGGAAATCCCGTCGTGAAAGGCCAATAATCGTTGATTAACGACGGGATTTTCTGTCGCGAACCCGTCATAAAAGGGGGCCGTCGTTAATAGAAAATCCCGTCGTAAATCCGTCGTAAACCCGTCGTAAAAGACATTTGCGACGGTTATTCCCGTCATTGTTTGGTTGTTAGCCCCGTCGCAAAAGGCTTTTACAACGGGATTTTTCACCCGTCGTAATTAGGTTGTCGTTAAAGATACAAATTCTTGTAGTGTAGTTAGTTAAGCACTCGAATCAATTAGTTAAGCAATGAAAATAATTAGTTTATCAATGAAAATAATTAGTTAAGCAATGAAACCAATTAGTTAAACAATTAAAATGTTCTTTCCGATAAGGCGGTGTTACACAAAAGCTACCGTTAGTATTTTGACCCGTGTAATACATGGGAGTATTATATATTTATATGTATATAAAGTGTGAAGGACTTACATCGACATACAATTTGTAGGTATCATAAAATATATATTATATGGTACATTCACAAATATTTGGTTATTGTAAGATATAAAATAGAAACACTTTTTGTTTATTATTCTTTTCTATTATTATAAAATTGACTTGAACAAAATTCAGGAGTAACAATCAACGACAATAGTTTCTTCTAAAATAGCAATGAAAACGATTAATTAAAATAATAAAAATAAATTGGAAAAATTAAGACGTGCTCATAGAAAAGGTGAAAAGTGCATAAAATAAAATAATATTACACCTGAAATTGAATGTTGATATGGTTTATTGTGTGAATGATATAACCAAAAATGGTTGGTAGTCAAACTTAATTATAAAGGGGGCATGAGAGATGAGAGGCTGATAATGATATAACTTTTATTATTTTTTAAAGTACGGTATATTATTTTATTTTATTTTTTACTACTTTTGTCATCTTTTGTGTATGTCGTTTTGTTTCAATAGTCTGGTCAATTTTAATTGAGAGTGTTAACTCGAGTCAAAAGGGTGAATCATGTAACGATAAGTCGGGGTAACAATAAGATAACATTTGCGGTAATTGAATTATATATACCATGATGATGGAGCTATACGAAAGGAGTGACCAATTTCAATAATGTTCTCCGTTCATATATTTTTTAAGATCAACTTTGGTTAAGAACTAATAATCTGCTATAGTTAATATATACTTAGATTGTTTATAAAAAGCGATAAATAAGATAAGTAAGAAATATAGAACAAACTTTTTTCCTAGTTGATTGAATCACAATACATAGCTAGCAATATTGCTTACACATAAAACCACATTTTTCGTAACACACAAACTAAAATGACAAACAAGATTCAACATTTAATAAGCTATTACACACTCTTGCATTCTAATACTACTACTAGGTGGACGTACAACTCATCCTCATGCAACTATGCAAGTAATGCAACGTACATCCTTCATTTAAATTAAACAACCTTCACTATTACTACGTTACCTCACACAACTCCTGAGAAACCCTAACCATAACTAAGTAACTAACTCATTAGATGGTTTACAACACAAACCACCCAAATCCAGCCGTACATTAGCTAACATACGTAACTTAATTAGCTTAACATTATGCTAAGAATTATCTTAAGGAATAATCCCACCAACACCACCAGCACCGCCGACACCACCACCAACAAGTCCACCAACAGGGAAAGCAACACCTCCAACACCCCCACCAACACCAGCACCCCCAACAACACCGCCAAAGGGGCCAATTAAGCCAGCAGTGCCACCAATGGCACTACCAACACCACCAAACAAAAGGTTCTTGTTGTCAGCAAGACCACCACTAGGGTTAGCCCTAGTGGCATCAATATCAACCACATTAGCCTTGGTATTGGTGCTCATTTGCATGGTCCTAGCACCAAATGCAGAGTGGTTCACCATAACCACAAGTAACGCAACAGCCAATACCAAAGCAGCATTACACCTTGCCATGTTTAATGTTTTTTAATTCTCTCTCTTCTATTGTTTGGTTATTGGATTGGTGATGCAGAGAGGTCGATGAAGTGGGGTTTATAAAGAAAGATTGGGGAAGTTGGAGGTTCAATAAATGTCATCAAATTTATATCAAAATTTAATTTATAAGGAGTAAAATCTAAGACTAGACTAATATCGGGTAGATAGATATGATTCGTTTCTTATATTGATATTATTATTGTTTCACAAATTCTTATTTACATGGTGTGTGCGATAAATATTGTACACCGAAATTAAAGTTAACGTAAAATGCTTAAAAGTTAATTTTATATATGTAAAAGTTATATATTTTTTTAATGATAAAATTTTTCAATTTAATAAAAAATATTCTTCAAAATTACTACTAATGTATAAAATTAATCATTTAACCCTTTTAAATTTTTATCTATCAACTTTTTTTTTATAATAATATAAAAATTAGAAAAAATTGGATAAAAGTTAGAGAAAACTAGATAAAAATTATGTTGGCGTATACTAAATTTATTATACATCTTGTGAATGCAAGACCTTTTATTATTGTTTTGACTTGTATACATTTGGTAATACACAATTTCTCCTGTCAATATCTTTAATTTTGTATTAGCAAAAATTATAAAATTTTATGTTTTTAAAACACTCAACATAGGAGACTAGCTTTATTGAGATTAAATTATTAAATTAATAAAATATTATTTCAAAAATTAGTAAATAATTGTAATTTTATTTTAAATAAAAAAAAAAGGAAGGAATAGCCATTTGTGACTTTGTTCAGGAGAATTTATGTTACTTAAAAGGGGGCATGCCATCATGCATGCCAGCTAATTACTGCATGTCTGTATGGTCGTATACTCGTTTTAATGGGATAGAATTGACCATGCCCCCAAATCTAGGGGTTTTTTATTTATAAATAAATGGAAAAGACTATTTTCTTGTATACCACCATTAATTTGTTGACACATCATCAAACCTACTAAAAAATGAGAATGAAACTCAATAAATATGCCATTTCAACCAATAGAAAAGCATAATATGTACAAGATGTTTTGTACAATAGGTGTACATCACTACAAGAATTTGTATCTTTAACGACAACCTAATTACGACGGGTCAAAAATCCCGTCGCAAAAGCCTCACTACAAGAATTTGTATCTTTAACGACAACCTAATTACGACGGGTCAAAAATCCCATCGCAAAAGCCTTTTGCGACGGGGCTAACAACCAAACAATGACGGGAATAACCGTCGCAAATGTCTTTTACGACGGGTTTACGACGGATTTACGACGGGATTTTCTATTAACGACGACCCTCTTTTATGACGGGTTCGCGACAGGAAATCCCGTCGTTAATCAACGATTATTGGCCTTTCGCGACGGGATTTTCCGTCGTTAATAGTATAATTTTTTGTAGTGCCTTTTGCGACGGGGCTAACAACCAAACAATGACGGGAATACCGTCGCAAATGTCTTTTACAACGGATTTACGACGGGATTTCTATTAACGACGACCCCCTTTTATGACGAGTTCGTGACAGAAAATCCCGTCGTTAATCAACGATTATTGGCCTTTCGCGACGGGATTTCCCGTCGTTAATAATACAATTTCTTGTAGTGCATGTAGTAGGATCCTAAATAATTTGGAGGCCGACTCCAAACGAAATATAGAGAACTACTACGTATCTTTCATGAATATATTGCTTACATAACAGGTCGATCATTTTATATATTCATGATAACTATGAGTATTTACTTTATGCATAAATGTAACATGTAATTTTGGTTGAAGTTCAAGGTTATGCATGACTAGTTGATATTACGTGTATATATATTGGTTAAAAGTTATATTAAAGGGAAATGTTTCAATTCATGCTCGACTCACATCATAAGGTTTGTAACTTTGTACTCATAAATAGGAAAAAAAAGGTGACCTCCTGACTTTCTCCCCAAATTTTCTCTCAGACGTATAGTAGCACACCGTACACTATAGCCATGGCAAGGAAGTATGGTTTGAAAGCTTAGGGGACCAAGCATGGAAATGGTAAGACAAAACTCATCTGATTCTCAAGCTCTAAAAACACTACAAAAATTTGTATCTTTAACGACAACCTAATTACGACGGGTTAAAAATTCCGTCGCAAAAGCCTTTTATGACGGGGCTAACAACCAAACAATGACGGGAATAACCGTCGCAAATGTCTTTTACGACGGGTTTACGACGGGATTTTCTATTAACGACGGCCCCCTTTTATGACGGGTTCGCGACAGGAAATCCCGTCGTTAATCAACGATTATTGGCCTTTCGCGACGGGATTTCCCGTCGTTAATAATACAATTTCTTGTAAGTTCTTGGGGTTAAAGCGTTGGATTTTAGTATTGAGAATGAAATTCTTACGCCAAAATCAAGTTTACAACAGATTTAACACAGATGGGTTAGATATTTTTCAAATTTTGAATAGAAATGTGGTCACAATTTGTTTCGTAAATTTAAAAAACTGAAATTATGTTGACCATCTCACCAAACTTGTGCAAAAAGGATGAGGGTGGACCTAAGATCTTAAGCCGTTTGCACCCCAGATATTGATTAGTAGTTCAGTCAGTACTAACGCAAATCTGCACTCCAATAAATAATTCTGAATAATAATAATATCATTCACAACCTAAATTTCAATTATACAACCAATCTGGTCCATTTCAATTCTTTCAATTTAGTTCAGAAATTCATTTCTCAACTTTTACTTTTTAACAAAAAAAAACTCTACTTTCTCCTTTTTTTTTAATATTTATTTTTAAACTTGACATTTCTGACCACTTTGCTGGTTAATTCATAAGTTTAACATTCAATACCACGTACCATATTTTTAATTATCAATGACCAAAAGTTACAAAAATGGATATTTTAATAGTATAAATTGAGACGAATTGAAATAACAAAATCTTACTCGTGTTATGTTTCTCCAATATATAAATCACAAAATATGATAAATATATAAAAGTAACAAAAGTCAAACTGAATTCAATAAAGAAAGAAAGACATTTAATGGCATTAGTATAGGTAGAAAGAGAAAAAATTAATAAAAGCATGTTGTCAGAAAGGTACAAGGGTAGTAATTAAAAACCTGGATAAATTTTGGCCATACATTATTACTGTGGAAATTGGAAAATAACCTTTCAACTAAATTATTATGGAGGAGTTAATTTATTTTACCTTTCAACTAAATTATTATGGAGGAGTTAATTTATTTTATACAGTTGGCCAGCTAGTCTCAGTTATTGAAATTAAAGGACGACTTCTCAAACAGTAAAAAAAGAACAAGAATAATAGAAAGTCCAAGGGTGTCGTAGTCCAAGGGAATCTACGACGCCCAACGCCCTAAAATTTCATGTTTTGACAGTTTCTTATCAGCAATTTGATAAATTATAGTAAGCCATAACATAAAAGTGTTACCCACCGAGGAGGGTTATAAGCAATTTGATGTTGTTGTCTACTGGGCATCAAAATATTAACGCCGGCATTATCGGAAATATTTTGATTTTGTGTTTGTTAACGCACCATTTGATGATGCTTAAGAAAGGAGTAGTCTTTAAACCCCGTCGGCCGGTGTTATGTTTTGTTTTTTAGGAAAATATAAATACAAATAAGGAGATCGTTAAAACGCTATCCATTATTTTGGGTTAGTTTTCAATATCAACCTGATTAATATAGTTATGCATATTTTCTAATATATGATTCAATTTAAATTATATATTTTCTCCGTTTTTTTTAAATGACACAATTATTTAGGCACATTTACCAATACATGATTTCAAACACTAATATCTTCAATTATGGTTAAAAAAAATTATAAAAAGTTGATATTTAAAAAATATTTATTGAGACGAATCTATTAAAACGACAATGTTTTTTTTAAGTATTATAAATCACAAAATGAAGTTAAATGAGCTTGTATAAATAGTGTCCATAACCCAAATGTGTCATGTAAATAAGAACAAATGATGACTTTCAAAATCAAAAACTGAAAACGACTAATAACGCGGAACGGACCCTTATACTTCATATTGGTTCTTGGTTTAAAATTTATTTAACTACGTTTTTTTCCTCCATAATTCACAAGGCTACATCAACAAGTTAACTGAGAGTATAAATATCCGAATATGACCACACACAAATGTAATTTTTAATTTTTTAGAAGGTAAAAAAACCCAAATGTAAATATCGGTAACTTTGTGTAAGACTGCCTTTATTGGAAAGCCCCCTTTGATTGCTTAACTAACTGGTTCCATTATTTAACTAATTAATTCTAATGCTTAACTAATTAGTTTAATTGCTTAACTAACTGTTTTCGGTGCTTAACTAATTAGTTCTAGTACTTACCTAATTGATTTAATTGCTTAACTTATATGACATCAAAGTGATCTTGTGTGTAAGACCGCCTTATATAAAAGTTTATACAAAAGGTCTTGCGCGCACAAGGTGTACAATAAATTTATTGTACACCAATATAACTCCCTTTTTTTTGTAACTTTAACCTAATTTTGATTAACTTTTATATTAGTAAAAAAAATGATAGATAAATATTTTAAAGGTTAAATGATTAATTTTATACATTAGTTATTTTGAAGAAATAATTTTTACTAAAATGAAAAAATTTATCACTGAAAAATAGATAACTTTTATATATATATGCATAACTTTTAAGCATTTAAAGTTAACTTTTACTCCGGTGTTCAATATTTATTGTACACCCATTGTAAATAAGAATTTGTGAAGTCTACAAATATCATAATACTGCACAAATGATTCATATTATACGGCGTACGTAGTATTTCCACTTATGACCTGAATGGAACCATAGTAATTAGGATGACCACTTTGACACCTTCAAGGCAGACTTCGATTACTTGAAAACAAGCAATTAAAGTACTTTGTATTCCTTTGCAATGTGTTTTGGAACTTCGGATATATAGAGCAATACAAAGGGAAAGGGATCGAAACAAGGATTGGTAATGGACAGTATTTGGAGGAAAGAAAAGACCGAGAATGATGTAGGAAGGATGGCTGCACGATTCGACAAAGAAGCAAATTGTCAAAAATTGCTGAAATGATTTCTACTAGTCGAGCCTCCGGTGTCCGATTGCTTAATAGAATATGTTTTCGGAAAGGAAACGGGCCCACGAGTTCAACACACTGCTATGCCGTGATTGATGGGCTTTTTAAGCCATCCGAGTTCGTCTAGGGCTCGAAAACTGCAGTTTAATTATTTTCGACTTTTGTTTTTAATTCCGTTTCGTATTAGGATTTTGTGTTAATTATTTAAACACTTTATTTTCTTCATTAGAAGGCAACTATTCTTTTGATAATAAAATTATCTCTTTCTCTGGTGGATTCCGGAGCTTTTACAGATGTATCGCTCGTAAATCTGTTCGTTCGTTCTAAAGATTAGCGCTTGCTTTTCTTTGGTAATTCCGACTGCGTCAGGGAAGAGAATCTATATAATATACTAAAAGAGAGGAAATCAATGTGGTGATGACAAATGTCACTCATTGATTGGCCTCTCTTTTAATTTTAAAAGATAATTATTAGTCTAAATTTATTTTGCCTTATTGGGAAAGAATCAGAAAAGATATTATTGATTGCCATTATAAAACTAAAAGATTTGTTGAATATTCCATTCTTAAAGATTCATATATTATGCTAAATATTCTCTCCTAAACCTTAAAAACTGATTATATGTTATTTAATTAAAAAATATTCATGTCATTATATAATTTTGACTTAGCTATGTAAAATATATATACACATATTTATGTACGTAATTATTGCACGAATGTTTCGATTATCTACGTTATTATATACTACGTAATAAATTATGGAAATTAATTTGCAATGAATAAAATGATAATATGTTAATTACTGATTACTTAAGCCGTGAAATTAAAAATTATATAATTTATATAAATTATAATATCAATTATATATCAAAGACTTTTTATATTGGCGAACATTTTTTTTTATTAATGACGTTTATCATATATAATAAGATAAAACAATAATCTCCAATATAATTAATATAAGTGATATGAGTGCAGTAATCGAAATATGTCATAGTCAAATATACACAGGAGATCGAGATTTTTGGTGTAGTATTCGTATATGGTGAATTATATATGATCAATTTTAATCATCTATTATTAACCATCTAAACATGCATATTTAGAAAGGAATTTATATGCGTAAATTTGCAATCATGACATACATTGCCAATAGTATGTGTAATTAAGATCTTTTTTTTTTACATAAGTTAAGTGTGTAATTAATATCAAACTATATAAAGAGTAAAATATTTTCTACAATGATAATTCATATTGCCGTGAATAATCATGATCATCTTAAAGTATTCGCATGACTATTTTCTAAAATTTGCTTAGCTTCCCCATGTGACTATCTAAAGATATTTGAATTACCAAATACTACTTGGCTTTGTACGACTATCCACACCATTTAACAATATCACCAAATATTGACCTCTATTCGATCTATATAAAAAGATTAAAATGCACTCATTAAGTTACTAATTAAACTATATTACCTCTATTATAAATAAGAAAATGACTTAAATCGAGAAAACAAATGAACATGTCGACAATATAAAGAAGAAAATAATCAATAAAACTTAGGCCCTGTTCGGCAAAATTAATTAGCGGTGGCGGGTAGCGGTTAGCGGTTGAGTAGCGGGTAGTGGTTAGAGTAGCGAGTAGCGGTGAATAGTAGCGGGTAACGGTTAGCTGTCAAAGTAGCCGGTAAGTAATATGAGTGTTCGGTAAAAGTAGCGGTTGATATTATAAAACAAAAATAAAAGCTAGAATATTATTTAAAACTTTATTATAAATTTGTCAAATGCTACCCGTTACCTTAAACGCTACTAATTTTAACGTTTGACAAAAGCTACCTCAACCGCTAACCGCTACCTAAATCGCTACTTTACCAAACACTTACAAATTTTACAAGTAGCGTCTTGACTAGGTCAAAACGCTACCCGCTACCTCAAACGCTACCGCCGAACACGCCCTTACAAAAAAACCCCATAAAAAATTTAGAGTAATATCAAATATTGAAATTAAAATTTCTTTCATTGATTTTGTCATTTTGTATACCATACATTAAAGCATAGCAGATGCCATAAATTCTTACCTCAAAAAGCAATGCACAGTAAAAAATCAACACAAATTCAAAAAAATAAGGGCATACTTTTTTTTTTTAATTCCTTTCAAATTCTACTAATTTTTTTATGTATTTATTTTAATTCAAACTTATTTAATTTCATCTCAATTTGCACTTATTAATATGTTGACAATAGTTGATAGAACTAATACGTATTACATTTTTTTAATTCTAAAACATGGTAAAACTAATTCTTTAAGAGTTAAAATTACAATGTAAATAATTAAGGGAATAAATTACTTAGTTTGTCCCTCATATTCTGCAATTTAGAACCAAAAATAAATTTCAATGGACATGCAATCCGTTCACAAAACCAAAAATGCAAGAACCTAACATGCATGGACTCAAGTAAACTTTGAATTGACTATTAATTGTAATTGACTATGAATAAATCTAATTAAGAAAATAGTTGATTATAAATTTCATTCAATAAAATTTTCATTAAATCATATTATTATGAAGTAACTATTTATTTAAGGAATAGACTTAAATAAGCAAAGTAAATAAGTTGAATTGAAAATTTAGAAGAATAAGAATTTAAGGAAATAATCAATAAAATTAACTTATGATAAAATTTTCTAAAAAAACATAGATTAAAATTAATGTTGACATTCCTCTCGAACAAAAAAAAAATTAGTCAAAATTGTGAGGCTGGCAAAAAATGGTGGTAGTATTATGATAAAATTATTGTATTATTAATATATTTGCAACAACATAAATATATTACATCTCTCTTCTCACTATCAAAATTTAAGGTCTCACTTATTGTCTCATTCACTTAAACTACTTTTGTGTTTAAATATAATAGATAAGCCAAAATCTACTTATCATATAAAACTCCTTGAAAACTTAATGTGACGATTAAATTAGGACGGATAGAATACTATCCTACACATTATGTAGTATAACGTTATATTTATTTACTCAATTACTCTAATTAATCAGATAACTGAATTGTCGAATACTCTAGAAAAAAGATTTAAAATTCAAAACACTCTTACCGAAAAAAATAGGTGAGTCTATAGGGGAGGGTTTGAGGCGGATGTGGATACACGGGTGGGTGGTGGAGCAGAGAGAGATTTTTTTTTTACCCCTCGAGATGGGGATGGGGAGGGGTGACTATCGTTCCTATCACTGGCGGTGGCGGGGATGGGGATGAAATTTTTTAGGCGGGTACGATGTAAAGGTCGTGCCCCGTCTCAAAGTCATCTCTAGAAAAATAGAGTAAATGGTGGGGTTATGTGTTAAGTGGTCGGATAATGAGGCAGATGGGACGAGTATTAATGTAGATATAACTATCGAAGGGAATGGTGGATTAAAGTAAATATAATATTGATATAGATGATGAATGATTATGAATATAATTTTGTCCATATACCCTTTTTTGTTTTACAGTATTTTTTAATAAATAAGACAACAGATAGGTCATAACAAATTATCCATCATTAATTTTAATTAGCAGAATATCTATGACCTCTATTTTGATGATTATTATCTACCACTATAGTTTATATTCATATAAATTTATATTTATGTTACAAAACGTGCATCGCACGGGTACTATACTAGTTGAACTACTAAACGGATCCATTTTAATGTCCTTCTCTTCCAAGAAACAAAATTCATCCGATATCG
The DNA here is from genome assembly GCF_020520425.1 of Spinacia oleracea. Classification (NCBI taxonomy): domain Eukaryota; kingdom Viridiplantae; phylum Streptophyta; class Magnoliopsida; order Caryophyllales; family Amaranthaceae; genus Spinacia; species Spinacia oleracea. The sequence continues at coordinate 131,007,418 of NC_079492.1, read as the reverse complement.
GAAAGATTTTCAAATAACAAGTGGTGCAGCCAATAAGTAAAGAAAATACTCCGTATAACACTTCTATTTTTCAACCTCGTAAAAAGCGTTACTTCATATTTTAGGACAAATTGTATTTTACCACCTACAAAAATCGAAAAATTGTTTTTTACCACCTAAAAAATTAAAACTTGTATTTTACCACCTAAAAAATAATTAAAACTTGTTTTTTACCACCTAAAAAACGAAAAAATAGATGAAACTTTTATGTATGGCTACCTAATTCATTTTTCCTCCAATTTTATACATTCCTTGTGTGATTTTCTTTAACTCTTTCACCCTTCGCTCTTTACGTCCATTAAATTTTGTCAATTTTGTAAATCAATGGTGGTGAAAAATTATGTAAATTAATGGAAAACAAACCCCTCCTAAAATTAACACCATGTTAATTGTATTTGTTGTGTTCAAAACTAAATATTTTGTGGTCCTATTAAAAAAAATAGATTTACGTAAAATATACCACTCCCAAAAATTCAGAAAACTTTGATCAAAATAAATAATTGTTTAGAAATCATCTCAATCTAAATCCTATATAAAAAAATAAAAAATAATAAAAATCATGTTACAAATGTTAACAAATCATTTATGGGATCATTTTAATAAACTATAAATCATAGTTATAGAATTAAGAATATATTTTGGGTAACTCGTTACTTTTATGGAAATGATTAGATTTAGTGTAAAAATCGTCAATGTATAATTATAAGTATCATTGAACTATATATAGTATCATTATGAATAATATGAGTTATTTTTAACCGCCTATACTTCGTGATATGTGTAGCCGTAAAGTTTGTTTATGGGGACTAACACAAAAGTTATTATCCCCATTGTTTATCAACATTGGTTGTAACAATTAATTAATATGAATATTACATTTAAAAAAAATATAAGTCATGATCTTAAGAAAACCCAAAATGATAGTAAAGAATAATATTGAATAATACGCGAAAAATGTCCGTACGACAATAATTTGTGTCAAGTTATATATATTTTATTTATGCTAACCTAATTTTATAATGGTACACAAATAAATAAATAATTATTTAGAAATCATCTCAATTTTTTTTAAGTTATATACTCCGTATATTTTATTTACATTAACCTAATTGTATAATGTTACACAAATATTATAATTTGAATGAAAAATAAATAATTGTTTAGAAATAATTTCAATCTAAGTCCTATATATAAAAAAATAAAAAAATAAAAATTATGTTGCAAATATTACAAATCAATTATGGGATCATTTTAATAAAAAAAAATCATATTTATAGAATTCGAATGTTATTTGGGTAACTCCTTTTATGGAAATTATTAAATTTAGTGAAAAAATCGTCAACATATAATTATAAGTATCATTTAACTATATATAGTATGAGTTATTTTTTCACGCCTATTTTCATGTTATGTGCAGCCGTAAAGTTTTTTTAAGGAGGGGGGGGGGGGGGGGGGAAGAAAATAGAGTTAAATACATGAAATCGTGGAAGAATAGAACATATTATTAGAAGTATTACCGTAATTGTGACCCCCTACATAACATTTTCATTTATATTTCCATTTTTCAGGTGGTAATAAACAATTTTTAAACTTTTTTTAGGTGGTAAAATACAAGTTTTAGTTTTTTAGGTAGTAAAAAACAATTTTTCGATTTTTTTAGGTGGTAAAAAACAATTTATCTTTTTATCAAATAACAGTATTATTTGAAATCTTGACACGTACGTAGTACTCTATACAATTAAATAGAATATTTTTTAATTTATTTTCGACACGCACGTATATCAAAACATATTCATGTGAGATATTGTTTTATTCGTCTCAATGATTCGTTTCACAATATCAATTGTTTTATACTACCTCCGTTCCGCAATAGATGCATCGTTTCTCATTTGGACAATATTCATTAACTAACTTTGACAATAATCATTCTTTCACATTATGTAAGAATAAATATAGTCAAGTGAGATCTTGTTAAATTCGTATCAATGCGAGGATTCCTAATATCAAGTTTTTATAATTTTTACTTACACACAATTAGAGATATTAATGTTTAAATAAGCGTGTTGGGATACGTGAAGAAAGAAATGATGCAAGTATTGTTAAGTTCGTATAAATTGTTCAAGATCCGCCACTGATCAAATTAGGACTAGTGTGGAGTATTTAAGAACGGGAGTAGTAAAAATTTATATCTCAAAAGTATATATTTTTTTTCTTAATTGGGGGCAGTTGGGACTTGGGAGTAATTCGTATTCAATAGTATCCATAACTTTACATGACCCTAGGTAGCAAAAGTCCCTAACCCCTAGCAAAAGAATTGAAGGCACCATATGAGATGTCTTTTGGAGGCTTGAAGCTTTAAATACATCTACGATTCTACATTTCTACATCAAATCATGAACCGTGCCATGACTTTAAAGAGTAGACTAATATGATAGGTACGTTGTTTTAGTTACGACGAGTATCGCCGTGTTTTTCTCGTGTTCCGACGTTATTACTCGTACTTGTATTTTGTACCAATTAACTACATAACACATAAGGCATGAAGAAGTTAAAGCTTAGGCTTGGATTAAAGTTACGATTATCATTACGGCCAGTGCAATACGATCTTTAAATCGATTATGAGTGAATTGTACTTGTATAATGCATAACATAGGATAGGATAGGAAAATTACTTCAAACACCCTGAGTACGTAGTATACACTATGGGAGTACAATTTTTGAGTTAAATTGCGGTATTGAGCTTAATTAATATGTAATCTAACTTAGATAATATGATAAATGTTCGATAATCCCTACGCTATTTTTTCTCTAACTATTTTGTCACTTTATAAGTCTAATTCAAAATGATTGCGGATATGGTTTCGAGTAAGAGCTTAAATGAAAAAGATAAGATACTGATGTTTTTCCAAAATAAAATAAAAACGAGTAAGGATATGTATCCTATAGTTGTACGAAATATTTGTTTAAATCTCATCTATTTATTCTTGTTGGTTCCGCCCTTTGATCACGATTCACGGCTAGTAGAGTAGTAGCCTAGTATGTAGTATACGTTGAGTAAATCAAAACAAAAACGAAGAAGATGAAATTAAAAGAAAAAAATTACTCCGTAGCCTTTATTGAATAACAACAAACGCTAGCAAACATACAAACCAAAACATACGCAAAAGAGAGTTCTACAAGCCCTAACTAGCTCGATCTCATGCATATTTACTCCCGTACTCCGTATTACAAACAATGAATACCATCTAAACAACAAAATTAAAGACTAAGAACATAATAATGACAAAATAATACCAACAGCTGCATCATATTAATTTTAGTCAAAACATAATTAATCACACCATGCATAAACTCCTATATTATTTAATTTATGATAATATTCTTAAGGAATAACTGGAAGACCACCACCGCAACCTGCCCCACCAAGTCCACCCAAACCAGCACCTCCACCAGCACCACCAAGGCCTCCCGCACCGCCACCTAACCCACCAAGTCCTCCAGCACCGCCACCTAAACCACCAAGTCCTCCAGTACCACCGCCTAAACCACCAAGTCCTCCCCCAGCACCGCCTAAACCACCAAGTCCTCCTCCAGCACCGCCTAAGCCACCAGCTCCACCCAATCCTCCTAGTCCACCAGCTCCAGCTCCACCCAAACCTCCTAGACCACCAGCTCCTCCTAGTCCACCAGCACCGATACCACCAACGGGTAGTCCTCCTACAACGCCAACACCAGCGCCAGCGGCTCCTCCGATCCCACCGAAAGAAACAAAGTTCTTCTTGTCAGTTGTTGGTGCAACTACACCTTTCTTAGTGGTGTCCACCACATTGGTGGTTGTTGTGGTGGTTTTTACTGGTGCATTTCTAGCTGCCAAGGCAGATTGCACTAAAAGAAGTGTCACAACAAATGCAATGCTACACTTACCCATTTTTCTCACTCACTCACCCACCCACTCACTCACTCACTCACTCACTCAAATTAGTTGTATGAAGAAGGAGGCAGTGAGACTATTTGAGAGTGAAAGAAGTGAGTTTATATAATGCAAAATGTGAGGGAAGTAACGTGGTTTGTAATAACTGCTACTGCTACACTTCAATGGAGGGTGGTGGTGAGATAGTTGGAGAAATAAATGTCACAACTTTAAAGTGTTTATTGAATCAGCGTATTTAATTTACTAGGGTAAAGGACACTTTTTGTTTATCACTCAGCCCATTACCCATTTTCTACTGGACGTCCCAACTTATAACTAATCTTCTTAGCTTTTTTTTTTTTTTTTTTTTTTTTTTTAACATACGGAGTAGTAATTAATCTTCTTAGCTACTCCTTCCTCTTTACTAGGGTGTAGGTGGACCCCAACAATGTTCTCAATTGATAGGTATGGTAAATTTGAATATTGATTTGAGCTAGATTAATTTGTTTGTTAACAAGCCAAGTTTAACCTTAAAATTATAGTTAAATATCAAAAGAATTAACAAAATTGATCAGACTGAATTGTGTTCGACTAGAACGATTGCAAGTGAGCTCGTTAATTTAAGAAATAAAACAAATGTTTATGAATTTGTTTTATACTAAACTTTTTACTCAATACTCTATACAAAGTACAATTTATGGATATTTTTACTGTTTAATTTAACGTTGAAGAAATTTTGGTGTTAATAGAGCAAAATTGTTTGTTGTTTTTTTATAATTAAAACGTGATTTTAAAATGTTCATTTACTGAGTAGTCGCATGACAACTTATGAATTATGAATTATGAATACTACCTAATTTTTTTCTTTCTTAATATTCTTATTGATTAACTAATATGCATCAAATAATTCTTATTTCAAGTTATGTGGAAGTAAGTGTAAATTATAGAAGCTTGTATATCTTAATTCATATTGACTAGAATGGCACATGCCATGCATGTAAAAAACTTGCGTATAATTAAACAAAGACACCAATTTTCTAAACCGTTAGTCTCACAAGGTCACTCTAGAAACTTCAGAGTATGTATTTTTCGTTTGGAAAATAATCTATGGCAGCATCATACTTTTGCAATTTCTCATTGACAATAAATTTTTTACAACTTTCTCAATAATAACATTGGTAATCTAAGTTCTCTCTAATCTAACATTATTTCACCAATTTCGACCTAATTAACCTAATTAAAGTTAACCGTGGTAACTCATTTGAATTGTTTTCCAACAAAAATTTAAAATCACCAATTCCTCCTCCAAAGGCTCTTATAATTAAAATCATAACATGCAGCCCCTCATTTTCCCCTTTTGTCTTCTTCGTTATTTTTTTTTCTCTCACCTCCTTCATTTTATTTTTTCAGGTGAACAATGGTGGATAAGTGGGTAAAAGTTCATGTTATGCAACTTTCATTACAGGTACGGAGTATGGTGATGCATGTTTGAGTTTCCGACACAAAAAATAACTTATTTCTGTAATTTTAGGATGATAAATATAAATGTCAGTTATGGATACTGTTTTCCATTGAAATCGTACACACTTGTTACAATAAACTCTAACATAAAATAAATCTTGACTAATTATCCTCATCCCTAATTCCAATCACGAAAGGGAAAAAAATTGATAAACCATTAATTATAATTAGATTAAACAAAGGCCTAAAACATAAACTAACTAAAATCACATTAGAAATTTGACCAGTCTAATCTCACATTCAAACATTACAAATCACTAAGGGAACCTGATAAATAACCATAATTAGTACTACGTACTCCGTAGTAGATTGGTTAATTAAGTCAAATTTAGTGAAATGATGTTTGATTAGAGAAAACTTAGATTACCAATGCTATTTAAGAAAAAATGGCAAAATTTTTGTTAATAATGAAAATTTGCAAAAATATGATGCTACTATAGAGAATTTCCTCATTTTTTTTTGATAAGCAAGTATAGTATATATTATGCACAACATTTACAAATCAAGAGTTAAGTGGAACAAGCTCCACTGTAACAGCCAGAAACAGGCACTAAGCCTAAACAAATTACCCTTCCAAGAGGGAATTGATCCAACTGTGATCACTTGAGCTAATAGCTCAAGGTAAAACTGAGTAAATCCTAGTGCTAGCAGTGTGCTTAACTAGGTTACATGTATTCTCAATACATCTAATCTGACTGTTCCACAATGCATTGTTTCTTTCTTTCCAAATATGATAGACTAAACACCAAGCAAAAGTAAACATCACTCCTTTCCTGAACTTAGTGCACTTTCTCCTATGTATCCATTTAATCAGCTGGGGCAAACTTCTGATACTTGTATCAATTTGCAAGAAATCAGCAATCTGCTTCCAACACCTTGAGCTATAATGACAACCAAAAAACAGGTGACTGTGAGTTTCCACTTCAACACCACACAGAATACAAGTATCATCCACTGAAACCCCAAACATCTCCAGTCTATCCTTGGTACTCAATCTCTCTAAAACTGCAAGCCATGATATGAATCTGTGTTTAGGCTGAGCAAGTCTACACCATATAGCATTAGCCCAATACATCCTGTTACCACTAGGAGAAACAAGCTGACTATAAGCCAACTTGATTGAATACTTAGGTAATGAGCTCAACTGAGCCTCAGAGATATGCAACTTCATCATTTCCTTCACATGACAGATAGACTTCCAATACCAGCTATCAATACTCTTGGGAGAGTAATTCCACCAATTTCCACCTTTGAGATATACTGAATTCACCCATCTGACCCACACATTCTCCTTTTTTGAGGCTACCATCCATACATGCTTGCCCATAGCAGCTGTATTCCACAGGTGAAGATCAGTAAGCCCCAACCCCCCTTCTTTTTTTGAAAGACATAACTGCTTCCAAGCAACTTTACCAGGCCCCACATGTTTAGCAACACCATGCCAGAGGAAGGATCTACATATACTGTTGACAGTTTTCAAGATACTCTTTGGAAGAATCATGATCTGAGCCCAATAAGTCTGAATAGTCATTAAGACAGACTGGACCAGAGTTAATTTGCCAGCAAAAGAGAGATTTTTATGGCTCCAACTTTGGATTCTAGAACACATTTTCTCAACAATTTTCTCACACTCAGCCACACTTATCTTTTTAGAACATATTGGTATGCCAAGGTATCTGAATGGAAAAACACCTCTAGCAAACCCAGTCATCTCCAGTATTCTCTGCATTGTGTGATCATCCAAACCAGAACCATACACTGAGGTTTTGGATGGGCTTGCTTTCAACCCAGTGGTCAGAGAGAACAGCTGGAACCCTTGCATCAGCAAGTGAACAGATTTAAACTCTCCTTTGCAACACAATATTATGTCATCTGCAAAACATAGATGATAAAGCTTGACATCTACACATTTTGGGTGAAATCTGAACTCCTTTTTCTCACCAACCATCACCAGAGTTCTGGAGAGATATTCAATGCACAATACAAAGAGCATAGGTGACAGTGGATCACCTTGTCTGAGCCCCTTTTTCCCCTCAAAAAAAACCATGTAAGGAGCCATTAATGGATAAAGAAAATTTAGGAGATCTCACACATTGCATGACCAACATGATGAAGTGAGTAGGGAATTTTAAAGCCACCATCATTTCTTCAATAAAATCCAAATCAACAGAATCATAAGCTTTCTGTAAATCCAGTTTAATCAGACACCCTGCAGAATTGTTCTTCCTTTCATAACCTTTCACCAGATCTTGACATACCATGATGTTATGAGCTATAAATCTGCTATGAACAAAAGCACCTTGATTCTGGGAAATCACCTCAGGTAAAACAGTTCTCAATCTATTACAGAGAACCTTTGAAATGCATTTGTAAATCACATTACAACATGAGATTGGTCTGTATTCCTGCACACTCTCTGGACAATTCCCCTTAGGAATGAGAGTGATACTTGTAGCATTAATCTCTTTCAGCAGCTTCCCAGTGTTCAAGAAATCCAACACAGCTTTACTTACATCCTCACCCACTTCCTCCCAAACACCCTTGAAGGAAGAACTTCCAAACCCATCCGGGCCAGGTGCTTTGCTGCCATCAATGTCCCACATAGCCACCTTAACCTCTTCTTTAGAGAAGCTATTAGACAGCATACAAGCCATATCATCAGATACCAAAGGACCTTTATTCACTATTGATTGCTTGACTGAAGTTTTGTCTCCTCCTTTAGTTCCCAGAAGCCATTTATAGTAATCTAAAAACACAACTGGAACTTGACTTGGATCAGTAGTCCAGTTGCCATTCATGTCTTTGATTGACAGGATAGTATTCTGTATCTGTCTTCTCCTAATGGATCTATGGAACATAGCAGTGTTCTCATCCCCTTCTTTGACCCACATATCCTTAGCCTTGTGAGCAAGGAAGCTAATCATAGCTTTGTGAGCCACCATGTACTCATGTTGAGCCTCTTTCTCTTTATCAGCTAACACATTATCAGCAGGGTTGAGATGCAACTCATCTTGAATCAGGTGCAAAGCATGAGCAGTTTTGGCCTCTAAAGCTTCAACATCACCAAACCTCTCCTTATTCAGATTTTTCAGGGCAATTTTCAGATTTTTCAATTTCTGTACCACTTGATACATGGGGGTACCTAGAACAGACTTGCTCCATGCTAGCTTTACAGTTTCTTTATACTGTGGTGCAGCTTGCCACATGGGGAAAAACTTGAAAGGTTTTTTACCCACAGCAGGTGAGGATACACAGAAATGATACCAGGACAATGATCAAAATAGCCCTCATTTTTAAAGCATACCTCAGTGTTTGGGAACTGAGTACACCAGTCATGATTAATCATGACTCTATCAAGCTTTGAGAAAACCCTCCTACTACCATGCTGTTTATTATTCCAAGTATAGAAGTTACCATTCAACTTAGCATCTACCATCCCACAACAATTGACACAATGTTGGAACTCTTGAATCTCATTCAATCTGGCTGCACTCCATATCCTTTCATCTGTGTTAAGCACACAATTGAAATCCCCCATCATAATCCAAGCACCAGTGATGTTACCAGCAAGAGTGCAAAGATCTTTCCAAAGAGAAGTTCTCTCATATTGAGAATTGTGAGCATAGATAAAAGAACAAGCAAAGGTAGTACCATTTTTGGTACTGATGTCACAGTGAATTAGCTGGCTAGAACAAAAGTAGGGATTCACTTGGAATTCAGATGGATTCCAGGCAAGAATGATCCTACCCCCAGGGTGACACATGCTGTTGGAAGTGAAAGCCCAACCAGCAAACAGATTAAGGTACAAACCCCCCAAATTCTTGGCTTTGACCTTGGTTTCAAGGAGGCAAACCAGGCTGCACTTATTAGAGTTCAAAAATGCTTTCACATCTTTTTGCTTAGTGCCCCTATTTACCCCCCTGACATTCCAAAAAAGAAATCTATCCATTAGAATCAGGAGGTATTCCACCCCCATCATCTAATGCAACTACACCACTATCAGTGATATCACCAATGTTACCACCATTGTTCTGCAACAACTGAAAAGAATTTGCCACCACAACTGGGGATTTGATTTTCTGTTTAAACTGGACAATATTAATGGCTTGAACAAAACCCTCCTCCCCATCCCCAGTATCTTGAACACCACTGTCCCTAGTCACTGGTTGCATGGTCTGGTTTGTTTTAGCCACCCACACCTTCTTCCCTTTTTTCTTCCTACAGTCCATTGCAAGGTGACCCAGTAGCTTACAATGATCACAAACAGTTGGCTTCCATTCATAGCCAACCTTAATTGTTTTCAAAATACCATGTTCATCCTGGAATTTTACACAATCAGGTAGATCCTGAGATAGAGCAACCTCCACCTGGACCCTAGCAAATTGCAGTTTATCCCTATTGATGGTTGCTTGATCAGCTTGAATGAAATCCCCAATTGAACTTACTATTTTACCCAAACTTCGATTCCCCCAAAATTTCAGATCAAGATGTTTCAAATGGATCCAAATAGGAACCACTTTGACTTCATCTCTGAAATCAACAATGTCCTTGTGCCAAGGTTTGCAGATTACTGGTTTTTTTTTATCAAAGGTGGGTCTATTATCAGCAAGAATTTTATCTCGATTTTCCATAGTGAAGAATCTAACCAGAAAAACACCATGTTCAATAGCAACAATCTTATCAATCCCTAAATCTTTCCAGATTCTTCTACAAAAACCCTCAAAAACAGATAAGGGTGGATTAGCACCTAAAACAGCACAAATTAATGCAGAGTTCCAGTAATCCACCTCATCTTGGATATCATCCAATTCAATGCAGACAATATCATCAGGTTTATGCAAGTTTGAATCACAATCAGGTTGAAAAATGGGAATGGGGGTTACCTGACTCTGTTTTCCAGACTTCATCACCGATAACCACGACAAGAATGTACGATGCAATTCCGATCGAGCTTTCAGTTCCGAGAGTGAGGTTTTAGGAGATAACAACACATTCTCATCTTCCAAAGCAGCCTCGTCTACTACCGATTGATTACCATCATCCTCCGATTCAACCTCCATAGCCAAAACACCAAGAACTTCGTCCATTGACTTCGTCTTCTTCGCTTGAGAATCAGAAACAGGTCCCTTAGGTTTCATGGAGTTCTTCCGAGCTTTTGATTTGCCAGCCATGGCGACGGCGCATGATAAGAAAAAAGGGTCTTAACGTGCGCCGAGAGCAAACTTGGCCAGGAAGAAACTTTTTCAAGCGTAAAGTTCCTTACTAGAATTTCCTCATTTTGTTTTCACCATTTAGAAATTTTCTTATAATTATTGTACAGAATTATATTTACATTAATCACTAGACGTTTGATATGCAGAAATGGGTGTAAGATTGACCATAAAAACGGAGGAACTACGTTGGGATGAAGCCATGTGAAAAGGTAGATAAATAATTAATTGGAGTCATGGGAAAGGGCTGTACGACTTGAACACAGCAAGCCAAATGGAATTATAATTGATCATTGCGGGTGAGCTCTCAGCCAACCATTCTTTTTCCCCTAAAAAAAATTTAATCCAAGTTTCAAAGGTTGGACCGGGCAAAAATTTGCCGAAAATAGGTAGCCCGTTTCGGCTAAGGTATCGGCCTGGACATAAAACATAAAAGTCTACAAATTAAATTTCGGGCTTAAACATATCCAAACCCTAGTTGAGGACTTGGGCTATGTTTTAAACCACTTTCACTCTTTCACTCACCTTACTAGGTTAGGTCGGTGCAACGCACGTATGATACTAAATACTTTCTCCGTTCCGCAATAGATGCATCATTTCTCTTTTGAACACTATTCATTAACTAACTTTGACAATTATTCTTTCACATTATGTAAAAACAAACATATATAGTCAAGTGAGATCTTGTTAAATTCATATCAATTTAAGGATTCCAAATATCAATTTTTTTATAATTTTTACTTACACGCAATTAGAGATATTAATGATCAAAGAAACATGTTGGGATACGTGAAAATAGAAATGATGCATCCTTTGAGGAACGGAGGAAGTATTTTTACCATAATTTTAAAATATACCCAACCGCATTAGGTCAAAATTTCAATCAATTCCGAGTAGTTTAGGTCGACCAATTAATTCAAAAAATTTCCGAATTTGTTAATTTTAGTTCGTTAATTAACAAAAACACCCAAAAACTTATACTTCGAGGCCTGTTTTTGCAATTCCGTTCTCATGAGTTGATCTTAGAAAATTGTTTTCAATCAGATTAGGGTCAGAAAATCGAAATTTCGAAACTTTTTGAATTCAGAACTTATTACACGGTTCATCCAATAATCCATAATAATTCGAAAAATTCAACAAAAAATCCAAAAAATTCGACAGCATACAAAAACAAAAAATCATGCTAAAAATGCTTTGAATACATAAGGCTCATGATACCACTTTTGGGGAATACAATTAAACATATAACATGTGCGGATCATCCCCAAAGCCAAGAAACATGTATAAAGCACAGATTAAGCATACTTCCATTTGAAACGTGTTTTCTCGAGTTTAGTATCAACGAACACGAACAAAGAACTCCAATTGTCGTTCTTCTATTTGGTTCATCGACACGTTCAAATCCTTCTTGATAATCGTAGCTTATACAATATTCAAGAGTGTTTGCTTTTTCGGGAAGAACAGTTAAGAGAGTAAAACTGAAACAACGTAATTTCAGAATTAGGTTTAGGGTTATGGAAAAACTAACTGATGTGTGGAATATAACCCTAGAGTTATATTTAGTGTAACCGGCCAAGACACAAGGCCTTGACCGACCACACACCCACACACCGCAAGGCTTGCGCGCAACCCACTGTAGGCCGAAGCCCACAATGCAGCCGAGCAACAACGATGGGCCATGGGCCACGCTTAGCTTGCTCTCTGCTCGTTTCTCTCCTTATGCGCGCACTCGCAGCCACGCGGGCTGGCTTGCTCGCTGCGCGAGCTCGCTGGCTCGTTGGGCCTTGCGCGCATGCGCGCTTGGCTCGACGGGCCGGCAGCTCCGTTGCGGCTCGTATTCGCGACGAACGCCTTATGGATTTATTTATCGTGTCGTACACGACGAATCACCGTCATACGATACGATTATTTGTTTCGCCCAACTTACGAATGTTCGCGATATGATATACGATTCCGATGCAAGGTCGTATATTATGTTTTTTCGAACTAATTCCCGAAAAGCTATTAAATGAATTTCTGATTCATTTAATCCGGTAATCTGTTACATGACATTGGTGTGACCTTATAGGTTCAGTCAAGAGTAAGTTGTTAGCCTAATATAGATTAGAACTCACTGATCGGAAGCAATTCTCCAGCTAGCTGTTCCGATCACTTGATCTCACTGAATTAATTGTTCGTAATTAATCTGAACCTTGGTATTGGACTTAATGCACCTTGGATGAAGGACACATTTCCTTCAAGAATCCCTCCAAAATAGGCAGTCAACTTTTCCTTCTTCACTGAGTCTTACTATGAAAAAGAATTCAGGATCTGTTGACTGTAAGTCATACAGTTTGTTCACTAATGTTTGTGAATCCTTCCCGTCTATGTGCTTCAATTTTAACTTATAACAGTAGTTTAGATGTACAATCATAGAATGGCCTACACCGTCTTCTCCACCAGTTACGGTTGACATATATCTATAAGATTCCATTGGTCTTAGACCACATTCTGCTTGTTGTTTCAGCTCTGTTATTTGTCGTTCAGATCGATGGAGATAATTACTTATTTCTCTTGTTAATGGATGATTATGAAGTACTACATGCTTTTCAATTTCAAAATCTCCATTTTCATTATTATTTGAAAATATATGAGCTTCACATTTTGTTCTTGTTATCAGCATTCTCATTTTCCTTCGTTTCTTATTTGCATCTGATGACAATCGTTCATCTTTTTGCTCTTTATTTTTAGTAGTGTCTCTTATCGATCCTAGCAGCAGAGCAGAAGAAGTATTTTCCATTAAAAATATTGGTTCCTTATTTATATCTATTCTTCCCTCTTCGAACACTAAAACTGATAATAGCAGCATGTTGGCAATATGAATCATAAATTTCATCAGTTGTTTTCCTTAATTCTCCAATTAAACAACCAGCTAATTCTTTATCGATCTTTTGTTGCTCTTCATGATTTGAATTTTCTAATATTCTGTGATTTTTATCAATTATATGTATTATTGAACATGTACACAGACATATATTTTCACTATTTTATTAACTATATATAATATTTAGAATACTATATAGGATTACAGTAACCATATAAATAGTTATGTATAGTTACACTTTAGATGTTATAATTACTCTCCATTTAATGTATTTATTATTTTTATCTATATTTCATATGTAAGACAATGCATGACTTTTATGATTTTTAGAGTAAGTATATTACGTATAAGGATATCTATGTTAACACAAGAGTTACTATATGATTTATTAGAGTTACTATATGATCTATGCAGAAACTATATCACAATTCATATTCTTTTTGTTCTTGTTTATTAGTCCCCTTTTCGTATTGGGATATTTTTTTTATTAGTCTATTTTAAAATCTTTTCTTATTTGTTCAACAATTATTCTCCTTTAACCCTTATATTACAAGTGTAATTACCTTTTCATCGAATCCCAAATAAATATGCAAGTGGTCTCTTTCTTTTCTAATTTAACAATAATGAACACTTCACCTACCCATATTTTCTTAATTTTTTCTCTCCCCCACTCACATGGGGGGGGGGGGGGGGGATTCTTTAGGGATTTACATGTAAGGTGTCCTTTTAGTGAATTGTTAAATATTCCACAAAGGACTAATGAACAAGAATGGAGGGAGTAATTATAAATTTAAAGTTACTGTACGACTATTAGAGTAACTATAAACAATATAATAACTATATAAAAAAAGAGTTACTATATGATTTTCACAGTAACTATGTCACATACATTACAGTAACTATATAAATAGTTATGTATAATTACTCTTTAGATGTTATAGTTACTATCAATTTAATATAATTATTGTTTTTAACTATATTGCATATATATGTAAGACAATGTAGGACTTTTATGATTTTTAGAGTAAGTATATTACGTATAAGGATAACTATGTTAACACGAGAGTGTTACTATATGAACCATTAGAGTTACTATATGATCTATGCAGAAACTATACCACATATATTCGTAATTATAAATTAAAAGTTAATGTACGACTATTAGAGTAACTATAAACAATATAAGAATAACTATATCAAAGAAAGAGTTACTATATGATTTTTACAGTAACTATGTCACATATTAGTATATAATCATAATATTAAAATTGATCTCTGTACACTATAGAGTTACTATATACTTATTAAGAGATACTATATCATACCTTCTTCAATAGAATGATCTACCACCATAGCTTGGTGAGATCTACTTTCATCTTCAACTCCGTATAAATTTTGAAGATTCTCTAAATTTTCTAAAAAATAAAATTACGCAATCAGCATAATTCATACTATGATTCTTCATAGTTAATTACTAGGATAGGAATATTACCTCCGTAGTTATATAATTTTTCTTCTATTGCGTGAATTAAATCGATATTCAAATCGATTAAATCGTCCTTCATTGTTGAAGTTGGAGCTAGTGGAGGAGAGAAAGCTGTTGGAGGAGAGAAAGCTGTTGGAGGAGAGAAGCTGCGGGAGGAGAGAGAAGTTGTGGGAGAGAGAGTTTTAGGGTTTTGAAATTTAGGCAGCGCTGTTTTTTCTGTATTTTGGGCTCACGTGAAAATCAGTGCTTAAAATTACCATATTACTCCGTTCCACACTATTTTACGGTGGACCGGGTCCATACAAGTGGAATTAAATAAAAAATTGTTATTACAAGTTGCAACAATATCATTAATTAGGGTAAGTTATCAAATGAGATATCCATCATCTTTTATAATTATTACAATATCATCAATTAATTAATCAAGGTAAGTTATCAAATGAGATATCTCATATTAATCATCTTTTTTAATTATTAGTTATCAATAAAGATATTTTCTCAATCTCCTTCACTGCAAAATTGCAAATAATCAAGAACTGTTGAGGAAACGTATCGTTAGTTTCCAAAAAAGAAAACGTATGACTTAGGATAATACGTAATTACGTACTGATTTACCCTAATTAGCAACCAAGTAATCTCTACGGCTATACAACTATAAATTGAGTAGTATGCTCGATCAACTATCTAATTATCTATTATCAAGTAATTTAACTCATAGCTATCAATTTAAAACTTAATTAGTAGTCTCGAAACTATGGCCCCTACTTCTAAAATTGTTTTTCTTGGCTTCCTTCTCGTTACCATGGCCGTGTTATCTAGTAAGTTTTTCCCTTTTATTTCAATTAATAAGTCATTTATCTCAATTTTTGTTTTAACTTTTCATAACCATCATCTGTAAGCAAGTTTTAGTAAATCATTTGATCATGGACACTGAGTAAACGTAAAAAAACAAAAAATTGGAATTACTTACATAAAAACAGGACCTTTGTTTGAGATTGTTTATGAATATTGTTGACAAAAGTATTTCAATCAATCTTTCTAGGCGACTATTGCTTAAAATTAGTTTGATATAATTAGTATGTAGTATTGTAGTATTTCCTTATCATCCACTTTTCCCCTTGTTATTGCATTTGTTATTATTTGTCGTAAAATATCATCATTATCATTACCCCATTGCCTCAAAGAGGCTCCCGCAAGAAGCGGGGTAAGGGGGTCGGGTGTACGCAACCTTACCCCTGCAATTGCAGAGAGGTTGTTTCCAATTGACCCAAAAGCGATAACGGGACAACTACGGGACGACCATCTCCTACTTCATGGAAAGGAAGCAAAGAGGTTTTAGGAGTCATTTTGATTTAGTCCATTACATACCACAACCAAAAGAACAAATGAATCTTTGTCGTAAAATAGTTGATTAAAATTGATTGTTTGTTTCAAAACCTACAATTAATACCTAATTGCTTGTACAATCCTTTAGAAAAATTGTTGATTTTGAAATCTTTCTTGTAAATAATACGCACTTCATATGAATGAAATAAATTACTGTGCAATATTTTCTTCAATCACTACAAAAACTTGTATCTTTTATGACAACTTAGTAACGACGGGGATAACAACCCAACAAAGACGGGAACAACCGTCGCAAATGTCTTTTACGACGGGTTAACGACGGGATTTTCCATTAAAGACGGCCCTCTTTTATGACGGGTTCGCGACGGAAAATACCGTCGTTAATCAACAATAATTTACCTTTAGCGACGGGATTTCATATCGTTAATAGTATAATTTCTTGTAGTAAATCTTAAACATTAATTTCTGAACATATTTGCGGAAAATATAATAAATCTAGCTTATTTAGATATATAAATCGAGGGATCGCGCAATTAATAATATGGTTTTATTTTAAATGTGACAGGTTTGCCTTCAACAGAAGGTTTAGGGCCATCACCATATGTTTGCGTGGGACCATGTTCAAATCCATCTAGCTGCAATACTCAATGCCTTCAGAAAGGTCATAGCAAAGGTGGTTCTTGTGTTGGCTCCGGCACCTCTGGATTAAGTTGTTGTTGCACACTGTGATGCCATACTTCAATTTCGGAAAAATTCCGTTTTTATTTAGATGCAACGAATGTAATAAATCTAGCAAGTTATTGCTCCAAATTTTCCTTAATATTTGAGTATTGATACACTCATACACCAATGATAGTACAATTCTGCAAAAGGTCTTGCATGCACAAGTTATACAATAAAATTATATATTGTACAACATAACTTTTATCCTGTTTGCTTTAACTTTTATCCAGTTTTCTTTAACTTTTATATTATAAAAAAAAGTTGATAGATAAACATTTTAAAGGGTTAAATGATTAATTTTATACATAATTAGTGATTTTAAAGAATTTTTTTTTATCAAAATGAAAAATTTTATCACTAAAACATAGACAACTTTTACACATATAGGGATAACTTTTAAGCATTAACGTTAACTTTAACTTTAGTATATAATATTTATCGTACACCCCATGTAAATAAGAATTTGTGACAATCCCGTGAGTATTTTTTATTTGTGCACAACTTTCCTTTTAATCCAATGGCTTTGTCATTCTAATGCGATCCAGATCGATGTGTATGTTGCGCAATATTCCATATTATCAATCGATGGTACTCAAGTTAAAAACAGATCTGTCTCATTTAAAGCTTGGCTCTTGTGAGTTGTGACTCGTGTGTGAGTAGATAGATGTTTAGGTTAAAGGTCTCGAAGGGATATGGTCACTATGACTCATTTTTGTTCAATTGCTTTCTCTCAAATTACATGCCTAGAATTTTTATTTTTTTTTGAATATTCTTTCTAGTGTGGATAAATCACAACTTAATACAAATTACAAATGTGGGAGGGTGGAATTATGGATTCAACCCTGTGATCTAATAACAAATTAGCTCACAGATGATTACAAATTCATTCCTTTGCTTTGACAAATTACAATCATTCTTTACATAATTGCCTCACAAAAATAGTGTTACAAAAAGTGATTGAGATGAATTTCATGTTCCCATATTTGTTTT
Source organism: Spinacia oleracea (assembly GCF_020520425.1). Lineage (NCBI taxonomy): Eukaryota > Viridiplantae > Streptophyta > Magnoliopsida > Caryophyllales > Amaranthaceae > Spinacia > Spinacia oleracea. The sequence continues at coordinate 130,989,329 of NC_079492.1, read as the reverse complement.
TTTCCCCTTTAAGATAGTTTCGTTTTGTCTTTATATTCATATTATTTTTGTAACACTAGCAAGTGGTACGTACGTGCAACACGTGCAACACACGTAAATGCACATATTTATGACAATATATGTCACCATTTTCTAATGTGATATTGAAATTAGTTTTGTAACTATAAATTATAGAAGAGAATTACATATTTCTACATACATTTTTTTTAAAATTATGCCCAAAAAAAGTTGTAATGATCTTTTATATCTCTTATACTCCCTCCGAATCTAAATATTTTTCCCATTTTCCTTTGGCACACATGTCATTGCACATTTTATATCGTTAATATCTCTAGTTACGTCTTATTAAAAATTATAAAATTTTCAAATTGTTAGAGTGTTCATTGAGACGAATCAAACAAGACCCCACATGACTATGACTTTTTCTTATATATTTAACGTTATTCAAAAGATTATCTTTCATTGTGAATAGTGTCAAGATTCTAAATGGGAAAAACATTTAGATTCGGAGGGAGTACATTCTTTCCAAAGGTAGTGTGGTAGAAATGACCTGAAAAAAAGGAAAAGATGTCTTTACTTATTAGCAGTTGGTGTCCTTTGATAAGCACCGTCTCATCATGTCAGTCTGGCAGCTTGCTCTATCAGCAAGCAAGAGCATGAAAGCAATAAACAATAGGGAGTATTAGATTTATCATGCAAATTAAATTAAAAATCTCTGAATTAATAAAATCACAATCATTAGCATTTTCGAATTCCACTATCTACCACTAAAAAAGTTAATTAAGAATTAAAACTCAGATTATCAATTATGTGTTTGCTCCAATAATTTGTCATTGACATTTATATTAAACTTAAATCATCAAGATTATAAGATTTTTTTTTTCAAAAAAGGCAAAATAAAATCCAAGTTGAAATAAGGATCATCTTAAGGAGAAGAGAAAAAGAATTAAAAAAAAGGAAATCCAAAATCTAACATGATGAAAAAAAAAACTCCTTGAATCAAAATCAAAGATGAAAATTGCCTGTAAATCACAAATTCTTGATAAATCCAACAATTCAACGGTAATAATTATAAATCCAACAATTCCTTCCTGCATGTAAATGATGATACTGTTTTTCTCTTCTTAAAAATTATTTGGTATCAAAATTAAAATGTCTTGCCATCAATGTCTAGTTAAAGTATCAAAACAATTGAAGCTAAAACATATTCATTGTTCCAAGTTATCTATAGTTATGTAGAGTAAAGATCGTATCAAATACGGAGTAGTTGCCTAAAATAGAAAAACTTCTACCTTATATCTTATTGGTCTAATATTCAAGTCTTATTATATAAAATTTTGTACGTACATATCTTGCAAATTATTTAAGTAGATAACATGAGATGTTTCTAGTGAGAGAGGTTTCACGTGATATATATGGTTAGAAGTGGTTTTAACTCAGTACTCCATGTTAACCATAAGTCCATAACCATATTGGTTCAGTTAAAATGGGTTGGAAACAACATGAGCCCATACTTTTATAGCCCGTATAAGGTAGAACCATAACACATCCCATGAACAAAACAAGCAGCAGATGTCGGTTTCGTAATGTTAACTTAAGCGTTGTTGGTATTCACACTCCTGTTACTACAACTAATCTACTCTTGTCCTGCTTACACCATGCAGCATGCAACAATACACCTACAACATCAGCTTCAACTGCTCGAGTCTTCTAGAAGAATGCAATCTAACAGCTTCCCCTTAAATCTAGGAAATAAGTTATTATTGTAATAAGCAGTTAGTTGTATTCATGCTGACGTGTTAGAATGGGACTTTGTCATTGGTTAGAACACGTATTAGTTTCAGTGTATATAAGCTCTCATTGCTGTAATAATTATTCAATCAATAAGATCATCATCTTTTCTTCTCTCTTTTATCTTTTCGCTCTGTCTTTCAGTGATTGTCAGTAAACAATCATAGTCAAGAATCATCCTGGAAGGTTGATTCTAACATGGTATCAGAGCAAGTGATCGATTGATCCTACTGCAATTTGTTCAATTGTTAATCAATCTAAAGATTTCAATTGTTTCTGTTCTTCTTTCTTCTTGAAAAATCATCTTCAATATGCCTGCAAATCAACAAACAAATCCTTCACTAAATCTTAATTCTTCTTATTATCTAAGCAACAGTGACTTGAATGCCACAAAACTGGTTAGCATTGAGTTTGAAGGTCAATATTTCAATGACTGGATCGAGACGATCTATGATGATTGCATTATCAGTAAGAAATAAGTTGTGTTTCATTGATGGAACTCTCAATCAACCAGCAACATATTATACAAACTACAGGCTATGGTGCATATGCAATGATTTGGTAATCTCTTGGATGCTAGCTTCACTTGAGCCTAAAATAGCAAGAAGTGTTTTATATCTTAAAACTGCAAGAGAAATTTGGCTTGAGTTAGCTGATAGATATTGCAGATAATCTGGTCCACGATTGTTTTCTATTTAGCAACAACTAAGTGAATTGACTCAAGGAGAAGATGAAGGAATTGCTAGTTTCTTTACAAAAATCAAGCTATTTTGGGACCAACTTGATGGATTGGAACCTCTACCTACATGTGTTTTTACTGGATGCAGTTGCACATTGACACATCAACTTCTCAAAACTCAACAGAACCAAAGACTAATTTAATTTCTGATGAAACTAACTCACAAGTATGAACATCCAAAGAGCACTATCCTAATAATGAGTCCTTTACCTACAATATCAAAGGCATATGGTCTCCTACTCCAAGAAGAACAACAGAAAGAGATGCATGATGTCAAGCATCAAGTACAGTCAGAATCTACAACTTTCTTCAATAAATTCATAATATTCAACAAGGATCTCTATGAAGTGATCAAACAGCAATAGCTTCTAATCTCGATTGAGCAACAAAATGATCAAATAATCCCCCCTGAATCCAGAGCTAAGACTGAATTTTTATTCTTCTTGTTGTAAAAATTGAATTTTCAAGGCAAAATATTAGAACAAGAATAATAACGAGTTTAAGAAATTGTTGCGCCGTGGTAACCAAACCAGTGTCTTGAAAACGAGATTCGGTGTCACCGGAGGCACAATTGTATTCACCAATTCATTCCCTACAGTTTACGCAGCTCTCAACACACAACGAAACTTTTGGTTTGAAATGGAGTCATTAGAAGTTATGCCCAAAAAGACAGGGAAGAAAGGGAGAGAAGAGATAATCAAACAGTGTATATATTTCTCATGTTGGTTTTTCCAAAATATATATATATATATATATATATATAATATTTCAATCATGAAGTGAAGGAAGGTATAAGTGTTTTGGGAAAACAACCCACCAAAATAAGTTCAAAGATTTGAAGAGGTCAATGACTAATCAAGAGATTTTTCATGAAATAAAGAGTTATGTTATATGCTTAAACAAGGATAGGAACCATCCATTAACTCATCAAAATCGGACTTATAAGTTTACGTTACAACAAAATGTCACATAGTATGAAGTACAAAATGTCTTGTACGCATGGGATAACTTTTACTCATGAGGTTTTTTTAACTTTTAATACTACGTCTGTTTTTAACTTTTACATTATGAAACAAAAATTGATTGATAAACATTTTAAAAGATTAAATAGTTACCTTTATATATTTTGTTGTACAATATTTATTTTATACCACTTTTAATTAAAAATTTGTGTTTGGAGTAACTAAAAACGATAACAATAATTAAATGTATATACGTATCTTTTTATTTAAGGGAATGGAAAGTATAGTACGTTACGTATATCTTAAAACATAAGAGGAGAATAACATTTCATCAAAAGTAAATAATGAATAATGATATTGATCTGTTAATTTGCACCAATTAATTAAGAAGGGTATCAAAACTTAAAGACTAATCTCCATTTATAATTATGTTCGATATTTTCCCAAAAGGGTAACAAACTATCAGCATTTGTATAAGAATAACCCTAAACGTGCGTCGAGGTAGCATTTGTGTGTATTGTCCGGTAAAATAATAAGAAACAGACATAATATAAAAAGTAGAAGATTGTCATGGCTCGAATGTCTAAGCAATTGTTCGTCATGTTCTTGCTCGTTGCCTTATTCACGACCTCAGGTAATGTTAGCTACATTATTCTAGATTTATTCTGCTTTAAAATACTAATTGTTCCATCATATGGTTTTACTTTATATGTTGTTCTGGTGCAAACTTTTCTTTGAATTTGTTATCCAAAAGTGTTTTATGTAGTAATTATGATTTATCTGTATATGAGATTAGATAGGCCTAGTTATTGGGTGAGACGAGACGGGTCAGATAGGGGGTCCAAAACGGATCACTTTGATTTGTAAGTGGTCAGGGTTTGGGTCACAGAGATAGGGTGGGTCAGGGTCAAGGTCAAGGTCATTGATTATACGTACTTTCTCCGTTTCTTTTTATTGTTTATGTATTTTATTTCGGGTGTTTCATTTTATTCTTTACATTTCTTTTATATTATCACATAAATGCTTTATTACTCTATTAAAATTTGTGTAGAATGATTAATTTAACCAATTAAATTCACTAGGGCATTGGATCTCTCACATTTTCCCATTGGAACATTAAATCTTTCTTATTTTTCCAATGTAAGATTTTTTTATAAAAGTGAAAACATTATGAATAAATGTAATTTGTCTTGTTTAAATAAAAAAATTAGAGGATTTTCAATGCATATTACTTATTCATTAAATTGCGTGTATAATATCAACGTAAAGGAAAAAAAAGGGACAGGGAGAGTAGGTATCTACCACGTTTGTCGGGTGTGATTAGTAAAACTTCATCTGTTGGTGGGGACAATTTCTATGTACAACTGCTTTTATGATATAATCTTGATTACATTTTGCTTATATGATACATTTATTCATTTTGGTGCAAATAGGTCACAACTTTTTTGCTTATACGATACATTTATTCATTTTGGTGCAAATAAGTCACAAGTAAAGTACATGCAAAATTTTGACCTTATTTATTTGAAAATCCCCGCCCGCGGATAAAAAACTCATTATCGTCACCTTATTTAACGAATTATTCATCTCTTTTTGGTAATTAAGATAATATTTGCCTAAAATATTTAAAGGCCAAGGACCTTAAAATGACAGAAAAAATTTAAAAATTTATTCATTGAAGTGATTTCGATTAAACTTGGATTTGAACATTCGAATCAAAAGATATAATTTAGGACCAGAGTTATATTTGGCAAAGTCCAATCCACCCCGACCAATTTACGGTCGTTCATGTATGATTGTTATCGCTTGTATGCTTAATGTGCACCTTTAAGGGATTAATTGTTCATTTGTGCTTGATTAAGTTTAACCCTTTTCCTTAATTTGACAATTTGTGATAGGTTTGCAATTTGCTAGAGGTCGCGACGTGGAACCTTATCGCTACGTATGCAACACACATCATAAATGTATTGGAGTTATAGGAAAACTAAAGTGCACACGTGATTGCGTTTTTGGAGGTTATCAACAAGGCGGAAATTGTGTTGATTTAGGCGGAGCTACCGGACCGGAGTGTTGCTGCATTAAATAATAATTTCAAGGAATACTATAATTCCCACTACTACGAAAAAGTAACATCAGTTCATTTAAATTGATTCATGGTTATTGTAAGACACTCAAATAATGTTATAGTATCATCGTCAAGTTAAACTGTTGCAATTTGTGATCGTTGTGTTAAAATTGTGTATTAGGAGTGAGGTTACAAACCGGCGTAATTAAGTCTGCATCAAAAAAAAAAAAAAACGTAATTAAGTAGATTGTATTAAGGTCGGTTAAAAAAATATGTCCGTAGACACTAAAAATTTGTAGTGTATTACAATTTAAATAAATCTATTAATTTGGACCGATATCATAATATTAATCCATTTTAATTATTTTAGCCCACCCAAATTAAATACCCGAATTAATCAAATACAATTTGGGTCATAAACATTTGGGCTAGTTCACATTGTTAGCCCAAAGTAAACAAATCAAATGGACCAGGTTAAAGACTCTCAAGTCACAAAATGGGCCCGAGCCCAAACCTATCAAGTCCAGTAGAGGAGTCTTCATCTCCTATAAATACTATTTGTCTACTTCAGTGGCGGGGACCAGAAATTTATTATTCTCAAGAGCTCATAAAATTCTCTTGGAATTCTCTCTGAAAGTAGTCAATAAACACATCAATTTTGTGTCGACTGCTTAGTCAAACTCAAACTCAGGTTGACATCATCAAGCGGACGTCACCCTAAACTCAAACTCAGGTTGACGTCATCAGACGACTGTCACCCTAAACTCAAACTCAGGTTGACGTCATCAGACGACTGTCACCCTAAACTCAAACTCAGGTTGACGTCATCAGGCGACTGTCACCCTAAACTCAAACTCAGGTTGACGTCATCAAACGACTGTCACCCTAAAACCAAATCCAGGTTGACGTCAATAGACGACTGTCACCCTAAACTCAAACTCAGGTTGACGTCATCAGACGATTGTCACCTTAAACTCAAAATCAGGTTGACGTCATCAGACGACTGTCGCCCTAAACTCAAACTCTGGTTGACGTCATCAGACGATTGTCACCCTAAACTCAAACTCATGTTGACGTCATCAGACGACTGTCACCCTAAACTCAAACTCAGGTTGACGTCATCAAACGACTGTCACCCTAAAACTAAATCCAGGTGTCATGCACGTGTCACCGTCATCCACGGAACATGATCGGAGGACTTAGTTTTTTTTCTTATAAACTTTCAAATACAGAGATTGTACCCAAACATTCAAATATCAATATAATTCTTTTGTTACATTATTTTCTATCTTATTTGCCTAGACTAGAAAATTTGTGTAAACAAATTTTGGCGCGCTCGGTGGGAGGAATACAAAGCTTCATCTTCCAGATTTTTCATCTTCCAGTCAAAATTTGTGTAAATCAATATTTCCGGAAAGGCGAAGGAGGAATACAAAGCTTCATCTTCCAGATTTTTCAAGAGTGACAAGCCTACCTTGAAAGAGTTGTGGGCTAAGAAGTACCCCTTCCCAGACTCAGACTTGCCGGGCATGTTGGATGACCTGCTTAAAAATAAAGTCATAGAAATTCCCGAGTCCAAGCGACCTGAACAAATGGGAAGAACTTCCAATCCTAAATACTGCCCATATCATAGGTTGGTGAGTCATCCTATCGAAAAATGCATAACTCTTAAGGAGAAGATTATGCAACTTGCTAAAGATGGGAAGATTGTTCTTGATCTAGATGAGGCGGTTACGACTAATCACGCTTCAGTAGTTTGTGAATCACTTCTACAGGCTCAAACCCTACAATTTGGAAGTTTGGAGCCAGTAATTGTTTACGTGATCAGACCAGCAGTTCAACAAGATGATGTGTTGCCAGTTGAACACGAGAAGGATGACGAAGGGTGGACGATCGTCACAAGGAAGAGGCCAAGAAAACAAGTACACAGGCCACAACCGCAACCCCCTCGTCACAAGAAGAAACAACAAAAGAAAAAGAGCGTCAAGCGCTCGAAAGGAAAAAAGAAGTTTAGGGGTGCTAACAAACAGACTGTGCTCCCTATCGATATACTTGAACAAGAGCCTTTGGATCCTGTAACTTTGGAAGAATTTTTTCCAGAAGATTACTTTACTGCAGTGACTGTCAATACAGTCTCATTCATTGAGGGTGAGGAGGAACTAGTCAGTGAAGAGGCGACGTCCATAAAATTGACCTCACCACATTCTGAACCAGTGGTAGACTCAAAAGTTGCCGCTATCTTAGAAGCGTTGCCGTCGCGTATGGGCTGGAAGCAAATTTTCTATTTGCCTAAGGAAATGTGCCAACAGGTGGCCCTTGCGCTCTAACACCCTGAATTATATGTTGACAAGGTAAAGGATGATGGGGAGCCTGCAGAAAATTCGGCCAAATGTTTGTCTTGTAATACAGCTTTAGCCTTTACAGATGATGATTTGCTCATGGGGTCAAAGCCCCACAATCGACCTTTGTTTGTGTCTGGCTATATTCCTGAACAAAAAGTTGGTCGTATCTTGGTCGACGGTGGATCCGCTGTCAACATCATGCCAAAATCTAAAATGATTGATTTAGGGATAAAAACAAATGAATTGTCAACCAGTCGGATCGTCATTCAAGGATTTAACCTTGACAGTCAGAGGGCAATAGGCATAATACGCCTCGAACTCACCATGGGGGAGTTGACATCATCTACCCTTTTCCACGTGATTGACACAAAAACGTCTTACAAGATGTTACTTGGATGCCCTTGGCTTCATGAAAATGGTGTCGTCGCTTCGACCCTCCACCAATGTCTCAAATACTATCGTGGAGGTAAAAAGAAAATCAATGGGGATGTCAAACCTTTCGCCAAGGCCGATTCCTACTTCGCTGACGCCAAATTTTTTGAAGATGAAGGAGCGTCAAGTGAGATACTGCCATCTCAAATCCTCTCTACATGCAAGAAGGATGATAAGAAGAAAGTTGATTCATCCTTAATCCCTAAGGAGCCGACAATTCAGAGGAAAGAACTTCAGAAGGAAAAGGTGGCTAAAGAGGTTGTCACTCAACCCATCCAAAAGGCAAAAGCGTTGTCGACCGCCCCTATCTTGCGGTACATCCCAAGGTCGCAACGCAAAGAAGGAGAATCACCATTTGCGGAATGCCAAGACTCTAAGCTTGAGGGAAATGTGGAGAAGAAAGTTGATGCCCTCGCTCTCCAAGACTTGAAGAGTAAAACAATCTTTCCCTTGGCTAAGGGTAAGAAGAATAAAATCATCAAGTCGCCTACAGTTGAAGAACCTTCAGGAGTCAAAGAGCTAAATAAAGAAAAGTTTTACCCGAATGCATATAAGCTCCTAGCGAAGTTGGGATATGATTTTGAAAATCCAACACCTATGGGTAAAGTCATTGATTCTAAACCTCATGGTCTCAATGACACACAAAAGAAGCTTCTTGAATATGGTGACGGGTTTCAAGAATCCAAGACGGGGGTAGGATTTAAACGCCCCACACCAGTCAAAATCTCGATATGGCGAAAAGTGAACACCTCATCGTCATAGTATATAACTGCAGAAGAGGTTGAGGAAAATGAAGTTGAAAGTGATGATCAGCCAGAAAAGATTTCTTTTTTTGATCGACTGCGTCCGCCTGCAACTAGGAACCAGTCATCTGTATTCGACAGGCTTGGTGAACATAATAATGCAAGGAAAATATCATCAAGTCCTCAGAAAAAGAAGAAAGGATTCGTCTTTAGTCGTGTCGGCGCGTCATCCATGCTTGACGACCAACCAAGACGGTCGGCACTTAGTTGCATCAGGAAGAGAAACAATGATGCAAGAAAAAATGATGACGCAAGGGAAAGTAATGACGCAAGAAGTGTGTTTCCCTCTCACATGAAGCGTACTCAAGACATAGGCATCACTGAACAACAACCTCTTAAAAAAATAGTTCGTACTTTGGTGTTTACCAACCAAAATAAGACATACGATGAAAAAATGGAGATCAATGATGCTCCCAAGATACTAGAAGATGGGGGCAAGGGAAAACACTCAAATTATATCCCTTTTCCCTCGCAAATCAACTTGGGAGAATGAATTGCATGAAATCCATCATTCATTCGACGACCTGGAGAAAGCTATCAAGCATCAGGGATTTGAGAAAATGGTAAACATGAAGATTGGAGAAAGCTTCCAAGCACCAACCTTCAACTAAAATTCGATGAGATTGGAGTAAGCTCAAAAGCACCAACTCATTCCTCGAAATTTTGGAGAAAGTTGTCAAGCACCGAAGTTTCACAAAAACAAAGGGGAGAGTGGAGATTGGAAAAAGCTTCCAAAGCACCAACCTTCTGTGAGATTGGAGTAAGCTTAAAAGCACCAACTCATTCCTCGAAATTTTGGAGAAAGTTGTCAAGCACTGAAGTTTCGCCCAAAAAACCAAAGCTTGGAGATTGGAGTAAGCTCAAAAGCACTAACTCATTCCTAGAGATCTAGAGAAGCGCTCGTCTGTCAAGCGTATTCAATAAAAAGTTCGGCCGTGCTCTTTTCAAGCGAAAGACATGGTTCTTGTAGTTAGATGACCTAAAGATTCGTTGAAGCAGAAGGACGCATGGGGCCTATCAACGACAAGTTCTGAAGCGATACTACTAAGGAAAAGTGAAATCTTTGTAAACTCTTAAGTAAGAGGATAAACTGCTCGCTTGAAAAAAAAAAAAAAAAAAAAAGGATGGATGTTGAACTACGTTGGCTTGATCTTGCAAACTAAGTTATCAATTATTTTGCAAGTACGTAGGCAGCTTGAGTAACAAAAAAACCTATTCAAGTGCAGACACACACCAAAAAAAATCACAAACATTGCTACACTCCTGGTCCGCAAGAGTCTAAACTATGAACGACAAAATAATTATTCATTACTACACTCCTGGTCCGCAAGAGTCTAAACTGTGAACGACAAAATAATTATTCATTACTACACTCCAGGCTCGCAAGAGTCTAAACTGTGAACGGCAAAATAATAAAACAAACATGTTTTGTTGGACAAGTATTAAGTGATTTTGAACAAGTATCAAATTAAAGTATATATTGTTTGATCAATAGTCACTTTAAAAAAAAGGAGATTGACAACATGACATGGGGTTTTGGAGACATACCGTCAAGACATGCAATGCGACTCCCCTTTAGAGACCAAGGATCATCTGAAGATGTCAGGTTCACTGTGCAAACACGATGACCTGACACCCCTGATGGGTTCACTGTGCAAACACGATGACCCATCACGACTAATCCTCCTTCAAAAGCATCTAGGTCTTCAAACGGATCATCTGAGGATGACAGGTTCACTGTGCAAACACGATGACCTGACACCCGGGTTCACTGTGCAAACACGATGACCCATCACGATAAATCCTCCTTCAAAAAGCGTCCAGGTCTTCAAACGGATCATCTGAGGATGACAGGTTCACTGTGCAAACACGATGACCTGACATCCCTGATGGGTTCACTGTGCAAACACGATGACCCATCACGATAAATACTCCTTTAAAAAGCATCCAAGTCTTCAAACGGACCATCAAAAGATGACAGGTTCACTGTGAAAACACGATGACCTGACATCCCTGATGGGTTCACTGTGCAAACACGATGACTCATCACGATAAGTCCTCCTTCAAAAAGCCTCCAAGTCTTCAAACGGATCATCTGAGGAAGACAAGTTCACTGTGCAAACACGATAACTTGACATCCATGATGGGTTCACTGTGCAAAAACGATGACCCATCACGATAAATCCTCATTCTTTCCTTGTTGAGCCTCCACTAAGCTGGAAAAAAAAAGATACGCACATACAAAAAAAAGTATAGTCTAAAAGGGCGTAAAATAATTGCCTTACTTAGTCTAAATTCCCGGATAAATCTCGATGACGAAAAAAAAAGTATCTCTTTCAAAATTAAGGATCAGACCTGCAAAATAAATCAAGCATGTTAGATACATGTTTCTTTGCTTCAATAAAAAAAAAATTCCTTTTTACTTGCCTATAGTTTGCATCTTACTCTCTACTACGAACAAATGATACAAGCAAATTATATAAGGAAGAGGGTGTTCTACATTGATAATCAGTTTCTACTACGTGCATAACTAAGACATAAGAAAACAAATTAACTCAAGCCAAACCAAGCAAAGATGACTACCGCACGGAAGAATTATTCATCAGGTGTTTTGCAAATTGTATAAAGAAGTAAAACACTTTGATTTGCTAATTGGTTTCTGCAAAAGTAGGACGTGATCGAGCAATTCGCAATCAAGCAACGACAACGTACATCATGTAATCTCAAGATAAAAAAAATACAAAGGGGGCATGCAAATAAATTGGGTAAAGATACTGATAGATGAACGCAAGAGAAATTGATGCGGAATTACCGGGGTCGATTATTCGATCACCTTTGTGAATGATGATCAATCAGTATATTGTATACGAAGTTCAAAGAAAGGTCTAACAAAGTATTGAAGCTGCAAATTACATAACAACCACGGTAATCATGCGGCTGTAATTAATCTATGTTGATAATTACCCCGTAAGAGGCAACACTTGATTGTACTCCTGGGTTCTAATTAGTGATCATGCAACTAAAAAAAGGCTAATTATTCTCTACTGAAAAAAGTTAAGCACTTGGGTGGTATGCTAACGTTTTAGGTATGCATACATGTTGATGCTAAACTTCAAACAAGGAAAATAAAAGGGATTGACGAAGAGGGATTAAAAAATACGAAGTAAGTGAATTAGATGAATTACCTTGATCCCGTCAAGTCGCCAGTGATTGAGAAAAAAGTTTCAATTCCGCTTGCATGGACCCGGTCCACCATTAAGGTTACCATGGACCAGGGTAATTAGGTAATTTGTAGCGCTGATTAGGATATACCGTTAGGAAATCACGTGATCCAAAAAAACAGAACGCGCGACCCAACTAAATCCTAAAATCACTATTCTCCAGCAGCTTCTCTCTCCTCCAGCAGCTTCTCTCTCCTCCAACAGCTTCTCTCTCTTCGAGCTTCAACAATGGACGACGATTTAATCGATTTGAATATCGATTTAAATCGCGCAATAGAAGAAAAATGTATAATTATGACGGTAATATTCGAATCCTAATAACTAACTACGAAGAATTATAGTAACTTTCATACTCATTTAGTAATTATTATTATTTTAGAAAATTTAGAGAATCATAGAGAAGTATATGATGTTGAAGATGAAGATGAAGGCACATCTCAGCAAGTTATGGTTGCAAATCAATGTATTGAAGAAGGTATGATATAGTATCTCTTAATATATATATATAGTAACTGTTATGTTGATATAGTTAACATATTATAATTGCAGTAGTGTAACTAACATATAAAGAGGAATTATATTTAACGTAGAGTAACTATAACATACAAAGAGAAACTATGTTTAATGTAGAGTAACTATCTCATATAGACAGGACTTAAGAGTAACTATAAACTATAGAGACTAAGTATATAAAATGAAGAGTAACTATAACATATACTCCCTCCGTCCCTTAATACTTGCACCGCTTTCCTTTTCGGGTTGTCCCTTAATACTTGCACCGCTTCTATAAATGGAAATTTATACCAATATTATATTATTTCTCACACTTACTTACTAACCCCACCTACACCCATATTCTCTACAAAAAATCATTTAAAATTCACACCCCCACTCACCACTCTCCACCTCTTACACATTTCCCACTAACCATATTAAAAAATACCCCACTATCAACTAACACCCATTAAATTAATAAGTCAATTCAAATGTATTAAACTCCGCACCGGTCAAATCGGTGCGAGTATTAAGGGACGGAGGGAGTAAAGAGTAACTATATGAACTGTAGAGTAACTATAACAATCAATAGATCTTAAGTAACAATGTTAAATATAGAGTAACTATAACATATAAAAAGTAACTATATAAAATGAAAAGTAACTATCACATATAAAGAGGAACTATATACTGTAGAGTAACTATCACATATAAAAGGAGTTACATTACTGTAAACTCATAATGGCCATAACGAGTCCTAAATGCAGTCTTAGGAATGTCTTTTTCAGCTACCCTCAATTGGTGATATCCCGAACACAAATCAATCTTTAAGAATACACTTGCCCCATTCAACTGGTCAAACAGGTCATCTATCCTAGGCAAAGGATATTTGTTTTTTATTGTTACGTTGTTCAACTCCCTATAATCAATACATAGCCGCATACTCCCATCTTTCTTTTTGACAAACAATACTGGAGCTCCCCACGGTGATGCACTAGGCCTAATGTACCCCTTGTCGAACAAGTCCTACAATTGTGTCTTTAACTCACTCATTTCTGGGGGTGCCATCCTATAAGGTGCTTTGGATATAGGTGCGGTTCCGGGATTTAACTCTATGGTAAATTCAAGGGTTCTAGCCGGTGGCATACCCGGAATCTCATCCGGAAATACATCTACAAATTCTCTTACGATTGGGACATCCTCTATCTTTACCCCAACTTTCTTACTCACATCTTGGACACTACAGAAAAATAGTTCACACCCTTTATTGACCAGTTTCCTCACTTGTAATGCGGAGATCACCCCAAAGTTCCTAGACTTCCCAAAACGTCTATATGATATTGATTTCCCAGTAGGGTTCTTTAGGCTTACTTTCTGAATCTCGCAATCTATCCTGGCCTTGTATAAGCTTAGCCAATCCATCCCCAGAATCACATCTAGGTCCCCCAAACTAAATTCTATCAAATTAGATGGAAAAGTGCAATCTTTTATCTTCAAAGGCAAGTTCTTTAATAATTTCGTACACCTTATTGTTGCACCATTAGGCATACTAACAGGTAAATCAGTTGCCTCAAAATCTACTAACTTCAAATTTTTAACAATAAAGGTCGAAATAAAAGAATATGTTGCCCCTGAATCAAACAATGTTTTAACAGGTAAGGAGTTGATAGAGAAAGTACCCGAAACTACGTCTGCAGAACGTTCAGCTTCATTTTTACTCACTACGAACAGCTTTCCGGGAGCCTTGTTGTTATTGTTGTTTCCATTGGCAGGTTTGATTTGGTTTCCCTGGTTATTTGGTGCCCCAGCAGGCTTCGAACCTTGGTTCCCCGGATGGTTAAACCCTGGTTTCCCTTGGTTACTACTCCCACTACCATTCTGCTCTCTCTTCTGCTTTGTAAAGCACTCATACTCTCTATGCCCCTTCTTACGACAGTAGTTGCAAGTTACCGATTCCCCCTTACAGTCCTTCCTAGGGTGATTGTTGTTGCACATCTTACAGTGATGCACTCTGTTAGGCTGGTTTTTGTTGGTGTAGTTATTCCCCTGGTTATTTCTTCCCTGAAAGTTACCATTGCCATTACCATTCCCATTTCCATTTCTATTCCTTTTGAAGTTCCCCTGACTTCCCCCAACATTAAACTCTTTCCTTTTATCCCCAACAACAATATTCTTTTTGTCTCTCCTGGTCTGCAGGCCATAAATATGAGCAGCTCTTCCATACACAATGTCTAAGGACGTAAAGGTTTCCCCGCCTAATCCCAGTTGGATCTCATCGGTTAACCCCTGCTCAAACCTCTGAGCCTTTAGTTCCTCAGTAGCTACCACCTCAGGTGCAAACCTCGACAAAGCTACAAACTTACTGTAGTATTCAGCAATGGTCATATTCCCCATCCTAAGGTTGATAAACTCCTGGGCTTTCTGCTTCCTCATAAAAGGAGGATAAAACTTCCCCCTCAAAGCAACAATAAAAGAATCCCAATTGAATCCCTCAGCAGCACTTAGTCTAGTCCCATTTTCCCTCCACCAAAGGTCGGCCTCATCTTTCAGGTAGAGGACAGCTTTGCCTACTTTCATATGTTCAGGACAGTTTACCGCCCCAAATAGTTTCTCAAACTCCCTGACCCAGTTTTCAAGGAAGGTGGGGTCTGCCTGCCCCTTAAAGTATGGTGGCTTAACTTTCGCAAGCCTTTCAAACATGTCCCCTGCAGAATCGGGGCGCTCAGTTCTTTCCTTGGTTAGTTTTTCCGCCAAGAGGCGAATAACAACAGCTAGGTTATTATTATTGGCCATCCTAGAGCGCGACCTGAAATTAATATACTCTAATTCAGGTTCAAAACTTTACTTACATTATCATCTAGCAATGCAATATCACATCAACATTCAAAATGCACACGAAATGAACAATCATGCAAAACATTCAACTGAGAGACAAGGAATAACTTCAATCATCACGAATAATAAGTTAGAATAAAAGAAGAAAACATTCCCCTTGCGTGCCCGTAAAACTTTGATCCTTTAGATAGTCAATAATCTAACTTTTATTCCTCAGAAGAATGTCAATAACAATCCTAAATATTAACACACACCTGTTCTCAAAATAAAGTAAAAAGGTTCTACGATATAAACATAAACTATGGTTGGGCGGATTGTCCAACATTTTTCTCACACACAACTAAATATGTAAGCAAAGCTAAAGGGAAACATCATCAGACTTGTCCTTTGATTCGCTATAACCTTCTAGGGTGAATAACTCATATTTAAGTTCATCATAATCATCCATATCAAAATAATAAGCTTCCTTTCTTGGCCTAGAGGATCTTCGTAGACCTTGAAGTTGATGATTAGCTTCCTCTGGCTCAGGCTCAGGTTCAGGTTCATGTTCAGGCTCGAGTTCAGGCTCAAACTCAAACTCAGGCTCAACCTCCAATTCATGCTCGAACTCAAACTCAAATTCATGTTCGAACTCAAACCCAAATTCATGCTCAAACTCAGGCTCCGAATCGCTTTTAGGTCTCAAAACAGCTTGATAAATATCGACCCTAGTTTGCCCTCTAGCACGATCAAATTCACGAAGGGCTTCATCATCACTATCAGGTTCTCCTGCTCTTAAAACTTGACGCAGAACAAGTTCATGGCTGGTGTAACTGTTAATGTCAGACTCGTAATCCATTTCATTTTCATCATCGCTTAGAACAATAGGGTTAGAATTGCTCCCTATTCTATTTCCTTGTATGCCAGACATGATTAGTGATCTATAACAATTAAACATAGTTTCTATGTTAGTAATTAGTACTCTCGCTTACCGTATGATCCCACAATACACAACAAGTAAGAATATGTATTAATGGCAAAGCATAGGAAAGACACGACAGTTAGCAGGCACAAAAGTACAATCATGTTGACATAATGCAGACACAATGTTTCTATTCTATATGCCCTTTCCTATGCTACCCATCTCTCAAAATAAACATAGTATATCAAACATTGAAGCATAACAGAATAAAACGAGAATGATTTATAAGAATTAATTTGTTTAAACGAATAATTATTTAAACGACAAATAATTAATAAATAAATACAATATTTTTTTTTTAATATATTTTTTTTTATATATAATTACGAAAATATTAATTTAAAAAAAAACGAAATACATGAAGTCACACAAACAAGAACGTATTTCAAAGCATGTAATTCCAGAGTTAATTTTAAAATAAATTCAAACATTTCTAACTAATAACTTTCAATTTATTCACTAGTTGTAGTTTACTTCAACGAAATTCTTTTTATGTAACTAATTAGTTAGTTAGGTGCCTAAAATTTAAAAAGGTAGACACGAAATGTCAGTAAAACCTTTAGCTCTGATACCACTTTGTAACACCCCGACAATTCTCATTTTCTAAAATAACCCTTTTTAAATATAACTGTAGGGAATTATCAAAGTATTATCGCCCGTGTGAAAACGTAACGGCTTATTCAGAATTTTGCAGCGGAAAACATAAAACTAACTTTTAGGTTCATAAATAATCTTATTACATATTAGGTCCAAAACCAATTAACTGAAATAAGGAAATACGAATAGTACGACAAATTTCAAATTTAAGTTAACAAACCAAATCACTTAATAAAGAAAATATAACTACAAGCTCTCTAATCCCGATCCCAATGATGCATCATCTTCAAACCTGTAGATGGGCAACGCTTATTGATCCTTAGAGAATGCTCACCAAAGATGGGTCATCACAGGATCAATAAGGCATAGCCATGATCAACACACACAAACAAAGCATGTAATCAGAAAAGCTGAGTACTACATACTAAAACAATAATAATCCTAATATGATACTATTAACGAACAACCCTAACATGATACTAATGAACATAAACAAGGGCAGACAAAATATGATAATTTGACGACCATACTTAACTAGACTAGGCTAGACTGGACTGGATTTTTATAACAATAATATTATTTTAATTGAAATAGACAATAGTTTTCTAGCTAGATGCTTCACTAAGGAAGACGAGGTACGGGCGCGACTCCGTAACCTCAATGACCTGCGATATCGAGGAAAGTTTGAATAAAAATAGGACACGGTGATCAATCCGGTCCGAATTAAAGGCCATGGGCTACCACCATGAACCCCAACTCATGTTTGTCCGTCACTTTAGACGTGCACAGTCTAAAGCTATTGCTACTCAGTTTTACTTTATATGATTTACAAATTGACACCCTGTTATGACTCAACAATCACATAAGGCATACAATCCACATTTATTTACAACTATTTTTATCTTGGAATTAAGTAAGTGATCACAAAGGCATCAAACAAGACTCATTCCAATTAACTCCAATCCTTCCTTTAATACTGATCAACCCTGTATATGGGTATAAGGTTTCAACTTACTAAATGAGGTCCTCGACCCTCATAAAGTAGTGAAAAAGCTAAAAGGGAACAACAATCCACTGGTCTGAATTATATACAAAGTAATCTAGTGTTCCCAATCAAACATGTTTGTATCAACCATCCATACTAACATGCTATAATCCTCAAAATGCAATATAGGTTCAATATGTCCAACCAACAGTATTAAACATGCAATATTCAACCTGACTAAATTCATCAACGATATCAACATAACCAAGTTCATCAACAATTCAACATGGTTTCAACAATTAGCACACATTCCAAGCACACAGGTATGTACGTACCTTGTGTAAACAAACCGATAGGCCACTTTAACACTTTCAAAAGTCGCCTAAAGAGAATTATCCGCCTAAACAACCAACAAGTAATCTCAATCAATTTCTAATCATTGACAACCATAATAAAGCATTCTAAATGCATCCTAAATAGATTTAGAACTTTTCCCAATATCAAAACTTGAACATTTGCTTTCCTAGCATCATAATTATTGAACCAGTGATTGAAATTCGTTGAAAACTTTTGCAAACATCGTACTTTAAATTTTCAGCAATATTAATTCATTTAAAAGCTTCACAAAGGTCAATCTACGTTCCTAGTATCTCAAAACAACCAATTCAATAATTCATACTCAACCTATCATGATTAAAAATCATAAAAACCTTGAATTTCATACTTTAAACCATCAAAACCAATATTTCAATGTCATTAGATAATCTGAAAATCAATAACTTTATTATAAAATTCATATAATCTTAAATTTATAATTTACATCACAAAACCCATAGCTTTAATTCAAGAAAACATAATTCAAACTAATAAATCATGATTAAGCCCTAACTTAATTTTAATTAATCAAAACTGAAAATTAACTCGTTTTTAATCTCAACATCAAATCTGAAAATCATATTCACCATAAAAATTATAAATTTAATTTAAGAACATAATCTAAATTAACAAGCTTTAATTTAAAATAATTAGTTACTTAGGGTTTAAGAAAGTAACCAATTCAAGAAGGAGGAAAGAGAGAGAGCTGGTGGCCGGAGGTGGCTCGCGGCAGGGCTGGGCACGGCGGCGCGACCTGGCGGCGGCTGTGCGACTCGGGCTGCTGCGACACACGAAGGGGTTAAGGTGGCTCGAAAAACAGAGGGAAAGAAAGAGAGAAGACGAAAAAGAAGGATGAAGAGGAGGGTGTTACCGTGCTGGGCGGCGGCTGAGGCGTGCTGCGGCGGCGGCTCGGCGACGGCGTGGAGGGGGAGAGGACAGCTGTGTGTTGGTGCGTGAGATTGGAGGAAGGATGGAGGGTTTCCTCTTTCTTTGGTTTCGCGTGAGTATGGAGGGGAGAGAGAGAAGGGCTTGATTTGTTTTACGTGAATTAGAAAAGAGAAGGGAGTATGGTTTTGGGGTTTTGTTGGTTTGGGCTTTGCCCAATTGGGCTAGGAGTAGAATTTAGAATTTAGGATTTGCTTTCTAATTTCAATAGAACGTGATTTCAAAATCCGAATTCGTTTTAACGTAAAATTCAAAAATCAATTTTGATTTCATAAATCATTTAAAATATTCAAAATGTAATAACATCATTATATTTTAATTACATATTCATTTCTAAAATTCGTAAATTACTTTTAAATATATTAAATATACGTTAAAATATATAAATAAAATATAATAAAATTACGGGGGATTACAATCTACCCCTCTTAAAAGAAGTTTCGTCCCGAAACTTGACACGGAAATTCACATATCTTTCCAAACTTTTCAACTTATTCTTATTGTAGAAGTACTTTGTGCCACTCTTGTGCACTCTTTTGCCAACTAAGCGTTACTTGCAATACTCAAGAACACATTTTCTTATGCCGAGGATCTATTTACTTGCATCAACATGTAAAGGTTGCTAGAAATAAGCATAAAATGCATAAAATATCATAAAAATAGGTAAAAAGCGCGAATTTCTATCGCATTCTACCCCCTTAAAGAAAACGAGTTACGCCCTCTTAACTCACCTCAGAAAATAACTCTGGATACTTGATCTTCATTTCAGCTTCGGCTTCCCACGTTGCCTCTTCGTACTCGTGGTTCGACCAAAGCACTTTCACTATGCTGACGTCCTTATTGCGTGTACTACGCACTTTTCTATCAAGGATTTTCACAGGCCTTTCTTCGTATGTGAGGCTACTATCAATCTGGATTCTCTCAGGCTCTAAGATATGACGCTCATCAGGGATATAGCGCTTTAGTTGGGAAATGTGAAACACGTCGTGCATCTTTTCGAACTCCATTGGCAAGGCTAACTTGTATGCTACTTTCCCTATTCGTTGCAGAATCTCATATGGGCCTACGTACTTGGCACTTAGCTTGCCCTTTTTCCCAAATCTCATCACACCCTTGGTTGGTGATACTTTCAGGAACACTTTATCACCTACTGCAAATTCATCATCTCTTCTTTTCAAATCAGCATAACTCTTTTGCCTATCCTGGGCAGCTTGAATTCTAGCCTGAATCATTTTTACATTCCTGACAGTCTCCTCAATGAATTCCGTTCCCAAGACTATATTCTCACTGAAATCATTCCAGCAGGTGGGACTTCTACACTTTCTCCCATATAGTGCCTCAAAAGGTGCCATCTTAATGCTTGCATGGTAGCTATTGTTGTATGAAAATTCGATCAAGTCTAGATGGTCTTCCCAACTACCCTTAAAGTCAATCGCACAAGCCCTCAACATATCTTCCATAGGCTGGTTAGTTCTCTCAGTCTGACCATCGGTTGCAGGGTGGAAAGCAGTGCTCATTTTCAAAGTTGTCCCAAGGTTCAACTGGACCTTTTTGCCAAAATTTCGAGAGGAATCTTGAATCACGGTCTGAGATAATATCGGTTGGGACCCCATGCAACCTCACTACATGCTTAATGTAAGTCTTTGCGAGCTGTTTCTTTTTCCATGTCTCTTTAATCGGAATAAACACGGCTGATTTTGTTAGACGGTCCACAATAACCCAAATGGTATCATTTCCGTTCTTTGATCTAGGCAAGGCAGTAACAAAATCCATAGAAATGGAATCCCACTTCCATCCAGGCACTTCTAAAGGTTGAACTTTCCCCATGGGTCTTTTGTGGTCTATTTTAACTTTCTGACAGGTTAGGCATCTAGACACAAACTCGGCAACTTCCCGTTTCATATTAGGCCACCAATAGATTTGCTTCAGGTCTTTGTACAACTTGTCACCCCCAGGGTGCACAGAATATGGAGTATTATGCCCCTCATCCATAAGACGTCTCTTGAGTTCTTCACACTTTTGTGGTACACACCATCTCCCTTTGAACCTCAAACTACCATCCTCATGAATCTTGAAATCCACTTCCTTCCCTTGACCCTTCTTTTCTTTGATCTTCCCTAAGTACTCATCCCCAGCTTGACTTTCTCTAATCTCCTCGAATATAGATAACCCCAACGATAATGCACTCAGTTTTGCTTTGGTTTCCCCAGGATTTACTATTTCCAGGCTAAGTCTCTGCATGTCTCGACACAACTCTTCAGGCACTACCAAGACATTCATACTATGGCTAGATTTCCTACTCAATGCATCGGCAACTACGTTTGCTTTCCCCTCATGGTACTGGATGTTCAAATCATAGTCCTTGATCAACTCTAACCATCTTCTTTGTCTCATGTTGAGATCTTTCTGAGTGAAAATGTATTTTAGGCTTTTGTGGTCTGTGAAGATCTTACATGTTGCCCCATAGAGGTAATGTCTCCAAATTTTCAAAGCGAAAACAATCGCAGCTAGCTCTAGATCGTGGGTAGGGTAATTAGCCTCATATGGTTTCAATTGACGCGACGCATACGCAATCACCTTCCCATTTTGCTGTAATACACACCCCAACCCATTCTTCGACGCATCACTATATACCTCAAACCCTTCATTCCCATCAGGCAAGGTTAAAACAGGTGCTGAGGTTAAACGCTCTTTGAGAATTTGGAAGGCTTCCTCACATTTTTCGCTCCACTCAAATTTTGATTCTTTCTTCATCAAGTTGGTCATGGGTCTTGCTATCTTTGAGAAATCTCTCACAAATCTCCTATAATACCCAGCTAGACCTAAGAAACTCCGAATATCAGACACATTCTTCGGAGTAGGCCACTCACTCACAGCTTGAATCTTGGCAGGATCCACAGAGACTCCTTCCTTTGACACATAATGCCCCAAAAATGCTACCTTTTCCAGACGGAACTCACACTTAGAGAACTTTGCATACAACTGGTTCTTCCTAAGCGTCTCCAAGATAACCCTCAAATGTTCATCATGTTCCTTTTCATTCCTCGAATAGATCAGAATATCATCAATGAATACCACCACAAACTTATCTAGGAACTCATGGAAAATCCTATTCATCAGATCCATAAATATGGCGGGTGCATTGGTTAACCCAAAAGGCATTACTGTAAACTCATAATGGCCATAACGAGTCCTAAATGCAGTCTTAGGAATGTCTTTTTCAGCTACCCTCAATTGGTGATATCCCGAACGCAAATCAATCTTTGAGAATACACTTGTCCCGTTCAACTGGTCAAACAGGTCATCTATCCTAGGCAAAGGATATTTGTTTTTTATTGTTACGTTGTTCAACTCCCTATAATCAATACATAGCCGCATACTCCCATCTTTCTTTTTGACAAACAATACTGGAGCTCCCCACGGTGATGCACTAGGCCTAATGTACCCCTTGTCGAACAAGTCCTGCAATTGTGTCTTTAACTCACTCATTTCTGGGGGTGCCATCCTATAAGGTGCTTTGGATATAGGTGCGGTTCCGGGATTTAACTCTATGGTAAATTCAAGGGTTCTAGCCGGTGGCATACCCGGAATCTCATCCGGAAATACATCTACAAATTCTCTTACGATTGGGACATCCTCTATCTTTACCCCAACTTTCTTACTCACATCTTGGACACTACAGAAAAATAGTTCACACCCTTTATTGACCAGTTTCCTCACTTGTAATGCGGAGATCACCCCAAAGTTCCTAGACTTCCCAAAACGTCTATATGATATTGATTTCCCAGTAGGGTTCTTTAGGCTTACTTTCTGAATCTCGCAATCTATCCTTGCCTTGTATAAGCTTAGCCAATCCATCCCCAGAATCACATCTAGGTCCCCCAAACTAAATTCTATCAAATTAGATGGAAAAGTGCAATCTTTTATCTTCAAAGGCAAGTTCTTAAATAATTTTGTACACCTTATTGTTGCACCATTAGGCATACTAACAGGTAAATCAATTGCCTCAAAATCTACTTACTTCAAATTTTTAACAATAGAGGTCAAAATAAAAGAATATGTTGCCCCTGAATCAAACAATGTTTTAACAGGTAAGGAGTTGATAGAGAAAGTACCCGAAACTACGTCTGCAGAACGTTCAGCTTCATTTTTACTCATTACGAACAGCTTTCCGGTAGCCTTGTTGTTATTGTTGTTTCCATTGGCAGGTTTGATTTGGTTTCCCTGGTTATTTGGTGCCCCAGCAGGCTTCGAACCTTGGTTCCCCGGATGGTTAAACCCTGGTTTCCCTTGGTTACTACTCCCACTACCATTCTGCTCTCTCTTCTGCTTTGTAAAGCACTCATACTCTCTATGCCCCTTCTTACGACAGTAGTTGCAAGTTACCAATTCCCCCTTACAGTCCTTCCCAGGGTGATTGTTGTTGCACATCTTACAGTGATGCACTCTGTTAGGCTGGTTTTTGTTGGTGTAGTTATTCCCCTGGTTATTTCTTCCCTGAAAGTTACCATTGCCATTACCATTCCCATTTCCATTTCTATTCCTTTTGAAGTTCCCCTGACTTCCCCCAGCATTAAACTCTTTCCTTTTATCCCCAACAACAATATTCTTTTTGTCTCTCCTGGTCCGCAGGCCATAAATATGAGCAGCTCTTCCATACACAATGTCTAAGGACGTAAAGGTTTCCCCGCCTAATCCCAGTTGGATCTCATCGGTTAACCCCTGCTCAAACCTCTGAGCCTTTAGTTCCTCAGTAGCTACCACCTCAGGTGCAAACCTCGACAAAGCTATAAACTTACTGTAGTATTCAGCAATGGTCATATTCCCCATCCTAAGGTTGATAAACTCCTGGGCTTTCTGCTTCCTCATAAAAGGAGGATAAAACTTCCCCCTCAAAGCAACAATAAAAGAATCCCAATTGAATCCCTCAGCAGCACTTAGTCTAGTCCCATTTTCCCTCCATCAAAGGTCGGCCTCATCTTTCAGGTAGAGGACAGCTTGGCCTACTTTCATATGCTCAGGACAGTTTACCGCCCCAAATAGTTTCTCAAACTCCCTGACCCAGTTTTCAAGGAAGGTGGTGTAAGGTTATGATACATATGACAATTCATAAATCATGCGGAAACAACCATTAAGCCAGGAATACATATTATTTACACATAATCATTTAGTATAGTTTAGATGCATACTCTTTGTTGCGTGCCTTCCCTAGCTGCGCCCGAACCGAACAAGAACAAGTCTTTAGGACTCCAAGTGTCGTCCCTCCGTAGATAGTCCACAGCACGTCCGGATCCGCCTTAAGATTGACCAACTAGAATCGCCCTTAAGGTACTAATAATTTCGGCACTTTTAGGCAAGGTATGTGACTGAATTTTTCTCTCAAAAACTCACTTTGAATACTTGAAAACTCGTTATAAATTGTGAACCCAGGCCACATATTTATAGAGGTATGGAAAGAGAATTGGAATCCTACTAGGATACGAATTAATTAAATTAGAATCCTAGTGGAACTCTTATTTAATTAATTTATCTTTTAGGATTAGGAATTTAATCATTAAACGAATTCTATACGCTTTAGGATTCGAGTAACACACTCCGAGTAATACGCTAGCACCGCACGCAGGCCTTGCGGCCCACGCACAGCGCCATCCCACTCGTCGCAGCCCCGCGCGCGCGCCCAAGCTTCGGCTGGGCCTGGCTTTTGCGCTGGGCCTGGTCGCATGCTTGGCGTGTGGTTGTTGCGCTTGGCTTGCTGGGCGATGGCCCCGGCTTTGTGCTGGGCCTTCGTCTGGCAGGCCTCGTCCGATGCTAATTCGTACGATGCGCTTCCGATTAAATTCTCGATTCCGGAATTCATTTCCGATACGAACAATATTTAATATTTCCGATTCCGGAATTAATTTCCGTTTCGAACAAATATTTAATATTTCCGTTTCCGGAATTATTTTCCGATTCAGATAATATTTCCGATTCAGACAATATTTCCGTTTCCGGCAATATTTCCGATTCCGGCAATATTTCTATTTCCGATAATATTTTCCGATACGTACCATGTTTCCGTTTCCGGCAACATCTACGACTTGGATAATATTTATATTTCCGATACGATCCATATTTCCGTTTCCGGCAATATCATCGTTTCCGGAGTATTCATTTGCTTGCCTTTGACGATCTCAGCTCCCACTGGAACCAAGATCCGTCGATTCCGAATATCCATAGATGGAGTATTTAATGCCATTAAATACTTGATCCGTTTACGTACTATTTGTGTGACCCTACGGGTTCAGTCAAGAGTAAGCTGTGGATTAATATCATTAATTCCACTTGAACTGAAGCGGCCTCTAGCTAGGCATTCAGCTCACTTGATCTCACTGAATTATTAACTTGTTAATTAATACTGAACCGCATTTATTAGACTTAACATTGAATGCATACTTGGACCAAGGGCATTATTTCCTTCAGTCTCCCACTTGTCCTTAGGGACAAGTGTGCATTTCCTAATTCCTTTGTCGCTTGATGCTTGCTCTTGAACATAAGGTAAGAGTTCTCATCCTTATTATGTCCAGAGGTGTTCCTCGGTTTCAGAGTTCAACTGATCAAATAAACAGATAATCATAGCCTATGATTCATCCGAGCACGGCCATGCATTTCACAGTTTCTAGCTCTCCGAGTGGCCTTGTACAACTTTTAAGCATCTCATCCCGATTTATGGGAGGACAATCCCAATCTTGCGATCTTGAGATTAGACTTCGTTTGATAGGTGATTACCTGAGCGTTGCCTTTATAGCCTCCTTTTACGGTGCGACGGTTGGTCAACGTCAAAGCAACCAGTTCTCAAACAAGTAATCTCAAATCACTCAGGTATTGAGGATTTAGTGTCTAATAATTTTAATGAAATTTACTTATGACAGATTTTCATCTCTTACAGTAAAGTTTCATAGGTCTTGTCCGATACTAGTCTTCCCAAAGTAAGTATCTATGTAAATGATTATGACATTGCCATGTCCACATAGTTCAAGAAACAGAACTACTAGTCATCTTGCATTCTAGTCGTCTAACATTTTCTATGCGTCCAATTTTATAGAAAACTCCGACTAGGGACCATTTTCAACCTTTGACATTCAAGTTCACTTGATAGACATTTCTTAGTCACAGGACTGGTCCTGACAGTCTATCTTGAATATATCGTCAAATTGAAGGGACTCATCATTTAATAAACCACAAATTAAATGGAAAAATGAATTCCTTTCATTTATTGTGAATGATCAACCAATAATGTTTTACAAAGATTTAAACTCTAAAACTTTAAAACATTGAACAAAGACATCAAAGCCATTCTCCAATATGCTTGATTCCCATTGCTGCAGTGTGCGAGTTGTGCTTCGCCTGCGGCAGAGGTTTAGTCAATGGATCTGATATGTTGTCATCAGTTCCAATTTTGCTTATCTCGACTTCTTTTCTTTCAACGAACTCTCGTAGAAGGTGAAATCTACGAAGTACATGCTTGACTCTCTGGTGGTGTCTAGGCTCCTTTGCCTGTGCAATAGCTCCGTTATTATCACAATACAGGGCTATTGGTCCTTTAATGGAGGGGACTACACCAAGTTCACCTATGAACTTCCTTAGCCATATAGCTTCCTTTGCTGCTTCATGTGCAGCAATGTACTCCGCTTCAGTTGTAGAATCCGCAACGGTGCTTTGCTTAGCACTTTTCCAGCTTACTGCTCCTCCGTTGAGGCAGAAGACAAACCCAGACTGTGATCTGAAATCATCTTTGTCGGTTTGGAAACTTGCGTCTGTATAGCCTTTAACAATTAATTCATCATCTCCACCATAGACCAGGAAGTCATCTTTGTGCCTTTTCAGGTACTTCAGAATATTCTTGGCAGCAGTCCAATGCGCCTCTCCTGGGTCTGACTGGTATCTGCTCGTAGCACTGAGTGCGTACGCAACATCCGGGCGTGTACATATCATAGCATACATTATTGAACCAATCAATGATGCATATGGAATCCCATTCATTCGTCTACGCTCATCAAGTGTTTTTGGGCACTGAGTCTTGCTTAGAGTCATTCCATGAGACATGGGTAGGCAGCCTCGCTTGGAGTCCGCCATCTTGAACCTATCAAGCACCTTATTGATATAAGTGCTTTGACTAAGTCCAATCATCCTTTTAGATCTATCTCTGTAAATCTTGATGCCCAATATGTACTGTGCTTCTCCTAGATCTTTCATCGAAAAATATTTCCCAAGCCAAATCTTGACAGAGTTCAACATAGGAATGTCATTTCCGATAAGTAATATGTCGTCGACATATAATACTAGGAAAGCAATTTTGCTCCCACTGACCTTCTTGTATACACAAGATTCGTCTGCGTTCTTGATGAAACCAAAGTCACTGACTGCTTCATCAAAACGTATATTCCAGCTCCTGGATGCCTGCTTCAATCCGTAGATTGACTTCTTTAGCTTGCATACCTTTTTAGCATTCTTTGGATCCTCAAAACCTTCAGGCTGTGTCATAAACACAGTTTCTGTTAAAACGCCGTTTAAGAAAGCAGTTTGGACATCCATCTGCCATATTTCGTAATCGTAATATGTAGCGATTGCTAACATTATCCGAATAGACTTTAGCATTGCAACTGGTGAAAAGGTTTCATCGTAATCCACACCGTGGACTTGCCTGTAACCTTTTGCAACCAATCTAGCTTTGAAAACTTCAAGTTTCCCATCCTTGTCCTTTTTCAGTTTGAAAACCCATTTGCTTCCAATGGCTTGGTAGCCATCTGGCAAATCGACCAAATCCCATACTTGGTTTTCAGACATGGAGTCTAATTCAGATTGCATGGCTTCTTGCCATTGCTTGGAGCTAGGGCTCGTCATAGCTTGTTTGTAAGTCGCAGGTTCATCACTTTCAAGTAATAGAACGTCATAGCTCTCGTTCGTCAAAATACCTAAGTACCTTTCCGGTTGAGATCTATATCTTTGCGATCTACGCGGGGTAACATTTCTAGATTGACCATGATTCTCACCAGATTCTTCTAAAGATCTTTGAGTTTCATCCTGAATGTCATCTTGAGCATTCTCTAGAGTTTGTTGTTCGACTCGAATTTCTTCGAGGTCTACTTTTCTCCCACTTGTCATTTTGGAAATGTGATCTTTCTCCAAAAAGACACCATCTCGAGCAACAAACACTTTGTTCTCAGATGTATTGTAGAAGTAATACCCCTTTGTTTCCTTTGGATAGCCCACAAGGATACATTTGTCAGATTTTGGATGAAGTTTGTCTGAAATTAATCGTTTGACGTATACTTCACATCCCCAAATCTTAAGAAAAGACACATTTGGAGGCTTTCCAAACCATAATTCGTATGGAGTCTTTTCGACAGCTTTAGACGGAGCTCTATTTATAGTGAGTGCAGCTGTATTTAGTGCATGTCCCCAAAATTCTAATGGAACTTTGGACTGACCCATCATTGACCTGACCATGTCTAGCAAGGTTCTGTTCCTCCGTTCCGACACACCGTTCCATTGTGGTGTTCCAGGAGGAGTCAATTCTGATAGAATTCCACATTCTTTCAGATGGTCATCAAATTCATAGCTCAGATATTCACCGCCTCTATCAGACCGCAGTGCCTTAATCTTCTTGCCTAATTGATTCTCTACTTCACTCTGAAATTCCTTGAATTTGTCAAAGGATTCAGACTTATGCTTCATTAGGTAGGCATAACCATACCTACTGAAGTCATCAGTGAAAGTGATAAAGTAGCTGAAACCACCTCTAGCATTTGTACTCATTGGTCCACATACATCTGTATGGATTAAACCCAATAGTTCATTTGCTCTTTCTCCAACTTTAGAGAAAGGTTGCTTTGTCATTTTGCCAAGTAAACATGATTCGCATTTACCATAATCCTCTAAGTCAAATGGTTCTAGAATTCTTTCCTTTTGAAGTCTTTCTAAGCGTTTCAAGTTTATATGGCCTAATCGACAATGCCACAGATAGGTGAGATCTGAATCATCCTTTTTGGCCTTTTTGGTATTTATGTTATATACTTGTTTGTCGTGATCTAATAAATAAAGTCCATTGACTAATATAGCAGATCCATAAAACATCTCTTTAAAATAAAACGAACAACTATTGTCTTTTATTAAAAAGGAAAATCCCTTAGCATCTAAGCAAGAAACTGAAATGATGTTTTTAGTAAGACTTGGAACATGGAAACATTCTTCCAGTTCCAAAACTAGCCCGGAGGGCAACGACAAATAGTAAGTTCCTACAGCTAATGCAGCAATCCGTGCTCCATTTCCCACTCGTAGGTCGACTTCACCCTTGCTTAACTTTCTACTTCTTCTTAGTCCCTGTGGATTGGAACATAAGTGTGAGCCACAACCTGTATCTAATACCCAAGAAGTTGAATTAGCAAGTATACAGTCTATAACGAAAATACCTGAAGATGGAACGACTGTTCCGTTCTTCTGATCTTCCTTTAGCTTCAAGCAATCTCTCTTCCAATGCCCCTTCTTCTTGCAGTAGAAGCATTCGGATTCAGAAGTGGGTTGACTGACCTTCCTCTTTACAGATTTGGCGCCAGTTTGCTTAGTTGGGCTGGCCTTGTTGCCACCTTTCTTAGCATTCCTCTTCTTTCCAGATTTCTTGAACTTGCCCCCACGCACCATAAGCACATCCTGCTTATCACTTTTGAGCGTCTTTTCAGCGGTCTTCAGCATACCGTGAAGCTCAGTGAGCGTTTTGTCCAGACTATTCATACTGTAGTTCAGTTTGAACTGATCATACCCGCTATGAAGAGAATGGAGGATGGTGTCTATAGCCATTTCCTGAGAAAATTGCTGATCCAGCCGACTCATATTCTCAATGAGTCCAATCATTTTGAGAACATGTGGACTTACGGGCTCGCCTTTCTTAAGCTTGGTCTCAAGAATTTGCCTATGAGTCTCGAATCTTTCGACTCGAGCCAGATCTTGGAACATGTTCTTCAACTCACTGATGATTGTGAAAGCATCTGAGTTGATGAACGTTTTCTGCAGATCCGCACTCATGGTGGCGAGCATTAGACATTTCACATCCTTGTTGGCATCAATCCAACGATTGAGGGCTGCCTGAGTGACCCCGTCTCCTGCGGCTTCGGGCATCGCCTCTTCTAGGACATACTCCTTTTCTTCCTGCATAAGAACTATTTGCAAGTTCCTTTGCCAGTCAAGGAAGTTTTTCCCGTTCAACTTCTCCTTTTCGAGAATTGATCGAATGTTGAATGAATTGTTGTTTGCCATATTAAAAACTACAATTGAAAAGAATAAACAAATAAATAACCATTCACAGTTTCTCTTAATAAACTTAAATTCTAGCATACATGCATAATTCAATGTTTATTAAGCATTTTATTCAAGTTATGTGTTCCGGCAGGTGTGAATAAAATGATTCCAAGATCCTAAAATCATTGAAGAACTAAGCACAGTTTGTCGACTTAATCCTAAAACATCTTAGGTAAGCAAAAGCCTTTCGCTAATAGTCTAGAAACTATTCTTGGTTGATAGGTACGTCTAAGAACTTATTAGGTAAACCTATCGATTTTGCCACGACATAAAAGGACTCCTTACTTATATCGTTGAGTTTCACCAAAACTAACATGTACTCACAATTATTTGTGTACCTTGCCCCTTTAGGACCAATAAGTAACACCTCGCTGAGCGAAAACTATTACTAGATTGATGTAAAGGATATCCAAGCAAATGTATATTTTGGCATGGCACCTTTTAACTCAATTTTTAAGTTTGGAACTTAAGGCTCTTACTATGTTGGTTAGATTTTAAGTGAACTAAAATCCTTAATCATGCAACATAATCAAGCCACAATCTCATGCATAATTAAGACATATTTAAAGCAATAAATAACTTAAAGCATGCATAAGATAAATGTGATCTAGTATGGCCCGACTTCATCTTGAAGCTTCAACTTCAAAGTCCGTCTCGAAAATCTCTGTGGGAGGCACCATTTTCTTCAAATAGGATAAGCTATAATTAAAACTAATTACAACTATTTGATGGTACGCAGACCATATTTGAATTGAAAAACGACTTTGGTACTTTAGACCAATTACATTCAAATTAATGGTACGCAGACCATATTTTCTATCCTATTTGGGCCATACTAGTCACTTCATAACCTGCAAAACAGTACATATACAATATATACCATTCACCCATTCATTATCATGAATGGCCCACATAGTTGGTTAGTAAAACACATTATGCATCACGTAAACATTTGCAGCAATTAATCAAGGGCACCAATAATCTACCAATTATTCAGTCCTTATTAATTCTAATCAAGTTGTTTTAACCTTAAGGATTTGTAGACCTAATCAAGAGTTTATGACTAAAAGCGCTCCCACTTAAACCAATAAATTCATATGCTTTACTAATTTTAAACATAAAAATGTATTTCTAGTCTAACCGGAAACATACAAATTTAATTAAAATTTAAAGCTTATATAAATTTATAATTGAATCCAAAAAAAAATTTAATTTAATTTCAGTCGTATTTAAATTAATTCATGATTTTAATTTTAGTAAAATAATTAGAATAAATAAAATTTATTATAATTATAATATTCAAAATTAAAATCCAAGAAAATAATTTAAATTATTAATTTTAAAATTAATTAAAATTACGTAAACTGAAAATTTCAAATTAAAATTTCAAAACGATCTAATCGCAACGCAAACACCTCACGCATCACACGCCCATGGGCCATACGCACACAGCCATCGCTGGCCATGTGCGCGCAGCCCATGCGCTGCGTCGCATAGCTGCTGCTTCTACCCTTCGCAAGCCATCGCGCGAGCTGGTGCTCGCTGCGCGCGCGCCAGCGCTCGATGCACGCGAGCATGTGCTCGCTGCGCGCGCGCCAGCGCTCGATGCACGCGAGCATGTGCTCGCTGCGCGCCTGCCAGCGCTCGATGCACGCGAGCATGTGCTCGCTGCGCGCGCGCCAGCACTCGATGCACGCGAGCCAGCGCTCGCTTCGTGCACTCGCCAGCGCATGCTGTGCGCGCTCGCTAGCGCTCGCTTGGTGCGAGCCAGCGCTCGCTGCGCGCGGCATCGACGCTGGGCGCAGCACTCGTGGCACGCGAGCTTGCGCTCGCTGCGCGCGAGGCTGCTCGCGCTTGCGCGAGGCAGTGCACGATGTGGCGCAGCTCGCTTGCTGCCCACACGCGACTGCCGTGCCTTGCCTTCGCCCATGCCCATTCGTCCATTGCTCATAGCCCACGACACAAGGCAGGGCTGCTGCCTTGTGCTCGTGCACCATGCCCTTGCTCATTGCATTCGTGCCGCATGGGCGACGAGCTCCCTTGCTCGTCGTCACATGCCTGCACTATACAACACCCCTTAAGGGTAACACGTAGCGTCCATTGCTTTGTGCGTGCAAGTTATATGAACGAATCGCATAAAATTTAAAAAATTTATACTTAAAATTAATGACAAATTAATAAATAATATTAATTTCATAATTTTAGGGCGAAAAATCGAAAATTTATTATTCAATTGATTTCCGATTAACATGGATTCAAGTCTAGGTCATAAAAATTTAAAATTTATCATAAATTTACAATTTTTATGGTGGTTTTTAATCATAGGTATCTAATTAAATTATAATTAATTATGAAAATCAAATTAATTCTAAATTATTCTAATTTTCAACAAATTAATCATAATTACAAATTAGATTGCATAATTAACAAGGCTAGGCATTCAAACTTGTTAAACATATACAGTAGGTCAATCAAAAATTCAAGATTTATCAACAAGAATCGCAAATATTTAATTTAACATCTTAAATTTACGAAATTTTGCATTCGAAAAACTAAACCTTCGAAAAGTCATAGGTAGGCTTCGAATTTGAGAATTCTGGGTTCGGCAGAAAAAAATTATTTTTGTCAAAATTTTAGAATGCCTTTTACATGCGGAATTGACACAAAAATCACTCGATTTGGATGAGTAACGAAGAAACTGCCGAAAAACTGCGTACGTATAATTAAATAAACGCAATTTGCAATTAATTAACAATTACGAAAATTAATCACCCCTTTTAATTCTTGCAAATTTGTAATATTTAACCATGTTCATGCAATTAAGATTATGAAAATAATAAGAGGCTCGTGATACCACTGTAAGGTTATGATACATATGACAATTCATAAATCATGCGGAAACAACCATTAAGCCAGGAATACATATTATTTACACATAATCATTTAGCATAGTTTAGATGCATACTCTTTGTTGCGTGCCTTCCCTAGCTGCGCCCGAACCGAACAAGAACAAGTCTTTAGGACTCCAAGTGTCGTCCCTCCGTAGATAGTCCACAGCACGTCCGGATCCGCCTTAAGATTGACCAACTAGAATCGCCCTTAAGGTACTAATAATTTCGACACTTTTAGGCAAGGTATGTGACTGATTTTTTCTCTCAAAAAATCACTTTGAATACTTGAAAACTCGTTATAAATTGTGAACCCAGGCCACATATTTATAGGGGTATGGAAAGAGAATTGGAATCCTACTAGGATACGAATTAATTAAATTAGAATCCTAGTGGAACTCTTATTTAATTAATTTATCTTTTAGGATTAGGAATTTAATCATTAAACGAATTCTATACGCTTTAGGATTCGAGTAACACACTCCGAGTAATACGCTAGCACCCCACGCAGGCCTTGCGGCCCACGCACAGCGCCAGCCCACTCGTCGCAGCCCCGCGCGCGCGCCCAAGCTTCGGCTGGGCCTGGCTTTTGCGCTGGGCCTGGTCGCATGCTTGGCGTGTGGTTGTTGCGCTTGGCTTGCTGGGCGATGGCCCCGGCTTTGTGCTGGGCCTTCGTCTGGCAGGCCTCGTCCGATGCTAATTCGTACGATGCGCTTCCGATTAAATTCTCGATTCCGGAATTCATTTCCGATACGAACAATATTTAATATTTCCGATTCCGGAATTAATTTCCGTTTCGAACAAATATTTAATATTTCCGTTTCCGGAATTATTTTCCGATTCCGATAATATTTCCGATTCAGACAATATTTCCGTTTCCGGCAATATTTCCGATTCCGGCAATATTTCTATTTCCGATAATATTTTCCGATACGTACCATGTTTCCGTTTCCGGCAACATCTACGACTTGGATAATATTTATATTTCCGATACGATCCATATTTCCGTTTCCGGCAATATCATCGTTTCCGGAGTATTCATTTGCTTGCCTTTGACGATCTCAGCTCCCACTGGAACCAAGATCCGTCAATTCCGAATATCCATAGATGGAGTATTTAATGCCATTAAATACTTGATCCGTTTACGTATTATTTGTGTGACCCTACGGGTTCAGTCAAGAGTAAGCTGTGGATTAATATCATTAATTCCACTTGAACTGAAGCGGCCTCTAGCTAGGCATTCAGCTCACTTGATCTCACTGAATTATTAACTTGTTAATTAATACTGAACCGCATTTATTAGACTTAACATTGAATGCATACTTGGACCAAGGGCATTATTTCCTTCAGGTGGGGTCTGCCTGCCCCTTAAAGTATGGTGGCTTAACTTTCGCAAGCCTTTCAAACATGTCCCCTGCAGAATCGGGGCGCTCAGTTCTTTCCTGGGTTAGTTTTTCCGCCAAGAGGCGAATAGCAGCAGCTAGGTCACTATTATTGGCCATCCTAGAGCGCGACCTGAAATTAATATACTCTAATTCAGGTTCAAAACTTTACTTACATTATCCTCTAGCAATGCAATATCACATCAACATTCAAAATGCACACGAAATGAACAATCATGCAAAACATTCAACTGAGAGACAAGGAATAACTTCAATCATCACGAATAATAAGTTAGAATAAAAGAAGAAAACATTCCCCTTGCGTGCCCGTAAAACTTTGATCCTTTAGATAGTCAATAATCTAACTTTTATTCCTCAGAAGAATGTCAATAACAATCCTAAATATTAACACACACCTGTTCTCAAAATAAAGTAAAAAGGTTCTACGATATAAACATAAACTATGGTTGGGCGGATTGTCCAACATTTTTCTCACACACAACTAAATATGTAAGCAAAGCTAAAGGGAAACATCATCAGACTTGTCCTTTGATTCGCTATAACCTTCTAGGGTGAATAACTCATATTTAAGTTCATCATCCATATCAAAATAATAAGCTTCCTTTCTTGGCCTAGAGGATCTTCGTAGACCTTGAAGTTGATGATTAGCTTCCTCTGGCTCAGGCTCAGGTTCAGGTTCATGTTCAGGCTCGAGTTCAGGCTCAAACTCAAACTCAGGCTCAACCTCCAATTCATGCTCGAACTCAAACTCAAATTCATGTTCGAACTCAAACCCAAATTCATGCTCAAACTCAGGCTCCGAATCGCTTTCAGGTCTCAAAACAGCTTGATAAATATCGACCCTAGTTTGCCCTCTAGCACGATCAAATTCACGAAGGGCTTCATCATCACTATCAGGTTCTCCTGCTCTTAAAACTTGACGCAGAACAAAGTCATGGCTGGTGTAACTGTTAATGTCAGACTCGTAATCCATTTCATTTTCATCATCGCTTAGAACAATAGGGTTAGAATTGCTCCTTATTCTATTTCCTTGTATGCCAGACATGATTAGTGATCTATAACAATTAAACATAGTTTCTATGTTAGTAATTAGTACTCTCGCTTACCGTATGATCCCACAATACACAACAAGTAAGAATATGTATTAATGGCAAAGCATAGGAAAGACACGACAGTTAGCAGGCACAAAAGTACAATCATGTTGACATAATGCAGACACAATGTTTCTATTCTATATGCCCTTTCCTATGCTACCCATCTCTCAAAATAAACATAGTATATCAAACATTGAAGCATAAAAGAATAAAACGAGAATGATTTATAAGAATTAATTTGTTTAAACGAATAATTATTTAAACGACAAATAATTAATAAATAAATACAATATATTTTTTTTTTTTTTTTTTTTTTATATATAATTACGAAAATATTAATTTAAAAAAAAACGAAATACATGAAGTCACACAAACAAGAACGTATTTCAAAGCATGTAATTCCAGAGTTAATTTTAAAATAAATTCAAACATTTCTAACTAATAACTTTCAATTTATTCACTAGTTGTAGTTTACTTCAACGAAATTCTTTTTATGTAACTAATTAGTTAGTTAGGTGCCTAAAATTTAAAAAGGTAGACACGAAATGTCAGTAAAACCTTTAGCTCTGATACCACTTTGTAACACCACGACAATTCCCATTTTCTAAAATAACCCTTTTTAAATATAACTGTAGGGAATTATCAAAGTATTATCGCCCGTGTGAAAACGTAACGGCTTATTCAGAATTTTGCAGCGGAAAACATAAAACTAACTTTTAGGTTCATAAATAATCTTATTACATATTAGGTCCAAAACCAATTAACTGAAATAAGGAAATACGAATAGTACGACAAATTTCAAATTTAAGTTAACAAACCAAATCACTTAATAAAGAAAATATAACTACAAGCTCTCTAATCCCGATCCCAATGATGCATCATCTTCAAACCTGTAGATGGGCAACGCTTATTGATCCTTAGAGACTGCTCACCAAAGATGGGTCATCACAGGATCAATAAGGCATAGCCATGATCAACACACACAAACAAAGCACGTAATCAGCAAAGCTGAGTACTACATACTAAAACAATAATAATCCTAATATGATACTATTAACGAACAACCCTAACATGATACTAATGAACATAAACAAGGGCAGACAAAATATGATAATTTGACGACCATACTTAACTAGACTAGGCTAGACTGGACTGGACTTTTATAACAATAATATTATTTTAATTGAAATAGACAATGGACCGAGTTTTCTAGCTAGATGCTTCACTAAGGAAGACGAGGTACGGGCGCGACTCCGTAACCTCAATGACCTGCGATATCGAGGAACGTTTGAATAAAAATAGGACACGGTGATCAATCCGGTCCGAATTAAAGGCCATGGGCTACCACCATGAACCCCAACTCATGTTTGTCCATCACTTTAGACGTGCACAGTCTAAAGCTATTGCTACTCAGTTTCACTTTACATGATTTACAAATTGACACCCTGTTATGACTCAACAATCACATAAGGCATACAATCCACATTTATTTACAACTTTTTTTATCTTGGAATTAAGTAAGTGATCACAAAGGCATCAAACAAGACTCATTCCAATTAACTCCAATCCTTCCTTTAATACTGATCAACCCTATATATGGGTATAAGGTTTCAACTTACTAAATGAGGTCCTCGGCCCTCATAAAGTAGTGAAAAAGCTAAAAGGGAACAACAATCCACTGATCTGAATTATATACAAAGTAATCTAGTGTTCCCAATCAAACATGTTTGTATCAACCATCCATACTAACATGCTATAATCCTCAAAATGCAATATAGGTTCAATATGTCCAACCAACAGTATTAAACATGCAATATTCAACCTGACTAAATTCATCAACGATATCAACATAACCAAGTTCATCAACAATTCAACATGGTTTCAACAATTAGCACACATTCCAAGCACACAGGTATGTACGTACCTTGTGTAAACAAACC
The DNA here is from genome assembly GCF_020520425.1 of Spinacia oleracea. Taxonomy (NCBI): domain Eukaryota; kingdom Viridiplantae; phylum Streptophyta; class Magnoliopsida; order Caryophyllales; family Amaranthaceae; genus Spinacia; species Spinacia oleracea. Next base: position 130,951,122 of record NC_079492.1, on the reverse strand, counting down.
GATAGGTCACTTTAACACTTTCAAAAGTCGCCTAAAGAGAATTATCAGCCTAAACAACCAACAAGTAATCTCAATCAATTTCTAATCATTGACAACCATAATAAAGCATTCTAAATGCATCCTAAATAGATTTAGAACTTTCCCCAATATCAAAACTTGAACATTTGCTTTCCTAGCATCATAATTATTGAACCAGTGATTGAAATTCGTTGAAAACTTTTGCAAACATCGTACTTTAAATTTTCAGCAATATTAATTCATTTAAAAGCTTCACCAAGGTCAATCTACGTTCCTAGTATCTCAAAACAACCAATTCAATAATTCATACTCAACCTATCATGATTAAAAATCATAAAAACCTTGAATTTCATACTTTAAACCATCAAAACCAATATTTCAATGTCATTAGATAATCTGAAAATCAATAACTTTATTATAAAATTCATATAATCTTAAATTTATAATTTACATCACAAAACCCATAGCTTTAATTCAAGAAAACATAATTCAAACTAATAAATCATGATTAAGCCCTAACTTAATTTTAATTAATCAAAACTGAAAATTAACTCGTTTTTAATCTCAACATCAAATCTGAAAATCATATTCACCATAAAAATTATAAATTTAATTTAAGAACATAATCTAAATTAACAAGCTTTAATTTAAAATAATTAGTTACTTAGGGTTTAAGAAAGTAACCAATTCAAGAAGGAGGAAAGAGAGAGAGCTGGTGGCCGGAGGTGGCTCGCGGCAGGGCTGGGCACGGCGGCGCGACCTGGCGGCGGCTGTGCGACTCGGGCTGCTGCGACACACGAAGGGGTTAAGGTGGCTCGAAAAACAGAGGGAAAGAAAGAGAGAAGACGAAAAAGAAGGATGAAGAGGAGGGTGTTACCGTGCTGGGCGGCGGCTGAGGCGTGCTGCGGCGGCGGCTCGGCGACGGTGTGGAGGGGGAGAGGACGGATGTGTGTTGGTGCGTGAGATTGGAGGAAGGATGGAGGGTTTCCTCTTTCTTTGGTTTCACGTGAGTATGGAGGGGAGAGAGAGAAGGGCTTGATTTGTTTTACGTGAATTAGAAAAGAGAAGGGAGTATGGTTTTGGGGTTTTGTTGGTTTGGGCTTTGCCAAATTGGGCTAGGAGTAGAATTTAGAATTTAGGATTTGATTTCTAATTTCAATAGAACGTGATTTCAAAATCCGAATTCGTTTTAACGTAAAATTCAAAAATCAATTTTGATTTCATAAATCATTTAAAATATTCAAAATGTAATAACATCATTATATTTTAATTACATATTCATTTCTAAAATTCGTAAATTACTTTTAAATATATTAAATATACGTTAAAATATATAAATAAAATATAATAAAATTACGGGGGATTACATAAAGAGTAACTATATGAACTGTAGAGTAACTATAACAATCAATAGATCTTAAGTAACAATGTTAAATATAGAGTAACTATAACATATAAAAAGTAACTATATAAAATGAAGAGTAGCTATCACATATAAAGAGGAACTATATACTGTAGGGTAACTATCACGTATAAAAGGAGTTATATTAACTATGAGTAACTATAATATATAAACAGTAACTGTATAAAATGAAGAGTAACTATCACATATAATGATAACTAATTTAAAATAAAGTAACTATAATTTATGAAAGGTAACTATATTAGTTATAAAGTAACTTCACATAACGAAGTAATCTATATAAGAAATAAACTACATTTAACTTATAGTAACTATAAGATATAAAGAATAACTATAGTAACTGTAGAGTAACTATAACAAATAATAGATCCTAAGTAAGTATGTTAAATATAGAGTAACTATAACATATAAAGAGTAACTATATGAACTGTAGAGTAACTATAACAATCAATAGATCTTAAGTAACAATATTAAATATAGAGTAACTATAACATATAAAAAGTAACTATATAAAATGAAGAGTAACTATCACATATAAAGAGGAACTATATACTGTAGAGTAACTATCACATATATATATAAACAGTAACTGTATAAAATGAAGAGTAACTATCACATATAATGATAACTATATTTAAAATAAAGTAACTATAATTTAAGAAAGGTAACTATATTAATTATAAAGTAACTTCACATAACGAAATAATCTATATAAGAAATAAACTACATTTAACTTATAGTAACTATAACATGTAAAGAATAACTATAGTAACTGTAGAGTAACTATAACAAATAATAGATCCTAAGTAAGTATGTTAAATATAGAGTAACTATAACATATAAAGAGTAACTATATGAACTGTAGAGTAACTATAACAATCAATAGATCTTAAGTAACCATGTTAAATATATAATAAGTATAACATATAAAGAGTAACTATATAAAAATGAAGAGTAACTATCACATTTAATGATAACTATATTTGTATTTGTACAGGTTCAATAATACATTCAATTGATACAAACCACAGCATCTTTGAAAATCCAAATAATGAGCAGGAAGAAAACATTGATAAAGAATTAGATGGCAGTTTAATTGGAGAAGCAAGGAAAACAACCGATGAGATTTATGATCTATATTGCAAACATGCTGCTATTATTGGTTTTAGTGTACGAAAAGGGAAGAATAGATATAAAGAAGGAACTACAATTGTTAATGGAAAATACTTCTACTGTTCTGCTGCTGGAATAAGAGACCCTCCTAAAAACAAAGAACTCAAAAATGAAGATGATCAATCAGATGCAAAGAAGAAAGAAAGGAGAAAGAGGGTTATGATAACAAGAACAAAATGTGAAGCTCAAATATTTGCAAAGAAGAATGAAAATGGAGATTTTGAAATAGAAAAGATTGTAGTGGTACATAATCACCCATTGACAAGAGAAATAAGTAACTATCTCCGCCGATCGGAACGACAAATGACATAACCTAAAAAAGAAGCTATTGAGGCAATGTCAGAATGTGGTCTAAGACCAATGGAGTCTTATAGGTATATGTCAACAGAAACTGGCGGAGACGACTGTGTTGGTCATACGATGATTGATCATCTAAACAACTGCTACAAGTTAAAAATGAAGCAAATTGATGGCAAGGATTCACAAACACTAGTGAACAAACTGTATGACATACAATCAATAGATCCCGAGTTCTTTTTCAGAGTAAGACTCAATGCTGAAGGAAAAGTTGAGTGCCTATTTTGGAGGGATTCTATGATGAGAGAAGATTACAAAATATATGGAGATGTTCTAGTTTTTGATACTACATTCAGAACCAATAAGTACAATCTCATATGTGCTCCATTTGTTGGTATAAATAACCATTGGAAAAACACAATGTTTGCTTGTGCTTTCATTGGGGATGAAACCACAGAATATTTTGTTTGGGTGTTTGAAACTTTTCTGAAGGCTATGGGAGGAAAGCACCCTTTATCAATTTTCACTGATCAAGATGCAGCTATTGCTGCTGGAATAGAACAGGTACCTCTTCATATATTATAGTTACTATTTTGACAATATAGTAACTCTTTGTAAAATAAAAGTTACTATTTTGACAATATAGTAACTCTTTATATAATATAGTTACTATTTTTACAATATAGTAACTCTTTATAAAATATTGTTACTATTTTGACAATATAGTAACTCTTTATAAAATATTGTTACTATTTTGACAATATAGTAACTCTTTATAAATTATAGTTACTATTTTGACAATATAGTAACTATTAATACAATATAGTTACTATTCTGAAATTATAGTAACACTTTATAAAGTATAGTTACTATTTTGACAATATAGTAACTCTTTATAAAATATAGTTACTCTGTTGACAATATAGAAACTCTTAATACAATATAGTTACTATTTTGACAATATAGTAATTCTTTATAAAATATGGTAACTCTTTATAATATATAGTTACTATTTTGTGGAACTATATATATTCATTATTGTTTTTCAGGTTTTTCCTTCTTCAAGACACAGGTTATGCTTGTGGCACTTGAGTAAAAATGCAAACAGTAGATTTGGTTTATTGAAGTCTGATAAAAACTTCAAAAATGCATTCTACAAGTGTTTAAGTGGGTGTATAACACCAAATGATTTTGAAGAAACTTGGAAATCTATGATCAACACTTTTAAGCTGGAAAAAGATGACTGGTTCAACAGATTGTATGGTCTTAAAGAAAAATGGTGTACAGCTTTAAGTAAAGATTTTTTTTCTGCCGGTATACTTTCTTCACAAAGAAGTGAAAGTACAAACCATGCTGTTGGATTTAAAGCAAATAAAAGTACAACATTAACAGAGTTCTATAGTATTTTTCAAGCTACAATAAAACGATGGAGAAAAACCGAAGAAAAAGACGATTTTGACTGTACAAGGGGAATACCTACTTCAGAGCTAAGTATGAGTGCTATATTAAAACAGGCAGCAAATGTATACACGATAACACTGTTCCGTGATTTTGAAGAAGAGTTCAAGCTTTCTGTGGCAAGTAGTACAATGTTCAAGGGAAGTGTTGGAAGAACAGTGTTTTTTGAAGTGTGGATAGAAGGAATAACAGGTAAAAAAACTATAAATCTTTATTTAATATTTGGAGTAGATGTTCTTTTGAATAATATTATATTATATGTAAATACTCTAACAGGATCAAGGCAAGAAGTTCAATACAAAATGGAAGATTCAACCGTCACTTGCACATGCAAAAACTTTGAAGAATCTGGATGGTTGTGCTTCCATTGTTTGAGAATATTGCATTTACATTCAATCAATACAATTCCAGATCGTTACATAACAACAAGATGGACTAGATAGGCAAAGAAACAGATATGGGAAAGGGTTGATACAATAAAAAGGGAGAAAGGTGAAATCAACAATTTTACTGGTTGGAGATTATATATGATCAGAAGGTAATTTTTCAATATACATTAGTTCATTTTCATATAGTTACAATTACAGTAGATATTTGACTTCATGCTTAAACTTTATACCACAGATACTATAACTTAATTTTGAAAGGGCATAAGATAGCAAAGGCCAGAAAATTTATCGAGGAGAAGTTTAAAACGGATAATAAAGCAGTTGATGAAATCATAAAAAAGGAAGAAGAAAGGAAGGAAAAAGAAGAAGCTGCAAAGATAGCAGAACAAGAAAAGGCAAAAGCTGAAGCACAACGACAAACACAAGACGAAGAATCAACTAATTCTGAAATAACAATTGTGCTTGATCCTGATCGTGCTAATACTAAAGGAAAGAGTAAGAAGAGAATAAAGGGTCAATATGACAATTACAAGCAGCCATCAAAGAAAGGAAAAAAGAAACACAAAGAATTTGGATCCAAGACACCAAATATTCAATTATTTACACCTAAAGAACAACTATTTTAGTGATGTTCTTGTTTTATATTATAGTTTTGACAACATAGTAACTCTTTATAAAATATAGTTACTATTTTGACAATATAGTTACTCTTAGTACAATATAGTTACTATTCTGAAAATATAGTAACTCTTTATAAAATATAGTTACAATTTTGACAATATAGTAACTCCTAATACAATATAGTTACTATTCTGAAAATATAGTAACTCTTAATAAATTACTATTTTGACAATATAGTAACTCTTAATACAATATAGTTTACTATTTTGACAATATAGTTACTTTTAATACAATATAGTTACTATATTGACAATATATTAACTCTTAATACAATATAGTTACTATTTTGACAATATAGTAACTCTTTATAAAATAGTTACTATATTGTCAATATAGTAACTCTTTATAGTTACTATATTGACAATATAGTAACTATTAATACAATAGTTACTATTCTGAAAATTATCTCTTTATAAAATATAGTTACTATTTTGACAATATAGTAACTCTTAATACAATACAGTTACTATATCATACAATATAGTAACTATATATTCATCAAATAATAAAATACCATAAAAAAGAGAGTAACTATATCTTATTAAAGATAACTATATCTGTAAGATAGTAACTATTTAGATTTATACACCAAATTATTCACTATTTATGTATACTAACTCTTCACATTTAGTGGTCACCCTTCTTTACATATAGTAACTGTTTATAAAATATAGTTACTATTTTGACAATTAGTAACTTTCGTTATGCAATCATATGACTTACAAATTTATAAGAGTAACTATATTTTTAAAAAGGTAACTATTTCATTGAAATAGAAACTATATTCGTACTTAGTAATTGAACAATATGACACAAATACTGTAAAAGTTATAATTACTCTCATATATCAAACAATTAAAAATCACTGAGAGTAACTATATCAAAACTAGAATTAATTGTATTTTCTAAACAGTAATTTGACTATACACTAACACAAAAAATTAAATTATTTTTTCACCAATAATCATTATTAACCACGTGAAGCACCTCGTCCACGTCCCTTACCGCGTTTGCCTCCTCTAGCGCGTCTCCCGCCTTTGCCACGTCCTTTCTCTTCAACAATGACATATGTCTCAGCTTCATCTTCTGTTTCAACATATTTGGATTTCCTTGCTGAACTATTTTTTGCAACAATTTCAATTTTTGAAGGGTCATTCATGTATTTCTGCGTCAACTCTTCCCTTTGTTTAATTAAGGCATCCAAAATATCTTGTTTCCTGTTTCCCCTAAATGCAACCATTTGTTTCAGAAATTCATCCCTGTAAACATTCAAATTTGACAACACAATGGTCCTACACAAACAAGCTTTGAGAAACTTCCTGAAATCTTCCTGCAAATATTTGAACAGAAACTATTAGAATAAAAACAGTAACTATAATAAAAAAAACAATAACTATGATGAGAAAATAAAAATAACATTAATTAATTTAAACACAGAAACTTACATCTGCCAAGGGATCAAAGTCAAAAATCCCAACACCATCTTGGATAGTTTCAACACCATGAAAGACCATCATAAACATCATCAAATAGACACAACAGTCTTTGTCAAAAGCTCCTCGCTTCCAATTACCACCAACTGGGATAAATCTGAAGCTTCTAATATCTTCATGATGAATGTTATCCATATCTTTCAATAGTTTTTCCAATGGAGAACACTGTACAAAACAAAGTATTTGTATTCAATAAGGACAGGATTAACTATTAAAATCATATAGTAACCATTAAAATCATATAGTAACTATTAACAACATATAGTAACCTTTGGAATCATAGAGTAAATATTGTACACATAATTATTTCTAAAAGAGTATAGTAACTATTGCACACCATATAGTAACCTTTCAAATAACATAGTAACTATAGTACACATAGGGTATCCTATTAAATCAGACACTAACTATTTATACTTTTTTAAAGTTAAAATTACTTTCTAAAAAAGATAGTAACTATTTTAAAAACATAGTTACTGTTTTAAAAAAATAGTAGCCTTTTTAAAAATATAGTTCCTCTAAAAAACTCAGACTAGTATAAGGGTAACTATAACATTTATAAAGTAACTACAATAAATATAAGGTAACTATAAAAAAAACTTACCAAGACAGAAAAAGATTTCTTCCTTCCTTCAATCTCTTTGGGTTCAAGAAGCATATTATCAATGAAATAGACACTTTTGTCTTTCATACTAACCACAAACAGATAGTAATACTTCGGATCTTCAATCAGAACAGGAGCAAAAATCTATATAAAAAAGAAAAACAACAGATTACAACTACAAAAAGTAGACAAAAAAAAGAAAATAATATAGTTATATAAAGAAAATATAAATCATACCATATTACAATCTTTCAAAGATTGAACTGCATTAACATCTTTCACACCATAAGAAAGACAAACAGACAATTCAGACAAAACTTTTGCATCGTCTGGTTTCTCAATCAATGCAGCAACATATTTCTGCAAATGAATATTAGAAGAAAAATTAAACAAAGGCCAAAAAAATTAAAATTATTAACATTCTATATTATTAAAAATATAACTTACACAGTATGTGCCACCTAAAAACAGCTTTTGAGGACAACCAGCAGAATTCCTTTCATTTTCATTCAATAAGAAAGCCCAAGCTTCAATATGAATCAAAAGAATATCAAAGGTAGAAGGAAGTGTCCACATGTCATCTCTTGCTACCGCAATAAACTGATTGTATTCAAGAACTTTATCACTGAAAAACATAAAAAAGAAACAATAACTAGGTCAGAAATATTATAAAGATTACTATAATAAATAAAAATTAACAATAGAATATAAAAGGATACTATAGTAAATAAAAGTGTACTACAGTATATAGAAGGTAACTATAAAGTATAGAGAAACTATAGTATACAAAACATAACTATAGTATATGAAGTTACTATAAAATACAGAGGTAACTATACTATTCAAATGGTAACTATACAGTATAAAAGGTAACTAATATATATAAAAGATAACTATAAAGTATAAAAGGTAACTACAAAATATAAAAAGGAAACTATAAAGTATAGAAAGAAACTATAGTATATAATAGGTAACTATATCAGATATAAAGATACTATATCAAATTATAAAGTTACTATAACAAATATAGAGATACTATATCAAATATAAAGTTACTATAACACATATACAGAAAAACAATAAATTATGAAATGAAAAAACTTCAACTTACTCAGTCAAAATACCCTCTCCATCAGACAAAGCAGCAAAATCCACAACTTCTTGAACAACTTCTTGACATGAACAACACGTTCTCCTCTATGCCATAGACACTCACATCCACATTGGATACAGCATTGTTGTTAATGATGCATTTTTGGAATGCAGCCCACACGCGCTCACATTCATCCATTTCATCATCATCCTCTGTAGTTCTTTTAATTTTGGCATTCAAATCATCAAGAACTTCATATATTTGAGAGGTAGCTTGAGCTGGATTACCAACTGCTTCAGTAGATGTTGTTGGATCAACAACGGCAACAGTAGACAAAACTGCAGGCTCAGTTGGAACGACAGCAGAAGGTTGAGGGGCAACGGTAACAACAGGATTGTTACTATCATCAAAAAGAGCATCCCAACCATTTGGTAGATTCTTCACCATTTGATGAAAATCCACCAACTCATCAACCATCTTTTGATAAGTGGAATTCTCCAAAATATCATCACCATGGCTCTGTGCTGCCATCGAAGCCTGTATTTTGAACAGCTTGTCAGCATGGATGGCCGAAACGACATCCAAATCTCTCCTCATCAACAACCACTGACCATGAAACTTCTGTAAAACAAAATACATAAATTTAAATATGGAACATATTAGGAAAATTTAATTAAAAGTACAACAAATATTATAAGAAAAGGTATCTATAGTATATAAATATAACTATATAAAAGGTTACTATAGTATATGAAAGGTAACTATAGTATATAAAAGATAAATACAGTGAATAAAAGATAACTATAGTAAATAAAAGGTAACTATAGTCTATAAAAGGTGACTATAGTAAATAATAAGTAACTATAGTATATAAAAGATAACTATAGTATTTATTGTATATAATATAATTACTAAAACAAAGTAATGATAACTTAGTGTATCAAAGATAACTATAGAACATAAATGATAACTATAGTATATAAAAGATAACTATAATATATCTACAATTACTAAAACAAAGATAATGATAACTATACTGTATAAAAGATAAGTATAGCATATAAAAAATAACTATAGTTTATAATGACAAATATATCAACCATAAAGTAAACTTACATCAGTGGCTTTGGAGAGAATTTCTTCATCACTAGGATGAGAAACAGGGAGCTCAAACTGAAGAATCCTAGGACGCCGACTTGGACGTCGACGGCCAACAGAGGGCTGTTCAGCACTTCTCCCACTGCTGTCAGGTTCACCTTCTTTGGAAATAGATTCTATTTGTCTCAAATCTATTTGACCATCAACAAAAACAAATTTTTTGGAAATTGGATACTTCTCCTTCTCCAAAATTCCAGAACCATATAATGCACTCATATTTGCATTTTCAACATGAATCCGATCAGTTACCATGTTCGATGTCCAATGCTGAATAAGAGGTAATTGATCAGGAATACGACTGGAATTCCTAAACTTAATCCTCTGAAAATACACAAGTTGCAAAAACACAACACAGGCTCCAAATGTCTTTTGATCTTTGCCTTTCAATAAACAATTTTTAAATTTCACAGTTTCCTCACATAATACGTCAAAAACATATTTACACCAATTGTATTGGGGAATCATTTTAGGATCTTTCAAAGCCTTAGCCAATCGTAAATCTACAGTCCTATTGGCTGTAGGAGTAAAAAATGTAGAAAAAGCAACAAAACAAACAATTGTTTAAACAGATCACCACCGTCTGTCAACAATTTGATATTTTCCTCAAACAACCTCACAGGAATTTGAGCATTGACTTCTTCAAATCCAAACTCTTTTCTCCACTTGATCTTCAAATCCAAATCAGGATTAGTAGAATTGCGCCCGCGTTTAACCCCTTCAACCTCCAGCTCAGAAAGGGGGAGCATAAACAAATCGTACACATCATAATCAGTGATTTCAAACAGCTTGGAATCACTGATAGTGAACAAAGAACTCACTCCATCAAAGCATTTGATGCACCAGTACATCATTTGAGTGTTCTTTTGACTTAATTGAAGGCATAACAATCCTCCAAAGCCTATCTCTTGAACAGCTGCCTTTTGTTCAGGAGAGAAGTCTTTAATTAATTTACACAATGATCCTCCTGAACATTGTGTATCAAAATTAAACCTGAAAATAATGAATAATGAAAGTAAGTCAGGTATTTCAAACATATAGTAACTATTTAGAACACATAGTAACTGTTTAAAACATACAGTAACTATTAAAAACACATAGTAACTATGTAGAAGATATAGTAACTGTTACCAATATATAATAACCTTTCAAATAATATAGTAACTATAGTACACATAAAAACTATTTAAACATATAGTAACTGTTTAAAACATATAGTAACTATTTAAAACATAAAGACACTATTTAGAACATATAGTAACCTTTGGAATCATATAGTAACTATTGTAAACATAGTACACATAGAACCTATTTAGAACATATTTAAAAACATATAGTAACTATTTAAAACATATAGTAACCTTTGGAATTATATAGTAACTATTTAAAACAAATAGTAACTATTTAAAACATGTAGTAACCTTTGGAATCATATAGTAACTGTTTACAACATATAGTAACTATTTAAAAGAACATAGTAACTATTTAGAACATAGTAACTATTTTGAACATATAGTAACTATTTAGAACAATTAACTAAATTAAACTAACACTTGCACGATAGGCAGACCATCAGCGCCAACTTCTTTCAAAACTTGTGACTGAAGTTGATGAGATTCAGGCTGTGGAACGTCAACCAGAGAAGAATTTTGTAAAACTAGTTGATTAGGTTCTTCTTCTTCAATTGGTTCTTTTTCAGGTACAAGCTCAATTGCTTTTGTTTTCGGATTGCCAGCCTTTTTGTTCTTCTTTATAGACACAGATTCCTTAGCAACTGAAACAAAACAATTATAAAACAAAATATTACTATATAGTAACCATTACAATCACATAGTAACCAATAAAATCATATAGCAACCATAATAGAATATAGAAACCATTAGAATAATATAGTAACTATTACAAACATATAGTAACCTTAGAAATCATATAGTAACTAATGTACAAATAATAAGTTCTAAAATACTATAGTACCTATTGTACGACATAATAGTAACCTTTCAAATAATATAATAAATACATAAACATAGAGTATCCATTTAAATCAGATAGTAACTATTTATTAGACATAGTAACTGTTTAAATTTATAATAACATTTAAGAAAGATAGTAACTATTTATAACACATAGTTACTGTTTTAAAGTTATATTTACTTTCTAAAAACGATAGTAACTATTTATAACACATAGTTCCTATTTTAAAGTTATATTTACTTTCTAAAAACGATAGTAACTATTTATAACACATAGTTCCTATTTTAAAGTTTATTTACTTTCTAAAAAGACAGTAACTATTTATAACACATATTTACTGTTTTAAAGTTATATTTACTTTCTAAAAAAGATAGTAACTAATTATAACACATAGTTACTATTTTAAAGTTAATTTACTTTCTAAAAAGACAGTAACTATTTTTAAAACATAGTTACTGTTTTAGAAATATAGTAACCTTTTAAAAATATAATTACTCTGAAAAACTACTAGCACTACGAACAAACCAGTCACTAATAAAAACATTTAAAAACTTCGTAACATAAAATAAAAGGTAACTATATCTTTGAAACAGTAACTTCATGAAACACTAACCCTAATTTCAACAAAAACCACAAACATTTCAATAATTCAAAATCAAACAAAAAATAAGTTCGAATTACCAGGAATTTCTTCAGAAACAGCATTTGGCCTTCTTCCTCGCCTTCGAGGAGCTTCAACTGCCATTTCAGCGACGGAATTGTCGATTTCAGGTTTCTTCGCTGCCGGATTCTTCGGTGCCGCTTTCTTCACCATTTTTTAGAAAAAAGAAGATCGGAAGAGTAATTTGATGCAAATGGATGAAAATAATCACTGAAATTAAATTTGAAATGGAGAGAGAAATTCAGAGAGAAGTTCGAAAGCAGTTTAGAGAGAGAAGTTGAGTGAGAAGTTCAAAAGCCGGGAAGTAGATTGTATTAAGGTCGGTTAAAAAAATATGTCCGTAGACACTAAAAATTTGTAGTGTATTACAATTTAAATAAATCTATTAATTTGGACCAATATCATAATGTTAATCCAATTTAATTATTTTAGCCCACCCAAATTAAATACCCGAATTAATCAAATACAATTTGGGTCATAAACATTTGGGCTAGTTCACATTGTTAGCCCAAAGTAAACAAATCAAATGGACCAGGTTAAATACTCTCAAGTCACAAAATGGGCCCGAGCCCAAACCTATCAAGTCCAGTAGTGGAGTCTCCATCTCCTATAAATACTATTTGTCTACTTCAGTGGTGGGGACCAGAAATTTATTATTCTCAAGAGCTCATAAAATTCTCTTGGAATTCTCTCTGAAAGTAGTCAATAAACACATCAATTTTGTGTCGACTGCTTAGTCAAACTCAAACTCAGGTTGACATCATCAAGCGGACGTCACCCTAAACTCAAACTCAGGTTGACGTCATCAGACGACTGTCACCCTAAACTCAAACTCAGGTTGACGTCATCAGACGACTGTCACCCTAAACTCAAACTCAGGTAGACGTCATCAGGCGACTGTCACCCTAAACTCAAACTCAGGTTGACGTCATCAAACAACTGTCACCCTAAAACCAAATCCAGGTTGACGTCAATAGACGACTGTCACCCTAAACTCAAACTCAGGTTGACGTCATCAGACGATTGTCACCCTAAACTCAAACTCATGTTGACGTCATCAGACGACTGTCACCCTAAACTCAAACTCAAGTTGACGTCATCAAACGACTGTCACCCTAAAACTAAATCCAGGTGTCATACACGTGTCACCGTCATCCACGGAACATAATCGGAGGACTTCGTTTATTTTCTTATAAACTTTCAAATACAGAGATTGTACCCAAACATTCAAATATCAATATAATTCTTTTGTTACATTATTTTCTATCTTATTTGCCTAGACTAGAAAATTTGTGTAAACAATGTCCCATCCCAACTCCCAAGCCTGCTTATTAGCTTCTAATACCACATCAATAAGATCGTTGCTACGAGCAAGTTTACTGCTGGCAAGGGTGCCGCTTTACATTAAGTGGCGGAGTCAGAATTTTTGAACTTAAGTGTCGAAGTGTTTTTCAATCTGGGTGTCTACATGTTAATAATTTTTTTTAATCCGTATTAATTTACAAACGTTTATTTTTATAAAATTGGATGGACGGCAATCTCATTTTGGCTCCGCCAATGCTTACATTCTGTCACAACAGGTGGTCGCTGGTCAGTAACCTAGCTGCCACAAAGCGTGCATCAACCTCCAATGCCAGAGCTACAACACATACTCCAAAACCCGCCCAAGTCCCAACCATCGTCTCATATGGGCGCATCGCAATTCAGTTTTATGAGGCGCCTTTCATACCTTAGGAGTTAGGAGTGCTGAAAAGGGTTGTAATCAATTACAAAAATAGTCGGCACACATAGCGTGCATCAATTGTTTGTTACTACTTCCTTCTTATGTTATTTGCTCTGTTTTGACCAAAGAATTCTCTCAAAATTCTGTCAAATTGAGCAAATAAAAGGAGACGGAGGAAGTAGTATAATAGAGCTAGGTGTAATCTTATCAATACGTAGACACACCCTACTGTTACACACACAAATTTGATGGTGCAGGCGTGTGCACCGTGCTTTAGGTGCACCGGGAACAAAACGACATAAAAAACACATAAAACGCGCGTGTTTCATTAAATTCCGGGAACAAAAGAACATTTTTCTTGAACAAAAGAACAATTCCCTTGAACAAAAAAACATTAAAGGCTCTGTTCTTTTCAGCTCTGTTTTTCGCGTTTTTTATTCCATTTGCTTTCTTCTTGCGATATATATTATTCTAGATTTTATGTTTTGAACTCAAATTGTGAAGAGGAGAGAGAAAGTATGAACCAGATTTTCTAAAATGGTTCTTAGAGAGAGAAAGTAGTGAAAATTCCCTAAAATTCGTTGATTTTTCTGCTTCAACATCAAATTAAATAGATTCTTTTTCTTCAAATCTGAATTCTTCAGCTGATAATCAGATTTTGGGAGGTAATTTTCAATTTTGTAATAATAAATTCTATGTTTTGATGATTTTGATTATGTAATAATCGTGTGTTTGATGATTTTGATTATTTTGATGATTTTGTTTTTGTAATAATCGAGTTTTGATGGTTTTGATGATTTTAATGAATCAAATTATGTAACAACACGCTGATTTCGTTGAAATCGTTGATTTTGAAGATTTTGATTATGTAATTACGATTTTTTTTTTCCAGAAAAGAACAGTTTTACGTATTAAAAGAACATTTTATTTATGCTCGTATTAAAAGAACAGTTTCACTATAGTAGAAAAATAGACCATTTGCGTTTCATAGTTTGTTCTTTCATTCTATTGTGTTCTTTTTTTTTTTTTTTTCAATTTCATTTGCGTTTCATAACTTGTTCTTTTTATTTTATTGTGTTATTTTTCTTGTTACTTTTTATTTATCCTTTGTTCTTTTGATTACGTTCTTTTTCTTGGTTTTATACATGTTAACCTATTATTTTTCAGCTATTATGAATAATGTGCTTGATAATTCATAACAGAATGATGAAAATGATGATTCCGAATGATATATTATTGTTGGACAAGGTACTTGACTTGTTCTTTTAGTCTCTCTATTTGTTCTTTTAGTCTTTTCATTTGTTCTTTTTAGAATATTATGTTAAAAGAACAAAATAAAAACACGTGCATAGTTCTCATTATGGACTCTTTAAGAATTTTACCTTTCTCCTTCTCTATTCTTCTTTGATTCTACTTCCTATTTTTTCATTTTCTATTTTTCAGCAACTATATATATAATAATTGTACTTATGAATCATAACCATTAGTCATTTTAGAAATACATTTTAGAGAGAGAAAGAGGAGAGGATTTATATTCTCTCAACATAAGAGAGATTTTTTGAAAGAGAAATAGTGAGATGGTGAGTGAAAGAGTAAAACATATATTTTCTCCTTATTCTCTCTCTAAAATTCCTTCTAAATGTTTCTTCTTTGTTGAAAATGAGTGAATTAAGAAAAATACTAGTTCAATTTGGCTAGTTTTCTAAGCAGGAGAATCTTTGGAGAGCGTGATATTTTCCGAGGATTGAGATCAGTTTTTGAAGATTTATTAAAAGATATTGATGCTCCTAAATGTTGATCAAGTGTTTAAGGTACGTTTCCTTGTTCTTTCCTCTATTGTTCTTTTCAAATTGTAATGTTCTTTTCACAACTTTACTTTTACTGTGTCATCAACATAGTTTGTTCTTTTAAATCAACATAGTTTGTTCTTTTATATCAACGTACATAGATTGTTAAAAAAAGAACATATAATGGTTTGAAAAGAACACATAACACTTTAAAAAGAACATAGTCTGATTCGTGGTAAAAGAACAAAAATACTTTAAAAAAAATATATAGATTTAGTTTTAAGTGCATCAAAAAATCGTCGTTTCGTCTTTTTAATTAGAACATAAAAACGTTTGAATAGAACAAATAATACTTAATAAAAGAACATAGATCTGATGCATGGGATAAGAACAAATATACATTTAAATAAAAATATAGATCTAGTTTTAAGTGCATCAAAATATCGTCGTTTTCGTCTTTTTAATTAGAACACTAAGTGGTTTGAAAAGAACAAATACAACTAATAAAAGAACATAGATTTGTTGTTCTTTTCGTCCCTTTTATTATGTTATTTTGTTTGATAAGGAAAAAGAAAATGTTGTTATTTTCATGTGTTTTGTTGTTTTGTTCTTTTTTTGTTGTCGTTATTTTTTTTTAATTTTGAGTTTTTGTTATTTTATTTTTCTTTTGATTTTGTTCTTTGTGTTTTCTAAAAAAGTTGTTGTTCTATTTTTTAATTATTTAGTGTTCTTTTTAACTTTTTTTAATGTTTTTTAATTTTTTATAATATTATCGATAATATTTTTTTTTTGTTTTTCTGTTCCATTTTTCACATGATGTTCTTTTTGTAAAATAGTTGTTCTTTTATAGTGTATCCGGAGAGAAAAGATGTTATTTCATTTTTGTACCTTTTCTTTAGCTTTTTAACATTAATGTTCTTTTCAGGTTTTGGTTAATGTTCTTTTCGTTTAATCTATTCTCCTACACATAAAAAAGTGGCGCTGGCCATATGTGCGCTGGAATTTTCTAGCGCATGTTCTGCCAGCGCTAGAAATTTCTAGCGCATGCAAATCTGCTGATTTTTTTTAAATCTAATCTTTAACTGCTCATAACTCCTTCATGCAAACTCGGATTCTTGCAAATAATATCTTGTTGGAAATCTACGGAATCTCGCTTTCAAATGCCGCCAGTCTCATAGAAATGGGCTTTGTAAACCTCGAGTTATTGCCCAAAGAGTGGAAGTCGGTCCGTTTTAAAGAGTTCAAGTAAAAGTCTTATAACTTATTCGTTTTAAATCGGATTTGAGCTTATGATAAGTCTATGGAAAGCTTATTCCAAAACCTATACAATCATGTGATGTTCAAGATCCAAAACATAATTTAAAAAACAGACTTTGACTTCGTAAGGACGTATCATTTACTAAATGAGCTAATGAGCGCATTCTATGCACTCGTAAGGATGTTTGAGTACTTGGGTTAACATTTACATGTATCCTGCACAATAAGTATGAACTCGGGAGGTGTTATTATTTGAGCCATATTATTCTAAAGCCTAAAGGTAAGCATTAGAACATTGTGGCGCATACAGGTGTGTTGTAATGCAGACAATTGTACTCTATCTTTATATCGATGCAACCACATATGATGCCGTATCGGGATACAAATACGACTAAGTATGTGTCCAGTCTATTTTAAGAAGCTTTCTATTTAAGTAAGTTACTATATTTAACAGGTTCTGCTCCGGATGGTCTATGTAGTCAGCTGAGGGTCGTTCTTCAGCTAATCAGAGTGCATTGTTGACAAGTGGGTTATAATTTCATCATTGAATACATTGTTTCGGGCCTAGGGACAAATGTATAGCGTCTACAACTGGGGCAATATGATTTTCCTTCCAAAAACTGCGTTATGAAGATTAATTCACTATGCATATCTTTTTTATGGTCTGGTGAGGCTCAATCATCTAAGACAAGTTATGTGAGTTGGGATAGTATGTGCAAGTCTAAGAAGAATGGTGGTCTAATTGGCTTCAGGAACACTACTTTGGAACACTGCAGCAGTTGGTAAAATGGTATGGAATGTGGCCCCAAAACAAGATTCAATGTGGGTGAAATGGGTGAGTGAAGTATATATCAAGCACGCGAACTGGTGGAGATATGAGGCTCCTCAACAAGCTAGTTGGAGTTGGAAACATACATGTAAAGTGAAGAACGAGCTATTATTGGAACATTGCACAACCCATTACATTTCTAAAGCTTATATACCTCTGACAAAATCTGGTCATGCAGTAGTTGGTATCACAGTGTTTGTAATAGGAGTATCATTTGAAACATATGTTCATTCTTTGGTTGATCTTGTGCATAGAATGCAAACTAGAACTAGCCTTAAGCAATACGACATTACAGATTTTGAGAATTGTGTCGTTTGTGAGTTACATCCGGAAACAATTCAGCATCTTTTCTGCGACTGTGTTTATGCTAACAAGTACCTTACTGCTGTTCTGAATTGGTTAGGTGTTTGTTACAAATCCGTGGAGATAACTGAAATTTTGAAATGTATTAGAGGTGGTTATAAGGGCACAAAATGTAGAAAATCGACTCCTGACTGCTGCAATGGTTGCGACTACATACATGATATGGCAAGAATGAAATAAGGGGTATTGGAATTATGTAATTCCTAGCATATCCACTATTGTTGAATGTTGATAATGTAAAGGTGTTTGTAAAGAATAGGATTTACACAATTATAGGTAAGAATGTTAATACTCCAACAGTGATAGAAAGTGGAATGTAAATTTGTAGGAGGGTGTTTTATAGATTGAAGGAGTGTTGTAGGCTTACTTTGAGCCTTTGTGTGTCCCCATAGTAGCATATTGAGTCTCTCCTAGATTGTTTGTTTATGCTTCCTTACCTATGGGGTTGATTGTTTTTTGACCGCATGAATACATGTTTACATTTTACCAAAAAAAGAAAAAAAAACTTCATGAGTTTTGCTTTCAAAAAAATCAACCAAGTAACAGCATCTCCAATGGTTGTAGCTAGAGACTAGCTTGAAATTTTTAAAAGTTTCAAGCTAATAGCTAGACCATTAGAGTAAAAATAATAAATTAGCTTGGCCAAGCAAATTAGCTTAAACAAGCTAATTTGCTTGACAACTAGCTCTCAAAATTGCCAAATAATTAATTGATAAGTAGGCAAGTGGGACAAATTTAAATAACAATCTAATTTCTAGTCATTGGAGCACAATTTAGCTAGACAATAAAATAGCTTGAAGTTGTCTCCACGGAAATTATTGTCTAGCTAATTGCTAGTCATTCGGCCCGGCACAGCACGGCACGAAACAACGTGGGCCTGGCGTGGGCTCGGCACGAAGCACGGCCCGACCCGACCCACAGCCATCTTTAGTCTTATGTAACATAACAAGCTAATTGTCAAATTAGCTTACCATTAGAGATGCTCTAACATAAATATTTAATTACCCATATGCATGTGATATGTCACATAAAAAATACGAAGTATCAAATTAGATTAACTTTGTGATTGCGCTTACATGTTTATTACTGTATGACACAAATACAGAAATTGCATTCACATTTTCATGCAACAGTAGCACAAAAGCTACAACAATACATACCACATGACAATTTGAGGGCGGACATACAACAAAATACGGAATAGTACAAGTTTCAACATACAAATGCCTTCAAAAGCTGACCATATATAATCGTTAATGGAGTCGTACCCCTAGTCTCCTCCAGTCCTCAAGCATCATCGAGGACTAAACTCAGTTAGAGCGCGAGCAGTTATGATAGTGAATGTCCTTTGACCCTGGCCTCTGATCTTCTTTAGATGAGACATGGCCATTCAAACACCACCCCCTCAAGGCTTTATTGTCTTAATCACCGCTTGTATGGATAGAAATTGGAGCTATATACTACTGCAAAAGAGTTCGATCTATGAACAAACAAATTTAACTTTGCATTTGCATAATGTTTGGAGAAGATGACAGGCCATTTCCAGCTGGGGAGGAGGTTCCTTCAGTTTTCTGGCTCTTGCTTGACTTCTTGTTGCTTAATTCAGGTTTCGTGTTTTGTTGTTGTGGCCGTACTTTCACTCCTCTTATCATCTGGAAGACACAAAACAAGAATTTAGTATATGCCCCACCTATTGTCGATTAACACTAACACACACTATAAGTAGAAAAATGCATAGTTCAATTTATAATAGTAATTGGTTACTAAGATGATAGAGATGAGATGCAATAGTTTTACTACATATTGCGATGAATGAATTGTGAAGCAGTCTATTTACCAAACATATAAACAAAATAAATACTCCCAAAAATGTTGAGAGATACTCCCCCGGTTTCTTTTAATGCATCACTTGCATGGGCACATGATTGATTAAATTAATATTCACAGAACAAAAATTAGAGCAAATTCAGTGAAAGATGGACTAGTTGCCCGAATTTCCCCCAAGGAAACCAGAGGCACATTGCTAAAGTGCAGATCAGCACCAAATTTTGCAAAATGAAAGCTAAAGCTACGCAGAAATCAGAAATACAATTAGACACTCACAACTCTTAAACGAGTATAACACTATCAATAAGTTTGTATGAGATGACAATAGAGCGCAAAGCAATATCCAATTTATTTGAAGTTCTAATATCAACATCATTAGAAGCAGTCTAGCTACTTTCAACTTTTAAGGTTGCAACTTGCAAGTGGTATATATATGGTGCAAGTCGAAGAAAAGAAAATACTGTAAAAGGCAGACAAATTCACAAACATAGTACCCCGTAGGCCAATATGTTGGAAAAAAGACAATAATGTGGGAAAAAGAGAAGCACATACACATAATTTGCCACATTTAACATCTGAATAGATTACATGGTACTACAAGTTGCATGCATGCATTTAGAGATAGAAAAAACAGAGAAACATACATATTTGCCACATTTTACATCTGAATAGATTACAATGAAGTCCCCTTCTTGGAGTCCATTGGATCTCACAAAATCCCCTGAAAATATCGAAAACAAAAAGTACCCATCATTTCATAAACCATGATAAATAATATTGCGAGCGAACTACTCCATACTTGCTACTACCAAGTTGTAACAACATATCAGATATGCTACCTGTGTTTTCAAGGAGATACATCCTGCTTTTGTTGTTAGGCCAAAACCTGACGCTCCAAAAAGGAACAAAACGGGGAGATTTTTATCAGATTTAATCGTTCATCAAGGATCAAACATTCACAGTAATATAACACAACTTCAAATCGATAAGAGATTATTAATTAGCTAAACTAACGTTATGTAATAATACCTGTAACGCATGTTCCACACACGAGAGGTACCGATGTCTTCCATGGCGATGGGAATTCCATCCCTCGCCTCCAGCTCCGGCAGATGTGTCTCTGCTTCTTTCTGATTGATTAAGAACCCACCAAATCATGTAACTTAGTGAGATTATTGTTAATCAAAACCAAACACATGAAGCCGGACAACATAAATACATTATTTATCATAATTATTTTGTTACCTTGGGCAAGACAATCCTCCCTAGATTACCCACATCACTTTGCTTCAACACTTTTTGGAGAAGGAATCTCAAATTCTTCTCTGTTTTCCACCCCTATAATTCAAAATCATACCATAAATTAAAATATTAAATTAAATTAAAATTACTAGTAATTCATTATTCATTTCCCATGAAAAAAAAGTGAATAGGGAAAACAAGAATGAATCAGCCATAAACACAATAAATTGCACCAAAAGAAATTCCAAATTAATCAAAATTCTAAAAAGCAAAACTACCTGTTTCTTGTCAATCCCAACTTGCTTGTGAAAGCTGTTTCCGGGCCTCTCCATTGGCGGCATCATTTGAGCAACCATAGGACCGGGATGGTTGACTTGAGGCGGCGGCACCACTTGCGGTTGAGGAGGAGGCCAGTACACCCAATTTCCTTGTGGTGCAACAACCCCACAATTTCCATTCCCTACCATTGCATGCTGCTGCTCAGCCATCTGATTCATCATATGTTGATGATTAACTAAACTCCCATGATTACCATGGTTTTGATGCTGATGATGACTATTATGATGGGAACTCCTATGATGGTGAGAAAAGAACCTCCGCTGCCGAGCCATCCTCTTCTTCCGAGCCTCCTTCGTAGCTGAAGACCCTAACCTCACCAACCCCTCAGTAGGAGGGCCAGGATGATAATAGAACCCCGGGTAAGGAGGAGGGTT
The DNA here is from genome assembly GCF_020520425.1 of Spinacia oleracea. Lineage (NCBI taxonomy): Eukaryota > Viridiplantae > Streptophyta > Magnoliopsida > Caryophyllales > Amaranthaceae > Spinacia > Spinacia oleracea. The sequence continues at coordinate 130,928,962 of NC_079492.1, read as the reverse complement.
TCCATACCCTCCAAACTGAGCCGCGTCAGGAAACGCTCCGTAATGAGGACCCATCCCGTACTGCATCGGGGTGGGTCCCCATGAGTGGTAATCCGATGGCGGGATAGGGGGTGGATAACCCATAAACCCAACCGTGGGTGGGAATCCCGGCGGAGGGGGTGGGAGCGATTCATTCACGAATGGCGGTGGTGGATGAGGAGGAGTTGGTAGCCACGTCGCCGGGCTAAAACATTGCGGCTCGGGCGGGCAATTAGGGTTAGCATTAGTATCACTAGGAGTAGTAGCATTGTTATTTTCATTAATGGTCGTGTTATGTTCTTGGATTGAATAACAATTTGGATTAAGATTATTGTTAGTAGTATTATTATTACCACCACTAACAACTTGGATTTCATCTTCACTACCAATCATCATCCGCTTATTTTGCAAATGATGATTTTGCACCCACTCAAGTATCAACTTAAGCAACTGTTTCATTCCTTCTTGTCCACCACCCAGCCTTTTAGCGGCGTTCTCAATAGTAGACTTCTTGATCTTAATATTCCTCAAATCCTGGGCCGATATCGCCTCCTTGTTCGACTTCAACCATTCAAAGAACACCATAGCCAGATCATCTGGGGACGAACCCGGTTCATGGATGATCCCATCACCACCGACGCCGCCTCCGCCGCTGTTTTGACCAATAATAACAACATCATGATCAACAACCCCACTAGTAGTATTATTACTAGTAGTATTCTCACCTTGGTCTTGGTGTTGTTGCATGAACTGCTTAAACACCCTCTCTTCCTCCACAAGATGATTCTCCAACATCTCCTCCGGCTGTAGAAACTGATACTGGCTGCTATCATGCTCGTGCTCGTCGCCGTTATCTTCAAATAACGGCGACGGGTCCCAGCAAATATCAGTATTCTCCAGCAAGTCTATGCACCCGAAATTCTGCATCATATCCATGCACTCATCAACATCATCCATCACCATCTCCTCCACCCTTTGAAGCCGATGATCCGAACCCGGATGAAGATGACTATTATTCAGCACATCCACCGATACAGCCGTGGACGACGACGGCTCAGGGTCGTGATCCGCATCAGACTTCAACACAGCCCATGACGCCGCCCCGGAAGACGCGGTTGAAGCCGAAGAAGATGTAGAAGTGGAAGATGCAGTACCAAATGGCTTCACAACCGTAGCGGCTGGAGTTGACGAAGATGACGATGAGGATGACATGCAAGGAAAATCCGGAAGTGGTGGGAAGTCAGCGTAGAATAAAGATGATGGATCGCTGACATCCACATCCAAAAAATCATCATTATTCAGATTATTATTATCATTATTTTCTTCATGGTGTTGAGAAGCGGTTTCAAACCAGATCTCCTCTTCATCCTTCATACAACCATCTCCCCCGGCAGTCACGCCAAAAACTTCAAGATCTTCGCCATGCAACACTAAATCCTTCATCTCCTTCTTTATCTCCATCAATTCCTCCCAAAAGAAAGAAAAAACACCCAACAGAAAAAAATCTGAAATAATCAGATAAAAAAAATTTAAAAAAAAAAAAAAACCCTTGAAGGTGGGTTAACTAGGAAGTTGGGGAGAGAGAATCTGTACAGTACGGAGGAGAGAGAGAGGACTAAGATAAGGATATGAGTGATGGAGAAATGGGTAAATTTATGTTAAGATTAAGGAAACAAAATTTTGAGGAGAGAGAAAGCAACATAAACCATCTGGATAAACCCAACTACATACTTCATAGAAAGAAAGCGACCTAAGTAATTAATCAACTTTCTTTCCACTTGCGAAATACAAAACTAAATCATACAATCTAGGTTGGATATATTCCTTATCTTCTACTTCTGCTCTGTAAAACAGAATCTTAGTGTACTAAATATCTTATTTTCTGGTTAATGTTGTTGCTAATTGTTTAATTAAGCACGTGATTAGTGTGGCTTAATTGTGATTAGCAAAGGTATCGATGATAACAAAGATGTACAAAGTAGGATGAAGAAGATGAATGGAAGAAGAGTTGAGAGAGTGAGAACTAAAAACCGTTTGGAATTTGAAATGTCTCAAACCCCATTTCTGTTTCTCGGTTTTTCTTTCAATTTCTTTTTTTTTTTAGTATTTTTATTTTGTGTGTGTTTGGAGTTTTGTGAAGTTTGTTGGGACTTGGAAGTGATTTTTTTTTTTTTGAAATAGAAGTGTTTGCTTAGTTGAATTTCTTTTCAATGCTCTAAAACTTCCCACAAAAAATCCTCAATTTTTGGAAATAGTATAGGTTGACCCTGTGTTTTGTGAAAATATATATAGCGGGGAAAAAATAAATTTCATTTTATAAGTGATTTGTATTTTGCTTAATCAAATGCGAGATAATTGTAAGTTTTTTTGAACCGATTTACCTTTAACCTTTAAAAAATTTGGTATATGAAAGTTGTAATTTTAAAATAAAAGCCATAAATTAACTTTTTCAACTAATTAACAGTAAATTAAATGAAAAATAATGATTATAATGTCGGAATAGATACCTTACTCTGTATAACACAAGGTTTCTTTAGAAAATTCGGCTTGTTGCCATCTTAGAATTTCACAAAACACAAGACTACCATGTAGAATTACTTTTTACAGTGGCTTAAATCTGTTAATTCGACTATATTTACGTACCTTATAATTCGTACTTCATGCGGAAAATGATGGTAAGTAATCCACTTAATTATACATGTAAGAAAATTGATTAACATGTTATAGCTTACAAATAAATAAATCCGATTATTCGAGAATGTAATAAATTAATAACGTCTGTGTAAATAATGATGCAATTTTCAATACATACAATATATCGTGTTTGATGAACTTTAACCAAAAGTCAAAATGTGAACAAAGTTTTTGAAATAAGTGCAGTTTGTTGAAATATATGAACAGAATCGTGATAAAAAAAACGCATGAAATTTGGTTTACTATAAACGTAAAGAAAAATGTGAATAAAATCTAATACATGCAATCGAAATTAAGCTACCTAGTCGATTTGAAAATATTATGTCAAAAATAACTTATTTTCTTGTTTGAGATTTTTTTTTTGGCTATATCGCTCGAGATCTTATTCTATATCTAGTTAGCATAAGAGAGCTATTATAGTATTGTTATTTTTCTTAATTCTCGATTAGTTAACATTCAATTAGTGTATTAATTAGCCGAATAGTAAATTGTTATCAAAAACACGTTTTCCAAACTAATCCATCAACTAAAAGAAAATTTAGAAGTGATTAAAACAACCTAAACATAGAGTGAGGCTCATCCCGAAAACCTTAGGCATGCCAGAAAATCCGCTTCATAACGACTTTTACCTATTTAGTCAAAAACCAAACCCAAAATTCATGAAAAGTCATGTATGACTATGCCTGGAAGTTAATTCGACTTTGGAATTTGTTCTAAATTCGCACCAAAACCTTATTATTAATCATGTCTTTATATTTATTTTTGTTGAAAATTCATCATCTTTAATTTAAAGAAATCCATTCATTAGATAAGAAAAACTTACCAATGCTTAGCAAGACGTCCAATTTTTCTTTAAGGTAAGTAAAGAATTGTACCCTTTATAAAAGTTTAGAGCAATTCCATAACAAAATTTAAAATATTCATGTCGTATAAAGAATTATGATTGAATATAGCTGTGTGTTTATTTTGTTGATAAAAAAACATGGTATGTGAAGTTTATGGAATCACACGTACTCCGTAGTGTACAATTGATAACAAAAAAAAAAAAAATGTGCTCATCAGGCTCCTTTTGTTTTAATTTGACAGAAAACGTTCATGGAAAATTAAGGAAAAATACATTTAAAACTATTTTCATTTCCTTTGTTTGGTTCCTTGTAAAAATAAATTCACAAGAGTAGAAAAACGGGAGTAATAGATCGAGGGAAGAGAGAAGAGGGAGGTAAGGAGAAAAAGTAGCTTCCCTTCATTTCAAATCTACAATGTTTTCCACGCACCCTTGATAAAGTTATTGGAAAATAGTTTTACGTCACTTGTAATAACAATTAACGAAAAACAATATAATAAAAGGAAAAAATCATTTTCCCGGAAAGTGTTTTACACCAAGACAAACATTCTCTTAAAAGAAAAACGATTAAATGAGCAAACATTATACTTCCACCACTCTTTTTTAGTTGACACATGTTTTAACGCTATTCATAAACTCTCATTTGACCATATTTTGTTATTTACGCATTAAGATAAAATACAGTAATATGAAACCTTGTTATATTCGCATTAATATAAACATTTTATAAATAAATTCACACAATTAAGTAATGATATTAATGATAAAATAAATGGACATTGACAAACACAACTAAAAAAATGTGTCAAATAAATACTCCGTAGGAACAAATGAATTACTCGTTATATTTCTACTCCCTCCGTCTCTTTTTGTTTTTTACGTTTTTTTTTTTGGGTGTCCCAAAATATTCTTTACATTTCTTTTATATTATCACATAAATAATTTAATATTCTATCAAAATTTGTGTCCAATTATTATATTAACCAATTAAATTCATTGGGTCATTTAGTCCCTCACACTTTTCCATAGGGATATTAACTTTTTCTCATTTTTCCAATATCAGAATTTTGATAAGAGTGAAAATATTATAAATAAACGCAATTTTTCTCGTTTACATAAAAAACTTAGAAAAATCACTATACACATTAATTTATCGTTAAAACGCGTGTAAAATACCAAACGTAAAAAACAAAAAGAGACAGAGGGAGTAGTATTCTAAGAAATGGAAGGAATATATTTACCTAATAAATATATCCCCTTAGATAAGTGAGAAGTCCAGAAAAATTGAAGTCGATGATGCAGCTGGTTACGGAAAAGTTAAAAGTGGGAACAAAATATATATAAAAAAAACCCAATGTTTATCTGTTAAAATAAAAAAAATGGTGATTAAATAAGCTTAGGTAGCGCAAAGAGACAGGAAAGAGATTGGAAGAAACAACCAACCAGTGACGAAGGTATAAAGAAAAGAGACATACATTGAGTGCATGGGACTGAATGAATTTCTCTCTCCTGTGCACTGTCCAGTTTGCACCATCTTCCATTCGTTCTCACCTCACTGGTGCCTCCAAACGGTGCCTTCTCACCCCCTCCTCCCCTTTCTCTCTCTTCTCTTGCCATTTTTACAAACTATTGTCATTCTAACTCCCCTATTAAACAATGTACTAGACTCCAAACAACAGAAGAGTTTTAACTTTTCCTTTTTTCCATCAACCAATAGTCAATTTTTGATTGATCTTTTTATTATTATTATTAATATTGTTTTAAGATCAAATTAGTTTTGGTGAGTATATGTCCTATAAGCACACACAATCTTGACATGGAGTTTGGATCAAGTGATTATGAATTGACAGAACAAAATGACTACAATGTTAACAGTGTACAAGGGTTAAAATTTTATTAACTTGACCCGGGTCGCATATGTGACCCAAGGTCAAGTTCCTTAAAATTGAATGTGGGACTGCATGAAGCTGCCACTCACATAATATTAGCCGTTTGCATACGGAATTTTAGGCTTATATTTGCTGAATGTATGCAAATATTAATGCATTCGTATTTTTCTCCATGTACTGTATGCATGCATGGAATTAATATTTCATGTTTTTTTTTAATTTTTTTATTTTGCATGATAACAATTATAAATTAATAGTTAGTTATGTATAAATTGTGTTTTATTGTGCTATATATGTATGTTTAAGGTTATACATTACATTTTTATTTATATGTAATATTAATTTAATTTCATATTTATTTGTTTGTTAAAATTAATAATTGTGTTTGTAGATGAATTTTAAGTGTAGTATATGTAAAAGTAAAAAAATAGGTAAGAGAAATTAATGACCTTGAGTCAAGATTGTAGAAGAAAAATGAGAGATTTAAGTAAGTGGTATGTCAAGTTAGTGGAATATGAGGTGGAAAAAGGAGAATGATGAGAGAGAAATTATTTGTCACTTGACCGAAAGTTAAGGATGCACATTAAGTCCGTTATACGCGTAATTTCACTCGTATCAGCATTAAAAACATACGGAAAAACTATTTGATCATAGAGTATACTCCATTAAATATAACGTGTTATTTAGTTACGTTATAACATGTATTATCTCCGTTTATTTTTGTTTTTTACGTTTTCCTTTTTGGGTGTCTTAAAATATTCTTTATATTTTCTTTTATATTATCATATAACTGTTTTAATATTCTATCAAAAGTTGTGTCAAATGATTATTTCAACCAATTAAATTCATTAGATCATTTAATCTCTCACACATTTTTATTGGGATATTAAATTTTTCTTATTTTCCCAATATCATAATCATAAGAGTGAAAATATTATTAATAAATGTAATTTTTCTTGTTTAAATAAAAATTAGAGGAATCTTAATGGACATTAATTAGTCGTTAATAAACGTGTAAAAAGTCAAACGTAAAAAACAAAAAGAAACGGAGAAAATAACTATTTGATAAAAAAAAAAAAAAAAACTATTTTGTTAGAAGTTGATCTTTTACATAAGATCCTCATATATTTAGGTTTGTGTTGCACATCTAGCTATACATTTCACAAAGCATCATTTTCTAGCTTGAGAAATAAGTGTAGATCGGAATCATTCGATAAGAGTAGGTCACAACTAGAGTTAACTAACCTAAAATCGGAACTGTTAGGACTTTTAGATACGTAGTATATAAGTACGTGTAATATTGATCTGAATTGAATAGACCATGTATATGTTGGGTCAGAGATATTTAAGTTGGATACGGATTATTTGAGTCGGGTTGCACAATAATGATATAAGTTCCTGTGTGTACATATCTTTAACTGGTCATATACGGCGTTTGTCATCTGTGGACATTTTTTTTTTTTTTTTTTTGGTGCGAATGAGTCATAAGGGCAATATAAATTACAAATGGGGGCGGGGGAATTCGAACCTGAGACCTATTGTACACAGGCCCTCAGTCTTAACTACTAGGCCAAGACATCATTGGTGTCATCTGTGGACATTAGCTAGGCAGGAACTCATTGAATATTTGTACGTAGAAAGTGTGCGACATACACTCCCCCGCCTTGTGACCTCATCTAGATGATCAAGATGTCTATGTTGTTATCGATATGTACTCTTAGGTGTATAACCAAGGTGGTATGGTTTAACGTAACTTACTTAATTGTTAAGCTTCTTACTTTCACTCTTTAAGTATCGGACTAAGTTAGAAATTGTGAAGATTGAATCTGGTCAAGGTCTTTCTTATTATAAAAAGAATACGGAGTACACTTTTACTAAAATGACTACTTTTACAATTTTATTTACCAAAATGGTTATCTTTTAATATTATTTCCTAAACTAGTTATTATTTTGATTCTAGAGAAAAACCAATGGACTGGTCTGAGTTTTTTTTTTTTTTTGTTGAACCGGTTTGAGCTTTTTTATAATACCGAACCGGATTGAGTTTTTTTTAATAGTGAACCGGTTTGATTTTTTTTTTAAATAGTGAATCGGTTTGAGTTTTTTTTTTTAATAGTGAACCGATTTGGTTTGATTTTTTTAAAAAAATTATTTAAATTGAGTTGGGTTCTAAATAGACTCAATTATATTCAATAATGTTCTGAATTTTGGTTTCGATTCTAATAAGAAACTGAAACTATTTCTAACAAGAAAATCGTGGTTGCTGTCGGTATAGACTTGCTAAAATTTCTTCTCTATACGGTTCCCTGCTAATTGGAGGTGATTTAAATTCTGGAAATTGATTCACTTGCATTCTTATTGCAAGTATGATAAAAGTTCCAGTTCTTGCAGGTTAATTAAATTGTCTACTTGAGCATATTAATTTGAGAATTGTATACTTCATCTGTTATTTGAATGTGTACGGGTATCTCGTTTTCTACCTTTCTTTGGTTCATTACCCTATTAATGTCATTCATTTTTTCTTGAGTATCAATCTCTACTGGGAATACAGATTGTGTTGGACTAATATTAGAGGTTGTGGTTAGTTATATTTAAGTCTATGGAATTCTTAAATTTAAGATTAAATGTTTTAATGTTTCTTAATTTCTTTTTAGTCAAAAATAAAAAATATAAAACCCCCCAAATATATATATTAAAAAAAAAACAAATCAAACTAGTACAATGTTTTTTTTTTTTGCCTCAAAGTCAAAAGAGTCATTTGGCAAATAAATGGTAGCTAGACTAGGTTAGGTCCCGTATAATGCACAGATAAGACTAATTATTTTTTTCTATTCTGAATAATTTATTTAAAAGAAGTTTTTAGTAAAACAAAATCAAGTTTTGTCAACGGTTGTTGAGAAAATCGGAGAAAATTATTGTTTATTTGAATTGTAAAGTGATTAGTGCGGTTTTAGGAGTTTAGCGTTTCGACATAAATACTTAAGTTGGGAAAATATAAGAAAAAAACTTATCAGACAATTATTAGTTAGGTACCCTTTTCTTATGAAATTGTATAATATCTGTAACCATAAACATACTCGTACCCTCGATCTATCCAAATTTTTTGATATGGTATTGATTTGATAACCATATTAGTTATAATTAATACCCTAGTTATAACTGACTTTCGGGGTTTCTAAGTAATTTTGTTGAACCCACTTTTTAACACTTTCGGGTTTGGGTATGGTCGTGTAATAACTAATGTACTCCCTCTGTTCCATAATGTTCCTCACTTTTCCATTATGCGCGGTCTCCAATGCACTACTTTGACCGTTAATAATTTTAATTTCGTATTAGTAAAAGTTATACAAAAAATTGATATTTAGAAATTTATATTGAAACGAATCCAATGATATCCCACAAGTTAACATTTATACTTTTAATCATACTATTAATTACGGTCAAAGTTTTTAAACTTTGACCATATGAATAGTAAACATGAGGAACATTATGGAACGGAGGGAGTAGATTTTTACACTATTCACAACGAAAGAGAATTTTCTAAATTATTTCCAATATATAAACATATTCATTTGGGATCTTGTTTGATTCGTCTCAATGTATACTTTAAGAATAGTAAATTTTATAATTTTTAATGTTGTGTAATCTATCTATACCTAGTATTTAAAAACTCAAACCATAGTTACATATGTGACATTTGTCTACTTCTCCATCATCTCCATATTTTCTCTTTATTATTCTTTTTTGATAGACTTATTAAATTGTTATTCAATATTAATTGTGTTAAAATTGAAAAAGCTCAAAAGGCACCATTGGATATGAAAAATTAACAACAATTAGAAGACATCCATAATTAATAAATAAATAAATAAAATCACAAATCAGTAAGTATTAGTACTTACTCCACTTAATAATCTTTTTATATTCTTAACTTCAAAAAAAAAAAAAGTACATGAAAACTTCTTTTTTTTCAATAAACCATCAACCTCTAATCTCCCATGCCCCTCGTATAAATAAATTTGACTACCAATAATTTTACGTTATATTTTTCACACAATAAACTACTATGTATATCAACATACATTTTTAGAGGTAATAGACTTTTATTGTATTTTTCACATTTTTTCATGACTACATCTTAATTATTTTCTCATTATTTTTATTATTTTAATTAATAATAATTATTCTTTACTATTTTAGAATTAATTACAATGTAAATCACATTATCATTGGCGTTGATTGTTATTCCTGATTTTTATTTGGGCTGATTTTAAAATAACCTTAAAGTAGAAAAAGAGTAATAAACTTAAAGTGTTTCTACTTATTCTTATCTTACAATTAAGCTTGTTTTTTTGGGTGCGAAATGAGCCACAAGGGTGGGGATGAGAATCGATCCCAAAATCACCTTGAAGTGGGATGGAAGCTCTAACCAACTGAGCAATCTATCACTCTCTACAATTATAACCTTGTGAATGTACCATAAAAAATTACGAAGTATATTTTATGATACCTAAAAATCGTTTGTAGATCAATGTAAGTTTTTCACACGATATATAATATCCCAGTGCATTGCACGGGTCAAAATGCTAGTTATAGATAAAAACGATATGAACCGTGCATTAACAAACGTGAAAAAAGAATTGGAACATCATTATGGAACGGAAGTAGTATGCTCTTCAAATCAGTATTAATATATATTTTTTTATCCTTGTCGTCATATATGAAATCATAATTTATTTTTTCATATATATATATATATATATTTCCATTATATTAAATAGAATGAAATAATAAGGAAAAAAATTCGGATATATATCATGTCTTTTAGAAGATTCTTCAATTAAAATATAATTTTAAAAAAAGAAAAAAAATACTAAGGACTCACTAGGACGTGATACGTGTCATTCATATATGAAATCATAATTTATTTTTTCATATATATATTTCTATTATATTAAATAGAATGAAATAATAAGGAAAAAAATCCGGATATATATCATGTCTTTTAAAAGATTCTTCAATTAAAATATAATTTTTAAAAAAGGAAAAAAATACTAAGGACTCACTAGGACGTGACACGTGTCATTCCTGGTGTGTCTTTTAGTATATAGTATTGATTGATTGAGAAAAAGAATTCAAAAGTAGCCATTTTGGTAAATAAAATTGTAAAATTAGTTAGCTTAGTAAAAGATCCCTTAAATATATCGTGTTGTAAAGGTGATCGTGTCAAACCATGTTGTTATATCTCCATTTCAAAATAATCTTTGCAGTCATTGTTTCATAAATATTAAGATAGAAAAGAAAAAATGTATAAAATGTGACTTGATATAATAAAAGTGGATAAAGTAATAGATATGTGTAAACTAAAAATGTGGGTGAGTGTAAGAAAAACAAATGAATAAAGTAAGGAAAAAGCGAGTGAAAATTGTATATATTGTGAGGTAAGACGGGTAAACTAGTAAATTTTCATGTCAAAAAATAGTATAAAACATAATATAAGGAATATTATAAAACGGACTAAAACGCGAATCGTAAAAATTAGGGGTGTCAAATCGGGTCATCGGTTCGGTTTCGGTTCGGGTTCATCGGTTCGGGTTGAAACCGGTTCATTTTGCTATCGGTTCGGTTCGGGTTGAAAAATTAACGGTTCGGTTCGGGTTCGGGTTATGTGGTACGGGTTCATATCGGGTCGGTTTCATAACGGGTCGGGTTCGTATCGGGTCGGGTTCATATCGGGTCGATTCGTATTTGGTCGGGTCATAAACGGGTTAAGTCGGGTTCAAATCGGTTCAGGTTCATATCGGGTCGGGTTCATATCGGGTCGGGTTCATACCGGGTCGGGTCAGATCGGGTCGGTTTGTTGCCGGGTCAGGTCGATTCGGTTCGGTTTGTTAACGGGTTTAGCCGGATTGTAATCGGGTCGGGTTCATATCGGATCGGTTTCATGTTTAGTCAGATCAATTCGGATACAAATTACAAACAATGTCGAGTTATTACTAAAATCACATCTTTCAATACGTTTATACTATAATATCTACATTATAAAATCAAAGTGACATGTAAAAGAGGCCATATAATTTGATTACGTGGTTTATAACTAATGTTATTTTCTTTTTTGACGAACAACTAATGTAGTAATGTTCATATCCAATTAATTTCATAAACTTAATTAAGAAAAGTCAGTCAATTCTTTTATTATGTCATGTAATATTTACCAATCAAATTATTCAAATGGAATCAAAATCATCTATGCCCTCCCCCACCATGCCAGAGTATTACGAAACATGTATAGATGAACTAAATACTAATAACATAGTAATTAATAATCGATAATGATGAATTAATACGTAATGAATTTGTAAAATTTGTAAATACAAGTTTGTAATATATTCATATTGGTTTAAACAACAACGAGACTAACATGTTCATTAACGAAACGAGACAAACAAGTTCAATTGTTAATGAATTAAGTCGATTCAATTAAAATAGCATAGTTTTTCGATTAGTTCTTAGGTTACAATTAAGCTTATAAGCTTATAAGATATTGAATTAGATCAATTTAGTTTAATGATCGATTAGACGATTAGTCAGTTGAATACGAGTCAATAAAAAAGTGCACATTCAATTCTACAAGACTATAACTATACAGTAATATAGCTATATTGGAAATACATCTAATAAAGAACAATATGTTAAATGATAACATGTTTAGTTACTTAGTCGGTTGATAAACAACAGTTCGAATACTCGGTTGAACAACGCACATTGAATTATATCTTTGGTTTATAAAGGTTTAAGAAGTACAATTACTTACGAATTATTTCATTTGATATATATCTTAGTATTTCGGCTCTGTTTGGTTTGAAGGAAAACATTTCAAGTAAAAACTTATTTTTGAGGCGGTTATGAACGGTTTGAATTAAACGGGGTGTAAACGGGTTACGGGTTGTAAACGGTTCGGGTTGTAAACGGTTCGGGTTGAAACAGTTCGGGTTGTGAACGGGTTTTCCCCGGGTTGAAACGGTTCGGGTTGAAATAAATTGGGTCATTAACAGTTTTCGGGTCCAATCAGTTCGGGTAGAAACGGTTTCGGGTTGACGCATGACGGTTTGCTATCGGGTATCGGGTCTTAATCGGTTTAATATTTTCGAGAGGGTTCGGGTTCGGGTTGAATGTTATCGGTTCGGTTAGTTTTCGGGTTCCAACTAACGGGTTATTAACGGTTCGGGTTCTTAACGAATCGGATTAACCCAGCGGGTTCAACGGTTCGGGTTGAGATTTGACCGCCCTAGTAAAAATCATTGATTAGTACAATCTCGTGGCACCTAACTGCTTGAGTTCAAGGTAGAAATTGTATGGAGTAAAATACTTCTAACACGTATTAATACGTACTCCAATATTACACTTAGGGAAACTTTAGTAGATAATCTCAAGCACACAAAAATAGTAAACAAATCGATCTATAGAAGTGTCGATAATTGATACACTACACAGAGTACACACCACATAAATATGATATAAAACACTTCATACTTGGAATCTAGTGCTGTATAATACGAACATTTTAACTTAAAAAATAATATTCATATATACATGGTGATAAACATTTGATGATAGATCCACATTAAAGTTGTCAAGATATTCGTAGAAGAATCCACAGGGAGTTTGAGTTGGAGATGGGGAAAAGAGTCATTGTAGATTGCCTTGCCGTGTCAATACAATTCTGACGTAAACTCTCGCTTTTATTTGTCTTTATCCATATTTATTTCACAATACCTTAATTTGTGGCAAAATAAACAAATAAATAAATATTACACATCGTATGGTAAATTATAGCCAACTATTATGGTTTAACCATGGAAAATCCATGTGTGAGTGTGCTATATGTTGGATATAATGCAAAGAGTTAGTTTTTAAACTCTATCATTTTGTGAAAATGGATTTGTTCCATATTGGTAGAAAGCAAAATGATGGCTTTGAAGCTTACTATTTAAAGCTAATGTGGTTGTCCTATATTGAGGGGAAAAAGAAGTTTTCTTTAGTTTAAATAAAGTAGTAAGCTTTATAATGTTTGAAGTGGACTAGAAGGAGGCATTTCCACGCGTGTCGCCGCTGCCGTTCGGCCGGTTCGAGTTCGTGGCACGGTGTGGTGGGGCCACCTTTGTGGGCCAAGTTGTCACGGATAGTGGATAGTCCACTTCGTAACTGGCGCTTGATTTACGAAAAATGGGTCCTTGATTCTTGTCTCCGTTTTAATTACCCAAATGAATTCTGATTTTCGGTTTCAAACATTTTGATTGCCTCATTAAATCTGATTTTCGGTTACAATATCTTGGTTGCTTTATAATCAGTTTTGGGGGTTCAGTTTCAAACACACCGAAAATTCTAACTCTCTCTTCTCTTCTCTTCTCCTATATTCTGAGCATTATTATGAGTTCCAAATTCCTCCTTAGTTGAGTGCACATTTCGGAGGAACGTTGTGTTAAATCTTGGGGGGCATCGCCATTTCCGATTGCACCATAGTCGGGGCGAATTTTGCTTATAAGACAGTGTTTTGTAACACGTCGCAGCTTACATACATCAAATATTCGGCCCACATTTTCTTATAATTTTTGAATTTTATACTCATATTTCCTACACTATATATATACTCCTTCCATCCCGAAATACTCGAAACGCTTTCCTTATAAGGCCGTCCCGGATTACTTGCAATGTTTCTAAAATTGGAAACTTTTATTAATATCAATTTCCCACTTACCTAAGGACTCACCTACATCCCTACTCCCTAAAAAAACATTAAAAAGTTACACCCCTACCCCCTACACCTTTAAATGTTTGGCACACAAAGGGTTCAGACGAACTTCCAGCAGGTTTAGTCGAACATCAAACAAGTTCGGTTGAATCTCCCCTCTTTCAGGACTTCTCATTAAACAATTATAACTTACTCGTTTCTCATCTAAAACGAGCTTATCATCATGTGTTGGAATCTATTGAAGGCTTTCACCTCTAATTTGAATCAACTCAATGTAATTAGTATGTCGTGACATATGTCCATTTTAAGTTAGTCATTCCAATATAATGACTCAAACATCATATCCTTCATCAAGAGTTCGAGGCGCATATGCATAACAAATTTAATGCAACAATTCACAATAGTGCCACCTACTTACGCACATCACATAAAAATCAACTTTGATTTGTACTCCATATCCCAAACCTTTAAAATACATGCAATTGGAGTACTATGCTTATAAATAGTTATATGGGTCACAAAATCATGAAATTCACTATTCATAAGAGCATTTTGCAAACCTTCCCTTTAGAAGCTCTATGTTGAGTTTTAGAGGTCTTGGGTTCAAGTCCCATATCTAGCATTTCCCCCTTACTTTTTTTTCTTTCTTCCTTCATTTTGTCTGATTTTATCCATTTTCTTTCTTTTCTCTCCACTTTCCTCCGCCCCTCCCCTTCAATGATGTATCTCCTCTCTGCCTAATCTCCCTATTCCTCTAGAACCAATCATCAGGCTTCTTATCCTTTTCAATCGGTTTTACAAGATCAGTCGTCGTCATCATCATCATCTACTTCTTCCTCGTAGATCAGGCTTTTGCCGATTTTCGGATCAAGGGTCGACTGCTTTCTCATCAAAGCTCTTCTTGGTGCAAATTATTCTCTGGTAAGTTAAATTCTTTTTCATTATTGTTTAATTTGCTAAATTTGTTAATGTTTCCGAACACTTAGCAGTTGGTTATTAGACGGTTTTGTGGAAATTATGTCAGTTTTCTTTAAGGTTTTAGATTTGCTTGGTAAAAATAATCGGGAGTTGCTCAGGTTAGATTTTGATTATGGGTGTTTGTGAGTCTTTTGTTTTATAGCTAGAAATGGCAAGATGTAATACCCCGAAATTTTAAACTCGATTTATTAAAATTAAAAATATTTATTAACTTGATTTCGTTTTAAATAAATTACGAATAATCGAATTTCGTTACTTTAATCGTTTTTACGATTTATTTTAAACGATAAATTTATAAACTGAATTATTTATTTTTCGTTAACGATAAATTTCTTTTTAGAAATTATTTTAATTAAACATTTCTATTTTTAGCAATTTCTGAAAATTACAAACAATTTCTGAATTTTGCCAATATTGTGAAGTTATTAAAAAAAAAGAAAAAAAAAAGAAAAATCCATTTTGCTTTATTTCCTTGCTCTCCACGCACAAACCAGGAAGTCAAAACTTCCTCTCCTTCCCTCAAATCAGTCCATATTCAATTGCTTGAGCCCCAAGGCCTTCCCCCTTCTAGAATCCTTCCAAAATTTACAAATTCCTTCAATTTCTGATGAACTTCAATATCCAAAATCGATTCACAAAATTGAGAAATTATTTCCCCCTTGTTCTTCCTTAATTCGAACCACCACCACCACCGGCAGCCACTTCCACCACCGTCCACCATCGCCACCAACACCTACCACCAGTCGCAAAACCCCCAGCCACCCAAACCACCACCCCACTGTAACTCCCTCCCCTGCTCTCTCCTCCTTGTCCCCTGCCCCGTTCCCCTGTCCCCCTCCCTTGGTTTCTTCTTTCTCTGTCGCCCCGCACCACCCCTATCACACTCCACCAACAACCAACATCACCACCCCGCACACTAACCCCGCCGCCAACTTTCACCAGCGAGCCACCCCCCTACTCCTCCCAGAACCGCCGCAAACCACCACACAAATCTCCCCTGCCTCTTCCTTCCTTCGCGCAACTCACCACCCATTCCCTCGCTGCTCCGCCGCCGAGAACCACCCACCATCACCGTCACATTAATCGACGCCACCCACCCAAGCCAGCCACCTCAATCTTCCCTCCTCCTCTCCTCCCTTTTTCCTCTGTTTTGCTCGTGCCCTTCCCAGAAAACCAAAAGCAAAAATCAGATTTTAAACTTTGGTTTTCATTTTCTTTAAAACCCAATTTAAGGATTGGGCCAATTCAAATTGGGCCTTGGTGAGTTGAAAACTGAATTAATTTGACATAAAATAATCCCACCTTTCACTCATCTTCTCAAAATAATCTCAACTTTGGATTATTTTAGAATAATCCAAACTTTAGGGGTTATCTTCTCAAAATAATCCAAACTATCAATTTGCCTATGTACAATAGACCCAATATGGATTAGTAATGACAAGAAAAAAAAAATTCGGATTATTTTGAGAAGGTAACCCCTAAAGTTTGGATTATTCTTAAATAATCCAAAGTTGGTATTATTTTTAGAAGATGTGTGAAAGTTGGGATTATTTATGTCAATTTTTCCTTGTTATTTTCAGATTTCTTAATTACTGATTTTCATATTTTAACAAAGTTTTATCATATAATTATTTACTAATGGAATTGTTATTATTTTCAGGTTTAATTATCAATTTTACTAAAATAAATTACTAGCTTGAATTAATAAAAACTGTTTTTTAATATTGTTTTCATGAAAATCGATTGAAATTAAATATATATGTATTTCGATTAAAAATTCGATTAATAATAATATTTTCTTTAAATTTCGAAATTGTATTTTATTAAAATTCGTTATTTATAATTTCATTACTTATAAAATTTATGATTTATAAAATATTAATTTTATAATTATTTATCGATCTAGTACTAATTCAATTATTTACTATTTTTAAAGAAATTGGACTCGGAGCTCAGGACGAACGAACCAAGCAAATTCCTTAGCAAAATCGTGGAAGTGAGGTAACGGCTATTGCTAGTACCCGCAATCCCCTTATAAATATGATTTAAAAAACTATGACGTTATGATTGAATTTATGAATTAAATGTTTTGGCATGTTTTATGGATTGTGGGAATGAATTATGATTTGTTTGAATTATTCTTTATAATATGATTTGATTGAGTTTTCTCATAAAATGATGTTTATCCAATGGTATGGAAGAAATGATATTTTTATTGATCCCAGGATCAAAATGATGATTTATGATATAAAAGAGTTATGTAAACATAAATTTATTTACGAAAAAGAGAGAAAAAAGTACCCACGTTAGGGTTTGCTCGAGTTTCCAAGTACCCACTTTAGGGTTTGTGACAGTTTTGTAGTTTGATTACAGTTCTTGTTCTTGGTTTGTGTGTCGATCTCCTAATCTCTTTTTCAGATAGTTGGTGATTCCTGGGAGGTACGATAGTTTGACTTTTTGGGAGGTACGGTTGTGTGATTTTCTCAATATGGCTGATTCATTATTGGAAGAATGGGAGAAGTTTAATCTGACCGAGGAGGAGAGTAGAGTTATTGGGGGAGACTATGAAGGTGTTGATGATGAAGATTCGAAGGTACAAATCTCGTTGATGGTGGTTGGGAAACTCCTTACCGGAAAACCCTTTAATTTTGATGCCCTAAAACGTACCCTCACATCGATTTGGAGCTTGAAGGAAGGTGTTGCTGCTAGGTTGGTGGACACAAATTTATTTGTGTTTCAATTTTTCTGTGGTACAGATAAGGAGAGGGTTCTTGCGGGGTGCCCGTGGACATTCAAGGAGCAGGTTTTCCTCCTTAAGGAGATTAGTGGGGATGAACAACCATCTGAGGTTGTTTTTAACAAAGCTCCATTCTGGATACGACTGATTGATGTACCGTTTAACCGTCGTAATGTGAATGTAGCCTATGATGTGGGAGAAGATTTTGGGGGTTTCATTGATTATGATGATTCTGATCCGTTAGGCTGGGAAGCAGAGATGCGGATAAAAGTACTGTTGGAAATTGACAAACCTTTGAGACGCGGCACAAACATATCGGCTGGTGCAAACAAGTCTAAGTGGGTCGATGTGAGATACGAACGAATTGGAGACTTGTGTTTTTTCTGTGGAAGATTAGGTCATATGGAAAGGGATTGTCAGTATCATGAAGCTGATAGTGAAGGAAAAGCGCAGATTGTCTACCGATATGGGCCGTTCCTTCGGGCATCCCCTAATCGGCGTCGCAATTCAATCTCTTTTGCTGAAAGAGAAAAGCAGAAACAATGGATGATGACGGTAAAGAAGATGAAACCAAGTGCCCCTAGTTACCGAGACCCAGGTGTACTGAGATTGGGTCCCCCTAGTGCTGCTCGAAAATTGCTCTTCTCTACACCGAAAACTAATGGTAACAAGGGGAGTGAGCCTGCTGCGAGGTTGATCGAGAAGATGGTAGACTCACCATCTACTGTAAGGGAAGAGTTATCATCAAGCAAGTTTGTAGAGGAGAAACAATTAGCTTTAGTGACGAAGCCTCGACAAAATGCCACAAATTATGATACTACGGTGCTTGCAGGGAATAATGCTGATAATAGTCCTACTAATATTTTTGATAGTGGTGTTGTTGAGACAAGATTGGCCACTAATGTAGAGTACATTAATAACAAGTCATGTGTTGCTACTACTAAGAATAAATGCGTGAGTGCAAAATTCAATGCTGGAAAACAGTGGAAGAGACAAGCTAGAGGTGGTGTTATTAAAAGTGGGGATGAGTCAGGAAAGGTGGAGGGAAATATTGGGATGATAAATGGTTCGAAAAAGAGGGAAATTTCGGAACTGGGTGGGACTGAGATGGAGGTAGAAATGGGCGATGCGGATAAGAGAATAAGGGTGGTTGAGTCCATGCATACTGGAGACAGTCAAAATCAAGTAGAGGGTGTTGGCTATGTCCAAACCCTCGAAAATAAATGAAAATATTAAGCTGGAACGTTCAGGGGATTGGCAACCCTTGGACGGTTAGATCTCTCTGTGATTGGTGTTGGAGAGAGCGGCCATACATTGTGTTCTTAATGGAGACAATGATCGATAGTAGTGCCTTGGAGAGAGTTAAAAGGAGATGTGGGTTTCATAATGGTGTCTGTATTAGTAGTACGGGGAGATCGGGAGGAATGGGGTTTTGGTGGCGTGGTGTTGATGTGGCGACGGTCTCATATTCTACTCATCATTATGCGGCAGAGGTGTTAGGAACGGATGGTAATCCTATATGGAGAGCTGTTGGAGTCTATGGGTGGCCGGAGACGGAGAATAAATATAAAACCTGGGAGCTAATGACAACACTTAAATCCTTGTGTAGCTTACCATGTATTATGTTTGGTGACTTTAATGAGATCGTAAGTATGAATGAGAAGGATGGTGGTTCTATACGGAGCGAGCGTTTGATGGATGATTTTCGGGGTGCTATTGATGTATGTGCTTTGAGAGATATGGGGTACAAGGGGAGTATTTTTACTTGGCAACGGGGTAGAACTCCGCAAACAGTAGTAAGAGAACAACTTGACCTCTTTCTGGCAGATGATGGGTGGTGTGATATGTTTCCAAATTTTTCTGTTCGTCACTTTCCTAGGCATAGGTCGGATCACGCACCAATACTTATGGAGGCAAGTAATTACTACGAGAGGGGGAGAGTAGAGAAATTATTTCGTTTTGAGGCTCTATGGCTGTCGAGAGATGATTGTTCAGAGGTGGTGGCTAAGGCGTGGAAGGAGCGAGATAGAGTGGCTCCTCATATACGTATTGGTTTATGTGCAGAGGAATTATCCAAGTGGGCTTCTAATACTTTTGGGAGTATAACAAAGAAAATCAAGAAGTTGGAGAAGGAACTACAAATTGTGCAGGGTAGCCGTGTTGATACACAAATGCTTGAAAAATGTGATATATTGTCTAATGAACTCGATGAGTTACGTAGATTGGAGGAATCATATTGGTATTCTAGAGCCCGGGTTAATGAGATGAATGACGGTGATAAAAACACGAAATATTTTCACCGTAAGGCAAGTCAGAGAAGGAGGAGAAATAATGTTAAAGGGTTGTTCGATAAGCATGATGTATGGCACGAAAAATTGGAAGATATGCAAAACATTGTAGCTGGGTATTTTTCTGATTTGTTTGCGACGGAGAACCCCTCAAACTATGATGCTGCTTTAGAGGGGCTGGAGTGTTTGGTTTCTAGTGAGACAAATGTTATGTTGGACGTTGAGCCTAGTTCCGAGGAGATCAAAGATGCTTTGTTTCAAATGCACCCGAACAAATCGCCTGGCCCAGATGGTATGCACGCTCTTTTCTTTCAGAAATTTTGGCATATTATAGGTCCGGATATTGTGGATTTTGTGAAACATGGTGGAGAGGGTCTATTGACTTAACAGAAGCTAATAAAACTTGTATTGTGTTGATCCCCAAGTGTAATGAGCCAAAAAAATGACGGAGTTTAGACCGATAAGTTATTGTAATGTTCTATATAAAATAATATCTAAGACTATGGCAAACAAAATTAAGCCTTTTCTTAATGATATTATCTCCGTTAACCAAAGTGCTTTTGTTCCTGGCCGGCTCATCACATACAATGCCTTAATTGCTTTCGAGATTTTCCATTCGATGAAAAGAAAAGGAGAAGGTAGAGATGGTTCGGTGGCTCTCAAGCTCGATATAAGGCGTATGATAGAGTGGAGTGGAGATTTTTTGGAGAGGGTGATGTATAAGATGGGATTCAGTGACAGATGGGTGAGTAGGGTTATGGATTGTGTTTCTAGTGTTACTTTCTCTTTTAAAGTGAATGGTAGCATTTCCGGAGCAGTTAAGCCTTCTCGGGGCCTACGACAAGGTGACCCTATTTCACCGTACTTATTTTTATTGTGTGCTGATGCTTTTTCCACTTTGTTATCTAAAGCAGCACGGGAGAAAATGATTAGTGGTGCCAAAATATGCAAGGGCGCCCCTAGAGTCTCTCATTTATTTTTTGCCGACGATAGCATATTATTTGCAAAGGCTAATCTGCAGGAGTGCTCAAAAATTGCTGATATAATCAGTACATATGAAAGAGCATATGGCCAGAAAGTTAATCTTGACAAGACAGAAGTAGCCTTCAGTAAATGTGTGTCTATTGAATCAAGACAAGAGATTATTGATACTTTAGGGGTGCGAGAAGTCGAAAAGCATGAAAAATATTTGGGCCTCCCTACAATTATAGGGAGATCTAAAAAAGCTGTCTTTGCGTGTTTAAAGGAGAGGATATGGAAAAAACTGAATGGATGGAAGGAGAAGTTACTTTCAAGACCGGGAAAGGAGGTACTCATCAAGGCGGTTGCACAAGCAATACCTACGTATATGATGAGTATCTTTAAAATTCCAGATGGATTAATTGATGAAATACACTCTTTGTTGAGTCGATTTTGGTGGGGGTCTAGGGAGGATGCTCGTAGACTACATTGGCAAAGTTGGGAGAAGTTATGTGTTCCAAAAGCTAAGGGAGGTCTGGGATTTAGGGACTTACGATGCTTCAATCATGCCTTATTGGCAAAGCAAATCTGGAGATTACAAAATAATACGGGTACCCTACTACATTCTATTCTTAAAGCTAGATACTTCAAGAATTCGTGTGTTATTGATGCCTATCGTAGGTATGATCCAAGCTATTCATGGAGGAGTATGTGGGGTGCAAAGTCGTTGTTACTGAAGGAAATAATGCCCTTGGTCCAAGTATGCATTCTATGTTAAGTCTAATAAATGCGGTTCAGTATTAATTGACAAGTTAATAATTCAGTGAGATCAAGTGAGCTGAATGCCTAGCTAGAGGCCGCTTCAGTTCAAGTGGAATTAATGATATTAATCCACAGCTTACTCTTGACTGAACCCGTAGGGTCACACAAATAGTACGTAAACGGATCAAGTATCTAATGGCATTAGATACTCTATCTATGAATATTCGGAACCGACGGATCTTGGTTTCAGTGGGAGCTAAGATCGTCACAGGCAAGAAATGAATACTCCGGAAACGATGATATTGCCGGAAACGGAAATATGGATCGTATCGGAAATATAAATATTATCCAAGTCGTAGATGTTGCCGGAAACGGAAACATGGTACGTATCGGAAAATATTATCGGAAATGGAAATATTGCCAGAATCGGAAATATTGCCGGAAACGGAAATATTGTCAGAATCAGAAATATTACCGGAATCGGAAAATAATTCCGGAAACGGAAATATTAAATATTTGTTCGAAACGGAAATTAATTCCGGAATCGGAAATATTAAATATTGTTCGTATCGGAAATGAATTCCGGAATCGGAAAATTTAATCGGAAGCGCATCGTACGAATAAGCATCGGACGAGGCCTGCCGGACGAGGCCCAGCACGAAGCCAGGCCATCGCCCAGCAAGCCAAGCGCGCCGCACAAACAGCAAGGGCAGGCCCAGCAGGCTGCGCACAGCGCGCGCAGCGCGCTTGGCTTGCTGGGCGCTGAGTGGGCTGCTGCTCGCGCGCACGCATGAGGCCCATCGTGGCTGTCGTGCGTGTGTGTGCAAGTGTTTGTGTTCGTGCACGTTTCCTAAAACATGCAGAGTTCGGTTAATGATTAAATTCCTAATTCTAATTGATAAATTAATTAAATTAGAGTTCTTGTAGGATTCTAGGTTTGATTAATTTGTATCTGAATAGGATTTCGATTCCCTTTCCATACCGCTATAAATATGAGGCTAGGGCTCACAATTTATAACACAAGTTTCAAAGTATTCAAAGTGAGTTTTTGAGAGAAAAATTCAAACACACATCTTGCTCAAATTGCCGAAATTTTCTAGTACCTTAAGGGCGATTCTAGTTGGTCAATCTTAAGGCGGATCCGGACGTGCTGTGGACTATCTACGGAGGGACGACACTTGGAGTCCTAAAGACTTGTTCTTGTTCGGTTCGGGCGCAGCTAGGGAAGGCACGCAACAAAGAGTATGCATCTAATCTATGCTAAATGATTATGTGTAAATAATATGTTTTCCTGGGTTTATGGTTTTTTCCGCATGATTTATGAATTGTCATATGTATCATAACCTGACAGTTACGTGATGGTCTAGCATGGCGTGTGGGAGATGGAACAGATATAAAAGTGTGGGAAGATCCTTGGATTATAAAGGATGGTCAGGTGCTTTCTCTTACTCCAATACCAACGTGTGATAAGGAAATGAGAGTGTGTGACTTAATAAATCATGCTTCTGGTGAGTGGGATTTGGAGTGTATTGAGGCTTTGTTTCCTGCAGAGGTACGTACCATAATAACTGCTATACCTTTATCTAAAAGGCTCCCTGTTGATGAATTATTTTGGAGGCAAGCTAAAGATGGTGTTTACACCGTAAAATCTGGATATTGGCTAGCAAAGTCGGGTGATGTTGTAGGAAATGGCGTTGATGGAAGGTTAGAGGAGGATGAAATGTGGCGTACTGTATGGAGTCTAGATGGTCCACCGAAAATGCGGCATTTTTTATGGAGTGCGTGCAAAGGTAATATGGCCGTGAGAGACAGATTGGTTCATAGACATATTACGAGTATAACATTGTGTCCTATATGCGGAGCTGCCTCGGAGACCATTATACACTCCTTATTCGAGTGTGAAGCGGCAATATCGATATGGCGGCAATGTGACATAGCATCATGTTTGGTAGGTGCTCCCTCGACGACTTTTGCGGATAGATGGTTGTGGTTGGCTAGAAAATGTAGTGCCAAGGAACTATGTTACTTAGCCTCGCTTATGTGGGCTGTTTGGAGGTGTAGGAGTTTGATTTTCTTCGACAACGACAAGCCTAATTTTGTGATGGTTGCAGCGGGTTTTAAGAGGCTAGTCGAGGAGTATCAGGAGTACTCAAAGAAGGTCTTTGCAAGTGGGATGGCTGGTAGTACTAGAACGAGTATTGGGGTTGGTTCATCTTGGCCTTGTCCTCCAATGGGCTATGTAAAAGTTAACACCGATGCATATGTACCTGGTATGGGTAATGTTGGTTTGGGTGTGGTAATACGCAATACTGAGGGTGCCTTAATGGCTGCCGCAAAGAAGGAAGTAAGTGGTACAACTCCAGAGATTGCTGAAGCTTTGGCGGTACGGTATGGTTTGCAAATGGCTAGACGACTTGGTTTTGATCGTATATTGATAGAATGTGATGCTATAAATGTGGTCAATGAGACGAAGTGTTCGAGTAGGGGTCTTTCCCCAATCCATCTGATCTACGGAGATATTAGACAAGATAGCTTGCTTTTTGAATCTTTTAATATTTCTCATATTAGACGGGCATGTAATACGGTAGCTCACTTAGTGGCAAGGTGGGATACTAGTAATCATAGAGAACTTGTTTGTATTGGCGTTTTTCCGCAAAGTATAACAACTTTAGCGGAAATTGACTTACATTAATAAAATGCCCGCGCAAGCTTCCTATCAAAAAAAAAATATATAAAAGAGTTATGTTATTTCAACTGAAATACAACATGATAAATGAAAGTGAAAGACCTAGTTTGTCTGGCAGTATATAAACTACTATCTTCCTATCTATCGGTCATGCATGCACCACGGACACCTGTCCACCCATGGATTACGAGCCCAGGCTCCCATGGTTTATGAGCCCAGGCTCAGGGACTAGGCCCTATGTTACGATGATGAGCCCAGGCTCTTATGGGCCCAGACCCAGTGGAGAATTCCTTCACGGTTCGTACTTGCCGACAACTAGCATGTTAATTAAAAGTTTATGAATGACGTTTTCATTAAAAGTTTATGAATGAATTAAATATGATGTTTTATTAAATGTTTTACTTATTCTATCCTCCCTGTGTTATTATATAAAATGAGTTGAAATGAATTTACGTTGCTAGGGTAGTCGTTACTGAGTCTTCGGCTCACCGTTTTTGTTTTCTGTTTTAGGTACTGATGGGGACGATGGACACGAGTAGTGGCGAGGAATTTCACTTTAATATTATCCACCTAGTTTATGCTTACAGTTCTAATAGTTTAATAGTTTTAATTAGACTTTTAGTAAGTTATGTACTTCCATTTTGGTGTTATAAAGGATCATATATATATTTTGGAGTATTTAATAGCATATGATTGATGTTTGCCTTGTAATTTCCAAAAAGGAAGTTACGGCAGGTAATGTCCCGACCAATTAGGTTAATTCCGCTGCTAATTATGCTTTAATAATTGAATTAGAGGTCGGGGTGTTACAGTTTGGTATCAAGAGCAAAGGTTCTGGACCATAAGTGCTAAACCTTACGGGTTTTCGCACGAATAGAATTCATTAGGCTTTAAGTAAAGAATTTTAAGGAATGAGTTAAAAAGAATTTTCTAAAATCCTGCTAAGTTAAAATGAATATGAGTGTGAGTGTAGGAACGGGATCAAAGGGTTTATTTTATATTATTATTTCGCTTCAATCTGATAAGATATGTTATGCAGAATGTCGAACATTGATGCTATCAACGATGTTACCAACGGAGCTCGCAACGAGTATCATGTTCACGATGATAACAACATTACTCACGAGGAGTATTTCCATGTTAATGGCCATGAGGAAAGGATGGAACGATTGGAAAATGTGAGTGCAATGTTGGCCGAATTAGTCCATGATTCTCGGAAAAAGAAAGATGTTAGTGGGAACGAGAGCGCAACGATGTTCAAGAACTTTTCGTCACTCAACCCACCATCCTATGATGGCAAGCCTGATCCAGTTGAGTTCGAGGATTGGATAAGTCGCATTGATCAGTTGTTTGAAACCCTGCAATCCCCTAAGAAATGGAGAGTTTATTTCGCAGTGTTTTACTTGACGGGTCAAGCAGGATTATGGTGGAAAGTTAACAAGGAAAGAAAGAATGGGCCTGGATTTGGTTGGAACGGACTACAGAAGTTAATGAGAGACAAGTTTTATCCACCATCCTTGAGGAAGCAAAAAGAAGATGAATTTCTACACTTGCAACAAGGAACAATGAGCGTGTTGGAATACACAAACAAGTTCATGGAGTTGTCAAGGTTTGCACCAGACTTGGTGTCGACAGAGCAGTCTAGGATGAACCGTTTCGAGCGAGGTGTGCACCTTAAGTACCAGGATAGGTTCTCCACTCAGAGGTTTACTTCATACCAGGATATGGTTGATATTGCAGCTAATGTAGAGCGAGTGGTACTGCTTCGAGAAGCAAAGTATGTTGGGTACAAAAGGAGAAATGAAAACCAAAGACAAGGAGGAGCAAAGAAGCCTAACCAAGGCTATCAGGGAAATCAAAGGAGGAATGATGTTGGAAACAAAGGACAAGGTTATCGTGGAAACCAGAATAATAGGGCACAAGAATGTGCCAAGTGTGGGAGAAGAGGCCACATCGAGAGTGAATGCCGTGTAGGGTCGGACACTTGTTTTCGATGTGGGAGCCATGATCATTACATCAGAGATTGTCCAAAGCAGGTAACCCCAACCACGAGAGGACCAGTTTCAACTAACAACGATCGTGGTCGGAACAACAACAACACGGGAGGTTCAAGCCGCAACCCACCCCGACCACCGCCAGCGGGAAGAGTTTTTGTGATGAGACAGGATGAGGCAGATGAGAATGATAATGTTATCACTGGTACCTTCTCTATCCATTCTTTACCAGCCCATGTTCTTTTTGATTCTGGAGCTTCACATTCCTTTACTTCTCCATTGTTTGCAAAATGTTTAAATTTGAAACCATGTTGTGACTTTCATGCTATGAGCGTTTCCCTTCCTAGTGGAGAAATTGTGAAATGTAGAACCATGTATAAGGATTGCCCTATTGTAATAGAGAAAGTTGAGTTTCGAGCAGATTTAATAGCTTTTAACCTATCTGAGTTTGATGTAATCTTGGGGATGAATTGGTTCTAAGTATGAAGCTAACCTTAATTGTTCGAGGCAAAGTGTGACCCTTAAAACGCCAAATGGGGATAGAGTTTCATTCCATAAGTTAGTAAGAAAACCAACGATTCAAATTGTCCATGCTTTAAGAGCACGCAAAATGATTGAGAGTGGTTTATCTGGTTATCTGTGTAGTGTTATTGACTTAAATACCTCTGGACCTTCCATTACCGACATACCTGTTGTTTGTGAGTACCCACATGTTTTTCCAGAAGAAATACCTAGTATGCCCCCACCAAGAGAATTAGATTTCAGCATTGAATTAATTTCAGGATCCACCCCTATTTCTAAGGCACCATATAGAATGGCACCAGCTGAGTTACAAGAATTAAAGAAACAATTAGATGAGTTACTTGAAAAAGGATATATTCGACCTAGTGTTTCACCTTGGGGAGCCCCTGTCTTGTTTGTGAAGAAAAAGGACGGAACTATGAGGTTATGCATAGATTATCGAGAGTTAAACAAGATTACCATTAAGAATAAGTATCCTTTACCCCGTATTGATGATTTGTTTGACCAACTTCGAGGTGCAAAAGTATTTTCTAAGATTGACTTGAGGTCTGGTTACCATCAACTTCGAATTAAACCTGAGGATATTCCAAAGACAGCCTTTAGAACTAGATATGGTCACTATGAGTTTGTTGTGATACCTTTTGGGTTAACCAATGCGCCAGCTGTATTTATGGATTTGATGAACCGTATTTTTAAACCATACCTTGATAAGTTTGTAGTTGTTTTCATTGATGATATTTTGGTATATTCTAAGAGTAATGAGGAACACGAGGAGCATCTGAGAAAAGTGTTAGGTATGTTGATTGAAAACCAGTTATATGCTAAGTTGTCGAAATGTGAATTCTGGCTTAAGGTAATATCATTTTTAGGTCATATTATCTCTGAGAAAGGTGTATCTGTCGATCCTGAGAAAATAAAAGCAATTGTGGAATGGCCTAGACCAACGAATGTACTTGAAGTACGGAGTTTTATGGGTTTAGCTGGATATTATCGAAGATTCGTTCAAGACTTTTCTAAGGTTGCCATACCCATAACCCGATTAGTTAGAAAGAATACCAAATTTGTGTAGAATGATGATTGTGAATGTGCATTTCAAGAACTTAAGAAACGTCTCACCACTGCCCCTATTCTTACCCTTCCATCTAGAACTGACGGATTTGTGATTTATAGTGATGCTTCCAAGAATGGGTTAGGATGTGTCTTGATGCAAAATGGAAAAGTCATAGCTTATGCTTCACGCCAACACAAATTCCATGAACAAAACTACCCTACCCATGACCTCGAACTCGCAGCTGTTGTTTTTGCTCTCAAAATTTGGAGGCATTATTTGTATGGTGTGTCGTGTCAAATTTTTACTGACCATAAGAGTCTTAAGTATATTTTCACCCAGAAAGAACTCAACATGAGACAACGTAGGTGGTTAGAACTTCTTAAAGATTACGATCTTGATATTCAATACCATCCCGGAAAGGCTAACGTTGTTGCAGATGCATTAAGTCGGAAGTCTCACCTAAATTCAATCCTAACTTTTTCCCGAGCCAACCAAGATGATCTACAAAAGATGGAAATTGAGTTTATCATGAAAGGAAATCCTTGTTTGAATGTGTTGGTAATGAAGCCAACTTTGATTGATGAGATTAAGGAAGCACAATGTAAGGACTTGCAATTAGAAAGAATAAGGAGTGAAGTGGAAAATGGAAAGTCACCTGGTTTTGTCATTCAAGAAGATGGCACGTTGAGGTTTCAGGGAAGATTATGTGTGCCAAATGATGAGAAGTTGAAAAAGAGAGTTTTAGAAGAAACTCATAGTTCACCATACTCGATTCACCCTGGAGGAGATAAGATGTATAAGGATTTAAGACAAAGGTATTGGTGGAGCAACATGAAGCAAGAAGTGGCAGAATATGTGGCTAAATGTTTGATGTGTCAGAGAATCAAGATCGAGCATCAAAGACCAGCAGGTTTGTTGCAACCTCTGGATGTGCCAGAATGGAAATGGGATTCAGTTTCAATGGATTTTATCATAGGTTTACCAAGATCAACCAAAGGAATAAATGCTATTTGGGTCATTGTTGATCGATTAACGAAGTCAGCACATTTCTTAGCAATGAAGAACAATTTGAGTTTAGATCAACTTGCTGAGCTATATGTGAATACTATTGTGCGATTGCATGGAGTACCTAGTTCGATTATTTCTGATCGTGATACAAGGTATCAATCCACTTATTGGAAAGAATTGCAGAAAGCTCTTGGAACGAAACTTAACTTCAGTACTGCATTTCATCCAACGACTGATGGACAAACAGAACGCACTAATCAAATTGTTGAGGATATGTTAGAGCATGTGTTTTAGATTTTCAAGGAACTTGGGAAAAGTTTCTACCTATGGTTGAATTTTCGTACAACAACAGTTATCATGCCACCATTGGTATGGCACCGTACGAAGCTCTTTATGGAAGGAAGTGTCGAACACCGTTGTGTTGGAGTGATATCGATGAAGCGCGTGTTATAGGACCTGAATTGATTCAAGAAACTACCGAAAAGATTCGTCTAATTCAATCAAGAATGATGGTAGCGCAAATTAGGCAAAAGAGTTATGCAGACCAACGAAGAAGACCACTAGAGTTTGAGATTGGTGATCACGTGTTCTTGAAAATTTCACCAACAAAAGGAATAATGAGATTTGGTCAATCTGGGAAATTGAGCCCAAGATGCATCGGGCCGTACGAGATATTGGAAAGGATAGGTGAAGTAGCGTATCGGCTTGCTTTACCGACCGACTTGGAAAAGGTGCATAATGTGTTCCACGTGTCGATGTTAAGAAAATATGTTCCTGATCCTAGCCATGTGATTACGCACGAACCCTTGTTATTGCGATACGATTTGACTTACGAGGAGAAACCAATTGAAATTCTAGAACGAAGAGAGAAACGACTTAGAAGCAAAGTAATTCCAATGGTTAAAGTCTTGTGGGCCAATCACTTGACATCTGAAGCTACATGGGAAGTCGAAGCGCAAATGAGATCGAAATATCCCCCTTATTCGTTTAGAAACGATAAGATGTATGAATTCTAATCTGTTATTTGAATGACTGTGTTATAATATTATTCCGCCATGTTTGTATAGCGAATAAAACGATTAAGTATGAATTGTGTGATTTCTATGAATGGCTAGTTCGACTGAGCTCCAGTTTCGAGGACGAAACTTTTTCTAAGGGGGTAAGAATGTAATACCCCGAAATTTTAAACTCGATTTATTAAAATTAAAAATATATATTAACTTGATTTCGTTTTAAATAAATTACGAATAATCGAATTTCGTTACTTTAATCATTTTTACGATTTATTTTAAACGATAAATTTATAAACTGAATTATTTATTTTTCGTTAACGATAATTTTTTTTTTTAGAAATTATTTTAATTAAACATTTCTATTTTTAGCCATTTATGAAAATTACAAACAATTTCTGAATTTTTCCAATATTGTGAAGTTATTAAAAAAAAGAAAAAAGAAAAATCCATTTTGCTTTATTTCCTTGCTCTCCACGCCGCCAACTTTCACCAGCGAGCCACCCCCCTACTCCTCCCAGAACCGCCGCAAACCACCACACAAATCTCCCCTGCCTCTTCCTTCCTTCGCGCAACTCACCACCCATTCCCTCGCTGCTCCGCCGCCGAGAACCACCCACCATCACCGTCGCATTAATCGACGCCACCCACCCAAGCCAGCCACCTCAATCTTCCCTCCTCCTCTCCTCCCTTTTTCCTCTGTTTTGCTCGTGCCCTTCCCAGAAAACCAAAAGCCAAAAATCAGATTTTAAAATTTGGTTTTCATTTTCTTTAAAACCCAATTTAAGGATTGGGCCAATTCAAATTGGGCCTTGGTGAGTTGAAAACTGAATTGTTATTTTCAGATTTCTTAATTACTGATTTTCATATTTTAACAAAGTTTTATCATATAATTATTTACTAATGGAATTATTATTATTTTCAGGTTTAATTATCAATTTTACTAAAATAAATTACTAGCTTGAATTAATAAAAACGGATTTTTAATATTGTTTTCATGAAAATCGATTGAAATTAAATATATATATGTATTTCGATTAAAAATTCGATTAATAATAATATTTTCTTTATATTTCGAAATTGTATTTTATTAAAATTCGTTATTTATAATTTTATTACTTATAAAATTTATGATTTATAAAATATTAATTTTATAATTATTTATCGATCTAGTACTAATTCAATTATTTACTATTTTTAAAGAAATTGGACTCGGAGCTCAGGACGAACGAACCAAGCAAATTCCTTAGCAAAATCGTGGAAGTGAGGTAACGGCTATTGCCAGTACCCGCAATCCCCTTATAAATATGATTTAAGAAACTTTGACGTTATGATTGAATTTATGAATTAAATGTTTTGACATGTTTTATGGATTGTGGGAATGAATTATGATTTGTTTGAATTATTCTTTATAATATGATTTGATTGAGTTTTCTCATAAAATGATGTTTATCCAATGCTATGGAAGAAATGATATTTTTACTGATCCCAGGATCAAAATGATGATTTATGATATAAAAGAGTTATGTTATTTCAACTGAAATACAACATGATAAATGAAAGTGAAAGACCTAGTTTGTCTGGCAGTATATAAACTACTATCTTCCTACCTATCGGTCATGCATGCACCACGAACACCTGTCCACCCATGGATTACGAGCCCAGGCTCCCATGGTTTATGAGCCCAGGCTCAGGGACCAGGCCCTATGTTACGATGATGAGCCCAGGCTCTTATGGGCCCAGACCCAGTGGAGAATTCCTTCACGGTTCGTACTTGCCGACAACTAGCATGTTAATTAAAAGTTTATGAATGACGTTTTCATTAAAAGTTTATGAATGAATTAAATATGATGTTTTATTAAATGTTTTACTTATTCTATCCTCCCTGTGTTATTATATAAAATGAGTTGAAATGAATTTACGTTGCTAGGGTAGTCGTTACTGAGTCTTCGGCTCACCGTTTTTGTTTTCTGTTTTAGGTACTGATGGGGATGATGGACACGAGTAGTGGCGAGGAATTTCACTTTAATATTATCCACCTAGTTTATGCTTACAGTTCTAATAGTTTAATAGTTTTAGTTAAAGACTTTTAGTAAGTTATGTACTTCCATTTTAGATTGATGTTTGCCTTGTAATTTCCAAAAAGGAAGTTACGGCAGGTAATGTCCCGACCAATTAGGTTAATTCCGCTGCTAATTATGCTTTAATAATTGAATTAGAGGTCGGGGTGTTACACAAGAGGTGGAATCTACTTATTAATTTATTTTGTACTATTCAATATGTTAATCTTAAGGAGATATAAACCGTCTAAGAGCGGCGACGACGACGTACTGTGTGGGAGCCGGTGAAGCTTGAAGTGAGTGGGCAAACTCGTATGCTGATTGCTTCAAACTCGTAGCTTCAAAAAATACGGCTGCAAATAGAAATTGTAACTCATAAAAAAATATGGATGGATATTACTTATTTTAAAGCACGCCAGACCACACCAAATCGGATTAATTATTAATAATAATAATGATAATAATAATAATATTATAATTACTATTATTACTATTATTATTATATTATTATTTGATTCATATTATTGTTGTTGTGGGTGGTGTAGTAGTGGTATATTGTTTAAAGCATAATAAAAAATTAACAAAACCTTCAAATATAATTCATAAAATCTATTTGTCCAATCAAAATTGATTTGTCCATATAATTCACAAAAATCTATTTGTCCAATCAAAATTGATTTGTCCATAAAAATTAACAAAATCTTCAAATATAATTCACATATTTCTGTCACCCATAAGAATTCAAATGTTTAGTGAAACCGTGAAACAAATGCGATTTACATGTAAAAATTTAATATTGGATTGTTGTACTTCATGGAATTCGACATTTGAGATGTTGCAATGTGTCTTGGAGGTCAAAGATGCTTTCCCTCGTTATCAAGAGAGTGATTCAATTTACAAAAATAATCCTTCGAGCGATGACTAAGAGATGGTTCAAAAAGTCTGCTCATTTCTTGAAATAGATCACTCTTATAATTTCAGGTACTTTAATATGACTGTTTGCTTCTTTTTACAGTTTTTTTTTTTTTTTTTTTCTAATAGTGTGTTATTTGTTCTAATATATTTAATTAAATGTTTTTGAACATATATATGCTCTGACTATCCTACTTCAAATTTGTTTCTTCCGGAGCTTACAATGATTAAGGAGTTTTTTGACGAAAAATCTAAATCTGACGATGTTGATATGAGGAGAATGACGCTCATAATGAAAACAAAATTTGACAAGTATTGGAGTGATCTTAATTTGTTGATTTCTGTAGTTGTTGTTATGGATCCTAGGAACAAATTGAAGTTAGTTGAATTTTTCTTTCGTTCTCTTTATGATAATTTTGAAGCTAATGAACACATATATACTGTGAAGACAACCTTTCATGATATTTACAAAGAGTATATGGAAGCCTTTTTTAATGAGAATGTTGTAAGAGGCTATCAAGTTGATGGTGAAAAAGATGAAGACGACCCTTATAATTCCAACGTGGGTGCAAAATGAACTACTAAAGAAAGAAAGAAATTTGATAATTTTATTAGAAATGTTGATGTTGTTGAGTCTCTAGAAACCGAGCTTGGTATTTATTTGGAAGAGGGCGTCTACATTTGTAATGACAATGAGACTGAGCATTTTGACCCCTTAAATTGGTGGAGAGCAAACAATTTGAAGTACCAATTTTATCGAGGATTGCTTGTGACATCCTTGCAGTTCCAATCACATGTGTTGCTTCCGGAGCTACTTTTAGTGTCGGCAGTCGTGTTATTGAGCCACACAGAGCTAATCTCGGTGCTGAAATCGTTCAAATGTTATTGTGTGGGGAAGACTGGTTAAGGAGGTTTTATGGGATTAAAAGGAAGAAGAACGTATGTTCTATATCATAAACTAGTACTACGTAAGTATTAGTTTATTCACTTTCAATGCTCTTAATTACTTTGTAATAACTTTATAATATAGGCAAAAAGTAATGGAGTGACGGAAGTAAACCTTGTTTGAACTTTGAAGATTGATAATTGACAACACAAGGTAAAATGTTAATTGGTCTACATACACTAGTGTAGTAAAATTATTTTGGTTGAGTTTGTTTTAACATTAATCTTTGATTTTTTTTTAACTCTCTTGAAGGAATGACATAATAAGGTAGAAGATTAGAAGATATGACCCAAGTCTGATGGAATTGATAGAAGAGATGAATTGAAGACGGGAATGTTGATCTTAATCTTACGCGTGAATTCTCTCTTCGAAGAAAAAAAAATGAGAATTCAATTTGGAATTCTTTTATTTGTGTGAAAAGATTAGAACTAAGTTGCAATTATTTTGTTAGATTTTGATTTTTAGAGTAATTTTATTTAGGAGATTCTAATTAATAAAATAGTATTAGCAAGTATACGATGTTAACTTTTTATTTGGGTTTGGTTATGTTTTTATATTTTATAATTTCTTAAAAAAATAATATTTCATAATATTAAGGCTCGTTTATTAAAAGCTTGTTTATTAATGCTCGTTTGTTAATAGCTCGACCCCGCTCAAGCTTGAACTTAAACAAACTACTCGTGAGGTAAGCTCGAACAACGAAAAAATTAAATGAGCCAAACTCGAACAGGGAAAATAAAAACTCGGTTAAGCTCGACTCGAGCTCGAATTCGGAAATTTATTATCAAACCTAGCTCGAACATCCAAATACTCGGCTTGGCTCGACTCGACTAGGCTCGTTGACATCCCTAGCACAGTAGCACTCTAGCACAAAGATTCGTTTCGATAGAACGTTTCTCCTTATGCTCCTCCCCCAAAAGACTCTTTCACCCATGAGCCATCATTTCCAATAATTCCGTACACACGGAAAGGGGGAGGAGGGAGGGGTGAACAGTTCACATGCAGAATGGTTATCTTTGATCTAAGGAACCAGTAATTGAAAGCCACGTAGCTCAATTGAGCAGTTTGAGCATTTTATTTTAGCAAGTCATAATTAAGTCAATATTTGAAGATTTTATTTTATAGTTTGAATAATACTCTACTCCGTATATAACTTTAGGATATATTATTTAAGAGATACACTTACTATTTTTGGTAACTTATCAACCCCACCATCTAATTAAATAATCTATTTACACCCCACCTCCACTACCATCCCCTAAAATGACATGGTCCCCACTTATTTTACTTATTAAAATATCTACATAACCCCACTTATTTTATTACTTTATTTCATTCAATTCTTTTTCTTAATACCCTTGCCCGACCAAGTGTATCTATTAAATAAATACGGAGGGAGTATGTAACACCTTTGAAAGTAAAGAAAGAAAAAGCAATAAGTTTTTTGTGTAACAAACTTCTGTTGGCATTAGTTGTATGATAATTGGTCCATTTGGGAGGCCATTCACGTGCACCCCTCGTTCCTCTTTGGAATTAATTGTTTGCTTGTGGATCGATTACAACCAACACAATAACCAGTTTACTCCAATGACGACCAAACCAATTTCGAACTTGTTTTTGTCACTCTCATGCCTTTGTGTTCATACGTCTTTCTCTCTCCATAAACATTTATCGATTGTTTTATATCTTATCAATATTATATTATTAAAATGCGTTTATAAGATGTTTTGTATAAGTTTTGAACCCCTGATCTTTAATTTAAATAAAAAAGATTTTACCATTTTTTGGGCTCTCAATTGGAAATCAATTGGGCCAGCAGTCCAAAGGCCCAACGGTCTCAATATAACAACACAGTAGCCATTTACCCCTCTAAAGGCTATTCAGCCATCAACAAGGCCCAAGGCCCAACAAGTAATAAATGACCTATGGGGCATTTACTACACAAACAATATAAATAAGCCGCCAAAGCTTCCACCTCAAGGTACGTCCAATTTATTGCCTTAAGACTACTCTCTAGAGAACTCTCTATAGAATTCGAGCATTGTTCTTACTTAGGCATCTGAGGTGCTTTCCTCGGAACACCCCCGAGGCCAGTTACATTGTTCATTGTGAAGGTAAATTCGGACACAACTCTCCGAAGCAAGCTAGATCTTCCACACCAACGAATAGGGCCTTCATCCGAATCCCATTGTTTCAACACCGGAACAATCTGGCGTTGTCTGTGGGGACGATACTACAAATCCTTGAGAAATCAGCCATTTTTGCTCCAAAAATGGATAACAACAACGTCAGCGTTCATACGGACTCAGAGTCCGAAGCAGAAGTGCGTCCTCGATTGGAGGCGCACCCACGGTCAGAGGCAAGGTCACAGCCGAGCAGGGCTACCACCGCAGTGACTTCCAGAGCTCTAATCCCTACGTGGGAAGAGCTCGCCGAGGCCATAACAATCATGCAAAACTTCCTCTTCAACGAGAAAGAGTAAGGCCTGGCAAATGACCGCCGCAAAGAGAGGAGAACTAGGCGACGACTGAACCTACAACCGCCACCTAGTGAAGAAGTCATAAGACCTGACCAGACACTCCAACCCTTGACGGAGACCCATCTCTCGTCAAGGTGGGTGGAAAACACATGGGACACACAGGAAAGGGCTCGAGAGCAACCAGAGTGGTGCAGATCGCCCACTCCCCAAGTTTTTTGAAGCAAAATAACTAGTCAGCACACTCGGGTCCGAAGCTCGATGCTCAGCAGGTTGAGACCATCGGTCCACGAGAGGCTGGGTGAATCAAGCAGATCCAGTGGCCGACCTGAGGCCAGCAATCGAGCAACGAGGAGAAGAAGGAGGAGGCAAGATCGTTCCCCTAGCCCCCTGCGTACCCCCGAGCGTTCCAATGCAGGAACCTCGAAGAGTGGATGTATTAGAGCGAGGTTAGGGAAGAGGATCATGACCCCAACATCTTCCCCGTTTGTAGAGGAGCTGGTCATGGAAGAAATCCCAAAGGTTAGGCTTTCAGCGCACCTAACATACAACGGAACTACGTATCCGAGGGACTAGGGGTGTTAATGAGCCGAGCCGAGACCGAACTTAGTGAGGCTCGGCTCGAGCTCGATATTGCTAACCTTTGGCTCGGCTCGAGCTCGAAGCTCGACGAGCCTTAGAAATTGATCTCGAGCTCGGGCTCGAAAATAGGCTCGATTCGGCTTGAGCTCGAAAAGTTTAACGAGCCTTGGCAAATAAGCTCGTAAATTTTAAACGAGGCTCCATATTTGATTACCTTTGTAGGGCCCAATTTAAAAATTAGCTTCAAGGCCAACCAGATCCAAAATATTAAACCTTTGTAGGGCCCAATTTTGGTAACATTTGATGCCCATATTCAGCTCACCTACGTGGCTACTAGGAAATTGTTTTTATAGCTGATTCTAGTTGGATGTTTATTTGTCTTTGTCGATGTGGGAGAATGAAAGTTTTCAAAAAAAAAAAAGTGGTAGATAGCAAGCTCAAGCAGGAACTTTCTTCCCCTTCTTTTATTTCGTCTGCCCCTTCCCTTATTCCCTAAGGTTTCTCCATAGTTGATGGCCTTACTGCTAAGTTCTAGAATAATCCATATCAGATGTATTTTCTTATGTAGTAATAATGTATGCATTAGTATGATAATCATAAAACCCAAAAAAATCAATGTTAAAAGATAATTAGGAAATACAATTCAAATCGCCAAAAAAATTAGGCAAAATTGAAGACATTAAAGATGAAGAAAACAATCAAACATACTAATAGGAGCAAAAGGAAGCAAACGATCCAAACAATGTAACTCACAATTCTTACTTGAGTTATTTGACGAGTTTCGAGTTGCCGAAAAACGAATTATGAGTGCATAAATGACGAGAGTTATGTTTAACTTATATGTGGGATAGTGGGTGATGGACTTATGGTGACGAGAGAAATGCAATGATGAAGAGGTATGGGATAAAGAGATCTATGATAAGATGTACTTTCAGTTTTTATTTTATATATCCTTGAAAGTTGGTAACTCAAAGAAGCCCAAGGCAAAGAACAATCTAAAAGGCCCAAATAAAGAATGATTAGTACAATATGGGTAAATTTATATGTATCTCAATCTTTCATTATGTTAGCTATCAACCAATGTGGGACTCAAAACTAGTCTCACGTAGTAAAAATTATTACTATGAAAAGATTCGAGCTTGTTCACGAGCTTTCGAGCCGAGCCTAGGATAGCTCAAGCTTGGTTCGTTAAGATCTCGAGCCGAACTCGAACTCGAGTCGAGCCCGCTCGAGCCGAGCTTTGACCGAGCTTTAGCGAGCCGAATACCGAGTAGTTCACGAGCAGGCTCGACTCATTAACACCCCTACGAGGGACCACGTCATCTCCTACGAGCAACATATGTTCTTGAGCCTCCATTCCGAAGCTTGTTGGTGCAAATACTTTCCAACCACGCTAACCGGAGTGGCAGGAGAATGGTTTAGGTCGCTGCCGAAGGGATCGATTAACAGTTTCAAGGATCTAAGTGAGAAATTCTGTGTGCAATTCGTAAGCAACAATATAATCGCCCCGAGCGAACCACCGTCGAACTAACT
Organism: Spinacia oleracea; assembly: GCF_020520425.1. Taxonomy (NCBI): domain Eukaryota; kingdom Viridiplantae; phylum Streptophyta; class Magnoliopsida; order Caryophyllales; family Amaranthaceae; genus Spinacia; species Spinacia oleracea. Next base: position 130,890,260 of record NC_079492.1, on the reverse strand, counting down.
GCTATTCTGCAGGAGAGGGGCGAAAGATTTCGAGACTTCATGGCCAGGTTCATGAAAGAATCAACCAACATTCCAAATTTGCAGCCCGATGTGGCAATCTTTGCCTTGAAGCACGCGCTTCAGGAGGGGAAATTCCGCGACAAACTGTCAATGAAGAACCCCACCAAGATAGCTGACCTACTTCAAATGGCAGGTGCGTTTATCAGAACCGAAGAGTTCAATAAAGCTGCTGCAAAATTGAAAGGTTCCTCGGAGCCGAGGGATACAAGAATAAATCAGAGCAAGCCCGAGGGCAGCTCAATTTTCTGTGTATGTTGTTTGATGCACAAGTATTCCATTCTTTAGGTGCTCAATTTGTAGCCCTAAGCAAAATTTTGTCTTTCCAAGATCTTTCATCTCAAATTCTTTCTTCAAATATTCCACTGTATATGATATCTCTTAAAGAGTCCCAACAACGTTTAAATCATCAACATACACTGCAATTATTACGAATCCTGCCTCAAATTTCTTTATAAAAATGCATAGACTGATGGGGTCATTCTTATAGCCTTCCTTTAACAAGTACTAACTTAGGCGAATATACCACATACGCCCTGATTGTTTCAATCCATAAAGAGATCTATTGAATTTTATGCAGTAATATTCTCGAGAAATAGAATTTGCTGCTTCTGCCAATTTAAATCCTCCCGGAACTTTCATATAAATGTCATTGTCCAGTGGCCCATACAAGTAGGCTGTGACTACATCCTTTAAACGTAAATTGAGTCCTTCTCTTATTGCCAGACTGATAAGAAATCTGAAGGTAGTTGCATCCACCACAAGAGAGTAAGTTTCTCCATAATCAATTCCAGGTCTTGGTGAGAATCCTTGTGCAACTAAATATGCTTTGTATCTCACAATTTCACCATCTTCATTCTTCTTTCACACAAAGACCCATTTATGTCCCACTGATTTTACACCTTTGATTTTACACCTTTAGGTGTACGGACTACTGGTCCAAATACTTCTCTCTTTGCAAGAGAATTTAATTCTGCATCAATTGCTTCCTTCCATTTTGGTCAATTATCACTTTGTGTACACTCTTCAATAGACTTTGGTTCTTGATCCCCATTTTCATCCATAACATCAACTGCTACATTTCATGCAAAAATTTTATCGATGTCGATTTTATTTCGGTTCCATTTTATTCCAGACATGAAATAATTAGTTGAGATCTCTTCATTGTCAGGTACCTGAATTTCTTCATTCGTCATGTCTAAAGTCTCTTCTAGAGATCCTTCAAAATTCTTTTCTTCCTCGGTCTGGCCATTATCAATCATAGCTCCTTTTCTTTTTCGAGCATTATTATCTTTGGAACCAATAGGTCTACCACGCTTCATGCGTGCTGTAGACTCACTAGGAGTTTGATATTGTCCTGCTGGGACATCAATTTTAATTGGAGAATTTACAGCTAGTATATGTGACTTGGTCACTCTATTGGGGTCAGTAAATGCGTCTGTCAATTGATTTGCTAAGCTTTGTAAATGAATTATCCTTTGTACTTCTAATTCACATTATTTATTACGAGGATCAAGATGAGATAATGATAATTCATTCCAACTGATTTCCTTCTCTAGCTGTTTATTTTCTCCCCCTAATGTTGGAAAGACTGACTCATTGAAATGACAGTCTGCAAATCGAGCCTTAAATAGATCCCCTGTGGATGGATCTCGATATTTAATTATTGATGGATATTCAAATCCAACATATACTCCTAACCTCCTTTGATGCAATTGAAACATATATAACACATCCAAAAAATTTCATATGGGAAATATTTGGTTTCTGAACAAAAACTAATTGTGATGGGGAGAACATTTGATTATTCGTTGGCCTGATGCGAATTAATGCTGCTGCGTGTAATATAGCATGTCCCCAAGCAGAGATTGGGAGTTTGGACTTCATAAGTAATGGTCTAGCAATCAACTAGAGACACTTGACTAATGATTCAGCTAGACCATTTTGTGTATGAACATGAGCTACAGGATGTTCAAAACTTATCCCAATGGACATGCAATAATCATCAAAGGCTTGAGAAGTGAATTCACCACCATTGTCAAGACTAATTTCCTTCATAGGGAAGTCTGGAAAATGTGCTCGTAATTTAATCAACTGAGCAAGTAGTCTCGCAAACGCCAGGTTGAGAGTTGATAACAAGGATACATGTGACCATCTACTCAATGCGTCAATTAAAACCATAAAATCTCTAAATGTTCCACACGGTGGGAGAATTGGCTCACCAATATCTCCTTGTATACGTTCTAGAAAATTGATAGATTCAAAATTTATTTTGGCTGGTGAGGGTCGTATTATCAACTTGCCTTGTGAGCAAGCAGCACATGAGAAATCATTAGGAAGAATCTTCCGGTTCTTCAATGAATGTCCACAAGAACTTTCAATTATTTTTCGCATCATTATTGAACCGGGGTGGCCCAACCGGTCATGCCAAACAGTAAAATTATCTGTAAACTTCTGGTTTAGTGTAGTATATGTTTCAATTGCATTGATTTTGGTGTAGTAAAAACCCGTGGAGAATGCAGGTAATTTCTCCAGAATATGCTTAGTGCCTTGGGTAATACTTGTGATCTGAAAGTATTCAATATTTCCTTCACTCATTGTCTCAACGTGATATCCATTATGTCGAATATCTTTAAAGCTCAATAAATTTCTTTGAGACTTGGGAGACTATAATGCATCAATGATTTCAAATTTTGTTCACGTACGCAATAATATATTTGCTCTTCTGGAGCCTTCGATTATCTTTGTACTACCAGATATAGTACTCACACTAGTTTCTTTCATTATCAAATGAGAGAAATAGCTCTTGCTTTTCAGTACGCTATGAGTAGTTGTACTGTCTGCTAGGCATAAATCTTCACCATTCATTGCTAACTAAACTTGAGGGGTATTCATGTTAACGACGGTATCTTGTTTCTTGTTCGCTCAGTCGGCTAGGGTTTGGTATTGATAACGTATTGTGAATAAACAAGAGAGATAAGAGAGAGAATAATGTTGTGCATGTGTTATTTCATATAGCACCGGGTATATATAGGATACAATAGTTAGGGTTTTACTGAACCCTAAAATATTCGGAGATATTAATGGGCATCGATATTATATTTCATATCAGTTTTCAAAATTCAGCATGATTATTATACATATTCGTTTGACTACTTTTTGGTTCATAATTAAATTTAAATCATATGACCTACAAAATTCTGAAAACTACCCCTACAAGCCCTAAGGGCCTGTTCGGCATAGATTTATGTTTTCGTTTTTTTTTTTTGCAAAATTGAAAACAAAACCTGTTTGGTGAAACCGTTGAAATAAACAAATTTCATCTACTTTTTAGAAATTGAAAGCGGAAAACTCAAAACCACAAAAAGTGGTTTCATATTTTTTGTTTACGTTTATGGAACAACAGGCCTAGTTTTCTCTCTTCCCGGAATGTTGTCGGACTTCGCCGACTCTCACCGACTACCAACATCTGTTGAACCGCACCGGCTTTGAATCTCCGATGACCACTTCTACGGGCAAACGTTGTCAACAGAAGTTGTCGGAATCGCCGATTGACTATCACTCATTAGAGTCATTACTAACATATTTTGAGCTGCACTGTCGTTGAAATCACCTACAAACATGTACATGTCGCCGGAAGTATTTGTCGTTGATGTAACCACTATCTGGTTTATGTGGATCTTCTTCTCCTTTAAGATGAACCGCCTTATTTCACTCTACCCTTTGATCTAAAAAGCTCAATTCCAATTCAATTGAATCTTAGCTTAGATAAGCAGAGGAAACTCAAATGATAAAGACCGGAAGAGGATGACAAAAGCTCTTTTATTTTATAATTTGACAGTGAAGGCGAAAGTTTTATGCATTTTGATCAATTAATTGGGTCGGGGAAGGAGATGCACAAATGTCTTTTTTTCTCTCAAAAAGATGTATAGGTGTCTTCCATTTGGAAAAATATTGCAAAGCAATGCACACATGACACATGTCTTCCGATTGTATAGTAATGTACAGTACAATGCATATACAAAAGCATATAAAATATATTTTTTTAAAAACAAAAACTAGTTTCAAGTTTTAAAAAAACAGAAAACAAAAAACTAATAATGATACCGAATGGACCCTAAAATATTTGTGGTTTTCATTTTCAGTTTTTAATCCCCTCTAAAAAAAACTACTCGACATTTTTTTTGTGTTAGTACCCTGTTCACCTTTAGGGTTATTCCGGATTCGAGGCGAATTCCGGGTGGTTAGGTTCCAGTCACCTCCCAATTATTGTTGCAGGGGATCGAACACGGGTTCTCCCTGCCAAGTTCAGCCTCAATCACCACTGAACCAACAAACAATTTTTTCTTTGTAGTTGCATCACTTGAACAGCATATTTGCCAATGCATCATTTGAGTCAAAGAGCATGTTCCAATTGAACTTCCAGCCCTGTCACCTCTGCTTGGAGAGCCATGTAGGTTTCTCAAACAAAATCTTAATATACCATCTTCACATCGACATTATATGCTTTCAAATTTCCAATGTTATCTAGGAGATAAACCAGAACTTCATCGTCTTTCTCAGTTCTCAACTTCTCATCCCCTTGCAGGTAGTCTCTCTTTGTTTCTCACACATTGACACATACTACGTACAAACTACAAAGTAATAACTTGTATTCTTTTCCCCTTTCCCTAACCAATTCTCCTGTCTCAGTGACTCAGTTACATTGGATATTAGCACCCATGATTGTTGTTAAATCAATTCTATTACTGGGAATAATGCACAATGTTCTTCAGTTAATGCCTATGATTTAGTGAAAATCAGCTGAATTTGACTGTTAGTTACCTGCAAATCCCTTATTTCCCCTAATTTGTGTTTTAGAAAAAAGATGATGGGTGTTCACAACCTGTTTGATAAAATGCCAAGCTGGGATTTAAGTATTTAACTACAATTTAGAGTATGATAGTGTGTCTGTGTTAGTGGGGTTAGATACTACGAATTATATTACTATTGGAGTTTGTTCTTGCATTTTGTACATAACCAACTTTAGATGGTACCATGTTATTGCTTATACTATATGATTAGAGCCAGAAATGCCTGGTTCAATCCAGTCCGTCGAAATGGCTAGCCTCTTTTCACCTCTGATACACTCGAATGAAGGGACATCATAAGATAAAGGAGAAAGGGAAGATACACAACCTAGTAAGAAGAAACAATTTAATTTTATATCCTAGTGAATGGCTGACATTGTAAGTAATTATTTGAGTGTAATGTTGCCGTTGGAGGAAGAATATAGGAGAGACGAAGCTGAGAAGCTCGTATTATTGCTTCGCGAGTATAGTTGCTGTTGCATTGCTGTAGATGGTCCTCCTTTAGAACTGTTGTTATTGCTAGTTTGTTGCTCTTTGGTTGTTGATGATCCTTTCAGTTGTGTATCAGCCTTTGCACAATCTGCTTCTCTATCTTGCCTTATTTCCTTGAGCATGGCTGCTACGTCCTTCATGGTGGGTCGGTCATTGGGGGAAGGAGTTACGCAAAGTAACGCCACACCCACTGTCTGCATCATCTCCTCAACTTCTGATTCTGATCTTCCTTTTAACTGTTGGTCCAACACTTCTACCCCGCCTTTCCTTAGCCTCACCCACTCTACAATGTGTAAACCATCAGGTATGGTCGGGTCAATTGGTTGCTTCCCTGTTAGAACTTCTAACATCACAACCCCATAGCTATACACATCACTCTTCTCTGTAATCTTCATCATGTAACCATATTCTGCACATCACAAAAATAAAATTGTTTTTCAGCATAAAACTATTACATTGAAGGTAGATTATTACGGCGGAAAACATCATTGTGAGGGAAAAATATGCTTACCCGGTGCCATGTAGCCATATGAACCAGCAACAGTGCTGGAAGACCGAGCGAAATCCCTGTCATCAACCAGCTTGGCGAGGCCGAAATCAGCAATGTAGGCCTCAAAATTAAGGCCTATTAGAATGTTATTGACCTTGATATCCCTGTGAACTATAGGAGGAACACAATCATGATGTAGATAAGCTAATCCTTGAGCAGCCCCTAGGATGATCTTATACCTCAGATCCCACTCCAAACAACTTCCACTTCTTTCATGTAGGAGACTCCCTAAGCTTCCGTTGGACATGTAATCATACATAAGCAACTTTGTATTTTTATTCCAACAACAACCCAAGAACCTAACTATGTTCTTGTGGCGAATAGAACCAAGGGTCTTCACCTCAGCTGAGAAGGAGTCACGCCCGTTGTCCTTGATTCTGTCCTTCTGACATTCATGTTTGGTTCCCATTGTTGCTGGCCATAGCTTTTTTACTGCAATCACTTCTCCATTATCCATTTCGGCCCGATAAACAATCCCTGAGCACCCTTTCCCAATAACATTACTCTCCATTAGGCTTTTTAGGACATCATCAACAGAGAAATTCAGCTTTTGGAAAGGGGTGAATTGCCAAGGCCAGGCATCCATCCCAATCTCGGACTCGTTGTCATCTTTAACCATTTTCCTTGCTCTAGCAACTGCAACCACACCTAGAGCTACCAGTATGACGGTTAGAGCTACCAGCAATCCGATTGCCAATTTTAGCTTCTGTGACCGCCTTCTATTTCCTGTATCTGATCCCATGCCATCACCTATAAAGCATGAATCATGACTCTGTGCACACAACCCTTGGTTTCCTTCCAATTCTTTAGACGACAGCTGTCGAAATAGCTTGTTGTCAGGTAGAAACCCAGTGAAATTATTGTAAGATACATTTAGAGACACCAGATTATCCAACGCTGAGAGCTGCATCAGACTGCCTTCAAGCCTGTTGTGAGAGAGATCAAGTATGTTTAGTTTCCTTAGGGAAGAAATCTGCTGGGGTATAACACCTGTAAGCATGTTACAGCTCAAATTGAAAGCGATATCAAGGTTTTCAATTTGAAAAAGTTCCTGTGGGATGCCCCCTGAAAATTTGTTGCTGCTTAAATCTATCAATTGCAGATTCATACAGCTTCCCAGTGATGCCGGGATTGATCCAGAGAGAGAATTCCCTCTAAGTATGAGAGAATTAAGTGAATCTAGCTGACCAAAACTTGCTGGAATTGGATCCTGAAGCTGGTTGTTTGACAGATCCAGAGCTTGAAGCTTACTCAAAGATGACAGTGAGTCAGGAATGGAGCCCCTGATTGTATTATTGCTCAAGTTTAGCATCTGCAAATCTTTGCACTTGCTTATCTCATCTGGAACTGACCCAGAAAGCCGGTTATGAGATAAATCAAGAAAGCTAAGACTACCAAGGAATCCAATTTCTTTTGGAATTTCTCCTGTGATCCTATTGTTAAAAAGGCGGAGACGAATGAGGGACTTGCAGTTCCCAATCTCAGGAGGGATTGAACCTGAAATGTGATTGGAAATCAGCAGCAACTTTGTGAGGTTTTGAAGCTGAAATAGACTAGAGGGCAAGCTTCCGGTGAGTGCGTTGTGTGACAAATCCAAAGCTTGGAGGCTGCTGCTATTAGCCAATGCAGAAGGAATGCTCCCCTCAAGCTTATTCTGCCAGGCGAAGAGGACTTGCAACCCACTTAACCTCCCTAGCTCAGCTGGGACAGAGCCCGTTATCTGATTATTATCTACCTGCAATTGCACTAGCTTCGCAGCATTGGAAAGAACAGTTGGAATTGAACCAGAAATATTATTACTGCTCAGCATTAGCTCTAGGAGGTTAGGTAGGTTTCCAAATGATAAAGGTATAGTCCCGGATAGGGTATTCAATGAAAGATCAATTATTACCAAGCTTGAGATATTCCCAATCTCTTCAGGAATTGCACCAGACAAATTGTTCTGCCATAGCAGTAACTTCTGAAGCTTTTGAAGCTTACCTAGTTCTTTAGGGATTGACCCAGAAAGACTATTTTGGTATAGATACAAATTGACAAGCTCAGAGCAGTTACCTAGTTCAGGTGGGATCTCCCCTGATAGCATTGTTGTATAAACTGATATCGTCTCGAGTTTCCTCAGCTGGCCTAGTGAAGCTGGAAGAGACCCAGAAATCTTTGTATCTGCCAAACCAAGCACAGTCAAATTCTGACATTGCCCTAGCTCTTCTGGTATCGGCCCAGAGATGTCCTTGTTTCCGCCTGCCCTCAACGATTGTAGATTTGTGAGTCTCCCTAGCTCAACCGGGATTTCACCATTGAAGTTGTTATCAAAGAGTGAAAGATTTTCTAGGCCAATACAATCACCAAGCTCAACAGGGATTTCTCCAGTGAGCTGATTAGAGTTGACAGTCAAATCTTGCAGGTTCTTAAGCTTCCCGATTGTACTAGGGATACTTCCCACTAAGCCATTCGAGCTCAGATCAAGAAATGTAAGCTGCAGGCTATCCCCTATACTTTCAGGGATAGAACCAGTGAGATTACTACTAGAAATGGTTAGTCTTTGAAGGTGGCTAAGGATTGAGATATTTGAAGGGAAAGGTAAAGTTAATTGGATTGACTGGATGTTTATTTCAGCAACAAAGTTGTCTGAAGTGCAGGAAATGAATGACCATTTACAAGGGTTTTGGTCCAAAGGGTTCCAATTTGAGAAAGCAGAGGGTGGAGGTTGGGAAGAGCTGTGAAGCCATGAATGTAGGAAGAGGACTTCATTGTTTGCGTAAGCAAAAGATGTAGAGAAGAAAAGTGAAGAGAGAGAAAGAGTTAGGAAAAGGATAAGATGATGATGGATGTGGCGGTGGATACGGTGTTGTTTGTGGTGGGGCTTGAAGGGTTGCCTTGGCATCGGCGCTGGCATTGGCATTGGCGTTGGCATTGACCTTAAACCCCACATTTCTCTTCTGGTTTTTGCATTGGTTTTCTCTTTCTCTCTCTTTCGCTAGGACTGCTGCTTACCTATCAGTTTAAGATTACAATGCTTTCAAAACAAGCAAGAGGAGAAATTTTGAAAGATTATGAGTTTGTTTAGTTAGCCACCAGCTTTCACCTCGGGGTTCTGTGTTTTGTGTCTGTCTTAATATCCATTTTAGTAGCTTTGTAGCCATGCAACCCCATGTGTTGATGCATTGTTTTCCTCAAAATGAGGTCAGTGTAGTAAATTAGTCATGGGCTGTGCTTTAGCTTGGTTAATCGAGCCACTAACCTATAGTCACTAATGTTAATTATTGGTGCTGTTCTTTTCTTAATCTAATATATGTTAATTATAACTAGCTTTACGCGCGGCGCAAGCCTCCTAATCTTGTGGTTTTTCCGCTTGCCTTTATGTACCAAATTGAAGATGACAAACAAGAAGGTTTAACTGGAAAAATACACATAGTATGAGTTTGCTTTCGTCTCTGTAGGTGATATTCTTCACTAATCACTACTACAGGTGAAAAACTCGAAAAAAATAGATGTGGTTCGTATCAGAATGACATCGTTGTTTGAATCTTTAATTTTAAGGAGATGATTTATGTTAATTGTTTTTTGTTAGGGTTAAGTTTGTGAACAACACGCCTAGCTCATACACATTGGCGGATCTAGAATAGATACATGAGATTGGAATGCCTTTATCCCAATATGTTCGAAAATAACTGAATCTTTATTACCTCCCCTAGGCACGCCCAAGTATGGTGGGTTTAACACATGATCGTTGTTATTTCGAACTCCGTTCAGAAATTCTTTTCACTATTGCATCTTGATTAGCTTGTTAGTTACTCATTTATGCTTAGGGTTTAGGGAAAAAAGCAAAATCTACTACTTAAAGTTCAAGTAGTCAATCAAAGCATAACAATACAACTTTAGTGAATTAGAATGCTTTGAACTTGGAGTTATTCCCTCTTCTAAACAGTCGATATAGAACAACTAAAAAAACGGAGAAAAAATATATTTGAATTGAGCAGAATGATGAATTGAAATTGTATATTTTCAGTCTTCATTTTACCTCAAATACTCGTGTTGGATTCTCAACACTCGGAAATGGATATGGGCACTTTGACACTTCATTTTAAACCAAAATCATACAATTTTTTCGTAGAATAACCGCGTCGTACATTTGAAAACGTGTTCGTGTCTAAGATGGGTAACACAGTTTTTGGTTACAATGAGAAATGAGCAACATTTGGTTCCTTGATTTCAGCATATTGTTCCACCACAATTAATAAAAGTCCAATTTACAGAGAAAAATATACACTTATGTACAAAGTTTTCAACAACTCCACATCATGTTTTGGCCCCATTTTCTTCAATTTATGTTTCAACGTATATAAATTTCAAATAATCTTTGCTTTTTACCATTATTTTAGCATGCAAGATGTGTTGAAGAATCTTGGACTCGAGTATCAATAAAAACACCCAGAACTCTTTCTCTTTCTGCACTGCTTCTTTCTATCTTTATAATCACAACATTAACCACTAATTACTGTCCCTTTAAATGTTAATATACCACTTATGCATGGTAAATGTTTTTATTACCGTGCAAAGAGAGAGCGCCACAAAAGATAATGATCAGACAGATTAACGGAATTCAATATCAGGTTATGGATACCACATTTCACGATTTTCACAAAATTACCTCTCGTTACAGGGATACTTTTATAAAATAGTACTAAGAATCTATATAAACATATAAAATTATTTAAATAAAGAATCTATTAGCAAGGATTAATGTATAATTAAATATGTTCCTACTGGTACAGTATCTTTTCTAATTAAGCTAATTACTTATAATGATAGGCCATATCTAAGGCACATGTTCAGCTATATGAACACAGTAAACGAAGTGCCAAAAGGTTCCTTGCTTGCATTTGTCAAAGTCAACATTGAGCACTTGCCATATACTCTATAAAAAAAATCTCTTCTTAAAGACTTACATAAGTTGCATTACATAAGTTGCATTACATAGTTGGAGGACTTTTGGTATGGAAACGGATTTAAAGAAATCACTACTGTTATTAGGTGTTTGTTAGAGGATCAGGGTAACAACTATCAATACCCGGTGGTAACTCATTTTATCGATATGATACCGCTTTGAAACCCTGCGGTAACAATTACCATTACCCTTCTCAAACACACTTCTTTCCTTTTCTGCTAGATCTACACCTACTTCATTGGTTGGGGACATGCAAACAGTTTAAATTTTGGGGGCATGCAATCAGTAAAAATTTTGGGGGCATTGCAATCGGTTTAAATTTGGGTTTAAATGGCATCGTAGATTCATATTTCCAATTTGTTTTTGTTCCTGTTTTATCGGAGTTAAGCTAAATGTTGGGGTCTAATCTTTTGGTTTTTTCACCCTTTAGGACCTCAATCTTTTTTTTCACCTTTTGGGGACTCATATTCATTTTCCGGCCAGTTAACCATAGTTTAACTCACCGTTAACCATACTATCACTCAAATAATAAATTAGGACAAAGGTTAGGGTCCAACTTTTTGATTTTTTCACCGTTTAGGACCCGAATATGTTTTTTCACCTTTTGGGACCTCATATCCATTTTTTGTATACCAACGTTATTTACTATAAAAAAAAAATCAGAAAATGCAAAAAAAAAAAGTTAGCGCTCAAATTAATAATTATAATAATAGTTATTAATATTTTTATTTTTATTAATTATTATGTAATAATTGTTATTAATATATTTAACAATAATCTAATATATATATATATATATATAAAGGAGGCATATTTGCTGAAATATTAGAGCGCCACCTAGGATTACTAATGGTTTCGGCCAATGAAAAATAAGATTTCTAATTTATTTTTGAATTAAAAAAATTGATTGCCACGTAGATAATTAGGTTCCACGTAGATATTTTAATTAATTAATTGTTAATATATACAACTCCATCTAAAATCAAACACTCTAAAAATTAAAAAATAAATCTAAAATAAAAGTCATCCAAAATCAAACACTAATTTAATATATAAGATTTAATTTAAAATGAAACATTAATCCAATATTAGAGCGCCACGTAGGAAATATATATAATGGTTTCCGCCAATGAAAAATAAGAATTCAAAATTAGTTTTGAATTAAAAAATTCGAGTGCCACATAGATAAATAATTAATTGTCACTTAGAAATTTTTATCAATTAATTATTCATATTACGTATATATATACAATTTCATCCAAAACAAACACTCTCATAATTAAAAAAAATCTAAAATAAAATTCAATGAAAAATAAAAAACTAATCTAATATAATATATAAATTGGTAAATATATATATATAGGAGTTTTATTTAAAACATAACAATTTAATAGAATTTGTGCATCATACGGGTTAAAATCTAGTAATAATAATAATAATAGTAATAATAATAATTCATCTTTCCCAAACCCCATCATACAATTAAAACTACATAGTACTCTTCTCCAAACATCATAGATAATCTTTACTCATTCATAAGACCTTTAATAGTTGAAACTTAATTTACGTAATCCAGTAACAACTGATTTGAATATTTTTATAGAAAATTTGAGGTCGTAAATTTTAATTCGGAGATTCCTGATTAATTTTGATCGAGTTAAGCATAAATCATTTAAGTACCTCATCAAATATGAGCATCAATAAACCAATTGTCTTTACTCTCATAAAACAATCAAGAACTGTATGATATTGTGATCAAAATTAGAATTCGTTTAAAATTAACCTATTTTTATTATTTTTACGTTTTTGTGTGGACATTATTAATATTCTTCAAACAAACAACAAACAATTGTGAGGATATACCATCAATGGCGGATCTTCCTAACAACTTGGGTCTCGGGGCGGAAAATTCCGTAGTGTATTTTTAGTTCCTCCATCCCCGTAAACATTTGAGTATAATTGTATGAATATCGTACTCTACTATATAAATTGCTTAATTCTTTTATTGTCATTGGACACGATAATCGAATATATAAAATATGATCAACTTGTAAATAATTATTTGCTTCTTTATTCATTAGATTATTTGATACCCAAATCAATTTATATATGGGCTAAGTTTATGAATTAAGTTACATATTATTTCAATTTGAGCTTATTATATGTTAATGTTTAGAAACTTTAATAATTGAATTGGAATTACATGAAAACTTGAATGAGGTCTCAAAAGGTGAAAAAAGAAAGTTCAGGTCCTGAAAGGTGAAAAAACGAAAAGGTTAGTCCTCAAAATTTTGATTTACTTTAACCTTTTAACTCAAGGACCTAACCTTTTAATGTACTCTAGTTAAATTTGACCGGAAAAGGGGAAAGAGGTCCCAAACGGTGAAAAAAAAGGTATAGGTCCTAAACGGTGAAAAGTGCAAAAGGTTAGACCCCATTTATTAGCTTAACTCGGATTTTTTGGTTGAAAGTTACTTTACCACGAATTTCAATCTTTATTGGAAGACTATAACTGACAATTAATGTTCCGTTTGGTAGGGCGTAAAACGTTTTCATAGAAAATATTTTTTCGCTTTCAATCATTTTACGTTGTTTGTTTGGGCAAGGGATTGAAAACAATTTATCATAACTCCCTCAAAAGTAGAAATACTTTATCCATTTGAAACGGAGAGAAACCATTTTTCCACCTTTCTTCCTTACCTCCATCTCTCTTCTTACTCGCAATCTTCAGTATCTTCTCCCATTTTTTGAAGCAACCAAACAAAGAAAAACTAGTTTTGAATTGTATTTTCCCTTAGAAAATGTTTTCCATGGAAAATCATTTTGCACTGAAAATATTTTACACCAAACCAAACGGAGCTTGAGTAAAAAGTTTATTGTTGATTATTATTTGGGATGTATTTCAAGTCCATTGCACGCAATATATTCAATGAAATGCATAGAAGAGTTCTAGATTTTTTTTTTTAATGGAAAGATACAATAACTGATTGTATTTAAGAAAACTAATCGTTTGTTGCAGATTGTGTAATGTGGCAGATGGTTTTTCTTAAATTTGTGGAAATTCTAAATTATTTTTTTTGTTTCAATTGGGTTAATAGCTTTGATGTCAAATGATGTACAACGAGTGCCCCAGAATTACAGTAGTAATGTGTGATGTAAGGGATTAACCTTTATTATACGGTTTATACCAAACAAATGGAAAGTACATACAATACAAGTGGTTTATTTCCGGGGTTTTTATTCGACGTCCTCAATCGCTAAAAACGCCCGCGTATTTATGGTAAAAGGACGATTTTACCCTTTTTAAGAAAATTACCCCCATCTCCATTCACCCTTCCCCTTCACGTTTTTTAAACTTTTTTTGTTGAATCGAAATTAATATATAAACAAATAAATTTTTTAAACTACAATATTTAAACAAATACTTCTAACAATTTTATTTTTTTCAATTATATTAATTACTTTAATTATGAAATTCAGTAATTATTCAATTCTTTTTTTTGGCAACACATTTTAAAATATTCGAAATTAAAAACGAAAAAATAAACAATTTTTTTTTATTTTTATTACATTCGTGCAGGAAAAAAAATTAAATAAATAAAAAATTAATTCAATTTTTTTTAAAACACAAGGGCCGCCCATAATTGGCGGCCCGAACCATGGTTGGCCCACTCGAAATTGGCGGCCCGAACCATGGTTGGTCCACCCGGAATTGGCGGCCCGAACCATGGTTGGTCCACCCAGAATTGGCGGCCCGAACTATGGTTCGTCCACCCGAAATTGGCGGCCCAACCATGGTTCGGGTCGCCAATTCCGAGTGGACCAACCATGGTCCGGGCCGCCAGTTCCGGGAGGCCCTTTTGTTTTTTTTTAAAAATGATTTTTTTTCGTGCCAGGTAAAAACGAATGTAATAATAATAAAATTTTAGTTTATTATTTCGTTTTTTATTTCGGATATTTAAAAAAGTGTGCCAAAAAAATGAATAATTACTGAATTTCTTAATTAAAATAATTAATATAATTGGAAAAAAATTTGTTAGAATTTCTTGTTTAAAAAATGTATTTGTTTATATATTAATTTCGATTAAAAAAAGTTTAAAAATGTGAAGGGGAAGGGTAAGGGTAAAGGGGTAATTTTATTTAAAAGGGTAAAATTGTCCTTTCACCATAAATACGAGGGCGTTTTTAGCGATTGAGGACGTCGAATAACGATACACTTTTTCCCTTAGTATATACTCCCTCCGTATTTATTTAAGAGATACACTTGGTCGGACACGTGTATTCAGAAGAAGAATTGAATGAATTAAAATAATTTAAGGGTGGGATTGGGTAGATATTTTAATAAGTAAACAAGTGGGGACCATGTCATTTTGGGGGGTGGGAGGTGGGGTGGGTAAATTAGATGTATTATTTAATTAGATGGTGGGGTTGATAAGTTACTAAAAATAGCAAGTGTATCTCTTAAATAAATACGGCCGGAAAAGACAAGTGTATCTCTTAAATAAATACGGAGAGAGTACTAAACAACTTAGGTAACAACCATTACCATTTTACCTCCTTGTTTGTTTTCATTCCATTCCATTTCCAAGATTCATGCTTAATATGCACTTGATGTTTAGGGTATGTTTCTTTATAAGTTACGGAGTATTTTAATTCATGTTGATTTATTTAATTTAGTAAAAATAAGTTTAGAGAAGTTAATATAAGTAAATATTCTCTTCGTTCCATAATACTCGTTACACTCACCTTTACATAGAATTTTAGATGATAAGTGGTTGTTTGGTTATCAATTGTTATTTTATTGAAAAAGTATATGTGATACTCCGTCCATTCCTGAAAGTTGTTCCCGTTTCGCGAATTGATGTTCCTTTTCGTTTTCTCGTTGTTATTTTTTCCTTTTCGGCAAATTCCCCTTTCTACCAATTTAATTTCATATCATATCTTACATTTATTTTATTCATCTACTCACTTATTCTCATTTATTTCCCCACCCACCTTATTTAATTCATTATTCCACTTACTTTATTTAATTTATGTATTTATTCATTTATCTCAATTTCCTTATTCATAAAGTAGAATCTTAATTATTTTATTATTTTCTTTTACAGTCAACCATTATAAGATTCTAACTTTCTTAATTTTCTATCCGATTCCAAACGAGAACAAAATGGAACAAAAGGAATGCTCCGTAGTAGTTAGTGGGTTATTTTTTAATGCAATGAGAGAGGGTGTTGTTACCAAAATTTGTTAGTGAGAAAAAATACATTATAATAATTGTTGGGTCATTTCTAATTTGCAAATGTAACAAGTATTACGAGACAGATGAAAAAGGAAAGAGTAACAAAAATGTAAGTTCAAATAAGTCCAGTTCAACAAAAATTAAAAAAAATTCCCAAACAACTTAACAAACAAATAATTTTTTTCAGCAAAAATGATTCTAGATAAGTTAATTTCAGTGAAATTCAGTTGAACAAAATAAAGTGTTAGTCCAGGGAAAAAAAGAAAAAAAAAAAAAAAACTTATACCACACCATGTCCTTCGGAAGTGTTAGTTTAGGGAAAAAAACAAAGTGTTAGTAAAAAATTTCTGCCCCAAGATGAGGAAGTCATTTCGGCATGCTGTGATGTGTTTCACATCACAGGGGCATTTTTGTAAATAAATTGAATTTCAATGGTACATGTTTTAATTGTAATGGTACATGTTTTTATCGTAATGGTACTTTCTTTTTAATGAATGGTACACAAAATGCCCTGTGATGTACATCACAACATGCCGAAATTCCGCTCCCCCCAAGATTCAGTTTAAACTCGGTTGTGATAGTTTGTACCTGACTTGAAATAACTTCAACTAAAAATTTGGTATTTTGCACTTAAAATAAGTTGAACGACTTAGGGGCTATTACAAGATTATCAAATCAAATTAAGATCCGTCAAAAACATACTATTATACTTAGTTGAAAATGACTTCTAAAAATCGTACTGATTGTTAGATGGGAAGTCACCCATGCTACATAAGATAAAACTTGTAATGTTCCTAAACCTCCTAAATGACATCATAATTGATGTTTGTACAAAAATTACATGCATCATGTAGTATGTACATAAGTTGGATCCTAAACTAAGTAAAATAAATGTGATTGCATTCACTTCACTAACACTACTCAATGAGTTTGTTTGAGGAGACAAACAAATGGCTAAGTGGATGGGTGTAATAAACAACAAAGAGTATTAAACTATTAATAGAATATAGATAATCCACAATCCTATGGTAGTGACCTCGGGAATTTCTAACTCATGGAATCTCACCACGTTTTGTTTGTCAAAACCGTACTTGTTCCATTTTCGATTTTCCTCTTTCCATCTTATGCCCATCATTGAACTCGGTTAACTTGACCCGACCCAAATTATCCAATCTGAATGAATTGACTGCTATCTTTTGTATTGTGTTTTCTTGTAATTAAAAGAAATTTATAAAAAAAAAAGGGAGGAAAGTGAAAAGAATAAATGAGTAGCTGATGGGAAGTGAACGCAGGACCGGTGGTGTAGCATTTGAAGAAAAAACCACTAAGACACTATTTGTCTTTAACGTAGTTTAACCCACTGAACTCGTACTGATACCGCCACTGTCGTTCATTAATGACAAATTCTTATTTGTCACATTGAGTAACTTTTACATCATAAGTTATAATTTCTAAAAAGAAGAGCAGGCGAACCTTAATTCTTAAAAGGACTACCTATTGCACCTTCAAAGAACAACAAAACTTATGTAAGGCCTAAAAACATAGCTGTAAAAAAAAAGGCTAAAAACAATTACCAAGTATTTTCAATCTTGATGGAAATTAAATTCTTACAAAAGCGATCCTGCTCTAGTACGTATTTCCTCTGTTTCTGAAAATTCTTTACGCTTTGGAATATGTGTTTAAAATATGAAAACTTTGACCGAAAATTCTCACTATTATATACATCAAAACGTTACACGTAAGATCTTGTTAGATTGGTCTCGATATGTATTTTCAGAATATCAACTTTTTATAATTTTTCCACAAACGAAAATGGATATATTAGTAGTTAAATATTGCATTAAAATCCATACAAATAGTAACTGTAAAGAACTTTCTGAAACGGAGGTAGAACAAAACACCCTACAAAGAGCCGCATTTTTTAGATGGTGCGGCCTAAAACATAATAAACGAATTGTTAATTTTTATAGTCGTTTTTTACGGAGCCGCCGATGTATTAGATTAGATAATATATAGACACCAAATTAAAGTATAAATCTAATGAAGATAAAATCTAAAAGAAGTAGTGAATATAATTTCAAGATTCAAACAAGAACGATTAAAGTAATTACGAAATTAAATACTTAAGAATCTTGATCTAAAAAACAAAAACACCAGCTAATTAAAAGTTGATAGCAAATTTAATAAACACGGTGAACCGTGAACAAGTAATAATACTTTGTTACAGTACAGTGAATTTGCGACCGTCAAAAGTAGTCGGAGAAAAGGGACAAATTAATTCGATGAGCTTGCCGGCTTCATACGATGATCCCATGATGACCCGTCTTTTGCTTCTTGCATACCGGTTCCTCGCCGTAGTCCTCCTCTGTAGACATGATAGCCGGCATGGTCGGATTATCAACTTGTGGTAACGACGACGGCGCGGTCGTAATCATACTTTTGACATTATCATAAGTAAGTTTTAATTCATATAAGAAAAACACTTCCAACGCCTTGTTTTTGGTTGATGATCGTCGTTTAACGGCGTTTTCATTCCCTTTGATTTTCATATCAATACGACATATAACAAAATCCTTGTATTCTTCCTTACTGCATGCTGGCATAAAATCTGGAAGGAAAGAGTACTCATGCATCTTCCACTCAAACTTGAGTTTGGGTTTAGGTTTCTCCACTGTTATTACCTCATTGTTATTATTAGGGTTTTTAGAATATTTTTTACTTTTTTCATCACCAACCTCCGAAAACTTCAAGTATTTATCATACCCAATTTGGTTACCATCAATATCAAGAATGGGGTGACGACTCTCCCCGTTCCATGTTCCATACTCGGTGCCATAGTCGTCATAAACTCTACGATTGTAATTTGAGTTTTCTTCCGACGACTTTGTACCAGCTTTCTTTAACTTTGTGAAGAAGTAACCTCGTATTTCGCGTTCCCCAATGCCGAACTGCATTACGTCCTGGAAGAAGTAGAAGGGATGATGTTTATAAAGATCAACATCATTAATAAAAATATGTGTATATGGTGGGAGTTCTTCATCACAAATCTTCTGATTAAGGAAGTAATTAAGAAGTTGATATTCCGTAGGTTTAAATCGGAATCCCAATGGAATTTCGAGGTTCATTGTTTGTTCATCAGGTTGCTGCATCATATCTTTGTTATTAAACCAAAGAAAATACCGGTAATGAAATGGCTTAGTGATAATATGTTTGTTAATGAATTAATTAGGATGTATAAGATGATTATATATATAGAGGCATTCATAAAATACCTATTAACAATTGATTTAGGTGTCTTAACAACTCAAACTACAGATTAATTAATCCTTAGACGTCAAGATAATTAAAAGAGAATTAATATGTTCCTATGACTTTCCTTATTTCTATATGCATTTCTAACTCTACTAGGAAATCAAATCTAATTCAAGTGCTCAAACAAACACTTCGGTTGAAAAATATGGATCAAGACGGGTATTACGGGCCTTACATATCGGCCACATTGCATAGAAATATTATACGGACTACTTCGTAATTTGGTACTCCGTATATCATACGAAGTATTACTTACTCCGTTTAGAAGTAGTTAGTAGTTACGTACACTATTTTGACTTTCACGTTTGTCAATGCACACATTTGACCGTTAATATCTCTAATTATCTATTACTAAAATAATTTGTTTTTTTGATAATTTTAAAAGCAGACAATCAGGCTAATTCAACCATATTTTTATATGATAACATTTATTTGTTATATACATGTAAAAAAAGGAGTAAATGTTGTTATATATATAGTGCATAAAGTGAAAATGGTGCAACTATTTCTAAACGGAGGAAGTGCATTTTTTTGAGCTTTCACGCTTTAAAATACCCAACATTATTTTATTTTTTAAACGTTTTTTAAAAGCTTAATATGACTACTTTTTAGTTGATGATATGACTATATAGAGCATGCTGCACCTTAAGAACACTAATATATAATTAAAAGAACATCTGGTTACGAGAAAATAACATCAGTATATTTTTTTTTAGGTTTCTAATAAATAGTAAAATAATATATTATTTTTATAACAAAAAAGTGAAATATTATATCGCATGAATGTCATGTTCTTTTACTTATGCACATATGTTCTTTTGGTGCAACATGCTCTATATGCACCATGGTCCATAGTCAACAGATTACACAAACACACGTACAATCCAAGTGTGTAGCTACTTGCGAGCGACGTACCTAAAAACATTTCAAAAAGATATCTCAGAACTTCGTATAACGTTAGTCGTTAGGGTTGGATGGATCGATATCCGACCGATATTGTTATCGAATTTGATACCCAACCACCAAAAAGTCAATAATTTATAATCAATCTAATAGAATTCGGGTGACTTATAAATTATAACTAGTTTTTGCCTGGTTCTACGCACGGGCTATATTTTAGGAAACTCAATTAAAAAAATGGTAAATGGACATACCAAAATGATTAAGATATAAATGTATAATACTTCACTGGAAACTTTCACTAATAATTTTGATAGTACGTAGACAAACTAAAATATTCAAGATATATTGGGTGGAAGCATTACTTTTATGGAAATATATTATGAGCTCCCATAAGGCCACAAATACATTTTTAATTAGGAGTAAATCTTTTTATCCAAAGGGTTTTAAAAAAATGAGAATAAGAGAAATATGCTAGTACGGAGTAACTAAGTTAAGCATATGTATTCTTTGGATTAAACCAAAGAAATCCACGAATCTTCAATATGCTAAGAAATTCACCGTTGTTGTTTGTTGGATTAAAAATTATGTTTTAGTTGCCAAGTATACATGAAGTTTCGCACCATAACCTTTGCATCACAATCAAGAAAACTACCAAAAAGGAAAATGACCTAAAAATTAAGAGTTGTTGATCAAGGTAATCAAACATGATATGTCAAAATTCTGGAAAATATCAAAGACTAAACCATTTTTTTAAAACTCGAAATTGTGCTTATAGAGTTAGGGGTATGGTAGTAGTAGATGACATACAGATTTCAAACAAAAATGCATCCAGGTTTATCGGTTTTTAAGTCGTTTGTAAAAGAACTTGAAATATGATGACGATTGAGGCAAGTCAAGCAACGGGATGCAAATTAAGAAGATGCACCGTTGATTTAAATGGGCTAAAAAATGAATATAATGATAACATTAACTAATACCAACCTGATTAGAAGAAATATTTTTCCAGAAAATAATCGGGTGGGCATGATTAGAAGTTCATAACATAGTTTTAACTTCCACCCATCTATAGGAAAATAATAAAATTATTTAGAATGAAGAAATTTAGCAAAATAAGTTAGGGAGGAATGTCGTTCTATAAAAATTTGTAAACATGTAGGTTTAATAAATAGTCAAATTCATTAACGCGAGAATTATAACCATCTGAAACGTTTCTCATTCTTGATTCACCATAACCACCAATGTATGATTGGAAAGGGAATGAGAAACGTTTATGAATCAACGTATAACACCATAACCATTTAATTAAATTGTTCTAAACGGTTAAACTAAAATTAAAAAGGGAATGATGAAATGTTGAGGTGACTTATTATGTATTAAATGAAGAATTGATTATGTATTTCTGGCCATGTGTCTTCTAAGTGGTGATGATTATGTGTCCTCCACGTGTCTTCAAAATAGTGTTGCTTACGTGTCATTAAGATGGAGTTGGTTTTCTTTTTTAAATACTAGGTATTGATTTTATCAAACTTCCATTTTAATCTCTAGTTTCTACGTTTTAAATACGTAACTTAAATTCTATTCGGCAAAACTAACGATACCGGGTAGCTTTTATCATTCGAGTAGCAGATAGTGGTTAGAGTAACGGGCAACGTAAATTGTAGAGGATAACGGTTAGCTGTCAAAGTAGCGAATAACTATTATCATTGTTCGGTAAAAGTAGTGGTTGAAATTGTAAACAAGAAAAGCTACATATACTGTTTAAACCTTTATTATAATTTCCGCATACGTCACCCATTACTAGAGCTGTCAAAACGGTTATTCGAGTAGGATTCGGATCTGGTCATCTCAGGTCTTTGGTCATCTCAGGTCTCTGGTCATGATCTGGTCTGATCGTGTCTGGTCATTTTATCACCCGGGTGCAGGTCGGGTTCAGGTCGAGTTCGGTCAGGTTGATTATTTGTCGGGTCATGTCGGGTTATTTTTTCATTTCGGTATAGGTCGGGTTCGAGTCAGGTCTTTTTCTAGTCGGATACAATTTCGGGTTCGGGTCTTAACGAGTCGGGTTTGAGTCAGATTTGTAGCAGTTAATTTAGGGTTCGGGTCAAGTTCGGATCGGATAATTATCGGGTCGGTTAAAATGCAGGTCGAGTTCACTATGGGACACGGGTTAAGACCGGGTCCGATAACTATCAGGTCTAATCAAGTTTTAATTAACCTTATAATTAACCTTTATAAATTTGGTTAAATTTGATTTAACGCTTTTCACTTGTTCTAGATTTAGGTAATTATAAAAAATAATATTAACTTGATTTAAGTTATTGTTTAGTTAGGTCAATGACAAATCGGGTTGTCAACCGGTCGCGTAAAATCAGGTAATGGGTTGTCACGAGTTGGTTCACCGAAAGTTTTGATCGGGTTATAATTGGTTTCGGGTTGACATCTGGCCGGGTGTTGAATCGGGTTCGGGTCATTTTTCGGTCGGGTCAGTTGACTCAATTCTGTTATCTTTTGGTCGGCTGCTCGGGTCCAGGTCATGCATTAGCGGGTAAGAATCGGTCGTCGGTTTTAACGGGTAGGATACGATCGGTTACGGGTTTTCTATTTTAACAACATTTCGGGTCTCGAGTCGGATCCGGGTCTTTAAAATACAGGTCGGATCAGTTTTTGTTAGCTCTATCCATTACCTTTAAATGCTACTAAATTTAAAGTTTGACAGAACATAATAAACCGCTACCTCTCCCTCTACCGCTAATAGCTGTTACTTTACCAAACACTTGTGAATTTTACAAATAACCTCAAACTAAAACTGATTTGGATTCCGAGCGACCCGATTGCCGGCTTTTGTCGTAACAAAGTACTATATTTTGTTTATTCGAAATAAAAGAAAAAACCTTAAAGAAGAACAGCAAAAATTGAGAGGAGTGAAGATGGCCGGTTCTTGTTCAATTACAGTTTGTGGCGTTCTACCCATCTTACCTCGTCGTCGAACCCGCTTCAAAACCACTAGTCTTTCAAATTTCCATTCTCAAATTCTTTCCTCCAACTCTTGTTTGAGTCCAACCACTAAATATCTATTGCCAAAACTCCAAATTAGCGGGATAAGAAACCGGAATTCCCATGCTGTACCCATCATCTTCGCTGCTCAATCAAATATCATTCGAGGTTAACATTTTATTTCATTTCCCTCATTTTTATTTGATAGGTTGTTCTTAATTCCTGTTTATTTTGATTCAATTCATCTTTCATTGGTGATTTTGATTAATTTTGTATTTAATTTATGAATTATAATTATTCTTGTGATGTGTTTGTTTAATAATTTCTGCTATATTTTGTTAAAGATCAATGTTTTAATTACGAAAGACTCAATTGGATTTGTTTAGTAATTTAGTTAGTTTAAGGGTTCCTAATGAATTCTTGTGGTGGAGGAATGGTGGCATAAACTCTGGGTTGGGTTTTGAAGTGGTGCAAGAGTTACTTCTCCTATAGCCAATTGGTTTTAAGATGGAAATTCATTTCGAACAATGAGTGGTCTAAACTCTCTAATGATGGGAGCGGCTTATGCCCATTTGAAAATGAACAGATTTGATATTTAGGCCCTCTAAAATTAAGATAGGACTTCACTTGAAATTCCATCTATGCAGAATGTGCAAGTTGAGCTGCCTTATTCGGGTTAGAATGAAATAGTTCGAGTGATTTAGATTTGAAAGCAGCTGAATTTGTAGTGTGTTTAATTTCGAGCTTGGATAACCAAGAATGCTCGCTAATCGTATTTTGCCTATGATAAGCATGTTAATTGGCATTAAGGTCCAACCATAACCTAAGTATCAATAATTCATATTTCAATAGACGTATAATGTGAAGCTAGTTCAGTCAAACCTCATACACCTTTGATCAAGGACATTGCATAAAAATCATCATATTTTTTGGTCTCCGGAAATTCTCTTTACTTCTGTTGAACAATTTATCATACTGAGTTGAGTACTTTTTATTTTTGGAAAGTAAAATTAATTCATTCATAAAAGAGTTGTACGACATCTAAGATAGAGATCAATACTAGCAAATACAAATTAATCTTATTGTATAACTAGTTACCGTATGAAGTGATTGATCATAGTCATGCAATGAACGACTTAAGACTAGAAAAAAGTAAATCAAAAGGCTGAATGCATATGCTTAAACAACTCCTTATGAGTTGGAATTCCATATGAAGTTGCTTACTTGCTATGCTTGTATTTTTCTTTATCATTTTTCTTAGTCAATCAATAGCCAATATGAGTTCAGTTCCCAAGTTGTAACTCCATTGACATGTACTATCTGGTTTGAAGCAGCCATTCAGAAAGTTTTCAAAGTTGGCAAAGACGGAGTTGAGGCAGGAACCAATCTTGTGCCAGTAAGATCCTTTGATGTCTAATGCAGCTATTTCTGTTTACCTCCTCTTCTAATATATCTATTTAATTTTCAGGATTCTGTTCCGAGACCAGTTGCAAGGCTGTCTGTAACAGTAGTTGCTGCTGCTCTTTCTCTTTTTGTGCTTCGGTCGTTCGTGTCTACAGTTTTCTTCGCACTGGTATGTTCGTGGTCTCTGTTTGCAGTTGAATAATATACTTCATAAAAGTTTTCCCTTTGTTCCTTTGTGCTCGCTTAAGTACAGTTACAAAAAAACAGATACTATCTAGCAGATATGATCTTGGGTTCTTTTTGTATGCATAAATTGTACTCCGTATTTTAGATGCTGCATC
Organism: Spinacia oleracea; assembly: GCF_020520425.1. Taxonomy (NCBI): domain Eukaryota; kingdom Viridiplantae; phylum Streptophyta; class Magnoliopsida; order Caryophyllales; family Amaranthaceae; genus Spinacia; species Spinacia oleracea. The sequence continues at coordinate 130,865,173 of NC_079492.1, read as the reverse complement.
TGTTTTTTCAAATACGAAAATTACCTGAAGCATTTTCAAGCACAATGCTAGTTTGGTGACACATTGTTCTGAAAGTTTTTCCTCCCTTTGACAAAGCTTATCTGTAGTATAATCCTAGTGATACATTGGATTGAAATGGAAACAGCATATTGTGTTCATTCATTTAAAGAAAAAACGCTGAAGTTATCTAGAAGTTGTGTAATTGTCTAATGGAGATACAAAACTAATGATGTGCTAATGTAAATAACTGGCGAATAACTTAAGGGTGCCTGTCTTTATTGTATGGTTTTTGATTTTTGTTGGTGAAGGGTTGGGGTGTCAGTTATCCAATCCAGTCCCAGATAGCTTCTAGCCTACTATTGACCGGGCTTAGAGTTTTGAATTGAACCTGGAATCTGGACTCAATCCTTTAGTATTTGAAGTCTAAACGAAAGTAATCCTCGCCTTAACTGTTTGGATTTGGACTTGGTAAAATTTGAAACACAAAAATTTGCTCCTTGCATGATTATGTTACTAATTTTCTGTAGTTTGAAGTTAACAATTTCAAGTGAGTGTGATGTGAGGGACTGAGAGTTTATGGTGTCATAATTGTTGAATTCTAGTGTAGTTATACTCTGACATGGGGTACATTTCTCCTTCCTCAAACTTGGCCATATACAGTTTTCGGTCTGTGTGTGATATTTTTCTATTCATGTTCTGCATGTAAAGAACCAATGTTCATAAGATGTTTGACAAAACCTAACTTATTGTCTGTCAACTGCAAAACAGGGTTTCATGGGCTTTGTGTATTTCATTTATCTTGCCCTGAACAAGGACAAAGGACCCAGGGTGGATGACAAGCCTGGTTCTACGGATGAAGCTATAGAAAATGCTAAAAAGATCATGGATAAATACAAATAGGTTGCAAGCATAACAGTACCTCTTCTGTATTCTGCTATTATTTTGAAACGTAAATATGTAGTTTGTTTGAAGAATATGTGGATCCCAGGAATCATGAATCTGCTATAAATTGTCTAGCCGAAGCATGGAAACTGGGGATTTTTCTTCGGAAAATGACTGAGACTCTGAGAGTCCAATCGCTAGGGGTAAATACTTGATTATGACACGGGCATCACACATATTTTGAGTGAAATTTCTTTGGCAGAACCAATGTTTCTCCCTCTTTCTGGTTTTAGCATTTGTAGTCATTTTCCCCTTCATTTTTCTTAAGGAATTAATACAACTTTTTGCAAGAAATTTACTTGAAGAAGTTCTGTCTTTTTGTCCTGGCTAATCTAAAAGATTATCAGGGATTATATTGAAGCATTGTTTTGCTTATAACTTGTGTCAGTTTCATTAACCAGACCCCCAGATTCCCTTTTTTCTTGGCTTCGTAATAATTAAGGGCTTGGTCTTCACCCAGGTACGTTCCTAGGCTGTTACTTGAAACCAGGTATATGCTGTAGCCTGTAGAGTCTAAATTTTCTTTTCAGAAAATTTTGACTGCTTGTTCCTAGAAAAAGTTGAACTGCTTTATTGTAAACAAGAGGGGCATATATCATCAACTGTCAAGTTTGAATTGTACACTTGTTCATTCCGATCAACATTATTACCAATTAAGTGATGCAATTTTACAGATTTTACAAGGAAGTTTAAATCATACTCCTAATAACGAAAGGAAATGATTATTCTTGTTGAGCTCTAATCTTCCATGCTAATGATGCAGCGCAAGCCTTCCCCATTCTGCATTAACTCAAAAGCCTTGTTGATTTCTGAGAAGGGCACTCTGTGGGTTATGAATTTATCCAGATCCAGCTCCTGTAAGTTTTCAGAAAACACAGTTAAATCAAAGAGATATTTGCTTATCCCCCCATCCCTTTCCCCTGTTTTATAGAATTTTGTTCAAATTATTATGCTATTATGATCTTATCATGTAGGGAAATATAATTGCTAACCGATACAAAAACCTGATTAAAATCCACTCGAAAAATTAGGGCCTTGAATTTTTACTTGTATCCCAAAATTACCCAAAAAGCCAAAAATAATTACTGAAAGTGATTGCTCTCAGAACTCGATTTGTTATCGAATCTGAATTTTCCCTACCCGAAGTCTGACAGAACCGTAGGAAGGGTCTGTTTGTACTGATGGATTATGGTTAGACCTCATTGTTGTATTATTAGCCTAATGACATAGTTGCCTCTGATAAAATAAATTTTTTATCCAGGGTCAGTTTACCTGATTCATGTACATTTCAACAACAGCTGGGAGGTCCGACTTGGGCTTATAGTTGCCGAAAAAAGTCCCTTTGAGAGTTCTCTCATTAAGCAAATTAATGGGCTTAGTCATAAAAACTGCATCCTTGCTGGGAACTCCACAAAGCACAGCCACTCCCCATCCCTGTATAGACAACCCGAAATTACAGAATGCTAATGAATCTCTGGTTTGAATAAAAATACATATAATTTCATGTATTTCTCTAAGAAAAAAGACTAAAACACATACATCATGAACACACTCAAATGCAGACATCATAACATCCACATTTCCGGTGCACTCGATACTCCTGTCAACTCCTCCATCTGTCATATCCCTGATAACCTGTTTTAAGGAATGAGTTCACCTCAGATATACACATCTGAATCTCTTGAACTGTGATGAAGAGATGTGAACGTTACCTCTTGAATTGGTCTATCATGGTCTTTTGGATTAACAAAGTCTGTTACACCGAACTTCTTGGCTGAAAAGAAAATGGTGCAGTTCATTAGGCACGCAATTGAATTGTATACCCTGGTTACCCCTTCTTTCTCGAAATAACTTCACCCTTTCAACTCCAGTGTTTCTCAAACTTCTCTTACTTTTTTTCAGATTTAACAAACAATATTTATCCTCATGCCATCCCCAAGTATGAAGTTAATTTTAGAACGGATGGAGAAATATTATACCTTCCTCGAACCTGTCAGGATTTCGAGCAACCCCTATGATTCTTGATGCACCAGCAATTCTAGCACCTTCAGCAGCCTTGGCAATATAGAGACAGTGGAAAGAGTAAGTTACAAATAAGAATAACACTATAAGCTTATATAGAAGGGTCTATCTTTCTTTCAACTCAGCCTATTAACTTACAGCAAGTCCAACAGCTCCAAGTCCGAAAACAGCAACAGTAGAGCCTTTCTTTGGTTTTGCTGCATTCAGAGTCGCGCCCAAACCTTGAATTGAAACAGAAGATAACAGCAACTTTTAAGCTTTAAATCTCAGATTTTCTGGTGAAAATGGGGAAAATATTGGATTTTATGATTTGGAAACCTGTTGAGACACCACAGCTGAGGATGCAGGCTTTATCTAAGGGTGCCAATGGGTTAATCTTGACAAGACAACCAGAATGAACTACTGTATATTCACTGAAAGTAGAAGTTCCAATGAAATGGTTGACAGGATTTCCATTGAGAGAAAACCGTGATTTCCCATCGTTTAGCATCACTCCTCGATAAGGGTTCATTCTTAACAAACTACACATGTTGCTCTCTTCGGATTTGCAATGGCGACATTCCCCGCATTCTCCAGTAAAAACTGGAAGAACATGATCCCCTACTTCGAAATCAGTCACTCCCTCGCCTATGCTTTCTACAATGCTGTCAAAATTCAAACAGAAGTTTATTAAAATACATTTAAACCTCTATTAAAATTAGCAATAATAAACTTTGAAAGATTTTTTATTAGTTAGAGTTCGTGACACAGGCTAGAGCTGCTCGAGCCTAAGTTTGGGTTTGTACGAGCCAAGGTGAGCTCTCTAGCTCGGCTGTTTATCAACCATAGTGGAGGATGGGTGGGCATACCCGGCTGCTTCATGGCCGAAAATACGAGGAAACAAGTGTGTACCAGAACTGCCCTGCAGATTAGAGGGTACATACTTTTCAGTTGTTGAAAATTAATAGGTCAGAAACCTCAAGGGTTACAAGAAAATATGGAAAGCTTTTTACCTTGCCTTCCCAAAAGAAAAGGTCAGTACGGCAAAGAGTAGTGTACTTGATCTTAACTCTGACTTCCAAAGTCTGTGGTGGAGCAACCTCTACTTGCTCTATCACCAGCGGCTTCCCGACCTCCCATGCTACCGCAGCTACACAACAAACCAGAAAAAAGGAAATTAAACTCTTACAGCAAGAAAACTCATAAGCGAAAACAGCCTAGTAGTTAAGACGGCGAGTCTGAGTTTCATACCTTTGCAGGGAATCACAAGACCAGCAGTACTAGACATTGGTTATTTCTTCTCTCCAAAGTTCCCTGATGAAATTCTCCGGACAGTATTATAGAATCTGTTTCATAGTAGAAATTAGAAGCTAAAGACGAGTATACTGCAGACAAAGATGATAAATGAAGTAGAGAAACACAGATGAAACAAGATTTGGTCCCAAGATTAGATAGTGGGTGGACCTCTGTTAGTACATGACTCTGAACTGAGCTTTTCATATCCCTACCAAATTTGTTGCCTAAGTAAAGAAGAAGGTTGTACAAGTCTTTATCAGTTAACTCGTTGTGTATGTTTTCTTCCCCCTTTTCTTGGCAAAGGGTATAACAGTTAATGGGTTACTGAGTTGGCTCTCTGTTTAAAACTTCACCACACATTTTTAACACCATATCTTCTGATTTGGTACTTGTATCAAGTTATCAACAACCTTGTTTCATAACGAAAACAAAAATTGAAAAAACGTTCTTCTCATTGCGAATATTCTACATACTCCCCTAGGCTGGAGTATTTGTCATATTATTTCAACCTCTTATGATTAAGGATTGACGTGATTGTCCATTATAAATAATTATAATGGCCGTGAATGTTTATTATTTTCCCAGGGCTCAATTGATTTCAGAGAAGAGCACCGTGTGGGTATATCCGTATATGAACTTCTCGAGAAATCCTATTAAGAGGTTCAGCCCAAATGAAGCAAGCCCATTCTCACTTAGGCCCTTTTTATCTTGTATTTTCTGGTGTTTCCCTCTTTTCTTTTTTAGCTAATATGCTGTTTGTTTTCTTCTGTTTGGAAGCAAGGCTATTCTGGTCTTTTGTAGTACTAGGTTAGCCACCACAAATGATTGGCATTGTGGTATTTAAGACAAGGTTTGTAAGGGCAGCAGTCAAGTAAAGAATAACAAAAATACTTGGGCTACAAGTTTCAATCTTTCTCTTCCTCTCTTTCCTAAAACGATTTCTGTAACTCACTGCATTTCATTGATGAAAATCTTCATGGTATCAGAGCTGTAGGAGTTCAGAACATCGAGAATCAGAGTGAAGTATGTAAGAGTGAAGTTATTCATAAGAAATCACCTTAAAGTTTCCATCTTTATAGCCACAAAGTGAGTGAATCTGAGTGAAAACAGTTTCTGTAGCTATGGGATCAAGGTATACTTTTTCAGATATGCAGAACCTCTTGTTTATTCATCCATTTGATGGACCTCTCTCCATCAGTGTGACTAAGCTGCAAGGTGCTGCTGACTATAGAGCGTGGAGAAGGTCATTTGAGATACAACTCTCATCCAAAAGAAAGCTTGGATTTGTCAATGGAACTGTGACAAGGAGCATTGAGGATGACACCAATGCAACTCAGTGGGACACTTGCAATGATCTGGTAACTTGCTGGCTTCACACTAATGTTTCTGATTCCATTAAAAATTCTATTCTGTTTATTAAGAATGCTCATGAGGCCTGGAAACAGTTAGAAAAAAGATTTATGCTTTCTAATGGATCTAGAAAATATAAGCTTAGCAAAGACCTGTTTAATCTGAAACAAAATGGTAGGAAAATAGATGAATATTACACTGCTATGAGTAGTCTTTGGGATGAGATAGAATCAATGAACATGCTGCCTATGCTCACAACTGTTGCACAAGATGTGACAGCTCTAATGAAAGCCATTGAGACTCAGAAAGAAAAATCAAAATTGTTTCAGTTTCTGAATGGACTTGATGATTTCTATAGTCCACAGAGAAGTCAGCTGCTTATGCAATCACCTTTGCCATCTGTTGAGTCTGCATGTGCAGTGATACAGCAAGAAGAAACTCAAAGAGATGTCCTGATTCAAAATGGTAGCTTTGACAGTGACACCTCTGCTATGTATAGCAAAGGTAGTGTGAGTACAGACAGAACTGTAACCTGCACTGCTTGTGGAATCAAAGGTCACACCAGTGAAAGGTGTTGGACTGTTGTGGGATATCCCAAATGGCATTACAAGTATAACAAGAAGCCTGGAAACAAGGGTGAAAACAAAAACCAGTTCTCTGGAACAAGGTGGTCAGGTAACAAGGGAGCCACCTCAAGTGGTGTAAAATCAGCCAATACAGCACAAGGGATGAGTGAAAAAGATGATGAGATTGTTTTCTCAAGCTAGCAGCTGGAAAAGTTGTTAAAACTGATACCTCAAAGTGCAGTGACAACACTTAATGTCATGAAACATTCAGAAACTGATGATGAGTTGGATAATGATTTCTCTGGAATGATGACATGCTTCAATGCAAAATGTGATGAATGGATAATGGACTCAGGTGCATCTGATCACATGACAGGAACCCTAGACTTGCTGACAAATGTGAGAAAAGCACCATCAAATGTCACAATCAACTTGCCAACTGGTGCAAGGGCAATGATAACTCATTATGGTGACATCACTTTGTCAAATGGTCTTGAGATGATGAATGTGTTGTATGTGCCTCAATTTAAACACAACCTGATGTCCATCCATAAGTTGGCCAAAGACAATCTTTGTGATGTAATGTTCTCACCTAGGACATGTACAGTTGTAGATTCTTTGACAAAAGAACTCAGAGGAAAAGGTGAAATGAAGCATGGTCTATACTATTTGAAAGGACCTGATGATGAAACAAGAAGAATAGTTGGAAATGCAAGCTTTGGAACTAACTTGTATGATCTCTGGCATTATAGATTGGGTCATGCACCTAAGTCAAAACTCAAATATATCACTTGTGTCCAACCTTATCTGAAGGATAAAACTCACACATGCATAACTTGTCCTATGTCTAAGTTCACCAAGCTGTCTTTCTCACTGAGTGACTCTCATGCTGCTCAACCATTTGAGTTGATACATATTGATCTCTGGGGACCTTACAGAGTATTGGCAAGAGGGAAATATAGATATTTCATGACAATTGTGGATGATTTCTCAAGAATGACATGGCTGTACCTGCAGAAGCTCAAATCTGAGTCTTTTGAAACAATAGTGATGTTCAGTAACTATGTGAATACTCAGTACAATAAAAAGATCAAAATTGTCAGGTCAGACAATGCACTTGAGTTCGATGATGAGGGATGTAAATTGTTCTTTGCAAAGATGGGAATCATTCACCAAACTTCTTGTGTAAAGATACCTCAACAGAATGCAAGGGTTGAAAGAAAGCGTAGACATGTTCTTGAAGTGAGCAGAGCACTGAGGTTTCAAGCAAACTTACCTCTGAAATACTGGAGTGAGTGTGCATTGACTGCTGTACATCTGATAAACAGACTTCCCACACCAGTTTTGCACAACAAAACCCCTTATGAGGCTCTGAACAACTCACCTCCAAACTATGATCACTTAAGAGTGTTTGGTTGCTTAAGCTTTGCCACAAATCCAGACCAAACTGGTGACAAATTTGAACCAAGGGGTGTGCCTTGTGTCTTTCTAGGGTATCCTGCAACTCAAAAAGGATACGGGCTTCTAAATCTCTTGAACATGTCTCAATTTGTATCAAGAGATGTAAAATTTCATGAGGACATCTTTCCTTTGCACAAAGAATGTGTGGCAAGCTACATGAAACCTCTCCCTGTTCAAATGTCAATACAACATGATTTTTCAGATGACATAATAGAGTACAGTGATGACCATGATGATGACTCTCAACCACACCTAAACACAAACCCAAACACAAGCCCAAACACAAACCCAAACACAGAGCCCCACACACAAACACATCAGCCAAATGAACCAGTGCATCCACCACCTCTAAGAAGGTCTACAAGACCAACAAAACCACCCACTTGGATGGAACACTATGTGAATCCATCTATAAGACCCTCTGCCAATGTTATCACTGTGACTCAATTTCCCTTGGATAAACAATTCAGCTGTTTCTTGTCTACAATGATAAGAACAACTGATCCTGTGCATTTCAAACATGCAGTTGCTCACAAACACTGGATAGATGCAATGAATACAGAACTGGAAGCATTAGAACTGAATGACACTTGGGAAATAACAACCTTGCCTCCTGGAAAACATGTGATTGGATGCGAATGGTTGTTCAAAACAAAACACAAGAAGGATGGTAACATTGAGAGGCATAAATCAAGAGTTGTTGTTCTTGGAAACAAGCAGATCCATGTAATTGATTACAGTGAAACATTTGCCCCAGTGGCAAAAATGACAACAGTGAGAGCTCTGATAGCAGTAACTGCAATGTTTGACTGGTTTGCAGTGCAAATGGATGTCACAAATGCTTTCTTGCATGGTGAACTGCAAGAAGAGGTATACATGAAAATGCCACAGGGATACAATGGACTTGGAAGCAGGATATGTGTGAACCAGGGGGAGCTTGCACCATCAGACAAAGTTTGTAGGCTGATCAAGGCACTATATGGACTCAAACAAGCACCTAGACAATGGTTCAGCAAACTTTCAGATACTCTCATAACCATTGGTTACATTCAGTCCAAAGCAGACTATAGCTTGTTCACAAAAACAACAGAAACTACCATAACCATAACTCTGATCTATGTTGATGACTTGATGATATGTGGAAACTCTATGAAGGAGATCAATGAACTCAAAAAGCTGCTGTCAAAGTGCTTTCACATGAAAGACCTTGGAGATCTGACCTACTTCTTAGGCCTGGAAATAGACAGATATGATTATGGCTTTTATGTGTCACAGAGGAAATACACCACTGAGTTGCTGAAAGAATTTGGTATGAACACCTCATCCCCACTCAAACTTCCTATGGATGTTCATATCAAACTGACTCTAGAAAAGGGAGATCCCCTACCAGATCCTAAGCTGTACCAAAGAATCTTAGGGAAACTGATCTATCTCACAATCACTAGGCCTGACATCACCTTCACAGTGCATATTCTTTCTCAATTCATGCAGAATCCAACAACAGTACATATGCAAGCAGCAAGGAGACTTCTGAGATATCTTGTAGGGACTGCAAATCAAGGCATCCTGCTAGCATCCTCATCATCTGCCCAACTGACAGCTTACTGTGACAGTGATTGGGGAAGCTTCCCTACATCAAGAAGATCCACTACAGGTTTCTGTATTCTCTTAGGATCATCTCCTATATCATGGAAATCCAAAAAACAAACAGTAGTGGCACGTTCTACTGTAGAGGCTGAGTATAGAGCCATGGCTCTTACTGCTTGTGAAATCACTTGGCTAACAGCCCTTCTAAAGGATATGGGCCTCCAACATCTTCCTACAACTGTAATGAAGTGTAATAATCGTGCAGCCATTGCTATTGCTGCCGACCCTGTGCTGCATGAAAGGACTAAACATATAGAAATGGATTGTCATTTCATAAGAGACAAGATCAACACTGGAGAAATAGTCAGTCACTCAATATGTCCCTTCTCATGCTCAAGCTGCTGATGTTTTCACCAAAGTCCTTAACACAAGACATCATTATGATCTTCTGAGCAAGCTTGGAGTGCAAAGTTCACCCACCACTCAGCTTGAGGGGGAGTATTAAGAGGTTCAGCCCAAATGAAGCAAGCCCATTCTCACTTAGGCCCTTTTTATCTTGTATTTTCTGGTGTTTCCCTCTTTTGTTTTTTAGCTAATATGCTGTTTGTTTTCTTCTGTTTGGAAGCAAGGCTATTCTGGTCTTTTGTAGTACTAGGTTAGCCACCACAAATGATTGGCATTGTGGTATTTAAGACAAGGTTTGTAAGGGCAGCAGTCAAGTAAAGAATAACAAAAATACTTGGGCTACAAGTTTCAATCTTTCTCTTCCTCTCTTTCCTAAAACGATTTCTGTAACTCACTGCATTTCATTGATGAAAATCTTCAATTCCTAAATAATCTTCAAGATTAACCAAATATGCTTATCGGATTGTATTTTTGTAAATATGTTGAAAATAAATATACAATCTAAAATATAATTGCTATTTTAAAATAAATAAAAATAACAAAAAAGATAAATTCTTTTATAAAAGACAATGTACATCTAATATTCAGACGTTGACAATTTATTTACGAAAATGCCATCTATACTTCGCTCGTTAATGTCGAATCCAACTATCCAAGTGCCTATGGGCGTTGATGTCGGATCCGAGTACCTATGTCTGACTTGAGTATGCAAGTTCTGAGTAACATATAGCCTTTTATAAGTAATTTGATGTAATAAAACATACACACTTCGAATTTGACTGTTTAGTAATCCACACCTCTATTTATTCATAGATGAGAGAACGGCCGCCATCTACAGCAACACTTTATAGAATGTAAACTCTTGATTTTTTTTTACACTATTAATCGTTGGCCATCACCTTACTAGGCTACTAGCCTAGTGTCTGTATGAACTAAAAGCCCAATAACAACACTTCAGAGGATTGTTACTTGTTAGTTTGTTATTGGCTCTGGTTTATTTCTCTTGGCTTAGCTTTCTACAGCAGCTGCAACTGTAAATAATTAAATAATTACTGTACAATTTCAGGAAGACAAGACGTGGGTAAAACTAATTACATGGTATGAATATAAGTCCAAGACATGAATACTAAAAAGCTCAATAATAACACATCATATTAAAATTATTAATCCAATAAAGATAAACAGAGGTCCTTAAATATATTTTTTTAATAAGTGATGATTCTACACATTCAATTCAAACCACATCAAACTTATACTACATACAAGTTAATTTAATTGTAGAGTGTACATATCTATTACGGGATCATTTTATAAATCATGTGACAAGATCATTTTCTATATACAACCTGTTGTACCATAAATATGATACAACTAAAGCTATTTATATGCCCATATGCTCGACTCCTGTATATATGCTTGGTTGTACAGTGAAGGTTTTCCTCATTGGGTAGCTAATTAGCTATAACCTCCTACCTAATTTGGTAAAATAAAATATTGGAAGCTTATTATAATATGGAAGAGAAAGGACAAGGAAGACACAGGAGTAAGATGGGTAACGAGTAACGACAATACTTGTACTATGACACAACTTTAGTGTTTGACATGGTCCAGCTTTGCCCTTTTGTGTTAGCACGCTAAATATAGAATTTTTGACAAGTAGAAATAATTATTATTTGTTTTTGAGTTTTAATTATTAAAGATTAATTTTGAGTTTTAATTATTAAAGCTTAATCTCTACCAAATCTTACAAAAAATATGCTCTATCTATCTTTTTTATTTTTACTTTTACAAAAAAAAACTCATGTTATCTTATCAGACTTTGATTATTCTGTTGGGACTTTTTACTTCAACTTGTCCACTAGCCAGCCCTACAACAAGGCTGCAACTTTAGCATATGTAACAAATAATACGTTCTGGACTACTACTTAATTTTAGGAAAACAGCCTTCCATTATTACTTTGAATAAAAATCTGCAGCAATTAGATCTTCAATCGTAAGGCACCGTTCTATCCAAACTCTGTGTTGCAAATAAAACAACTAGAGTATTATCTCGATGTTGCTATGAATCATGTGAAAAATTGCCGCGTCGTGGTGATCTATTGATGTAAAAGATGACTCAATATTGGTAACCAAAGTATACTAAGGCCCACAAACCAACCCATGCCACGCATTGCATTCCCCAAGATCCGAGCCTCACCGGTGCGAGCGTGTATGTCCATCAAACCCTCCTACTACTTTCTTAAACAAGTATGTAGTACATAGTGCTTGAACTTAAACGTATATATAAGCCCAGTTACGTACGTATTACATACAAGTGCTATTTTTATTTTGGTAGGCAAGGAAAACGTCATAGACCCATACTAGAATAAAAATCTACGCTGGTTAATCCGCATTAGATTAGTGAGCAAAGTCTATCTGAGTGCGTGGGGTGAAAGTAAGGGAATCCCACCTCCCACGTATATTATCCCCTAGTAGGTTAATCCCACAATATCAACTATTGTTGTAACTATTTTTTTTTTTCTTTTTATTATTTGACGGAGAAGAACTATCGTTGTTATTTCGTCATTTCTTTAAAACATTTCTATCTATTAGGCTAGTAGCTATATGTGACGGCTATTTATAAGAGATTCTAATATGATAGCCCCAGCAATGATAATGATACTCCGTTTACTTTTTTTGGAGGAAGATATCGATTATAATTAGTAAAGATTAATATATTAACTGTATAGTTGCATGTAATAATAATATTGACACTATTATTAATTTATTACGGCGATGGTGAATTGGTTATTGGTGATAGTCTGTTAGATGACGATGGTTCATGATGTATATGTAGGAACTATGACTAATAAGAACAATAATTAGAACAAGCTTATCTGTAACAATGTCGTGGCGTGACACCAATCACTGCCCTAAAGTCGAATTTGCCCCGCTAAGTACACGCGGACTCGTAGCAACCGACCCCCAGGGATACACGACTCCAATCCTTCGGTGTACGACGAAGAACTAGATTGAGAACACCCTTAAGCAATGCCCAGAACAACGGAGGTTTTGTGTTTTTATTTCGGAGAAGAGGAGAAGAACTCAATTTTCTGTGTCTTTTCTGTGGAAAAGGATGATGAATTTATAGAGAGTTTTTGGGAAACTGTAACAGCCATAAACGGCTAGTGGAGCAGTTACTGGAGTAATGGGGAACTCCAACAGTCATAAAACGGCTAGTGGGGTTAATGGAGCAGTTTCCAGAGTTAGTGGGTTGATTAAGTCTCCCGACTTAATCAAACTGCCCTTGACCAAAAAGAATAACCCGGTCCACAAAACCCACGCCCGCGAACCGCATTCGCCAAGTACCAAGTACCAAGTACCAAGTACCAAGGCCCAAGTACCAAGTACCAAGTACCAAGTACCAAGTACCAAGTACCAAGGCCCAAGGCCCAAGTACCAAGGCCCAAGTACCAAGTACCAAGTACCAAGGCCCAAGGCCCAAGGCCCAAGGCCCAAGGCCCAAGGCCCAAGGCCCAAGGCCCTCGCCCGAGCCCGAGCCCGGCCCGGCGCGCGCGCGCGTGTGTGTGTTGTGACCACCCATGCCACTCTCAAGCACTCTTAAACAAATGATTAAAGGGTAGTGCAATATATAAAGAAGGTAGTATGTGGGTTTTTTATCAATGTGGGACAATTGGGTTTTCATTCTTTTGAAGCATTCCTTTTTTGGAGGAACAAACTCCAACAGTATATAGCTGACAACAACAATAACGATTTACGACATACAACAAAACTTGGGAAAGTAATGAATCGTTGACTTCGAGGCAAACTTTGCAAGTTAGAAATAAGAAAATATGCAAGAAACTTGTTTGGACCATTATTTAAATCTCCCACATTCAACAAAGCGTTATTAATACTTATATCAGTCATCTAATAACCCCTAACGAATATGAAGAGAGTAAAGTTGAATTTTTTTGGTGCGAATGAGCCACGAGGGCAAAGTAAATTACAAATTGGGGCAGGGGGACTCGAACCTGAGACCTATTGTACACAGGCCCTCAGTCTTAACCACTAGGCCAAGACATCATTGGTGAATTTTGTAATTATTCATCATTATACCAGTATTAAAATATTCAAAAAGCAATGTGTTATCGTAAAATTAACCTTAACTCTAAAGTTCATTTCTGTAAATTAAGAAAGTCGTCGTCGATGGTAAGGCTAATATCACTAGTGGAAAAAGGGTCATTTGCATCGCACTTTTAAGCACATTTGCGTCGCACATCGTGCGTGGCAAAAGCTCTCGACGCAAATGACTAAAAGTCATTTGCGTCGCACATTTGTGCGACGCAAATGAACCTTATTTGCGTCGCACAATTAGCTAATGTGCGACGCAAATAACTTTTCAGGCATGGTGCTGAAAAGTCATTTGCAACGCACATTAGCTAAATGTGCGACGCAAATGACTTTTCAATATGTTAAAAAAAATGTCATTTGCAACGCACATTAGCTAAATGTGCGACGCAAATGACTTTTCAATATGTTAAAAAAAATGTCATTTGCAACGCACATTAGCTAAATGTGCGACGCAAATGACTTTTCAATATGTTAAAAAAAATGTCATTTGCGTCGCAGATTAGCTAAAGTGCGACGCAAATGACTTTTGGATATTCTAAAAAAAATGAGCTGCTGATTTTATTTAATCCATAGATTAAATAAAATAAGCAGCTTTCAGTACTAGTATATTCAGAGCATAAAAATAAAAGTAAACTAGGTGAAAATTTTGACAATATTTCCTTTGTATTTGACCCTCCCCAATACCGGGAATGTTATAATACATTAATATATACCTGTCAAAACAGTTTACAACCCAATAAAAGGCAAATTCACCATAGATCAACCAACATGTTGATAACCTAACTACACTTTAAACATAAAAGTTTAAGTAAATATTACAATAAACTAGCTAAATATCGACATTGCTCATAATGTAATCAGCCCAAAGAAAACAAACAAAAATAGCAGAACAATCACATTCTTAGCAACAAAGGCAATACATATTCACCCTTATTAAGAAAAGAAAAACATTAGAGTTGCATAACCCCAAACCTACTCTCAACAGGAGGTATAATAGTCTGCTAGTCTTGCTACCATTTGCAGTTTGAATTGCATTCAGAACAATTATATTCATATAAGGAAACAATAATTAAACCTCAATTATATGGGAACATTTCAGAAAAAGTAATAAACGCTAGCAAGAATTGGGGAATCAACAACAGAACATTAAAATTTGAACTTAGACCTCACAATAATCAAACACACGAGCTGTTATTTATTGTATGCACAAAATGGCAATCTGAAAAACATGTATCATTGGATAAGCAACTGAACATTTCAAACATAAGACATCCAAGGTGAGCAAGGGTGAAACCTGTAATCAGGTCTAAAGTCATGTCCCCATTTTGAAACACAATGTACTTCATCGATGGCAAATAAAGCTGACATCATACAGTCCCAAGTGACAACAGCAGGGCATTTAGAAACAATTCAAACTACAAGCAATACCAGATGATGTACAAATGTGTTCACCTAAGCAGTGTTTCGAGGCAAACGTATACAACGGAATACATGCCGTTCATTGCTTTCTTCTCAACGGTGTTATCTGGTTGTCCTGATCCAAGGAAACATGCAGAGATGCCATGTTTTGATAGCTTTAAGCACTGGTCATGCATCAAGCTTATCAATGGAGAAATCACGACCACGACCTTCCCTGTCAAAAGCGCAGGTAGCTGAAAGCACAGAGATTTCCCTGTAGAAACATTAAAGCCTCAAAAACATTGACACAGTATATACATTGTACAAAGGATTCAAGAAGAAATGCACAGAAAAGGGAGAATAAGAATCAGAAAATAAATACCAGACCTTGTTGCTGCAAGAACAAGACAGTCTTGCTGAGAAAACCAAGCACCAAGAGCTTCCATTTGAAAACTTTTCAACCCGGAGTACCCAAAATGTTTACGCAGCAGGCTGTTGGCTTTCTGGTCCCAGTCTGGTCCAAGTTCTACATCCTCTACTGTTCTATGGGCTGAGTTCAGACTGTAAGATGTCAGCGAAGATTTCTTCGAGGTTCCAAAAGACTAAATTAGTTATTTTTTCTGTCATATATGTGGCATATGTGTGTCTATTAAGTTCTTGCTTCTACTGCAGGGTTGCCTAGCAATCATGGTAGACAAAGAAAAAAATCCAAAGGTAAATCTTACTGAATTTTTTCAACTGGATGGACTATATGTTTCATGATACTGTCTTAGCTAGTTAATGAATCTCTTTTAAGAGTTCGACATAATCAAAATCCTAAAATTAAAATCAAAATCTAGGGTTCAAACAATCAAAATTTAGATTCATCTGAAATCAAAATCCTAAAATCAAAATCAAAATCAAAATCCTAAACAGATTCGACATAATCAATAACAAACTACAACATCTGAAATCAAAATCCTAAAAAGGTCACATTACATCAAATTCAATTCAACACTTAATTTATCATCAAATTCAAATCAATCACTTAATTTATCATCAAATTCAAAGCGAAACTCATAAAAAATTGAAAAAAAAATACTTGAATTCACAAACTAACCAACATAACTAAACCCTAAATTCAAATGAAAAAAACCAGAGAAAATTAATTGAACATGGAAATCAAGATACTCAAATTAACAATCCAAACAATTGGGCAAAAAGATACTCAAATTCACACATTAACCAAAATAATTAAACCCTAGATTCATAAGATTTTTTTTAAAATGTGCAAAACTAATTGAATTTGGAAATCAAGCAATATGACCCAGCGTGTTTCTTACCCTTCAAAAACCAAGCAATATGACCCGCCGGAAAATGCAAACCAATCGTATTGACATTTTCGCGGCGCCGACACCTAGGGTTTGCCTCTTCGCGGTAGTTTAGCATGTTTCTTAGAGGCAGTTCGGCGTATTCGGCGTTTCTTAGCCTTTTTCGCGGCAGTTCGGCATGTTTCTTAGCCTTCTTCGCGGCGCCGACACCTAGGGTTTGCCTCTTCTTGACATCGCAGATCTTGAATTTTCAGAGAAACCCAATTGACTATATTTGTGACAACTTTGGTGAGAGGAGATGTCGAAAAATAAGGTTGATATTGTGTTGTTGGAGGAGAGATGAAGAGGTGTTGGAGTACCAACAATGGAGATTCTAAAAGAATAGATGAGAGAGAAAGATAGAAGAGGCGGAAAGTTTGCGGTGTTGGTGTGGTGTGCTGGGTCAAAGCGAGAAAGTACATTCCTAGGTGGACACGCATTGCATCGCAGATTTACAAATCTGCGTGGCAAATGACTCTAGGATGCTCCTAGAGTCATTTGCCACGCAGATTTGTAAATCTGCGATGCACTTGATTGAGTCATTTGCCTCGCAGCTTTGTAAATCTGCGATGCAAATGACTCTGGGGGGCATCCTAGAGTCATTTGCCTCGCAGTTTAACAAAGCTGCGACGCAAATGAGTAAATTTTATGCTAAAATTTGTTATTTGCATCACATGTTCAGAATGGCGTGGCAAATGCGGGGATGCAAATAAGCCTTTTTCCACTAGTGTATGAGTAGCATTAATTAAACGGATTTTTCATGAAATACCCCTTAATTTTCACGAAATTCACCAAATGCCCCTCAACTTTCAGAAATTCACCAAATGCCCCTCACCTTTACTATAATACTCAAACTACCCTTACTAATGACGCGTTGTTAGTCTGCCGTTAGCCTTACTTTCTAATTCACCAAATACCCCTATAATGTAACTTATTTCACCAAATACTCCTATATTAAAATATAATTCACCAAATGCCCCAATGTAAAAATTACCTTCTTAAAGCCCAACGGCTGGATTTTGGGATCGACCTGGTACGGTGTATGTGCTTATTACAACTACAACACAAGGACTCAACAAGAAGCAGAAACTACAATTAACATCCTGCAAATCTGCAACCATCACTACAACAGCAAGCATGAAAGAAGCAAACTTAACCAGCAAGCTTGCATCCTACAAGAGCATCACATAAGTAGAAAAACACAACAAATGAGCAAGCTTGCATCCTGCAAGAGCACCACAGAAGCAGAAAAACACAAAAATTGCACAAAGCAACCAGACTACACACAACAGAAGTCTGCAAATCAGACTGCAACAACAGAACCTGCAGCCATCATACACCACAACAGAAGCCAGAGAACTATAGGAGCAAGCAGAAGCAGCACCAACAAATAAATCACCAACAAATATTATGATTATAAAACAAAGTAACCGGGCTTACTCTCAACAAATAATTACGAAAATAATGAACAAAACCAAGTATGCACAGCAACAAAGGTCTTCATTAATTTAGTTCGAAGTCTTCCAAATAAAGCCATGCTCAAATTAAAAATACAAACTATCATTTAGCACAATAATTCTGTCATCTTGTTAACACTGTCACACTATAGGAGCTTCCAATAACGGAACATTTAAGTCAGACTTTCCATTGACACGTACTGAACCTAAATTTTCGATCTCCAACCCTGGTAAGAATCAAGAACAAGTTGATAAGCTTTCCTCCTGAACTTGAGTAGTGGATGTCATAACAATCAATAAAGTCAACATTTTAAAATATTATTATTAAGGTTTTGATCCAGTTTCAAACCCAAAATTTGTTAACCAAGTCAACTTGCTATCCACATCACAAGAAGGAATATTGAACTAAAAAGCAATGCTCTTCTTGATAGATCAAATTTAGCTCAAAAAAATTAATCAGCTCATACATTAAGTGAATCGAGTTATCGTTTTAATTGATCATAAATGAATCAAATTCATGCACCAATTTGATTTCTAAAAGCCTTAATTACTCCTGAAATTGCAAAATTAGAGCTTCGGAACCAAAATTTACCCCTCAAATTGCATAAACCAATTCAATTCAACAACACCTAAAATTCAACGCGCAAAACATAAAAAGTGCCTAAAAATCAAGTCAAATTAGCGGACTAACTAGATACCACACCATCAAACTCCATGAACTTAGATAATTATTTAAATTCCAGAAAATTTACAACAAAAGTGAAATAACTATGATGCAAAAACTGAACGAAAATGATTGAGCATTTATAAATGAAATTTACCTCAATTTTCCCGAATAAATTGAACACTGAAATGTTTCGAGTTCTAGAAGAACAATTACAGAAGTGAACAAATAAAATTAGGGTTCCGAGATTCGAAGGTTGGCGGTGAATTTGGGGATGAGAATGAGAAATTTGGCAAAGTTTCGTAGCCACGTCGCTTTTGCACTCAGAGAATCAGGGTGCACCAAAATTTTGAAGGTTTTTGAGTGATTGATGAAGCAGTAATTGCGGTTGAATGTTGAAGAACAGGGGAGAGAGAGAAGAATTTTGATAGTCGCGTTTTTTTTTAACCGTAAAGAAGGAAGTGGTTGGGTGAGGCGCAAAAGAAAAATAAGGACAAAAGAGTAAAAAGCAGCTAACGGCGACTTAACGTCCGTTAAGTGTAAGGGTAGTTTAGGTATTATAGTAAAGGTGAGGGGCATTTGGTGAATTTCTGAAAGTTGAGGGGCATTTGGTGAATTTCGTGAAAATTAAGGGGTATTTCATGAAAAATCCGTTAATTAAACTTCCCATGGGAGGAATTTTTCAACCTTGTGAAATTTCGATAAGAAGAATTTTTAAACCTTGTGAAAGTCGTCGAAAGGCCTAGTACGTATGAGTAGCATCACGTAAGTTACCATCAATAATGCAATTAGGCAATTAGCTGTACAAGTAGCCAAGTAGAAGTGTAAATAGTTAACAAATACTTGCTGCTGTCGTAACTATCGCGGCAAATTAATCCATTTCGGTTAGTTTATTTTAAATAACAAGACCGACACAACCGCTACGTCAAAATAAGTTAAATTAAACAAACCAGAAGAAATTAAACGAATGTATCATACTAAAGTCGTACTGCACTCATGTGTATATGTAGGGTAGTTGCTGCGGATCGAGAAACCTTACAACATTAAAACAACTTGTAACTATAGATCTAGTCAGGGACGAACCTACATAGCTTTAGAGCTAGGGGTTTAAAAGGACCCCATTATTTTTGAAAAAAAACTGAAAAATTGATATTAAGGGTAATTAATTACACTTGAAATAATTAAGTTATGTATAATTAACTTACATTAGTGACAATAAAATGTTCTTGAAGCATAGTGGTTGCTTGAATACTATATTACCCAAGTGACCAGGGTTGGAATCCTTTTAAGCGAAGCTAGGAAACACTAACCATATTTGAAAACTAATGCTTGTCTGATATCCACTCGATCACAACCGATCTAGCTTGCAGGGATACTAATTAGTAATGAGGCATTGTTTGCAAGTTAGAAACAAAACAATATGCAAGAAACTTGTACACGTACGGGCCATAATTTCAATCTCTTACTTAAAAAGTTAAAATTTTATCAGAAAATATGCTAAACAACAACAACAACGACAAATCAGATACAATTTGCACCTTTTAATTTTCTTAGTTGTACGGTTAAACCATGTTGACTTTTAATACTCATATACTTCACTTGACCCGCATTTGTTCTTTACGAATTAAGTATATAAAAAAAAAATGGAATTACATATTTATATTGATTTGGTTAAATTCGTCTCAATATGTAGTTTCTAATAATTAATTAACATGTACAATTGAAATAGAGCAACTACAATAATACAGATTATGTTGGATATTGCTATTATATATATTCATTACTATGCCAATATTAAACTTTCCTCAAGTGATTTTTTCAACTTAATGAAATTTCGAGAGCATTTCACCAATTCAAATATATTAGCGAATCAATCATGTAAGTTGTACAAGTAGTCAAGTAGACGTGTAAAAGGTTCAGAAAATATTAACGTTGTTGTCTTGAACTTGCTTTAAAATATTGTTTATTTTAAGAAGTAAATAAGTAAGGCACATCAGTTACGTCAAAATAAGTTGATGCCAATGAAAATAAGAATTAAACAAACTCGAAGAAATTGATGTACCCACTAATTAAAGTCGTACATGTATGATGTATATCTATATATAGAGTTGGCGCGCATTAAGAAACCTTACAACTTTAAATCAATTAACCTAAATTTAACTATAACGAACTTAAGAAACACTTTATCATATTTTGAATTTTTGATAGAGAGAGAAGAAAAAATGGAGAGAAAGCTGTATGATGCAGCAAGAGATGGGAGTGTAAGTACCTTGGTAGAGTTACTTAGAGAAGACCCAATAATTCTTGATAGGGTTTCCACTTTAGGAATATATGCTGAAACTCCCCTCCATATAGCTACTATTTTAGGTAACTTTGAGTTTGCTAAGGAACTCCTAAAAAGAAAGCCAAGCCTTGCCTTCGAAGTTGATTTACAAAAATCCAGCCCACTTCACATAGCTTCTGCAGCCAACAACGTTGAATTAGTTAAACATCTCCTGAAAGTTGCTAACTCTGGAAGCATTTGCCGAGGCCGTGACACACATGGACGATGCCCAGTTCATGTTGCGGCTATTAGGGGTTGCATTGGCGTACTGAAAGAGTTGCTGCGAGTTGATCCTGGTGCAGCTCTCGTGCTGACAGACCAAAATGAAACTATTTTTCATTTGTGTGTCAAATTTAATCAATTTGAAGCACTCAAATTTTTAATGATCGAAATATTGTGTGATGCTGCCTTCCTTAATTGTGGGGATTCTGATGGCAATACGATCTTACATCTTTCAGTTCTTGACCAACAATCTGAGGTATATATGGTTGTCGCCATCCTGCTAGCTAGTTTCAAAATATTAACTTCTTACACCATATAATTTCTATCTTTATTACGTACTCCATCCGTCCCGAAATACTCAAAACGCTTTCCTTATAAGGTCGTTTCGGATTCCTTGCAACGTTTCTAAAAATGGAAACTTTATTAATATTATATCAATTTCTCACTTACCTAATAACACACATACATCCTTACTCCCTAAAAAAAACATTAAAAAATTCCACTACCTCACCCCCACCCCCTACCCCTTTAAAAGTTTGACACACATCCCCTTACCTATATTAAAAAAAATACTTCACTACCAACTACTCCCTCCATTTCTTTTTGATGTATCCATTTGGAATCTGGTGGGGTTTTTAATAAAATTGGAATATTGGTTTGTATGGGTATAAGTATAATGATTGGGTGTAAGAGAAATGATTGGGTGTAAGAGATTATAATAAATAAAGGAGTGAGAAAATAATAAAGAAATAAGGTAAGAGAGAGGAGTGATAATGATGAGTGATAAAGGAGGTGAGAGAGTGGGTATATGGGGAAGGGAAAATAATTAAATATTATGGGTGGGGAAAATTAGGTGGGAATATGGGTAGAATCTTTAGGTATTTTGGTAATTAGATAGAAATGTAAGGGTATTTTAGGATAAAATGTATGTCAAAAAATAGAATAGATTCTAAATGGATACAACAATATGAAACGCTTAAAATGAAAACGGATACAACAAAAAGAAACGGAGGGAGTATCATCTAGTTAAATAATAAGTTAATTACAATGTATTAAGCTATTTGCCAATCAAACTGTTTCGAGTATTTTGGGTACGGAAGGAGTACTACGTACATATGCTTGTTTCTGAGTTGCGGCCTACATGGCAAGGCATCTATGTAGTATAGTACCACTAATGCGTGATAATTCATAGACTATATATATGGACAACATTACATGCATAGTTATTACTCTGGTCTGCTCGTACTTTACAATAGAAAAATGATAAGATATGATGGTAATTCTAACAGGTGGTCCGCTTTCTATTCGAAAACAAGACGATAGACGTGAAGGCAAAGAATGCAAAAGGCGAAACTGCAATGGAGATCGCTGTGGGTTGTAATAATTCCTCCTCTTACTACTTACTACAAGCTGATTGAAAGGAAGCCTTCAAATTTGTTGAAGTTCATGGAAGGCAAACAAGAAGCTGTGATGGTAGCAGCATCTCTCCTTCACAGCTGGTGTAACTCCTCCTGGAGGCATTCACGACGATACCTATGACAAGGTTAATGGAACGCTTCAAGAAGTAAATACATGGCATAAAGCAGGCACTTCCGTAATGGCCTACAGTAGACGTGGCCTTTACACAGCGTTCATTGTCGAAAACTCAATCGTATTTTTGTTGGTACTTACTGGGTTACCTCAAAAGAACAAGGTCTTCAAAGGGATATTTATGGTGTCGATTTGTAGCGATTGCAGCGAGTTACTTCTCCTCCATAAACAGGAGCGACCATGTTATGTGTCATGATTTAAATTGAAAACTAAAATATTTAACTTATACTATAACCTATTATACATGTTACAAAAAGGTAGGAAAATCTTAATTAATATTCTGATTTGCAAATTGAATAATATAGTTTTTTATGATTTGTATAGGAAATATTTTGATGACACCTGTCCTACATGGCACCCATATTTACACTTTAGAATCAGACACATACTACAACATAAACAAGCTAATGCAACCCCTGAAAACCGTTGCAATATGAACAAAAACAAAATAACACCTATAATTTCTTGCCATATTTTATTTTTTGTTTTCTTTCGTTAATCCCTCACTCAAAATATTTTATTGTTTCTCTCTTTTGTGATCCCCAATTAAATAAATACCACAATATCTCACACACTATATGACTATATCTATTAAGGTCCACTGTAGTTTCTTTATCCACTTGTACCATTTTATAATAATTTTGCACAAGCTTTATATATCAAAGTATGTGCCCATGCAAGTGACGTATTTGAAAAAATGGAGAGAATACAAAATTTTAAGTTTGCACTATTTCGGTACAAAAACAATCTTATTAACGACGGACTATGTATATATGACGGGATTAAATCCCGTCTTTTATGTGAAAAATTCTACGACATCATATTTTGACCCGTCATAACCTAGCCAAAAAATCTAATAAACTAATTGACCGACATGATATTTGCGACGGAATAGGCAATTATGAAGGCTCCCTTTCACGATGGATATGCGTGCGACCGATAATTCTGTCGTAATTGTTCTTTTACGACGGAAAATCCTGTCATTAGTAATACTTTTTCTTATAGTGTTTATTTATTTTTACTTAGTTAATTTTAAGGTTTCTTTTTTCCTCTTCTAGCATCATATCCAACCCTTCAATGCACCATCATATAAGAATTGAAGTTTCCTTTAATAGTAACTAGAGTGTGGCCTAGGCGATGCCCTTTTTTTTGACATCGATTGGCAATGCCCCAGTTACTATTTTGAATAATTAAAATTCGAGCTTTTTCTTCAGCTTATTATTTGACCAAAATAAATGTAGTCCATAAAAGTGAAAAAATTCATTAAGTTCATCGACTACATATGTACACTACATCATTTAGCATGCCAAGTAACTTTTCAATTGGATCATTGTACAATTCGTTTAATTTATTTTCCAAAGGAACTATATATACTTCGAATTAAAACACCAAATTAGATATATGCATGTCATTTCTATAGTTGATACTTATGAGACATATGATATCATGTTTAGTCCATGGCCTGGCTTTCTCAATGTTTTAATTGTTATTTTTATTCCGACTAGTTATTGACCGACGCGCTAACGCGCGTAGTTTCCCAGTTGGCAAATATTATTTTGTGAAATATGATTGTGATGACTCGTGAATTTATAATTTGTTAAAATAAATATGTTTACCGCCGCAAGATAAAATACTTATATATATAAAATAAATAATAAATAAATAAATAAAGTACCTTCGCCATTCTGTAGCTTCAATAAATTAGCCAAAATTATCTCAATTATAATTGGTTAATATAATTTTAGGAAAGTTTTTCAATGGCTACAACAAAATGGTAGCCACTACAATTTACTAAATCATAACCGTTCATTATTTTTGGTTGTTATGAGCCCTTGATTTAGTTGACTTAATAATACAAAAAAATAAATTATGACAAAAGAAATAGTAAATTAAAAATCCTTCCATTTTTATTCCACATTCAATTTTAGTTTTTTGCAGTCGAATTTCAATCCAACCGCTCAACGAAAAACTTGATTCTATAATCTCGAATCATTTATTTGAACGAATTTCTCTTCTCCTTGAAATTTCTTGACTGATATTTGTAAATCTAACAATTAATTCTTCTAATTATGGGTAAGATTTGGAGACCTGTAAAATAAAAATATATGAACATATCTGAAGAAAAATAGAAGGAAAGGGATCGGAGTGTAGAACTATCAATCTATTGGACTACCTGTAGAATTTTGTTTAAAGAGATCACACTAGTAGATTACAGATTCTAGGTTGGATGTGATGGCCGGGTATTATACATTCATTTTTTTTATTGTAATTTTTATTTTAATTTAATTCGAAATACTTTATATTAATTAAAAAGTCAGCAAAATAAATGGACAAGATTAATCCACTCTTACCAAGGGCAAAGATTTAATAACTTATGGTGCTTACAGTTTTTATTGTAAAATTATCATTATAATTATAGTTGATAAATATAAAGATTAACATTCTATGTTTTTCTTTTTATAAAAATACGTAATACAAAAAGAGAAACTATCAAACCTAATAATTAATAATACGTGCACATACTTCTTGTTAAAGAGTACGTTGCAGGTGGAAGTCGAGAAACTATAAAAGAATGAAAGAGAAGGAAGGGTATTAGTGTGTAAGGGTAAATCGATCATTATACTATTCTTAAGAGAATTTGTAGTTAACTACGAGAAATTGTACCATTAACGACGGGAAATCCCGTCGCTAAAGGCCAATAACCGTTGATTAATGACGGGATTTCCTGTCACGAACCCGTCATAAAAGGAGGTCGTCATTAATGAAAAATCCCGTCGTTAACCCGTCGTAAAAGACATTTGCGACGGTTGTTCCCGTCCTTGTTTGATTGTTAGCCCCGTCGCAAAAGGCTTTTGCGATGAAATTTTTTACCTGTCGTTATTAGGTAGTCATTAAAAATACAAATTCTTGTAGTATTTTTTCAAAGAAGAATCCAGAGGCAATGCAATAAATGCACCATTTTTAAGGAAAATTTCTTTCTTTTAAAAGGGTTTAGGATTACTGCGTAATATAGATTTTTTTTCCCAAATAAATACTTAACATAGCTAAAATGGAGGCATCATTATATTACAAGTTATCCTTAAAAAAAGATCACTTTTAGCAAATGTCACAAAAATCTTTCAATTAAAAAAAAATGTGAAAGTGGGAAAGTGCTTAAAATTTCCTATCCTAATTTAATCCCTTTAATGGTCACTCTTATCTTTTGTTGGACCCACAAAAAGATACGGAGCCCACATTTGGGAATATAACATGATTGTAAGCATTACAAGATTATAGTTAATCATATCTTGTCTCTTCCATAATCTAAATGATTGTATCCAAAGGTCAATATATGAGATCAATGCCACGTGTAAGGCCACAACATTGGATGTACCATTAGCAAGCATGATCTTTTGGTTTACCCCTTTCACTTTATGAGAAAGAGAGACATTAGTACTTTGGGTGTGTTGCAAAGTAGCGGTGCCGGTGAACATTATAGTTTTGGAAACTCTATGCTTCTTCTAATGCCGGGCGTGCATTTCTTATAGTTTTCTTGCCTTTACCGTGTTTTATCGCGTCGCGTCGGGTCGTATCATATTATGTAATATGTAATGTACGTACTTTCTAAAGATAGTGTTGTTTGTGTCATGACTCAACAAAACTCTATATTATACCGTGTCATACGACTCATACCTACCTCATTCATATGTCATCTGGTGCATTAATTGTAATGTCATCCAAGTTAAACCGAGCAATGGAGTACAACAAATGACATAAGAATGCTCGATAAGATCCACTAACCTCTAATTTTTATTTCATTCGTACAACTTTTTAGGTTTATTTTTCAAATAGGTTTTTAGCGTGAATGAGATACAAGGGCATACAAACTATTAATCGCGTATTCACGTTATGAAGAAGTTCTAAACACAAAACTTCTGATTGAGAGAAAGAGATGAGAGAATTTTTATTTATAGAGAATCAGAATGATTCTTGTTATGTTTACACAAACAAAATACAGCAGCTTATATACTAGTGTGCTTGTTTACAAGGTGATCAAACACAACAAAGAGAGTTAGTTATAACTAACTATTACATCATGTAATTAACAACCTAAGCCATGTCACCAATCTGTGTGGCTGCAGTGCCAAGTCATCAATCTGTGCACTTTGGTCTTCAAGTGATAGCAGCTTAGTCAGCAAGGCAGTAAGTAGTTCAGCTCTTGCACTGTTGTCTTGCTTCTGATCTGTGTTGTTGTCCTGCTTATGATCATGTACTCCAATAGCCCCCCTCAAGCTAGGTTGGGATATCATACCTAGCTTGGAATAATTCATAATGTTGAGGATATGACAACACTTTTGTTAACACATCAGCTAGCTGATTAGAAGTAGGAACAAAAGTAAGATCAATCAATCCTTCTAACACTTTGTCCCTTGTAAAGTGGCAATCTAGTTCAATATGTTTAGTTCTTTCATGATGAACTGGATTCTTTGCAATGTGGATAGTAGATTGATTGTCACATTTAAGCTGAACTGGACTCAGGTTAGAAACACCCATTTCTTGTAACAATCTAACCAACCAAGTAATTTCTGAAGCTGCAGCTGCCATAGCTCTATACTCAGCTTCAGAAGATGATCTGGATATGGTACTTTGCTTTCTGGATTTCCAAGATATTGGACTTGTACCAAGGAGCATAACATAACCAGTGACAGATCTCCTAGTATCTGGACATGCAGCCCAATCAGAATCACAATAGGCTTGCAAGATCAACTGAGAAGAAGATTGTATGTAAATTCCTTGACCAACTGTATGAGCTAGATGATTCATAGCATAAGAGTGAGACACTTTAGGGGATTGCATGAACTGACTTAGAGTTTGAACTGCAAAAGAGAGATCTGGTCTAGTGTGAGTGAGTAAGCTTGCCTACTAAGCACCTATACTGAGTGGGATCAGTATATGGTTCATCCACTGAAGCAATAAGTTTGAGTTTGACAGGAAGGAGTGTTTTGGCTAACTTGGACACATCCATGTTGCAGTCTGCCAAGATTTCCCTAGTGAACTTGGATTGAGTTAGGAAAACACCATTCTGGACTCGAGAGATTTCTATTCCCAAAAAATAGCTCAGTTCACCCAAATCTTTAATGCTGAACTTTTTGTGTAAATGAGACTTGAGAGCAATGATTTCTGGATGATGAGGCCTAGTGACGATAATGTCATCAACATAGACTGCAATCAGAGTGTGTTCATGGTTTTGTGTCTTAATAAAAAGAGAGTAATCATTTATTGATTGAAAAAAACCAAGATGAAGAAGTTCAGAAGTAAGCTTTGCAAACCATTGCCTGCTTGCTTGTTTTAAACCATAAAGGGACCTTTTCAGCCTACAAACTTGATTCTCTGGGTTAGGAATTCCATCAGGAACCCTCATATAGACTTCTTCTGTTAAGTCACCATGCAGAATTGAATTATTAATGTCCAGTTGATGAATGATCCATCCTTTAGTGACTGCCAAGGCAATCAAGCACCTGACAGTTGCCATTTTGATGACTGGTGAGAAAGTTTCTGCATAATCCACCCCATACTTCTAAGTAAACCCCTTAGCCACAAGTCTAGCTTTGAATCTTTCAATGGAACCATCTTTCTTCATTTTTACTCTGTAAACCCACTTACATCCAATAGCCTTTTTCCTTTTGGAAGCACACACATTTCCCAAGTGTGGTTAGCAGTGAGAGCATCAATTTCCTTGTTCATTGATGTCACCCAATCTGCAGACTGAGATGCTTCATTAAAGTTAACAGGTTCAGGAGCTTTAACAGCTTGAGAAGCCAAAGCTTTGTGGAAAGTGGGAAGTTCACTGTAACTGACAATATTGCACCAACTGAGTTCAGAAACAGCATAAACATAATCATCCAACCATGTTGGAGGTTTGTGTATTCTTGTAGATTGTCTAGGTGTAGGTTCAGGATTAAGTTGTGGCTCAGATTCAACATCAGTGTGAGTTTCAGGTTCAGTAACTGTATGTGTTTCAGGTTCAACAAATGTTTGGGAAGGTTCAAGGTCTATGTGTGGTGAATTTGGCTCTGTATGTGGGGAATTTGGTTCTTATTGTATATCAAATACATCAGGAATGTCAAAGTCTGTTTGTAAATCAAAAGGAGTGTGGACTGGAAGGGAAATAGGGCTTGTGTTTGTGTGTTGGGTGGATGAAATATGAAATGGTAGATGTTTTTCATGAAAGTGTACATCCCTGGAAATAATGATTTGTTTGGTTTCCAGATTGAGAATTCTGTAAGCCTTTTGATCAGGTGGGTAACCAACTAAAAAGCAAGGAACAGACCTAGGATCAAACTTTGATCTGTTGGCTTTGATTGTTGAAACATAGCCAAGACAACCAAAAACCCTCAAGTGATCCAACTGAACTTGAGTTTTGTTTAACCTCTCATAAGGTATTTCAAAGTTGATGCTACTTAAAGGCATTATATTGATGAGATGAGTAGCAGTAACTAAGCATTCACCCCAATATTTCACTGGAAGTCTAGCTTGGAAAAACAAAGCTCTAGCTGTTTGCAGTAGGTGCCTATGCTTCCTTTCAACCACTCCATTTTGTTGTGGAGTATCTGTACAACTCTTCTGATGTTTAATCCCAAACTGATGATACAAAGACAGTATTCTGCCTTCACAGAGTTCCTTTGCATTATCTGTTCTAAAACACTTCACCTTTAGTCCATATTGAGTATCAGCAAAATTCAAGAAATTGGATAGAATATCAACAGAATCAGATTTATGTTTCATCAAGAAAGTCCATGTATTCCTTGAATAATCATCTACAATTGTAAGAAAGAATGTACAATTGTCATGAGTCTTTACTCTATAGGGACCCCAAACATCAATGTGTAGTAGATCAAAACACTGAAAAGTCTTAGTATGACTAATAGGAAATGGTTGTCTACATTGTTTAGCCTTAGGACAAATTTGACAAAAACTGTCACAATTTCTTCCAACACATGGCAAAGACTTATTTACTAAATGAAGTTTATCAAAAGGTAAATGGCCTATCCTTAAGTGCCACAACTTGATGTCTTCACTGACTGCAGCCACAACTTCTGAACTTGAGTTGTTCGATTTTCAACTTTTTATTCTCCAAATCATTGTCAACCACAGCATACAAACCTGATTCTATCTTACCAAGAACTACTGAAGCTTTCTGAGAATGTTCCTGAATCATACACTTGTCATGAGTGAATATGATATTACAGGAAAGATCTTTACACAATTTATGAGTGGAGATGAGGTTAAAATAACAGCTAGGCACATGCAGAACATTCTTAAGCATGATGTTCTTTCCAATGATAACATCACCAACATGCTTAACCTCAAATTTCTTACCATCAGCTACTGTTATAGTTCTAATATCATTCTTCAATTCAGAATATGCATGAAACATTTCCAGATTAGAACAAATATGATCAGTAGCCCCACTATCAACTATCCACCTTGTATTTAATGAGGTGATTAGACATGTACCTGCTACATTAGCTGTGTGAACAGATTGTTCTTGCTCATTGATTAGGCTCAAGAATTGCTGGTATTGCTCTTCAGAAATATGAGTAATATTCTCATCACTTGGAACATCTTCAGTACCTTGCATTACTCCTGCAAATCTTTTGCCTCTGTGACCAGGTGGATACCCATGAAACCTCCAGCATTTTTCCATTGAATGACCTCCTACTACTTTCTTAAACAAGTATGTAGTACACAGTGCTTCAACTTAAACGTATACATGCATAAGCCTAGTTAGGTACGTACTACATACAAGTGCTATTTTTATTTTGGTAGGCAAGGAAAACGTCATAGACCCATACTAGAACAAAAGTCTACGCTGGTTAATCCGCATTAAATTAGTGAGCAAAGTCTATCAGAGTGCATGGGGGTGAAAGTAAGGGAATCCCACCTCCCACGTATATTATTCCCTAGTAGGGCTTAATCCCACAATATCAACTATTGTAGTAACTATCTTTTTCTTAATTTTCTTTTATTATTTGACGGAGAAGAACTATCGTTGTTATTTCGTCATTTATTTAAAACATTTCTATCTATTAGGCTAGTAGCCACGTGTGACGGCTATTTATAAGAGATTCTAATATGATAGCCCTAGCAATGATAATGATACTCTGTTTACTTTTTTTGGAGGAAGATATCGATTATAATTAGTAAAGAATAATATACTAACTCTATAGTTGCATGTAATAATATTATTGACACTATTATTACGGCGATGGTGAATTGGTTATTGGTGATAGTCTGTTAGATGACGATGGTATGAGTAGCATCACGTAAGTTACCCGATCACAACCAATCTTGCATGCATATTCTTGGGAAAGTAATGAATCGTTGACTTCGAGGCAAACTTTGCAAGTTTTTTTTTTTTTTTTTTGACAAGGAGTTCATTCAACGAAAAAATAAATACAATTTAGATTAGGAAACTAAGAAAAGCGAATACAACAAGCCGAAAACTAAACTATTACATGGGCCATAACTAAAAACATACAAACAAAGGCAGCCAATGAGTACGGGGACGGAAATGCCTTGCATTGAGGCAGTAGATCGGAGCCTGGAAAACCGAGTGAGACACAAACCAGCCGTAGTCAGACCTTAAACCCACAACACATTCATTACGGGGAAGCATGAGAATGACGATGGTGGAACTATGACACCGGAATAGGGACCTTGACATTGCAGAAACCTTGAAGCAACTTGACGATGGAAGCCGATGAGAAGTGAAGAAAACCTCTGACGAAGAATACACCCTGATTGAACAACCCACACATGACACCCGACCACTCCTAGGGAACGAGATACATACCAACCTAGGAGTCTTGGAATGATCCTGGCAGAGCCACTTTCCTTGGTGACTCTACCATGAGAAACCTTGCAATTGAATGCAGGTTCTCTTCTCACACCTCCAACCATGAAGATAGCAAGAAACTGGAGGACTTTGCTGACCCCAAGCATTAAAGATGGGGAGCCTCCTTCAAGATATGATTTAACAGCGATGACATATAAAATCATCACCAACAAACTAACTAAAGAAACCACAGGGACAGCAACTCCGTACGCAGACAAAATTCTCCTCCTCACACCAAACCCTTTAAGCATAACACCCTAGAAACAACGACCTTAGGGTTATAACTACACTGGTTTCCCTCCCCCACATAGGAGAGGGCCAGCACCCTGACCAAGCAAACGAAGCAGGGCATAGCTTCAACCTGCAGACCCCATAAAACTAGCACAATTCCTTGAGACGCCCAAACCCACACAACACAAATCCCCCAAATTAACATACACATCCAGAACGCACCAAGCTAGCAGAACAGACAATTAATACGAAGAAAGAAAATCCTACTTAAGAAACCCCAAATCATCGACCAACCTATAGACCCAACAAACCCCTCAAAAGAGAGATCAACAACCAAAAGAGAAACTAAACACAGAGGAAACATACCAATCGGACTTGGAAGGCAAACTGAACGGCGGCAGATAAGCGGCGGAACCACCCTAGAGGCCAAAAAAACCACCGAGCACGGTGGTGGGTGATACCACAAAAGCCAACAAACCAACCACACCTCCTCAATCGATTAGAAACTCCTAAATTTGGCGATCGAAGAACATCGCAAGAACTACGACAAACCCTAAAAAAACACTTAAAGTAACTAAAAACTACAATTAAACAACCAGATCCACTCCCCTCACCGTCGATGGCGATCTGATGATCCAAAATCACCGATCGCCGGCGAGCTAGAGGGAAGAATTGACGGTGAAGCAAACGGTAGTAGGAGAGAGAATAGAGGAAAAAAAGTTTAGAGAGAGAAAGCTGTGCGGTCTTTTTTTAACCTAATTTTTCAAAAGTATTTATTTTGGTATGTTATATCTAGAGCATTTAAAATTTTGCAAGTTAGAAATAAGAAAATATGCAAGAAACTTGTTTGGACCATTATTTAAATCTCCCACATTCAACATAGCGTATTAGCGTTATTAATACTTATATCCAGGGGCGGATCCAGGAATTTATGAATTGGATCTAAAATTTTATATTTATATTTCTCATATTTGCTCTTTTTAAGGGGTTAAAGTTGAGAGGTAAGTAGACGAAACATTAAAAACGTTATAATAAAATACGTGGAAGATTTATGATCTTTAATTTTGGTTTTTCATAACAATAAAACTCGAACACTTAGTTCAAATTACAACAATAATGTAACGCAAATGCAATTTAAAATGAAAAAAACGAGTTTATCATAATTTGAAAGAGATTTACTTTATTACAATAATTGTCACTGAACAAAATAACACACAAAAACACTAATAAGAAAAATGAACATCATTCTTAACGCTTATGGGGCATTATGCTATTATATGTGAAGGAATTAATTAAGCCTCTAAATTTAAGAAACATGCAACTATAACTCTTTAAAAGTGAAGTATAAAAATACATTATTAGAAGTATATGTTATGGAAATTGCAAAACCTTTTTGAAGAAAAAATAAGAATTTTTTTTGTTTTTTTTTTTTTGTAAAAGCAAAATCATGAATCATTATAGGAAAAAAGAAAATTTTAAAAGGGATGACAGAAAAACGACTTGTAAAAGGAAAAGGAGAAAAAGAAGGGGGATAAAAAAATTATATTTAGCCTCCTATTAAGAGGATTTGAACTTAGGTTTCACGGGTAGCATAGTAATTAAGCAACCATTATGCTACAAGTATATTTCATAGTTGTTAATTTAAGTTAATCATACATAACTTAAATATGTCAAATGCAATTAATTACCCAATATCAATTTTACAGTTTTTTTTCAAAAATAATGGGGGTCCCTTTGGACCCCTCGGGACCTATATAGGTCCGGCCCTGCTTATATCAGTCAACAAATTAACAATCCCTAACGAATATGAAGAGAGTAAAGGACATAGTCGTGTTGAATCTTGTAACTATTCATCATTATACCAGTATTAAAATATTCAAAAAGCAATGTGTCATCGTAAAATTAACCTTGACTCCAAAGTTCATTTCTGTAAATTAAGAAAGTCATCGATGGTAAGGCTAGTATGAGTAGCATTAATTAAACTTCCCATGGGAGGAAATTTTCAACCTTGTGAAATTTCGATAAGAGGAACTTTAAACCTTGTGAAAGTCGTCGTAAGGCCTAGTACGTATGAGTAGCATCACGTAAGTTACCATCAATAATGTAATTAGGCAACTAGCTCTACAAGTAGGCCTATGCACTTTAAAAACAACAATCGAGAGTACGAGGCAACAACTAAACAACATCAAGTATTTCTTAAATATGTCCATAGGCCTATTTTTTTTTTTTTTTGTTAAAAAGAGTTCAACAATTAATTAAAGCTAGAGTTAAGAGTTATTACAACTTGGTTACTATGCAAATTTGAACCCATGGTTGGTTCTACAGAATTACAGCTATGAAAGGC
The DNA here is from genome assembly GCF_020520425.1 of Spinacia oleracea. NCBI lineage: Eukaryota > Viridiplantae > Streptophyta > Magnoliopsida > Caryophyllales > Amaranthaceae > Spinacia > Spinacia oleracea. The sequence goes on along the minus strand of NC_079492.1, from coordinate 130,830,996 downwards.
AATATCATTGTCTTTAGAGACAGCTAAATCACGCAATGGTGGGGGATTAATGTTCACAATATGGCAGCAATGGCCAAAGGTTTTCCTTGCTTTATTCGCTATGTAGTCCGCCTCCAGTACTTGACTTCTTCTCACATTCCTCAAGCAGCCTGCTCCTAGCATTTGGAGTGACTCCCTGCATTCGATGTAGTGGTTAGTCATCCAATCTTTGGGGGTCTTTGCGATGTTAATCCCTAAGACCGCTCTTTGACAGTCAGAAATAATGGTGACATCCTTCCATTGATTGATCTTTGTCCACTCAATTGTTTTTTTAATGGCAATGTTTTCTGCTACCAAAGCATCTGTTGCTCTAATCTTCCCAATATTAGCAGCCACCCATGAATCTGTTTTATCACGACATACAGCAGCATAACCTGCATACAAGGTGGATTGGCAGTAGGAAGCATCAACTTGGACTATAAAGTCTGAAATAGTACTATTCTCCAATGGGGCATCTTGTTTTTGAGTACTTAGGTCAACAGACAAGGAGGAGCAGTGTTCTATAGCCAGCCAAGAAGTTTGAGAAATCCAAGGCTTTATGGGTTTATTTTCCTTTTGAAAGAGCCATAGATTTTGCCTGTTCCAGATCTTCCATAAACAGAAAGCAAACATACTATGATGGGAACAACGGGGGAAGGGTAGGTTGTAGGTTCAGCAGAACCAATGTTATCCATGAACCAGCTTTTAAAATCATTTTGAAAACTTTTCGCCTGAAATTGTGATTCCCCCCAAAACTCTCTAGCTCTAGGACAATCCCAAAATATGTGATACAAGTCCTCTTGCTTATCTGGGCAGAAGTGTCAATGAGGATTGTGGACTATATTTCTTCTTGCTAGCATGTTGGCAGTGGGAAGTCTATCCCAGAGAATGGACCAAAGAAAGATTTTCATTTTTGTGGGGCAAGTGACATCCCAAATTACCTTCCAGTGTGGGGACTGTAAGCAACCAGGGTGGGAATTCTTCCAGATTGAATTATAGGCTAGTTTGGTATTGAAGAAGGCTCCCTCCCCAAAGGTACAAAAGGGTATATCACCACCGGAACCGGGAATATGAAGGGCATTGATCCAGTGCACCGGATCAGCAGGAAGAGTAACAGAAAGGCAAGAGAGATCCCAAGTGCCATTAGCAATTATGTGAGCCACAGTGAGGTTATGATCCCGGTTAGTTAAGGGGCCAGAAATAATAGATCTCAAGGTACCTTTCCTAGTCCAATTATCAAACCACAAACTTAGTTCATCTCCTATACACCACCCAGTGAATTTAGTAAAGAGGTCCCAACCCTTCCCGACATTTTGCCAAACATGAGATCCAGACTTAAAAGGAGCGGGGTAGTTCCTGTTACTAATATACTTTTCTGAGATAAGTTGGGTAGCTAAATTAGAGGAGTTATTAAGCTTCCAGCAAAGTTTGGTCATGAGAGCTTGATTAACGATCGAGGCTGACCTAACATTCAAACCCCCAAACTCAGTAGGACCACACACTTTGTCCCAAGACAACAAATGGGTTTTCCTTTTCTCCGGAGAGGAGTCCCAAAGGAATCTAGCACACACTTGATCAATTTCGTTTAGGGAGGCTTTTGGGAGGGAAAGAGTTTGCATGGAGTAATTAGCTATGGAGGTCAAAGAAGACCGGATCAGGACCAACCTCCCTGCTTTTGAAAGACACTTACTTTTCCAATTAGCAAGCTTGGATTTCATTTTCCTCACAATGTGGTCCACTTGGCTCCTACAAGGTCTTTTGTCAGTCAAGGAAAAGCCTAAGTAAACTCCCAAGTCAGGGCTAGCCTCAATATAGAGGTGCGAGCAAAATAAGTCTCTTTGGTCAGGAGGAGTATTCTTGGAGAAATAAATTTTACTTTTATTGTTATTCATCTTTTGACCCGAACAATCCCAAAAATTATCTAGCACACCAGACATTCCCTCAAGAGTACAAGCCGAGGTGTCCCAAAAGAGAATAAGGTCGTCAGCAAACATTAAATGGGAGATTGGGGTGCCATTTCTTTTTAGGTTAAGAGGTTTCCAGGAGCTTTGACTTTGGGCCTGATTAATTAAGAAGGACAAGTACTCCATACATATGATAATATAAGAGGAGATTGGATCTCCTTGTCTAATACCTCTCGATGTTTGGAACGGAGGAGAGTGTTTCCCATTAATAATAACCTTAGTGGACGAAGTGGAGATGCAACTCATAATCATGTCACAAGAGTCTTTATCAAAGCCATTCCTAGCTAAGCAAAATCTAATAAACCCCCATTCAAGTCTATCATAGGCTTTCTCTAGGTCGATTTTCAATGCAAACCATCCCACCTTTCCCTTCTTATGTTTCATGGAGTGAAGGATCTCAGAAGCGGCAATATAGTTTGTGTCACACCCCCTCCCCGGAAGGAAGCTATTTTGATTAGGAGAAATGATTGACTCAAGAAGAGGTCGCATTCTATTGACAATGATTTTAGAGATGATCTTATAGCTTGTGTTGCAGAGACTAATGGGTATGTATTGTTTAATGGTCTCAGGATGGTCGATTTTAGGAATGAGATAAATGACAGTAGAGTTGACCTCGGAAGGAAAGGACTTACTGTCAAAACATTGACGAGAGAAGCTAAGAAGATCCTGCCACATTGTGCCCCAGTGGTTGTGGTAGAAGTGGGCATGAATGCCATCACCACCTGGGGATTTGAATGCCCCAATTCCTAAAACTGCTTTGTGAACTTCGACTAAAGAAGGGGTTTGGGCAACATCGATGCTATTAGAGTAAGAGAGATCAGTGAAGTTATCACTTGATATTTCAGAGGTAAAGAGGGAAGAGAAATAGCTAACAATGTGGTTGGTAATCTCATAGTCAGGAATTTCTAGCCCCACCTCGGATATTAAGTTTGTGATCTTATTCCTCTTTCTCCTAAGCACAACTGATTTATGGAAAAAAGTCGTGTTTTTGTCCCCCCTTGGAGCCAGTCACATCTAGCCCTGGCCATCCAGTAAGCCTCCTCCTGGTCATACAAAGTATTAAGCTTAGAGGGCAACTGGTGGTCTAGGTCAATGAGGTACCTATTGTTTGGTTTACTCTCTAAGGCCTTTTGGATGCCTGCCAACCTAGCACTAAGGTTTTTTATCTGGAAGAAAACGTTGCCCACATTATTCTTAGCCCATTCAGAAATCACAGGGGTAATGGAATCCAGCTTAACATGGAGAGGGTTGGGGGACTGGTCCCATTCAGACTCAACTAAATTTTTAAAATCCGGATGAAAATACCACATTGGTTCCGGTTTAAAAGGTTTGGGAGAGGGATTAGTGACCGAAGGTTTCACAGAATACATCTTAATTGGATTATGATCAGACGAATCTCTAGTCAAAGTAAACACACAAGAATCAGGGAACCTGCTCAACCAATGAAAGTTAACCCAGGCTCTATCAAGACATTGGAAAATAGGTTTTTTCTTTCTTTTATTCGTCCAAGTGAATATATTGCCAATAAAACCGAGATCATGCAAGTCACATGTATCCATACAAGCTAAGAATTTGTTAACTCTATTTTGCTTTACAGGTCTTCCTCCCGGTTTTTCTGACTGAGAGGTAACCTCGTTAAAGTCACCTATTACAACCCAAGGCACACTAATATGGTCAGACATTCTTTCCAAATCACCCCACATATCAATTCTATTTTTAAATTTCGTACTAGCATAGATGGCAGATAAACAAAATTCAAAGGGGGGGAAAGAAGATACCTTCACACTACCGTGGATGGCATGGAGATCCTTTTCGATTTCTGTGAAGTCCACAAAAAGAGGATTCCATAACACCAACACACCACCAGTCAGACCATACGGTTCAGCAAGGTTGAACTTCTCAAAGGGTAGGGTTTTCACAATTTTCTCGGTGTGAGCACGAGAGGTTTTTATTTCAGTAAGAATCAGGATATCAGGAGTGTGTTCTTGGACCAGGTGCATCACATTAGCGTGGAAACCTCTACGAACAATTCCTCTACAATTCCAGGCGATTATTATCATCGGATCGGGGGTGAGTGGTGCTTTCGCAAATTCCTGATGGATTTTCTTGGTGTTGGAGTCCACCTTGTCCACAAACTCCCAATTTAGGAAACTGAAGAGCTTCTCTTTGCGACTGACAAGTTCCACTTCTGTCATCATCGATTCCTCCACCTCGTGTGATTGGTGGATTATTATCTCCACTTGCGGGAAATTGTCGACTGATGTGGCCACCATCAGACCGTTGGAGGCTCTCGCAAATTGTGCTGTCAGTGGTTTGTGTTAGGTTATGATACATATGACAATTCATAAATCATGCGGAAAAACCATTTAGCCAGGAATACATATTATTTACACATAATCATATAGCATAGTTTAGATGCATACTCTTTGTTGCGTGCCTTCCCTAGCTGCGCCCGAACCGAACAAGAACAAGTCTTTAGGACTCCAAGTGTCGTCCCTCCGTAGATAGTCCACAGCACGTCCGGATCCGCCTTAAGATTGACCAACTAGAATCGCCCTTAAGGTACTAAAGATTTTCGGCACTTTTTAGTCAAGGAATGTGTCAGAATTTTCTCTCAAAAACTCACTTTGAATACTTGAATAATCTATAAAATATGTGACCCTAGGCACCTATTTATAGAGTTATGGAAAGGGTTTTGGAATCCTATTAGGATACTAATTTATTTAATTATAACCCTACTAGGATTCTAATTAAATAATCATTATCTAATAGTTTTAGGATTTAATCACACTTCGAATCCCGATTGCTTCAGGATTCCCGCACAAGCATTGCACGAGCACTGTACACCCGCGCAAGCCTTGCGGCCCACGCTAGGCGCACAACGCTCGGCCCACTGTTGTGCTCTCGCGCGCGCGCCCAAGGCTTTGGCTGGGCCTGGCCTTGCGCTAGGCCTGGTCGAGGCTTGGCGTGCGATGGTGCGCGTTGGCTCGCTGGGCGACGGCCTGGCTTCGTGCTGGGCCTTCGTCTAGCGGGCCTCGTCCGATGCTAATTCGTACGATACGCTTCCGATTAAATTCCCGATTCCGGAATTCATTTCCGATACGAACAATATTTAATATTTCCGATTCCGGAATCAATTTCCGTTTCGAACAAATATTTAATATTTCCGTTTCCGGAATTATTTTCCGATTCCGATAATATTTCCGATTCTGACAATATTTCCGTTTCCGGCAATATTTCCGATTCTGGCAATATTTCCATTTCCGATAATATTTTCCGATACGTACCATGTTTCCGTTTCCGGCAACATCTACGACTTGGATAATATTTATATTTCCGATACGATCCACATTTCCGTTTCCGGTAATATCATCGTTTCCGGAGTATTCATTTCTTGCCTGTGACGATCTCAGCTCCCACTGAAACCAAGATCCGTCGATTCCGAATATCCATAGATGGAGTATTTAATGCCATTAAATACTTGATCCGTTTACGTACTATTTGTGTGACCCTACGGGTTCAGTCAAGAGTAAGTTGTGGATTAATATCATTAATTCCACTTGAACTGAAGCGGCCTCTAGCTAGGCATTCAGCTCACTTGATCTCACTGAATTATTAACTTGTTAATTAATACTGAACCGCATTTATTAGACTTAACATAGAATGCATACTTGGACCAAGGGCATTATTTCCTTCAGTCTCCCACTTGTCCTTAGGGACAAGTGTGCATTTCCTAATTCCTTTGTCGCTCGATGCTTGCTCTTGAACATAAGGTAAGAGTTGTCATCCTTATTATGTCCAGAGGTGTTTCTCGGTTTCAAAGTTCAACTGATCAAATAAACAGATAATCATAGCCTATGATTCATCCGAGCACGGCCATGCATTTCACAGTTTCTAGCTCTCCGAGTGGCCTTGTACAACTTTTAAGCATCTCATCCCGATTTATGGGAGGACAATCCCAATCTTGTGATCTTGAGATTAGACTTCGTTTGATAGGTGATTACCTGAGCGTTGCCTTTATAGCCTCATTTTACGGTGCGACGGTTGGTCAACGTCAAAGTAACCAGTTCTCAAACAAGTAATCTCAAATCACTCAGGTATTGAGGATTTAGTGTCTAATAATTTTAATGAAATTTACTTATGACAGATTTTCATCTCTTACAGTAAAGTTTCATAGGTCTTGTCCGATACTAGTCTTCCCAAAGTAAGTATCTATGCAAATGATTATGACATTGACATGTCCACATAGTTCAAGAAACAGAACTACTAGTCATCTTGCATTCTAATCGTCTAACGTTTTCTATGCGTCCAATTTTATAGAAAACTTCGACTAGGGACCATTTTCAACCTTTGACATTCAAGTTCACTTGATAGACATTTCTTAGTCACAGGACTGGTCCTGACAGTCTATCTTGAATATATCGTCAAATTGAAGGGACTCATCATTTAATACTAAACCAAGATTAAATGGAATATGAAAATACATTTCATATATGATAAATGTTCAACCCCAACGTTTTACAACCATGGGCCTCAAAACCCATCTTTAAAACAGTTCTTGGAATTCAAAGCTATGCTTGATTTCCAGTGCTACAATGTGAGTGTTGCTTCTCATTTGTTGCATAGGTTTAGTTATCATGCTTTGCCAATCTTAATATCCTTTTCATCGAATGTTCTTCGAGATATGATGATAAGATCTTTTGAGTTTGTTTAGTATGTGATCTAGTCTTTCTTACTTCGATAGTGGTTCTACGCATTTTGCAATGAAGAACCATCAAGTCAGCAGACATGTGATCCAGCCATGTTCAGTGAAGAACCTTTTTAATGTAAACAACTCAGTTTTATTGCTTCTTAGGCAATAAGTACTTCTACTTCAACTGTATAGGTTGCCAGTGATGCTTTGGTTTGGATTTACTTATCCAAGCAGTTCACGGATATGTGGAAGACTTTCCAGCTGTATCTTAGAACATAGAAATTAATATTTAATTTCCCACGCAACAACTCATGGTCTCCAATCCATGTTGCCATTTCAAAACACGATGCTCTATAGCTCGTCCTTATCAATGGTTAACTCCAAGGGAATCTTGCTTGATCCTTTGCCAGTGTTTATGCGTGTAGCATCAATATTTAGCATATCTTTATTTCCTTGAATCAAGAACTATTCCTATGTACCTTTTCAAGTACCATAAGTATTCTTGATCTCAATCTAGTTGATCTTCACTTAGATCAATAGAGATTGGTATATGTTCGTCATGCCTAAAGTCATACGATACGTTTTTGGCGATCCTCATATTATATCATACATGATAAATTCTTTTGCAGAATAATTCCCAATTGAATTCTATTCATGTAACTTTAACTCATTCAATTTCAGTAGATACTGAATCCAGCTAAATTCTTTGACATATAATATAGGTTAAGAATCTTACTTAGATCCTTTGATGTTTAACTTTAGTAAATGCTTATACATAGTTCAAACATTCTTTACTTAGATTTATTCATATGGGTCAAATGTCTCCAATGGAGACTTTCGTGTTTGATTTAGTAAATGCCATTACTTAATCCAAAACATTAATACAAGATCTTTGTAAATAGATCTTAATACCCATTATGTACTAAGTTTCGCCTTGGTCCGTCATTGATGAATAATTTCAAATCTAAGTCATTAGCATTTGAATGTTATTTTACAATAGAGAGATATGTGTGTGATACACATAGGACTAATTAAGTTTTATGTACTCCCACTAAACTTCTTATATATCTATAAGAATCATGTACATTTTATGAAACTAAAATACTTATTAGCCTCACTAAAATACAATTTCAATTCCCAATTGCTTGCTTAAATCTGTACTTAGATTCTATAAGCTAGCTTTCTTTTTCGAGCATTTATTTGGATCCACAAATCCTATGACATACCATGTACATAGTTTATTCCAACATTTGATTGAGGAATACGTTTTGTCATCCAATTGCCATATTTACCAATATGCAATCATTGCTTGAATTATAGACTTGAGCATTACGATTATGCATGAGGTTTCAACATAATCCACGCCGTGAATTTGCTTGTAACCTTTAGCAACTAATCTAGCTTTGTGTGTGAACACAATTTCATGTTTGATGGTTTTTATCCTTAAAATAAACTTGCAACCAATAGGTGTGAAACTATTCTTGCAAATCAACAAAATTTCAATTTTGTCATCAAAACATTGAGTTTGTTTTATGGCTTCTAACCATTTAAAACATTTGAGTCTATATATGGCCTCTAACCATTTTAGGGAATCTGGGTTTCGTCATAGCTTTCTTACAAGTCACAAACTCATTAATCTACATGATAATAGTTTGACTGCAAGTTGTAGGTTTCTTCACTATCTAATAGAAGAATCGCATAGCTTCAGTGACCTGAACTCCATGATTCTTTACTATTTAATAGAAGAATCTCATAGTTTCAGTGACTTGAACTCTATGCCTACTTGGGTATAGAACATCAAACAATAGAATATCAATAGCCACTTGAAAGTCCTTTGAATATTCTGTTCTCCTTGAAGCACTTGTAAAGTCTTCTAAGAGATGTCTATTCTTTTAAGCCACTTCTAAAGTCTTTAAAGAATAAGTTCGGATTTTCTGAAGCACTTCGAAAAGCCTCCGGAATGTCCGTTTATGTTTGTTGTTCGCCTTGAAAACTTTCGAGGTCTATTTTCTCCCACTTGTCATTTTGGAAACGAATCACCAAAAGGACATTATTTCGAGCAAACAAACATTATGTTCTCAAAAATTCGTGGTAGAAACAATACCCTTGTGTCTCATTTGAATAAATCACAATGAAACATATATCTATACTTGGGCCTTAGTTTGTCGAATGACAAACACTAAGCTCCCACTGAGTTTTGCAACTCTCTAGATATATTTTATGAAAAGTTATTCTGAAATTACTTTTCAATAGCTTTGACGAATTTGGTTTAGTTTGGTGGTAGTTGAGCATTTTGTTTTAGAAATTATAGGAAAAGTCTTTATGATCCACCATTGATCGAATCAAGTACTAATCGACTTCGATCATTCCAACTTAGATATACCATATCTTATGGAGCTAGATTGTGAAATTACAACACACAATCATTGATGATCATTCTTGGTATAAGTAATCAACAACATGATCTAACCTAGATCTTTATGATTTCTTGCCAAGTGGATTTTATACTTCTGAATCTTTGAACTAGCCAAACAGATTCAAACTTATATCACATTGAGTAAATAAACCTATATTCACTCAAATCCATGTGAAATAATAAAGTCGTAAAATCTTTCTTTAGCTTTGAACTCTATTGTCTAGGCGTTCTAACAATAGTTCATATCTTTTGTTACTTTCAACAAGTAAGACTAGTTGTCTTAAATTGATCTAGAAATCAATCAACTTTCAAAAGTCCATCAAAATAGAGCTTATGAATGTTAACTTGTTGATATGGTCTAAGCAACAATGCCAAAGATTAGTGGAACTCAAATCAAGGGTTTGATTTGAACCTAGTAAAGTTCTTTAAAGAGTTGTTTGTTTTAATCAAGCATATTGACTCAACCTGTAATTGACCATTTCATTCAAATAAACAAGCAAACATTGTTTTTGTTTTTCTTGAATATGAGTCTTTCTGTGTTTGAAGCAGAAATTTAGGTATGCTGATTATGGAACAAAATAGCCATTAAGTTCCAGCCTTTGAAAGGACTTAAAACAAACTTAGATGACCCTACAATTAATGTAGCAATGCCATGCTTCATTTCCCAATTGTAGGCCATTAGTGTAGCCTAGCTTCCATTGTTTGAGTTATTACCGAAGTAAGAACCTCAAGCGGTATATGATACCAAGGAAGTTTGATTGCCAGGTCACTTTCTTTAAACATTAACTTTTAGGTAGAAACGGAATTGTAAGTTCCTTTCACTTGTTCCTTATTTTCCTATTTCTTGTACCCTTTCTTATAGCCTTAAGAATGAATTCTCTAGTTTTGACTTTTATACTTTGTTTAGACATGTCCAATGTTACTCCAACAAAGTTCTTACCATTTTAATTTATGTTGAATATTTTATTTCAACTAGATGATCTTACCAGAGGCTTCTAAAGTTCTCTAAGCATCGATCTATTCGAATGTCTAGGGACTAGACTCATTCGAGAATTAAATGGACAAAGATATTAGGTTGTTAACCATTGGTAAAGCTGAGCGTATTAAACTCAATGCTTTATGATCTCAAAACTACAGTGTATTTTGAATTCACAAGCACCAATTGGTTTGCCATTCGATTTTGATGTTCGAAAACAACCGTAAAAGTCGCTATAAGAAACGTACATTTTAAATTGCTCACTTTCTCTCATTTCCGTGAATCGTTCTTGGATTCACTACCAATTGAGGAAATTTACTGTTACCTTTCTAAAAGGATTTATTGCAGTGCAAGATATTTAATTATAAACAATAATTAAAACATACATTGAAGCATGCAAAGTCTAAACATTTATCATGAATAATAACTTGAAAATGAAAGCAATCATGCAATTTAAACAAGTTATTAGCATTTTATTCGAATTTATTGTTCCGGCAGGTGTGAATAAAATGATTCCAAGATCCTAAAATCATTGAAGAACTAAGCACAGTTTGTTGACTTAATCCTAAAACATCTTAGGTAAGCAAAAGCCTTTTGCTAATAGTCTAGAAACTATTCTTGGTTGATAGGTACGTCTAAGAACTTATTAGGTAAACCTATCGATTTTGCCACGACATAAAAGGACTCCTTACTTATATCGTTGAGTTTTACCAAAACTAACATTTACTCACAATTATTTGTGTACCTTGCCCCTTTAGGACCAATAAATAACACCTCGCTGAGCGAAAACTATTACTAGATTGATGTAAAGGATATCCAAGCAAGTGTATATTTTGGCATGGCACCTTTTAACTCAATTTTTAAGTTTGGAACTTAAGGCTCTTACTATGTTGGTTAGATTTTAAGTGAACTAAAATCCTTAATCATGCAACATAATCAAGCCACAATCTTATGCATAATTAAGACATATTTAAAGCAATAAATAACTTAAAGCATGCATAAGATAAATGTGATCTAGTATGGCCCGACTTCATCTTGAAGCTTTGACTTCAAAGTCCGTCTTGAAAATCTCCGTGGGAGGCACTATTTTCTTCAAATAGGATAAGCTATAACTAAAACTAATTACAACTATTTGATGGTACGCAGACCATATTTGAATTGAAAAACAACTTTGGTACTTTAGACCAATTACATTCAAATTTAATGGTACGCAGACCATATTTTCTATCCTATTTGGTTCATACTAGTCACTTCATAACCTGCAAAACAGTACATATACAATATATACCATTCACCCATTCATTATCATGAATGGCCCACATAGCTGGTTAGTAAAACACATTATGCATCACGTAAACATTTGCAGCAATTAATCAAGGGCACCAATAATCTACCAATTATTCAGTCCTTATTAATTCTAATCAATTTGTTTTAACCTTAAGGATTCGTAGACCTAATCAAGAGTTTATGACTAAAAGCGCTCTCACTTAAACCAATAAATTCATATGCTTTACTAATTTTAAACATAAAAATGTATTTCAAGTCTAACCGGAAACATACAAATTTAATTAAAATTTAAAGCCCATATAAATTTATAATTGAATCCCAAAAATTTTAATTTGATTTCAGTCGTATTTAAATTAATTCATGATTTTAATTTTAGTAAAATAATTAGAATAAATAAATTTATTATAATTACAATATTCAAAATTATAATCCAAGAAAATAATTTAAATTATTAATTTTAAAATTAATTAAAATTACGTAAACTGAAAATTTCAAATTAAACATTCAAAACGATCTAATCGTAATGCAAACACCCTACGCATCGCACGCCCATGGGCCACACGCACACAGCCATCGCTGGCCATGTGCGCGCAGCCCATGCGCTCGTTGGCACACCCTACATCTTCCCAGCCCAGCCCATGCACACCCTACATCTTCCCAGCCCATGCACACCCTACATCTTCCCATCGCAAGCCATCGCACAAGTGGTGCTAGCTGCGCGCGCGCCAGCGCTCGATGCACGCGAGCCATCTCTCGCTGTGCACGCTCGCCAGCGCTTGATGCACGCGAGCCATCGCTCGCTGTGCGCGAGCAATTGCTCGCTGCGCGCGATCAACGCTGGGCGCAGCGCTCGTGGCACGCGAGCTTGCGCTGGCTGCGCGCGAGGCTGCGCGCGCTTGCGCGAGGCAGTGCGCGTTGTGGCGCAGCTCGCTTGCTGCCCACACGCGACTGCCATGCCTTGCCTTCGCCCATGCCCATTCATCCATAGCTCGTGGCCCACGACACAAGGCAGGGCTGCTGCCTTGTGCTCGTGCACCATGCCCTTGCTCATTTCATTCGTGCCGCATGGGCGACGAGCTCCCTTGCTCGTCGTCGCATGCCCGCACTATACAACACCCCTTAAGGGTCACACGAAACGTCCATTGCTTTGTGCGTGCAAGTTTTATGAACGAATCGCATAAAATTTAAAAATTTATATTTAAAATTAATGACAAATTAATAAATAATATTAATTTCATAATTTTAGGGCGAAAAATCGAAAATTTATTATTCAATTGATTTCCGATTATCATGGATTCAAGCCTAGGTCATAAAAATTTAACATTTATCATAAATTTACAATTTTTATGGTGGTTTTTAATCATAGGTTTCTAACTAAATTATAATTAATTATGAAAATCAAATTAATTTAAACTATTCTAATTTTCAACAAATTAATCATAATTACAAATTAGATTGCATAATTAACAAGGTTAGGCATTCAAACTTGTTAAACATATACAGTAGGTCAATAAAAAATTCAAGATTTATCAACAAGAATCGCAAATATTTAATTTAACATCTTAAATTTACGAAATTTTGCATTCGAAAAACTAAAACCTTCGAAAAGTCATAGTTAGGCTTCGAATTTGAGAATTCTGGTTCGGCCGAAAAATATTACTTTTGTCAAAATTTTAGAATGCCTTTTACATGCGGAATTGACACAAAAATCACTCGATTTGGATGAGTAACGAAGAAACTGCCGAAAAACTGCGTACGTATAATTAAATAAACGCAATTTGCAATTAATTAACAATTACGAAAATTAATCACCCCTTTTAATTCTTGCAAATTTGTAATATTTAACCATGTTCATGCAATTTAGATTTTGAAAATAATAAGGGGCTCGTGATACCACTGTTAGGTTATGATACATATGACAATTCATAAATCATGCGGAAAAACCATTTAGCCAGGAATACATATTATTTACACATAATCATATAACATATTTTAGATGCATACTCTTTGTTGCGTGCCTTCCCTAGCTGCGCCCGAACCGAACAAGAACAAGTCTTTAGGACTCCAAGTGTCGTCCCTCCGTAGATAGTCCACAGCACGTCCGGATCCGCCTTAAGATTGACCAACTAGAATCGCCCTTAAGGTACTAAAGATTTTCGGCACTTTTTAGTCAAGGAATGTGTCTGAATTTTCTCTCAAAAACTCACTTTGAATACTTGAATAATCTATAAAATATGTGACCCTAGGCACCTATTTATAGAGTTATGGAAAGAGTTTTGGAATCCTATTAGGATACTAATTTATTTAATTATAACCCTATTAGGATTCTAATTAAATAATCATTATCTAATAGTTTTAGGATTTAATCACACTTCGAATCCCGATTGCTTCAGGATTCCCGCACAAGCATTGCACGAGCACCGTACACCCGCGCAAGCCTTGCGACCCACGCTAGGCGCACAGCGCTCGGCCCACTGCTGTGCTCTCGCGCGCGCGCCCAAGGCTTTGGCTGGGTCTGGCCTTGCGCTGGGCCTGGTCGAGGCTTGGCACGCGATGGTGCGTGTTGGCTCGCTGGGCGATGGCCTGGCTTCGTGCTGGGCCTTCGTCTAGCGGGCCTCGTCCGATGCTAATTCGTACGATACGCTTCCGATTAAATTCTTGATTCCGGAATTCATTTCCGATACGAACAATATTTAATATTTCCGATTCCGGAATCAATTTCCGTTTCGAACAAATATTTAATATTTCCGTTTCCGGAATTATTTTCCGATTCCGATAATATTTCCGATTCTGACAATATTTCCGTTTCCGGCAATATTTCCGATTCCGGCAATATTTCCATTTCCGATAATATTTTCCGATACGTACCATGTTTCCGTTTCCGGCAACATCTACGACTTGGATAATATTTATATTTCCGATACGATCCATATTTCCGTTTCCGGCAATATCATCGTTTCCGGAGTATTTATTTCTTGCCTGTGACGATCTCAGCTCCCACTGAAACCAAGATCCGTCGATTCCGAATATCCATAGATGGAGTATTTAATGCCATTAAATACTTGATCCGTTTACGTACTATTTGTGTGACCCTACGGGTTCAGTCAAGAGTAAGATGTGGATTAATATCATAAATTTCCAAGGTCTTGCATAGACTGGCTATGTCGTCCAAATCTGGGAGGAGAGCAGGAGTGATTATACCGTCTTTTTTTGCTAACATTTCGATCCCTTGTATGGGAGATCTACCCATTGTGGAGCTAGGATAAAGGCTCGAATCTGGCTCGGTGTTACAGTTAGTACTTATGATGAGCTCCTTAGAATAAAGGTCATGTTGTTGACAATTACCTCCGGGTAAGTTGGAATGAGGGGTTCGTTGAAGACAAGACGACTGAGAGATGGATCGTCTGTGATGAGGACGGGCAACGGAGGTTCGAGTGGAAACCTCTGGAAAGGTAGTGTGAACTTGGGGTTGGGTAGGGTGTGTCTCTTTGTCGTCTTGATTATGGGCGGGTGAGTTTGAGCACCGTCGTCGGTATCGGAGTCGGTCCCACACCGAAAGGGGCAACTCTCGTCGCTGGTCGACATCTTGTTGATTCAGTTTCTGGTTTTGAGATTTTTCAGTTGATAGGGGTGGCGTTAGGGGATTAGGTTTATGGTTTGGTTGCGGTAGTTGGGGGTTTTGGTTTTCGGGGGTTAGGTTACATGTGAAGGTGAAGGTGGGTGTTTGGTTTGGGGGAGGTTGTATCTGGGGTGATGGTTGGATCTGAATGGTTGGATTTAGGTTTTCATTTGGGGGTTGGATTTTGGCCAAGTGTTTGGGGGGTGTTGAATGGGTTTAAAATTAGAGCTGACTTTAGAAACAGGGACAAGGTTGGGAGAATGGGTTGGGCCCAATTTTGGATTAATGTGGGAAATGGTCTTATTTTTTGAAACAAAAACTTTATGCGGGAAAAGTTTAATCTGATTTCTTGCTCCCTTCCCTCTGTTTTCCCTATTGGTAGTAGGTCTAGAAAGCGAAGTTTTTGTATTTTTGCTTCTTCCTTTTTTGTGATGGGTCACTTCAGTCCATTCACCTTCCTCCATGTCTTCTGTGATTTTTCCGGAGGTTTTTCCCGCAACGGAAATGGGGATTTCCTGGATTTTTTCAACTTCCATAGTGTTATGTTTTTCATCTGAATTTCCCTTCAATTGTTGTTCTTTTTGACAATGGCCCTTGCTATGCCCAATTGAGTTGCAGGTGGGGCAGAAATATGGTGTTTCACCATACTCCAAATGTTGTTTAAAAGCACCCAACCATATAAAAGTCTTCAAATTTTTTGACAGGTCTATGAGTACTTGGACCTTAGCAAACCTCATTCTGTTCGTCTCTATTGCACGAAGATCGCACTTGATGAAGGTCCCTGGCTTATCGCCAATTTTCCTTAGGATTTCCGGTTCGTGGAATTCAATAGGTAGCTTCGGCAGGGCAACCCAAACAGGGACTTAGGTTACAGTAGCTTCAGATGGTTTGAAAGCGGGTGTCCATGGCTGGATTAGGACCATAAAGCTAGCTACGAACCACGGGCCTTGAGAGAGGAATTTATCCCGGCCAGACAGGGATGGTAATGTGATATTGTAGAAGCCCTTTCCTAGGGCAATAAATTGGATTGGCTGGGATATTTTCCAAATTCTTTGCAGGGAGGCTTTTAAGTACTCCACAGAGAATGCTTTGCCAACTACTTTGACAATAAGTGAGTTCATCCATTTGCTGGACAGGGAGAAAGCTTCTTCGTGGTCTAGGCTAAGGAAACATTCATTCGACGGGTCAAAAGACGGTGGTGGATATGGTGAAGTAATGGGTTGAAGAGATGGAATATGTTGGGGTTGGAATTGAGTGGTGGACTGGTTTTTAAGGGAAGCTAGGTAGGAGATTTTGGTTACTGGTGAATTGGTTGAGGTGGAGTTAAGACCTTGCTAAACGACACTGGTCTGGTTGCTGGTGTGTTTTCGACGGAAGGGGAGGGGGCTCTCTCTCACTCTCTCTCTCTAACATTTTTCCGTTAGATTCTGCACTAGTGTGAAACTGTTTTCCATAGGCCTATATGCGTCTTAAATTCTTAATGCTTTAAAAAGGTAGTTATCTCCTTATCCCTGAACTAAAGTATATCAATATTATAATTTATAATCGTATTAAAAATTGTGATTCTTGTAATAACCTTATCGACGATGGTGATTTTATAATTTGGAACCGAATTAACTCAACTGGAACTACAACACCATACCCTTACATCCCGCCACCGGTTAATTCTACACGCTATGAACCAGAACCAATTAATAAGAACCCAAACCATGCAATATGAACCGAAATTGATAATAAGCCGAACCGATATGAAACCGAACTTGACGTAGCCTGGCTAAACCTGTTTAACCTAAACTGTTTTGGACCGCTATCCGATGCGCCCAACCCGATATGATCTGAACCCGTTAAAACCCGGCTAAATTCGTTTACAATCCGACATGATTATAGTCTTATAGGATATGAATCGGCCTGTACTTTAAAAAACCTCGATCCAATCCAATCTGGTAGTCAAATGAATCCATTTTAACCCGATCCGATATCGTACTCAAACCCGATCAGTTGATCATTGACACCCTACTAGTCATAAGGCCTAACATCCCATCATCATTTGTTAATTACTTTACGAAACTTCCCATAGAGAGTATTTTCAACCTTCTGAAATTTTGATACCTTTTAAAATACACTTCAATTGTACGAAGTATTAGTAAAGCAATAATGCAAGGTTGTAAGCTGTACAAGTAGACGTGCAAAAGGTTAAGATTTAAGAAATACGTAGTACTTGATGTAGTTTAGTTGTTGCCTCGTACTTTCGATTGTTGTTTTTAAAGTGCATAGGCCTATATATGTCCGGCATTCCATTTCAGCTACTTTTAATTACAAGTCACAATTAGTTATGTGAAATAAATTCAGACCGGCCAATCAAAATAAGTTGAATTAAACATATCGGTACCCCAAAGAAAATGAATGTACACCACTAATGTGTGTTTATGCAGAGTATATATAGAGTTATTGCACAACATTAAAGCTACCTATAACTATAGTATATTTTGATAGAGAAAGAGAGAAGGAAAAAATGGAGAGAAAGTTGTATGATGCAGCAAGAGAGGGAAGTGTAAGTTCCTTGCTAAAGTTACTTGAAGAAGATCCAATCATTCTCGATAGGGTTTCTAATTTAGGAATATATGCTGAAACTCCCCTCCATATAGCTACTATTTTAGGTAACTTTGAGTTTGCTAAGGAACTCCTAAAAAGAAAGCCAAACTTTGCCTTTGAAGTTGATTTACAAAAATCTACCCCACTTCACCTGGCTTCTGCCACTAACAACATTGAATTAGTTACACTTCTTCTCAGCGTTGCTAACTCTGGAAGCATTTGCCGATGTCGCGACGCATATGGAAGATACCCAGTTCATGTTGCAGCTATTAGGGGTCGCATTCATGTATTGAAAGAGTTGCTCCGAGTTGATCATGATGCAGCTCTCGTGCTGATGGATCAAAATGAAACTATTTTTCATTTGTGTGTCAAATTTAATCAATTTGAAGCGCTCAAGTTTTTAATGATCCAAATTATATGTGATGCACCATTCCTTAATTGTGGAGATACTGATGGCAACACTATCCTACATCTTTCAGTTCTTGACAAACAATATGAGGTATGCGTGATTTTTCGTAGTTAATGTCAAAATATATGGAGTAATTAAATATACTAATGTTCCCAAAAAATATTACATGACTAATGTTTTAAAATATAAAAGGTGAAGCGCTAAAAGCCGCCCATATTACTCAAAATCGTTCCACTATTTTTCTTTTTTTCCATTAGTACTTTACTTAATCTTACTTTCCAATTCTCTCCCACCACTGCCGGCCATCACCTCTGGCCACCATCACCGGCCACTACCTCCGGCCACCACCATCACGTCGTAGCATCAAAATGGCAGAGTCTTCACAAGAGTTTTCTTTTTTTTTTTGTCCGATTCTTTTTTAGAAACTTATGCATTTTTAGCTTGTACCATGGTACAGGCTTGTGAATTTTAAGTTTGTACCATGGTACAGACTTATGAGTTTTTAGCTTCGATCATGGTATTGACTTATGCAATTTAAGCTTGTATCATGGAAGGAGCTTAAAATTCATAAGCCCGTACCATGGAAGGAGCTAAAAATTCATAAGTCTGTTTTTTTTTCCGATTACATTAAATCAAATGCAACAACAAATCAAAATTTTAAATAATATAGACTTATGAATATTTAGCTTGTACCATGGTACATGCTTATGAAAATTTAGCTCCTTCCATGGTACTACCATGGTCGAAGCTAAAAACTCATAAGTCTTTATCATGGTACAAGCTTAAACTGCATAAGTCACTACCATGGTCGAAGCTAAAAACTCATAAGTCTTTATCATGGTACAAGCTTAAACTGTATAAGTCACTACCATGATCGAAGCTAAAAACTCAAAAGTCTTTACCATGGTACAAGCTTAAAATTCATAAGTCTGTACCATGGTACAAGCTAAAAATGCATAAGTTTCTAAAAAAAAAACTCTTGTGAAGACTTGACCATTTTGTCGCCTACGACGTGATGGTAGTGGCCGGTGATGGTGGCCGGAGGTGGTGGTCGGCGGTGGTGGCCGACATGGGTGGTTAGATTTAGGGAGGATATATAGGTAAATGTTGAATGAAGGGGGTAAATAAAGAAGAGTATATGGGTAAATGAATTGGGCGGTAAATGGTAAGCCCCATATAAAAGGTCTTGTACGCAACGGCTGTATAATAAATTTTTGTATATCAGGATAGTTTTGGGAAATTTGGTAATATTAATTAAACTTTGACCGATTTTTTTTTATTATATTAATTAGAACTATGACATAATTTTAATAATCTCACATTTACTACCAACCGACTATTATTGTGCTTAAGTGATCGATAATCGGTGAAAATTTCAACAAGGTGGCGATGAATTGATTATGATGACTGAATATATCTAGGGATAAGGGATAGAGTACTTCCACGCAGGGACATATTATCGCCTACAACTGGTTTATGATTCGTTGGCCCCAATAAAAGTCTTCGGTTGGTAAAGGTGTGATTATTAAAAATTATGGCGTAGGTGGACTTAATAAAGAAAATCGGTCAAAGATTGGATTAGTATTACCAAATTTTCCTAATTTTTATTCAATTTTTGGTAATTTTTACTCCATTCGTTTTTTATCAATGTTCCCGTTTGTAGAGAAATACGGGTATTAAGAAATGGGGAGAGTGGCTAAGAAAAACAATGATTGTGAGTGTTTTTATAGGGAAAGGGATAAACTAGACAATTGTTTATTGATAAAGTACACATAAATGTAGATGTGGGATAGTTAGGTGGGAAAAAGGCAAATTTATGTAAGAAAAAAACAATAATGATTTATGGAAAAGTTCATGTCCAACCATAGAAACAGAAAAGTAATGTCCGATTAGATAACATGAAAACTAATAAAGAACAGATGGAGTAACATGTTATGAATAGCTTTTTATATTATGAAAAAAACTTTATGGATACAATTTTATAAGGTTACTCCATAGATGGTTAGCTATACATTATTAGTGATTTCGAAGTGATAATTTTTACTAAAGAGTCTCTAAAATGTAGATATATTTTAAACATTTTAAGTTAATTACTTAACTTCGACTTACAATATTCATAGTACACCGGCCTTGTTAAAAGTAGCTCTTGCGCGCAAGTTGCAACAATTGGTGTACTATGAGTAAAAATGCACAATGTTCAGTATGTACACTAAAAGAGTACAAACGCGTAGGTAGAAGAACATGTTATTGTGATAAAATTAAGAAGATTGACCAAGACTTATAATATACGTATTAGAGCTTTTGGTATATTAATTGAAGGTAAACTTGTCGATAACCACCTTATAAAATTGAGTTTTGTGAGAAACTACCTTATACTACCTTTAATGATTATAATTGATACAAATTTCCGAGGTTAACTTTAATTGGTGTATCTCACGTGGCATCTCACGGAAAAGAGGTAATTAAATGACACGTGAGATTCATATGGTAAAGTTTATTTTTGGTAAATGAATAGAGTATATTAACCAAAATAGTGCGAACAAGCTAAAACAGCGAAACAAAAGAAAACACGAGGGAAAAACTAAAGTGACAACCCATCTAGGATGGCTCTCTTTGGCATACAAATGGTGTCCCACGCAACGAGAGCTTTCTTGGAAGCACCTGAGATAGCAGTCCACAAAAAATGTCTGCAAACAACTTGAATTAACTTCAACACCTTCTTTGGTATAAAAAAGACTTGACACCAATACATTTGCATACTAAATAAGACAGATCGAATAAGTTGCAATCTCCCTGCATAACTAAGCAGTTTAGCTGTCCATGAGTCAATTCTTGCAATAGTCTTCTGAATCAAAGGTTGGCATTGCATCACTGATAACTTCTTAATTTGTAGATAAGGGAACCCCAAGATATTTAAAAGGAAGAACTCCCCTAGATACTTGAAGTTCAGAAATAATATCTTCTTGGACATGCTGGAGAACTCCTCCAAAATAAATACGAAGTAGATGTTTTACTCAAATTTGCTTTAAGACCAGAAGCATCTGAGAACATCATAAAAGCATTGTACAGTTGCTTCATAGAATCTTTATCACCCTTGGAATTTGGAAAAGAGAAGTAATTAAGTCATCCGCAAAACACACATGAGTGAGATCAAGCTTTTTGCATCTTGGGATTCTCGCTAAGAGTGCTAAGGCAATGATTGAGAAACTCCATGCATAACACAAACAAATAGGGGGACAGGGGGTCTCCCTACTTCAAACCCCTTTTAGCATCGATAGGCTCAGTCAGATCTCCATTGACACAGAAAGTGTAAGAAACAGTACAAACACACTCCATAACCCAGGTAATAAACTGAGTTGGAAAACCCATGAACATCAAAAGGTATCTCAAGAAAGGCCATTCAATAGAGTCGTAAGCTTTTTGGAGATATGGTAAAGTTAATCCCGAAATTTTGAGTTAACGAGAAAAATACTGTATCTTACGACATAAATTTAGATCTCAATGCATAACTATTTAATTAAAAATTACAACTATTTGGTAATGGTCTTATACTTAAAACCATATTATAAAGTGTTTATAAAAAATTCATAAGGTAGTTAAGTACAATATCTTTTATAATGTTAGTTTTTCCGGCAAAAACGATTTTATAAGGTTGCTTTAATTTTGACA
The DNA here is from genome assembly GCF_020520425.1 of Spinacia oleracea. Lineage (NCBI taxonomy): Eukaryota > Viridiplantae > Streptophyta > Magnoliopsida > Caryophyllales > Amaranthaceae > Spinacia > Spinacia oleracea. The sequence continues at coordinate 130,809,353 of NC_079492.1, read as the reverse complement.
AATTCTCCATGATTAAACATTCTTGTTTTGATCATATGTTAGAGCATGTTTATCAACAGAATAAATTTGGCTTAACCTAATAAAATATACTCGTAATATATTTCTCTCTCTCCCCAACACCAACACCAACACCAACACCAAATCCAACACCAACACCAACACCAAATCCAACACCAACAATATTTATCAAGCACCAAAAATATCTTCAAACAAGGTAACACTTGTTATTGATCTAATGCACCTCATTATTTTACAAATATGTATCATATATTTCTCCAATATCTCTAAAATGTCACGTTGTCATTAAAAAAAATAAAGAATATTGCTTGGTCCACCCCATATGACACATGTCAACCCCTCCATACATGAAACTAGTTTTCTATTTTGTGTTCATGAACAAAAAAATTTAAATGGTTTCACTCTTTGTCTTCCATTTTCTCCTATATCTCTACTTTTATTTTTAGAGGCTCTACCTATTTTATTGTTTTTTATTCAATTCTATCTCTTAAACACTAAAGACTAGTACGTATTCGATAAACATGTGCCCTCTTGATTCTAACAGGTGATCAGCTATCTACTCCAAAGCAAAACGATAGACGTGAATGCAACAAATGCAAAAGGCCAAACAGCAATGGATATCTTATACATGGGCTTGGGAGGTACAATTGGACATACTCTACAATGTCTTCATAATGCCGGAGCCGTCGTTTCGAATCATTCCTCTTACAACAACGTCCTTTCATCATCATCATCTCCATCTCCAATTGTTGAGAACAATAATAAGCTGCTGATGAGTATAAGGAAACCTTCTTTGTTGAGGTTCTTGGAGGACAAACAAGAAGCTGTAATGATTGCAGCATCACTCATAGCAGCCGCCGCCTTCCAAGCTGGTGTAACACCCCCCGGAGGCATCCACAGCGACACCGTTGACCTCCTACGTAACGGAACATTTGTAGATGTAAAATCAAAGCATATAGCAGGGACATCCATAGTGGCCTACAGCAACCCTCGACTATACACGGCGTTCATTGTAGAAAACACGGTCGGATTTGTGGCCGCCCTCTCGGTGTTTTTGTTGGTGCTTACTGGGTTGCCTCAAAGGTACAAGTTCTTCAAAGGGTTTTTTATGGTGTCGATTTGGATTGCTATTGTAGCCATTGCCGCCAGTTACTTCTCCTCCGTAATAACCGTCGCTCCTCCACCGGTCAAAGATGGGATCCTTGTGTTCTCTTACGTGGTGTTAGTCATAGCTGTGTTGATGTGGGTTGCGATTATTTTGTGGTATGCTGGTTTAGGACCGCGCATAGTTGGGATTATCAAGCAGAAGCGTACCTCAACAAATACACTAATACGGTCAATTAGTCTCCATGGAACTACTGGTGCTACCCGTAGGGTATAATAACAATTGGTGATAGCTGTAGTACTATTCCAACAACGGGTTTTTTTACTTTTCAACATGGAACAATAATGTCAACTCGTATACTTCGTATTATTCTTCTGTCTTTTCTCTAACAACCTGTTAAATGAAGTTGTTTTGTGTGCTGTAGTGTCCGGTTTAGTTCACTTTATTTCTCCTGATCTGATCTGGTCTGATCTGATCTGAAATTATTTTTTTTGATCTGATCTGGTCTGGTCTGATCTGATCTGATCTGATTTGATTTTTCATAATTAAGTTTAAACAAAAATCTACATTTATTAATATATAACGACTTACGTCTAAAATAAATGTTAAATGTTATGAAATATAATATGGATGCCCATTATACCCCCATTAGTATTTCCGGAATATTCTAGGGTTCAGTCAAACCCTAACTATTGTATCCTATATATACCCAGTATTATATGGAATAATAGACACAACCCTATTCTCTCTCTTTATCTCTCCTGTTTATTCACAACACGTTATCAGCACCAAACCCTAGCCGACTGAGCGAACGAGAAATAAATAATCATCTACCATTGAGGTAAGTATTATCACTTTTCTTGTTATCAAATTAGCGACTATTTTTATTTACTGGATTTGATTAATTAAGAAACAACAAGAACTTTTGATTGTGTTTTAATTTGCCGCAAGATGAGTCGGAGACTCGTACAGTTATGTTTTCCGTTTACCGAAATTGAGAAGATGCACAACTAATTTGCCGCATGTTTGTGTATGTTCCTCACCACATACTTTTGTTTATGATTATGTTACTCCGTAATTATTTATCTCATGGCAAAAGTTTAAAGATTTTTGTTTGACTATGCACGTTACTTTGTTTATCTTTATTCCAATTTTTCTTCCAAAGTTTATGGATTATGCCGCACTATACATGACTAATACTATTAAATTGGCAAAAGTGAGATGACTAGAGTCATTGTGATCCTCTAATTGTGAATTTGGTTGAGGGACTCAATATAATATTACTGCAATTGTATTATTTTTGTCGCATTATTCGTGCTAATTATCCGTATGTCAGCTCGTGCAAATTATTTTCAGCACACGTATGATTAATTAAGAAACATGTAAATTAATCCTTTGTATTCACATTGCTTTTGTTTTGTTTTAACTAATCGAAACATATGTATCGCATGATTTGGTTAAACATAAGTTTTTTTTTTTTTTAATCAGCTAGATACAAAAGACACGAGGGTCTTAAAATTTAGTATTTTACTGTAAAAATATCCACAAGTCCTTTGTAATAATCTAAAGGAGAGGTATGACCACCAGAAAACTGTAACATTACCTAAAGTTTGATATGACTGATTAAATTTAAGACTACAAGATTTTAAGTCTGTAAGTGAATATAACTCAGTTATGTTCAGACTTACTTCACAGTTGAATTTATGTGGAAAGAAAATCATTGATGCAAAAAAAAATGATGGAGAAAACCTATTTTAACTTTCACTCAAATAAGTTGTCCTGTAGACACAATACAGTGAAAAGATATTAAGAAATATTTTGAACTTATATCTTGTCTTCTTGTGGCTGAAAAATAAATAAATTAACGAGCTATTGATTAAAAAAAAATAAAAAAATAAATAAATAAGATTCACGTCCAACTAGGTCGTGCTACATTCCCTTAAGCGAATGTGACATCCCATAATGGGAAAGAAAATACCACACAACAAAAGTGGTTGAGGACGTGGTCATGGATACGAATATGATCGAGTTTGAGGCTGAGATAGTTCTCTCAATAACTCATATCCCCACCAGAAGTGGGACAAAGATGTCAACAAACAAGAACAAGATAAAAATGATACTTGACCAATGTATGTTACCGCTATGGAGAAAAAAAAAAAAAAGAGGTATTGGTCTACTAAAACAAGTAGAATTCATAATAGAATTTTACTAGATAATATTGAAGAACTTAAATATGTGGTCTTGCCCTTCCCTGAAGAAAATTATTTATCAAGGGTGTTATATGTTGAAATGCGAATATACCATTGACTGTTGTTTACAAGTCAAAATAGGTTCACGACTTCAGTTTAGACTTTTGACCATTAAAGGCCCGCAGACCTTTTGGAGAAGTACAAGAAAATATGGCCTAGAAAACTATAATAGTTTCTAAATCTTGTTGTCAAGATACCCTACATTTCTTTCATTAAACTAGTGTGGTCCTGCAGACACGATATTTTTGAGAGAGATTTAAGCTAGAGTGTTTTTAAATAGTTATATATTAATTTTTGGTGGATGAGACAATAACGAAATCCTGAAGGAAAGTATTATGATCACGTTCAATTAGGTAAACCATTCCCAGAAGTGAATGAGAAATTGTATGACTAAAGATAGTGAAGATAATGTCAATAGTCATGATCGAGGATGTGAAAGTAAAATATAGTATAATCATGGGTGAATAAATGAGTACAAATGTAATTTCAAAATACACATATACACACCAGAAGTGAGATTGTAAATGATGAAAGCATGTGAAAGTTAATGATGAGAAAATACAAATTTTATATTTTTGGTTGGTTGTAGAGGAAAAATGAACAAATGTTTGGCCCATTACACCAAAGCATGTTGTTGAGCTTTATTAGCACCCATCAAAAGGGAATAAATTGTAGATACACATGGTGTATGAAAATATATGTCTAGTAAACATTGTAGCGCTCTCCGAACCAAATTTATACATGAATACATGCAAGGATTAGTGGGAAATAGCTCTCAACATAATAAAATTAGTAGTATATGATCAAGATTATAATACAATATGTTAAACTTGGTACAAATATTTGATTATGTCTTATTGACTCGCTCTATGAGCATGAGTAATATACTACATTCTGAAGATGTATACTTTTGTGATATGTACCAAAGTTGTAATGGATACTCTTGAAGAGTACAAGCTATCTTCCACAAGTTTTGTTTAGATTGTCTTGCCGTTATAATTGAGACACCAGTTTGTGTCGTTATATCACATCACAATATGTTCAAATTATAGTATTCTATAATTACAGTGATCACTTTGAGAAGATAACCAGCAGTTATCGAATGAAATATTTTATATGATATTATATACGCATGATGTGATAATCCAGGCCATCCGGGTTTAATAACACCCGTTATGAGAATTTGAAAATTCTTATCAAATAAAATTTTAGGTGCTGACACTCCCTCATATGTTGTATATATATTGAAGGCAGGACAAAATGATGAGTTAGAGTTGTATTTCAATCGAATAGTTATAATGAATCCATTGAGAAAATAAATACAAGAGATATTAATGATTTTGAAAAAATTGTATAATGATAGGTGATTTGAAGTTCACCATGATAGTAAGTGACCTGAAGTTCACCAGAATGATAGTAGGTGACTTGAAGATCACCAATAAGTTTACAAGTATTTTGTGATTGATTTAAGTATCATAAATAAGCATCATAAATCTCTTGATCGGGGCAATCATACGTCAGCACGAAATGAGAAAATATGAAAAGAAAAAGAAAAAAAAAAAAATACAACTGCACAGTGCATCTACTCCCCAAAAATCAATGTTGATCTCCAGAAGAGAATAAAAGTATGTAATATTTATCAAAATACACGTTGAAAAGTGTATTATTTAGTTGGTGAAATTTTTTATGCCCCATAACATATTGAAAATATTTTCCCCATAAATTTATAATATTGTTATTATTTATTTGAATTTGCTCATGATTTAACTATTCCTTATATTAGCGAGAATTCCTTTCTTTATTTGTTTGCTGTAACTACATAGATAGACCTAGACATGATCTAGAGATAGATCGGTTAGGATCTAAACATATAAGTTCTAATCTGGATATGATCTGTACAGATCGATTCTGATCTGGACATGATTTGTACAGATGAGTTCTGATCTGGACATGATCAGTTCTGATCTGGACAAGATCTGTACAATTCAGTTCTGATATGGACATGATCTGTACATATTATTTTTGATCTAGACATGATTTGTACAGATGAGTTCTGATTTGGACATGATCTGTACAATTCAGTTCTGATCTGGACATAATCTGTACAGATCAGTTCTGATCTGGATAGATCAGTTCTGCTCTGGACATGATCTATACAGATCAGTTCTGATTTGGACATGATCGGTGCAGATCAGTTCTGATCTGGTCATGATCTGTACAGATCAGTTATGATCTGGATATTATCTAATCCTATCAGTTTTGGTCTAGATATATAATTGTTCTGATCTATAAATTAAATATCAGTTCTGATATGGACATGAACTGATCATATCGTTTCTGATCTGGACTTAATGGTTTTAATTTGAATATGATGAATTTGAATGTTATGTTTATGTATTTTTATGCCTTAAGTAATACGGAGTAGATTTAATTGCAACGACAACAACATTCTTTTTTATTAAAGCAATAATAGTAATAAAATATTAAATATAATAACAATGATATAAATATATACCAATAATAATAATAATAATAATAATAATAATAATAATAATAATAATAATAATAATAATAATAATAATAATAATATGGATCCTTGGCAAATAATTTGCGATTTTTTTTATTATTATTATAATAATAATAATAATAATAATAATAATAATAATAATAATAATAATAATAATAATAATAATTTGGTCTGATATGATCTGATATGATCTGATCTGATCTGGTTTGATCTGAACTTATTTTTTCTGATCTGATCTAATCTGATCTGAACTTATTTTTTCTAATCTGATCTGATCTGATAAAATCTAAAATAAGTAATAAGGTCCTGAAATAAGGTGAACTAAACAGGGCCTTAGTTTTATTTTGTGCTATGCTGGCCCACCGCCCCATGCACGTAGTTTTTCCAACTATTGTTGTTGTGTTGTGCGGCCTAGTGTCGGACAGTGCTTGGCTACACGCCCCATGGGCCTCACTGCTCGTTATCGTTGTGGCCTAGGCCTTGCGATGGCGCGCTTGCCAACCCATCCATGCATACGGTAGGCTCTCCTCGGCTTCAAGGAATATCCGAAACCTTTAAAATGTATGTGTTTTGAGTACTATGCTTATCAATAGTGATATGAGTGAGGATTCCTTGAAATTTACTATTTATAAGGAGCAAATTTTTCAAACTTCCCTTTGTAAGCTCTAAATGTTTGTTTCCTTCGGTCTAAGATTCAAATCCTACCATCAACATTTAATTTTATGTCTTCCTTTTCTTTCTTTCTCCTTCTATCTGATGACTTGTTCCTTTAATTTTGTCCTTTTTTTCTCTTATACTCTTGAAAACTCTTCTTTTCAATAATTTAATGCGTAGATTATATATCTATATGACAAATGAAATATCGAACTCTTTCATTTTCAAGGTATTATTAGCAACCATAACATATTTACTTAACATTTGATAAATAATTTACTCTTCATCTAATTATTCAACCTATTTACTTAGTTAATTTTGCTAATGGGTTTCAATACCTTGGAGGTAGTGCGCGCAGTCCAACAACTAATTAACAAAAAAAAAAGAGCAAAGAGGGTGACCCTTAAGATATAACTTTTCCTGGTTTAGAATACTAGCTAATGCTGTTTGACCGCGCGCATAGTAAGAAAATATTGTTGAAACTATACGAATACTTATTTTATGTGATCGATCATCCAATTGATCAACGATTATCTACAAATTTCATTAGATTGAAGTTGTGTTTCAAGCCTTGTCGTATAGTAATAGTTACGCAATATAATTGGATTTAGTAAACATTTGTAATGCTACTACTTGAATCGGCATTCATCCAAACACAAATATAATTAAAAGATTAACATTCTATGTTTTTCTTTTTATAAAAATACGTAATACAAAAAGAGAAACTATCAAACATATTAATTAATACAATACGTGCACGTACTTCTTGTTAAAGAGTACGTTGCAGGTGGAAGTCGAGAAACTATAAAAGAATGAAACAGAAGGAAGGGTATTAGTGTGTAAGGGTAAATCGATCATTATACTATTCTTAAGAGAATTTGTAGTTAACTACAGGAAATTGTACCATTAACGACGGGAAATCCCGTCGCTAAAGACCAATAATCGTTGATTAAAGACGGGATTTCTTGTCACGAGCCCGTCACAAAAGGAGGTCGTCATTAATGGAAAATCCCGTCGTTAGCCCGTCGTAAAAGACATTTGCGACGGTTGTTCCCGTCTTTGTTTGGTTGTTAGCCCCGTCGCAAAAAGCTTTTGCGACGAAATTTTTGACCCATCATTATTAGGTAGTCATAAAAGATACAAATTCTTGTAGTGTTTTTTTAAAGAAGAGTCGAGGGGCAATGCAGTAAATGCACATTTCTAAGAAAAACTTCTTTCTTTTAAAAGGGTTTAGGATTACTGCGTAATATAGAATTTTTTTTTCCTAAATAAATGCTTAACATAGCTAAAAATGGAGGCATCATTATTTTACGGAGTACAAGTTATCCTTAAAAAAAAAAATTACTTTTAGCAAATGTCACAAAAATCTTTCAATTAAAAAAATGTGAAAGTGGGAAAGTGCTTAAAATTTCTTATCCTAATTTAATCCCTTTAATGGTCACTCTTATCTTTTGTTGGACCCACAAAAGATACGGAGCCCACATTTGGGAATATAACATGATTGTAAGCATTACAAGATTATAGTTAATCATATCTTGTCTCTTCCATAATCTAAATTATTGTATCCAAAGGTCACTGTATGAGATCAATGCCACGTGTAGGGTCACAAATATTGGACGCACCATTAGCAAGCATGATCTTTTGGAGTTTTGGTTTAGCCCTTTCACTTTATGAGAAAGAGAGACACTAGTACTTTGGGTGTGTTGTAAAGTAGCGGTGCCGGTAAACATTATAGTTTCGGAAACTCTATGCTTCTTCTAATGGCGGGCATGCATTTCTAATAGTTTTCCTGCCTTTACCGTGTTTTATCGCGTCGGACCGTATCATATTAGGTAATGTAAGTATCTTTCTAAAGATAGTGTTGCTTGTGTCATGACTCAATAAAATTCGGTATCATACGTGTCATACCTATCCCATTTATATGTCATTTGATGCATTTTTCATACTATCATCCAAGTTAAAGCGACTAATGGAGTACAACAAATGACATAAGAATGCTCGATAAGATCCACTTGCCTCTAATTTATATTCCATTCGTACAGCTTTTTAGGTTTGTTTTTCAAGTAGATTTTTCGTGTGAATGAGATACAAGAGCAATCAAATTATTAATCGTGTATTCGCGTTATAATTTTTTTAATGTAATAACCAATCTTCTCATCAAACAAGGAGTTTATGTGCTTTTCTTACTTTAGTCTATAGCTTTCTATAAGTCTATGACATACTCTATATGTACTAAAACTCGTAGAGCATTATCATTAATCGATCACAATGGTCAAGGGGTATCACAATGTAGTGCCAATGATAAGATTCCAAATATGGGTTAATTGGTTTATTCGAGATTCTATGAATGCTTCACTTTGCTTTTATGAGCTATAGCATGCATGAATCATAATCGATAATATACGTACTTCTTATTAAATTATTACTAGAATTGTAATGGGTTAATGAATGACCCTTTACAATTCTTTTTAATTTTCTAAGGCAATATTATTTGTGGACTTTAGAAAGGGGCGTAGAGTAAGCATGTTGTAACTAATGAACATAAATGCATGAATAGGTAAAAGAATACGATATTTTGATAAAAGAAAATGTATGTATTCTTTTAATTCCTTGTTAAACTATAAATGAAGTCATACTTCTTAGTTCTTACGTAAACACTCGTTTTATTTAGGTGTACCATGAGCATTGTGCACTCTTGGTCACCTTCAAAATTGCAACATAATATAATTATTTTCTTGTCTTCATAGACTATAACCAAGTAATTACTCTACGTCAAGTTATCTCTCATTTTTTCTCTCCCTTCTACTTAGAATGAGTAGGAATTACTGGTTCTATATGGCTATAGGTATAAAAAAAAATGGTAACCAAGTTCAGCCTCAATCACCACTGAACCAACATACAATTGATTAAAAAAAGCAGTTAAATGTTAATGCATCACTAAAAGAATTTGATATTTGCGATTTTGATCTATAATCTAAGCGAACATCTATTAACTACTCCACCTTTTGAGCATAAAAATTAAAAAAATTTGTAAATATCAAAATTACCCATATGATAACAAACAAAAAATAAAGAAAATATTAGGTAACAATATATCTTAATATTTTGAAACCTAAATTTCAAATCGACACATCTACAACTCATATTACACTATCAATGTGACAACAAATTAAAACAACAAACAAACAATTTACTCCACTAGTTCATATTCAACTGCAACACTTTCTTGAACGAGCTTTCTTTAATAAGTGTAACACTTATATTTTTAGCATCTTTCTTTAATATTTTATTTTTTATTTCTACTTTGACTTACCAACTTGCAAATATTTTAAATTTTCTACTCTCATTCCATGATTTAAATCATACTCCGTACTTCGTAAGAAGTATTGAGTACTCCCTCTGTCCCGGAGTACTCGTACCATTTTGACTTTATGCGCTATTCATATAATTTACTTTGACATATTTTATTTTTAATATACGAAAATAAATATTAGGACTTTCTTCGATTTTTAATACTCGCAATGTTTGTCACTTTTACGCATGTCAATGCACAACTTTGATAATTAATATCTTTAATTCTCTTGAAGCAAAAATTACAAAAAATTGATATTTTGGAAGTACACATTGAGACAAATCCAACAAGATCTTATATGATTATATTTTATCTTACTTATAAATAACCAATAATAGTCAAAGTAGAATATGTAAATAGTGTAAAAAGTCCAAACGTTACGAGTATTAAAAATCGAAAGAAGTATATAATGAAGTATATTGTTGGCTTCATCTTAATATATACTTCCTCTCTTCTTTTTTATATGACACGATTATTTAGGCACGTTTGCCAATGCACGATTTCGAACACTAATATCTTCAATTATAGATACGAAAAAATTATAAAAAGTTGATATTTAAAAAATATTTATTGAGACGAATTTAATAAGATCCAACACGACTATATTTTTTCTTAAGTATAAATCATAAAACGAAGTCAAATGAGCATTTGTGAATAGTGTCAAAACTCAATTGTGCTATGTACTCCCTCCGTCCCGGAATACTTGAAACGCTTTCCTTATCGGGCCGTCCCGGATTACTTGAAACGCTTCTAAAAATGGAAACTTTACATAATATTTTATTATTTTCTCACCTTACCTAAGGGCCCACCAACAACCCTACTACCCCAAATAAACATTAAAAAATTCACGACCCCCACCACATCCCACTATCTATATTAAAAAAAATACCCCACACTAACTCCCTTTCAATTAAATAAGAAGTCAATTATAATGAATTAAACTCCGTGCCGGTCAAACGGTTTCAAGTATTTCGGGACGGAGGGAGTAAATAAGAATGGAGGAAGTACTTTTCAAAATATTAATACTTTGTATTTTATAAGTTTTTATAATGTGTAGTTAAATTTTGTGTTTTCTCAAGCGTTGTGCTTGTTAAAAAAAATGCATGGAGTAAGACTGTAAGACAATACATGGAAAAGAAAAATGGGGCAAATATAATGAGATGTATGGACATGACTGAGTAGGTAATAGGTTAGTCAAAGGATGGTTTCAAATTCTGATTTTGGCCATCAAATCAAATAAGTAATGCAAACAAAATCATACTCCCAACAGCAAAAATAAAAAAAAGGACACCAAAAATTTCAATCACAATGTCCCAACAGTCAAAACTCAAAACCCCCCTTTTCTCAGCTTTCCCCAAAAAGCAAAAACCCCTCCACACTCCCACTCTCACTTCCTCTGCACTCCAACATTTCTCAAACCTCTCTCTCCAACAACAACAATGGCACCCCCTTTTAAACCCTTCTTCTTCTTTTTCCTTTTCTCTGTCCTCTGTTTTTCAACACTCTGTTCTTCATCTTCTTCTTCTTCTTCTTCCTCCAACAATGGCGTTTCTGGTTCAGTTTCATCTTCACCTTCAGATGTAGACCTTCTCCTGTACAAAATCAAACCCACATTACAAGGCAACACAGAAAGCCTCTTACTTTCTTCATGGAACTCAACTATTCCCCTTTGTCAATGGCGTGGCCTCAAATGGGTTTTCTCAAATGGAACTTCTTTAGCCTGTGATACTCTCTCTTCCCCTCAATGGTCTAGTCTTTCTCTCTTCAAAGACCCTTCTCTTCACCTTCTCTCTCTCCATCTTCCCTCTGCTAATCTTTCAGGTTCAATTCCTCGTGAGCTTGGTGAGCTCTCTGCTCTTCAAACCCTCTATTTGAGTGTCAATTCGTTGTCTTTAGGGGTGCCATTGGAGCTTGGGTATAGCTCCTCGCTTACTGATGTTGATTTGGGTCAGAATTTGCTTTCTGGGTCATTGTCTGCTTCAATTTGGAACCTCTGTGACCGCCTTCAATCGCTTCGGCTACATGGTAACTCTCTCTCTGGCTCTCTTCCTGCACCTGGTGTGCCTAACTCTACTTGTGATAGTTTGAAGGTTCTTGATTTAGGGGATAATAAGTTTTCTGGGTTGTTTCCTGATTTTGTAACTAGGTTTAGGAATATTGAGGTTCTTGATCTTAGTCATAATTTGTTTACTGGGGTGATTCCTGATGGTTTAGCTCAGATAAAGCTTGATCAACTGAATTTGTCTTATAATAATTTTAGTGGGTTGTTGCCAAATTTTGGGGGGAGTAAGTTTGGGGCTGAAGCTTTTTTAGGGAACAATCCTAGGTTATGTGGGTACCCTTTGGGGGGTTGTAATGGAGGGACTAATATGACCCCCGGCGCGATTGCTGGTCTAGTGATTGGTTTGATGACTGGTTCTGTGGTGGCTGTGTCTGTGTTGATTGGGTATTTGCAAAATAGGAGGAGGAAGAATAGGGGACAGAATGAGGATGATGAATTGGAGGAATGTGAAGAGGATGATACTCTTGGTGAGACTGGTGAAGCAAAGCTTGTTGTGTTTCAAGGTGGTGAGAATTTGACACTGGATGATGTGTTGAATGCTACTGGACAGGTTATTGAGAAGACGAGTTATGGAACGTCTTATAAGGCAAAGCTTGCGGATGGAGGGACTATCGCGTTGAGGTTATTGAGGGAAGGTTGTTGTAAGGATAGAAGTTCTTGCTTGCCTGTTGTAAGGCAGTTGGGTCGTATTCGACATGAGAATTTGGATCCCTTGAGAGCTTTCTATCAAGGGAAAAGAGGAGAGAAGTTGCTCATTTACGATTATGTTCCTACCAGAACTCTCTTTGAGCTTTTGCATGGTAAGTGTCACTTTCATGTTTTATTTTCTGTATGTTTTGTCTATTCATAGGAATATACTTATTCATGTATGTGAACTATGAAACATGAATCCCAAAAAAAACCTTAAATTGTTCGACTATTAGCTTTGAATACAGATGGAACTATAAATTTGCACCTTTCATGACTCATATGTTTTAAGGCTACAAAGTGAAAATCTAATTACATGTTTTAACTTGCATTTAAATTGAATAGATTGCTGAGAAGTAACTTAAATGAATGGGCAAGTTTTCAAGGAGTATTGTTCCTCACTCACATTGGCTAAAAATGATTCCTTAATGCTTCGATGTGATTGAATTTCTTCTGATGAGTTGAAAGAGGTCTTTAGCGTTAATGTAGAAATGCAGACACGTAGAAGGAAGTATTGGATACAGTATTGGTTATGTCTGGTGTTTAAATCCCTAAGAAGTCTATGCTCTTAAATAGATTGGAAAGGATCATCATAGTCTGAATTGCTTGAATTTGTTTCGGAGTATTAAGAAGTGAGATTGAATAATTTTAGGCTTTAATCAGATGGGCCATATGGTATTTCCATGTGCTGGACATGCTATCAATTTTTTAGATATGTAATACTGACACTAGTATTAAGGATGTGTTACTGAGTACTGAGTAGAATTTCAAGAACGATGGGGTAATTAAGATAGAAATATGATTATGCCGAATATAATGTCTATTAAGTTGTTGGCCATTTGCTCATGTTATGTCACCCCATACTGCGTCCTTCAAATTTTGGTCCAACTTAAGAGTTGTACTCATTGAGGTTTCAATTGAATTTTGGGGCTGAGTGTTCAAATAAAGATGGGAGTTCAGGCTAAGTGTGTCTTGGGCTTTTAATTTGGACTACATAGGAGTTTTAAGGCATGATAATGGTTCTATATAGTGAGCTCTTAAAAGCTTGGAGCTGACTAGCTGAGTGCAATTGCTAGTTGTGTATATATGATATAAATTGATAACACCGTAAAGTGATATTTTTGTTGAGTCGTAGCTGCTTAACTTGGAGTATGATTGTGTTGAGCCTTTATTAATATATGGAAGTTGCATTCGAGTCAGAATATCTTGCTTAGCTTGCTTAGCAGAAGCTTGATTTACTTATGGGCCGAGCCAAAAATATTGAAACCCATGGTAAATAAGAAAATGTCATGGTCATGCCGTGGCCTGGCTCAGGCCAGGATACAGTAGGACTGGTTCTTATTGTGGACGGTCAGAGAAATCATGATTGTCGTGTTTAACCAAATTTGAGAACCACTGGCCGTTGACCACCTGAAAGAATTTTCCTATCCTTCGGAGAACTAGAAGCCTAGGAAATTATTATTTTCTCTGAGCTTTCCTTTTTGACTGTGCACATGAAGTGTAATTATATACTTCGTATTTATATTTACCTTCGTGCCTAACATGTTGTTCGGGATTAGATTCTTATGCAGTTATGCCTCTAAGAAAATATCAATTGACCAAAAATGGGATCTTAACAATGCTATATGATTTCTTCTTTGGATCCGAAATCTTGCATGGTTGCACCTCATAATTTGGTTTTATATGGATTACATGGTTTGATGTTAGTTGTTCTATATGAATATGATGGCAATTTTTTTGTACTGTGTGAGCTTTACCTTCCATTTCCTTCAGAAGTAATACTGTGTCATATGTTAACCAAGCTCTTCGTTTCCCCTCCAATGCCAAATACTCAGCACTCTAATATGCTCATAGATACTTGCGACTTCTTTTTGAAAAAGAGTTTCCGTGAATACATCTAAAATGACAGTTTCCATGAACACGTACTAAAATGACAGGTTTCCATGAACACGTACCCTTGCAGAATAGCCAAGTCTAAGATAAGATGGACTGTGTCCACTCCATAGCCTAACTTCTATTGCATGTCTTCACTAAAACTTAGAAGGAAAGCAATTTTGAAAATGTCGGTTAACCTAGGCTGACAAGTCAGGATGTTTTGTAGTAGTCTCTCCTAAAACAGGAAACTGCAGATTGCAGATCATAGCTCTTGGGCAGGCTCTTTGTATGCCAACCCCCTTATGAGCAAACTAGGAAACATAGGATTAAATCATGAGAGAATAATCCAACAGCCAATGTCTGAATACTTCAGTATTGATTTTCTTGGAAATGCCACCTTCATCATAGTCTTCATCACTATTTATAGCATTGGCAGCAAAAAGGCTGTCGAATATGTTTTTGTGGATGCAATCTGTAAATAGTGTTTTGGTGCAAATAATTTGTGATCTTACGACGTCAAGTCAAAACTTTAAACTATACTCCGTAGTTACTTTACTATGGTTATAGATTATTCACTATTCTACGTAGTAGTATTTTATGACTTATTGTAATTCTGACTGAATTCTGAAATTTGTTGAACCAGAACCTAAGCCAGGGAAGCCAGTGTTAAACTGGGCTCGTCGCCACAAAATTGCACTTGGTATAGCCAGAGGACTATCTTATCTTCATACAGGCCTAGAGACAACGATGACTCATGGGAACGTGAAATGCAAGAATGTACTTATCGATGATTTCTTTGTAGCAAGACTTACTGAAATTGGAGTAGACAAGCTGGTGATTCCTGATGTAGCTGATGAAATGTTGTCTCAACTAAAGGCAGACGGGTACAAGGCTCCCGAACTTCAAAAGATGAGTAAATGCAATCCAAGGAGTGATGTCTATGCATTTGGTATATTGTTGCTTGAGATTTTGATAGGGAAAAAACCTGACAAAAATTCCCGAAGTGGAGATTACATGGATTTACCATCAATGGTAAAAACAGCTGTTTTGGAGGAGACAACGATGGAGGTTTTCGACGTTGAGGTGTTGAAGGGGATAAGAAGTCCCATGGAAGACGGATTGGTTCATGCATTGAAGCTTGCGATGGGTTGCTGTGCGCCAGTGGATTCTGCTAGACCAACAATGGAGGAAGTTTTGAAGCAGTTGGAGGAGAATAGACCGAGAAATAGGTCTGCTCTATATAGCCCTACTGAAACTAGAAGTGGGACAGGTACTCCCTTTTGATCTTTATCATGTTTTTGTTAGATTCAGAAGTAAAACCTGTCTCTAGGAACAAATCTCGTTTAAATTGATACGATTTTCTGTGCATGTAATTTGTGGCAGATGTAGTGGAATCATGCACAGTGATTCATTATCTGTTCTAGGTATCTCATCTAATTTTCTATATTACGATATAGTTGTGTTAAAATGAACAGATTTGTTACACATTTACCAAGTATTAATGACGGCTTCAGGGTGATTTTCTCCAGTTCTGAGTTGCTAGCACGTATACATTCCTTTCATTCTGAATGCATTTTGAATTGTTAAACTTTAAAGATTATCAAAAATGTTCAAAATAAGAATGGTGTGTTCTAGTACTTTCCTTTCGATTGGTTTGATGATACTCTGTGGATCGAGTTTAGCAAGATGTCGATATCAGCGGGTTATATACCTTTCGTTGTGTTCTTTCCTCCGAAGATAGAAAGTACATAACTGATGGCAACAGATAATCAGGAAACCCACATTCATATGTTATACAGTGAGAGTTTCTGATGCTCAACAGACAACAGGTAGTTTGTTAGTTAATGTCAGTTGTTCATAACCTCATACTCCTTGTCCTTGGTAGTTTGGTGAAGTACATGTTTAGGCATCTTGTTAGTTCATGTCACAGGCCTCACAGCCCGTGGGGTTTGTCCATATCCAAAGAGTGAAGGGCCTAATTTGAACACTATTTACTTGTTTGTATTTATTGTTTTAGTCGGCTATTAATATTATAAAATGTTTGGTAAAATCAGTTAATTTTTGTTATATGAAAAAGGTGGGTTTTTGGCTGTTTAACAACGTAAACAAGGCCCTCTTCTGTTCGACCTATTTTGACTTATTTCAGACAAAATAAGTTCATATAAGTTTAGTTAAGTTCAGATAATATAAGTTTAACAAAAATAAGTTTTTTTCAGACATTTTCACACACAAATAAGTTTATTTCAGATAAGATAAGTTCAGATAAGTTCAGTTAAATTCAAATAAATTCAAATAATATAAGTTTAGTCAAGATAAGTCTAAGAACGGAGCCAAAGTTAATACCCAAAAGCTGAAAGTTAATTGAAAAAGCTAGAGAAAACTCGTACGAAAACAACACCAAAGTGTCATAATTTGAGACGATAGTCTCTCTACCTACAAGGCTACAACGAATTGAAGTTTGAAATACTTGATTTAATTGAAATGACGGCTATAATTGAAGTCTTAAATTGAACTTGGTAATGGTGGGTCTTAGTTAATTAAATTTGTTTTGCTGGTCTGAAACTTAACACATGTCCAATGCCATAAAAAGTTCTACTCTCTCACATGCTGACTGAATTGGTGGGCTTGAATTTGTATGCTAATTAAGTCCTTAATTAATAATGTAATACTAAATAAATTAAATTTAGACCCAAACATTTTAAATAAGGAAGATTTTAAAGCAGACAAAAACTAATGAACAACAGATGATGTCTGAGGTATGTGTACAATAGTCGATAGGTATTGATCCGAATTTGGAATGAACAAGAGAACAGAAGTAAAATTATAGAATAAACCAAAAATCTTAATTGCTGAATATAACTTGTAATAATGTTCCACAATTATGGTTACAATCAATCACCAATTCCTTGTTTTTGAAAATGTTTTCATCCTGTCTATTTCAATTTCTTTTAATCTGAAACTAAGTAAATGAAGCAACTTGAGTGACTGACAGAATCACTAACAAGCTGCAACAGAAAAATTGAGAAGCAATGTTTTATAATTGGGAGAAAATGAGCAATAGGACAGTTCAGAAGAGGTGGTAGAATACAACTTAGGAAATGAACAACACTTCCAGAATCGCCCCATTTACGGTTTCATAAAACAAAACCTTTACATATGGGGAGCAAGACGGAGGTTGAGCGATCACAAGGATAGTGTGTTTGACAATCGGTGTAGTGGTGTACATGGTGATGGTGGTAAGGCAAATGTAAAATATACACTATAATCAATTTACTTGTCGTACCAAGGGTGAAATCTGGGTAGTAGAAAAGCTTAGAAGCTGATAAAGGAATGAAATTGAAATGGGCAACTTTTTTTGGTTTTTTGTTGTTGTTTTTCTTTGTAAAGTTTTGATTTTAGCAATTGGGTGTTCTGTTTTAGTTTGGATAGAAATTGTGGGTAAATGGGGCTAGCAAGATCTACCACGACGACAAGTGAGAACACCGGCACCTGAAGTCAGAGTTGATACAAGGCTCGAAGGCTTGGCTGCCAAGCTGGAGGCTCTTGCATAGCTAGCACCAGCTCCTGATCCTGATGGTGTGAAAAAGGCACCATTTAGAAGTAGATCTCCTTCTGATCTCCAATTCCAGTGCTTCCAATTTCCTTGATTTGTTTCCACCCTCTTCGTCACCTATTAAGAACACAGAAATGTCGCCAAATTCAGAGACAAGAACTGAAGAACATAACCTTTTTCCTAATATGATGATTCTTAGTTATATATACCT
The DNA here is from genome assembly GCF_020520425.1 of Spinacia oleracea. NCBI lineage: Eukaryota > Viridiplantae > Streptophyta > Magnoliopsida > Caryophyllales > Amaranthaceae > Spinacia > Spinacia oleracea. Next base: position 130,791,060 of record NC_079492.1, on the reverse strand, counting down.
CTTTGGCAAAAGGGTTGGATGGGGCAAGGTATCTATTCCCTTGACTGTTAATGGTAGGATCTGCACTTCCTCCAATGGCATACATTTCCCAGTGGGTGTAGTCATTATTCACAACATGGAAATGCCCATGTCTACACCTGTATTTTGAGTTTAGTTGCAGTTAGTTACGAAACTAATCCCAGTAAAGAGAAAGAGAAAGAGAAAGAGATCAAGGGAGGGAAACTACCTCGGCATCCTCTGCATAAGACCTTCTCCAAAGTGGTTGTAGGCAATGGTGACCTGCATTATCTTATCCTTTGTGTACGAGTCACTGTGACCCAGCAACATCACCTGTTTTTGGTCAAAAGGGTCAGAAGAAAACTCCATAAATAAAACCTGGATAATATATAAGCAGAATGTGATTGATGTTTACCTCATTGTGGTGAGTGAAATAATTGTTAGAAACGGTAATGGCAGTGGATGCAATGACTGCATCAATGAGCCCATCCGCGCAATTAGCAAGGGAGTTGTGATCAATCCATATATGACTTGCTCCAAAGATGGAAATCCCATCACCGTCAGCCATGCCTCTAAACCCATAATGAGAAGGGGAATTTCTCACCATTGCATTCCCAGTTGGCTTGCAGTCATGGATATGAATACCATGGATAATAATATTGGTGATGAACTGAATGGTAATACAAGCTCCATTAGCAATATGGACATTCGCACCTCTTCCATCAATGGTCTTAAAACTGTTCATAATGAGCTCCTCCTTCAAAGTGATCACCATATCCCTCTGAAAAACAATCCAAAGTGGCTCCTCTTGGATGACAGCATGACGGAGAGTCCCAGGCTTTGGGTTCACAGCGTCATGGTCAGTAGGATCAGTAACCACGTAAAACCTCCCATCACGGCCACCAACAGCATTGCGGCCAAACCCAATAGCACAATCAGCAAGCCTCTTTCGGTTATTGTGCCAGTTACGATCACACCTCCAACAGTCATCAATTGGGTTCCCTGTTCCACATGAGAAGTATCCCAGGTTTCTCCTAGCTGTGCTGTTGCTAATGCTCCTGAAAATTAATTAAATGTTAAACTCAACCAAATTATCCGATAATCATTATCACATTTACTATTTAGGATTAGGAAGTCTGCACTTTACAAAATCAGACTGTCATGTGACCAACATGTGCAGGGTGTGAACTGTGAAAGTGTGATGGTCATACAGAATGGATGAAATACGGACTCATACGGAGAAAAAGCAGGGGTCAGTGGAATTTATTGCTACACCCTTCTTTGCGGTGTTGCGTTCAAGAGTAAATTTAGTAACAAGGGTATATGACATTAATTAGGAATGTGACTTATTACTCCTAGTAGCTTAAATCAAAGATGTGGTGTGTCGGTGAGACTAACTAATTCTACGATAGATACTTGTAACCAGCTAACAGAAGCCTTCTTCTCATATTAAATGTGGTCATGGGTGGTCTCACTTTATATCTACCAAGATTTTGCCAGTTTTTTTATCTACAGGGTGGGTTTTGTCCATAATCAAATGCTCAAGACATATACAAGTTGTTTAACGCAAATTAGATCATGGACACATGTGCACGATGTTCACAGTGTAGACGTTGCCACTACAAATACAATTGCATTGTTATTACTTATTAGTACGAAGTTTTATTTTTTATTTTTTAAGGTACGCGGTGAGCACCATGGAGCTTCTATCTTAGAAGTCTAGGCCGAGGGGTGAGATGACTCGAACCTGACACCAAGTAGATGGAGGGCAAAGTGTCTTACTAGTTAGTAGTTGGGTTTTATTGAGTTTGCCATTTACCAATAACCCTTTTACTTACAATCAGATGGCGGAACGCATCTAACTATATACTCGAAACTCGGTATAACTAAAATATATGACCAAACTCAAGGCATGGTTTGAATGTGTTTGGTCTGTGTTTTTGGTATCCATCCTCATCAGCAATTCACCATAGTTATTGCTACTTTCCTCCAAATTTTTGGTAAAAGCGGAATTTATGGAGCTCACAACGTTTAAATGGATGGATTAATACAAAATTATAGACTTTATATTTCAAAATGTGTACACAAAATAAAACGGAAAGAGTATATACACAAAAGATATCTTTTTCATGAACTAAGACTATCCAATATATCATTGTTTTCTTTTGACTGAGAATCATGAAAGAATTTCCCCAAGTAAGGCTTTTGCTTCTGATTGGATCTTGGGTTTGCCAATGCCAACATATGACTATATGAGCAAGAAAAATCGCCTGAAAAAAGGGCTTAAAGATCTTCCAAATCATGTGAATATGTGACCAGTACTGGAGAATATTTGGAGCAGAGATGGAGGATTAGGATTCCTGTATACTTCCACTTGGTCAAAGAAACATCTTTTATGGATTTTGGGACGAGTTTGTCAGTTATAGCTCTAAGGATAATGACCACGAACTAATAACATATTAACCGGTGTAATTTACGACATAATAACGTGTTAATCGGTGATATTTTTAAAAAATTACCTGGGAGACCCATCTTAATTAGTTATTAACCACAGTCAAATCCCTTTATTATTTTGTTTAAGCTCCACGCTTACAAAAGTATACAACAAGTAATTTAAAGATAGGATTGAATGAAGAGTTCCTATCATGGGTACATATAATGTGATAGAGTATTAAAAATATGAGGAAAAAGACATGAGAAATTAAATGAGTATGCCCGGATCTTGTGGCAGAGGCATGTGGGTTTACCAATCAAACATAACATCCGGTTTTCCTAATAACATGGGAGGGGCTAAATCCCATAAAAAAGGCACCATATTATATCATTATACACAAAATATAGTACAGAGTAGTATTTATCTTCTTAATTACTCAAAGAACCTAGTAAACATATTTAATTACTACTACCAAACAAGAGCTCACTAAGCACTACTGACAGGTACTAACCTATGGGACTTTGCCTATTGATTAAAATTAAAACTGATGGTTTATATAGGATAGAGGTTCAAATTTTCCTCCTATTTTGTGACTTATATTGGTCTTATGGCTCATTCGTATAATAAAAATATTAAAGGGTATTAATACTAATGTTCTCGTAACGAGACAACTAAATTTCAACATAAGAGTATTAATGACAAGTGAAATCTCATTGTGACTACCGTCAATCGTGGCACAATTGAAGAAGAAAGTGACATTATACTAGTTTGACATCCATGTTGGAAAGTGGAGGAAGAATTTAACAAGATTTGAAGTGGGTGAGATTTCTGGTGGTGAGCATTAAAGGGGTGGTGCATTCCCCTTTTTTAACTTTTAATTAATTAAATAAGATGGAACTTTTACCTTTGGACCATAGACATAATCTCTTCAGGTTGTTCAACTGCAGCTTGCTCATTTCTCTTTTCAGCTTCTTTGATCCTGGAATCAGCATTTCATTGACCAAAAATATATGAGATTGATTCACTTAATTTCAACCAGAAAAAGAAAAGAGAGGTGCAGTAATGTTTGGATTTAATCCGTTCAACTGTTTTTCTTATGAGGTCAAAATCAATACATTCAATGAAAATCTAGGACGTGTAATTCCAAGATTTCGAATATCGCATTGTTATTATGTTTGCCATAAACAATTAAGGATTTAACGTATTAAAGAATACTACTCCGTATATGTTTTGCAACGTACGGAATACTACCAAATCCGTAGTTTTTTTTTTAACTTTAAAAGAAATCTCTATCGTACGATCAACTTTGGTGTGTTTGATTATTTGGTTCCGATATTTGAATAATTGACTTGAATTTGACAAAATATATATAGTCACTACCTTCACTAATGTAGATTGATTATATATCCTAAATTATAGGGACTAATAAATCATACTACCAAAGATTTAGGTGCATTATTAATAGTATCCCAAAAATTCAGCATACAAAGATACTTATGAGTCATGATCACCTATTTTGACATTATTTTTTAATAAAATGATTTACCAGTATTAACAGAACCGCAGTACAGTCGACTAGAATAACAATCAAATCGCATGACGTCGTCGTTTAATGATCTCATTTTATCTGAAATATCAAAATAGCCCTTCATTTCATAGCTGAAAAAAGCCTACTTGAAGGGCATACCATGGGAAACCACTAATTGGTGAAAACACTCTCGAAAACAGAGCAACATACTGCAATGCTCAACTTTTCTCGATCAAAAAAATCAAACAATTTGCTTTAATTTTTACATTTTGAATCACAAATTAAATATTCGGATCTCAAATTTAATCGATAAAATTACAATTTTATTCTTCAAAAATTAAAAACAAATAAAAATTGATAGTAACGACGAACTAACCTATCCGCCATTGATGAATTCATCAAGCTTTTCAGCTGTTCTTCAACCCTAAAAACACCAGAAATTCAATTAAAAATCTTAACCTTAAAAAATTCAATGATTCCGACGCAATGTAGCTTAAATCATTGAGATTACCTCAAAGTTACTTCGTCTTCGGACAATCGGCCATTGACGACAACGCATAAGAAGCACGCCGAAATCAAGAATGTGAACAGAGCAAAGTTTCTCAGAGAAATTTCCGCCATTACTGTAATTCTCTCTCCAGTTTATTTCTCTCTCCGGAAATTTGGGAGTAGAAGAAATTTGGGAGACGAGGAGAGTGAAAGGAAAATGACGAAGGTAGGCGGGTTTTTATAACGAAAAGGTGGAGCCTAACATGCCCTTTTTATTTACCTTTTTTTGTTTTACAATAAATAATTAATTAAATAAACAGAACAAAAAAAATGGAATTTGGAAGATTTGGTTTAAATATTTGGACTTTTAGGAGTACTGTAACTAATAACGGAGTTTCCTCAAAAAAAAAAAGAACAACTAATAACGGAGTTAACAACTAAAAGCTACGAGTAATATTTTTCAATATTGGTATCTAACTGCCACTAACTGAACTTTACGACTCCTAAGGAGTAGATTGTGTGAAGAATTGTGGAGAGATTCTACATTTGTACTCCAATCACTCCCTCTTTTATGGGACAGGTAAATAAGGATATTTTTTTAATATTTCGTACTCCATTCTTGATTTTGAATGAAATTGAGTCATACTCATTTATACATGGTGCCCTAAAAATAACTTATCAATAGGGAGAAAACTCTTTACAAAGTATAAGTCAAATGGCTAAAATATTTGATTTTTGAAAAGCTATGTGAATGCATTATGTACGAAAATGTCTTTGTGTTGGATTTTGTTGGTGATGTACATGTGTATGTAAATGTGGTACATGTGTTAATTTTAGTGACGAACCTTGATCAGTTTTATGAGAGTGGTCAGTAAAAAAAATTAAGCAATACAGTATGTAAATTATATTAAAATTTTAGGGGGGCAAACTAAAAATACACTATAAAAATTTCCGATCGGGGGTTCGGGCCCATCTCGGCCATCAAGAAGATCTGCCATTGATATCTATGTTTCTAAAAGATGTTCTCATCTATGATCTATTACTAGATTAGATCCCGTGCACACACGAAATTTGATTATTCTTTTCACAAAATATTTAACTGAATATCTCCCAAACTACTGCATAGTCATAACATTTTTAACATACTCGTTTAAATTTATTCATCTAATATGCGTATTTAAAATGCTAATATGGTAATTTGTCCAAAATATTGAGTGATATATTTTCCATTAATAATAGCGATTTGACTAAAAAATTACCAATTGAGAAGAATTATTATTACGTCGTATCTATTATTGCCATAATTTATAAACTAAATTTTATTTCCATACATAAATAGTTTATAAAAAAAAATAAAGAATAAAAATAAAATCAAAGAGATACATTTTTTTTGAGAAAGTGGTTTTTGGCGGGAAAAATCGCACAAGGAATTAACACGTGTCATTCCTAATGTCTCTTTTAGTATATAGTAATAGATATTATACTAAAACAAACTCAAGGAGTGACACATATCACTTAATGTTTTTTTTCTATCCCTTTTTATTTGCCATTTGTGTATGGAAAAAAATATTTCCCCATAGATTATTGAAATAATATATGCCACAAAATAATAATTTGCTGAAAATATTTTTTGGTACTCCCTCCGTCTCACGATACTTGTTACACTTTCCTTTTCGTCTGCCCCAGATTACTTGTTACACTTTTAAATTTGGAATGGTCACATGATTATTATATTGTCTATCTCTTCCCACTAAATAAAAGTTTGGTCCTCACTCTCTCTCTCATTCAATTAAAAAAATACACCACTAACTCCTACCACATCTACTTTTTTAATAAAATAATAATTAATAACAAACAACCACTTATCACCTAAAACTTTGTGCAAAGTTAAGTGTAACGAGTAATGTGGGACAGAGGGAGTATTATTTTAGTCAAATCGTTAATATTAATAATAGAAAATACATTTACTCAATATCTTAGTCAATTCATTTTCCTCAGCCTCGTAGTCTTGAAAGATGGTTTGTACTGATGGTGATTCCTTGGCTCCTGGGGGCAAAGGCAAAGTTTTGTTGTCAACCGTGTTTTGAATCAGGTGCTTGAGCTTGAAACAATTCTCGAGGTTGTGCCTGTTTCCTTGGTGGAATTTGCAATAAGCTTTGGGTCCCAACTTTTGGATCTCTTGATCCTCGGTTGGACCAATACGAGTGATTACTTGCTTCTCTAACAACCAGTCAAAGGTGTCGGCATAGGACATTCCAAGGTTGGTGAAAACCCTTTGGGGCCTGTTCTGGAAATTGCGCTGTTTGGCATTGCTTTTGAAGTTGCTTGATTTCGGACCTTGAGGAGCCTCTAAGGTGTTGACCTCGTGGACCTTGTTGAAGGAAATAATGCCCTTGGTCCAAGTATGCATTCTATGTTAAGTCTAATAAATGCGGTTCAGTATTAATTAACAAGTTAATAATTCAGTGAGATCAAGTGAGCTGAATGCCTAGCTAGAGGCCGCTTCAGTTCAAGTGGAATTAATGATATTAATCCACAGCTTACTCTTGACTGAACCCGTAGGGTCACACAAATAGTACGTAAACGGATCAAGTATTTAATGGCATTAAATACTCCATCTATGAATATTCGGAACCGACGGATCTTGGTTTCAGTGGGAGCTAAGATCGTCACAGGCAAGAAATGAATACTCCGGAAACGATGATATTGCCGGAAACGGAAATATGGATCGTATCGGAAATATGAATATTATCCAAGTCGTAGATGTTGCCGGAAACGGAAACATGGTACGTATCGGAAAATATTATTGGAAATGGAAATATTACCAGAATCGGAAATATTGCCGGAAACGGAAATATTGTCAGAATCGGAAATATTACCGGAATCGGAAAATAATTCCGGAAACGGAAATATTAAATATTGTTCGTATCGGAAATAAATTCCGGAACTGGAAATTTAATCGGAAGCGTATCGTACGAATTAGCATCGGACGAGGCCTGCCGGACGAAGGCCCAGCACGAAGCCGGGCCATCGCCCAGCAAGCACGCGCGCCACAAGCCCAGCCAAGGCAGCGCCCAGGCCTACCGCAAGGCAGGCCCAGCGCGCGCCAAGGCCACGGATGCGTGGGCCGCGCTGCGTGGGCTGCTGCTCGCACGCGCATGGGCAGCCCTTGTGGCTGTCGTGTGTGTGTGAGTTTGTGCTCATGCGCGATTCCTAAATCTACAAGAGTTAGTGTATGATTAAGTTTCTATTCCTAATTGGATAAATTAATTAAATTGAATTCATGTAGGATTCTAATTTCAATTAATTCGTATCCTACTAGGATTACGATTCCTTTTCCATAACTCTATAAATAAAGGCCTAGGGGTCATTATTTATACAAAAGTTTTAAGTATTCAAAACTAAGATTTTTAAGCAGAAAAATCAGCCAATATTCTTGCCTACCTAACCGAAAATATTAGAACCTTAAGGGCGATTCTAGTTGGTCAATCTTAAGGCGGATCCGGACGTGCTGTGGACTATCTACGGAGGGACGACACTTGGAGTCCTAAAGACTTGTTCTTGTTCGGTTCGGGCGCAGCTAGGGAAGGCACGCAACAAAGAGTATGCATCTAAACTATGCTAAATGATTATGTGTAAATAATATGTTTCCTGGCTTTATGGTTTTTCCGCATGATTTATGAACTGTCATATGAATCATAACCTTACAGTGGTATCACGAGCCCCTTATTATTTTCATAATCTAAATTGCATGAACATGGTTAAATATTACAAATTTGCAAGAATTAAAAGGGGTGATTAATTTTCGTAATTGTTAATTAATTGCAAATTGCGTTTATTTAATCATACGTACGCAGTTTTTCGGCAGTTTCTTCGTTACTCATCCGAATTGAGTGATTTTTGTGTCAATTCCGCATGTAAAAGGCATTCTAAAATTTTGACAAAAATAATATTTTTCTGCCGAACCCAGAATTCTCAAATTCGAAGCCTAACTATGACTTTTCGAAGGTTTTAGTTTTTCGAATGCAAAATTTCGTAAATTTAAGATGTTAAATTAAATATTTGCGATTCTTGTTGATAAATCTTGAATTTTTGATTGACCTACTGCATATGTTTAACAAGTTTGAATGCCTAGTCTTGTTAATTATGCAATCTAATTTGTAATTATGATTAATTTGTTGAAAATTAGAATAATTTAGAATTAATTTGATTTTCATAATTAATTGTAATTTAATTAGAAACCTATGATTAAAAACCACCATAAAAATTGTAAATTTACGATAAATTTTAAATTTTTATGACCTAGACTTGAATCCATAACAATCGGAAATCAATTGGATAATAAATTTTCGATTTTTTCGCCCTAAAATTATGAAATTAATAATATTTATTAATTTGTCATTAATTTTAAATATAAATTTTAAATTTTTATGCGATTCGTTCATATAACTTGCACGCACGAAGCAATGGACGCTTCGTGTTACCCTTAAGGGGTGTTGTATAATGCGGGCATGCGACGACGAGCAAGGGAGCTCGTCGCCCGTGCGGCACGAATGCAATGAGCAAGGCATAGTGCACGAGCACAAGGCAGCAGCCCTGCCTTGTGTCGTGTGCCACGAGCAATGAACGAATGGGCATGGGCGAAGGGCGAGCCAAGGCAGTCGCGTGTGGGCAGCAAGCGAGCTGCGCCACAGCGCGCGCTGCCTCGCACAAGAGCGCGCAGCCTCGCGCGCAGCGAGCGCAAGCTCGCGTGCCACGAGCGCTGCGCCCAGCATTACTCGCGCGCACAGCGCGCGATGTCGCCCGCCCAGCGAGCGATGTCGCGCCCCAGCGAGCGATGGCTCGCGCCAGCGAGCGATGGCTCGCGCCAGCGAGCGATGGCTCGCGCGCACAGCAAGCGATGTCGCGCGCCCAGCGAGCGATGTCGCGCGCCCAGCGAGCGATGGCTCGCGCGCCCAGCGAGCGATGTCGCGCGCCCAGCGAGCGATGGCTCGCGCGCCCAGCGAGCGATGTCGCGCGCCCAGCGAGCGATGTCGCGCGCGCGCACTGCGAGCGATAGCTCGCGTGCGATGAGCGCTGGCGCGCGCAGCGAGCATCAGTGCGTGCGGAGGCTTGCGATAGGAAAGCAGCAGCTATGCGACGAGCGCATGGGCTGCGCGCACATGGCCAGCAATGGCTGTGTGCGTACGGCCCATGGGCGTGCAACGCGTAGGGTGTTTGCGTTACGATTAGATCGTTTTGAATGTTTAATTTGAAAATTTCAGTTCACGTAATTTTAATTGATTTTAAAATTAATAATTTGAATTATTTTCTTGGATTTTAATTTTGAATATTATAATTATAATAAATGTTATTTATTCTAATTATTTTACTAAAATTAAAATCATGAATTAATTTAAATACGACTGAAATTAAATTAAATTTTTGGATTCAATTATAAATTGATATGAGCTTTAAATTTTAATTAAATTTGTATGTTTCCGGTTGGACTAGAAATACATTTTTATGTTTAAAATTGGTAAAGCATATGAATTTATTGGTTTAAGTGGGAGCGCTTTTTAGTCATAAACTCTTGATTAGGTCTACAAATCCTTAAGGTTAAAACAACTTGATTAGAATTAATAAGGACTGAATAATTGGTAGATTATTGGTGCCCTTGATTAATTGCTGCAAATGTTTACGTGATGCATAATGTGTTTTACTAACCAGCTATGTGGGCCATTCATGATAATGAATGGGTGAATGGTATATATTGTATATGTACTGTTTTGCAGGTTATGAAGTGACTAGTATGGCCCAAATAGGATAGAAAATATGGTCTGCGTACCATTAATTTGAATGTAATTGGTCTAAAGTACCAAAGTTATTTTTCAATTCAAATATGGTCTGCGAACCATCAAATAGTTGTAATTAGTTATAGCTTATCCTATTTGAAGAAAATGGTGCCTCCCACGGAGATTTTCAAGACGGAATTTGAAGTCAAAGCTTCAAGATGAAGTCGGGCCATACTAGATCACAAATATCTTATGCATGTTTTAAGTTATTTATTGCTTTAAATATGTCTTAAAATGCATGAGATCAAAAGCTTGATTATGTTGCATGATTAAGGATTTTAGTTCACTTAAAATCTAACCAACATAGTAAGAGCCTTAAGTTCCAAACTTAAAAATTGAGTTAAAAGGTGCCATGCCAAAATATACACTTGCTTGGATATCCTTTACATCAATCTAGTAATAGTTTTCGCTCAGCGAGGTGTTACTTATTGGTCCTAAAGGGGCAAGGTACACAAATAATTGTGAGTACATGTTAGTTTTGGTGAAACTCAACGATATAAGTAAGGAGTCCTTTTATGTCGTGGCAAATTCGATAGGTTTACCTAATAAGTTCTTAGACGTACCTATCAACCAAGAATAGTTTCTAGACTATTAGCAAAAGGCTTTTGCTTACCTAAGATGTTCTAGGATTAAGTCGACAAACTGTGCTTAGTTCTTCAATGATTTTAGGATCTTGGAATCATTTTATTCACACCTGCCGGAACACATAACTTGAATAAAATGCTTAATAAACATTGAATTATGCATGTATGCTAGAATTTAAGTTTATTAAGAGAAACTGTGAATGGTTATTTATTTGTTTATTCTTTTCAATTGTAGTTTTTAATATGGCAAACAACAATTCATTCAACATTCGATCAATTCTCGAAAAGGAGAAGTTGAACGGGAAAAACTTCCTTGACTGGCAAAGGAACTTGCAAATAGTTCTTATGCAGGAAGAAAAGGAGTATGTCCTAGATGAGGCGATGCCCGAAGCTCCAGGCGACGGGGTCACTCAGGCAGCCCTCAATCGTTGGATTGATGCCAACAAGGATGTGAAATGTCTAATGCTCGCCACCATGAGTGCGGATCTGCAGAAAACGTTCATCAACTCAGATGCTTTCACAATCATCAGTGAGTTGAAGAACATGTTCCAAGATCTGGCTCGAGTCGAAAGATTCGAGACTCATAGGCAAATTCTTGAGACCAAGCTTAAGAAAGGCGAGCCCGTAAGTCCACATGTTCTCAAAATGATTGGACTCATTGAGAATATGAGTCGGCTGGATCAGCAATTTTCTCAGGAAATGGCTATAGACACCATCCTCCATTCTCTTCATAGCGGGTATGATCAGTTCAAACTGAACTACAGTATGAATAGTCTGGACAAAACGCTCACTGAGCTTCACGGTATGCTGAAGACCGCTGAAAAGACGCTCAAAAGTGATAAGCAGGATGTGCTTATGGTGCGTGGGGGCAAGTTCAAGAAATCTGGAAAGAAGAGGAATGCTAAGAAAGGTGGCAACAAGGCCAGCCCAACTAAGCAAACTGGCGCCAAATCTGCAAAGAGAAAGGTCAGTCAACCCACTTCTGAATCCGAATGCTTCTACTACAAGAAGAAGGGGCATTGGAAGAGAGATTGCTTGAAGCTAAAGGAAGATCAGAAGAACGGAACAGTCGTTCCATCTTCAGGTATTTTCGTTATAGACTGTATACTTGCTAATTCAACTTCTTGGGTATTAGATACAGGTTGTGGCTCACACTTATGTTCCAATCCACAGGGACTAAGAAGAAGTAGAAAGTTAAGCAAGGGTGAAGTCGACCTACGAGTGGGAAATGGAGCACGGATTGCTGCATTAGCTGTAGGAACTTACTATTTGTCGTTGCCCTCCGGGCTAGTTTTGGAACTGGAAGAATGTTTCCATGTTCCAAGTCTTACTAAAAACATCATTTCAGTTTCTTGCTTAGATGCTAAGGGATTTTCCTTTATAATAAAAGACAATAGTTGTTCGTTTTATTTTAAAGAGATGTTTTATGGATCTGCTAGATTAGTCAATGGACTTTATTTATTAGATCACGACAAACAAGTATATAACATAAATACCAAAAGGGCCAAAAAGGATGATTCAGATCTCACCTATCTGTGGCATTGTCGATTAGGCCATATAAACTTGAAACGCTTAGAAAGACTTCAAAGGGAAGGAATTCTAGAACCATTTGACTTAGAGGATTATGGTAAATGCGAATCATGTTTACTTGGCAAAATGACAAAGCAACCTTTCTCTAAAGTTGGAGAAAGAGCAAATGAACTATTGGGTTTAATCCATACAGATGTATGTGGACCAATGAGTACAAATGCTAGAGGTGGTTTCAGCTACTTTATCACTTTCACTGATGACTTCAGTAGGTATGGTTATGTCTACCTAATGAAGCATAAGTCTGAATCCTTTGACAAATTCAAGGAATTTCAGAGTGAAGTAGAGAATCAATTAGGCAAGAAGATTAAGGCACTGCGGTCTGATAGAGGCGGTGAATATCTGAGCTATGAATTTGATGACCATCTGAAAGAATGTGGAATTCTATCAGAATTGACTCCTCCTGGAACACCACAATGGAACGGTGTGTCAGAACGGAGGAACAGAACCTTGCTAGACATGGTCAGGTCAATGATGGGTCAGGCCGAACTTCCATTAGAATTTTGGGGACATGCACTAAATACAGCTGCACTCACTATAAATAGAGCTCCGTCTAAAGCTGTCGAAAAGACTCCATACGAATTATGGTTTGGAAAGCCTCCAAATGTGTCTTTTCTTAAGATTTGGGGATGTGAAGTATACGTCAAACGATTAATTTCAGACAAACTTCATCCAAAATCTGACAAATGTATCCTTGTGGGCTATCCAAAGGAAACAAAGGGGTATTACTTCTACAATACATCTGAGAACAAAGTGTTTGTTGCTCGAGATGGTGTCTTTTTGGAGAAGGATCACATTTCCAAAATGACAAGTGGGAGAAAAGTAGACCTCGAAGAAATTCGAGTCGAACAACAAACTCTAGAGAATGCTCAAGATGACATTCAGGATGAAACTCAGAGATCTTTAGAAGAATCTGGTGAGAATCATGGTCAATCTAGAAATGTTACCCCGCGTAGATCGCAAAGATATAGATCTCAACCGGAAAGGTACTTAGGTATTTTGACGAACGAGAGCTATGACGTTCTATTACTTGAGAGTGATGAACCTGCGACTTACAAGCAAGCTATGACGAGCCCTAGCTCCAAGCAATGGCAAGAAGCCATGCAATCTCAATTAGACTCCATGTCTGAAAACCAAGTATGGGATTTGGTCGATTTGCCAGATGGCTACCAAGCCATTGGAAGCAAATGGGTTTTCAAACTGAAAAAGGACAAGGATGGGAAACTTGAAGTTTTCAAAGCTAGATTGGTTGCAAAAGGTTACAGGCAAGTCCACGGTGTGGATTACGATGAAACCTTTTCACCAGTTGCAATGCTAAAGTCTATTCGAATAATGTTAACAATCGCTGCATATTACGATTACGAAATATGGCAGATGGATGTCAAAACTGCTTTCTTAAACGGCGTTTTAACAGAAACTGTGTTTATGACACAGCCTGAAGGTTTTGAGGATCCAAAGAATGCTAAAAAGGTATGCAAGCTAAAGAAGTCAATCTACGGATTGAAGCAGGCATCCAGGAGCTGGAATATACGTTTTGATGAAGCAGTCAGTGACTTTGGTTTCATCAAGAACGCAGACGAATCTTGTGTATACAAGAAGGTCAGTGGGAGCAAAATTGCTTTCCTAGTATTATATGTCGACGACATATTGCTTATCGGAAATGACATTCCTATGTTGAACTCTGTCAAGATTTGGCTTGGGAAATGTTTTTCGATGAAGGATCTAGGAGAAGCACAGTACATATTGGGCATCAAGATTTACAGAGATAGATCTAAAAAGATGATTGGACTTAGTCAAAGCACTTATATCAATAAGGTGCTTGATAGGTTCAAGATGGCGGACTCCAAGCGAGGCTACCTACCCATGTCTCATGGAATGACTCTAAGCAAGACTCAGTGCCCAAAAACACTTGATGAGCGTAGACGAATGAATGGGATTCCATATGCATCATTGATTGGTTCAATAATGTATGCTATGATATGTACACGCCCGGATGTTGCGTACGCACTCAGTGCTACGAGCAGATACCAGTCAGACCCAGGAGAGGCGCATTGGACTGCTGCCAAGAACATTCTGAAGTACCTGAAAAGGCACAAAGATGACTTCCTGGTCTATGGTGGAGATGATGAATTAATTGTTAAAGGCTATACGGACGCAAGTTTCCAAACCGACAAAGATGATTTCAGATCACAGTCTGGGTTTGTCTTCTGCCTCAACGGAGGAGCAGTAAGCTGGAAAAGTGCTAAGCAAAGCACCATTGCGGATTCTACAACTGAAGCGGAGTACATTGCTGCACATGAAGCAGCAAAGGAAGCTATATGGCTAAGGAAGTTCATAGGAGAACTTGGTGTAGTCCCCTCCATTAAAGGACCAATAGCCCTGTATTGTGATAATAACGGAGCTATTGCACAGGCAAAAGAGCCTAGACACCACCAGAGAGTCAAGCATGTACTTCGTAGATTTCACCTTCTACGAGAGTTCGTTGAAAGAAAAGAAGTCGAGATAAGCAAAATTGGAACTGATGACAACATATCAGATCCATTAACTAAACCTCTGCCGCAAGCGAAGCACAACTCGCACACTGCAGCTATGGGAATCAAGCATATTGGAGAATGGCTTTGATGTCTCTGTTTAATGTTTTAAAGTTTTAGAGTTTAAATCTTTGTAAAACATTATTGGTTAATCATTCACAATAAATGAAAGGAATTCATTTTTCCATTTAATTTGTGGTTTATTAAATGATGAGTCCCTTCAACTTGACGATATATTCAAGATAGACTGTCAGGACCATTCCTGTGACTAAGAAATGTCTATCAAGTGAACTTGAATGTCAAAGGTTGAAAATGGTCCCTAATCGGAGTTTTCTATAAAATTGGACGCATAGAAAACGTTAGACGATTAGAATGCAAGATGACTAGTAGTTCTGTTTCTTGAATTATGTGGACATGGCAATGTCATAATCATTTGCATAGATACTTACTTTGGGAAGACTAGTATCGGACAAGACCTATGAAACTTTACTGTAAGAGATGAAAGTCTGTCATAAGTAAATTTCATTAAATTATTAGACACTAAATCCTCAATACCTGAGTGATTTGAGATTACTTGTTTGAGAACTGGTTGCTTTGACGTTGACCAACCGTCGCACCGTAAAAGGAGGCTATAAAGGCAACGCTCAGGTAATCACCTATCAAACGAAGTCTAATCTCAAGATCGCAAGATTGGGATTGTCCTCCCATAAATCGGGATGAGATGCTTAAAAGTTGTACAAGGCCACTCGGAGAGCTAGAAACTGTGAAATGCATGGCCGTGCTCGGATGAATCATAGGCTATGATTATCTGTTTATTTGATCAGTTGAACTCTGAAACCGAGGAACACCTCTGGACATAATAAGGATGACAACTCTTACCTTATGTTCAAGAGCAAGCATCGAGCGACAAAGGAATTAGGAAATGCACACTTGTCCCTAAGGACAAGTGGGAGACTGAAGGAAATAATGCCCTTGGTCCAAGTATGCATTCTATGTTAAGTCTAATAAATGCGGTTCAGTATTAATTAACAAGTTAATAATTCAGTGAGATCAAGTGAGCTGAATGCCTAGCTAGAGGCCGCTTCAGTTCAAGTGGAATTAATGATATTAATCCACAGCTTACTCTTGACTGAACCCGTAGGGTCACACAAATAGTACGTAAACGGATCAAGTATTTAATGGCATTAAATACTCCATCTATGAATATTCGGAACCGACGGATCTTGGTTTCAGTGGGAGCTAAGATCGTCACAGGCAAGAAATGAATACTCCGGAAACGATGATATTGCCGGAAACGGAAATATGGATCGTATCGGAAATATGAATATTATCCAAGTCGTAGATGTTGCCGGAAACGGAAACATGGTACGTATCGGAAAATATTATTGGAAATGGAAATATTACCAGAATCGGAAATATTGCCGGAAACGGAAATATTGTCAGAATCGGAAATATTACCGGAATCGGAAAATAATTCCGGAAACGGAAATATTAAATATTGTTCGTATCGGAAATAAATTCCGGAACTGGAAATTTAATCGGAAGCGTATCGTACGAATTAGCATCGGACGAGGCCTGCCGGACGAAGGCCCAGCACGAAGCCGGGCCATCGCCCAGCAAGCACGCGCGCCACAAGCCCAGCCAAGGCAGCGCCCAGGCCTACCGCAAGGCAGGCCCAGCGCGCGCCAAGGCCACGGATGCGTGGGCCGCGCTGCGTGGGCTGCTGCTCGCACGCGCATGGGCAGCCCTTGTGGCTGTCGTGTGTGTGTGAGTTTGTGCTCATGCGCGATTCCTAAATCTACAAGAGTTAGTGTATGATTAAGTTTCTATTCCTAATTGGATAAATTAATTAAATTGAATTCATGTAGGATTCTAATTTCAATTAATTCGTATCCTACTAGGATTACGATTCCTTTTCCATAACTCTATAAATAAAGGCCTAGGGGTCATTATTTATACAAAAGTTTTAAGTATTCAAAACTAAGATTTTTAAGCAGAAAAATCAGCCAATATTCTTGCCTACCTAACCGAAAATATTAGAACCTTAAGGGCGATTCTAGTTGGTCAATCTTAAGGCGGATCCGGACGTGCTGTGGACTATCTACGGAGGGACGACACTTGGAGTCCTAAAGACTTGTTCTTGTTCGGTTCGGGCGCAGCTAGGGAAGGCACGCAACAAAGAGTATGCATCTAAACTATGCTAAATGATTATGTGTAAATAATATGTTTCCTGGCTTTATGGTTTTTCCGCATGATTTATGAACTGTCATATGAATCATAACCTTACACTTGTGTGTCGTCTCGACCTTCTTGCCTTTCCACTTCTCAGCTTGTGGAGCCGGTGTCGTGTATGCTTTCATGAGGTCATCTTCTATGTCAACCACCATATCATAGGTTCTCTTGAAACTCTCTAAGCCCAGATACTTCATATGAGTGTTGTAATTTTGGTAAGAGCCCGGCAATGAAGATCTTGACTAGTTCTCTCTCGGAGGGTCGAGTGACCATTTGAGATTCCATTTCCCTCCATCGGTTGACGTAATTGGGAAACCTTCTTGGGGTCCTTGTCTGAGAACCTCCAATTCTCGAAGAGTGGTTTGAAGTTGTATGTTTGGTTGGTATTGCTCCATGAATGCTTGACCTACCTCATCCCAAGTGCTAGTTTGATGGTCCTTGAGTGAATAGTACCATTTCTAACAGACTGGTTACAAGGACATAGGGAACACCACAGGGTATAGGTCATGATCGACTCCTTTGATTGCCATGGTGGCTCTGAAGTTTTTGAGATGGTACTTGGGGTTGTCTGTTGATTTGAACTTAGGGATATCATTGGCAGAGAATTTGTCGGGAAAATTGGCATTCCCCTTGAGGCCATCCTCCACCGAGGTGTCGAAGTAGTTTTCCTTGTTGGTTACCTTGTTGACCATGCTTTCGATTTTCTTAGTGATATCAACTGGAGCTGCGGTTTGTTCCACTACACCCAGACGATTACTCACAAGTTCCAAGTTGGTGTTAAGACGGGCTACGACGGCCATGAGCTGGGTGATTTGGTCGACTGTTGTCATTGGCTCTTGAATTAATTCTGGAAAGGGGTTTGAAGTTTGATTTGAAAGAGACGGACTTGTTGTCTGTTCGATGCCGGCTATAAGGAAGGATAGGACTGACGGAGCTCTCTTTAACCTTTCTCCTCTTCGGCGAACCCACAAGATCCTTTAATTCCTACTTGACACATGACTTGGAGTTAGAACTTGAACTTCCTTACACATGGTATGATATGCATGCAATGAATGAGACCTAGACTTGACTCTAAGTGCCACTCCGAAGACTCGGGATTTTGGACATTTGTACTTGTATTGGGATATGCGACCCATCGGAAATATTTCAAAGGGATTTCAACATATCGGAATTTGTATAAGAATTTGTACTTGTACCGGGACTTACAACCCGTTGGAAATATTTTTGAAAGGAACTTCATTCTTTTGTGGAGACTACCTTCTCGTATTATTTCAAGGGAATTTCAACCCGGTATTAGAACTTGGAATATTTTAGGGGAATTTCAACCCGGTTATAGAACTTGGAATATTTTAGGGGAATTTCAACCCGGCTATAGAACTTGGAATTTTTAGGGGAATTTCAACCCGGCTATAGAACTTGAAATATTTTAGGAGAATTTCAACCCGCTGGAAATGACATTGAATTTTGTATTATTTCAAGGGAATTTCAACCCATTGGGATTTGGCGATTGGTTCCGGGATTTGGAACCCGTTGTAACTATTTAGGGGGGATTTCAACCCATGAGTTTGGAATTGGGCTTTGTATTATTTCTAGGGATTTTCAACCCATTGGAAATGTTTTGGACTTTGTATTATTTCTATGGATTTTAAACCAAAATAGAACTTGGAATATTTCAAGGGAATTTCAACCCAAAATAGGACTTGGAATATTTCAAGGGAATTTCAACCCATTAGATAGTACTTGGAATATTTCAAGGGAATTTCAACCCAAAGTAGAAATATTTTTGGAACTTGTACTATTTCTAAGGATTTTCAACCCGTTGGGAATGTTTTTGGATTTGGTGTTTGAAAATGAAGGTGGATAAGAATTTTTGTAGTTTGAACATTAAATTTTGACACTTGAGTTTTGAATTGAATATTGAAGTTGGAATTCGATCAGAGAAGTTTTGTATGAGATTTTGAATTTGGAATTTTCGGACTTTGAATTTTTGGACTTGAAAATCCTGCATTATGCCGCCATAGGTTTGAGGCTTTTTGAAATTGGATTTGGAACTTGATTTTGAAAGGTTTTGAGTAAGGACTTGAAAATTTGGCTTTACGCCATCATAGATTTGGACATTTGAACTTGGGAACTTTCACATAGGACTTGGATTTGGAATTATGATGCCATTGGATTGGATTTTTGAAATTTGGATTTGGAAATTTGATTTGGAAATCCGGCATTATAACGTCGTTGGATTAGGTTTTAGAGGCTTGAATTTGGAAAATTGACTTGAAAATCCGGCATTATAATGCCGTTGGATTGGAATTTGAAATTTGACTCGAAAATCCAGCATTATGACGCCGTTGGATTGGATTTGGAATTTGGAATTTGACTCGAAAATCTGGCATTATGACGTCGTTGGATTGGCTTTTTGAAATTTGGATTTTGTAATTTGATTTGAAAATCCGGCATTATAACGTCGTTGGATTGGAATTTGAATTTGGAATTTGGCATTTGTTATTTGTGCGTGAGGCGTGTTTAGGGTTTTTGAATCAAATGGAGTGGCACTCCTAGAAGACCCTATATCGGCGATTTTATATGCATGGGGTTTGAATGATGCTCCTAGGGGTTAGATTTCCTAGTTGGAGGGTAATGGTTTTGGCAAAGCTAGAACTCGAGGTTAGCCATTCACGCGTGCAAAGACACCGACACAATGCACAAATAGCACGTTGTCACACTAGCATGAATATGAATGCGACATGCAAAGTTCTCAACCTAAGGTCGGTCTAAGTTTTGTATGATACAAGTGGTCGGCTTTGGGTGTCGAAAGGGTGCTTGACTAAGAGGCGGATCAGGCAACAACTGTTTCACCTCCTCATAAGGGAGGTGTTCGTTGGCGGACGACCTCCATGCTTGACGTCAGGAACGTCAAGAAAATGTCAAGTGTCGGTAGGCGCGAGAATGGTCAGACACTTTGGTCAGGAACCGTATGGAGAATCACCATTCCGTTTCCCCCGGGGCTAGCCCGAATGTAGAACACATTCATGTTGGGCAAGGTATAAATTCGTTTTGCAGAGATAAATGTTTTCGAAAATATGAAATGATATGCCTAAAACACAATTGTATTTGAACATTGTACTTGAAAAGTTTTCCCTTCGGCGTTCGTTCTCGTAGTTTGGGAGTGCCCTTCGAATTTTAGAATTCCCGAGCTAAACTCCCACTCGAGAATTTGAGCAAAAATGGGCAGTGAGCCACTATGCTGATTGCAGGCAACAGCGTTGGACGTAGGGGCTGCGCCCAGCGCTACTGCTGGCACTCACAACTTGAGCGTAGCAGTGGTAGAATGTTTATGAAATGCCCGCATACTCGAATTGAAGTTTTCTTTGTATTTTCACGTAGAATACCCCTACGGATTTTGAAATTCGAAGGAGTCACCACCAAACATGTTTAAGGGTCTAGTTTGGAAAGACCTTAGTATGACTCTTGTTGGATAAGGAATTGAATCTTGAAACCGGACGGGTGAGATCCGGGTACGCGAACGAACCGCTTATTTTTGGCAAACTTGAAAAATACGTTCAAACATAAGACAAGGATCGTTTTCGTGAAATCATAATCATGGCACTAGGCGGGTTGAATCATGCATTTAGAACATTGTATTTGCTACTTGTACATGGTCACTTTGCTTTGAAGTGAATTTAGGGAACCTAAGGTCGGTTTGTACGAAAATTATCTTTGTTAAGCGTGATGTAACATGCATTTTGTATATTATTGTATTTAGCATGTGGGGTGATGAAAGCAATAAACATGTAAAGCATCATCACAAAAAATGAAGGAATTATTGAAATGCGTACAAAACCACATTGATCACCTTAAAAAAGGTGAGTAAAGAGTGCGGAATTTAAATTGCAAACACAAAGGTGCGATATTGAAAGTGCGTTATTGAAAGTGCGATATTGAAAGTGCGTGATTGAAATTGCGGTATTGAAATGCGGTATTGAAAGTGCGGTATTGAAATGACGATATTTAAATGACAATATTTAAATGACGATATTGAAATTGTATTATTGTACTTGAGATCCGAACGCCAAACAACTACTTAATAATAAGTGTGTCTGACACGTCAATTCTCTAAAAAATCTCAACTTTAGATGAGTTGCTCATCATAAAGCATCCTTGACTTTGATTATTGAAATAGAACTTGAATATTGAACTTGAATATTGAAATTAGGAGACCTGGTTCTTAAATATTAGTCCTTTTAATGTGAAAAAGGCCTCACCTTTAATATGCTCCATAACTTGAAATTGATTCTAGTTTAAGGAGGAGTTGATCTCACTTAAAGATCATTGAATATTGAAAATAGAACTTGTATTTGAACATAGAAAGTTAATGTTCATGTGTTCTCGTTTGGAAAAGTGCATCCTTGAACTTTGAAAAGATTTGTATTTTGTAAAATTGTATGATGATTGTTGTAAAGGAGAAACCTTTCAAGTATGAAAGTTCATCACTTTACTAATCATTTTCGAAAATAAAGCTTGAATCTTGCATATTGATATTGAAAATGTGCTTAGAAAATCATTTGGGAAGAGTTTCAAGAGTGAAAACCTCCCCAAAGATGACACTTTTGGATATGCTTCCTTGTTAGTCATGAGCATGAACTCAAATGACATCATCATTGGAATTGTATATTGGATTTAGAAATGTAGAAAAGTAGAAAATATCATAATGATTTGATTAGGGCTTCGGAATTACCTATTTAGGATAGGTTGGTTTTCCGATTTGTGCTCCCAATTGCTTAGATATTTTAGAAATTATAGATTTGGAAACTTGAATTTTGTATTGAAATTTGAGAGGAAAATTTAAAATTACGACGTTGTATTGAAATCTCCCTCCTCATTTGTGTAGAAAACGAGGGTTTATATAGGAGATTAGGCGGATAAACGCCAAGACACGTCAGCGCCCAGCGCAAGGCCAGCGGCTGGCGCAGGTGATGTGTCCTAGGTTCCGCCAAAAAAGGACGATGACACGTCCTTTGGTTTGTTTTGTAGCGTTGTACCTTTGTAGTTTTCCGATTTGTGCTCCCAATTGCTTAGATATTTTAGAAATTGTAGATTTGGAAACTTGAATTTTGTATTGATATTTGAGAGGAAAATTTGAAATTACGACGTTGTATTGAAATCTTCCTCCTCATTGGTGTAGAAAACGAGGGTTTATATAGGAGATTAGGCGGATAAACGCCAAGACACGTCAGCGCCCAGCGCAAGGCCAGCGCCCAGCGCAGGTGAAGTTTGCGAGTAAAAACACTCCCGTTTTTCTAGTAAGAGCAACGTTCTTTACAGAAATGAATTGGAGCACCACAACTTCATGTTCCAAGAATTATGCCCATCAACGACATCAACATAATCCTAAGAAACCATACAAGTAATCTCGTTGTCTTTTTGTTCAACAACTTTTGCAACCGCCTTCTCTTCATTACTCTTCTTCTGATTATGGTCGTTGGTGCCATCAAAACGATCTAGTTTCACAGTATCATTACCGAACATCTCAATACTAGCACATCAAGCTCAATGCTCCATTTGGCCCAACAACTCAACCCAACACATATTCAATATATGAGTCACATGAATATAGTTAAACTACACATTTCTTCAATGTGGGAGAATACTCCCACACACAAATATTGAAGACTACTTTATTGAGAATTATTGGTTATGCGTATTTGCAATGGGCATAATCATTTATCTGCAACCTGATAGATTAATACAAGAACTTTCATCTCAAATATATGGAGTGACGGATCAATCCGTGGTAAGTTGTATTGAGACAACGAGTCGCGATTGTGTTGAATTGTCAGATTATGCTATTGGATTCTTATTTCTTTCACATACATTTTTGTTTAATTTGGAAGATATGTTTTTTGTTGTTTTCTAATATTTATTGTAGATTTTGTATGGGCTTTATTAATGAAATTTAGTGTGGCTTGAGACTTCTTTGGGGAGATAAAAAAACCTTAAAACAATAAAAACTAAAAATAGTTTAAATTTGAATAATATAAAACTTTACTAACAACTAATTAAGATAACTATCAGCAAAATTGTATACTTCAATTCATGAATCATTATATTGACTTGACCCTAATCCTTTTAGATTATTGCAGATAATTTTAATTATATTTTTTTTAACGCAAATAAGAAGATTATATTGCAGATAATTTTAATTATAAAATACTTAGTTTATCACTAGTAGAGGTGGAGATTTCCACCAATTCCAATTCCACGAGACTGATTTGTATGTTGTTGTTGTTGTTCCTTTATTATTGGTTATTGATAATGGAACTTGTGATGTATCAATGTACCATGTATCCATACCGAACTAATGTGGTGAGCACGAGCAGTAATTTGATTTTCGAAAATGATAAAGGTCGCAACATGCGACCTTTAAGCCGTGTCACAATGATGACATGGCATGCTTATGTGTCATTATTTTAAATGGAAAATAAAATATTTAATTTATATATCCTACTTTAAATGTTTTAAAAAAAACTAGAAAAATCTTAATATTCTAATTTATTTCCTTATTTATATCGACTACCTTATTTACATATTTTCATAGTAAAAATATTGCATTGATAGTAAAAATATTATTATGACTCATAGCCTACGTGTCGCCTATATGTACCAATTAAACTGCGACACGTAAGATTGCGACAACTAAATGTTGTCGCAACTTGCGACCTTTATCATCACCTTTGATTTTAAATATTAAAATCTTCCTAATATTATCTTCGAGATTTAGAGTGTAATTAACCAGTCATAAATTGGGTTAGTGTTGGTTGATTTATATGCGATTTAGTATCATATCCAATGACTTTGTGACAGAGTTTTTTGATGGTCCGAGGATTTCATTCACGGATGGCTAATGGCTAGATGGGGTGGAGCAAATTAAAATATGGATGAATTTTGGTGAAGCTCCACTAATTTGATTTGTTTTTTTGGTTCTAATACAAGGAGCTATCGCCATCTTTAGCGAGTGGATTAATCTCCCGCGAGAGTTCACATGGGTATCTTGATGGGCAACATCACTCATACTTGAAGTTTTTTCCATACTCAATGCTCGAATTTGAGACTTTGGTTAAGGAGCAAAAGGCCCTTAACCACTCATGTCAACCTCAATTGGTACTAATTTGATTTGCTGACATCCGAGGACCGAGGTCTAGACTTTTTTTTGTGACCCTAAAACTAAAACTTGAGTATTTATTTCTCATAATTTATTTATTTTGTAGAGAGGGCTACAAAGGGCAAGGCAACAACTGATGTACACGGGATTCGATCCCAGGTCACATTTTTTTTGTGCAAAAACGACCGCACTAACGTATTTGATCTAATCTTGTGACATTGAAACAAGTATTTAACGAGTTAAGTATAAAGTTGGGGTCTTACCTTTTAAAAATTTCACCGTTTGTGATATATTATCAACTTTCCGATCTAAACTAACTCAAGCAAACAAAATATTAGTCCCCTAGGTTAAAAGTTTAACCCCCTTGGTAAAGATCCACGGGTCAGCTATCGATTGGTTTGTGCGTAAATCAATGACAACCATTAATTAATCAATGAGAATTAAGTACCTGACACAAGCATAGAAAGTGCGCCTAATTAGTAATAATAATAATTTTAGGTAAGGAAATTAAATCAATATTTTTTAAGGAATGAATATCTAATTCTAATTCGTTTTTTGTGTGTGTGAAAATTAGATGTTAACTAATGTTTAGTTGTTATAATTAATTACTCTTCACAATATTCATCACCCAAAATCCTTAAATTTGTCCTTTAAAATATGTCACTCTCATATCATAATTATCATTATAATCAAACAAAAAGGCTCAAAATCAGACAATTATGTCAAATTCATCATTAATGGAACCATATTTCAAAAGATCATTAGAGATAATCAAAGAAATCTCACACCATTCCCTAGAATCTTCAACACCCGTTTTATCTTTCTTCTCAAAAGCAATCGAAAAATTCGCTGCGGATTGAAAAAAAAATCCACCAACAAAATCAACGGCTCCCCTCAAACTCACCTACGTTCACTAAATTTATGGGTTCAATGTTTATTGGGTTGATAACGATTCTTGATTTGTTATTCGATTGAAATTTGACCCATATTTTATTAAAAAATTTCGATTTTCACCCAAATTGGTGATTATCTTCATTTACCAAATTCAATCGGATTTAACCAATAAAGTGTTGATTATTCAGATGAACTTACGGTCACACCATTTCTAGGTTTGTTGAGTTCGTGTTATTTGATAAAAAGTTAGAAAATTAATGTGGTAATTTTTTTTTGGTGATGTTGTGAAGTACTCGGTATGTGTATGCATTTTCTTCTTCTCTGTAAATTGATGCTAGGCTTGGTGTTCAACGAATGGGTTGCATCATATTTTGATATTACTTCCCAAATTCTTGGTAAAATAGACATAGATAGTGTGGTGTTAGTGGAGAAAATGCAAGAATTCAGACTTTTTTTACTATTCAAATTTTTAAAATTTTTCTGTTTGTATTTTAAGCATCTAATTGCTTTTATTGTTTATAATATTGCTCATTTGGTTATAGCTAACTCACCCTAATTTGTGTTTGAAGTCTCAAAGGGTGAACCGGGTGTGCTATGAGTAAAAAAAAAAGTCTCAAAGGGTTAAACAAAAAGTGTAGATCCTAAAAGGTGAAAAATGTGAAAGGTTGAACCCCAAACATTAGCTTAACTGTTTTTATGTATATACATATGGTTGTTATGTAAATGGTGAGTTAGCATTGGGTTAATTGATGGGAAGTTAGTTTGAGGTCCTAAACGGTGAAAAAAAAGGTGTAGGTCCTAAAGGGTGAAAAAAATGGTGTAGGTCCTAAATGGTGAAAAATGTGAATTAGCTTAACCTAGTATTTAACCACAAACTTTTCTAGAACTATGTGCAAACACAAGTGTTGCGAATATTAAGGAACGATTATCCCTAATAAATATATTGAGTAACTTATCTCCTATCAAATCATTTTACACTTAATTGTCAAATCATATTCACTAGTCTACCACTTGGGTAAAAAGGTCGTGGGTATCGATGACATGACATACGAGTTGTGTGATTGCAATCATTATTTTACAATAATGTGTATGTGGACTATAAATATAATATGGAGTAACATGTTAATGAATGGTTACTGTTGTGGGCAAAATTATCGTACCATCGTGTACCAATAAGGATGTGACACATGGCACGTATTGCGCCCCGTAGGCAAAAACCATACGATGTCTATTCCGTAGAATAAGTATCAGTCCATGTATCTCTTAAGTATATGTATTCGTATTTATGTACGTATGATTACATGTATTGTATCTATACCTAATGGGCATATGTAGCAAGTACCCTATGATGGGCACAAAGGCCCAAACAACCCACTTATGCCAAAAAGGCCAGAAAACTATAAAAGGGAAGGACATGTGTCCTCCTCCCATAGCTTAGCCAATCAGGTGAAGGGAATGTTAGGTTATTCCTACAATAACCTAGTACTATAAATAGCCTCATTTCCCTAGAAAAAGGGGGTCATAATCAATACTATCAAGAACAATTACTGCTCTGCCTTATCTCTACTTTCTCTCTCTAAAAATAGATTCTTGCTTAAACATTAACTACCGGAAACCTCCAAGTCTAAATCTCCCGGAAAAACCCCACAACATTTGACGCCGTTTGTGGGGAGGTACGGTAGTATGGAAGGGCAACAACAGGAGAACGATGCTGGGCGGCCTCTACGGGTGGAGCGGCCACCGCTGGAAAGGGAAACGCCGACCGAGCAGCAGTATACGCCGGCTCCGAGAATCACCGGAGAAGTCGCCCGTATTTTTGCAGCAGGGCACACACCTCGTCATGCCGCCGAGGTGGAAGTGCTCAGTGAGGAGGACGAGCAGGCCAACCGCACTCCCCCTGGTGGGCACCTAAATCCTCAAGCGGATACAGTAATGGAGGAGAATCCAGACCTGCCCGTGTCTGTGGGCGCCCTGCGAGCCATTTTGGCCGAGTTCCAAGCTGATATGGGCAAGACGGTCAACGCTGAGGTGTAGAAGAGCATGATGATTTACACCTCCAATGCAGCTGCCAATCATGAGAGACCGGCGGATACCAGGCCGTCCTTGTCCATGCGGCATCCCAACGTCTGGACCAGGCAGATAGGCGGGGATGTTAGGAGTCGGCTGCCAGCAAATCAGGCCTTGTCTTACCTACTGCGCCGACTGCCTCAACGGCTGGTCGGCGAAACGTCTCGAGGACGTGAGCAGCCACACGCAGAGCAGGTGCCTGATTCTGAGTCTGAACTTTCTGATACAGGGTCAACCCTCGTCATGCCGGATAGACCTCTACCTCACCCAACTTACACGCACTTGATCCAAGCGCGCCCAGGGGCCACTCGTCCAACTCTTCAAACTCGCCGACGTGAGTCTTCTCTGCGTGAACCGTACTCAAGGCGTCAGGATCCCGTGTATCACATTCAGGAGGGAGTGTCCAACATGGCCCTGGGACACTCCACCCCTTTTGCAGATAACATCATGAGAGCCCCGAGGGAGCACAAAGTTAAGCCGCCCAACATTGATGCCTATGATGGGACCACAGATCCAGACATGCATCTCTTAGTTTACCGGCATCACATGTATGTTCAAGGAACAACTGACTCTACTTGGTGTAAGTATTTTCCAGGTACACTCAAAGGAGTAGCATCTAAGTGGTTTGAGAGGCTTCCAACTGGAACTATTCGCTCTTTTTCAGAGCTCGAGTTATTATTTTCTACCCGGTTCATGGCCCACAAGGAAGAAAAAAAGACGAGCATGCATTTGAGTAGAATTCAGCAAGGGAAAGACGAGTCTCTGAGGAGCTATGTGAAGAGATTCAATTTAGAGGCTGGGCAAATTCCAGATTCGCCGGATGGTGTTGCATTTGATAACTTCATTGGAGGGCTTAAGAAGGGCTCCTTCAAGTTTGATCTGGTAAAGAAAAGCGTCTGAACCATGGCAGAAGTGCTAGATGAGGCCGAGGCCTTCATCCACGCAACAGAAATTTGCAGTGTCCCAAAAGATCCCAGGGGAAGTGATACCGCTGAGCCGGCAGCAAAAAAGGAAAAATTTGAGAAGAAGAGTCGGCCTAACGGGACGTGGGCTATTGCAAAAGAGTCAGACAGGGCTCCCGTGGCGGCAGGCCAGAAGAGGTCCAGAACTTATGACCGGGAGCGATTTGAGTATAACACAAACATGTACACAATTTTGATGGACGTTGGGTCCAAGTATGAGATTGACCGTCCATTTCCCATGAAGTCGCCACCAGAAAGCAGGGATCCCAAGCTGTACTGTCACTTTCATAGTGACATTGGACATGACACCAAAGAATGTAAGAGCCTAAAAAGGGCACTGGACGGCCTAGCCGCTAAGGGATTCCTAAAGAGTTATATCAGCAGGAACACGGGAGGTTCTAGCAAACCGTTCTACAAAAAGAACAAATCACCTCCCTCGGAAGAGGATGGGGACCGTACTGACCCAGAGTGTGTGGCAGTCATCTCAGGAGGATTGGCCGCCGGTGGTCCGACCATGAGGGGTCAGAAAGATTATGCCAAGTAGCTGAGGCAAGTGATGCTGTCAGGCAAGGCCACAGCCGACCCATTTCCAAAGGTAGAAATCGGCGAGGCCGACCGTGGGAAAATAGCCACCCCGCATGACGATCCGTTGGTGATTGAGTTAAAGGTTGCTAATCTGAGGGTTAGGCGTATCTTGGTTGTTGATACAGGAAGTTCGTCAGACATAATTAGTCTAGAGTGCTTGAACCGGCTGCAACATGATTCCTCAAAGATTGAAAAAATTCACTATCCCATTATAGGCTTCGGAGGTAGTATCATCCATCCAGTCGGCATCATTTCTCTTCCTCTGCGAATGGGAAACAAAAAAGAATCTCGTCAAATGGACGTCCGTTTCCTCATAGTGAAAGATCTGACGGCATATAATATCATCTTGGGGCGTCCTACCTTGAATAGGGCAAAGGCTGTTATTGTGACTCACTTGATGCTTCTTAAGTTTGTCTGTGATGATGGGAGCGTCAACTCCATACATGGTGATCAGCAACAAGCTAGAGACTGCTATTTAACCACCTTGAGTCCGGAAGCGTGGGGGTCAGGTGAAGAGAAAGACACGGTGGGAAACAAACGAAAATGTGGCGACACACAACCCAAAGTCGTCAAAGAAACATTAACTATCTCAGCAGGGCACATGGAAGAGAGACGACCAGAGCCTGTTGGGGCTCATTTCAATGTGGTATTAAATACAGACAAACCAGACAAAGTAGTGCCCATCGGAATTCCTCCTGACGACCCGCTGGCGGCAGAGTTGGTCCACCTACTGAGAGAATTTGAAGATATCTTTGCTTTCACAGTGGAAGAAATGCCGGGTATTGATCCTGTTGTGGCCGTCCATAAGCTGAATATGGACCCAAATTTTAAACCGGTTCGTCAGAAGAAAAGGAACCATGGGGAAGATAGAAATCAGGCGGCAGCGGCGGAAATACAGAAGTTGATGGATGCAGGGTTTGTCCGGCCTAGTCAGTATCCCGACTGGGTTGCTAATGTGGTCCTCGTCAAGAAACCAAACGGCACCTGGAGGATGTGTGTTGACTACACCAATCTCAATAAGGCATGTCCCAAAGACAGTTTCCCATTGCCAAAGATTGACCGGCTTGTCGACTCTACGGCGGGGCATGCCATGATGAGCTTCATGGATGCATACTCAGGGTTTCATCAGATCCCCTTGTGGCCTGACGACCAGGAAAAAACGTCATTTGTTACTGAACAAGGCCTATACTCCTACAAAGTAATGCCGTTTGGGTTAAAGAATGCACCGGCCACCTTTCAGCGTCTTATTAACACTGTGTTCACCAAACAGCTTGGCAGAAATATTGAAGCCTACATTGATGATATGATCGTGAAAAGTAAGTTGCGAGCGGCATACATAGCTGACCTTAGGGAGACATTTGAGACTATTCGAGCTTACAACATGAGATTGAATCCTAAGAAGTGTGTGTTTGGGGTAACGTCGGGCAAATTCTTAGGTTTCTTGATTGATGAAAGAGGAATTGAAGCCAACCCAGATAAGATCCAGGCAGTAATTGATATGAGCTCTCCAAAGACAGTAAAAGAAGTCCAGCGGCTCACAGGTTGTCTGGCCTCCCTGGGTAGATTCCTTTCCAGAGCCGGAGACAAATGTCACTACTTTTTTAGGGCAATCAGAAAAAAGACTAAGTTTGAATGGTCGGACGAAGCCAAGGCGGCGCTGGTCAGATTAAAAGAACACTTGCACACCTTACCTCGTCTTGTTAGCCCCTTGCAGGGAGAGACTTTATACATGTAACTTTCCGTGTCTGAACACTCGTTGAGTGCCGTTCTACTGACAGAGATGGAGGGAATACAGATGCCAGTATACTTTGTCAGTCATGTTCTTCAAAATGCTGAAATTAGATACCCTACAGTGGAGAAGTTTAGCTTAGCCCTGTTCATGGCCAGCAAAAAACTTCGTCCTTATTTCTTAGCTCACAGAATAGTGGTCTATACAGATCAATCGCTTAAACTGCCCTTCACGAAGCTGGAGGTGTCAGGACGAATGCTGAATTGGGCAATAGAACTGAATGCCTTTGATATCACCTATGAGCCAAGGAAGGCCGTCAAGGGGCAAGCTTGTGCCGACTTTATTGTTGAAATGACGAGGCCTGACTTTGCCAAGAATACAAAGACTGTGTGGACACTGTACGTAGATGGCTCGTCCACGCAGAATGGATGTGGAGCTGGGTTAATCTGTCACTCCCCCGAAGGGGACACTTTTGAGTATGCTATGCGATTTAACTTTCAGGCGTCAAATAATGAAGCCGAATATGAAGCCCTGCTTTGTGGCATTAAAATGTGTAAGGCGGAAGGCGCCGAGGAGATTGTAGCACTATCTGACTCTCAATTGATTGTGAGCCAAGTTAATGGAACCTACGAGGCTAGGGATCCGACGATGGTCAAATACATGCAGGCCGTCCACCAGGAAGTAGAGCCACTGAAAAGCTTTGAAGTAAGACAAGTACCTCGCTCGGAAAATAACCAAGCTGATGCCTTGTCAAAATTGGCCAGTTCTGCGTCTTGTGATACTCCTCGGCACGTGTTTTGGGAGGTAAAGGAGCACAAAAGTATTGAGCAAATGGAGGTGGACCCTTGACAGGACCTCCACATGGATGGATGACATAGTTAACTTCAAAATGAATGGAGTCTTGCCAGAAGACTCAAGGCAAGCGGCAAAATTTCAGAAGAAATGCTCTTGGTTTGAAATGTGGAACGACACCCTCTACAAAAAGGCCTACTCTCGTCCCTTGTTAAAATGTGTGACGCCTGAAAAGGGGCAGGAAATTCTAGAAGACCTTCACCAGGGATTGTGTAGCTCGCATATTGGCGGAAGGGCTTTGGCTGAAAAGGAACTTCGAACCGGCTATTACTGGCCGACTCTTAAGGATGATGCAATCTCATTGGTCAAGAAGTGTGACAAATGTCAACGCTTTTCTCACCTAATATACCGACCGACGCGAGTTCTGACGCCCATCACGAGTCCAATTCCATTTTCTAAGTGGGGAATGGATCTCCTAGGCCCATTTACTGCCGCTCCTGGAGGGAGGCGTTACGTCATTGTTGCTGTAGATTACTTAACCAAATGGGTGGAGGCAGAAGCACTTAAAAACATAAAAACCACTGATGTAAGAGCATTCATTTGGAAAAATATCATGTCTCGTTTTGGGATTCCACAGGCTATCGTCTTTGATAATGGGCCTCAGTTTGAAACGCCTAAGTTGAAAGAGTGGCTGGCAGACCACGACATTCACACTTGTTTCGCATCGGTCGGACGTCCCCAAGCCAATGGCCAAGTTGAGGCATTTAACAAAATTATATCTGAAGGGATGAAAAAGAAGCTTGACGAAGCCAAAGGTCTATGGGCTGATGAGCTGCCAAACGTCTTATGGTCTATCCGCACCACGGCTAAGAATTCAACCGGCGAAACACCCTTCTTGCTAGCTTATGGTGCTGAGGCCGTCTTACCCATAGAGATGTGTGAACCAACTTTGAGGGTCATGCTGTATGACGAAAATGCTAACTGGGAGATGATGAAAGCAGCCCTGGACTTCTTGCCCGAGGTTAGATGAAATGCAGCACTAAGACAACAACTGTACAAGATAAGAATGGCAAGAGAATACAACAAGAAAGTCTCTAACAGAGTGCTCAAAGTGGGAGATTTGTCCTCCGAAAAATGGAATCCACAGGCCGAGCAAATGTACAGGGTAAGCTGACGCCCACCTGGGAAGGACCTTATGAGATCTATGATGAAGTCAGGGATGGAACTTACCGTATTCAAGACATGCAAGGCCGACCTATTTTGCACACCTGGAATGCTGACAATCTCAAGAAATATTTCTTCTAGACGTGTGATTAGCTTTGTCTTACATAGAACTATTCGTTGCCTAAGGGGCGGCCTCTAATGGTCCTAATAGGGTAGTAATCACTTTTGTAACCGGCTAAATTCGTCATGCAAAGTTATAAATAATACTACTCTATTCTTTTCATATCATTTATTACTCGCAAGTCGAATATCAAAGCCTAATTGAATGACGGCCTAAGAAGTGGCCTAGATTAGCACCTATACATAACAAGCCTAATTGTTTGAGGCCTAAGAAGTGGCCTAGATTAGCACTAAGTTATAGGTTGATCACCTATTCAACTCTCACATCAGCGGCATAACATGCCGCAATTAAACCGCCTGGCGGCACATTAGCTCACGTATGGCGTAATAAGAAGCCCAGCGGCAAAAATAACCTTGTAATAAAGGTGGTTTGCTAAGAAGCTCGGCGGAAAAAATAACCTTGTAACAAGGGTGGTTTGCTAAGAAGCCCTGCGGCAAAAATCACCTTGTAACAAAGGTTGTTTGCCAAGAAGCCCGGCGGCAAAAATGTTCTTTGAAGAGGGCGTTATGTATCCCTTATTTGGTCGTCCAGCCCATTTGACGAGCATGTCTAGCGGCAATCATACCTATTGATTGACTCGCGTCAATCAATATCGTAGTAGACACACTCGTCAAAGACAATGACGACCACCTAAGGCCGATCACATACTCAAAATCCCGACGGCAAAAATAACCTTGTAATAAAGGTGGTTTGCTAAGAAGCCCGGCGGTAGAAATAACCTTGTAACAAGGGTGGTTTGCTAAGAAGCCCTGCGGCAAAAATAACCTTGTAACAAAGGTTGTTTGCCAAGAAGCCCGGCGGCAAAAATGTTCTTTGAAGAGGGCGTTATGTATCCCTTATTTGGTCGTCCAGCCCATTTGACGAGCATGTCTAGTGGCAATCATACCTATTGATTGACTCGCGTCAATCAATATCGTAGTAGACACACTCGTCAAAGACAATGACGACCACCTAAGGCCGATCACATACTCAAAAGCCCTGCGGCAAAAATAACCTTGTAATAAAGGTGGTTTGCTAAGAAGCCCTGCGGCAAAAATAACCTTGTAACAAAGGCTGTTTGCCAAGAAGCCCGGCTGCAAAAATATTCTTTGAAGAGGGTGTTATGTATCCCTTATTTGGTCGTCCAGCCCATTTATGACGAGCATGTCTAGCGGCAATCATACCTATTGATTGACTCGCGTCAATCAATATCGTAGTAGACACACTCGTCAAAGACAGTGACGACCACCTAAGGCCGATCACATACTCGAAGGCCCGCGGCACGATTAACCTGATAACAAAGGTGGTTTGCTCAAAAGCTATGCGGCAAAAATGTTCTTTGAAGAGGGTGTTATGTATCCCTTATTTGGTCGTCCAACCCATTTAACGAGCATTTCTAGCGGCAATCATACCTATTGATTGACTCGCGTCAATCAATATCGTAGTAGACACACTCGTCAAAGACAATGACGACCACATAAGGCCGATCACATGCTCAAAGGCCCGCGGTAAGTATAGATTTGGAGCAAAGGTTGGTTTCCCAGAAGTTCGACGGCACGAATATCTAGAACACAGTTGTTTGTGTCCATTCCGTGGTCGGCCACTTCATTTGACAACCACTTAAGCACCTATCGTATACCTAGTTGCCCATGGCAAGAATAACTTTGGAGCAAAGGTTATTTTCCCAAAGGTTCAGCGGCACGACCACAACATTGCCTTGCGGCATAATTTAATGGCTATGGCAAGTTTAACTTTGAAACAAGATTTTTTTTACGGCAGCATTTCATGCCATTCATTCCTTGGTCGCCAACTTCGCCCGACGAGTAGGTTATACCTGTTGGTTAGCTTGTGGCAAGAAATTCCACTTTAGACATGATCGACAGATGAAGTGACGATCATACCTATTGATTGGAAGTATCGTTGATGAAGAAAAACCAAAGCATGAAAAACAAATAAACACGAGATAAAGAAGCAACGAACGACCCTACTCATAAAACAACGGCCATAGTAAGGCGTGCAAAAGTAGCAAAAGAAAATGAAATTGTTGTGTGCTCAGCAGGCACAATAGTACATACGCCAGCGGCGCATAACATAAAAAGAGAAATTGTTTTTGCCATTGGGCATGAGAACACTAAAATAGAAATTCTTATAAATCAGGAGGCAGCAAATCAGGGGGCAGCAGCATCGTCCTCATCATCGGAAGGCACAAACTCAGGGGGCGGCTGCCCGAGACGCTCGGCAGCCAACACAGCAACACTGTGCTCTAAGCGCCGCTGGAACCACGCGAGGTCATACTCCTCCATGTGGTTCTCCCAGGCATGCTTAACAGCGTCCTTCGCCGCTTGCTCCCCTTGGTCGTAGGACTCATGAAGACGTTTGCGCAGGGTGCGAACCTGCGACCTGGCAGTCTCCAGCTCTCCCCGAAGTTGCTCGGCATGCTCAGCTGCCTCTTTGACTTGGGGGTACTCCCGCAGCTGGTCCTGGAGCGTGCGTATTTCCGCCGCCGCCTTCTTGGCTTCCTCAACCATCGCCACCATATCCGTGTCCTGCGCTAGGATCTTTTTTAGCAGCTCGGCCTTATCATATCTTAACGAAGCCACCTCCTTCGCCTAAAGATCTATGGTCGTCTGCATTTCCAAGCGGACCTCCTCGATCGACTTGAATGCATAATCACCATGATGGACAGACTCGGCCACTTGAGCTTTGAGCTCCTCAGCAGTGTTGGTTTTCCAACTTTTGCAGAATTCCATGCGGCAGAACAACTGCAAAAGAGTACATGTTAGTAAATGCTTCAAAAAAAAGAGGATACAAAAAACAAACACCCACATACAAGTAATTTAAGGAGACAGACTCACGTCAAGAAGGTTGGCTTGGATAGCACCAAATTGAGCGTCTGTCCGACGACCAGGAAGAGAAGCAACGTACTCCGCTGGGACGGCCTTAAAAACTTTGCGGCATATGGCCGCCCTATCTCTTGACGAGTAGTGAGGAGTAGCAGGGATATTTTCGTCCTCTGCTACAGCTGCTCCCTTCCCTTTGTCTTTAGCTATAGGAAAAACAATGGCCTTAGGATGACGCGGAGAGTAAGAAGAACTGCCAGATGAGGCTCGACACGTCTGTATGACGTTCGAATAAAACTTACCACCCGATGACCTAGCTAGGCGGGCCACCTCCGCAGGGATTTGAGAGCGAACATTGGCCGGAATTCCAGCTAGAGGGTCCTCCGGCTCGGCGTGGTGCCCACCAGAATTCGATTTGGACACCAAGTCCACAATCGAGGGCTTATCCACGACCTGCTCATCATCAGCAGGGTGATCCCCCTCGGCGGCCTGTGACTCGTCCTTCTTCACCAGGCGTCGGGGTTCGGTCTTAGGCTTCTTGAAAGTACTCGGGGTCTTCGAGTCAGCCGGCGCAAACCTCTTTTTCAGCTGGGACAGAGTCGTCCCCTTCGTCCTCGCCGCCGCCTTGGCCGCGTCCTTCGCTTGCTGAACAAGAACACAAAGTCAGAAAATTGGTCACAAGCCATCTACAAGATAGTGGTTCGTCACTAAAAAGGACGCCCGAACACAACAATGTGACGAGGCGTACCTTAGCAATCACAAGCCATCTACAAGATAGTGGCTCGTCATTAAAAAGGACGCCCGTCCAAAACAATGTGACGAGGTGTACCTTAGCAATCACAAGCCATCTACAAGATAGTGGCTCGTCATTAAAAAGGACGCCCGTCCAAAACAATGTGACGAGGCGTACCTTAGCAATCACAAGCCATCTACAAGATAGTGGCTCGTCATTAAAAAGGACGCCCGTCCAAAACAATGTGACGAGGCGTACCTTAGCAATCACAAGTCACTTTCAAAGAAGTGGCTCGTCATCAAAAGAGACGCCCGCACATTTTTGGCGAGGGCATCTCTGTGGTCGCAAGTCACTCTCAAAGAAGTGGCTCGTCACCAATAGAGACGCCCATTTATGACGAGGGGCTCCTCTATGAACGCAAGTCACCCTCGAAGAAGTGGTTGGTCATCAAAGGAGACGCCCGCCCTAACATTGATGACGAAGCGCATCCTTGTAATCACAAGTCATTCCCAAAGAAAAGGCTCGTCATTAAAGAACGCGCTCGTCACCGAGGTCGAAACTAATTACAATAACTCGTCCACCCCAAGGACGAGAGCACTTTACTCAAAATAAAGAGATTAAATCAAACAAGTTTGGTACTCACCTTCTCTTCCAACTCGGCCTTAGCCTTCTTCATCTTGGCCTCATAGATGTCAGCCATCCAGTCAGTCATATCTCCTTTGCCTTTATCTGCTTCAGATAACTTGCTCATTCCTTCTTCTGCACACAAATAGGGAAATGGTTAGAGGAAGAATAGAACAAAGTCAGACGGCATACAACCTAACATTCTACCTTGGGTCATAGAATACCCTAAACCCACAACAGCCAAGAACGCCTCGTCCCGTAACTGACTTATGTGCGGCAACCACTCGGCCGGCACATGGAATGTCTTATCAGCAGTCAGATTGTAAGTGTTGGCCTTGAACAACACCATTATGTGATCCCACTCGTCCGAGGTAAGAGGCGGGAGAGC
Organism: Spinacia oleracea; assembly: GCF_020520425.1. Taxonomy (NCBI): domain Eukaryota; kingdom Viridiplantae; phylum Streptophyta; class Magnoliopsida; order Caryophyllales; family Amaranthaceae; genus Spinacia; species Spinacia oleracea. Next base: position 130,753,750 of record NC_079492.1, on the reverse strand, counting down.
CTCGTCATGCTCCATGTAATTGGCCGTGCGGCTCCAACGGCTCATTCTATCATACATCTGTTAGGTTATGATACATATGATAAAACATAAATCATGCGGAAAAACCTTAATGCCAGGAAACATATTATTTACACATAATCATTTAGCATAATTTAGGAGCATACACTTTGTAGCGTACCCTCCCTAGCTGCGCCCGAACCGAACAAGAACAAGTCTTTAGGACTCCAAATGTCATCCCTCCGTAGATAGTCCACAGTACGTCCAGATCCGCCTCAAGTTAGACCAACTAGAATCGCCCTTAAGGTTACTAGGAATTTCGGCTATTGTGTTTGCAAGTGTATGGCTGATTTTTCTTTCAAAAACTTACCTTTAGAATACTTCAATCCCGTGTCTATAAATTATGACCCTAGGCTCTTATTTATAGAGGTATGGAAAGGGAATTGGAATCCTAGTAGGATACGAATTAATTAAACTTAGAATCCTATAAGAACTCTAATTAATTAATTTATCCTTTTAGGACTAGGAATTTAATCATATATCAAATCCTAATAGCTTTAGGATTCGTGTACGAACACAAACACACATACACGCACGGCAGCCCACGAGGGGCGCCTATGCGCGCGCGGCCTGTGAGCTCGCAGCCCACGCCACGAGGCCCACACGCTGTCGTGGCCTTGGCGCGCGCTGGGCCTGCCTTGCGGTGGGCCTGGGCGCTGCCTTGGCTTGGGGAGTTTGTGGCGCGCTGGCTTGCTGGGCGATGGCCCGGCTTCGTGCTGGGCCTTCGTCCGGCAGGCCTCGTCCGATGCTTATTCGTACGATGCGCTTCCGATTAAATTCCCGGTTCCGGAATTCATTTCCGATACGAACAATATTTAATATTTCCGATTCCGGAATTAATTTCCGTTTCGAACAAATATTTAATATTTCCGTTTCCGGAATTATTTTCCGACTCCGATAATATTTCCGATTCTGACAATATTTCCGTTTACGGCAATATTTACGTTTACGACAATATTTCCGATTCCGGCAATATTTCCATTTCCATTAATATTTTCCGATACGTACCATGTTTCCGTTTCCGACAACATCTACGACTTGGATAATATTTATATTTCCGATACGATCCATATTTCCGTTTCCGGCAATATCATCGTTTCCGGAGTATTCATTTCTTGCTTGTGACGATCTCAGCTCCCACTGAAACCAAGATCCGTCGATTCCGAATATCCATAGATGGAGTATTTAATGCCATTAAATACTTGATCCGTTTACGTACTATTTGTGTGACCCTACGGGTTCAGTCAAGAGTAAGCTGTGGATTAATATAATTAATTCCACTTGAACTGAAGCGGCCTCTAGCTAGGCATTCAGCTCACTTGATCTCACTGAATTATTAACTTGTTAATTAATACTGAACCGCATTTATTAGACTTAATATTATATGCATACTTGGACCAAGGGCACTATTTCCTTCAACATCTCCTCGTCGTCAGTGTGAAACACGACCCACCTCTTCCTCCACTTATGCCATTTGTTGAGTTTACCCACCACAGTTTGGTAAGTGCCTCGGCTGCTGAGGTTAAACCACCCCTCGGCGGCCTTGGGAGAGCGGGAGATGGAGACCAAATGCAAGAAGGCATTGAAAGACGGCTGCACATTGTTCAGCGCGCATTTGGCTATGTAGCCGAATATGTCCGCCCAGGAATTGGGGGTCAGTTGGGCCACCCCAATGTTGAATTCATCTAACACCTTCACAATAAATGGATGTGGAGGGAACCTCATACCCAGCTTGATGGTGGCAGCATAAACGGGGAACTCCCCCTCGGCAAGCAGGCTGACCGTCGAATCCATGTCGGTCGGCACCCGCATCTCGTACCCCTCACCAACGCATAGGTCGTCTCTCATTTCAGCCCCTTTCTTCTCCAACCATCTCATCCAACCGGCGTCTGGATGAATCTCTGAAGGAAGAAGCTGAGCTTCTTCTCGACCTCGCGGCCTAACCATAGTTTCAGCCGCCGCCGGCTCCTCTGCAACCAAAGGCAGTAAAGCTACGCTCGACTCCCCGACTGCCCGGCTCGCTGTATGCTGGGACGAGCTTGTTGTATGGTCCCCCTCAGACTCTGCATACTCTTCGATCTCTTGAAAGAGGTCGGCATACTCATGGTCGACCGCTGGGTCGGTAGAAGAATACCTCTCCATCGGAGGTGTAGTCGGCCCTTCTCGCAAACGCATACGAGTGGTGTCTGTTGTCTGCTTAGTTCTTGCCATGCTCTCTACATAGTGAACAGGGCACGGCTTAGGGGTGACCAACAATGAAGAAAAAGATGAGACTGGGCGGTCGCCTCGACAAAAGACGAGCGGCTTAAACGCCCCATTTGAACCCTAAGAATCTTTACCAATTACTAATATGCCGGCTACTAACGAGGATAAAAATGACGAGGCGATAGACAAAAACATAAAAGAAAAGTGAAAACTAACCTTGAAAGATCTGGGAAATAGTCGGTGAAGAACATGATGAGTTTCACGAAGAACAGGTTGAGTCCTACGGTGGCCGGAAATCGTCTGCTGGTGGTGGAAATGCGCCGGAAATCGCCTGTCTTGAGCTCTGTAAAAATGAAACGTAAAAATGAAATTTACCCCCCCTATATATAGGGAAAGGCAAAAAGAGAAAGAAGTGACACGTGTCACTATCTCAATACTTGTTCCGAATATGTACCTGCAAATCAACGGTCAAGAAGCGATATCCGAAAGATTGTTTCCAGAAATGCCCTTCTTGAGGGGCAAATGTTGTGGGAAAAATTACCGTACCATCTTGTACCAATAAGGATGTGACACGTGGCACGTATTGCTCCCCGTAGGCAAAAATCATACGATGTCTATTCCGTAGAATAAGTATCAGTCCATGTATCTCTTAAGTATAAGTATTCGTATTTATGTACGTATGATTACATGTATTGTATCTATACCTAATGGGCATATGTAGCAAGTACCCTATGATGGGCACAAAGGCCCAAACAGCCACTTATGCCAAAAAGGTCAGAAAACTGTAAAAGGGAAGGACATGTGTCCTCCTCCCATAGCTTAGCCAATCAGGTGAAGGGAATGTTAGGTTATTCCTACAATAACCTAGTACTATAAATAGCCCCATTTCCCTAGAAAAAGGGGGTCATAATCAATACAATCAAGAACAATTACTGCTCTGCCTTCTCTCTACTTTCTCTCTCTAAAAATAGATTCTTACTTAAACATTAACTACCGGAAACCTCCAAGTCTAAATCTCCCGGAAAAACCCCACAACAGTTACTAAATAATATAAATACAAAGTAAAAGTTTGGACAAAATAATTCGAATAAAATAAGATATACGTTTAAAAATATAACAGGGGTTGGATCATATATACTGGCATTAATGCATCAGATCCCATCCGAACTCCGCAATTAAATTTGCTTGGGCGAGATTAGTAGATGGGCAACTTTTTAGGAAGTCTTCAATCGTATTACACAAACTTTTTTATTTAAAACACCAACACAAGTTGGTGGAATTGGTGTACAACTCACCTTGTGACCGTCACTTGAATATATGCTACAAGGTCGAGCCCCCTCAACTACAAAAATGTTTTAGCCAATTATTCGATACTTGTATTATCATGTAGGTCCGCATTCCAAGTCCGTGTGTCTCGTGTCTTAATTTGTCGTACTTGAAACACGACAAGGAAAAGAAATGTCGTGTCGTGTCTGAAATGGGTCAAAGAAAAGTCGTGTTATATTGGGCTCTTGTATCACTTCTATAAAACCGTAATTGAGGCTCATGTCTGGGTTGATCCATATGTCGGGCCAGGCCGAGTCATGCAATACCAACAAGCTCCTTGCTAATTTTAATATTTTTTTTGTTAATCGATTAAAGATAAACGTATCTAGATGGTCACATACAACTATACAAGCCGACTCATAATGCTCATATCAAGCTCCTGTTACATTCCCAAAATGCCATGAATGACCATGGCCTATCGATATATCTTTCACACCATGTCAAATTTATAACGAGCTCATATGGTATCGGGCTAATTTCATGGCGGAACAGATATATCGACTGTGGCTCGGCCGATGCCGAACTCTAATCATGAAGGATTGAAGGCTAACTCACGTGCTAGTAGGGACCGTCCAATACCACATCGGCAGATTGTGGGTTATGGTATTTGTAAAAGGTCTTCGAAATTTAATTTGACGCAAACCGTACAGGTACAACATGTGGGACGGTGGACAGGTGTCAATATTAGTACGGTCTAACCTTCTTATCCAGTATCTCTGATTAATGTTTTCTTTCTTGTCTGCGTCACTCTGTCACCGGTTCTTTCGGTTTCAGATTACATTAATTAATTATATTTTGTTACTTAATTAATACGGTAATATCCCCCTAATTTTTGTTTTGTTGATAGCTTTATGTTGCACTTGTACTCTGTAATTTGTATACGGAGTATATGATCCGGTTGAACAGCATGACAAATAGTGCTCAAAATTCCCATCTATTTTCATTAATGAACTCCGTATATATTTACATGGGAAGACTATTCTAGGTAATATTGAATATTACAATATTAACATAATATACCATCATATACTCAGTATACACCATCGTAACAATATCCCTTTAATTTTTATTTATTTTCCTTTATTATAGGGACGGTTTGTTCCAGTAGAAAACATTTTCAAATGAAAATGGTTTTACATGTAAAACATTTGTAAGAGAAAACAGAATTGTAAAATAATTTTTCCCTATTTGTTTCTTTATCGGAGAAGTTGGTTAGAAAACAAAATGAAAGTGGAAAGGAAAAGATAGATGGAGGAGAGAAAAATAAATGTAAGAGAGTAAAGAGGAAAACTTGACATTCTTTCTTTACAAATGAAAAATTTGTCATTTTTTGGAAAATGATTTTCCATCCTTTAAATAAAACAAACAAAGAAAAATGATAAATCATTTTCTGGGAAAGTGTTTTACGTCAAAACACTTTTATTGAATGATCACTTTCCTCATTGTTTTCTCGCGCGCAACTTTTGTTTTATTTTGTTCAACTTTAATATTTTGAATTCCACAAAAATAAGTTTAGATAAATTAGTCATAAGCTCATCAGAAATCAATTAATACAAAATAAGTTCATACGGAGTATAAGTTAGGACAAAATAAGTTGAACTAAATACAGGATTGTCGTTCTTTCATACATGATCCAACTCTTGAACTTACAATTCGCTTACAATGAGAATGTATGAGGAAAAACATAAGATTAGAGATGGATGTATATATGAGAATTTAATTACTTGTTGTAAATCTTATATGAAGTTGTATTTTCTGAAATAGTAAGACGAAATAAAGCAAGTATATCGCTACCTCGTTATTTAATTAATCGTCAATGTATGACAATTGGCATGGGTCCTCCTTTGTGTTTGGTACGTAGCTAAGCATCGCATGTGGATTCAATGAGTTTCCAAATATCACCCATTTGTTGGATGTACTTCTCTTACTATTTTCGTCATAATACCTTCCATCATTCCCTTGTTTCCAATCTCTTTGCTTGTTTCCGCAAATTTTATCAAACTATAATTTATTTTTTTTAGGGTACCAAATGATTCATTATTCAATAAATTTTTGGTACTTTTGATTTTAAACACTATATATTTTCTACTTCCATTTATTTCAAATTCACTTCTCCTAGACAGTAATTAAACAATTTAGGAAATTGACAAGTTGACAACAAAGTCTTGAACCAAAAGTAACTATCACCATTGCTTGTCTTTTACTCCCTCCGTTTCTTTTTGTTTGTTACCTATTCCTTTTAGGGTGTTTCATTTTGTTTGTTACATGGAAGAATCTTTCTATTTATAAACTTATTATAGTGTTATTTTTTGTGCCCACTCTTAATTTTAATTGGTCAACTTTTTCAACTCATTAAATTTATTTACCATTTCCCAAGTATGTTAAGTTAGCAATCTTTGTGCTTTTTCATTATTGGTTCATTTTGATAAATAAAACAATCTTATTGGTTGTTGTAGTAATTAATGGATTGAGGTTTTATTTAGGTTAATTTTTTTAATAAAAAAGAAAAGAATCTCTATTATACATTAATAAACGTGCAAAAGTCCAAACGTAACAAACAAAATGAAACGGAGGGAGTACATAATACCAAGTATAATTTTTACTGTACTCGATACCTCTAAATTTTCCCCTACTTAGTTAATGTAGACACAAATATTAATTAAATTTGACCGAAAAAGAAAATCTGGCGCGGCCTAGGTTGAATAAATATATGAATTAAATAGTTAATTGATATTGAAATTGGAAGATAAAGTGTAAGAGACGGATAAAGTGTAAGAGACGTAAGAGCTACGTAGTAGCAAACAACAAAAGGGAAAATTGAAAAGAATTTTTTTTTTGATGAAAATAGGGGACGACACGAAATATCTAATCATCTAAGATTTCGCCTTTTAAGTTTTTAAGTATTAGGTATAAAGACGAAAATAAAAGTAATTTAAGTATAAAAGAGCACAGGGGGTCGAGTATTTATCATTGACTTTACAATAGGTGATGGAGTACACCATGGTAATTATAACAAGTGGCACCAATAAGTCAATAACACCCTAAAGATTAGGGCTCGTTCGGTATCGTTTTTTATTCCAGTTTTCTGTTTTTTACAAAACTAAAAACCAAAATATGAAACTCACAAAAAGTACGTGGTTTTCAAATTTTTGTTGTCAGTTTTCAAAACTAACATGATTACAATAGGTATGACTATTTTGAATTATAAAACAAAAAAACCAAAAACCGGAAACTGACAGTGATACCGAATGAGCCCTGAGGTTGAGTTGAAGTTGCAAATATTTTTCATGGAATTATCAAATTTACAATTCAACCTACTCCTTACTTGATTTTTTTTTTTTTGAAGTTAGACCTTGTTCTTTTGGACTTAATTTCAGTTCCATTCAGTCCAGTTCAGTTCATTTCATTCCAGCTCTACTCAGTTCAGTCCAGCTTCATTCAGTTTAGTTCAAAAGAACGAAATTTTGTTCATCTTCTTCTTCTTATTTTATTATTTATTTTTATTATTGCAATGTTAAATATTACAATTAATTATATTGTAATGTTCGTCTTTATTTATGTATTATTATTATTATTATTATTATTATTATTATTATGTTAAATATTACTATTAATTACAATTTTCATCTACATTATTTATTATTTTTTTATTGTTTTTTATTATTTATTATTTATTACTTTCTCCTTTCTTTTTTAAATGACACAATAATGCACGATTTCAAACATTAATATCTTTATTAATTATGTACTTATTATTTAATATTTATTATTCATTATTCATTATTTACTATTGATCCAGTTCAGTTCAGTTTATTTCAATCCAGCTCCATTCAATTCAGTTCAGTCCATCCAAATAAAACTCAGAAGAGCAGGGTTTTATTTAGTAAATTAGCAATACTCGAATCAGTTTTTTTAGACTCTGTATTAATAATTGTTCTGCACTTAATTAAGAGTCATTTGTTTTAAAACTATTTTTTATCGTAAGTTAAATAAAATTAAATATACTTTTCTCCGGGAAAAAAAACAATTTTTTATGATGAAAAAGTTTGAAAATACCTGGAAATTCTGGAAATTACTATAGTCCTCTAGTTTATATGCGCGCACATAACTTGGTAGAACAAAAACTATAGGTATATGCACCCAGTGGCGGACCTAGGCTTGGGAATTCTTGGTCACGTGACCCACTAATTTTTTAAATTTTTTTTAAAAAAAAATTCGAAAACCCAAAAATCAAAATACGCGCTTTCTCTCTCTCTGGAAGTCAGAACGCAACCAAGTGAAACCACAAGGCCAAACCCTAGAAACCTTTGTTACCTCCCTCTCTCTCTTCGACGCAAGCCGCAGGCCCGTAGCCACCAGACCACCAACCTCATCCAGGCATCCGACCACCGAAGTACACCCAGATCCGCAGGCCGCAGCAGAAATCGAGTCATCAAGTGACCGAGGTCGCGGGGAAGAGCCGAAGAGGAATCGAGCAGGCAAGGCAGTGTCGATTGTCGACTGTCGAGCACCGAGGAAGAGGAGGAGCCGTCGTCGTCCATCCGAGCACGGAGCACCGTTTTCAACTTTTTATTATTTCTGAATTCCGAGCAACTCGTGAGTCGTGACGGTGACTCACTGACTCGTTGAGGTCTTGAGGACGTGAGGTATAAATGTATAATTATAATAATTGTATAAATTTTAATTATTAAACATATAAATTTTAAACTATTGATAATAATTGAATTGTGCTTTGTGAATTTGTGAATTGTAATATGTTGATAATTTGTGAATTGTGATATTTGGGAATTTGTGAGGAATTGAATTGAATTGTTGAGGAATTAGGAATTGAATTGAATTTGTGAGGAATTGAATTGTTGAATTGTATTGAATTGAATTGTTTATGAATTGTTGAATTGAATTGAATTGTTGAGGAATTAAGAATGAATTGAATTTGTGAGGAATTGAATTGTTGAATTGAATTGAATTGTTGAGGAATTGTTGAATTGTTGAGTTGAATTGAGTTGCTGAGGAATTAGGAATTTGTGGTACGATACATAGAGTATGATATACGAGTATTAACTTTAATTTATTAAATACAGACTACATTACAATAATCAAATAATGTTTCAACTAATTAATCTCTTTTAGTCAAGTACGTATTGCGATTTTTAAAAAGATGCCGAATAAAGTAGTATTCCTACATTAATACGTATTACACACTCGGTAATTATATTGCGAACAAAGTAGTGCTCTCGTGCACGTACAATGTGCCAATGTTACATACTGAATATTTTGATTTTTGATATTGATGGATTCGTCCAATTAGAGTGCACGTAACACACATATATCTTATTTGTAGATACAAATCGATATAACGAAGATATATTCAATCAGTGAAAATTTCATAGTTGTGTATGATATCTGAGAGTATGCATGAGACAATATATAGATGTCATGTCAATATATGTCATGCAAGCATATATGCACCGTTAAGTTGTTCTAAAAGACACCCCATGAGATGCATACATAACCTGCAAGTTTTTCATTCGACCAAATGAGCATCTCTATTTTGTCCTGTAAGATCCACGTACTCTAAGTCACCCTTCTCTTACACAACCGTCTCACGCAACAAGTATGTACTTTTACTACGAAATCACTGTTCGGAAAAATTAGCGGTATATGTATAGTGGGTAGCAGTTAGCAGTTGAGTAGCATTATAATGGTTAGATGTCAAAGTAACGGGGAACTAACATGAGTGTTCGGTAAAAATAGCAGTGGATATTGTAAAATAAAATAAAAGCTACGGAGTAGATTATTGTATAAACTTTACGTACTACTGCGAAAATTTGTCAAACACTTTTCGTTACCTCAAATGCTACTTAAAAGTTTGACAAAAGTTATCCAACTGTTACCGCTACCTTGCCAATTAATTACAAATTTTACAAGTAACTTCTTGACTAGGTCAAAACGCTACATGTTTCCTCAAATACTAACGCCGAACACATCCGGAGTATTACTCATCCAATGATCGAATAAATAATAATATAGATGGGTATATGATGATTGTATCATTGAAGAAAATCATCATGCGTGATCTGGAGGATTTACATGATCGATCACTAGCTCAACTGTGTACGTATCATCATCAATTATCCTCATTTTTTAAGCTAGGCGTCATGACTCGTGAGATAGCCTTGACAGTTCGCACACCATGAAACAAACACATGTTATTGTCCCACATTAATAAAAGATGAGAGCGTTAATCACCTTATAACAATAAAAAGTTACTCCACTTATTCTCAGCTCGATCATAAGTACGTAGTATGATTTTAAGATTGAACGTCTTTGAAATTGTGAAGCTAGCGTATTTTGTAATGGCAACAGAGGGTTCTGTTTCAATGATAAGGTCAAGCAGTGCATATGGCAAATTTGTCCACATATATTATATATTTAATATATAATGTTGAAGTTAATTAATTTCTTAAAGCACACGCCAAATTACATGTACAATTACAAAACAAAGGATTTCCCAAGGATTTGTTGACTATGTTTTTGTTGTTTTCCCTGCATCTTAACTATTGTTTCAATCTCAAGTAATATATGACAAATATATATGTGAAGTAACAACAAAGAAAGTGTAAGGAAGTTTTATTTCAACCTAAATTATGGCTAGCTTGTCTTACTCAACCATAATAAGCATTGAACAATGTGTTGTAAACTTTTATAATTATCATTGGAATTAATCGTTTCTGTTAGGATCTGATTAATTAACCAGATATGGACGTATAGTAGGAGTAGGACCCGGGATAATTCTAGTTAGTTATGGACAATGCATATTCAATTCGAAGCGTGTTACCGTGTAGTCAATAGGTATACAAGCTGAGTTATGTACGAATTGAATATTACACGTACAACACCGTGCAGCGTCATGTTATAGAGCATGAACAACAAGTTTCTCGTCGTGGCAAGGAGTAGAACACACAATTATATATATATATATATTGTGTATATAATTGTGTACGTTACAATACAATAATAATCGTGTCATGTTGTATGGCATGAACAATACGATTCTCATAGTGGCAAGGAGTACAAAAATAAGATTGTTTTTACTCCCTCTATCCCTTAATACTCGACCTGTTTTGACTCTCTGCACTATTCACATAATTAACTTTAATCCTATTTTATTTCTAGTATATGAAAACAAATTATTGTTGACCCTAAAGTTTTGATGATGACAAAGCAAACTCCTGACAATTGGTTAAGTTATGTTGCATAATAGGTTCCGAGATCCTTAGAGGGATAATGCTAAGTTAAGGAGATCCTGAGTTGGATAAACTAAGCAACGTGGAATATAAGCAAGTAATTGATCCATGTCAGACACTACATTGAAGAAATAATCATTATGCAAGGCGAGATCCTTAGGCGAGTTCCTAAGGCGAGATCCTCATATATTATGTGGATCCTCGGCGTTCCAGAGAAGGAACAAATCGGGAAGTCTTCGAGTGAAGCTTCTAAAGGTGCAACATGAAGACTACAACATATGAGTTTATGTTTTAGGATTTATGTAAGTATTTAATAAAGTTTATAAGTAATTTGGTATGAAAGGGACATAGTATTTTGGTACGTTTTAAATGAAATATGTTAACTGTAATTATAAAAGAGTTTTAACTTGGAAAATCTTTTTAATAAATAAAATGTATTTAATTAATAAATGAAACATAGGATTCTGATTTACTCTCCTTGTTTCTCAAGTAAAAGTTTTTCCACGTTCCTTGAAACTCTCCCCACGTATTTCTGTTCAACGTACATTTAGTGTTTTGATTTGGTCTCCCTTGTTTCTCTCCAACTACGCCCATGTTACTGAGCAGTAACTGCTAGTGGGTGGTTGAGGGAAACATGGGTACCAAACCCTAAGTAAAACTCTCCTATAAAAGGAGAAGAGTTTTAGCTTTTCAAAACACACAACTGATCTTTGCAAAATATATTTTAAGAGCTTAAACGTTTTAAAAGAGAATCAGTTTTCAAAAGAGTGTCCCTTGAGTTCCTTATTACTTTTAGCTTTATTACGTACTAGAGTTTTATATCAAATTGTATTTTGGGTTTAAGGGTTGAGTGATCCTTAATTGACTTAGAGTTAAGTCAAAGAGAAACAGAGCGACTTAGAGTTAAGTCAAAGAGAAAAGGAGCGACTTAGAGTTAAGTCAGAGAGAGAAAGAGGAGCACAGTAATCAAAGGGGATTGCTGTGGGGAACTCGTGTTCGAGAGGAACTCGAGTTAGAGAGTGTATTTGTAATAGAGTTATTACATTAATACAAAAGAGTAGTGAGGTTCTTCTTGATTAGGGTCAAGAAGGTTCCTCCATTTTATATCTTTCTTCGCTCATTATTCTCAGTCTCTTTATTGTTTAAATTCCGCAAGAAACTTACCCAAGTTCCCAAGAAACAATTCACCCCCCCCCTCTTGTCAAGTGTTCCTACTGAACTATCAGTTGGTATCAGAGCAGGATCTCACAAAAATACAGGAAACCCTGTTGAGAAAAAGTTCCTGGAAAGTATGAACGCTTACGAGAAACTCGAGGAAGGTTATTCCACTCAAAGACCTCCAATGTTCAACGGAAAATTCTACACCTACTGGAAGAACAGGATGGAGATCTACATCAAGGCAGAGAATTATCAAGTCTGGCGAGTCATAGAAGTCGGCGATTTCGAGGTAACAATGACCAATGCTCAAAATGAGGTAGTTCCTAAACCCATGTCTGATTTTACTAAGGAAGATTTTGAGAAATTCGAAATCAACGCATTGGCTGTGAAAATCTTGCATTGCGGCCTTGGACCTCATGAACATAACAGAGTTATGGGGTGCAAGAGCGCAAAGCAAATCTGGGATCTCCTTCAAATAACTCATGAAGGAACTAATGAGGTCAAACGTTCAAAAATTGATTTATTAATGTCTAAGTATGAACGTTTTGAAATGCAACCAAGAGAAACAATACAGGAAATGTTTACTCGTTTCACTAATATCACTAATGAACTAGTTTCTCTTGGAAGAAATATTCCCTCTGATGAACAGGTTAGGAAGATCCTAAGGAGCATGCCACAGGATGATAGATGGAGAACCAAGGTCACGGCATTGTTCGAAACAAAGGATTTCACCAAATTCAACATTGAACAATTGGCGGGATCCTTGATGACGCATGAATTACATCTAGGAGCAGCTGTTCCTGAGAATCCCAAGAATCGAGGCCTTGCTCTTAAGGCTGAGGAACAGGAGGACTCGGATCCTGATGAAGAAGAAGCTGCCATGTTGGTCAGAAGAATGAAAAGATTTTACAGGAACTCTAAACCTGGAAATCTAAGAGGAAGGAACTCAATGAGAAAACCAAGCGGTTCCAAGCCTGACCAAGGATGTTTCAAGTGCGGAGAATCAGACCATCTAATCAAAGACTGCCCTCAGTGGGAAAATGAAAAAGGGAAAGGCAAGGGAAAGGATCTGTCCAAGGAAAGATTCAACAAATCAACCTTTGCCAAACCCAACTTCAAGAAGGCTATGATCGCAGCTTGGGGAGATGCTACTGACTCGGAAGAAGATGAGGATCAACCAAATGAAGAAACAGCAAACCTTTGTCTTATGGCAAAGATTGATGGAACAACCCAAGATCCATCAAAAGAAGTAAGTTCCTCAACTCTTCAATCTCTGTCTAAAAATAAGTTAGTGGAATTATTGATAGAAACTCTAGATAACTTTAAAAAGCTCAATGTAATAAAGGCTCAAAGTGACAAAGCCTTGGAACTCACCAAGGGACACATGACCTACCTTAATAATGTTAGATCTGATGTACAGGGTAGGTTCTTTGACTTGCTTGATAGAAACACTGCTCTTCAAAACTCCTTTGAGAGAGTCAAAAATGAAAACATTCTTCTCAAAGTGGAACTCAGTCAATATAAACTGTTTAATTTAAGCCTAGATCCTAGCAAGTCCATTGAGATTAGCATGGGGGTCTTTAACGTTGATTTGGAAAACTTAAACAGTGAGTTGGTCACAGTAAAGGAACAAAAGGAGAAATTAACCAAGGAACTAGCCTTAGCAAATGCACATAAACAATCTCCTAGAATCACGCCTAAGTGGATTGAGAAGGCTCAATCTAAGAGAACTGAAGGCCTAGGTTCTTACTATAAAAGGAACAATGGTAAAAAGAAAAATTATGTGGAACTGCCTAGTGTCAAAGTTTGTTCTTTTTGTGGTACTGGTGATCATGTTGTGACTGAGTGTTCCAAAAAGAAGGATCTGTTCAATAAAAACCAGAACATTGTCAAGAAGATATGGATTAAGAAAGATGAACCTTTAGTAGAAAAGGAACTCGAGGAAACCCGAGTTCCTGTATCTAACAATTGATAATATTGCAGGTCCTAGTGAGGGGGAACAACTCGTGGTATCTTGATAGCGGGTGTTCCAAGCACATGACAGGAGATAAAACCAAATTTCTCTCACTAGAGGCCTACAACGGAGGAACTGTGACCTTTGGAGAAAACAAGAAAGGTGAAATCATCGCCATTGGAAAAGTAGGAAGGTCAAGTTCCCATTCAATTGATAATGTGTTCCTGGTAGAAGGTTTAATGCACAGTCTGCTTAGTATTTCACAATTCTGTGACAAAGGAAACTCGGTAAGCTTTACTTCAGAAAGTTGTCGAATTATTAACAATAACAGTAAGGAAGTTATTTTGGAAGGAACTCGCAAAGGGAACACATATACTGTGGATCTCAACAAAGTTCCAAGGAACAACTTAACTTGTCTTAGTGTTATTGAGGAGGATCCACTTCTATGGCACAAGAGATTCGGACATGCTAGCTTTTCATTGCTTGACAAACTGAGATCAAAGGAACTAGTGAGAGGTCTACCTTCCATCAAGTTCCTTAAAGACAAAGTTTGTGAAGCATGTGCCAAAGGAAAGCATGTCAGGAGCTCTTTCAAGCCTAAGAAAATGGTCAGCACAACTAAACCATTGGAACTCATCCATATGGATTTGTGTGGACCTATGAGAATTCAAAGTAGAAGTGGAAAACGCTATGTCTTGGTTATTGTTGACGATTTTTCTCGATTTACCTGGGTTATTTTCTTAGCAAGAAAAGATGAAACGTTTAATGAATTTGTTGCTTTTGCTAAGAGAATACAAAGATCCACAGGACGTCAGCTAATACATATAAGGTCAGATCATGGAACTGAATTCGAGAATCACAAGTTTGATGAATACTGCAAGGAACAAGGTATGGATCACAACTTTTCTGCACCTAGGACTCCACAACAAAATGGAGTCGTTGAAAGAAAAAATAGAACCTTGGAAGACATGGCTAGAACCATGTTAATTGCCAGTTCCTTACCAAGGAACTTCTGGGCTGAAGCAGTAAACACAGCTTGCTATATTGTTAATAGAGTAATGATCAGGGCCATTTTAAACAAGACTCCCTATGAGTTATTAAAAGGAAACAAACCCAATATCTCTTACTTTAGAGCCTTTGGGTGTAAATGCTTTGTTCACAACAATGGCAAAAGAAACTTAGGGAAATTCGATGAAAGAAGTGATGAGGCTGTGTTCCTAGGATACGCCTTAAACAGTAAAGCATATAGAGTTTATAATAAAAGGTCAATGTGTATTGAAGAGAGTGTACATATAATATTTGATGAAGCTAACAATGTTGATGAGATTCAGGAACAGGAAGATTTCGAAATTGGATTAACTCGTTTTACAGATTATGATGAGGAAATCTCTCCTGGAAGAAAGCAAAATGGAATAGCAGATCCACAAACACAAGAAACTGCTACTAACCAAGGAGTTCCTGGAAGAAGAACCCCTGATCCTGAGGAACCAGAAAATGTTGATCATGAGGAACCAGAAAATGCAAATCCTGAGGAACCAGAAGATGATGATTCTGAGGAACCAGAAGAAGATCAAGAGACCTCTGAGGCAGAGGAACAAGGATCTCAGGAAACAGAAGGAACTGAGGAGACCTTAGATGTTCCAGTGGCACAATTTCAACCTAAGCCCTGGAAACATCAAAGTTCTCACCCAATGGATCTGATTATCAGTGATATTAGGAAAGGAACTCAAACAAGGTCTCAACTAAGGAACTTCTGTGCTTTTCATGCGTTCCTCTCCATAATCGAGCCAAGGAACCACACCGAAGCTTTGGAAGATGCTGATTGGATCACTGCCATGCAAGATTAGTTAAATGAGTTCCAAAGGAACAAGGTATGGCATCTGGAACCCAAACCAAAGAATCAGAAAGTCATAGGACTAAAGTGGGTGTTCAGGAACAAGCTCGATGAACATACTACAATCATCAGGAACAAGGCAAGGTTAGTAGTCAAGGGCTACAATCAACAGGAAGGTATTGATTTCGAAGAAACCTTTGCTCCTGTTGCTAGATTAGAAGCTATTCGTATTCTAATTGCTTTTGCAGCCTTTATGGGATTCAAGTTGTATCAGATGGACGTCAAATGTGCTTTCTTAAATGGTTTTCTTGAGGAAGACGTCTATGTGGAACAACCCCCTGGTTTTGAGAATCCCAAATTTCCGAACCACATCTATAAGCTTGATAAAGCTCTTTATGGGTTAAAGCAAGCTCCTAGATCGTGGTACGAGAGATTATCAAAGTTTCTTTTACAAAATGATTTTAAACGTGGAAGAATCGATAAAACTCTATTTTTAAAATCAAAAGGATCTGACTTATTAGTTGTACAAATTTATGTCGATGATATATTATTTGGTGCTACTAACGAAAATTTGTGCAAGGATTTTGCTAACTTAATGTGCAGTGAGTTTGAAATAAGTATGATGGGGGAACTCAATTTCTTTCTTGGTTTGCAAATCAAACAAACTAAGGAAGGGATTATGATCCACCAACAAAAATATGTGAAGGAACTCCTCAAAAAGTACGAGCTAGATTCAGTGAAAACAAATCACACTCCCATGGGAACAGCCACAAGACTAGATGAGGATCCCACCGGAAAAAGTGTGAATCAAACGACGTACAGAGGAATGATTGGATCTCTGCTATACCTAACCGCAAGCAGACCAGACATATCATTCAGTGTTGGGTTGTGTGCAAGATTTCAATCAAACCCAAAGGAGTCCCACATGACTGCAGTGAAGAGGATATTCAGATACCTCAAAGGAACAGACGATCTATGTCTGTTTTATCCAAGAAGTGGAACTTTCGATTTAAAAGGATATGCAGATGCAGATTATGCAGGTGATTTAGTAAACCGAAAGAGCACATCAGGTATGGTTCAATTCCTAGGATCTTGCATGGTTTCTTGGGGTTCCAAGAAACAGAATACCGTTGCTTTATCCACAGCAGAAGCTGAATATGTGGCAGCTGCTGCATGTTGCTCTCAAATATTGTGGATAAAGCAACAGTTAAGGGATTTTGGGATCATATATGATTGTGTTCCTATTTACTGTGATAACACTAGCGCAATCTGCATTTCTAAGGATCCGGTACATCATTCCCGGGTTAAGCATATTCATATTAGGCATCACTTTCTTAAGGATAATGTTGAAAAAGGTTTAATCAAGTTGGACTTTTGTCAAACTGAGAATCAAATTGCAGATATTATGACTAAACCTTTAAGCAGAGAGAAGCATGAGAAAATGAGAATGGAACTCGGGATGATCAAAATAAGATAAGGAAGCTGACAGATCCTCATGAGGTATGACTCTTTTAGATTTATGCATTACTACTGTATACCATTATAAATACATGTGCGTAAAGCATAACTGAAGTTTACCATCGTTGAGGAACAACTAAAAATTTCGAATTAAAAATGTGTATTTAATTAGTCAGTAATATGAGATACGTAATTCACAAAGTTCCACTAATCTAGGAGGATCATGGTTATTTTTTTTGTTACAAATTTCTATTTACTCATTTTATTTTATTTTTCCACAAATTTTATTTTTCCACAAATTAAGTTTTTTTTTTCTCTTATAAATATATCCTTCAACTTTTCATTTATTCCATTAAATTTTATCTTTTCCAAAATTAAAAGCAAATGGATCACACCTATGGATCTCTCACACCTATGGATCACACCAATCTCACCAATTCAAAACACAAGAAACCCTAAAAATTAAAAATCCCCAAATTCAAACCCTAGCCATGAAAAATGCCCAAATTGAAAATAACCACCACCACCGGCGGCCGGACTCAAGCAGCCTCGACCACCGGCGGCAGCGGCTCAACCCTAAGCATCGCAGCACCGTCGTCGCCGAAACCCACACCACCACTTCCGACAAACACCCCCCAAAACCCTCCACCCACACCCGCTCGCGAACACCCTTTCACCACCCAGTTCGCGACCCATCTCCGCCCAGCCCAGAACCACCGTCCAGCTTGCCCTCGACGCCGGCCACCCACATTCACCGTCACCGTCCAACTCCACCAACCATATCGCCCAAAACCTGTTCGCGACCCACAACCCAAACCCATATCCACTCGCCCCCAGCCTGTTCGCGAACCCAACAAACCAACCACCCTGCCGTTCGCAACCCATATCTGTCGCCCAGACCCGATTGCGATCCTACCCACCCACCCACCTCTGGGTTTCTGTTCGACGCAAAACAGCAAGGAAGGGCTCCAAAAAAAAAAAAAAAAAAAAAAAAGAAAGAGGAAAACGAAAAAGAAATAAGACGGATTGTTCTAAGGGGGAACTTACCTCATTCCGTGTTCCTTCGGTTGATGATGCAAATTTGGTTTATGAGAATTTTTTTTTTGGGTTGTGAATTATATTAAAGGGATGCAGTTGTTACCCAAAAAAAAAAAAAAAAAAAAAAAAAAAAAAAAAATTATGGGTTAACAACGTGGTTCCTAAGGTGAACAGTTCTCTGTTGTCTGTTGATATATATTATGATAATGAGAATGATGATGAGAAAGTGGAAGAATGAAAAGACGCAATGGAAATTGAGAAAGGATATGTATCTATATGCAGTTGAAACAGGAACAACCTAAACTTGCTACATACCCAAGCCGTCATTCCTGATCCTATCCATTTGTGTTACATTACGCTTTTGATTTTTTTGGAACTTTTTATTTTATTTTTTATATTCTTTTTGGTATGTAACCCTCTGTTGGGAAACATAACGATTTTTATTCTTTTATTTCTGTGGAACTCATAAACAAACGTATCTCTAAAATCATGACTAGTTATTTATTATGTTTTCTATTCAAATCTAGTACGTTGGAACTTAACTTTGAGGCTAACTTAGTTTGCCAACCGTTGATCGGAGGGCGCTCTAATCGGTATATATTAGTATTGTGTATTTCTACTTTTTGTTAATGCCAACAGGGGGAAATGAATGCAAACTTAACTTAAATTGATCACTTGAATCCGTCTCACTACTCTCTTCTCGATGTAAGTTTATAAAATTTTATTTCTCGTTTTTAATTTTATTTTCGTTTACTAAAATTAATTTCAATTTTCCTTAATTTCATTTAGGAAGTTTAGATTAATTTTTATAAAAATAATTTATTTAATTTATTGCTTTATATTTATGCTAATTGATTATTGCTGCATTTAGTGAAAGTTTGCTTTTGTTGTCATCACCAAAAAGGGGGAATATTGTTGACCCTAAAGTTTTGATGATGACAAAGCAAACTCCTGACAATTGGTTAAGTTATGTTGCATAATAGGTTCCGAGATCCTTAGAGGGATAATGCTAAGTTAAGGAGATCCTGAGTTGGATAAACTAAGCAACGTGGAATATAAGCAAGTAATTGATCCATGTCAGACACTACATTGAAGAAATAATCATTATGCAAGGCGAGATCCTTAGGCGAGTTCCTAAGGCGAGATCCTCATATATTATGTGGATCCTCGGCGTTCCAGAGAAGGAACAAATCGGGAAGTCTTCGAGTGAAGCTTCTAAAGGTGCAACATGAAGACTACAACATATGAGTTTATGTTTTAGGATTTATGTAAGTATTTAATAAAGTTTATAAGTAATTTGGTATGAAAGGGACATAGTATTTTGGTACGTTTTAAATGAAATATGTTAACTGTAATTATAAAAGAGTTTTAACTTGGAAAATCTTTTTAATAAATAAAATGTATTTAATTAATAAATGAAACATAGGATTCTGATTTACTCTCCTTGTTTCTCAAGTAAAAGTTTTTCCACGTTCCTTGAAACTCTCCCCACGTATTTCTGTTCAACGTACATTTAGTGTTTTGATTTGGTCTCCCTTGTTTCTCTCCAACTACGCCCATGTTACTGAGCAGTAACTGCTAGTGGGTGGTTGAGGGAAACATGGGTACCAAACCCTAAGTAAAACTCTCCTATAAAAGGAGAAGAGTTTTAGCTTTTCAAAACACACAACTGATCTTTGCAAAATATATTTTAAGAGCTTAAACGTTTTAAAAGAGAATCAGTTTTCAAAAGAGTGTCCCTTGAGTTCCTTATTACTTTTAGCTTTATTACGTACTAGAGTTTTATATCAAATTGTATTTTGGGTTTAAGGGTTGAGTGATCCTTAATTGACTTAGAGTTAAGTCAAAGAGAAACAGAGCGACTTAGAGTTAAGTCAAAGAGAAAAGGAGCGACTTAGAGTTAAGTCAGAGAGAGAAAGAGGAGCACAGTAATCAAAGGGGATTGCTGTGGGGAACTCGTGTTCGAGAGGAACTCGAGTTAGAGAGTGTATTTGTAATAGAGTTATTACATTAATACAAAAGAGTAGTGAGGTTCTTCTTGATTAGGGTCAAGAAGGTTCCTCCATTTTATATCTTTCTTCGCTCATTATTCTCAGTCTCTTTATTGTTTAAATTCCGCAAGAAACTTACCCAAGTTCCCAAGAAACAATTCACCCCCCTCTTGTCAAGTGTTCCTACTGAACTATCACAAATGTTGGCTTCATCTTTATTTTCAAATTATTAATATTTTTATAAGTTTTTATAATATGTAGTTAAAGAAATTTGTGGTCAAAGTTGTGCATTGGCAAGCGTGTCTGTTCAAAACAGGCCGAGTATTAAGGGACAGAGGGAGTACTATACTTGTATAGTATATTCCCGTAAACTAAAAGTTATTGTACTTGGTGAGGTCGTATGACATATGACGTTAAACAATTGTCACTCCTCATCATAAGTGAATTGAAAGCATAACAAATAAGTTGATCGAGAGGATGGGAGTTGTTGTTTGATGTAAAAATTTGTACACACTAGAATTACCTAATATAACATGGCTTCGCCGACCTATTTGTCAAAGTTGGTTCAACGTCTGTGAAAATTACATGACATTAACATAAAATAACTACCTACGCAGTAGTTTGTGCTGAAAATTAAGTGGTAAGTAAAGTACCAACAAATAAAACAACGATGGTTATGTTTATATACAACCAAAATACACTACTCCGTATGAAACTTTTCGTTTTTGTTACCATAACTAACTAACATCGTCTTTGTTTGACAACACTAGCTAAAAAGATGATTGGTAATTAATATCTTTGAAATTGAAGTCGTATATAATAGATGAAATCGATAATTAGTTGCACAAAACTTACATAGCCAATTATTCCCACTACAAGTTACGTACAGATTATAGGTAAAATACAAGTTTCAATCAAGTCTCGCCAATTTATTTGTACCGAAAATGAAATTATATACTTCCTCCGTTTCGGAAATATCGCACTATTTGTTTTTTACACTATTCACACTACGACTTTGGCCATATTTTGTGATTCGTACTTAAGTAAATTTTAATCATGTGGGGGTCATGTTAGATTCGTATCGATATATATTTTCTAAATATTATTTTTTTATAATTTTTACTTGCACACGATTTGAGATATTAAGAGTCAAAGTAATGGTTAGAGTAGTAAAAGTCAACCATGGTGCGATATTTCCGGAACGGAGGAAGTATACTTCTTCCGTTTTTTTAGTTGTACCGTATTGACTTTTGTTACTATTCACATGATCATGATCAACTTTGACTTATATATGTTGGTTAATTATATGTGCATAATGAAAAAACATAGTCTTGTAAAAATCTTGTTAGCTACGTCTCAACTCATATTTTCAATACATTAATTTTTTATAATTTTTTATCAATGGATATTTTAAAGATATTCATGGTTAAATTTGTGCATTTACAAACATGTCAATCAAAATAGAACAACTAAACAACAACAAAGAAAGTATCTTCTTGAGTAGATTTTGTGTTTTGTTGAGATATATATTTTTTGTCCTTATTTATCCGGTTCCGCATTTTCTTGATTATATATTGAAATTTTGTTGAGTGAAATTATACATCTTGATGATTAATTGGATTTTTTTATTGAAACGAAAAACTCGCAAATCTTTATAGTGTTGTTATCCATTCACGTGCACGAGATCGATCCTCGATGTTTGATAATGAGGTATTCTAGCTTTAAACTCAATCAATATTAGTCATGTATAAGAGTTTTATATGTTGCTGATACGGTGCAATTCAATCAATTGGAGTAATATATCCTAGTAAAAATAGGGTACAATAGTTTTGATAAAAAAATTACCACTTTTTTTGTTCCAAATGAGTTAAAAAAGAAATTACAAATCTCTATTTTATAAGCCAACTTTTCACGTTTAATACAAACTTTTATATAAGACGGTCTTACACAAAAGACCACCTTGATGTCATATAAGTTAAGCAATGAAATCAATTAGTTAAGCATTGGAACTAATTAGTTAATCACTGAAACCAATTAGTTAAACAATGAAACTAATTAGTAAAATACTAGAACTAATTAGTTAAGCAATGAAACCAATTAGTTAAGCAATCAAAGTGGTCTTTCCGGTAAGACGGTCTTACAGAAAAGTTACCGCACTCTTAAAGGGCTCGATGTCCTGTAAATTGTCAAAACTATTCTTATTCCTTTAATTTTAAATCATTTAAAAAACAATACAAGGTTAATTTATTAAAAATCTTACCATATTTAATACATAAGTACTAAGTAGTACTCCCTCCGTATTTTAAAAAGAGATACACTTTGACAGACACGTAGTTTTAGGAGTATAAGTTGAATTTATTAAAATAAGATGAAAGCGAGGTAGTGAGTGAATTATTTATTACGGATTTTTCATGAAATACCCCCGAGGTTTGCTTTAATGCACCAAATACCCCTAAACTTTCCAGAATGCACCAAATACCCCCGAGGTTTTAAAAAATAACACAAAATCCCCTTAATGAGCATTTTCCGTCCATTCCGTTAAGTCTCCGTTAGCGTGAATTTACTTTTTTACCCTTCCTCAACAATTTTCTCTACTAATCCTAATATTAGCACCTAATTAAATCAATTAAACCCCTAAAAAATTAAGTAACTATTATCTAAAAAAATTAAGCCCCTAAAAATCTAATTAACTATTAAAAAAACAAAAAAAACAAAAACAAATTGACCCAAAAATATGAAGTTGCTTGCTTCTTCATTCGTCTTCACCACGCCACCATCATCTCCCAAAAAACTTCCTGCAAATTCAGATATTGCTTTGATGGTGGTGCTTGGTTCTGCAAATTCGTCTTCACCACGTCATTTTACCCCGCCCTTTTTCCTTCTCATTCTCGCCCAATTTCTCTCTCATGTTCTTCACCATCATTATCATCACAAAACCCAACCATTAAAACCAACCAAAATCAGTCTTTTTCTTCTTCCACCACCACCATCATCTCTACAATCTATTGCAAACCCAGATTATTTCAAACCCAAATTATTGCAAGAAAATCTAAATTGTTGCAAACCGCAAACAAATTGAAAATCCAGATAAATCACAAAGCATCAAAACCATCAAAATAAATCAAATTTGGAGAGAGAGAAAGACTATGGTGAGGAGACCCAAATGGCTCCCAGAACCACCACAAACGCCTAGAATCCGTGGACGAGATTGCTACGATTTTTTCGGGGTTTAGCTTTGAATTAGAGGGTTTTTTTTGAGATCTTGTTGCGAATGTTTTTGGTGATATAATCGTTGATTTTTTGCTGATTTTTCTGGGATGTAAAGGTTGATTTTCTGGATTCAAGAAAGAAAAGGAGAAGAGAAGATGAAGGGTTCCTCGGTGGTTGTGGGTGGCGATGGAGTTCATAGATTTGGAAGGAGGAGAGAGAAAAGAGCAAAGATGATGGATTTGGAGGACTAGCAGAGGGAGAGAGAAAGGAGCAGAGATGATGAAGTTTGGAGGATTGGTTTGCAGACTCCCTGGGAAGAAGGAAGAAGGAAGAAGAAGGAGACAGAACAAAGAAACGGAAAGAGAAAGAAAAAAAAGGAAAACAAAAAAAATAAAAAATATTAACGGATACTTAACGGAATGGACGGAAAATGCTCATTAAGGGCATTTTGTGTTATTTTTTAAAACCTCGGGGGTATTTGGCGCATTCTGAAAAGTTTAGGGGTATTTGGTGCATTAAAGCAAACCTCGGGGGCATTTCATGAAAAATCCGTATTTATTATTGTAAAAAGATGATGCGAGTAAGTGTGAGACCTACAAGAAAGCTAGAGAGGAATATTAATATACTTGGTAGTGGGGACCAAGACATTACAAAAAGAAATTATATCTCTTTTTAAAATACGTTTGTTTAAGAAAAGTGTATCTCTTTATAAAATACGGAAGGAGTATGTATATTAGTTGTATGTGAATTGGTAATGCTCCAATTAAAGGGGGGAAATTCTTAATTAGATTCAAAATTAAATAAAAGAACGAAAACTTAGGACCATTTATGCATTTCCTAACAAAAAAATTACATACCAGCGCGTGCATATGAAACTAGTTACAAATAGGGGAGGACAGATTCAAACTGTGAGTAATTGAGTATATGACATATTGTACAGAGACCCGTCAACCTTTACCACTACGCTAATACCTATTAACACAGATAAATGTCATACTTGTTATTTCCTAACATGTTTTTTTATAATCAATCTAATATCTAGCTGCAAGGGTAATCATGATTAGTGAAATGCAAATTGATGGAAGAAAAATATATAATGTCATCATTAGGTTCAGTATCATGGTAGAAAACAGTCACATAAGTCTGATGCCTGTGAATGAACCTATAAAAAACTACAACTAACTCTCTCTCTTTCTTTTTTTCTTTACGTTTTACTTTTTGGGTGATTTAAAATGTTATTTACATTTCCTTTTATATTATTCTATCAAAATTTGTGTCCAATAATTATTTTAACCAATTAAATTTATAGGGTCATTTAATCTTTCACACTTTTTCAATGGGACATTAAATTTTTCTAATTTTCCCAATATCAAAATTTTGATAAAAGTGAAAACATTATAAATAAACGTAAGTTGCCTTGTTTAAATACAAAGAATAGAGGAATCTCAATGTACATTGATTAGTCGTTAATAAACATGTAAAAAGCCAAACGTAAAGAACAAAAAGAAACGGATGGAGTACCTCTTTATAATCAGGTTTAGATTGTACTGGTCAATTATCACATTAGTAGTTTAAAGTTGTTATAACGGATGCAAAGAAAGATTAAATAACGTAATTAAAGAACGCAGAGATTTAACTTGGTTCACTAACAATGTGTTAGCTACGTCCACAGGCAGAGGGGAGGAAAGTTTTATTGATCTTGAGGAGTACAGATTACATAATACAACTAGGTTATGATCTAGAGAATTTAATCAATTTACATATTACTCTCTAGACAGATGCAGAAAATACCCCGTACTGGGGCGTTGCAGTAAGAGATTTGACCAATTCAGGACATTATTCTAACAAAATTATTAGTTACGGATCGGAGTACATTATTACTCGTGATATGCATGTCACATAAATTAATTCTAGTCGAAGGGAATGGTATGAATTTATTAGTTACGGATCGGAGTACATTATTACTCGTGATATGCATGTCACTAATATTCAAACTAGCTATAATATTGATTCTAGTATTGCAATTCACTAATTTTTTTACTGACTAATTTTAGGAAAGTAGTGGCAAAAAAAAGTGTGACAGTGGAAATTTGGCGAAGAGCCATTCTGGCGTAATGCATGGTAGTACATGTAGGAGATAGTCAGATAGTGTGAATTGGTTGAATTTAGTTTAAATTTTGGAGTAGGGGGAAATATAGTGCTCTTGAGGTCCGTGACGAGGGAGAAAATTTGTTTTATGTTTTGCATAAGAAAAATACAATGTTACTACATTGTTAATTTAAACAAAATTGATAAAATAGTACTCTGTATCAAATATCTGTAAAGTGCACTCAAGAACACAACCTAACATGATTTTTTTCTTTAAAAAAAAAAAAAAACCTCGAGTGACATTAGAGATGTGAGAATTCATCAAAACAATGTAATCGTTTTTGCAACGCACATTTGACAGTGGCGGAGCCAACACATACCAAGTGGGTCACTTGGTCAAAAAAATTACATAATTTTAGTTAATTTTTTTATTAATTTGTATTAAAAATTACATAATTAGTTAATTTTTTTTAATAGTGATCCCACATATTACAATTTCTTGTTTCTCCTACTTAACCATGACTCATATTTGGCAGGCATACTCTTTACATAATCATTACAAAGTACTCCGTATGAGGTTATGCATCAAGAAGTCCATACATACAATCGAAATTATGCATCGAGAAGTCAAAACATAGAATCGAAATTAAGCGTTAAATTTATAAGTTCCCTAAGGAAAAAGGTATAGTAATGAGATGAAAATTAATTAGCAATGTATAGTGATTAGTGAGTTAGTGACCCTAAAAGCTTAACATAGGGTGAGTAATTGGGTAGACCAAAGTGATTTATTGAGACAAGACTGAATACTTGAATAGGGTCCGACAATCACGGGTACAAATTTGATATGATTGGCAGTCTTACTCTTACCGATAGTAAAGGGGCTCCACTAATTAAGCCTCAAATTAACTTCAAATTTCAATATAATGTGGTTGACCCATCTTTTATCTTTTATCTTTTATTTCTCTTTCAATATTCAAACCAACTGCTTCTTTGACTCTCTCTTTCCACGGAGTACTTTCTACGATTTACCCTCTCATTTTGTAACTTCTTGATGTCATAGTGCACATGCAACCTTGACATGTAACTTGGGTTAAGTAATAAGTGACAGGACAAAATGATTACAATGTTGACTGTGTACAAGGGTTAAAATTTAATTAATTTGACCCGGGTCGCATATGTGACCCAAGGTCAAGTGCATTACAACTGGAGGTGGGACCGACTTCAGCCCCACTTGCAGTTACATCGGCTGTTTGCATGCAAATATTTAATGCAATATATACCGTGATTATATTACTGTACGCATGCAACAAATATTTCAAGTTGTTGGGCTCATTTGAACCTGCCAGGCATGCAAGCATGTAATTAATTTTTTTTTTTTTGTTTTTCATTTTGCATGATAACAATCCAGTTATGTATCGATTTTTCTTCATTGTGCTATATATGTATGTTTAAGATTATACGTTACATTTTTTATTTATATGTAATGTTAATTTAATTTCATATTTTTTGTTTGTTAAAATTAATAATTGTGTTTGAAGGTGAATTTAAAATGGAGTATATGTAAAAGTAAAAAAGTAGGTAAGAGAAATTAATGACCTTGAGTCAAGATTGTAGAAGCAAAATGAGAGATTTAAGTAAGTGGTATGTCAAGTTAGTGGAATATGAGGTGGAAGAAGGAGAAGGATGAGAGAGAAATTATTTTTCATTTGACCGAAAGTCAATGATGCACATGGTCTTAGTTTACGGATTAAGACCGAATATATGTGATATAGATTATTACAAGTTTAAATTTCGTTTTACCTCTTCTTGTTTGTGACTTATATTTGTCCTTATAATTTATTTTTGTCAAAAGACTCAAAAAATAGAAACACTAATTCGCTACATAGATTGTGAATCATATGTACCATTATATTAGTCCGTAAGCTGTTTGAAAATTCTAAAAGTGTTTGTGACTGGATTTTAAAAACAAAAGGATGTTGTGTCTACTATTTATATTGTTCACGTAACTCATTCGTTTATGAAGAAGATACTCTTAATTTGCAACATAGAGTGTATATCAAGCGTACCATTGGTCGGTCGGTAAAATATATAGTTGAAACTTTTAGAAGCGTTTCTAATTGGATTTTAAAAACAAAGGATGTTATATTTCTGTTTTTTGTTTGTTTTGTACTGTATTGTCCGTGTGGCTCATTTGTTCAGAAATAAAAAACACTCTCAATTTGCAACATAGAATGTGAATCTTGCGTACTGTTGTTCAGTAAATTGATTGAAACTTTTAAAAGTATTCTGATTGGATTTTAAGAACAAAAGGATGTTATGTTCTTATTTTTGTTTGTTTCCCCCCTCCCGAAGTTTGGCTAAAAAGGGTGGGGATTAATGTTTCCAACTTTTTCCATAAATAATTATATAACCATGACATAGTTTTCACTTAAATCAATCCAACTTAGACATTAATGTGATCAATATGGATGGATGTACGTATAATAATAAAGCAATGAATTACAAATCAAAGTATGACTCGACTTGAACAATCCCAAACAAACAGAATTACTCGTTATTCAAATCGACTTAAACAGTTAAACCGAATGATCTATATGTAAAAAAAAACACGAATGATCTATTTACCACTTTAAAGACATTTTGACCATGTATTTTCTCAAAAATCCATTTTTGAAGTAAGTCATAATAATCCTTCAGCCGAGGGCAATATTTTATTCAAATTTTGAGAATGAAACTGTTACAAAATTTAGGAACACATTTATGGGTTCTAATAGATTTGACGGGAAAAAAACATACTAATTTCCAATTTATAGGGGATAAGGTTGCGGGGAAAAGCTTGGAATTCTTGTTGCCTTTCTCAAAGCCTGAAGTTAGTCTTGATTAACTTTGTTCTAATAGCCATGACTTTTCATGTTTTCAGCTGTATGGAGGTTCCTTTGTCAATTACGACAAAATTGTATCTAACTATTACTAGGTTTTTTTTGGGCTGGTAAAGCGAGCAAAGGGTTACATTGGGTTAGTAGGAATATCCTACATTTACCTCGTGGTCTTGGCGATTTGAAAATTGGGAGTATGTCTTGTTTAAATAAGGCCTTACTTATGAAAGTTTGGCGGTTAAATAGCAACCCTAAATCAATATTGGCTGAGGTGGTTGACCAATTTTTTTTAAAGCCAATAAGGACTAGAATTTAGGCTTCACAAGGCCGTGGTCTCTCTTGGGGTATGCAAGGAATGGGAAGAGTTAGCCATATTCTCCGAGGCTGTAATTGGACAGTTGGTAACAGGGAAAAAATTGTTGATGGGAAAGATAAATGGGTGAACGGAGATGTCTCCCGTTTTTAGCTCCATGATTACTCTTAGGCAAGATAAGGGCGGGAAGGTATATCACTTCATTCTTCTTTCAGGTGCGGGTTGGAATCGTGGGGAAATTAGTTCGTGTTTCGAGTTCACTGATGCTCGAAGAATAGTGAGAATAAAACTTACTTCAACTAAAGTTTTGAGGCCTTTACTGAAATTTTCGTAAATCTGGGAAGTTGACGGTTAAAACTGCCTACGAAATGATCAAAGCAGAGGACGGTAATGACCTTGGTTTTGATACATGACATGATTTCTACAAGACTCTATGGTACGTGAACATCTTTCCTAAATGGAAATTGTTCATTTGGAAACTTTTTCATAATAGAATCACTACTAAGGTAAATCATGGGAGGAAATGAATCCAACCTTCTATGCTTTGTGATTTGAAGCGCAGGGGAAGAAAATAACATCTTCTTCGATTTTGCGATGTTGCACAACAAGTTTGGAGGAGTGAATCATTAGCTATACATTCAGAATACAACGAAACCATGTCGTTCATAGAATGATTTATATTTTATATCCAACTACAACGACATGATAGCAAGAACTTCCCGAGAAACATTTACTTTATAAGTACACTTTAGGGTATGTGGTTTGTAATTAGAAATAATCTGTATTTTTAGAGATGAAGCTACTACTACTTTTGTGGTTCGCGCATTCATTAAGTTAGGTTTGGATGAACATGGATTTTGCAACAATAACTTAATGCCTTTTTTTAAGGTTTCTCCATCCTCCAAAAGTGGATCATGTCTACTCAACAGGGTTTTTCAGGGTAATCTTAGATGGTGACGAAGACCAACGGCCTACTATCACAATTGTGATTGATGGATCTTGGCACAAGAACACTAGGAATGTAGGTATTGGTTGGTTTATGGACAACCAACATATTCCGAGTCATAGGATCTTAGGTAGAGCACAAGAAGATCGGCAGCCCTTCACACAGAGGTTATGGCTTGTCTTCTTAGCTTGCATTGGACGTCACATTATGGGTTCGGAAGAATCATAATTCTTTCAGGCTCCCAACGAGTGGTCAAATGACTAAGATCAGATGTTTTGACGAACATTCAACTCATTTGGACAATTGATGAAATTAGGAAGAATTGCAAAACCTTTAACTGGTGTTGCATCAACAAGGTGGATCCAGATCGAGTTCAACCTGCACACGAGCTGGCAAAGGCGTCAATCTACTTTCCTTTTGTCCTTTACTAATTTTCCTTAGTTAACTTCTAGATTTAAGCTTATGTCTACAAAAATAATAATAATAAGACCATGTAGTTTCTCATTTTGATTGCATATTCAAAAATGGTAAAAATAATATACTTATGACAAAAAGTGATTTTAAAAGTAAACTTAAAGGTAGCTTTTTCATGTTAAGATTCAACTTTTTAAAAATTAATTCATGATAAAACTTCAAAAGTTTGATGCAAAAAGTTCAACACAACTAGTTTTAATGGAAAAGGGGAGTAGTATATGAGAAAGGAAGGGAAGTACTCCATGAGCGACATATATACGCAATTAGTGTTGATCGGCGTACTTTTTAGCTGATTGTGCCAAAACTTGTGTATTTTTTTTTTTTTTTTTTGAGATATGGTCGTAGTGATGTAACTTAACCGAGATTCTCAATGAAAATTATCCCGAGTTCAGACTCCGTTAAAGCCTCGTTTATTTTTGTTTATTTAATAAATTGAACAAATTTGAAGCTCTTTTGATAAATGAGCTCGAACTAACCTGGATATACTCGTTTATTTATGTTCATAAACAATCTCACCTATTTATGTTCATACCAATTGCTTGTTGGTTAAGTGGTGATTGGGGCTGAACTTGGTAGGGAGAACCCGTGTTTAATCCCCCACAACAATAATTGGGAGGGGACTGGAACCTAACCATCCAGAACTCACCCCGAATCTGGATTAGCTCTAAGGGTGAACCGGGTGCTAACACAAAAAAAAAAACCTATTTATTATGTTCATGAACAACCTTACCTATTTATGTTCATGAACAATTATTTTTATTTTGTAAAATTCTAGTTATTATATTATCACAAATTCACAACATTAATACAATACTCTACTCCCGAAACACAAAGTGCAAATAAAAATTACGAGTATTTGACTTTTAAACTCTAAAGAAACGAAGTGAAGATAAAATTAAAACATACGGAGCATTCAACTTTTGAGATATTCAAATGTTCAAAGCCAAAAACTCGTTCATGAAAAAATCTTGATTATAAACTTGGCTCAATAAATAAACGAGTTGTTCAGGAACACACAATTTCTTCAATCGGATTGATTTTGAAAATATTGTTGAGCTTGATTGAAAACCCGGGGTCGTGCTAGAACTCGTCTAAATTAAATGACCCTGAACAAAAGGAACCTAGTACTCGACTCTGTTAGTTTATAACCCCGGAGATAGATATTCTCATGTATGTTTTTCCAACTAGCTGAGTGCCGATGACCATGCATGAGTTTTGTTATGCCTAATCCACAATTTTTCCATACTTGTAAATTTTAAAAGAAAGATACTCCGTAATCCGTATCAAATAATCCGTAGTTTCTTCTTTGGGTTCATCATTTTCTTAGTTAAGCTCTTTATTACATGATTTTTCTTTATTTGTAGCAGCGAAAATGTAAATAAATATAAGTTTTTGTAAAAGACCGTCTAATAATTACAGTACATAAACGATCAGACTACAAGCCACGTCACTCACTTCCTATTTATCTGACCTACTAAATATGATAAGAAAGTTAAGTATCAGATGTTCTAATAAAGAGATGATGAGCCACAATAATTGTGGATGAGGCTTAAATTAAATTATGATGTTTAAATTTAGGACAATAGTTCGTAGGCCTAACTCAGTACTTAAAAGTTATGATGAGTGAGAAATTGCAAGCTTAATATGAAAGCCCAACCCGGCAAAACCCAGACAGAGGAGGCCTGATGTTAGAAGTGGGCTACCTCAACATAGAAGGCCCACTTTATCCACTCGCTTAATATTTGCATTAATCAATCGACTAATCGGGTAGGGAACAAAAAGCATCTCAATTAAACAACCTTGTAACTTGTAAGCGTAGCCTAGACACTGCACGCCTTTGATGTTTGATCATAGTGTCTGCATATTTTAATTTTATGAAAAGTTGATATTATGAAAATTAACATGAATACTTTTTTTTTATTGATCAGGTAATATGTAAAAAATAGCAAGGGCAAATGATTCTTAAAGGGAGTAGATCTCATATTTTAATCATTGACAGATATAATCAGGGTTGTGTTATCTCACTTTTTGGACCTGACGATATAACTGCTTTGACGTTTGATCATGTCGTGTCGACCAGGTACTGTCGTGTCACAGCTTGCGTCGTGTCGGGTGAACAGGTCGGGCGTAGCATCAGGCGAAGAAGCATAGGCGACAAAGACCCAGCGACGAATGATGGGCGACGAGAAGGAAGTAGGTCAAGATCAAAGCCCAAGGCCCAAGACATGAAGCGCCGTCAGATTAAACAGAATGGGTCAAGGAAGTCCCCAAAGATCTCGGGAGCTGTTGGAGACAAGCGGAGAACGTGAGGGCAACGACCATCAACCGATTCCTATTTTCCGGGGATCCTTTCAACCAATCATGTCGTTGGACTCTACCTATATAAGCAAGGAGCAGTGGACCTCAAAGGATACGTTAACTCAAGCATTCAAGCAACACAATAGCATTATACTCTCTAGCCATTAAAGCAGTCATTGTATTCATTTTATTTCTTTCGCAAAGTACTTTGACATTACTTAGTTATTTCTTAGGATTACTTAGTGGATTGATAGCCTCATAGCTATCCGCGGTTTTTTACCTTATTCCTGGGTTTTCCGCGTCAACATCTCTCTGTGTCGTCTCTCCTTTATCGCTTTCTGCATTTTTTACTTAGTTAATGTCGCCCCTAGACGAAATTTGGCATAAACAGGTTGTAAGATTCCTAATCCTAACATAGAACGCATCTTTAGTTAACAACTTTATTCGTGTTGATCGATGAACTGATTTTTTGATATTCTCTAAATTTAATGGTTTTGTTATTAAAACATTCACTGAAGATCACAAAATTGCTTCATGTTCATGGCTTCACTTGTGTTAATACATGTAGTACGTAGTATAATAGAACATATATTTATTCATCTATGTTTTACTCATAACTCCTTACTATCACATTTCTCTCACTTTGCCAAAATTTAAGGCATATAGCCTAATCATAATTAAAGTTCTAAACAATCTGAAAATACAAAGCTTCCAACCTTAAAACTTTTTTTTACAAGTGCAAAGACAAATCAAGTTTCATTTCCATCTCTTTATGACAATCTCTCCCAAAATTCTCCATATTCTTTTTCAACACTTGCATTGAAGTTACATTATTGGGCCCACTATGTCTTAACCCTCTTTGCCAATTCATCATATTTTGGTCATGATCCTCCTCACAAAATGATGAATATGGACTAATTGGGCCAGTCCCACCATTGTTGTTATAAACCACCATATTTGGAAACCGAGTTGGCCCACCAGGCCCAAATGGGTCACAAAGCTGAGTACTAGAAGGAAAGTGGGATATGTTGGCAGCATGGGATGTAATGTACATTGGCGGTGGTGGTGGGCTACTAAGTAGGGCCATATGGGGTTGCTGATGGTGGTTCCCGGCGAAAATTATCGACGACATCGATTGTGGTGGCGAGAACGCGTTGATAAGAGAAAATTCAGATGCCCTTTTGGCTTTTCTTGCTGCAATCCTCTCCTTTTTGTGAGCATTTTGATGGCCTCCCAAAGCTTGTGAGCTGTAAAACTTCCTTGAACAAAACATACAAGGGAAAACCTTGGCCCTCTCATCCATACTATTGTTGCTTGTTTCACCACTCTCTTGTTTCTCCATCCCTACACCCAATTTCAAATTAAACAACTTAATATTATGTTCATTAAAATATAAAGATACATATATATATGTACCGATTATGTAGGGTGACCTAAACTCGTGATACCATGATAGAACGAATAACTCCCTATATATCCTTTACTTTTATAGGTTAGGGGAATATATTATATATACAATGTACAAGCACAAATTAATCAGCCATATTCTTTGCTGATTGTGCGCTAATTATGTGCTGATTGCATGCTAATTCATATGCTATACTAAATTAGATTATTTACATAATCTATGAGTAATTACTTATGTGTATCCCTCGAGATGAGAGCTTCATAATGTATTTTATCATTATCTTACATATAATGCGAGTAGTATGTACATAAAATATGTAAAATCAAATGATATGCATGTACTAAATTTGTGCATACGGAGTATAAAATTTAATCATATGCATGCATGTAACAATTATGTGCTACAAGAGTAACTCTGACATATTAGGCCCATTAAATATTATCGATCTCTTTGTTCATTTCCAGGACAAAAGTTAAAGAGGTGATCTTTGTTTACCTACCAAAACGAGCATGGGTGTTTTAATAAAGCAAAATGGTCCTATTTTCTGTATATCAATAGGTTACTAAATAGGTTACTAAGGAAATAACTCAATAAGGGAATATGTTAAAACTCCAACTCTTCATTTCAACCTAGTACATGTATCCATGTTCAACCCCCGAACTCCCTTAAATATCTAGTACACGTGCACCCATTGCAAATCTGTTGTGATATGATAACTCTAACCTATGTTCAATCAAACAAAATTCACAATATGTGGTGCAACTGTTGTACTAAAAAACAACCTCATATTAACTATTAAGAGTTTAGGTATCTCAAATATGACATACCCATGATTAAAAAAGAAAAAAAAAACTCTTAAGCAATAGAAACCCATGAAACTTTTCATCACTCACACATAATTCCTAGTGCTGTATAATATGTCACAGTTTCGAATCCCCTCCCCCCATTATAATTTGTACGGAGTATTGTCCTTTTGGCTCACTCGCACACTAAAAAACACATAATTCCTAAAAACATCTCACATTCTTACCATATAACAGACTGAAAAATAAGCACACATGCATAATTACATAACAAAACAGAATCCCAATTGATAAAAAGTAGAGAAAAATACTAGACTCAGATAGAAATATAAACCTTGAAGAGAATTAAGAAGCAGAGGTACTCGATCAGAAAACTGAATGAAGATAGAAGAGAAGAAAGGTTGTGTTTTAATTTGTTTAGATGATGATGGTTTTGAATTATGAAGAAGGGAAGTTTATTTGTTTATAAATACAAGAAAAAAGAAAGGGAAGGGTGAAGTTGCATTGAAGAAGAAGGGGATGAATGTATGGGCTTGGGAAACAGAAAGAGATAAGACAGAGAGAAAATGTGAGATGAGACAGTCTACTCAAAATATGCAGTTTCTCTGCATGTCAGTCTCTGAAGGGATTGGTGGGAAAAGAAAGAGAATTGTCTCATGTTTGTGTGCATCATAATTTCATATGAATTGGGAAATGGAATATACTTCTAACTTCTACCCCTCTCTCTCTCTATCTACCTCGCATCTTTTACTCCGAAGTTAGGTTAGTATCCATAGTCACAATTTAGACGTTGGACAATGGTGTACAGTGATTCAGTGAACACGATGTACTATAAGAATACATGTACTTGCCTAAAAGAGCACGACTTTGGTATTCAAACATGAATATTTCTTTTATTTATAGTTTTGAATGAGTAATGATAGTCAGGTTCTTTAACCTAGGTACTTGTGTTATTTAGCTGAACCATACTCATTGTGTACCTTGTCTATAATATGCAGTTTATTACTCCGATTCGTAATAGTCTTGAGAAAAGATACGCCTAATCTGTGTACTCTTTTTCAAAATAATTATTACATTTTTTTTTACACTTTTTCTTCAATACAGTACACAACACTAGTAGTCTGACATGTTGTTATCTGTTTTTGCTTTGAGTTATTTTCTTTTGCAGGTGCAGAAGTGCATTACATTAGTGCATATGTGCCCACTTCTTCTTCATTTCATGTCTTTGCTTTATTTGATTGGGTTTCCAACCCTCATCTTGCATGGAGAAAGGTGACTTGACTTGTCTTTAATGAATGAGCATTTTTTTGTTTAGGTTACCAAGGAGTGATAACTTAGTGTTAGTAGGAGGTACTATTTGCAACTAGAGTTGTCAAAAGTAATGTGAGAATGATCTGAACTTTGATTTTGCCTATCTAACTAGAGATTAGCCTGACTATGAATGTTTCTCCGTATTAACTTGGATTGTTATTGATCCTACTTAAGATAATTTGTACTCCGTAACTCATTATTGATCCAAATCGAGACAATTGAAAACACGACCAATTACTGACCACAAATGAGATGACCTGAATCTGATTCAATTCATTCGTTATATAGAGTTGATTATATGCAGGGTGTTAGAATCCAACCTTCCTTTACTTGTATTTTGTTTATCTATTGCTTTCTAGGATTTTTCGAATACTTTTCTAGGCTTTAGATAGAATTATTATGTTATTGTCAATCCAGTGTTTACCATTAGTTTATACGTAGCTAATTCAAAATAAACTCTATGAGGGGTATGAATGAATGAATTCATACTTCTCACCAATTATTTCCATCACTTTATTACTTGTGTTTTGTTGTAAGCCTTTATAGATATTCTGCCGCCACTTGCTCTAAAGCATTCCAAATCCCACAAAGTCCCGCAATCAGATAAATTCTCGTTGTCGGTCCCGCTTGTGCCTGCTGTGCACACACAAGCGTCTCGAAGTACCCTCGTCTCTTGCTCTTGTCGCCAATAGGCAAGACCACCTATTCAGAATTAGACGTTTACTCGTACCCCTACGAGTCACAAGACACTCATTCCGCACAAGGCTTGCATACTTGCCGCCAAAAGGCAAGAGTGCGCCGCACGGATCCGGTGTCAAAACATTCGGACCGTGACAATCGGTATCAAAACCAAGGTTCAAACCTAGGCATCAAGAGACCCGAGGAAACAAACTAAAATGGAATCAATCGAAGAAAGACTAGCCTGGCTAGAAGGCAAGTCAGAGAGCTGGACCCGACTCAAGGAAGTTGTGATTGCCCAAGCCAACGAAATAGAAATACTCGAGAATGCGGTTGATAAGCTCATGCAAGAAAAAGAAGCGCTTCATGAACAACTTAGATTTGTACAGAAGCAAGCTGATGATGCACTAGACAAGTGCGCGACCCTGATGCGCGCATGCCAGGACTAACTTGGGTGGAGGTGGTGCGACGAAGATCAAACCTCCAAAGCCTCGAGACTACAACGACGCTAGAGACTCGAAGGAAGTAGACAATTTCCTCTTCAGCATGGAGCAATATTTCGGAATTTATCAATAGAGTGACGATCTAAAAGTGGATACCGCGACCATGACTTGTGGAATGACGCGAAGCTATGGTGGCGCAGAAAGCACGCCGATCGACATCGAAGATGGGAAGGTCAAGATAAGACACTTGGGAAGAGTTCCAGAAGGAATTCAAAGATCAGTTCTACCCCGAGAACACCGAGTTTGTTGCAAGAATGAAGCTACAGGAGATCCGCCACAAGGGCTCCATACGCGACTATGTGAAAGAATACTCGACTTGCATGTTGGACATCCGAGACATGAATGAAAAAGATTGGTTGTTCAATTTTGTTCACAGGCTACAAGAATGGGCGCAGCATGAAGTGTTGAGGGCGAAAGTTGACACCCTTTCGGCCGCTATGACCGCTGCAGAGCGGCTAATGGACTACTCCGTTGAGAGGGGCCATCGCTCAGAAGAAGAAACAAGGGGGACGCCTACAAGCTTGGAGTACCCGACTCCAAGCTCACATAAGAGTGCAACACGTGCCTCGAAGGTGTCGTCCATCTCTGTCGGAGGATTCAAACCAAGAAGTGGGCGAAGCGACTCTCATAAATCTTGGTCGTCGCCATCCCAATCAACAAGAGAATCCAAAGTCGGTACACCCTTGGGAAACATCAGTAGGCTTAATTTCTTGCTATGTCGAGACCCACACAAATGGTGGGAGTGCAAACACAAAGGGGCGATTGACAACCTCCAAAAGAAATTGTCGGTCATGACTGTCAATGAAACAAGTGAGTCTAAAGAAGAAGAAGATGTGCAGGCTCAGAGAATGGGTGCCATCTACAAGATCGACGCCATGAGAATGGTAACCCCAGAAGAAGAAGAAGAAGAAGAAGAAGAAGAAGAAGAAGAAGAAGAACACCTGTTGGCAATCAGAGTGATGAAGCCCCAGAATAAGGCAACATCTCAGAAGCAACCTCGCATCAGATACCCACCAAAGCGAGTGATGGAGCCATACAAAAAGGCGACATCTCAGACACACCCTCGCAACAGATACAAGAATCAAGATGCAAGTTCGGGCCAAGCAGCACCGAGCAAGAAACCAGAATCAAGGACGACTTGGATTCACAAGAAGCATCAGATCCAAATAGAAAAAATTCACAAGACTCCAACAGAAACAAGCCAAGCGACCAAGAGACAAGAAGATCCAAGAAGACTCCAGCAAACGCCATCAACCAACGGCGCAAAAGGGACTACAAAATTTAGAATATGAGTTTTTTCTTTTATCTATATATTGTAATTCTTGTAAGTCGACGAGGTGATTGACAACTTAAGTGGGGGAGGATGTTAGAATCCAACGCCCCTTTACTTGTATTTGTTTATCTATTACTTTCTAAGATCGTTCTAATAGTTTTCAAGGCTTTAGATAAAATTATTATGTTAATGTCAATCCAGTGCTCACTGGTAGTTTGTAGCTAATTCAAACTAACCTCTATGAGGGGTATGAATGATTAAATTCGTACTTCTCACCCAATTGTTGCCATCGTTTTATTGCTTGTGTTTTTATTGTAGGCTTTATAGATATTGTGCCGCCACGTGCTCTAAAGCATCCCAAATCCCACAAAGTCTCACAATCAGATAAATTCTCGTCGTCGGTTCCACTTGTGCCTGCTGTGCGCACACAAGCGTCCTGATCGACCCTCGTCTCTCGCTCTTGTCGCCAATAGTCAAGAGCACCCATTCAGAATTAGACGCTTACTCGTGCCCCTGCGAGTCATATGATATGACACTCATATATTCCACACAGGGCTTGCATTCTTGCCGCCAAAAGGCAAGAGTGTGCCGTACGAATTCGGTGTCAAAACATTTGTTCTGTGACACAAGGCCCTTTCAAATACTTGCTAAATATGAGAGGAAACAACTATGAGAATCTGATTTAAAGGTCTCAACTGTTGATGAACTCGGCGGGTTTTCAACTATAGGGTCTCAACTTTTACTAGGTTTCGTAAGTTATAACCTGCTAAAATCTAAAAGGGTGCTCAATTTCATTTTATTCTTTGACAAAATTGACCACTAATATAATTAACTTTTGTTATTGATAATAACTAAGGAGAGTTGATGGTTGGTAGAGCGTAGACAAACATCTGTTGACAATAATGGTATGAACTTAATGAGCATATAAATTGAGACTGAGACATTTACTATTCCCAACACACATACTCAAATACTCAATATCAGTGCCCAATCACAGACACCTAATTAATGGAGAAATTATTAAAGTATAGTTTAAGAAGTACGTAGCTGGTTTAGGGAAGGGCGTTCAGATAATTTCCAGAACACGATCTCCAACAACCGAATACTCACAATGAGATTGGATTTGAAGTGTCAACTGTATGTGTTCATCTCTTCTTTCTTACTCTTCTGCATGCAACTGGATTCTGCAACCTACACAACTCTGACCAACATTAACTTCTTTAAGACTACCCAATCAGTATACTATACCTACTTTCTCCGTTTCAAAATATTTGACC
Source organism: Spinacia oleracea (assembly GCF_020520425.1). Lineage (NCBI taxonomy): Eukaryota > Viridiplantae > Streptophyta > Magnoliopsida > Caryophyllales > Amaranthaceae > Spinacia > Spinacia oleracea. Next base: position 130,714,024 of record NC_079492.1, on the reverse strand, counting down.
CATACCTCCTTGACATGCAGTTCGATGAAGGGAGTCAAGTCTCCAGAAAAAGGTAAATTAACTGCGTTTCTTTTTGTTTGTTACGTATTCCTTTTAGGGTATTTCATAATGTTTGTTATGCGGGAGAAAATTTCCTTTTATAAACTTATTATACTACTCCCTCCGTCCCTTAACACTCGACCTATTTTGACTTTTTGCACTATTCATATAATTTACTTTGACCTTATTTTATTTCTAGTATATAAAAACAAATGTTAGTATATAATATATTGTTGGCTTCATCTTTATATTTTCAAAATATTAATTTTTTTTAAAGTTTTTATAATATGTAGTTAAAAATTGGTGATCAAAGTTGTGCATCGACAAGCGTGTCTGATCAAAACATGTCGAGTATTAAAGGATAGAGGGAGAATCATTTTTTGTGCCATCTTTTAATTTAATTGGTCAAATTTTTTCAACTCATTAAATATCTTTGCAATTTCCCAAGTATGTTAAGTTAGCAATCTTTGTGCTTTTCCATTATTGGTTCATTTTGATAAATAAAAAAATCTTATTGGTTGTTGCAATGATTAGTGGATTGAGGTTTTAAATACTTAATAAAATATTTATGACCACCCGATTATAAGGAGGTCCATATAACAGGACCCTAAACTTTTAGAAGCCCACAAAAAAAAATCTGTGTTAATCCTGTATAGTCATTAAACTCTTGATTTAGATCTTATGATCCTAAGACTCTACGATCCAAAAACACGCCACCGATCCGAATCATAGGTAAATCATATCCTACACACGATTAATTTTTGAGTGGTAGGATCTTAATCGATCCTAATATTCTACGATCCGATCTAGCATGCAATATTTCAAGATAATAAATTAATTATTTATTACTAAATAATCCATAATCACATATCATTAGAAACATCCTACTTTTTTTATCAATAAATTAGTTATAAAAAAAGTAGTATTATTTTTACTAAAAGTAAAGAAATTCATATAATTTTATCAATTATGCTTTGAAGTTGATCATAACTAACATCTTAATTTCAACAACCTTGTGCGCATCTTATTAATTGCACTTGAATCGACACAAGTATTAATCTTGTATATGCAAAAAATGATCTTTAAAAAAGTTACTTATATACATAATTTTACATTACATTTTAATAATATAAGCATTATATTTACTATTTAGTACTCCCTCCATTCCTTTTTGTTGTACCCATAAGGAATGTTGGGGGTTTTTTAAGAAAACTGAATCTTGGGTTGTATTGGGATATGAGTAATGATTGGGTGTAAGAATAATGATTGTGTGTAAGAAAAAGAATAAAGTAAAGAGAGAGAAAGTATTAAATTAATTGGGGAAAAAGTAGATATTTATTAAAGTATTGAATTAAATCAACAAACATTTCAGTCACATGGGCTAGGGGACCCAACAGAAATTACATGGACCAATCAGATTACAATGAGTCACGTTTTTTTTGGCTGGAATATTTGCCCAAAAAACAGACTCCCAAATTTCCCTCCAAAATTTCCATGAAATTTTCCCAAAAAATTAAACATTGACTTAGTGTTTCCCTCCAAAATTTTGAGGGGTAGAAAAAGTGATATGCCTTTATAAATAGGCTGACTTTCCCCACAAAACACCAAAATTCTGGTCCAACTCAAGTTCAATAAATACAAACACACACCAAAATTTATTCCTCAACTCAGCATTAAATAGCTAAAAAACAGGGGACTTAATGGCTTCAGATCAAGAGGAAGACGATTTCCTCGGTTTTTCTGATGATGAAGGCGACGGCATTAACTCCGATTCTGACTCGGAGGAAGGTGATGATGCTGCTGACTTGGTACAAGCTTCTCAAAATACTGCTGCTGAATTTGGGGACATTGGGTTTAATGAAGATGTACCAAACAGCACTGAATATGTACAGCAAGTACCAGAAGTAGAAGGGGAAGGGCAGCAGCAAACTACCAACTTTCAAGAGGTACCATTTATTTTTGATTTGAACTTTCCACCACCATCAGAAAATGCATCACCTCATCATCATCAAACAGCAACACACACAACAGATCATCACAAGCCAAGGACTCCAAGAATAAATAATGAATTGAGGCTAGAAATATTGGTGTTCCTGCTCAATAGAAAGATTCCAGATTCAGAAACTTTGTTGTATGGGGCAATAAGGGATGCAGTCATAGAATATGATTACACCAGAAAAACCATAGGCAAAATATGGGACAAAGCAAAGAAACAGAAGGCAGCAATGAATTCATATATTGTGCAAAGCCAATATCACAGATGTGGAAGGAAAAAGGTTCAAGTCTCCTATGACTCAATTGCAAAAATAGGCATGGGGGACAGAACATGCATCGTAGATCTTGCAAGAATGCTGAATTTGGGACCAACAACAGTATGGAGGCTCATCAAGAGGAAAATTATAAAGCCACACTCAAGTCCCTTGCATCCAGGCATTTCAGAAGCATGCAAAATGGCAAGGATAAGGTGGGCAATCAGACTGATAATGGACTACACTATACCACAGGAACCAACATATTACAGCATGTATGACTTCATTCATATTGATGAGAAGTGGTTTTATTTGACTCAAAAAAACCAGAGAGTTTATCTTGCAAACAATGAACCCTATCCACACAGAAGTGCAAGTTCAAGAACCAAGATACCAAAATTCATGTTCATGGCAGCAGTAGCCAGACCAAGGTGGGGTGAAAATGGGGAATGTGAATTTGATGGTAAAATAGGCATATTTCCATTCACAAATGCAATTGCAGCCAAGAGGACATCAAAAAACAGACTCAAGGGGACCATTGAAACAAAGCCAGTGAAGTCTGTAAATCAAATAGAGACACGGGCAATGATGATCAACAACCTCCTTCCAGCAATCAAGGCCAAGTGGCCACCACATGAAGGGGAAAAGGTCATCTATATCATTCAAGATAATGCAAAGGCACATATATTGCAAAGTGATCCTGAATGGCAACTACACTACAAACAAGATGGGTTCACTTTTGTGTTGACTCAACAGCCAGCAAACAGTCCAGATTGCAACATCTTGGACTTGGGATTTTTCAGGTCAATACAATCACTTATGCACAAGAAAATGCCTAAAACTGTGGAGGACTTAAGTGGAGCAGTGTATGATTCTTTTAATGAGTTGCATCCTAAGACATTGTCTAATGTGTGGATGACATTACAGTTTGTTTCTAATGAGATTCTAAAACACAAAGGCAACAATGATTACCAACTTCCACACAACAAGAAGAAGATTTTAGAAGATGAAGGCAGACTGCCAGAGCAAGTCAAGGCACCTATATGGGCAGTTAATGAATGCATGCAACTCTATGATGAATGGAAAGCAAACCAGTGAAGCAAAGTGAAAACAATTAGATAACTTTTTGTGTTTTGGGGACATGTTTTTAAATTGACAAGTAAAACCAATGTGTCACTTTTGTAAGCTTAAATGCAAGCATAACATGTAGGCAAAACATTTTGTAAGCATATCTTTTGGAAGCATCAATGAATGAATCTCATGTTTAAGTGTAGTAAAGTTTGTTTTCTTCATTCTTATTCACATCAATATAGAGTAATCAAGGCAAGGCAATAAAAAAGGCAGCATTGGCAGAAAAAGTACAAGGCACAAGAGGTAAGGCAGCATTGGCAACACTATAAACAAGGCAGCATTGGGTTCTTAAGAACAAGGCAGCATTTGCAATATCACAACTCTAAACACATCGGCTTCAAAATGGAAATAAATAATAATATCACATCATTTTCAGATGGAAATTATTCCCATTTTGAAACCGATGCGTCAAAAGATGTAATTTTGACAAAAACAATCAATTCATCATTGATAACACATGGAATATGCCTCACATAAACAAAGATTCATAAATATCTCAGAATGTCCCCAAAAATCATTGAATCAAACCCTTTCCAATTAAACTTAGCTCCTGAAAAACATCATGGATGCTAATGGTGCATGAGTTTGATTGAAAAACAAAGGGTTTGACACTCATAAAATGAAGACTCATCACATATCACAAGGCATAAGTACAAAAACTTTATCACATCACATCTCTAAGCACATCGGCATCCAAATGGAAAGAATGCATATCACATCATTTTCAGATGGAAATTCTTCCCCATTGGATGCCGATGTGCCAAAAGATGTAATGGACAAGGAAACAAGAACAAAGCAGCAAAAACAAGGAAGCAATGAACAAGGCAACATCATTGACTCTCAGTTAAGTTGTTTTACATCATTGACAGATTTGTTTCTAAATGATTTACAACCTCACCACCAATTCACCAAAGGGGATACTAGATCAATCAATGATGTGACATGACCTGTATTCCCTTTGGTGATTGGTGGTGAGGGACATGTTTAGAATCAAATATCTCAGGTTATCAACACATACATCACAGATCAGAAACACTAACTTCATTGAATATCAGAAACACATTATACATGTTTTGCAATACATGAATTGCCTCTCCTGTCTAACCTGACATAAGATCTCAGAATGTCCCCAAGCATCATTGACACAAACCCTATCCCCTAACACTTAGCTCCGGAAGAGCATCAATGATGCTAATGGTGCACAAGTGTTATTGGAACATTGGGTTTGAGTCTCAGCAAATGAAAGACTCATCACAGATCAAGCATAACAATATCAATCAACAATGCATCAGATCACCATGAACTGATCAAAACATAGGGTTTGAACCTCATCAAATGAAAGACTCATCACAGACCTCCACTGATTCATGGGACATGAAGCATTAAACAGATCATTAACATGTAGGGTTTCATTTCTCAGACATATTGACACACATCATTGATCAAGTAGTTTCAATACTATCATATCTTTAACATTCTTCTGCCAAACGGAATGATTGATATTCACATTCCATTGTGTGAAATGACATTCACTCCGTTCGACAAAAGAAGTTAAAGGACAATTATCAAAACAAAGATCTCAGAATATCAACAATCACATCATTGAAGATCACAAACCTCCTAATATTGATCTCAGAATGTCCCCAAGCATCATTAAAACAACTCCAAACCACAAACACTTAGCACCCGAGAAATATCATTACTGATACTAATGGCAGCACGAGCATTTGTGGTTAGTTGGACTTGTTCCTCAGCAAAAAAAAGACTCATCATCGATCACAACAAATAAAGGGACATTATTGTATCCTAAAGGGACATGCTTGGACATTAAGCATTCAACACCAGGCCACACTGAGAGGACTGAAATAACCCAAACCCTATCCCCAAATTATGATCATTTCATGCCCTTACTAATCCAAAACATAGTTATACTGATCAAATCTCATACTCACCAAAGCATCATATTTATCATACACAAAACATACCATAAAACAGGGGACATTAAGCCATCAAATCATGTTCATCACACAGACAACATTCCACAAAATTTCATAACCATATGGAAACACCATCATCCAATCATCATTATCAATATCAATTTCATAACATCATTATCTAACATCAACATCCATACAACTAATCACAACATCATCATCCAAACAACAACACCCCTGGCCAACAACAGATCACAGTTGTTGGCATCCACCTTATGACTCCACAGCTAGCCAGCATTCAATAAAATGAAAAAAGGGAGAAAGGAGACAGACTTATCTAAGCATCATCAGACGCTGAAGCCGATTTTTTTCCCTTCCCTCCTTTCTTTGAGGAGGGATAACCAGATGAAAGTTGTCCTGGAGACCCAATAGCATCACCATTCTCATTTTCACACTCTCCAACATACACCAGATCAAATGAATCAGACCCACTTGGTTCCTTGCAATCAACAGGGGACAAACAACATGATTAGTGCCCTCATAAAATAACAGGGGACCATGAATTAAAATCAGATTTAATCAAACAACTCAAAATAAAGTTCCAAATAATTTCAGATCACCATGGTTACCACATGCAATGAGATAAATGAGAGCAAATCACACAATAATTCCATTAAAATCCAACTAATTATCCGAATACATCCAGATCCCATTTTTACCCAAAAAATGTGAAATAATATCCCAAAAACATCCAGATCCCATTTTTAACCACATGCAATGGGAAATCAGATCAACAAAACACAGGAATATTCCGATTTTCTTCAAATAATTTCCAAATACCTCCAAATAAAATAAGAACTCAATTTTAACAACATGCAATGAAAAAACAGAGCACAAAATACCCATAGAACTCAATTTTAACAACATGCAATGAGAAAACAGAGCAAAGAATAACATAAAAAGCCCGAATGAATCCAACAGATCTCCAAAAAATTCCCAATCATTTCGAAATAATACCAGATCTGCATTTTTAACACATGCAATGGGAAATCAGACCAACTTATCCAAAAAATAATCCGAGTTTAATGAACAATACTCCAAATAAATCCAACATTTATCAAATCCCACTTTTTTAGACATGCAAACAATCATCAAACCATTTTATTAAAACCGACATCAATAACCCTTAAAAAATCGCAAAAAATCAAAAGTAATACCTCATCGGAATCTCCTTCACCGAAAAAACGCAGATCTGAGGGAGTGGGTTTCCGATCGTCATATTTTGACTCAACCTCCTCTCCTGGCTCCACTTCCCTCTTCCGAAACCATTCTTCCAAATAGTTTCGAGTACTCGTATTTTCTTTTTGGGCCAAATACAGATTGTTTTTATATTCGGCGGAGTAGGAATGCTCGTTATTGGGACAGTTGCACTTGGATCCCCAATCACAGTTGGAATCGGGGATTCTTTGACCAGTAGTTCCCACCCCAGAATCACCTCGAGTTCTAGAAAAAGAAGAACCCATAACGTACCAGAAAAACAAAGATCAGCGACGATTAGGGACCAAAAAGGGGACAAAAATAGAGGGGATCTGATCGGAAAATCAATCCGAGTAATTTGTATGAAAGTTTTTCGGCAAAAACGTTTCAGATTTGTGAGATTTGGAGAGGAAAACCTAGATCAGAGGCGGAAAACCTAGGGTTTTCTCAAGAACAGGGGAGGGATTTTAAGAGAGAGAGAGAGTGAAATAAGAGAGAGAGAGAGATCCGAAGAGGTGAGAGAGATAAATCAGAATGAGAGAGAGAAATCAGAATGAGAGAGTGAAATCAGAGGGATGAAAGGGATGGGTAATAAAGGGAGGGGGGGTAGGGTTAGGTTAAATAATTAAATAAGGTGGGTGGGGTAAAAGTGGGTGGGAAAGGGTAGAATCTTAGGGTATTTTTTGTAAATATTGGGGAATCTTAGGGTAAATTGGTAAAAAAACTATGGCCAAAAATAGTAAAGATTCAGTAGGGGAACAACAAAAAGAAACGCCAAAAAAGGAAATGGGAACAACAAAAAGGAATGGAGGGAGTAGGATTTTAGAATCCTACAATCCGATTCTACCGATCTGATCCTACGAGAGAACAAATTATCTCTAGATCAGCAGTACAACCTTTAAATTGCGGTAGAGACGGCCCTGTTTACGACCATAAGATTTTGTCCGTTTACTTTATCGAATTGATCCCTATCTTAAACTGTATGACAAGGAACAATAAATCAAGTTAAAAAAAAAAAACTGAGGAACTATTAAGTTATGGGAGAGAAGTATATACTACTTGATTTATCTTCTCAGTTCTCAGTTCTCACCGCCTATACAATAATGCATGCAGTTTGTGAATTGTCCCTATACATTTTGAGGTTGTACAATTAATGGCAAATGTGCAAAACCCCATATTTACACAGTATGCCTTCGCCTACGTGGTAAGATGGTATTGGTCCTAGTCTGAGAAATTAGCGGTTATGTATTGTAAGTTTTCTAGGACTCTCCATTTTCTGTGTCATAATGAAAAAACAAGAGAAAACATACCAAAAAAAATGGCAGTTTGATAAGGACTAGATGATGGTGCGCAAGTGCGAACTAGTTCAGTACTCAGTAGTCCCACACTCCCACATGAACAACAAACAATATCAACTTCTTTTAGTGTGGACAAATGTACAAGACTAAACACGGTAACATCCAAAAATTATAACCTGTCCTCGGCCAGTTACCCCTTCACCTTCGCCATAAAACGGGTATGGGAGTAGTAATGGAGAAAATCGAGTTTTTTTTTCTTTTTTAAAAAGTAAAATAAAAATTGCATACAATAAGAGCATGTTTGGTATAGAGTTTTTAAGTGATGGAAATGGAATCAATTAATTATTTCCATTTTACCTAATGTTTGGTATGAGAGGAGTGGTAACACAATCCATTTCCTAATGGTAACCATTACCACCATTTGTTACCTCTCCCAACCCTATGTAATAACATTGTATCCATTCTGTATCCCCAATTTGTTACAAGTGATTCAATTCTTAAGGTATACCAAACAAATAATATTGGGAATAACGAACACTACCCTTTCCCCTTCTAATTTATTTCCTTTCCATTTCCTTTCTTAAGTTTATACCAAACATGCCCTAATTTGTAATACACTGATCGATGATCTAGATAAGTTGGAGCAAAATAGTGTTTTCTCCGTTTCATAATACTACGGTACAACCTACCGTTGTGCTCAATTAATGTTACCAACCAATGCAATAACTAGCAACATCATAGTATGTGCGCAAAACCTTAAAAGGCGCTTGTGGGAGACTAGAGGGAGTGCCAAAAGGTCCACAATGGATCAATTAACATTGATCATTGCTCCCAACTCCGGCCACGAAGAAAGAGCAAAAAATAGGAATTGAGATCAGAACACCACACTTGTATAAAGGGGGAAAACCCATATATGATTTCCATATGAAAGACATATAATGAATTAATGAAACTTGAACTACAATGAATGAAATAAAAGATACAGATAGCATCAACACTTAATTTACTAAGCCTTATAAATACACACTATCAACAAACTCATAGCACAAGCTCTTCTCTCTTCCATCTGAGAGATTGTATCGGAAAATATTCATACATAGACAATTGGGATACAAACAAAAGAAAGTCACCTGAGACTCAAGCGCAACCAAAGCATCGGCTTATTGAGAATGAACTAGAGGTCTCGGATGTTGAATCAGGGTCAGCCTTTTTGCGAGGAAGTTGCTTGAAAAAGGCCTTCACTGCTCCTGTTACCCCATCTTCATTTTCCATAGCCTTCGCAAGCTCAATTGCCCTCTCTTTCACCTGCCACCATTATTAGTGAAGTTTCATCATTATCATATCAAAGCACCAGAAACATGTCAAACCTCCCTTTTGGGCTTTTGCTAAACACACACACATATATATATATATATATATATATATATATATATATATATATATATATATATATATATATATGTACAAGTGGTATATGTTTCATAAACACGACGAAATCACACGTTGGCCAGTGTTATTAATGCTTAATATTTCTACTTTTAGATTGATTCACAGTTTCACACCCATTTGATATGCCATTGTGTGATTGTGTGAATACATCAAAGACTTTTGACTGGGAAAATATGAAGCTCCCCGATTTTGATGGACCTTAAAGCTCTACATCATCCAATTTCTTAGTTTTAATTAGTATGTTGACGTTCTTTATGTTGAGTTTAAACCCCAAGATCAAGAATGCTTCATTCCAAACAGTATATGATAGCTTACAATTTTCTGATTTGCTGTTTAGAGTGACAATCTAATTATGAAGACTAATACCAGGGACGAACAGAGCCTTCAATGCCTCAACCAGGCCAATAGGTCTTTTGATGGTACTCTGGGATACAGGACAGCAGTAGAATGCTAACATACAGAAAAACTCTCCTACATCCTCTTTGAGATGACGCAGCTCAATCTTTTACATAGAATCCTACTACATCATTTATTATCTTTAGTAAGTGAATAAGCATGGAATACAGAGTACTAATCAAAATAGCACAATGTTGAGGAAACTTCATACCAAGAGCTACCAGCTCAAATGCAACAAGGAAAAAGAAATTCTAACACACCTGTGGATCCAGCATAAATTTTATGGCCTCAACCAACTTGTCAAGTGAGAACTCGTCAATTGAAATTGGTGGAGGACCTACGCCTCTATCATGCACACGTTCACCCCAAAAAGGTTGGTCCCCAAAAAATGGTATAATAGACGTGGGACACTGCACAAAGAAGTATTGATATTATTCCACCAATCAAAAGGTATAATGTTTATACTTTATAGATGTAAGAAAGAAAGAAAATCACAAAGCCATTACCGCAGCTTTGAGGCCTGCAGCTGTGGTACCGGCACCACCGTGATGCACCTAAAAGCATACCAGATATGAGAAAAAATTATGATTTAAGGATTTCAAGTTTGTAGATGCAAACTTTGAGCACATCCAAAGTGGGATCTAAATATCACAAACACAGAAAAAGAGCAAAGGATTTTTGAGTCATACCACAGCAGCACAATGTGGAAACAGCCAATCATGAGGACAATTATCCAGTAAGTATATAGATTCCTTAGGTTCAGCCACTGAGGAATTATAACAATTACAAATTTTATCAGCACTCAAACAATATTATAGTACGATTGCTCGAGAACAGGCCTAGAGGAGAAGAGAAATGATGGAAAAACAACTCACAATCACCCAGACCACCCCAGCCTTTGTTGATGATGCCCCTCTGTTTAGTAATCTCTAGTGCTTCAACAATTATTTCAGTCATTTTCTGTGGCTCTTGAACAGGCTGGCACAAGAATATAACTGTCAGCATCAATATGCAAAAAACGACAATAAAAAACCTCAACCAGAGGAGGTTGATGCTAACTGGTCAATCTCAAGATGGAGCTCAGAATGTAGACAAAGAATTTAAGTTAGATTTAAGTTACTAAACCTATTTGCCCTCATGTTACCCAGTGTCAATGGCCAGCAGAAAACTAAACCATATAAAATAAACATTCGTCATCAATGTGTATTTATTTACCTTTTTCCAATTCCAGCACAAATAAAATGGAAGGAACATACAGGAGACAATAACACCCCAAAACAAACGATGTTAAGAAAGAAGGAAATTCGAGAGAAAATCCACTAAATAAAGCATCTGTATGAGTTCTATACTCCCATCTCTTGATGGGGTTTATCTCCCCCTATTGGGGAGTCTTGTTCTTATTATTTGTCGGTTATAAATTTGTTGATAGGTTTCCTCATGGATATACAGTGGGCATTGATTCTCCCACTGTTTTTTTATTGGTAGACCCCTTGCATCAAGACTGTATATGCAACAGCGAAACAATTTAGTGCACGTGAATTGTTCAAGCTTCTAAGTTAAATCTTGGCCCTTACATTTTTTTATTAAAGGTTTTTTTTTTTTTTGGTGTTAGCACCTGGTTCACCCTTAGGGCTAATCCGGATTCGGGGCGAGTTCTGGGTGGATAGGTTCCAGTCCCCTCCCAATTGTTGTTGCGGAGGATCGAACACGGGTCCTCCCTACCAAGTTCAGCCCCAATCACGACTGAACCAAACCAACAAACAATTGGTTTTTTTTAATTTTTTTATTAAAGGTGAGTGATATTAAACTATTGAACAATAGGACAGAAAGTTACAAAGTAAAAAATGGCGGTCTTCTTTTTTATTTTAAAAAAATGCAGAATTTTGTTAACAGAATAGTAAGCGAGATGAACTTACAAGGCTGCCAAAACCAACATAAATAGGCTTTGGACCAGCATTAAGCCAATCTACAAGGGCCTGAGGAGGTTCATAGTTTGAAGCAAGGTCAAGAAAGCAAAATCCAACAACATCAACTTTGGGTCCCCAATCTGCAAGCACAAAACATGAATAGCAATCACACAATGAATCGAATATATAAGCAAGCAAAATTGGTCTTCAGATATTAGAAGGAATCAATTGTACCGATCTTCACTAACGCATTATAGAGCTACAAATGAGACTAAAAAAGTAAAAAGCATATGAAACCAATGTAGTAAAAAGATTTAAGTGATCACCAGTATTCAAATATGTGACATGACAGAAAGAAAGGAACATCCTTCACGACTAAAAATTTCCATGCTTTTGTCATAATGCTTTTGAGTACAATAAAAAAACAGATGGAGCCATTAGGGATAACTACTTTCCCCAAACTTTTCATATGATCTTCAGCCAAACCCAAATCACTTCACAAAGGTAAGTAATTATTACTCCACAAGTTAAGAAGTCGTCATGAAATGCAAGAGAGATAGACCTAGTAACACTGATCCGCATCACATTGTCTAATTTGAATTTCCCAAATTTTACCCAGAACAAGATAACCCAATTTGATGTGAACCAAAATCGACTTGATTATTTTAAACTTACCTAAAAATGAATATGAACATTATTGAATTATTCTTCACAAAAAGCTACCCATACTTGACAATATAACCAATTATGACCTGAACCATGATAACTTGAATGCATCTAGCTTTCGCAACTTCAATCACTAAGTTTATATAATATAGAAACACCTAAGCTGTGGTATCTGTGTGTGCCTGAAAGGAATCTACCTGGAACAGAACAGATGCTTTATGACCTGATTAGGACCGGAACAACCCCACTCTGGCACCTGTTAGTCAAATCTAAAGAAAACTGAAGAACAGATGAAGCTCCCCCTCCCCCCCCCCCCCCCCCCCCTCTCAAAGAAAATGAACAACAATTCCAATCAATACAGCATAAAATAAAACCTCATCTAATAGCAGTCTGCAAGAACGTTTTCATGCTTGAAAACAGGTTTCTCCATTCCCAGCCCTTCTATAATCAAAAAATTTAAAATAAAAGAGAATATTTTTAAGAAGATGATTTATCTTCTCATTTGCTGCGATACCTTCGTTTCGTTGGTTCACTGGACAAACTAAAATTATGAAGTGCTGGTACAGCTGCCAATTTTGACAATTCTTTTTTTTTTCTAAACCTCTGTTTTTAGCTGCTAGAGAACAATTTATCATAATTGCACGATAAAGTGAAAAAAATATTATAATACGAATATAGTAAATCGATTACGGGGAGAAGGTAAGAAAGAAAACTCAACAAACTTAAAGTCAACTTTTATAGACGTCTTAATGTTAACTTAACTCAACCACTTGGGAAGATGGGAAGAAAGAATACTCAATCAACATAAAGACAAACTTAATGGACTTGCCAATGTCAAATTAATAAAGTAGATAAACTAGCATAGATAGTATAACGTTCTTAGCTGCAAAAGCTCAAAACAGTATAACCTTTAGGCTTAGGAACAAGATGAGGACTCCATATATATCCGTGTGGAATATCAGTCTCTGAACCTTGTGAGCCACTCAAGTATGTTACAGGACGCAACTTCAGCTTCTTCTTTCTGAGATCATTTATCATGTCTCTTATTCCCAGCCAGATCATAGAGTCAACAATTTGATAAGATAGCTGCAAAAATAGGACAACAATAACTGCTATGCAACAAAACTACCAATAAATCATCGGGTGTTCATTTTTACAGAATGATGAATGATGGAGGAACTGCACGACTGCACGCACTCTATATCCAGCAGATTGCTTGACACGTGATAAGGGATGTGGAAATTCACTAGTTGGCCTAGTATTTTCCCAAAATGAAAAGAAAAACACAATTAATTGATTAGAAGAGAACATGGAGTAAAACTTTAAACAAAGAGCAATAAAATGAAAACTTGCATGCAAGGAAATACCAAAAACACATACTTCCTTTGTTCTTTTTCAGTTGACACAATTTGACTTTGACACTATTCTTATAATCTACTTTGACAATCAATTGTGATTTATACTTAAGCAAAAATATGTAGCGTCTTGTTATAAGCATCTCATTGTAGATTTATAATATCAATTTTATATAATTTTTACCCATTCATAAATAAAGATAATAATGATTGAAATATTGCATTGGCAAACGTGATAAAATTAATATGTCGACTAAAAAAGAACGGAGGAAGTATAAAGGTAAACCGAACTACAAAGAGATTTTCAACACAAACAAGACTTACGTCCAGGGCATAGTGAAAAATATGTGAATCGGTATTTTTAGTGCCTCAGCCACATGCGTATGCCCTGTAAATAACATGACCTTATTAGCCTGAAGAGATGGGAACACGGAATCATATAAACTAAGGCCATACTCATAAATCATAACAGTGAATGTATCTCAGAAAAGGCTACTTCTTCAGAATGGAAAATTCTAATCAAGTTCCCAACGTAGTATTATTATTTCTTAGTCAACTAATCTTCAACAACCCTCCTTCCTACTTGACAAAATCGTGTTTGTCCACGGAGCGGGTCTCTAAGAAACAAATGTTATCAAAGAAAAGAAACCACAAACGCACGATTTGTGATAAGCTTGCAGCTACCTAACATTTACAAATTAAAATTTCCGATGACATACAATGCTCCTGCTAGGATACTGGAAGTCTAAAAAGATAGCCCATGTAACATTCAAAGCTGGCTACTCAAACCGGGTCTGTTTTTTCTATTCCATCGAAGGATTGAGAGTTCAAGTCAAATCCTTCTCATTTTCTTGGAAAGAGACAAGTTGATCTAATAATTATTAATCCAAAAATGAATATTCTAGACCGTAACACAACTGTTTCCGCTTCTAGACACTGGGAGTTTCTTCATTAAACACCTATGTCTGTGGCTAATGTTAACTAGATTTAAGGATGCTAGAACTAAGAGTTGTAATTCCAATGAGGAGACACAGAAGCATTCACCAAAATAGAAGATAGAGTTAACATAGATAAATTAATCAGACCATATGCTGGGGGATTGGCTATGATAGCATCCGCTTTGAATGGAACATTGGAATCCATGTCAGGATCTTTACAAGCTGGGAGTAAAGAGTAAATAATTTCTTTCATCTGATTGCGCTGAACAGGTATCTCTGAAGGCCCAGAAGGCAAAAAGCCTTTATTTTTTACCATGTCTGCAAAGACAAAACACCATATTATAAGAAAAATATTATGACAAGAATGCAGCACAAGCAAGCAAAATGACAAAAAAAAAAAAGGATTGTATTGAGACATTAAGTTTGAGTGAAAGCTTAAGCTCAAGCACGGTTAATCTTGGCTTAGCTCATTCACACTTAAAACTCCTTACATGTGAATAAGAAGAAGCAAGAGATGACAAAAGGGTGCCTTTTAGGGTATTGACAATGATATTTCTACAAGTCAAAAGGCAATCTCAAATGGAAATAAGATACAAATATTTAACCAACAAACATTCATCAGCAGCAATAACATCACAGTCTTAATCCTAAAAAGATGGGGTTGGGTATGCAGGCAAATGCCATTCCTGTAAGTCCCTCATGTGCATTATATCCAAAGCAACAGCAATTCGATCCATAATATCCAAACATTTTGTCTTTTAAACTCATTCTGTCCACTCATAATTGGCCTCACTCTTTTAAAATCTTGTTTATACCAAACACTGTCTTGTCTGCCTACTACGGTAAGCCTAGAGGTCAAATCCCCCGTAGTCGGTTCTACTACAGAATTTCTGAGAATTCTTACACCCCGACCCTTCTGCGGAGCTCACCATCGCAGGTTCTATCTCATCTTGTTTTGCTACACATCCAACTCAACACACGCATCATAATGACGTTTCATGAAAGCCCAATCTTCCAACCCTATAGAAAGTTAGAGAGAACAAATGTAAAAAATGCAGCACAGTGGCTATCAGGGCCATGATTGTGAAGAAAGTTTGACATCCCCTTCGCGCATATAGTTGAAAAAGAATCATTAAGTCATTTTGGTTCCAAGGGGTTTTTAAAGTATTCTTCAAGATATACCTTAAAATATCCAAAACATACTCTATCTACAGCACGCCCAATAAGCTTTTAACTTTACAGAAAGCACGAATTTCCACAAAAATCAAGAGTCACGCAGCAATGAATATCATATCAGATTCTCTACACTAGTCAATTGTTAGTAGGATCATAAGGAGCCCGCTGATGACTACCTTAATGACATTGATGTGAAAGAAGGTGGGGATACTGTTCAATGTAAGTGTCGCTGCAAATAATCAATCATACAAAAGGAGAAGCCTTGTTTCAGGGTTAAAAAGAGGGTACCAAATACTAGGGTTACCAAGAGAGGTACTACCAGTACCATCCCAACACCACCACCACTGATGCTCCTCTACAGCACTACATGACTACATGTATACATGTCACCCTCACTGCTACACTGTTGCCTTCACATGACCACCTCTGATGCAACGAACCTACCACCTAACTGCTGTTGGCAAACATATTGGGATAGCTTGCAACAGCTGATTTCTTGGTGGAGTTTGTGACAGCACCTTCTGGAGGCTGATGATGAAACATTAGCATCTGCATTTTCCTCTCCGCTGCCAGCAAGGCTCCGGTGTCAAGCACTTGTATTTCTCATGGGAAGGAAGAAAGAGTGAGGAGGCAGAAAGAAGGTTCTGTGAGGAATAAGAGCTATGCATAATATCAAACTGTGGAAGGGGAAATTTTCTTCTCTACAATAATTCTTTAGAAGTTGTTTCCACTTTGAACTCACCCTATTAAACAATCCACACATACCACAAAATCCCACATGCACTAAGTTTCCGTTTGTTTCAACGGAAAACACTTATAATGGAAACTGATTTTCCATGGACAATCATTTTCAACACATAACATTATTGTAAAATAGTTTTCCTTTGTTTCCTTACAAGAAAAGGTATGTAATGGTATAGAGAGGAAAAGGAAATGATAGTTGAAAGGTGATGATGGATGGGGAGGAGAGAAAGGGATGTATGGAATAGAGAGGAAAATTTGGAATTCCTTCTTTACAAAAGGAAAATGTTTTTCACCTTGGGAAAGTTGTTTTTCCACCGCTTAACAAAACAAGCAAAGGAAAATGGGATAATAATTTTCCTCGAAAATATTATCCGTTAAAAACAAACGGAGCCTAAATGACAAGTAAGAGATATGACACCACGGGGGGAGAGGGGCAATATAAATTTCAGGGGAAAGAAGAAGCAGGACAGCTAGCCAGCTAGGTACATACACCCCGCCAGAACCTTTGGATCACCGCCTAAAGGGAAAAACTCCAGCCCAGAAGTCAAAACGAACTCCTTGAAATTAGCATGAGTTGCTAATCTAACACGGTGGCCATAATCCTGCAAACAAAAGCATAAATACGTCATATATAACGGAAATGCTTGCTTTTCATCTAATAGCTAATAACAACATCCAAAGATGACAATTCATAACAACTTGCTCGTATGTGCAGTGTGTAGAGCCTATTAGTTTATCAATTATCCAAATACAGAAAATCCTTTAAATAGCAACCCAATTAATAAACAATATTAACCATACTGTATATGAAACTAGTTTATTTTTCCATAAAAAAAAAGAACTAGCACAATTAAAATTGAGAAAGATATTATATTATGATCTTAAAAACGACATGACACCTTTAGAAAGTTATTATCTGTGAATACTACGATTAAAGAACGGAAAAAATACTTAATGTCAACAAATGACAAATTACAAATTCTCGCGATTTTTCTCTTCTACTTTAAATATAAAAAAAACATATTTTTTGTTAACACAGACACAACCCTTTATGCTTCTTAGAACATACGCCATCTTTACGGCAATGTTATTAGCATGATCATCCAAAGATAGTTACAGCTTATGAAGATATGTTTGATCTCATCCATTTAACCACATAGGGAACTTAAAGTAAGAGCCACTGACAAGAAACATAGAACAGAAAATTGAGGAAATAATTCTGACCTGCAACTTCTTCCCAATCGCAACGAAAGGTTGCACATCTCCTCGGGTACCAACTATAAGCATCACTATTTGAAGTGGTGGAATGTACTGAAGGTCTGTCGCATCAAGGCATTCTTCTTCATCACCACATTCAGTATACAGATTAGCTGGTCCACCACCGAAAGTGTGAGGTTCGACATCTCCTGGAACTTCAAACTCCACAGTCCCGTCATCTTTTACTGTAGCGATCCTGTTCAACAATTTAAGCTGCAGAATTTTCAAGAGTTACAATACAAGCACCAAACTCAAAACAGATCAACTGAAGGTATATAAATAACTTTCCAACTCCTGAGAAAAGAATGCCCCAGCTGGAAATTTAGACGAACAACTAGCAGACAAATAGGTACAATTAGTATAAGTGTAGAACCAGAAAGATAAAATGGTAAGAGAGCAACTCGTCTTTGAGGGATCAGATACAAAGAAGCAAACAGAAAAATACACCCTCCATGTCAAAATGCATGTTATCTAAGGTAACCGAACACACAAAGGATTTCTAATTAATTGACATTAAAATTGCATTAGCATTCTAAAGTGACCAATAACCTTGCGCTAGTGATCTGGCATTCCAAAGGAACAAGAATTGAAAAACAACAAATAATTAAGAGACCCCAAACCCCTTAACGAGCTAAATGACAAGTAATGTGAAATTGAGGGAATCTAATAAAATCACAGACACCCATTCGTATTGAAAATGTAGCACATATAGAAGAGGTGGAAATAAATTTAGCATCTGACACTAAGCATTCTATGATCCTTTCCGTTACTGTTGAATATTTTCTTAAGAGTTGAAATCCCCATTATGGGACTCTTCATATCTAGATACATTATTTCGCATAACCACTAAACGCAACTTCACACCACATCATTATAAAATGCATACACATGAAGCCCCGTCCTTTCAGTGACAAAAATATCCCTTCAGATCTTCTCTCCTTCACACCCACTTTAATATTGTCGTACTACGGCACTACCATCCACCAATGGCTACTATCCTAACATCTTCATTGCTTTCTCTTATCCACCCTGATATAAGTTAAGTACTCAAGTTAGTAGTAATTAATTTGATTCAAACAAGGACTTGTTTATTGTAGACAGACAAATAGTGGATTGGGCTTTATTGTGGACATAAACTAAAACGGAAATTGAGCCACATGGACGCAGTTGTTCTGAAGGTGAAAGGTAACTACCATTGCTTGGAGCAGGCGAAAAAACTACGGACCATTAGCCAAGCTCGATTAAGTAAATTTCTTAACATATCGTGAATTTTTCTACCATTATTAAGATGGTGAGGGGCCGATGGTACAATATAGCTTGAAATTTCATATCATTGTTATTTGTTAAGGGAGCTAACAAATGGAAGTCCTCATGTTTAATTGTAAAAGTTTCTTGACATCGCATTTCAGAATATTCATCTTAAAAGTCAAAAGTTTTTACTTGAAGTATCCATCAGAACATTTGTAAGGATTCCCCAAGTCACATCAACAACCCCGTTAATAGATCACATCACATTTCTAGAAATTTATCTGAAAGCCAAAAATTCTGATGCCCCAATCATATGACCAAATGAAGTACAAATTAGAGAGAGAACAAGAGAAGGGGAGGAGAGGAGAGGGTATCATCTCTAGTAGGATTATTTTGGTCTTTAATAGGGGTCTGGATTTGCAAGATTTGTAACTTCATCTGCATTTGTCAACTCTCCATTATCCCAACACTCCCACTGCTTTCGCACTATTTAAACTGAGTTTCCTTAATCAACTGGGCCTTTACTTTGATCGTAGTTAACAAAGTCCAAATTGACTACCTGAGTGTGTTATATTCCTGAGTCTTGTAATGCCCGAGGATCATAATAAAGTACTCATATTCATCAGAGAGTGACACTCTTGTCCAATATGTATCTGGCAAGGCATGGAATCTAAACAACAGAGAAGATCGCCATATCCTCATGGCCATTACAATGCCTTATCTGGTTATAATTGGCTCAAAGGGGCTGGTCAGGAAGTTCCTTGGCGAGACAAGTCAGCTATCGCAAATATTAAAGAACACCTGAGATTTTTCACCATTTGTTTATGATTAATGTTTTTTATTTTTAGCTGTAAAGAGCTAGTTGCAGACTTAAAGGTTAAATTTACTAGAACCTATTTTAGAAGTGAGCTGCTAGAAGACTGTGGTCAACTCGTGTCCCATGGTAAAGATATGCTGAGGGAGTTGAAAGATCAAGTGTTACAACAAATCAAGTAACTAATTAATGTCAAAATATGGGTCCCCTAGGGAATTAAAGTGGCTTAGTACTTCTAATGCATGGAAGGGAATTTTAGAGAATATTAATGCCGAGGGAAAGATTGAGGGCCTTGTACGATAATTCACAAGTTTGAATCACTCCTCCCCATTTGTAATATGTAAAGCCCTCGTGGACAAAAAAAATGGTCAATAATGCTAAAGCTAGGAGTAGTAGACCCTCATTAATTAAGGTGCGACAATTAAACATTGCGATGGAAGGTGTGATATTGACATGTTAAAGGACAGGGCGGATGCTTCCAATGATTGGAAGGAAATTTTGGAGAGTGTTGACACTCTTCAAAAAGGCAGTAATATGGTGGTAGGTAATGGTGAAAAAAGGTTCTTCTGGCATCATCATTGATTAAAGATACCCTTACATCGCTAGCTTGCCCGGAACCTCCTATTGAAATTCAAGGTGACACGGTAAAGGAAAAGTTGCATAGAAATAGTGGATGTAAGAATAAGCTTTTAGCAATTTTCTGCCTGCTGACGTCCTTAGAAAAATTGCTTCTCATGAACTTGTTGATGATGGAGACGCAATAGATGAGATTTATTGGGATGAGTCTCCCTCAGGGGGGCTTTACAGCTCGGCGTTGAAGATAATGAAGAATGAAAACAGTCAGAGTCTCGCTCAAATACGGGGTTGGAAACTGATTTGGGGGGCTGCTGTACCTCAATGGATTTGTATGTTCCTGTGGTTAGCTGCTCAAGGCCGTTTGATGACAAATGTGAATCTTTTTGTCAACATAATGACTGAAGACCCTAGGTGTTATGCATGTGGCATGGGTGAAGAAAATATTGAGCAAATTCTTAGAATATGTCCAGCTGCTCGAGTGGTCTGGCATCGGCTTGGCTGGCAGGATAATGACAGTAGTCTTGGTGGACATGGTGGTCCGTTTAGAGACTGGTTGTTGAAGAACAGATGAGAAGAACACAAAACTGGTGAGGATTGGACTACTTCTTTTTGCTGTTACAGTTTGGTGGTTATGGAGATGGCGAAAAGAAAGATGCTTTAAGCGAGATGCTAAGTTACCGATTGATCAGGTAGCGTCTACCCGAGAATCGAACCCTTGACCCCTCAATAGTCAGTACTACTATATGCTCTAAAAACAACACTTACAGCCACTGAAACAACGCAATTTATGTGAATAACATTTGTTGAAATTTGTAGTTATTGAAGGGGCTGATATCCCGCCCCCCTGTCTCTGCCCTTGGCCCCATCTTTCTGCCGGGCTTTTTATCCCTAAAAGGGGTATTTGGCATTCAAAGCTAATCCTAGTGTTATAGTGCTTATTTTAAAGGCTTGCCTAGTTGCCTTTATCAAAAAAAAATTGATAGGAATAATAGGGTAGGCCTATTAGGATACCAAAAATCAAATTAATAAACCAATCTGGCCATGTGATACCAAAAATCAAATTGGGATCACTAAAAAAGTAACTTCAAAGACTTGCATCTGAATAAAAAGTTTAAAATATAGACATCCAACACAGAAAGTAAGCATGTAAAAGATAATAGCAGCATCAAGATTAATATAACTTGAAGAATCGCACAACAAACTAAACAAATTTGCAATACACAACTAAAAAAACCAGCAACACTAGGCAAGTTCAGATTTCAGACATTCCTTAATATCCCTATTTTTATTTTAAAACAAGAAAAGTCTAAATAAAACCAATGAACTCCATTAAAATTGTACTCCCTCCGTCCCATAATATAGTGCCTGTTTTCCTAAAATGGTGTCCCTAAATGATGTGCCTATTTCTATTTTAAACCATTAATTTTTACTTTGAAAATTGTACTTTTTGACTTTTATTCAACCCATGTGCTTGATTTTTGTCCTTTTTAGGCCTATTTATTATGTACACACTTTTAATCTATAATTTATCTCTCCATTTTTGCCAACTAACATGTACTTTATCTTGAAAGTACAAATCATTATTGTTTTTATTATCAATGTTATCCTTTACCTTAATAACCGTGATTTTGGTCAAACGGGCACTATATTATGGGACGGAGGGAGTAATTATAAGGCAGCAATTCACTTCAAAAAACCTATCTCGTTTTTGTTTTCTGGCAATAAAACCTTTCTCATTCTCATGACAACTTTCCTAGACCCATGACTACAAAGCAAGTCTTAACCAACCAGTCATTAGGGTTCCCAGCGAAAAGGCTATTAATAATTAGCAAAAAGATATAACCAAAGATGTCGACAAGAGATTCCAAAAAAAGAACACAAATTAAAAAGTATACCTTTTGCTGGACAGAAATGTTGTTATCAAATATTTGTGCCGCTTCTGAAGCGAGTATATTTTTATTTTGTTGCCTCTCAGTTTTTGATCTCTCCAACTTAGGAGGGTTCAAATCATGCTCTAGTTTACCACCATTTATCTTCTCCGTTGGTAAAGTGTTCACTCTAGAAAAACTCTTACCAGCTAAGCACACAAACAAAAATACGATTATCAGGATAAGCACAAACAAGCAATATAAGAAATAACTAATCTGTCAGATAAGAAAACATGCAACAAATAATTACACCAGGAAATCTGACAAATAGAAACTCATATCTATTAAATTCCTTCTTTGCCGTCCTTGCCACAAATATTAGACAACACAATCTCAAAGACTAGCAGGATGTAACAGAGCCAAGCCACCATGGAAGTGCCCCAGGGTCACCGCCAAATGTCACGGTTCATTGTCATCGGAAGGCATCATGTCATGGAGCAACAGGGTGTCGCTGGGCAATGAAGTGTAAGCGTGGCCTAGTGGGTGCCCATGGGGCTGCCTAGGCGCACAACACACTCCCCCTATAAGAAATATTAAATATTTTGAAAAGGAGAAAAACTACCAGTAATCACCAAATGACACTAACGTAAAAATTGAGCTGTTTGGTGGGCCAAATGGGTTGAATTTTATGGGTCCACCATATTTGTCCGAACGAAGACATTGAGCGGACCAGATTTCTGAGATTATGCCCGAAAATATGGGTTGGTGCACAACAGTTTCGGTGGTGCTTGCCGGAAGCTTCTAGAGTGCTCCTGAAGGCACTTGTGGATTCTTGTAGGGAAGGTTCTATCTAGGAAGTGTCTAGAACCCTTGTGTACAGAGTTGTATGTGTCTAGAAACCTCCTTGTATATAGGAGTTTGTTAGAACTTTCCAGAGATTGTATAGAACATACCTGGGCCTATAAATAGGCATCCCCATTCATTTATACAAAGTAAAACACACTTGTATTTTCTCACCAATATAAAGCATAGTTCAAAATTCTCTTGCTTACTTGCATACATCCTTTGCCAAATTCGTAACATAACTATTGGGGAGCCTAACTAGTGTACAAACGGACTGTCCACCAGTGGGCAATGTGCAACGACTTAGGGACTGGTCAAAACCTGACACAAAGCTCACCTCGAGTTGGTTTGAGGGTGTCACCCGAAGAACCATAGACTCAAATCATTGAAAATGGGTTAACTTCCTTCTTTTTTTTACTGGAGGTTTAGCAATTTATTCGATCAACCATGGTAAACTCCAAGGAACTATTTTAATACAAATCCCAAATAACATACTTCTTCTGTTCCAAATTAGTTGACACGTTTCTTTTTGAGTAAGTTTATACATTAAAATGTCAAGCTTACCCTTTTCTCTCTCCTCCCTTCCCCATACTATATCCTTCTCACTCCTTCATCATCATCTTCCCCATTACATCTTCCATTGACTCACTGCCGCCAACACCACCACAAACCTCTCGCCACCTTCTCCACCGAGCCCATTTTCGCTCTCTTCACTCCCTAGACTTCTCCTCCTTCACCCAAAACTCCTCCCAAGTTCTCTCCTTCAGCTCCACCGCCTCCACCGCTCCGAAGTCCTCTTCCGCCAAGCCACCATTACCACCTCTTCTTTGGGCTATCCTCCATCCGCGACGCCAGCTCCCCCTCTCTCTTTCATTCCTCTGTTTTATCTCTCCAACCTTCCATTCCCCACTTCCAATCTGATATACTGATGCGTAAACTCTTGTACTTTTTCGGCTTATGTCGGCGGTTTGAAAAGGAAGCGATTTGTAGCCGACTCAATCTTGATCCTCTACTTCTCCTTTCACCTTATATATGATCTAACATGACAAAATACATTCTCTTTGAAATTATCGTCAAATTTGATTTAATTAGGTAGGGGATTTTTCAAAGGAGAGATGAAAAAGAGTTATAGAAATTGGAGGACAGATAAAGAAGAGTTGTTGAAAATAGAGGACAGAGAAAACGGATCATCAATGAATCGGAGCTCAGAAATGAGAGAATGGGAAGAGATGTTGTAGAAATCGAATTCAATCACAATCACCATCAACCTTAGTTTCACCTATCATTTTTTGTGTTTAATTTTGTTTTAATTTCTCAGACGAAGGGAGAACGAAGAGAATGGGAAAGGGTAATATTTGGATGGGTTGGTGGGTAACTTTTGTTATTCTCTCTCACTTCACCTTAATATGTATGCAAAGAACGTGTCAACTAATATGAAACGAAGTAAGTATATTAGCAACAGAAATGTAACAACATTGAAATTTTTCCAGATAAATTTTCTTTCCCTCAT
This sequence comes from Spinacia oleracea, assembly GCF_020520425.1. Lineage (NCBI taxonomy): Eukaryota > Viridiplantae > Streptophyta > Magnoliopsida > Caryophyllales > Amaranthaceae > Spinacia > Spinacia oleracea. Next base: position 130,689,369 of record NC_079492.1, on the reverse strand, counting down.
CCCCTTTCCCCTCTCTATATTATCTTCACCTCTCGATGAAAATAATATAAATATAACCAAATGCCTTTAGTTCTTTTGATAAGAAAAGAAATTGTATAAATAGTAGGAAAAAGGAAAACAAACAATGAGGACAAGTTGTCCTTTAATCAAAAGAGCAAGATTACACATTACCCCAATTTTGTGTACCCTCCCCAACTGGGTAAGTCTTGAAGGCCCCACCATATAGATGCTAAAAAGGTGACTTTGCTCCACAACAACGCACAAGGTAACGAACTCATGAAAATACCAAAAAAAAAATCTCTCCAACCACACACCACATAATTTCCATGAAAGCATTATGCCATAACAATCTCTTTTCCTTACCCTTCCCAAACCCCCTAAACCAAATTTCCAACCAAGCCAAGCTTCCCTATAAAAAAAAAAATATTCTGACATTTCACAATATAAAAAACATGTGAATATGATTCACAATTAGCACAACAAAGCAAACTCATATCCAATGAAATAATCACCAAACGTATCCTATGCTTTTGGAGCAAGTCATTCATTATCATTCATTATCATTACCCCATTGCCTCAAAGAGGCTCCCGCAAGAAGCGGGGTAAGGGGGGGTCTACGCAACCTTACCCCTGCAGCTACAGAGAGGTTGTTTCCAATTGACCCAAAAGCGATAACGAGACGACAACGGGGCAACCATCTTCTACCTCATGGAAAGGAAGCGTAAAGGTTTTAAGATCCATTTTGATTTAGTCCATTACATCCTGCGACCAAAAGAACAAATGAATCTTTTGGAGCACGTCATTAGTGTTAATTTTCTTAACACTTATCTCCACACAAAATCCCTCACCTTAAGAGGTATCTCCATATTCCTAATGAAATTTGCTACCAGAAAAGTTAAAAACTTAGGAGGTCGATTCAGGTAAACCAGAAAATAAGTACATGCAAAAAAACCTTTGATGAATGCCATTCAAACCTTGGATCCGCCACTTTAGAGAGAATGCAGCTCCTCTAACTCCCAATCATGTAGTCGCCTCCGAAAATGTATATCCCAAGCGTTATCATCATAGAAACTAGACTCATGGCATTTTGTAGAGAAGACAACTTAAATAACCAAGCAAAATGAACAAAGCAATGTTGTTCTCCCCTCCGAACACCTTCCCAAAAACAAACACGACAATCGTTCCCTACCTTGAACTTCACTAAAGGGAAGAAAATATTGAAAACTTGAGCTTCCCAAGACAACAATGAATTACTCTAACAACACTTTGAGCATCCCACCCATTTGATTGCAAGTCATATTTGCTATTTATGACTTTATGCCATAAAGACGCAAAATCACGAGAAAAACGCCACAACCACTTTCCAACCAAAGTAATACTATTTTTTATAGCATTTTCCCAAAGCCAAGACCCCTTCTTCCTCTGGCCGGAAAACCACTTCCCAACGCACAAGATGATCTTCCTTCGCACTGCTAGACCTTGACCACAGAGTTCCTCATCATTCTCTCAATCTTACTTGCAATAGACACAATATTGAAAAGGGAGATATGACAGAGAGGGATGCTAGACAAACATGATTTGATCAAAGTAATCCTCCCACCAACAAAAAAGTAGACCTTCTTCCACACAAGTCTTTTTGAAATCCTTGAAACAAATGTTTCCCTAAAAGAGTTTGTACGGGGGTGTGAGGCCCAAACCAAAGTAACTAAGAGGCCAACTCTCTAACTTTACACCCGACCATAGCACAGTTGCATACTAGCGAAGAACAATAGAATCGTGATGAATTTCTTGCCAAACTCCATTTAGCGAACCATCTCATAAACATGTAACAGAATGAGAACATAATACACGAGATCTTTCTGCATATTTTCCTAATTTGTATTATATTGGTAAAACGTTTTCCTGCGATGATTCTCATCAAATACGTAGTATGTTTCATTCAACCAAGAACCATCAAATTAGAATACCTCATTTGAGATAGAGAAGGAATTTCTTTTACAAAGCCAAACCCAAGCTTGATATCCTACAAAAGCCAAACAGTGCCAAGCTTGCTCATCTAGTAAGATTGATTACACTATAAAAGTATTACTCTTAAGTAACATCATGGACTATAAAAAAAATATATATATATCACTAAATAGCCTCCATGGGCATCTTTACATCCAACATTTTCGAACACATTTTATACCACCCTTTTTAAATCTCCACAAATTCTATATAAATCTAATGAAATCACCTAAAAATGGAGTAATACTAAAACCTTGTAAAGTATTTTGCACCTCCGTCAAAGTCATTCTATATAGTTCTTTGTCCATAACCCTTCGCCTTGACTTAAGCTAACTATTTTTTACTGTTGGGAAATAAACGCAACTAAATTACATCAACGAGTATTCGTATTGGAGATTGGAGTCAAAGTCGGGAAATTAATTACATGCCAAAACAAATAAAAGATTGCCAACAACTAAGTCTACCGTGGGAAGTGTGTAGTTGATACACTTGCGGATTGCATTGGACATCAGTTGGACCAAGGACAAACAGATTTTGGAAACAAGTGAGGCAAAAGAACAATTAAGAAACTATGAAGTTCTACCGCAAAGGAAAATAGGCAAATAGGCAATAGCTTATTTGTTATTATTCATGTTTCCTAGTTTATTTAGGTTTGTAATTAGGAAATTAGTAATATTTTGGTATGAAACAATCTCTAGAATTATTTAGTCTTAGGGAGCAAGTATAATTATAGTAGACCATTGTTTCTAGTTTAGCCTATCAAAAGGAGTTTAGGCCTAACTAGAAAATAAAAGGAATATATTGGTGAAAGAAATCATCAACAATTTTGCAGGAACTTATTGATACGATATTATTTGAGAGGAAAAAATCTAAATTTCCTCGCAAACACTTGTGTCATTTATTATTGTTATTTGTTAATTGTTCTACATTGTATTTGCAGGATTTGTTCCTATCTTTCATGGCACGTGTTTGGCTATAACATTTACAATTATGCTAATTGATCCCTGCCGTACACCCTTGCTATATCCTTTATAGGTGATATCCTTTTACATAATGGAGAGAATTTTGGCTAGTCTAGTGTTCTAAAGATGAAGATTTCTTTTCACACTCTTTTAGGTAATAAAAAAACATAACTCCACCCATTCCTTACAGATTTCCTCATATATACCCCACATTGTACTTTATTAAGAGTTGGGGAAGAACGTGGACATAGATTGGCAAAAGCATGCACATGAGTAAGAAAGAAAGAGAGCAAGTGGAAAAACATACTACTCCTTCAGATTTTGTGTTAGTTACACTTTACTCTTTGTTACCGAACTCTTCACTTCACCTCAAATACCCGTTTCGGATCCTTGACACTCGGACATGGGTATGGACACTTCGATACTTCATTTTGGACCAAATGCATGTAACTTTTTCACAAAATAGTCGTGTCGGGCACTTGGACACATACTTATGTCCTGTATGGGTATCCGAGTCCAGGAAACATAGCTTTTGCTTTATTCTTATTTTGGCAAAGTCACCCTATAATACCCCACTTTCAACCCCGTCTTTTATTGCATAAACTCTTGTGACACTCTTTCTCCTACTTTTTCTTACACGAAATCCACTAACTTTTTCCTCTCTCCTAAATCTTGTATCTCGTGACCAACAAAATAACACGAAGGGAGTAAAAGATCTACGGGAAAAACTCAAAGGAACATCCAATAATAGGAAATGGGACAAGCTTTAAGGGAGGGAGGGAGTATTATTTCATTGAAAATCTATCAACATGTTGCTCCAATCTTTCATCATACCTAGTTCATTCCTAGTTCCAAGTTTCCAACATCAAGTGTATACTATATAAGCGTTGTGTACAAGTTTTAACTCAATTCCTAATTTCTAATTTCATGCACACTAAACACCTTCATTCAACAATCAAATTGTGTATATGGAAAGATAATCAAAAATTTCTCTGACACATCCAAAAATTAGAGTAAACAAGTTTGCAATTCGACCTTAAACAAACAAACAATTCACTAATAATAAACAAATCAAATCATTAGCAAGTCAGCAACTAAAACTCAAACTTTGATTTATCAACATTACCTGGCCACGTTCTGTTGCTCAAAATGGTAATCAAACTAAAAAAGGATTTAACATTATGCGTTAATTTCACGAACAACTAACCGCCAAGGAATAATACCAATAAAATTACATCAAAATCACAATTGAACTATCAATTTCCTCAATCTTCATCCACTTTTTTCAATCAACATCATCAATAAAACATCCAAAAAGAAGCAGAAACAGAAATTGAAAATTGGAAGCATTATTTATAATTACCAGAGGAATTGCCATTATTGTTGCTACTGTTACTTCCAGAATGATCAAAACCACTTCCTCCAACAATAAGGTCCATAACAACCGGAACTTCACCTTCGTCGGCAGTATTCACCGCTGTATTATCTCTCTTCTTCGGCGAATCTGCCGCCATCGCCACCTCTTCAACCACAGTGAGCAGTGAAACTAGCTCTTCCGATCTTAATTTATCTCGCTATATCTTCAGAATGCTCTGTAGAGTACAGTTAAGCTACAATAAACTCCATTGTTGCTACCTTGCTATTGAGGAGAGAGAAGTGGACCCGCATTCCGAAAGTGGAGAGATGTAAGTGTGCAGGGTCGTGACTCGTGAGACTCGTGACTCGTGAGGCAGGAGAATCTGGGAGGGGTAAAATGGGAAAATGAAGAGTATGAGGAGAGAGGATCAAGTGCGGGACTGTTCGGTGCACCCCGGAGATGACGAAGGTGGGTTGGTACTTGAATGGTTGTAAACAGCGGTTTCCGCTTGTCCAAATCATATGATAGGGGTTAGCGAGTGAGTTATTGAATATTCAACTAATCCGAGTGTGACTTGAGTAGTTGTGTGTATGGTCTTTCTCTTTATTGCATGATAATAATCGGTTCTTGTGCCCGTTCAAAATTAACTGACAGTTATATAGTGGTTGTTTAGCCGTTTTTTAAAGTTATAATTTTCGGTAAATTTGCTTAAAATAACTTTTTATAACCCAAAATTTACGAGAAACAACCTTTTAAAAAAAATTGCAAAGAAAGACCTTAACCTAAAAATAATTTGCAAAAAACAACCAAAACCTATTTTCAGGCGTTGACTATAAAAATCCGGCCATTGACTTACATGTGCAGGGCACATGTTGTTCATTTTGCCTATTTGCACCCAATTTCCCTTCAAATTCCCATATATAAGCCAATTATAACCTAATTTCGAATTATATTTCTTCCTTTTCTCTTTCCTCCACCGCAATCCCCGCCTCCTCCACCGCCGAAAATCAGAGTAAACAGGCGGTGCCGCCATGAAAAGAAACCCCACCCACCACTCAATTTCAAAGTTTCAATGGATTTCACAACCTTAGCAGTTCAATCAACAACTACGGGTAATTTCATTATTCACTCTCTCTTTCCCCCTTTTCAATTTGATGTTGTGTTTTTTAATTATAACTACTCAATTTACTAAGTTAGTGCTTTGTTTCTATAATTGCACCTATTTTATGTCGTATTTGTTTTGGAAACTTTCTAATTAGGTACACGAACATCTGTGAGAGCTTGGGAATTTCAAAGTGAAAACGGCAAAGTGGGAGATATTATTTATGGAATTAGAATATTTCTAGGAAATAAAGTAATTTGATAAAAAAATTGTATAATTGATTTCTGGGACGAAAGATAAGGAGATGAGTTCGCGTTGAGGTGGCTTGAGATTAGAGAGAAAGATGTCAATAAGCAATGTCAGTCGGTGGAAAAGAAGGAGAAGCAATTGAGTGAGCAGAGTAAGGTGTTAGAATTAAAAGAAAAAGAAGTTAATGAACGTTTTCAAGCAGTGACATACTGACATTGAAGGAGAAACAAGTGAATGAGGGTCGCGAAGCTCTGGATTTGCAACAGAAGCAAACAGAAGAAGAACAGGACAGAGCAAATCGATTTTGTATGAGCAGGCCGCAGGGAGGTAGCTAGAGATTATTACTTGGTATTTTTATTTTTTTTGGTGGTTATTTTTGTTAAGGATTGACTCTTAAGAGGGAAAAGTGGAGGGAAAATGGGGGTGTTTAGTAAAATCGAAGAGTCAATGGTCGGATTTTCGTAGTCAATGCCTGGAAATAGGTTCTGGTTGTTTCTTGCAAAAAAAATTTAGTTTAAGGTCTTTCTTTGCAAAAAAAAATTGAAAGGTTGTTTCTCGCAAATTTTGGGTTATAAAAGGTTGTTTTTAGCAAATTTGTCATTTTATTGACAACTTGTGATTTTAGTGAGAATATATGTGATTTAAATAGATGTGAAATTTGAAGGCTAAAAGAATATATTGGACTATTGGTGAACTGATGTTGAATGAAGTAGAAGAGTCATTGGAGCTGTAAAATATACGGAGTAGCCAACAACAAAAAGAAAAATTGAAAATTATACCAATATATTAAACATCTATGGTTTCTCTTTTTAGACTAGCTATAGATATCTAGGTTTACACGTGCCAATATATTAAACGGTAGAAGGTTGAATTGAGTACAGACTAGTTTGTATCCGTGCTAATGCACGTGTTTCTATAAAATTAGAAATGTGATACGGAATTAAGGGTTATTTGGTTGACAACTAAAAATGGGGGACATGGAAATACATGAGAATTTATAAATAAGGTACTTTCTTGGTTGACATAAAAAAGTAAAAACATAGGAAATTATAAATCATGGGAAGTCGAAATTCCTACAAACACATGAGAAGGAAATTACCTAGCCCCCTTTCTCAACCAAACAACTCAATAAGGAAATTCCCATGACTTTAATAAGGGAATTAATTTCCCTTGAATTACAACTTCCTATGGAAATTAAATTCCATGTCAACCAAACAAGCCGTTAGATCGTGTAAAAACTATTGGAGTACACAACAAAAACAAGTGTTATCGCCTTACGATTCATATGTTTTCTGCTGACTTCACTTGTCCTTGTTGCTCATCCAAAATCATTGATCGCTTCGAGGATCATGATGTGCATTGTGGCAATGATATGGACCTTAAGTTCCGCCATAACTTAATTAAGGATGTGTTGGGTTATATTTGTACTCAGGTTGAGGTTGTTGTGCAAAAGGAGGTGTCTTTAGGATTTTCGTCCGATGAAGGGAAGGATCTCCGACCCGTGGACCTTCTTGTCTATTCTTGGAAAAAATGTACAATTGGTCTTGCGCGCAACAGGTGTATGTTAATATTAACGTACACTAAAGTTCACACGTGCATCAACAATTTCGTTCATGTTAAACCCAAAATCATTTTGTCTCCTCTCTGCTATCTCGCTTCTCTCATAGCCTCCTCAACCTGGGCAAACCTCTCTGCTATCTCCTTTCTCTCCTCTCGCTTGTCTCCTTGACATGGGCAAAGAAAATGGCGATATCCAATTCCACCATAAATCACAAGAAATTTGTTATAATCTTTATTAATGTGCAATTGATTATCTGCTGATCAAAGTTAGAACCCTAATTTTCTTAATTTTCTCAAATGACAATTTTTGTGGTGGTTATTTTGGTGTTTTCTTTCTTGAGTTCGTTGAGGTTATGAGCAGCAAACTTGTGTATGCAATTGGTTAAGGTACTCTTTGTTTTCATTGCAATTGTTCATATTTCTTCTCTTAAAAGTTTTGGTGCATATATCAGTGCGAATTATGCAAACTTTGGTTCGTATTGTTGCGATTTGGTTGCGCATCATATGATTTAGTTAATAATCCTATTTAATTATAAGCTTCTATGACTCTGGGACTTCATCACTGCAATATATTATAAAAGAGGTTGCAACAACTTGTTGCTGTAAATTTGTTTTCTTTCGTGATTTATTAAGAAAGCATTGTCCTGTGACAATATACTGTAATATGAATCTGCCCCATTAGTTTAGAGCATCATTTCCTTGACAAGAAGTATATTATTTGAGACTTGTTGCTTGTCAGCTACAGAGCTTGTGTCTTTAGTCGTTTTTGTGCATTTATTATAAGTTGTTGAAGCACCAAGAACTGACGCATAGTTACCAGATATTTTATGTCTGAAGAACTGGAAATGTCCTTCACCTTGTCCGAGTTGTACAAATGATCAACAGGAACTCCATTCAACAATTCTGATAAAGTTGAAGCACAATGACACATCTTCAACACGTCCAAGTTAACAGAAAAAAATGTATTTGGTATCATGATTTGGAGTTTGTTGATTTTAAATGCCATGCTTTTTTTCTCAACTCACCAGGGCTTTGGACTCGTTGGAACTTAATATAGTCTGAAATGTGTGGCAATACATTTTTTTTTTTTGTAAACCTATTAGCTCAATTGGTCGAGCACCGTGCAACTTGAGCGGAGATGTAGGTTCAAATCCTATATAGGCTATTGGTTTAATTATGAAACTTCAGAAGTTAAAGTTAGCATTTTTGAGTTTAAAAAAAAAAAATTTAGCTTTGCATTAAAAGTTAGCCTTCATGTAGTAAAAGTTAGGTAAACTGATATGAGATTTTTCTTAACTTTTACTACACCAGAGCTAACTTTTACATTGATATTCTTAACTTTTATAGAGTATATTGATATTCCTAATTGAAGTTAGCCTTTTTGACTAAAAAAAGTAAAAGTTAGCTTTTTGCATTAAAAGTTAGCGTTCATGTAGTAAAAGTTAGCCTGTTTTTTTTTACTTCAATTTCTTTGGTGAATTGTCACTTATGCCGTCATGTTACCCTTTTCTTTTACTTAAATTTCTTTGGTGAATTTTCATTTATACAGGGATTGGTAGGTCTGGTTGTTGTGAGGTGAGTGTAGAGGGTTTTGATTGAAAGCAGGGGTTGTTGGCACTTTGTCTAGCAGTGTTGTGTGCTTGAAGGTCTGTGCTACTAAGGTATTTTATCTATCGAATCTCATTGGTTGCTCTACATTGCATTTTTTGAGATGCAATTGCAAGTTTTCCTACTAAATATTATGATGTCAATCTGACAACACTGACACCTATATCTTCCCTTTTGTTACTTCTATGAAGCCCTGAGGAAGATGTTGTGAATTCATTTAAAGGGATATTGTTGTGTTGATCCCATTAGTGGATCATACTCTTTAGGTTTGTAGTAAGGCATTGAGCATCAACTGTTCGACATCACTAGTTATCGTGAAGACGAGACAGAAGATAAAGAAGATTATGGCCAATATTGCGTGTTCTTCTCCAAGCTTGACATTGAGAGAAATAGGGTTATACATAATCCTCGCTGCACTTGTCATGGCACAACATCCTTTTCGTCATCTTATTCAATATCTTCATCGCAGTAAGCTTTCAAAAAACTTTCCAATTTTGTACATAAAAAAAAAAAAAAGATACAACATTAATATTTCTATGGTATTGTGATGAGGGTTCAAGACTTTTGTTTCAGTTACTTTCAGAAGCATGATTCTATGTGTAACACCCCGACCTCTAAATCACTTATTAAAGCATAATTAGCAGCGGAATTAACCTAATTTGGTCGGGACATTACCTGCCGTAATTCCCTCTTGGAAGTTACAAGGCAACTATCATAACATAAGCTATCAAAACCCAAATTAATATAACAATCCTTTATATTCCCAAAATAAAAGTACATAACTTACTAAGAGTCTTTAATTAAACTATTAAAACATTAACCATAAGCTAGGTGATTAATACTAAGGTGAAATTCCTCGCCACTACTCGTTTCCATCGTTCCCCGCAGTACCTAAAACAGAAAACAAAACGGTGAGCCGAAGACTCAGTAACGAATACCCTAGCAACGTAAATTCATTTCAATTCATTTTATTTAATAACACAGGGAGAAAAGAATAAGTAAAACATTTAATAAAACATCCTATTAAATTCATTCATAAACTTTTAATGAAAAACGTCATTATATGCATAAACTTTTAATTAACATGCTAGTTGTCGGCAAGTACGAACCGTGAAGGAATTCTCCACTGGGCCTGGGCCCATAAGAGCTTGGGCTCATCATCGTAACATGGGCCTGGGCCCTAAGCATGGGCTCATAAACCATGGGAGCCTGGGCTCGTGATCCATGGGTGGACAGGTGTCCGTGGTGCATGCATGACCGGTAGATAGGAAGATGGTAGTTTATATACCGCCAGACAAACCAGGTCTTTCACTTTCATTTATCATGTTTTATGTATTTTTACTAAGCCTTGGCTTGTATTTCAGTTGAAACAACATAACTCTTTTTAGATCATAAAACATCATTTAGATCCTGGGATCCATAAAACACCAATTCTTTCATAGCATTGCATAAACGTCATTTTATGAGAAAACTCAATCAAATCATATTATAGGAAACAATTCAATCAAATCATATTTCATCCCACAATCCATAAAACGCATCAAAACATTTAATTCATAAATTCAATCATAACGTCATAATTTCATAAATCATATTTATAAGGGGATTGCGGGTACTAGCAATAGCCGTTACCTCAACGTAGTTTTATATTTCCCGTCTGATGGATCGTTCTTCCTGAGCTCCAAGTCCGGTTTCTTTCAGAATATTAATTTATTGAGCTAGCACTAAAACGATAAATAATCTAAAATCGATATTTTGTAAATAATAAATTTTATAAGTAGTGAGTTTATAAATAACGAATTTTAATAAAAGTAAAATTTCGAAATTTAATGAAAACATTATTATTAAACGAAATTTTAATCGAAATACATTTATATATTTCATAAAATCGATTTACATGAAAATATGATATAAATTCGATTTTAATAAATACTACTAGTAACATTATATTAGTAAAATTGATAATTTAAACCTGAAAAATAATAAACAATTTTATTAGTAAATAATTATATAAATATATATTAAAATACTTTATCAAATTTATTTAGAAAAACATGGAAGGTAAATTCATAAATCTGAAAATAACAATAGGAAATGAGCTTACCAAAACCCAAATATTAAAATTGGGCCCAACCCTTTTTGTTTTGGATTTGCTAAAACAAAAACGTATTTTTGGTTTCTGGTTCCTGGAAGTCGACCAAATAGGGGAGGGAGTGCGAAACAGGGGAGCACGAAGGAGAGGAGGAGGAGGAGAGGAGAGGACGGCGGCTGAGATGGGCGGCTTTATGCCGTCGGGCTACGCCGGTAAAGGCGAAGGTGGTAGTGGGGGGGCTTCGCGGCGGCGCGTCGCGAAGGAGAGGGAGGCGAAAAGGGTCGGAAAAGCAGGGGAGTTTGGGGTGTCTGCGGTCAGTTTTGGGCGGCGCAATAACAGCTCGCCGGGAATTATGGGCGGCGGAGGTCAATGAATAAGGTGGTGAGGGTGGACAGTGGTGGTGGTGTGTGTGGCGTTGGTGTGCAGCGGGGTAAAGAGAGGGAGAGGCAGGGGAGTTCGAAGGAGGGGAGGCAGGGGCTACGGTGGGTGTGCGGTGGTTCTGGGTGGTCGGGTGATTGAGTGGTGGTTGTAGCGAGGTGAGGAGATGGTGGTAGTGGTGGCTGCAGGTGGTGGTGTTGCGTTGGTGGGTGCGGGTGTAGTGTAGTGAAGCAGGGGAAGGAAGAGGGAGGAGGGAGGCAGGGGATGCGCGAAGAGCAAGGGAGGCAAGGGTGGTGCGTGCGGTTGTGGAAGGTGGTCAGGGTGGTTGCAGGCGGCGCTTGATGGGTGGTGAACGGCGGTGATACAGTGGTCGTTGGTGGTGGTTGCTCGAACAGAGAAGATGAAAATGAGAGAAATTGGTTTTTGGTTTTGGTTTTTGATCTTGAGTTTCCTGAAATGGAAATGAAATTTGTATATAGGAAGATTGAAGAACCATGGGAGGTGCTTGGGGTCCAAGTATCTGAATTTGGACTGAATTGAGGGAAGGAAGGAAATTCTTGATTTCCTGCTTTGTACGTGGAGAGCAAGGGAAGAGAGCAAAATGGAATTTTGGTTCATGGAGGGCATTTTCGTAATTTCACTAAGTTAGGCATAATTTCTGAAATTGTTGCTATTTTAGGAAACTACTAAAAATAGAAATGTTTAGCTAAATTAATTCTTTATATAAAAAAAATATCGTTAACGAAAAATAAATTTAGTTTCCGAATAAAAAATAAGAACGTTAAATAATTAATTTAGTTTCCGAATAAAATAAATTTAGAAATCCGAAAATAATTAAAATTTAAAAAGGTCGTTAAGCTCGTAAATATGAAATTAAATTATAAACTGAAAAATAAATCGTGTAGCAATATTAAAAATTCAAGCGAAATAAAACTTCGTTAATTAAAATAAAGTTCAAATTTAGGGTTTAAAACGATTTTAAGCTAAATAAAAATAATTAAGCATAATTAATCGAGTTTTAAAAATTCGGGGTATTACACTATGTGACTGAAATACAACTGCTCATCTCCATGTTGGGTGCATTTTGATGGTAGGTTGATAAGGGAATAAATTCAGAAGTAGTCCGATCTGTTCTCTTAGAGCGTGCAAATTGGCCAGGTCGATCTGGCAGCAAATTCGTTAGTAAAGGTGTGTTTTCTCTGAGATATCATTGTGATGTTTGAATAGTATTGTTTCAAAAATTTGCTATCCTTGTGCTCAATGTTATTGGAACCAAATTATTTCAATTTTTTCGACAATAATTTGAGTTTAGCTTTGGCCTTCTTTTTACTACTAAGATATTTTCAAGTAAGACCTTCATATTTTGCTATTATTGAAGTGCAATTAAGTTGATTTATGCTGGGTTCAAAATCTGTGATATGAATGAGGAGTCTGAAATTATTATGATATACGGGTCTTGGAGGTTGTAGAGTGCTTTGGCCCGCATACAATGCCCCCAACACCTTACCCTGCCTTTTCTTTTTCTTCATTTCGTATGACTTAAAGATCACTTTCTTTAAAAGAAAGCCAACTACTCATTTTGGAAATTTCCAATGATCAACAACAGGTCTTTTGATTGTAATAAAAATCTTTTTTTATGGAACTGCATAATAGGGTTAGACGTTTGTATATTTGATGATCTAAATGAAAACTTTCCAGTCTCAAGACACCATCTGTGCTAAGAAGTCTCAAACAGATCTTTGTAAAAAAAAATAGCCTAAGGGGGAGACGTGGTGTAGGCAATATAATCAGTTGTTAGAATTAGCTTGAATAAGAAGTAAGTTAGATGCATGTAGAAATACTATATAAAGAGATCAGTGAGAGAGAAATCAAGCAGAAATTGGCTTTTATTGTTTTAGCTTTTATTGGGAGTGTCCAGCCACTCGAAGGTCTGGGATTCTAACACCTTTGTTGATAATCTAATTGAATCTACATACAATCATTCAAACAACTATCATTTTCTAGTTTATAGTCACAACACTTCATCTTCTTCCATCGTGTACGTATTCCTTCTTTAATTTCTGTCAGTCTATAACAACCTTCTTGTAGAATATTCACTAAATGTTTCCATGATCTTTACCTTCCTGATCACATGTAGCTTGAACGTCTGATATAGTAGGATAAAGTCTAGGTGGTGGCTGTTATTTTGCTGTAATTTCTTCAATTGTAAATGGTTTCGGTATTGAAAGATGAAAGCCTTGTATTTCAGATGGAAGCCTTGTTCAAAGATGATCTCCTTCCAAAGGTTGTTGAATCGTATCGTGTGGTGCTATGGTCTGGTAGAAGCGATGGGCTGATGATACTGTGGAAATACAGAAGGTTACTTCAGATCACGTCTAGTTAATAATTTAGGATAATTGAGTTTATCGTATCTAAATTTTGTTGGAACCATATGATAATTTTTCTAAATTTGTGAGATGTACCTCCTTAGCTTTGATATAGTTCATTGAACCTGTGTTTTGGAAAAAATGTTGTTAGACTTTAAAAACGTGAATCCCTTGACAAATAAAAACAACACTTTTTGTTATCTCTTCGTCTCTTATTAAAAAAAATGTAGCTTGGTGTTCATCTGTATTTGCGTAATAAGTTTCTTTCTCACTTAGAAAGTACTTTTTTGTGCTTAAAATAGTACCAGGTAAATGAAATTATTTTTGAGACAAAGGAAGAGAGAGCATTGTAGACTGCTTTCTTGACAGTGAACAAACAAGTTCATCAAGGTACTTGCCATTTCTGTTTACACTTGATAGTTTCTTAAGATCGACTTGTTGTTTAGTGAAAATATATGCTTACGAGTTTCTATTTGTTTTTGTCCCTTGAACAGGTATTGAAATACCCTTGTATCAATGCTGCAAAGAGGAAGGACCAAGCCGTATGAGCCTGTAGATAATGGAGTTTTCTTGAGTGTTCCGAAGGGAACTCAAGGTTCAACTACTCTTTGTTCTCAAGCAAATTTCAGATTTTTTATGTTTTATGTTAATTTAATTAGGAAATTTTTCTAGAAGCATCTATACTAATATATTAAAAGGCGTTTAAAAGAACGTATATGTGCCACTTAGATCCCTCCTTATTACGCCACATCACCAAGCATGTAGTAAGGATTGAACACTAGACCTCTTGAATTAAGAGTTACCATTCTTACCATCTTAGCTAGCCACAATGATGTTATATTTTTCTATTTAAATAATAAATACAACCTTTTAAAAATGAATAATAATAAATTAAAGGGAAAAAAAACAAAAGGGAATTAATTACTTAACTTATAAATGTACAATTCTTCTCTTATCAACTTAAACTTGAAAAATAAAAAAAAAACTTAGGGTAATCGAGTGTAATTATGACTGCGGAAGAGGGAAACATTGACAAGAGTATAATAATCAACTAATCATGAAGAAGAGAACTCGACTTTGTTTTGATTTTCGGATATGGGAAAGAAGTTTGTTGAACGGCCACTGATCTTGCATGGAAATCAGATAATAGCACCATTTACGCACATATTTAAAATAAGTAAATCCCACTAAAAGTAAAACCCGGAGCAACGCCCGGGCCACAAACTAGTTATACTTCAAATACAGTAATTGTAAGGTCACGAAGTTGGTGTTGGGAGGCTTCCTTGAGTGTATTGTTATTCAGACAACATATTTTTGTTCGTTTTACATTATTATTAATATACTCTGATTTTAATTTTTGTAAACATTTTTTAATTTATTATGGACTAACATATTAGGGAGAGCCAGATGCAATAAAATTTAGAGTTTCACATTTTGTTTATTTAATTTGCACTATACGTATGTAGTGTAGATTGAATAAATAAAACGTGGAGCTCATTTTTTTATATAAAAAATCAAAGTCATTTACGTCGCACTTTAACAAAAGTGCGACGTAAATGATACTTTCAGTTTTTTTTAGAAAAAGTCATTTGCGTCGCACATTATAAAAATAAATGACTTTTTTTGCACCATGATGAAAAGTCATTTGCGTCCCACATTAGCTTAAACTACGACGCAAATGACTTTTTAGAATGGTGTGAAAAAAGTCATTTGCGTCGCAGTTTTACCTAATGTGCGACGCAAATGACTGTTATTTGCGTCGCATGTACGACGCAAATGGGCTTAAAAGACCAGATGCAAATGAACATTTTCCACTAGTGAACATTGAATTAAACACATAGTTCATAATCTTTGCCTATCACATTTGTGGGTTTCCCGAGTGCACAAAACCTTAGAGAATATTCTAGTTGATCTAAGGCGGATCCGGACGTACTGTGGACTTTCTACGGAGGGGAGACACTTGGAATCCTTTACTTGTTTTTGTTCGGTTCGGGAGCAGGCAGGGAAGGCACGCATCACATAGTATGCATACTAAATTATGCTAATTTATGCTAATTGACTATGTGACAATTAATTTGGATTCCTGGCTTTATGGTTTTATCGTATATTAATGTTTTCCGAACTAAATTTCCGATTAGACATTAAATGAATTTCCGGTTCATTTAATCTGGTGATCTATTATATGTCATTGGTGTGACCTTGCAGGTTCAGTCAAGAGTAAGTTGTGAGCCTAAGAAGGATTAGAACTCATTGATTGGAAGCATTGCCCCAACTAGCTGTTCTGATCATTTGATCTTACTGAATTAATTATTCATGCATGTAATTAATCTGAATATTGGTATTAGACCAATGCACCTTGGGTGAAGGGTTCATTTGATCAGGTCAAAGTACGGACACAATTCTTTCAAAATGGACATGGTCCATAGTAAATTTAGTGTACACCATGCCTAAAAAAGTCATCAACTTCATTCAAATTTATTATGGAAGTGTTTATTAGAATTATTATGAAAAAAAATATCAAATTGGTGTCATTAGTACATGTTGTGCTTTAATAATGTGATTTTACGTCTTGTTTCTCTTTTAAAAATATAGGGTTAATTTAATTAAAAAATGGTTACTATATCTAAGAAAACTAGTCGTCTGACCCATGCGAGGCACGAGTTAGTCTTAGGATATAGGATATCTTTATATGTGTGTTATTTTTTTAATATTTGGGTGGTTGGTGAGTGTTCATATTTAGTTTTTATATTTTAACGTTATACGTAGTAAGAGTAGTTATTATGTAATTTAGCCAAAATAGGTGACAACTACATTAAAACAGTTAACCTATGAATCAAACCTAAAACATCTGTATTTTATGGATAAATTAGTGATGTTAAAGGTATTACATGCCTTGTTATTTATACAAGACTTACACGAAAAATATTTTATTGGAGTCATTGTATAGCATTCGTAAGGATAATTCAGATAATTCTCCTAGTTTTTATTTCCTCATAAAAAAATTAAATAAAAAATACAAGAGTTGTGTGTATTTCTACTATCCATCTCCGATGTATACATGATGTGATTTGGTGTAATACTATCTAGTAATACTACTACGACCATTAAACTCAAGTAATTTCACTTATAATTTACCTGCGAAACATTATTGAGTATGGTTCATGATATGTTCATGTTTTATAGTGTTTTTACTCCCGTCCCTTAGTACTTTTCGATCTCAAATGAGCTCTTCGAAGCCATTTTTAGTACTAATGTTCTCTTTGTAGTGTGTTTGTAGTTTCAGGTTTATCATTGTAGGAATTAGCATATTTGAATGCATTTCCTACTCATTGGAACCACTGCAAGAGGTGATGTACTTTAGAGAGCACTGTAGGGTTATGAATAATATAAACAATATAATTCATGCGGAAAAACCATAAAGTCATGAATCCAAATTAATTGCCACATAGTCAATTAGCATAATTAGTATACATACAATATGATGCGTGCCTTCCCTAGCTGCTCCCGAACCGAACAAGAACAAGTATAGGACTCCAAATGTCGCCCCTCCGTAGATAGTCCACAGCACGTTCGGATCCGCCTTAGATTCAACCAACTAGAATATTCTCTAAGGTTTTATGTGCACTTGGGAAACTCACAATAGTGATAGGTGATAAAGGATAAAACTAGGTCGTTACTAGTCTCTCCTAATCAAACAAATTACATATACTAACCACTAAACACAAGTAAAGCGGTAAGCAAGGGTCGGAATCCACAAGGACTAAGGTGCGCTAATCTATGCTAATCAAATGATAAGCTAGGTCGGAACGGGATTTTGGAAAATCACTAATCAAATAAAACTAAATAAACTAAACTAACTACCACCAAAGATAAACGAGTTAGGGAATGAGGATCAAACGCCAACCAATCATGATACAAGCATAAGAGGATCAAAACTAGGGACGATAATGCATAAACACTACATGAGAGAGATATTGGTTCAATTATGGATTCCAATCATCTCCCGATGTGAATCCTTTCTTAAAATGACAAAATACGGACTCCCATCCTACACTCTATCACTCTTAGGTAAATTAAACATCAACCAACAAATAGTCAACACAAAGTCACAATCCCTTGATTTTCCAAGGTCAACTACCTCAAGTTACAATGCTACACATAAGTGATCAATTCACATGCAACAAAGCTTAAGTATACTCAATCATGGAATAATTTAATCATGCAAAATCTCTAATTTCGAACTCAAATCCCCAAATCAATCATGGTTGAGTTTTCACCCAAACCCTAACCAATAAGCTACTCTATCAACATAAAAATATAAATTTATAGAAATTAACAACTAGAAACATGAAACTAAACATTAATCTAAAGAAAAAAGTAACTAATTAAATCATGAACATGAAATTAAGAAAAAACAACTAAACTAATCAAAATAATAAATGAAGCAATAAATAAGGAGAGAGAGTAAGAAATTGCTCATTGATTAATTGGTTGATCATCAAAAACAAGTTGTAATCCCTTGAATTTGAAAAGCCCCAAATTTGCATTGATTTTTCCTCACTTTCTCTCTCTTAGAAAACTAAGCATAAAGCCTAAACCCTAAGAAAAAGACTAATTATGTACATTCCCCTACCAAATTAGAACAAGGAGTATTTATACTACTCTAATTAAAAGAAAGAAATAAAGAAAAAGAAATTCTAAAACTAAAAAGGGAATTAAAAGAAAAGAGAAAATAAAAAAAGGGCAATGAAGATGAAAAGGAAATAAAAGAAAAGAGAAAAAGAATTAAAGAGAAAAGAACTAAAGGAGAAAAGCAAAAGAAAAGGTAAAACTAATTTTTCCTTTTTTGAAGAAAAGAGAAACTGAAATAAGGGGATCAAACCCCCGTGATTTCCATCTCCCCAAAACCCCTCCTTTTTCAAAATATCAAAACCACCTCCTTCGTCCTTTTTAGCTGCTACTCTCAATGGGTTTTTGCCCCTCTTTCGCAGCCCACCATACATCACCTTCAATCATCATTCATCATCACCAAGCATCACCGTCGATCATCATCATTTATCATCACCGATCAACGTATCGCATCCCTCAATCGAAAGACCAAATCGCAGCCGCTAGATCTTCATTAATCCGTACTGAAATTTCGCGCTCAAATGTTCGACCAAACTCAATGGAGGTTCGGTCGGACTTCGTTCTGGTTTGGGCGAACTCATGGTGGGTTCGGCCGAACCCGGCTGTCAGGAACTCTAAATTTTCGGTTCGGTCGCCGTTGCCGGGGACTACGGTTTGCATTAGTTTGTGTTAGTTAGATGAGTCTAGGTCTTTGTGCATAGTTATTTGTTTTGTTCGTTTTATTTTGAAAATTCCTAAAAAAATGGCAACTATCCCTATCCCTCAAAATGATGAATTCTGTACACTTGATGATTTCACGTCTCTCCACCATGAACTTCTCCATAATGAGTTCCTTAATGATTTGCAATCCGAGTCGGTCATTTTATTGTCCGAGTTTCGTATTTTTATAACTCATTTGGATTGTCTAAGAAAATCTTAAAAGGGATTCGTTTATTAAGGAATTTGAGATTGCTTCCCAAACTTTTACAAAAGGCATGAGGGAAGTTTCTAACCTTCTAAATGAATCTATTAGGGATGCCTCATGTAGAAGTGATGAATTTGAGGCTAATTTGTGATATGTGTGTTTTATATAGAGTTTTTACCCCCGTCCCTTAGTACTTTTTGATCTCAAATGAGCTCTTCGGAGCAATTTTTAGTACTAATGTGCTCCTTGTAGTGTGTTTGTAGTTTCAGGTTCATCGTTGTAGGAATTAGAATATTTTTGTGCATTTCCTACTCATTTGAATCAATACAAGAGATTATGTACTTTCGAGAGCACAAACATTAAGTTTGAAGAGTTTTGAAGCAAAGCGAATAACGAAGGAAGTACAAAAATGACTATAGTCCACTATTTTAAGAATAACTCAAGTTCTACAACTCCAAATGATGTAATTCTAATTGAGTTGGATTCTAGACTTCAATAGCTTTCCAAAAAGTGGTCACTCGCCTAATTCCGACGAATAACGAAAGAGATATGACGTTTTGAAGATAGAGGATCGTGCAGTTTCAACACGCGCCCGATCGGGCGGGCTTCGCCCGATCCGGATCGGGCGGTCATTCTGGGCGCTAGTCTGGGCATTTTGCAACCGCCCGATCGGGCGGAATTTCGCCCGATCGGGCCGACTATCGAGCACATCGTCCGATCGGGCGACGCCAACCTCCAGTGTATTTTGCGAGTTTTTATTTCCGATTTTGGGCTCTATTTTGGGCAAACTACAAATACTAGCCCCTTATATTTTTAGTGACATCCATTATTCTAGTTTCCAATATTTAGTTTTATTTTGAGTTCTCTTTATTTCTCCAAGTACTTAGTTTTTAATTTTAATCAAAGATTCAAGCTTTATTATTTCATTGTTCTTCAATTCGGTATTGCTTCTTACTTTAATTCGTTTTATTGCTTTAATCATGTTTTCCATTATGTTAATTGAGTTGTTATTTATCATCATGAGTGAGTAGTTTAATTTCTAGGGTTTAGGGGATCCATGAATGCATGATTGGGATTATATGTGGACATGATATTTGGTTGATTGATTATACTTTCTATAGCTTATTATTATTGCTCGTCAATCTGTTCGGCCGGACTATTTTGATTTGAGTTTGATTAATCTTAGATTATGCGCCGAGAGGTATAAATCTGATGTTTTTGGTCTGTGGCTATTAGATAGGAATTATTTCTAGTACGTAGCGAGAGCCCGCTAGTTGTTCTATCCTAAGGAATTCATAAGATTCGAGAGATGCATGTTATCCTAGTTATGATTGTTAATTGATTGTTATTGTCCGTTGTCCAATCCCGGTCTGCATTTATGGTGAACCGCTGCCCTAGATTCCTTTAATATTGTTATTTTCCGATTTGCTTATTTGCTTTAGTTTAATATACAAACCAAACCAACTCTCGTTACCAGTAGTCTAGTTAGTCCATTAATAGTAGAAGAACGCTGTTTCCCTGTGGATACGATCCCTGCTTCCCTTGCTTTATTTTTAGTTGGTGAACGTTAGGTTTATCTTTGATAGGAGTACGATTTAGCCTGTCAATTTGCCACCTATGACGCATGACATTGAGGAATTGAGTATTGGGGATTATATTCCTACTCATTCCTCCTTGAATGAGTGCCTCGATGATGCTGATGAAGAGCTATTTGCTCCATTTTGTTCTCAAGTGCTCA
Source organism: Spinacia oleracea (assembly GCF_020520425.1). NCBI lineage: Eukaryota > Viridiplantae > Streptophyta > Magnoliopsida > Caryophyllales > Amaranthaceae > Spinacia > Spinacia oleracea. The sequence continues at coordinate 130,668,417 of NC_079492.1, read as the reverse complement.
ATTCGATTCTAATTGAGGGTGAAAGTAATATTGCCAACCAAAAAGTGTTTCTTGAAGAGAGTTTGCCTATTTCTTTTTCACTTCCTTATTTTGATTCTTCTTTTTCTTATTTTCTTGTTTTTTCTTTTGATCCCTCTTCTTTTAGGCATCCTTCTCCTCATTGGCATAGAGTTGTAATGTACTTTATGCACATGTTGCATCTTATCATTGCATACTTAATAACTTGTGAAATGTGTTCTAGTGTGTTTGACAAGTTAATGCGATCTTTGAATTGTTATTTATTAGAAAGGTCATGCTTGGGACCTTAAACATGCCTTTCTCGGGAAGTAACCCGTGTTTTATTGCTTTTATTTTCTTTCTTTTCATTTTTACTTATGTTCCCTTTTATTTTTGTTCTTGTTTTAGGTACTTTTTTTGAATAATCATACACTCTCGGTAGCATATGGGAAGTAAAACACAATTTTGGAGAAAGTTGATTTCAAATGGAGATATCGGATCATTTGCGGGTATTTACACCCAACCTACTATCCGGTAGTGTCCTTCCTCTTCCTCTTTTCGTTACTCCATGGGTTTATTGGGCGTATGACTTGTTGGGGGCATGGGTTTGGATGGTTGAAATTGTTGATTTGGTTGCTTCCATTTCTCTTTTTCTAATGTTTTGTGATTGTGGAACTATGCATATTGGTTGGATGTATGATTCCCCCCCCCCCTTCCTTCCCTTGAGTTTTTGTTTTAAGCATTGAGGACAATGCTTAATTCTAGCTTGGAGGGCAGCTTGGGGGAGGTTTTACTTCATTTCTTTATTTTTCCTTTTCAAAAATTCAAAATCCAAAAATATTTTCTTTATTTATTTATTTTTCTTTATTTTATTTCAAATTTTGAATAAAAAGTAAAAAAATCCAAAAATTGAAAAAAGTTTAGAAAATCCAAAAAAAGTCCCAAGTGATTGAATAAAAGCACTAAAAAGGATTTGCTTGTCCAAAGAAAGAATCTCGGTGATTTGTAATGTGGATTCCCTTGCTTGTCATTTGGATAATTGAGTAGATGTATTTCCGTTGGATATTTGCATGTGTGAGTTAGGGCGATTAGGGATAGCTTAATCTTTGTTGCTTGAGTCTCTACTTGAAAAAGTTTTCGATGATTATAAATGATAAGCTTTGGTTTGAAAAGAGTTAATTTTGTTCTCTTTTGGATGTTCTTTGCTACCTTAAATTAATTCCCTTTGGTGCACTTCATTCCCCCGAGTAAGCTATGCTAAGAGTTAATGGATTGTAGAAAAAAATATTGTGATTAATGTTTCGAGTCCAATAAGTGGAGCCAATGAGCTCACAAGGCGAAAGCCAAAGTGTCAAGTCCGAGTCAATAAGTGGCGCCAATGAGCCCACAAGGCATAATAAGCCTATTAAAGTTTACAAAAAGAAAAAAAAAGAGTCAATAAGTGGTAAATACCACAAGTCCTTGAGAAAATGGGTTAGTTTAGATGATTGAGTGGGAGCTTGAAGATTTATTAAGTAAAGTTTTCCCTAGTGATGATGAATGTCATCGCGGCTCAAGAATCGAGACTCTAGACGCATTACTCAAATTTCTTAATCTTACAATCCAAGAATCTTCGCAAAAGTCAAGTTTGGGGAGTAAATGTGCATTTTAGGTGATCGAGATCATATTTATCCATTTGAGAACAATTTTTGACTTTTCGATGCCTTAGTGAACCTAATTGATGATTCGATGCTTTGATTGTGATTCTCTTGCACCTTAGATTAGTCTATCCCCTATATTCCTAATTCATGGATGCATCTTGATGATGGTTATGCTTTGAAAGCTTGTTTGAATCGACCATGTTTGGCGAACCATGCTTGATGAGATGACTTTGTGTAATACCCCGAAATTCCAAAGCTCGATTAAATAAGTTTAATTTTTTATTATTATTATTATTCGCTTAAAATTCGTTTTAAATCATACTTTCATATTTTATTAACGAAATTTTTATTCATAACTTTTATTACTACTTTACGATTTATTTTTAGATTATAAAATTTAATCTCGTATTTTCGAGCATAGTTATATTTTAAAAATTTCATAACTTATAAAAGATTTTAAAATAACGTTTTCGTTAACGGAAAATTTAATTGGGAAACTAAATTTAATAAATATTGTTTTCAGAAATTAATTTAGTCAATTCATTATTTTAATTTTTGTTAATAGTAATTAAATTCTGAAAATTAGTCGAAATTACTAAAATACCCTTATTTCACAAAGTCAGTTTTCCCCCCTTTCTCTTCTCCTTCTTCACAGCATTTTGGCTATGGAGTCAAATTGCTTTCTTACTTGTCATCAATACAATTCACCTCAAGATGATTCAGCACCTATATGACACTAATCCAATTGCAAGCCCTTAATCATCAAAGCTACTTGCAAATCTGTAAACCTAAAACTAGAATAGCCAATATGAATCACCAAATTCCTTGCTCAACCTCTCACACTTGGCACTTCAAACAAACTGATTTCTGGAATCAATGGAGCATCCAAGCTTCTATAAATAGCTGATCGTTCATCCCCAAATACAACCCAAATCAGATTAACCACCAATTCTTAGTTCACCATTAAAATTCCTTTCAAAATAAATTCAAAGAATTACCACCACCACCACCGTCTACTGCCGCCACCACCACCTTCTTATCTCTCCGAAAACTGAAAAAAACCACCACACCACTCTTCGCCGTCCCTTTTCCCGCGCCCAGCCACCCCCTCACCGTCCCTCCTCCGCACCCATCCTCCGATCCCCTGCCTCCCTTCCCTTCGCGCAAGCCGCGCGCAGCCACCCACGTAACGCCGGCGTAACCCCCCCTGCCTGCGTGCCGTCGCGCTGCCCAGGTCAAGCCGCCATCTCCTCCTCCTCCTCCCTTCGTTCCTTTCGCACTGCAACTGCTTGGTTGCTCTCCCCTTCTCTCCTCTCTGTTTTTCTACGTGATATTGGAAACCAAATTCCAACTTTGGAACTTTTGTTTTCTTATAACCCCAAAGTAAGCCCAACTTCTCTTGGCCCAAATTTCTGTTTTAAAATGGATGTTTACTTATTTAATGTTGTTGTTTTATGCAAATAAAATTGATATTTATGCTAGATTGAAATTATAAAAATGTATTCACTTGAAACTTAAATTTAATTATACGTTTTAATTATTTCATATTTAATTATAAATTATAAACTAAAAATATTATATAGAGAATAATAATTTTAAAGTATTTTCAAATACTAATTCAAAAATTTTAAAAATAAAATAAAATAGTGATTTAAAAATATTTATTGCTTTAATACTAATTCCATAACTTAATTTTTGAAAGAATTCGGACTCGGAGCTCAGAAAAAGACGAACCAAGGACAAAGCTTAGCATAACGCGGAATTGAGGTAACGGCTATTGCTAGTACCCGCAATCCCCTTATAAATATGATTTATAAAAATATGACGTTATGATTTAATTTATGAATTAAATGTTTTGACATGTTTTATGGATTGTGGGAATGAATTGTGATTTGTTTTAATTATTCTTTATAATATGATTTGATTGAGTTTTCTCATGAAATGATATTTTATTGATCTCAGGATCAAAATGATGTTTTATGAGTTAAATGAGTTATGTTATTTCAACTGAAATACAAGCCAAGGCTTAGTAAAAATACATAAAACATGATAAATGAAAGTGAAAGACATAGTTTGCCTGGCGGTATATAAACTACCATCTTCCTATCTATCGGTCATGCATGCACCACGGACACCTGTCCACCCATGGATCACGAGCCCAGACTCCCATGGTTTATGAGCCCAGGCTCAGGGCCTAGGCCCATGTTACGATGATGAGCCCAGGCTCTTATGGGCCCAGGCCCAGTGAAGAATTCCTTCACGGTTCGTACTTGCCGACAACTAGCATGTTAAATTGCAAAGTTTACGAATGAATTAAATATGATGTTTTATTAAATGTTTTACCCATTCTATTCTCCCTGTGTTATTAAATAAAATGAATTGAAATGAATTTATGCTGCTAGAATAGTTCGTTACTGAGTCTTCGGCTCACCGTTTTGTTTTCTGTTTTAGGTACTGATGGGGACGATGGACACGTGTAGTGGCGAGGAAATTTTCACTTTAATAATATTCACCTAGTTTATGCTTAAAGTTTTAATAGTTTAATTACAGACTTTTAGTAAGTTATGTACTTTTATTTTGGTAATATAAATGATTATTATATATATTTTGGAGTATTTAATAGCTTATGATCGATGTTTGCCTTGTAATTTCCAAAAGGAAGTTACGGCAGGTAATGTCCCAACCAATTAGGTTAATTCCGCTGCTAAGTATGCTTTAATACTCGATTTAGAGGTCGGGGCGTTACACTTTGGGTGAAATGTCTTGATTGTGCTTAATAAGAGTTATGGGTTAATATTGTTGGAAACCCTTGCGAGATCTCACTCGCCCTCTAGAGCGATTTAGGGGTTTAAAGAGTTTATTGCATGTGCTTAAATGCAATCGTGATTCCTACGACAATGAGTTAGTGTATATTCTCATCCTTGATTTTCTTTATTTTTCGTTTTGTTTAAATAAATATCATTCTCTCCCCGTTTTTCATCTTGTTTTTCTTGAGGACAAGCAAAATCTTAGCTTGGGGGAGTTTGATGAGTGACATTTTTGTCACTCCTAGGGGTAGTTTTAACCTATTTTCTACTTTATTTTCCTATATTTTTTTATCTAATTTTGTCATTTTTAACCTTAATTTATTTAATTTTATATTTTGTAGTTAAATTTATCTAATTAGTTATTTTTCTTTGTTTTAAAGTCTTAATTTCGTAGTATTTGCTTTCTTTTATTTTAATATTTTTATGGTCGAATTAGTTTATTTTTCATTATTAATTTCTATTCATAGTTACTATTATTATTATTTAACTTTTTATTATTATTATTTTTGTTTTATTATTATTTGGTGATTCTTCCCTCGTGTTTTATTGTAATTGTGTAGGTGAGTGTGTTTTATGTCTTGGGATATAAGGTCGAGCCAGTCACATTATACACGGTCAACGTCAACTTCGGCCTTGTAAACAACCAAACATCTACAACACCAAAGCACCCTATCCTACACTACACTTCTACTTAACCCACACCACCATCTGCCCAACAAGATCAGCAACCAGCAACAGCAAAGCAGCTCCGCGGCACCAACATTGAGCAACACCAAATACATCATCATCCTCTCCACTACCACCATACTCCCTCTGCTCTCCACACCGCCTTTCTCCACCATGGTTACCAACAGTAGCATCCCGTCTCCGTGGTTAATCGAGCAAGTTAATTGCAATAAACACTAAATAGCAACAACAACATCAGGCACAACAACATGACCCAAATCAGCCCAAAATTTTCAAGCACAAAACAGAGCAAAAACAGAGTAAACGGGTTCGACCGAACCCGTAACGGAGTTCGACTCGCAAGCTCGTTCGTCGAGCGTTCGCACGCTTTCGATTTGTTTTCCGATTCCGGAATTCATTTGCGATTCGAACAAATATTTAATATTTTCGATTCCGGGATTTATTTCCGATTCGAACAAATATTTAATATTTCCGTTTCCGGAATTTATTTCCGATTCCGACAATATTTCCGATTCCGCCAATATTTATGTTTCCGGCAATATTTCCGATTCCGGCAATATTTCTATTTCCGATAATATTTTCTGATATGATCCATGTTTCCGTTTCCGGCAATATCATCATTTCCGGAGCATTCTATGTTTTGCCTTTTGACGATTTCAGCTCCCACTGGAACCGAGATCCGTCGTTTCCGAATGTTCATAAATAGAGTACTTAATGAATAATATATTCATTTAAATACTTGATCCGTTCACGTATTATTTGTGTGACTCTACGGGTTCAGTCAAGAGTAAGTTGTGGATTAATATTATTAATTCCACTTGAACTGAAGCGGCCTCTAGCTAGGCATTCAGCTCACTTGATCTCACCGAATTATTAACTTGTTTAATTAATACTGAACCGCATTTATTAGACTTAGAATTGAATGCATACTTGGACCAAGGGCATTATTTCCTTCAAGCACGAACATTGAGTTGGAAGAGTTTTGAAGCAAAGCGAATAACGAAAGAAGTAGAAAAATTACTATAGTCCACTATTTTAATCATAACTAAAGTTCTACCAATTCAAATGCAGTGATTCTAATTGGGTTGGATTCTATACTTCAAGATCTTTCTAATGAGTGGTAACTCGTCTGATTCCGACTTATAACAAAGGAGATATGGCATTTTTAAGATAGGAGATTATTCAGTTTGTACGCGCCTGATCGGGCGAATGGCAGCCCGTTGGGCGATGGGAGCCCGATCGGGCGGTTGGATGCCCGTTGGGCGGGTTACGAGTTGTTCTCCCGATCGGGCGACGACAACCTTGGGCGCAGATTCTTAAGTTTATTTCCGGTTTTTTATTTTGTATTTGGGAAAGACTATAAATATAAGCCCTGAGTTTTTGTAATCTTATTATCTAATTTTCAGCACTTAGTTTATTTTTGCACTTAGTTATTCTCTCAAACTTATTCCAAACACTTTTATTATTTCAATCAAAGTTCGAAACTTTCATTTATTCTTCCATTCTTCAATTAGGTATTAATTCATTCCTTTGCTTTATTATTCTAGATTAATTATGTTTTCATTTAATATTATTATTTTGTTTATTTCAATTATGTTTGAGTAGTTGATAGGTTGTCGTACACCTGTCAAAAATAAAATCCTAACGAATCATCCTAACAATGTAGTAGGGTAAGTAGGGTCGAATCCACAGAGAGATGGCTATTTAAATCTAGCTTTCAAAGTACGGTGAAACTAACGATGTCACGAAATTTAGGATTGAAGGTTTAAACTAAAATAAAAAAGGAAAACAAATTAAAAGATCTAGGGCAATGGTTCACCATGTTTATAGTTCAAAATCAATCAAAACATCATCAACAATTCAAGTATTCAGAGTATCTAGAGCACGAGTTAATCCTACGGTCGGGTCTTAACGCTCTCAATTCAACATATGCAGTACGGTCTCTAACATAATCAGAATTGCTAGTTGTAGGTAAGCTTCTAAAATTCGATCTTTCGATTCTAAATCCTATTAGCATGATTTAATCAAACAATTGATCAGATTGCAAAGATTAACAATATAAACCTAATCAACTAGAAATATCAATGAATAATAACACCATCAACAATAATAATAAGGATTCATAATATAAACATGGATTCCCAAACCCTAGAAAGCGAACTACTCAATCATGAAACAAACAATGAAAACCAAATCTAAGAATGAAAACATAATTAAAAGCAATAAATAAAATAAAGAGAAAATTCGATAATACCTCAAAGAGTTACATTAATGGAGTTTGAAGAAAATCTAGGGTTCATGGAGGAGAAGACAAAAAGAACGTGAAAGAGGAGTTCTAAGGGAATTGAAAACATAAAGGAAAATAAAAATCATGAGGGAAAAATAATTCCCTTCAAGTATTTATAGTTTTCTATTTTCTAAAATAAAAAGTAAATATAAGAAAATAAGAAAATAAAGTAGAAGTCGTAAATGATTGGTCGATGGCGTGATGACGTGGCGATGAAAAACCCGACGGCGAGAGAGACGTACGCAATGTGGTATTCGTCGACTTGGGCGCACTGTGGGCGCAGCCTTGCGCTGTGAGCAGGCCAGCAACCGCTTAGTGAAGCGTGAGTGAGATGTGGGCGCAGCGATGTTGCTGTGGGCGCAACACTTGGGCTGTGGGCGCATCGAAGAAGAAAATGTGCGCTGTGGGCGCAGCACATCGCTGTGAGCAGGTCAGGCGCTTGGCAATGCTAGCGAGGGAGTGATGTGGGCGCAGCGCGCTCAGGTACCTCGCAGGTAGGAGGATGTGGGCGCATCGTTGTGAGATGAGGGCGCAACTTTGTGGGCTGTGGGCGCATCTCACATTCGTGTCACCTTTGTTTATGTCATAACTCTCGTTCTACAATGCCCCTAGGGACGTGTGACCTATCGTTGGAAAGCTCTTTAAGTCTACTTTCTAGCCCAATCAAAATCGTCTCATTTCGATATGTAGAACTTGAGATATCATCAAAAGAGTGAACGCTTGTCCGATTTGATGCTTAGAAAAATAACATTTAGCTTCATTGTTGACTCAAGATTATTTCTAGAGACATGTAGTGATCCTCAAGTCAACATCCCATCCGTTCATCATCCAAATCAACTATGAACACTCCGAAAGCATCCAAATGATCATAAAATCACCTGAAATATTAAAGAAAACACAAACGGGGCGTAATAGAGTACAATAACGACAACTTATGCAAATGTGACTCTAAATGCAACTAAAATGAGACGAATGCCTAGAAATGCAACCTAAAAGCGCCTAAAATACCCTATACAAATAAGATTCATCAGTAGTCTTATTCTAGTGTTTTGGAAATCCATGAACTAATATGAAGGGATGATTGAATGTTGTTGATTGTTGGTATTGTTGGTTAATTCCTATTGATTGTTTTCATTTACTGTGCGATTAGATTTGCGCAGGTTTAATTTGTATTAGTCTAGCAATATCAAATTAAGATTCGAGAGATGCAATTTGATATTTAGGCTTGTTTCAATAGGTAGAATTGATATTAATACATAGCGAGAGCCTGTTAATTTTAAGTCTATGATTAATATCGATTCGAGAGAGCATGCTAATCTGATTAACTGCTTTATTGATTATTAGTATTGTTTATCATCCTGGATTGTTGTTCATTGGTGAACCTATTCCCTAGACCTTTTATTATCTGATTTATCCCTTTTAATTATCGTTGTAGTTTTATTATTCAAACCAAACAATCTCTTGTTTCCCGATAGTCTAGACCTTAGTTTTAATAGTAGAAAGAACGTATGTTTCTCTGTGGATACGATCCCTACTTCCCTTACTATATTTTTGTTAGTGAACGTTAGGTTTATATTTGATAGGAGTGCGATTTAGCCTGTCAGTTCAATAAATTAGACGTCAACAAAAGTATAATTGTAAACCGAAACAACCTAAAATTGTTTTGAATATGTATGTAAATCGTTTTATTCAAATGTTGAAGCTTCACTTCTTATAAAGAAAATTCCAGAAGGTGAATCACTTGCATCAATGTTAATCTCGCTGAACTTTCCTTGCCTTCTTCATCTGTTAATTGATTCATGTTTCCGTTGATATCTGTCTCGACAAAGCCAAGCAAGATGAAGATCGACTCGTATGTTTTACCAATTAGTAGTCTTGTACTCCTGTATAAACATTTAAAGCCGCCTTTGACACTGGAGAAGACCAATCTTTTTCTTTGAATGAACCATGCATGCTAAAGTTTCAATGGTAAAAGAAAAAATTGCAACAAAGTACAACAGAGAGAGAAAATTAAAATTTGTACCCAAATTTCTAAATGAACAATGACGGTACTTTTCTAAAACTCGGTGATTCAACAAAAAAAAACAATCAAACTAAATAAAACATAAATAAAATCAGGGGAAACGTTTCAATTTTAGGTAATACCAAAGACAAAGCTACAAAAAAGTACTACGTACATATGAATTCTTTGCACAACGGTTATGTAATACCCCGAATTTTTAAAACTTAATTAATTACGCTTAATTGTTTTTATTTAGCTTAAAATCGTTTTAAATTCTAATTTCGAACTCATTTTCAATTAACGAAGTTTTATTCCACTTGAATTGTTAAACCGATTTATTATTATTTTTCAGATTTTATAATTTAATTTCGAATTTACGAGCTTAAGCTACTTTTTAAATCATTTCGTAATTTATTTCGAATTTTTTTTATAATTTCGGAACGTTCTTATTCGAAAACTGAATTTATTTTTCGTTAACGATATTTTTCTAAAGAATTATTTAAAAACTTGTTCTTAATTAAGGATTTCTATTTTCTGTCGATTTCTAATTATAACAACATATTTTCAGAAATTTTCCTAGTGAAGTGAAATTACGAAAATGCCCCTACAAAGCCAAAATTCCTTTTTTCTTCTCTCTTTGCTCTCCACGTACAAAGCAGGAATGGAAGAAAATTCTTCATTCCTCTCCTTCCCTCAATTCAGTCTTGATTCATACCTTGGTCCCCAAGAATTTGAGCTTCTTCTTCACTCTACTGAACACTATAAAAGTCTGCTACAATTATTCACACAAATCAGACACAATTTCGCATTGAATTTCAATTTCAATTAACACCCATAACCACCACCATTGCCACCCTCTTTCTCCCCTTCGTTGCACCCTTCACTGCAACCACCGTCATCCACCAGCGCCTCCCACCTTTAACACCACCCAGAACCACCGCAACCCCCCACTGAGCAGCCCCAAGTCACCACCACAAATTCCCCTGTTTCCTCTTCTGTTTCGCACTCCTCCCCTGCCCTTTTCTCCGGCGCACCCAGCTACCAGCACCACCGTGCTCCCACTCTCCACCCTCCATCTCCTCCGCGCAAGCTGCGCACAGCCACTCAGCCACCCCTACCTTCGCGGACCACCGCGCCCTGCCTCCCTCTTCACTCGACTCCCCTGTTTTCTCTCTGAATCGCGCAACCACTGCGCCGCCGTGCTGCGATTACCGCCGGCTTCTGCCTACACCCAGGCCGCTCAGAACCGCCGCCTAGACTCCGGCCACCATCACCCCTCTCCTCCCATTCGCTGCCTCCCCTGTTCCTTCGAGACTCCACCGCTTCGTGCCTTTGCTTCCCAGAGAACGAGTTCCAATATTGGAACTTTGTTCTTTTATTACTCAAAGTAAGCCCAAATGTCCCTTGGCCCAAATTACTAAGTGAGTTTTGTTATTTTGCCCATATTATTTACCAATCTAAATATTTTGAAAACGTTTACTTGATAATTTCAATTAAATAAATTCTTAATGATGATATTATAATATATTTCGATAGAAATATTGGTTTAAATTAATATTCGTATAAAATCGATTTATAAAATAAGAATTTAGTTTTTTTTATTGAAATTTTGATTAATAATAATATTAACGATAAAACTATGAAATTATAATTTTTTTTATTACAATTCGTTATTTATAATTATTTATAAACTTACTATAAAGTATTAATATTAATCGTTAATAACTAATTGAATGATTTAATATTGTGAAAGAAATCGAACTCGGAGCTCAGGAAGAACGGTCCATCGAACAGGGAATATTAACTACGGTTGAGGTAACATCTATTGCTAACACCCACAATCCCCTTATGAAATGTGTTTTATGAGATTATGAAATATGTTTATAATGATATGTTTTTATAGGATTGTGGGATATGAAATATGTTTATAAGTGTGTTTTATGAATGATGATATTTAAATGTGTTTGTGAATGATTTTATAAGAATGATGTTTATGAGTTACGAATAAGATACGAAACATGATAAATAAAAGTGTAACCGGTTCTGGCAGTTAGTGGGGTTACTATTTCTAGGTCGTGCACGTACCGCCGTACCGCGGGACACCCAACAAGGGAGAGTGCTCCTTGAGGGTTACCGCAAGCTAAAAGAGAAACTATTTAGGTACGGGCGTATGTCCAACAAGGGAGAGTGCTCCTTGAGGACTATCGCAAGGTGGGAGACGTCCCGCAAGGCTAACTTGTCAGTTACCAAGTAAAATGAATGTTTTATGAAAGATAATGGGAACTATTAAAGTTTCAAGTTATAAATGATGTTTTATTATAATGCATTTATGAAAGTGTTTTACTATGTTCTATTCTCCCTGATTGCAAAGTAAATAAAATGAATTGAAATGAGTTTACGCTGTTAGGGTAGTATGTTACTGGGCCTCGGCTCACGATGTTGCTTTTGTTTTAGGTACGAAGAAGATCAGGGGATGCCTTAGAGTGAGGATGCAACCATCAAATTCACGATCGATGCTTAATAAAGATAATCATGTGTCATTAGTAATAAAGGGATGTATTAATTAAACTCTAAGTTTGATTTCATGATTTGAGTTAGATTTTAATATTAATATTTAATCAAGGTTAGGAATATTTATTAAATTTCATTTAGATTTCGACGTAAATATTAAAGAATTAATTGAAGTGAAGTATAATTACTGTTACTCATCAGTAGTCAGTAAATGTAAAAAGGTTATGTCGCCTTGTATTTCCCGCGAGGGAGGTACGGCATGTGACGCTCCGACTAAATTAGGATTTCCGCTGCTAATTAAAGATAATTAACCTAATTAATGGTGTTTAGAAATCGGGACGTTACAGTTTGGTATCAGAGCCAAGGTTCTGCGACCATAAGTGCTAAACTTTACGGGTTTTGCACGAAATAAAATTTATTAGGTCTTAAGCAAGAATTTTAAGGAATGAGTAAAAAGAATGAGTTAAAATCATGCTAAGTTAAAATGAAATGAGTGTGAGTGATAGGACGGGGAACGCAACGGGAATGTTTTCTTTATTATGATTTGCAGAATTTCTTAGTCTAATTTCAAGAAGAAAAGATTATCTGAAGTGTTGTATCCTTGCGATCAGATCGGCGATGACTTCAAGCGGAAATATTCCTATTGACGGCACTAGAAACGATAACGACGTTAACGATGGCAATGGTAATCACAAATCTGCATTAGCGCTGGGAGGAATGCAAGAAAGAATTGAAGAATTGCGCAAGGATCCCATTTTCGGGGACACTCCAGGAGAAACAAGCGATAATCGAATGGATTTAATGAGATTGATAATGTCGGAACTTCTGCAAGGAAATCGTCAAAAGCCAAGGTCAGAGCAAGAAGAATGCTCCAACATGTTCAAGAAGTTCGCTTCTCATAAACCCCCTACCTATGATGGCAAGCCAGACCCTAATGAATTTGAGGAATGGATTAGCGATATGGAGAAATTATTTGATGCAACTCAATGCCCCGAGAAATGGAAGGTCAACTATGCTGTCTTTTACTTGAAAGGACAAGCCAACCTGTGGTGGAAAAGTGTTAAAGGAATCCAAAATGAGCCTGGTTTTGGTTGGGAAAAACTGACGGAAGCTATGCGGGAACAATTTTATCCCTATTCTCTGCAACTGCAAATGGAATCGGAATTTATCAAATTGAGTCAAGGAAAGAAGAATGTTCTAGAATATGCAGTGAAATTCAATGAGCTTGCTCGATTTGCCCCTGACCTGGTGACTACTGATAGGCAAAGGATGAATCGATTTGAAGGAGGATTAAGCATTGAGATCCGTGATCGTCTTTCGAGTTCTAGAATTTCCACTTTCCAAGAGTTGTACGATCGAGCAATTAACGTCGAAAGAATTATCAAGCTTCGAGAAGAAACATATGGAAAACGAAAAGGGAGCTTCGAAGAAAATCAACCGAACAATAAGAAACAAAATGTCAATGTCAGCTATCAAGGAGGGAATAATGGAAACCAAAACTTCAACAAGAATCGTGGATGCGCCAAGTGTGGAAGATGGAACCATACTGAGAAAGAATGTCGAATTGGTACGCGAGATTGTTTCAAATGTGGTAGCAAAGATCACCAAATCAGAGATTGTCCGCAAATACATCGAGAGCAAGGTGATAGGAGAAACGATGAAAACAAAGGAAATGGTGGCACTACAAATTTCAACCGTAATCCCCCACGTGGAGCAACTTCGAATGGAAGAGTGTTTTTAATGCAAGGAAAAGACGATGATGCAAATGACAACGACGACTTCGCTAGTATGGAGTGAAGAATGAAGCAGAATGATCTGTTGAAAACGCGTGATCAAACATCTAGAGGAAATAGTCTAAACTAAATGATGGAAATTTTGAAAGTAATATGCGCTAATCAAGTATCAAACTAAGATGTATTACCATCATTAGTTATATGAATGTTATGTTTATGTTAAATGTGAAATTTTTCAAATCAAGAATTATGTGTAAGATATGCTTTATGGATTATGTTTATGCTGACATGATTGTATTGAAAATAACTAATCATTACACATGGAAAGTCGTCTTCGATGGAAGTTCTCCTGAGCTCAGAGTACGAGATTATTATAACAAATGACTTTTACAAATTATTTGACTATTATAATTGTTAGGTAAATATTTATTTTCATTATATCTATCTTCAGAATTATAATTTTGTATTAAAAACATTACTATTTTTGGAAGAAAATATTTTCAAACGAGATCTCACAAAGAAAAATGGGAGCCTAGTCTACGCTAACAAGTTTGCCTTTTTTTTTATGTTCTTTGCTCCTCGATCCTATGAAGTAAAGTAGAGATACAAAAGACGGTGGCGGAATATAATTGACCTTAATGACGATTAAGATCAACATATAATTTTGCCCCTTTTGTATTCTTTACTCTTCGATTCTAGGTCTCGAGTTGAAGCGGAGTCATTAAAGAAGATGGCGGAATGAAGGCTAGACAATGTCGGAATTGGAATGAAATTGTGAGATCTTGGTTTTAAAATAAAATATCGTACTTTTATTCAAATATTTTCGACTTTCAAAAATCAATTCAAGTTTCGAGGACGAAACTTTTTCTAAGGGGGTAAGAATGTAATACCCCGAATTTTTAAAACTTAATTAATTACGCTTAATTGTTTTTATTTAGCTTAAAATCGTTTTAAATTCTAATTTCGAACTCATTTTCAATTAACGAAGTTTTATTCCACTTGAATTGTTAAACCGATTTATTATTATTTTTCAGATTTTATAATTTAATTTCGAATTTACGAGCTTAAGCTACTTTTTAAATCATTTCGTAATTTATTTCGAATTTTTTTTATAATTTCGGAACGTTCTTATTCGAAAACTGAATTTATTTTTCGTTAACGATATTTTTCTAAAGAATTATTTAAAAACTTGTTCTTAATTAAGGATTTCTATTTTCTGTCGATTTCTAATTATAACAACATATTTTCAGAAATTTTCCTAGTGAAGTGAAATTACGAAAATGCCCCTACAAAGCCAAAATTCCTTTTTTCTTCTCTCTTTGCTCTCCACGTACAAAGCAGGAATGGAAGAAAATTCTTCATTCCTCTCCTTCCCTCAATTCAGTCTTGATTCATACCTTGGTCCCCAAGAATTTGAGCTTCTTCTTCACTCTACTGAACACTATAAAAGTCTGCTACAATTATTCACACAAATCAGACACAATTTCGCATTGAATTTCAATTTCAATTAACACCCATAACCACCACCATTGCCACCCTCTTTCTCCCCTTCGTTGCACCCTTCACTGCAACCACCGTCATCCACCAGCGCCTCCCACCTTTAACACCACCCAGAACCACCGCAACCCCCCACTGAGCAGCCCCAAGTCACCACCACAAATTCCCCTGTTTCCTCTTCTGTTTCGCACTCCTCCCCTGCCCTTTTCTCCGGCGCACCCAGCTACCAGCACCACCGTGCTCCCACTCTCCACCCTCCATCTCCTCCGCGCAAGCTGCGCACAGCCACTCAGCCACCCCTACCTTCGCGGACCACCGCGCCCTGCCTCCCTCTTCACTCGACTCCCCTGTTTTCTCTCTGAATCGCGCAACCACTGCGCCGCCGTGCTGCGATTACCGCCGGCTTCTGCCTACACCCAGGCCGCTCAGAACCGCCGCCTAGACTCCGGCCACCATCACCCCTCTCCTCCCATTCGCTGCCTCCCCTGTTCCTTCGAGACTCCACCGCTTCGTGCCTTTGCTTCCCAGAGAACGAGTTCCAATATTGGAACTTTGTTCTTTTATTACTCAAAGTAAGCCCAAATGTCCCTTGGCCCAAATTACTAAGTGAGTTTTGTTATTTTGCCCATATTATTTACCAATCTAAATATTTTGAAAACGTTTACTTGATAATTTCAATTAAATAAATTCTTAATGATGATATTATAATATATTTCGATAGAAATATTGGTTTAAATTAATATTCGTATAAAATCGATTTATAAAATAAGAATTTAGTTTTTTTTATTGAAATTTTGATTAATAATAATATTAACGATAAAACTATGAAATTATAATTTTTTTTTATTACAATTCGTTATTTATAATTATTTATAAACTTACTATAAAGTATTAATATTAATCGTTAATAACTAATTGAATGATTTAATATTGTGAAAGAAATCGAACTCGGAGCTCAGGAAGAACGGTCCATCGAACAGGGAATATTAACTACGGTTGAGGTAACATCTATTGCTAACACCCACAATCCCCTTATGAAATGTGTTTTATGAGATTATGAAATATGTTTATAATGATATGTTTTTATAGGATTGTGGGATATGAAATATGTTTATAAGTGTGTTTTATGAATGATGATATTTAAATGTGTTTGTGAATGATTTTATAAGAATGATGTTTATGAGTTACGAATAAGATACGAAACATGATAAATAAAAGTGTAACCGGTTCTGGCAGTTAGTGGGGTTACTATTTCTAGGTCGTGCACGTACCGCCGTACCGCGGGACACCCAACAAGGGAGAGTGCTCCTTGAGGGTTACCGCAAGCTAAAAGAGAAACTATTTAGGTACGGGCGTATGTCCAACAAGGGAGAGTGCTCCTTGAGGACTATCGCAAGGTGGGAGACGTCCCGCAAGGCTAACTTGTCAGTTACCAAGTAAAATGAATGTTTTATGAAAGATAATGGGAACTATTAAAGTTTCAAGTTATAAATGATGTTTTATTATAATGCATTTATGAAAGTGTTTTACTATGTTCTATTCTCCCTGATTGCAAAGTAAATAAAATGAATTGAAATGAGTTTACGCTGTTAGGGTAGTATGTTACTGGGCCTCGGCTCACGATGTTGCTTTTGTTTTAGGTACGAAGAAGATCAGGGGATGCCTTAGAGTGAGGATGCAACCATCAAATTCACGATCGATGCTTAATAAAGATAATCATGTGTCATTAGTAATAAAGGGATGTATTAATTAAACTCTAAGTTTGATTTCATGATTTGAGTTAGATTTTAATATTAATATTTAATCAAGGTTAGGAATATTTATTAAATTTCATTTAGATTTCGACGTAAATATTAAAGAATTAATTGAAGTGAAGTATAATTACTGTTACTCATCAGTAGTCAGTAAATGTAAAAAGGTTATGTCGCCTTGTATTTCCCGCGAGGGAGGTACGGCATGTGACGCTCCGACTAAATTAGGATTTCCGCTGCTAATTAAAGATAATTAACCTAATTAATGGTGTTTAGAAATCGGGACGTTACAGTTTGGTATCAGAGCCAAGGTTCTGCGACCATAAGTGCTAAACTTTACGGGTTTTGCACGAAATAAAATTTATTAGGTCTTAAGCAAGAATTTTAAGGAATGAGTAAAAAGAATGAGTTAAAATCATGCTAAGTTAAAATGAAATGAGTGTGAGTGATAGGACGGGGAACGCAACGGGAATGTTTTCTTTATTATGATTTGCAGAATTTCTTAGTCTAATTTCAAGAAGAAAAGATTATCTGAAGTGTTGTATCCTTGCGATCAGATCGGCGATGACTTCAAGCGGAAATATTCCTATTGACGGCACTAGAAACGATAACGACGTTAACGATGGCAATGGTAATCACAAATCTGCATTAGCGCTGGGAGGAATGCAAGAAATAATTTGATAAACAAATAATTTTTCCATATGGAGGAACTAATTAATTGTCAATTTAAACAAAAATAAATAAAAACATAATATATTTTTTAAAACAAAAAGGAGAGTAATGACACATGTCTTTCTAGGTAAAAATTTTGTTGAGACACATGTCCTCTTACAAAATTTGGGTTTCTTTTTTATAGACTAGGTATAGATAGATTGGTGTTTCATATTATTATGATCACTAGTTAGCTAGGGCTCGTGCAACGCACGGTTACAACGCACGGGAGAGTAGGGGTTAGATTTTTAATTATTTTTTGTATGGAGTAGGGGTAGGTGGGTTAATAGGGTGGAGTGAGAAATAATATAATATTGTTAGAATATTTCCATTTTTAGAAACAGGTCAAGTATTAAGGGACGACCCGATAAGGAAAACAGGTCAAGTATTCCGGGACGGAGGGAGTAGAAAAGATTCGAGCATATCTGAGTCGGTCAAATGCAACATAATTTGAATTGAGTACAATTTCGATAAATGAACTTCTAATGTTAGTCTACTTACCATGTAACACCCCGACAATTCTCTCTTTTCTGAAATAACCTTTTATTATAAAACGTAGAGAATTATCAAGGCATTATCGCCCGTGTGAAAACGTAACGGCTTATTCAGAATTTTGCAGCGGAAAACATAAAACTAACTTTAGGTTTATAAATAATCGATTACAGGTTTAGTCCCAAAAATCGACCAACGAAAATAAGGAAATATAAATAGTATGACAAGTTTAAAGTCCAATTAAACAAACCAAAGTCAATTTAGCAAATCAAAACTAAATACAAGCTCTCTATTCCCGATCCCAATGATGCAACATCTTCAAACCTGCAGATGGACAATGCTTATTGATCCTTAGAGACTGCTCACCAAAGATTGGGTCATCACAGGATCAATAAGGCATAGCCATGATCAGCATGCACAAGCAAAAGCACGTAATCAGCAAAGCTGAGTACTACATACTAAATCAATAATCCTAACATGATTCTATTAAACGAACAACCCTAACATGATACTAATGAACACAAACAAGGGCAGACAAAACATGATAGTTTGACGACCATACTTGACCAGACTAGACTAGGCTAGACTTTTAGCAATAATATTATTTTAGTTGAAATAGACAATGGACCGAGTTGTCCGTCCGGCAGTCTTCACTAAGGAAGACGAGGTACGGGCGCGACTCCGTAACCTCAGAGACCTGCGATATCGAGGAACATTTGAATAAAAATAGAACACGGTGATCAATCCGGTCCCAGAAAAGGCCATGGGCTACCACCATGAACCCCAACTCCTGTTTGTCCGTCACTTTAGACGTGCACAGTCTAAAGCTATTGCTACTCAGTTTCACTTTACATGATTTACAAATTGAGACTCTGTTATGACTCAACAATCACATAAGGCATACAATCCACATTTATTCACAACTGTTTTTATCTTGGAATTAAGTAAGTGATCATAAAGGCATCAATCAAGACTCATTCCAATTTATCCAACCTTTCCTTTAACCATGATCAACCCCTGTATATGGGTGTAAAGTTTCAACTTACTAAACAAGGTCCACCGCCCTCATAAAGTAGTGAAAAGTTAAAAAGGAACAACGATCGATCGATCCAAACCAACATATATAGAATAATCTAGTGTTCCCAACCAACATGTTTGTATCAATCATCCATACTAACATGTTATAATTCTCATTATGCAATCTAGGTTCAATATGTCCATCCAACAGTATTAAACATGCAATTTCAACCTGGCTAAGTTCATCAATAATATCAACATAACCAAGTTCATCAACAATCTCAACATAACCAAGTTCATCAACAATTTCAACATGGTTTCAACAAATAGCACGCATTCCAAGCACACAGGTATGTACGTACCTTGTGTAAACAAACTGATATGCCACTTTAACACTTTCAAAAGTCGCCTAAAGAGAATTCTCCGCCTAAAACAACCAACAAATAATCCCAATCAATTTCTAATCATTGGCAACCATCATAAAAAATTCTAATTGCATCCTAAACATATTTAGAACTTTCCTCAATAGTCAATACCAAAACTTGAACATTTGATTTCCTAGCATCATAATTAGTGAACTAGTGATTGAAATTCGTTGAAAACTTTTTTGCAAACATCGTACTTTAAGTTTTCAGCAATATAAACTCATTTAAAAACTTCACCAAGGTCAATCTACGTTCCTAGTACATCAAAACAATAAATTTAATAATCCATACTCAACCTACCATGATTTAAAATCATAAAAACCTTGAATTTCATACTTTAAACAATCAAAAATCAATATTTCAATGTAATTAGATAATCTGAAAATTAATAACTTTATTATATAATTCGCATAATTTGAAATTTATAATTTAAATCACAAAAACCATAACTTTAATTCAAGAAAACATAATTCGAATTAATAAAACATGATTAAGCCCTAACTTATATTTTAATTAACCAAAACTGAAAATAATTGGTTTATAATAACAACACCCAAATCTGAAAATCATATTTAACAATAAAAATTATAAATTTAATTCAAGAACATCATTTAAGTTAACAAACTTTAATTAAAATAATTAGTTACTTAGGGTTTAAGAAATAACCAAGAATTAAAGAGGAGAGAGGAGTTTGGCCGGCGGACAGGTGGTGGCTCGCGGCAAGGCTTGACCGGCGGACGGTGGTGGCTGGCCTGGGTCGCGGTGCGGCTGCGCGAAACGAGAAAAGCTAAGAGGAAAGACGAAAACAGAGAGGGAAAAAGGATGACGAAGGAGAACTCGAAGGAGACTTACCGGCGGCGACTGGTTGGACGGTGGCCGAGGCAAAGGGCGGGGCTTGCGGCGGCTGCCGGTTCAACACAACCAAATAGTGAGAACAAAACCAAGGAATAAAGAAAACGGGGAACGAAGGAAGAGAACGACAACGAAACAGGAGGAGGAGACTCACCGGCGGCGAGGAGACCGACGTGAAGGAGGAGAGGAACGGCGAGGAGAGAGAGTGGAGTTGCTGGTGCTGCTTGTCGTGCGTGAGATTGGAGGAAGGGGAGTAGGGGTTTGATTCTTTTACGTGAATTAGAAAAGAGAAGGGAGTATTGTTTTGTGGTTTTACTGGTTTGGGCTTTGCCTAATTGGACTAGGAATAGAATTTAGGTTGTTGAATCCGAAATGGTTAGGATTTGCTTTCTAATTTCAATAGAACGTGATTTCGAAATTCGAATTCGTTTTGACGTAAAATTCAAACATACATTTTGATTTCGTAAATCATTAAAAGTATTCAAAATGAAATAAAATAATTATATTTTAATTACATATTCATTTCTAAAATCCGTAAATTATATTTAAATATATTAATATACGTTAAAATATATAAACAAAATGTATAAAATTACGGGGGATTACATACCATGTATTATCATTTCAATTAATATTCGTACTTACCATGTACGGAGTATTATATTATTAACAATAGACTAACATTAGAATTCCATTCATCAATTTTATTTAAATTTGTTATCAGATTAAACATTATATTGTTACAGAAATAAAATCATTTCATAAAAGGGAAAAAATAATGTTGATTCATGTTTCCTGCAATAATATATTCCATCCGTATTTATTTAAGAGATACACTTGGCCAGACACGGGTATTAAGAAAAAGAATTGAATGAAATAAAGTAATAAAACAAGTGGGGTTGGGTAGATATTTTAATAAGTAAAACAAGTGGGGATCATGTCATTTTAGGGAGTGGGTGATGGGGATGAGATGTAGATAGATTATTTAATTAGATGGTGGAGTTGATAAGTTACTAAAAATGGCAAGTGTATCTCTTAAATAAATATGGTCGAAAAAGGCAAGTGTATCCCTTAAATAAATACACATGGAGTAATATGTACTCCCTCCGTCCCTTAATACTCGCACCGGTTTGACCGGTGCGGAGTTTAAGACATTTAAATTGACTTATTAATTTAATGGGTGTTAGTTGATAGTGGGGTATTTTTTTAATATAGTTAGTAGAAAATGGGTAAGAGGTGGAGAATGGTGAGTGGGGGTGTGAATTTTTAAATGATTTTTTGTGGGGAATAGGGTGTAGGTGGGGTTAGTAAGTAAGTGTGAGAAATAATAAAATATTGGTATAAATTTCCATTTATAGAAGCGGTGCAAGTATTAAGGGACGGCCCGAAAAGGAAAGCGGTGCGAGTATTAAGGGACGGAGGGAGTAGTAACTTTTATGGTAACTGAATGATATTTTTATTTTATTTCTATCTTAGTGTCCTATAAAAGGTAACATCACTTTTTTTTAAAGGAAAATAATAAAAAAAAGTTTTGGCGGGAAAAAACTACACCGGGAAATGACACGTGTCATTTCCGGTGTCTGTTTTAGTATAATGATAGATAGCTTATGTAAACAATAAATGTTACTATGTACTCCCTCCGTCCCTTAATACTCGCACCGCTTTCCTTATAAAGTCGTCCCTTAATATTCTTCTCGTTTCTATAAATGACATACTTCTACTAATATTATATCATTTATCTTACTTACTATGGACCCACATATATTCCTACTTCCTAAAGAAAACATTAAAAAATTTCATCCACCCCCACTCCACCCTTTTATTTGACAAATTTTTCACTAACTATATTTAAAAAATATATCACTATTAACTACCACCTAATAAATTAAGAAGACAATTAAATTGCATAAAACTCTGTACCGATCAAACCGGAAAGAATATTAAAAGACGGAGGGAGTATGCAAAAGGAGTGTTTTTGTTTTTGGACGGCAAAAGGAGCGTTATAGTAAATTGTTGACTATCCACAATAATACTATTGTGAATCAGGTCCATACAAGAATAATCCTGAGTGGAAACAAAAAAGAAAAAAAATATCTACAATATTCTCTGCCGACAATAAGACAACCCCATCCCCCAAAATGTAAAATTCCCCATTCCATTGACTTCCATTAAAGTTTGATACTCTTACAAAACAGTGTTTTCCGTTATAAATTCCCCATTAGCAGAGTTTTAGAAGTAACAGGTGGAAACCGCAAAACCAACATTAAAACCCCCCAATAAATTTAAATGGGAAACTCCAATCGCAAAAACCGGCAACATAATCCACAACAACAACAGCAGCAACAGGTGGAAGGTTCATCAATTCCTCTCCCTTCAAATCCTAACTATTTATACCAACCTCATCATCCTCCTCCTCCTCCCTTCATTCCTCAACCTCAATCTTCTTCTTCTTCATCAATGGCGCTGACGTTGCCCTACTCCCATGTCGACTCTTGTTTACGCTCTCTCTCCGGCCAAGCTCAGGGCTTTGGCCGCCACTCCGTTGGTGGTCTTCACGGCCCCCTTTTTCACGTCACCACCCTCTCTGGTCAGTCTTCGCTTCTTACCTTCTTTTTCGTTTTTTTAATTGATCATTTGTGGAAATTATTGGGTTCTTTAAATTGATTTTTTATTACATTGCTTTCAATTTGGATTATTTTATGTTTAGAATCTCTTTTTCAGTATGGCAGTAACCCAATTATGCTATTTAGAGAGCTACGTAAATCATTTTCCTTTCGAAATTGAGGAGGAAGGGAAATAAGTTAAAATTACCCCCTATTTTGCGAGAAAGTCAATATGAACATCACTAAAAGCAATGAATTGTGAATTTGAATTGCAATACAAAGTAGTTAGAAAAGGTTGAATTACGGGTATCAATTTAGTTTGCTACAAATGTGAAATTCATTAATATTTCCTCTAAATAAACTTAATTAATCTTTTATGTTAGGTTTGATGAGGGCATTTGAGTGTTTAAGTGGTTTATGTGGATCATTTTTGTTTCTATGAGATTGATAATTGCTATGACAAATTGTTAATAATTTGATATGATAGTATTGTAGTTTCTGGGTGTTGCTTGAATTAGATGATGGACCTGGATCGCTAAGAGAAGCGTGTCGGAGAAAAGAACCACTCTGGATTGTCTTCGAAATTTCAGGTACAATTGAACTGAGGTCGTACTTGAATGTGTCATCTTATAAGACGATTGATGGTCGTGGGCAAAGAATTAAGTTCACTGGGAAAGGGCTAAGGCTGAAGGAATGTGAGCATGTGATAATATGCAATCTAGAGTTTGAAGGTGGCAGGGGGCATGATGTTGATGGGATTCAGATCAAACCTAATTCTAAGCATATATGGATTGATCGCTGCACTTTGCGTGATTATGATGACGGCCTCATAGACATCACCAGACAAAGTACTGATATCACTATTTCTAGGTCAGTCAGTGTATCTTGGAACTTATTCTACTTGCAATATCATTTATTCCTTTCATCCGATTATTACTTCTTAAGGCAATGTTTTATACTGAACTTACACTCATCATATTCATAACCAATGTTTATACTTGTTAGACTAATCTTGGTTAAGATTCTGTAAGACCCTCTAACCAAACATAGCCTAAGATAACATTAATTGCACTATTTGAACTGCGAGGTATGACTTTTAAGTGAAGTTTTTGGAAATTTACTTGCTTTATTTGCGTTGAATTCCTGACGAAGTTACATTTTTGTTGATCAAAAGCATCTGGTCGTTATTTTTGGACAGAGGAAGTAATATAGTAGCATAGTTAATTGGTTCAATATCTTTCTTATGCTCACAGGTGTCATTTCTCTCAGCATGACAAAACAATGCTCATTGGAGCAGATCCTTCTCATGTTGACGATAGATGCATTCGGGTGACTATTCACCATTGCTTTTTTGATGGAACTCGGCAGAGACATCCTCGCTTGAGATTTGGAAAAGTTCATCTTTACAATAATTACACCAGGGGTTGGGGTATATATGCTGTCTGTGCCAGTGTAGAATCTCAGGTTCTGTGCTATAACCTCAATAATAGCATCTCTCTTCAAGAAGTTAGCCTCCCTATTAGCTTGACTGTGATGTTCTCCTCTGTGCTCAGGTATATTCTCAGTGCAACATTTATGAAGCTGATAAGAAGAAATCAGTGTTTCTGTACTACACAGAGAAGGTGAATGTTTTATTTCTACCCTTCTCTTTCCTTGTGATGCAGATGGTAGTTATATAATTATCCTATGTGAGAAAGGTGACAATGCTCTAGAGTGTTTTTGTTTTGCTTTCTGAGATCACGCTGGTTTAGACTAAATATTATTGCCAATTGCAATAGCCATCTGCAATGAACTAAAACTATAAAGGAAACCTAATGAAGCAGATGTGCTATTATGCATAACTGTCACGATAACTTCCTTTCCACTTAATTTAAGCCGGATTGTGTAGCTTGTATGTTTCTAATAGTATAGTGCGAACTACAATCTTTTCCTGAGGGTATGAACTTTTCTTGTTAATGAATCATGTACCAGATTCCTTGTCTTCCTGCTTCACTTTATCTGCATAATTTATTAATTTGTATTGTACATAACTAGTAGTTTCTGTATCTGTTGGGGCTTCATTAGTTTGCTGTATCTGTTCGTGCTTATTGATGTTGGGTCCCCTCATAACCATCTCTGTAATGCTCTATTCGCCATTGTACCGGAGCTTAAAATTGCTATCATAAACAGAAGTCTCATCAGTATTATGTTACATGGTATGCATGAGAGGTCTTTTTCAGTAATAAGGCTACGTGATAAGCATGAATGCTGTTTTTCGTTTGTCCTGGTTCTGTCTATAAAAAGTTGTTTCAATCAAGACGGGAAGTGTTAAGTTAACAAGAAAATGTCATCAGTAAAACCTAAGGTCTGTGCAAAGGTTTTAGTAATCCATATCTTCGTTGATATTGGCCTTCATAAAAAAAAAGAAAAAGAAAAGAAAATAGGAGTTACTATTATTGACAGTAAGTTAACAAAAATCATGGTCATTATGCAAGTTTGATGTTTCACTTAATTGTCAACTTTTGGGTGGATTGTGTCTGGGTGAAGGAGTATTTACTTGGGCAAGGCTAGGGACTGTGGTGGCTCTCTGAATTTTACCTGACCTGTATTCTTGGAAACTTTCCAGATCCACCAGTAAATTTCTTAACTTTGACAGCTTTACCTGGATTAACCCTCGTGTAGTTAACTTACTGCTGCGTTTTAGGGGATGAAGAATCTGAATTTGCACTCCATCCATCCATCCATCCATCCATCCATCAATTATTTTGTGCATGGATGTCAATGTAAACAATAAAATTAGAAATGGCAGGATAGTAGTTGTTTTACACCTGGGGATCTGAGTGTGTCCTTTGAGATGCTGGTTGTCATTGTGGAAGATGTCCTATATGCACCATTATGTCGCTGAACAATTTGGGCTGCTTAAGCTTAACACTATACTAATGGGATCTATATATAAACACTATACAATTGTATATTTCTGGGATTAGTACTAGGAAGTAGTAAACTAATAATGATCATGATTGTCAATTTATCAATCTGCCATCTAATGCAGGCCGCCGATAAAGAAGAAGAAGCTACTGGGAGCATAATATCAGAAGGAGACCTATTTTTAAATGGAGCTGTATCTGGTGTAACGGCTTTGGAGGATGAAGAGACCGTGTTTCATCCTAGTGAGTTTTACAGTGAGTGGACATTGGAACCACCTACTGAGTCCCTCAAACATATTCTACAGCACTGTACAGGATGGCAGAACGTTCCTCGCATGCCTGAAAAACTCTCTGATGCTTAGTCACACTATGGAGCAACAACAACAACTACCAACTTTACACATACATAGGGGGATCGGAGTAGCCATTGCTTGGCGTTTATGAAGTAGATAGATATACAGTCCAGTATTATTTTTCGATTCTACGATATGATTCTGATAATGTCTGAAAACTAGAAATATTGATAAATAAAAATAAACTCGTTCTTGCCATCGCTGCTGCTATCCCGCTGTTTAACGCGTGCTTTGTATCTCAGCTAACCTGTATGCAAATATCCTGTGTGGCTGTGGCTGTGGCTGTGGCTGTGTCTGTCTCCCTTTTATACTTATGCTCTCCTTTTCCTTTTCAGGACTAAAAATGATAATTAAATTACTAAGTAAGATGCTAATGTTTGATTCTTTGTTTATCGGACGATTTGCTTTGCTGTAGCATCTCACTATTCATTCATTTAATCTGGAAGCATAAAGAGGAAAACGAATCTACTACTACTATGTCTTCAAGATTGATTTGGAGAAGAAAATTCCTCCTCAAATAGTGAGATGATTCGAGGTGGGATGCCTAAAGCCTAAAGTTATAGAGAAGCATATTATCAAATATAACGAGTTTTAAAGATTTGGCTTTTAGAAATAAAAACTGTTGTTGTAGAGTTGAACATTCGAAGATGGTATATTTTGGTTTCGAAACTAAACATAAAACTATTTTTTTTAGTTTTTATATTTTGATTTTTAGTTGTGTAAAAACAGAAAATTAAAGATAGTGAACGGATCAGAGTTGAGAGTGGTTTTTCACAAATTCTTATTTACAAGGGTTGTACAATAAATATTGTACACTTGTACACTGGAGTAAAAGTTAACTCAAAATGCTTAAAAGTCAAGCTTATATATGTAAAAGTTATCTATTTTTTAGTGAATTTTTTTTTCATTTTAATAAAACTTATTTCTTCAAAATCACTAATAATGTATAAAATTAATCATATAACCCTTTAAAATGTTTATCTATCAACTTTTTTTTACTAATATAAAAGTTAATCAAAACTAAGTTAAAGTTACAAGAAAATGAGTAAAAGTTATATTGGTGTACAATAAATTTATTGTGCACCTTGTGCGCGCAAGACCTTTTGTTTTTTTTTGTTCCAAATTGACTAATCACTTATGACATAATACTTTGTTTGAGAGATCAACAAGTATGGCTAGTTTTTCAAATCCCTGTCATCAATTCTTAAATGGATTTGGTCCACAAATTTATTGTGGACCATGTGTAAAAGAAGGTCAACAACTTGTTTCTAATTTATTTTGGCATATTTATTAGGATTATTATGAGAAAAAATATCAAATTTGTGTCGTCGATAAATGTTGTGCTTGAATAATTAATGTTCATTTTAAGTCACAATCACTTTTAAAAAATAGGGTTACCATTATTCAAAAAATGGGTATTTATCTAAGAAATTTGGTGTATAATCACTATATGAACAATAAAGGTCTTTATATACATTAAGAGGGTGCTGGAGAAAATTAATGATTTTGGGTTTACACTAATATTATCGTGGACTAGGACCACGCAAGAGTAATCTTATAAGGTGCATTTCGAAATCATATTTGTAGGATTATCATTTTATGTTCTTATTACATGATCCTATCACTCGAGTATGGTTGATAGGTGTCTTGATATTATATGATAGATCTTGATCAAATGATGTTTGCGATGGAATGATTGAGATGGAACCTCACGATCATAAACTCGAACATTAAAAAGTAGCAAAAGTTCTTCAGAACCAAAATATCTCCCGAAAAGAAGACTCCAAAATATACAAGTTCAATTAGATTGTATTTAATATACCCCATAATCTTTTTCAAAAATAACTTTTTTTTAGGCAACTGATACTATTACGCAATTCCAATTCATAAGTTAATCAATTGTACATTAATTCATGATGTCGACAACTAACATTAACAAATAGACGATAGTTTGATACATGTCTTGCAATCATATCATCACATGTGAGTGGCATGATTATTTGAACAAAAGCAACTAAATTTTTAGTACTTGTATCATCTAAAGTCGGAATTTTTTTTCCCCATAGAAAAAATAAACTTTATAATACTAAAAAAATAATAACATTAGGCTAGCATATAACACAAATAATTGTAAAAGATCAGCTGATACTTATTTAATTGTAAGACTACATGTAACTCACTTATTATATATACGAAAATGATAAAGGTCGTAACATGCGACCTTTAAGCCGTGTCACAATGATGACATGGCATGTTTATGTGTCATGATTTAAACTGGAAATTAAAATATTTAATTTATATATTCTATTTAAAATGTTTCAAAAAAAGCTAGGAAAATCTTAATATTCTAATTTGTTTCCTTATTTATACCGACTACCTTATTTACATATTTTCATAGTAAAAATATTGCATTGATAGTAAAAATATCATGATGACTCTTAGCCTACGTGTCGCCTATATATACCAATTAAACTGCGACACGTAAGATTGTGACAACTAAATGTTGTCGCAACTTGCGACCATTATCATCATCCATATATATATATGTACATGACATATTATCAGGCATTGTCTGACAGTTAAATAAGTATCTGATGATATATAAAAAAACCAGCTAAGCATATAAATAATGAATTTATATCATTGAGATGTGAACTTATTTCTCTAGAATGCAAGCTAAAAAAAGGAGTGGAGGAAATAATTGATGGGGTTCATTGAATTATGTATGGGAGTAGCACAAGTCACAAGTCACAACGCATGTCATGTTGTGTTTTGGCACTCCCCATAAATTTGACACCCCAACTTTGGTTGGGGCTACTTCTTCTTCTGCTATACAAAATTCATGTATAGATATGGCAATGAGTCAATGACTAATAAGATGGGCCACCCAACATACTAGGATTTGGGTGGTTTCACCAGGACGTGCGTTTAAGTCGGCGCCCACACACTGCCGACATGTACACGGTACATATATCTACTTACGGTAATCAATGTGTTAGACGGTAAAACTAAACGTATTTGGTCATATAGCTTTAAAAACAGATGAATAATAAAGCAATCATGGGCTTTTTAGGTCATCCGAGTTCGTTAAAGGCTCGAAAACTGCTTTTTAATTATTTCTGACTTTTGTTTTTAATTCCGTTTCGTATTAGGGTTTTGTGTTAACTATTTAAACACTTTATATTCGTCATTAGTAGGGGTGTCAAATCGGATCAACGGATCGGGTTTGGGTCGGACTCATCGGAATCGGGTTGAAACGGATCGGATTGGAACGGATTAATTTGGCTAACGGGTCGGATCGGATCGGATTGAAAACTTAACGGACCGGATCGGGTCGGATTTTTTATTCACGGATTCATATCGGATCGGGTTGTAAACGGGTCGGATTGTAGTCGGTTTGGGTCGGATCGGATCGGATTGGAATACGACGGATTGTTAACGGGTTTAGTCGGACTATAACGGGTTCGGGTTCATGTCGGTCGGATTAATATCGGATCGGATTCATATCGGGTCGGATTCATATCGGATCGGATTCATTTCGGATCGGATTCATATCGGATCGGATTAATCGGTAACAGACTAAAACGGGTTGGATTGAAACTAATTTAGCCTGGTTACATTGGATTCAGTTTTATATTGGTTCGGGTAATTATCGGATCGGGTTATTTGGTAGCGGGTTGGAATTTGGGGCAGTTCGTTTCCAAATTATATATTCTCATATCGATGACTTAATTAGGTCGGGGACGAAAATAATAACTAACTTTTAAAAGTAATAAGAATTTAAGATTAGTAATATAAGTTATTGAATATATTATTATATCGATGGGTTGGAATTAGTTCGGATTAAACAGGTCACGGATTAAAAACGGATCGGATCTAACGGGTCACGGGTTGAAACGGGTCGGATTAAACGGGTCACAGGTTAAAAACGGATCGGATTAAACGGATATTCCTCGGGTTGGAACGGATTCGGATTGAAACGGATCGGATCATAAACGGGTTTCGGATCGCTTCGGATCGGATTAAATGGATCCGGATTGTCACGGATCGGTCTGTTAACGGATTCGGATCTTAATCGGATCAATACTAACGGGTTGGGTCGGATTCGGGTTGAATATAATCGGATCGGATCGGATTTCGGATTTTAACTCGCGGGTTCTAAACGGTTCGGATTCTAAACGGTCGGACAAACTCATCGGGTTCACTGGGTCGGATTGAGAATTGACACCCCTAGTCATTAGAAATCAACTATTCTTTTGATAATAAAATTATGAGAGTTTATCTCTTTTCTGGTCGATTCCGGAGTTTTACATATTTATCGCTCGTAAATCTGTTCATTCGTTCTAAAGATTAGCGCTTACTTTTCTTTGATCATTCTGATTGCGCTAGGGATGGTCACCTTGCCTTTCCTTCTTACTCCAAATTGATTTGTTATTAATATTATTAATACTGGCCAAGAAATCGTGAAGGTTGAGATTTGTTTATACTCCATAATTATGTTTTTCAACGACAATATTGATAAGTCATTGGTCATAAGAATTGTGATACACATACACATACACATACACATACACATACACATACACATATGTAAACCTACATTCTAAAAGATGTAATTATTAATTATTCGTACACATATTTGATAAAAAGAAATTGTACGTTCTTCTTCTAGACATATCAAAATTCAAAAGGGTAGACTAACATCCAAAAAAATAGTCACAAAAATAAAAATATGAACCTACAAACAAACCTCTATTGGAATAGAGTATGACGTACACAACAAATACAAGTTTATATAACACTATTTCTAACTTAAAATCATTTGATAATGAATGAAGTAACATAATATTGGGAAGTGGTAGTAATTCTCTATCTTCCTTAATAAGGAGTCTCAGTCTCCCACTCACTAACTGATTTTGTTAACAAATTAAGATGGATAAAAAGGAAAACTGAAACGTCCCTCTTTGTTTTTTTAGTTGTATTCCAATTGTGTAGAACAACGAGGTCAAGAGAGAAATTAGAAACTATAGCATTCAAGGGAAGTCAAAAAAGGCCAAATCCCACATAATCCTATATTGTCCAAAGAGATGTACTTATATATACGTGCACATTGATGAAAAATTATTAATCTTTATAATATCCGACGCCTATACTAACGTTTAAAAGAAACATAACCACAAAAAGTAAGTTACACGCAAGTTTTTGTAGGAAAAGTGTCTGATCACATACAACTAATACGTACAATTTCATCATGGTTATATTTTAGAATAATTTGATAATGTGCGCTGTCAATTCTCAACCCAAATCGTTGAACTCGTTGGGTTAATCCGATTGTTAAGAATTCGAACCGTTAATAACCCGTGAGCTGGAACTCAGAATCCAATCCGATCCGATCCGACCCGATAATACTCAACCAGAATCCGAACTGTCTCGAAAATATTAACCCGATTAAGATCCGAAACCCGATAACAAACCGTCATGCGACAACCCGACCGTTTCTACCCGAACCGAATGGACCAGAAAATCGTTAATTACCCGATTTGTTTCAATCCGAACCGTTTCAATCCGAACCGTTTCAACCAAGGAAAAACCCGTTTAATCTAGACCGTTTGCAACCGGCCGTTTATAACCCGAACTGTTTCAACACAAACCGTTTATTACCCGAACTGTTTCTACACGAACCGCTTACAAACCGTAACCCGTTTACAACTCGTTTAATCCAAACCGTTTATAACCCGTCTTCTCTGAACTATTTACAACTGTAACACGTTTTATTTGATCCAAATTAAAAGTTGTACTAGGTACTAGAACGCTTTTATAAATTAATGATTTTTTTTAGAAATACGACATACTTTTTAATAATTTTACCTTTACTACCCAATTACTTTTATTGGGCTTAAGTGACTGGTAACCGGTAAAAAAGTCAACGAGATGGTGATGAATTGATGATGACGACTGAATATATCGAGGGAGAAGACAGAGAGAGTATTGCCACATAGGGACATATTAACGCCTACAATAGGTTTATGACTTGTTGGGCCCAATAAAGGTCGTTGGGTAGTAAATGTGAGATCATTAAAAAATATGTCGTAGGTGGGCTTAATAAAAGAAAATTGGCCAAAGATTGGATTAATATTACCAAATTTTCCTATATATTTACATAGTTATATAGTTGTAAACTTATAATCTCATAAAATTATATAGAATTAGATAGTTGTAATCTAATAATCTCACAAAGTTACATACTTATATAATTACACAATCATATCGTTATAGATTTATATCCTTATATATTTATATTTTTGTAGGATTTTAGTTTAATCTAGTTATTATCATCAATTCTTCAGTTATTAGCTTATTAGAGTAATCAAATGTACAATCTTATATTCCTTAATTCTTAATAATGTTATAAAACTTATGAAGTTGTACTGTTTTATTAGTCCTGCACTCTTTTATTGACTCATATTCAACTTTTTGTCGATTACTAAACTAAATTGATCTAATTCAATGCGTTATAAGCTTGTTATAAGTTATAACTAACGACTAATAAAAAAAACTATGTTGTTTTAACTGAATCGACTTAATTCATTAACAATTGAACTTTTTTGTCTCGTTTCGTTCGTTGAACATGTTAGTCTCATTGTTGTTTAAACCATTATGAATATATGATTAACTTGTATTTACAAAATTTACAAATTCATTACGTATTAGTTCATCATTATCGATTATTAATTACTACGTTATTAGTTATAATTCATCAATAAATGTTTCATGAATACAAAGTGATAAATTCTATTAGTCATTAGTTCATCTTTATGATTAGAGTAAGTCATACTCCGTATACTATATACTCACTAACTCTATTGGTCTTAAATTTTTAACACTTTTGAAATTTAGTTACCGCTTTTGTGTCCTAATTAAGACATCCATATTATAATTTATAAACGACGAAAATGTGATTTAGTATTGTTTATAATTTGTATCTGATTGACCAAACCCGACATGAACCCGACCCGATATGATAAGAACCTGTTACAACTCGCCTAAATCTGTTTACAACCCGACGTGTCCTAACCCGACCCGATCGACTATAACCCGACCATATACAATCTGACTAAACCCGCTTACAACCCGACCCAATCTAAACCGACCACGTACAATCCGACCCGATATTAACCCATGTCAACCAACTTGAACCGTTAATAATAAGGTGGAGACACATATCTTTATTATATAAGTGAAGAATTGAGGTTATTTTAGTAAATCCACTGTTGGTGTCCCCCTTGGATTACTAAAATACCCTCGGCACTTATAAAATAGAGAATATAATGTCAACCTAACCAATAGGGAAGCCTAAATAAGTAGGGGTGTCAAATCGGGTCATCGGTTCGGTTTCGGTTCAGGTTGAAACCAGTTCATTTTGCTATCGGTTGGTTCTGATCGGGTTGAAAAATTAACGGTTCGGTTCGGGTTTGGGTTATGTGGTACGGGTTCATATCGGTTCGGGTTCATAACTCGTCGGGTTCATAACTGGTGGGATTCATATCGAGTCGGGTCATATTTGGTCGGGTCATAAACGGGTTAAGCTGGGTTCATATCGGTTCAGGTTCATATCGGTTAGGGTTATAATCGGGTCGGGTTCATATCGGGTTGGGTTCAAAATCAGGTGGGGTCAGGTCAGGTTGGGTCGTATTGTAGTCGGGTCGGGTCAATTCGGTTCGGTTTGTTAACGGGTTTAGCCGGATTGTAATCGGGTCGGGTTGTAATCGGGTCGGATTCATATCATGTCAGATTCATGTTTAGTCAGATCAATTCGGATACAAATTACAAACAATGTCAGGTTATTACTAAAATCACAATTTTCAATATGTTTATATTGTAATATAAGCAAAAGAGGCCAATTGATCTAATTCAATACCTTAAACAATGCCGGGTTATTGCTTTAAGGTATTGAATTAGATCAATTTAGTTTAATGATTGATTAGACGATTAGTCAGTTGAATACGAGTCAATAAAAGAGTGCAAGGCTAATAAAACAGTACAAATTCATGAGTTTATACTTTTATAGCATTTTCAAGAATTAAGGAATATAACATTCTATATTTTATTAATCTAATAAGCTAATAACTGATGAATTGATGATCATGATTAGTTAATTTAAAATAAAAGTCCACATAACTATAACTATGTAAGGATATAAATCTATAACGATATAATTGTGTAATTATATAATTATATCAATTTAGTTTAATGATCGATTAGACGATTAGTCAGTTAAATACGAGTCAATAAAAGAGTGCAAGGCTAATAAAACAATACAAATTCATGAGTTCTATACTTTTATAACATTGTCAAGAATTAAGGAATATAACATTCTACATTTTATTACTCTAATAAGCTAATAAGCCATTTCCTGTAAGTAATCAGGAAGGGGTGAATAACCCTAATGTTTTTTTAATGGAGCACCTGCAAAGTCAAACCTCGAAACACTCATGTTAGTATCATATTTGATATTGCGGGTTATAAACGGTTTGAATTAAACGGGTTGTAAACGGGTTACGGGTTGTAAACGTTCCGGGTTGAAACAGTTCGGATTGTTAACGGTTCGGGTTGTGAACGGATTTTTCCCGGGTTGAAATAAATCGGGCCATTAACGGTTTTCGGGTCCATTCGGTTCGGGTAGAAACGGTTCGGGTTGACGCATGGCGGTTTGTTATCGGGTATCGGGTCTTAATCGGTTTAATATTTTCGAGACGGTTCGGGTTCGGGTTGAATGTTATCGGTCCGGTTAATTTTCAGGTTCCAATTAACGGGTTATTAACGATTCGGGTTCTTAACGATTCGGATTAACCAAGCGGGTTCAGCGGTTCTGGTTGAGATTTGACAGCCCTACAAATAAGCATTTTAATCAATCTAGCCTCTTAAATAAATTCTTACTATTTTAATTAATTTGTTTATATGAGTTAGACTCTATCTAACTTATCTGTTTCTTATATTTACACGCATCGCATTTATATTATATATTTTACATGTTATTTCAGATTTAAATATTGTAACACAAATCTGTTTTTATATTCGCACGCATCGCGTGCATATAAAACTAGTACTCTGTATATAATAACTAACTAAGCTAGTTATTCTTTAATAAGGGACAATTCTACCTTATTTTGTTAACCACCTTCTAACAGAAAATAAACATTTTTATGCACGGAAGATCAAAATATCCCCTTTTTTAAAATGTTACCAATTATGGGAATTAATAAATAAAAAAAATAGAGAAAGTATCAAACTACTATTACTCGCTCTATTAAAATAACTCGACAAGATTTAGTACGCCACCAAATCTAACACATGCATCTTCCCCTCCCTAGCTATTTGGTAACTAAATAAATGTAACTGATTAATCTTTAATGAAAGGCACACAAAAATATTCAAGAAATCGAAAAGAGTTTGTCTTAAAAAGAAGTGGTAATGGCGGCAAAAGTCATATCCCCTTCTTACAAAGTATATTACCCCGTACTTTTTATTTTTTCCTGAGGTAATTAGATTAAATCAAATAAAAGTCAGGGAAGTTTATCCTATACAAGTACATACTTCGTACATAATAAAAAAAAGAAGCTTATTCAAGAACTAGTCTATTAAAAATTACAATCTGGATGGATGCTCAATAGAAGTACTTCGTATGAGACACATGCATGTACAATAAATTTTGTTATGTGGATGTAAAGTTATCTCAAAATGTGTAAAAGTAACTCAGTTATATTATAAACGTCATTATTTTTTAATGCTAAAATTTTCTGTTTAACAAAAATTACCCCTTCAAAAATAAGACGGATTACAATATAAATATTATCAGAATATATATATTAAAAGTTATTACGAAGTATAAAACTGATTAAAAATAGGCAAATATGCCAAAACAACCTTTTATAACTCCTTTTTTGCGAGAAACAACATTTTTTTAAAAAAATTGCGAAAAAGATCCTTAAACTAAAAAAAACTTGCGAGAGACAACCATATTGGGTTTTCTGGCGTTGACCACTAATTTCCGGCCTTGAGGTTAGCAAAACCGGCGAAGTCAAGGCCGGAAATTAGTGGTCAACGCCAGAAAACCCAAAATGGTTGTCTCTCGCAAGTTTTTTTTAGTTTAAAGTCCTTTTTTCGCAAAAAAATAAATTTAAAAAGTTGTTTCTCGCAAAAAAAAATCGATTATAAAAGGTTGTTTTTGGCAAATTTGCCTTTTGGTTTTAACGGAAAAAAGATGAGGTTAGCAAAACCGGCGAAGTCAATGCCGGAAATGAGTAGTCAACTCCGGAAAAGACAAACATGTTGTTTCTCGCAAGTTTTTTTTAGTATAAAGTCCTTTTGCAATTTTTTTTAAAAGGTGGTTTCTCGCAACAAATGAGTTATAAAAAGTTGTTTTTGGCAAATTTAGCTTAAAAATATTATCAAAAACTGATTAAAAGTTAACCTTACATGCATAATGCATAAGAAAATTTTGTCCATTTATGATTTTGTTTTTTTCTCTTGAGTCCAGCTCACTCGTCACTCTCGCCGCGTTTGAATTTCAATTTTTCTCATTCACCAAAATATTTATATTTTTGTTGGCAAATAATTTTCTCTTCCTTTTAAATTATTTTCCTCCAAAATCCTTCAATTTCTGATTATTTCTATTTTCATTATTATTAAATACTTAGAAAAAAACAATAAATAGAAAAACAACAACACAAAAAAAGCCTTTCTCCTTCCCTCCTCTTTCTCTCTCCTCTCTCTCTCTCTCTCTCTGCTCCGGTGTTGATGCCGCCAAAATCTCGACAATGTCGCCGGCCGACGCCTCCAATTGAACATTTCAATCGTAAGCCACGCTTTTGTCCTTTTTCTCTCTCTTTTCTAATTGAATTTTCATGTTTTTTTTAATAAAATTCCCCTCAATTTTTAATGATCTAATTCAAATTTCAAATAATTTCTAAAATTGCAGGTATAAAAATTAAACATATGATCGGGAAATTCAATTTCTCTAATAAATTAGTGAGAGAGAGGGGTAGTATGTTTTGTGATCTCCTTCTTTTTTGCTGATTATTCCGTTTCGGTTGATCAAAATTGATCGAATTTTGGGTGTTTGATATGAAAATAGGAGGAATTGGGTATATTTTGTAGCTAGGTATTGATTATTATATCTGATTATATTTTTGTATATAGATATTAAAGTTGTTTAGTATACTTTTGTGACTAGGTAAATCATTGGTGGGTTGATTTCTGGGGTAGCATATCATAACTGGAGTGGTTGTTTATCGTATATTTATAAATATATACATACTAGTATATAAATTTTGTTTCGGTCGGAGAAAGAAGAAGAGAAGGTTGGATTTGAGTATATGAGGGTTTTGTTGATGGAATTTGGTTGGTGTTGTGGATTGTGAAGGGAGGAGAAGTTATTAAGTTGGTTAAAATTTGTGCGTAGATATGAGGGGAAATGTGCATGTACCCTTGGATCAAGGGTTTCAAAATGAGTCGGCTATAGGTGTTGAGAATAGCAGATTACAAGGGGGAAATACTGTAAATAGTAATTATGTGTCTGTACAGACAGGGGAGGAATTCTCTTCTGAGTTTATTCGTGACCGTCTTACTCCTAAGTTGTGTCCTCCTGGGTTACCTATGGTTCAGAATAAAGAGATAAAAGGCGGATTTAACAACGAGAAAGACCGTCAGATGGGTTATGAAGATCTTACTAGAATCCTTGGAATCCGTAGAGTGGATTCTGAATGTAGTTCTGAGGTATCCGAGTTTTCTTCAGCACAAGGTTGTCCTCCAGAAAATGACCATTGGACTCGTTTTGACAAAAGATGTCACCTAGATGATAGCGCTAATGGCCGGGGAGCAGTGGAAGCTAATGGTGTACAGAACATTGACCAGGGTAACCTTGGAGCAAGATTACCACCCATTACTATTCCTCATTCTCCTCATTTGTACAACCCTCTTGATTTAGGGTCTTCTGATGGCTCTCAACCTGGCAAGTTGAGGATTCTCTGCAGCTTTGGTGGTAAAATTTTGCCCAGGCCAATTGATGGGAAACTTAGATATGCCGGGGGAGAGACACGCATGATTTCTATCAGAAAGAATATCTCATGGGAAGAACTTATTTGTAAGACTTCTGGCATATGCAATCAACCACACAGTATTAAATACCAGTTACCAGGTGAAGATCTTGATGCACTCATATCAGTGTCTTCCAATGAGGATCTCCAAAATATGATGGAGGAATATCACGGGATTCAAAAGTCTACTGGGTCTCAAAGACTTCGAATTTTTCTGATCCCTGTTAGTGAAACTGAAAATCGCAGTCCAGGCACTTTTCAGCAGGCCAGTCCTAACTATGAATATGTTGTTGCTGTTAATGGGATATCAGAACCTAGCCCTCGAAGAGCCTCTGGGGACCAACTAATCACCGAATTAACTAAATCAGGGCCTATATTTGACCGTATTCCGAGCTTTCATGGTGATTCACCTTCGTCTCATCGTGTGGAAATCAAGGATGGCTCTAGCTCTTCACATGGAGGGCATGTAGCTAAGGATTTCTTTAACAAAACCAGGTCACCTGCTCAATCTCCTTTGTGCGCTACTAAACCAGCTCAGCTCAGCAATGCAAAGAGTGGTGGTGTGCAATGGCACGAGGATAGCTTATGGAAACACAGTGGCGAAAGCAATAGTTCCTTTGTTAAGTCCCAACTAACATTTGATAGTGTCTGTGGCAAGTCAAGTGTACCTGGGCAGGAATCCCTCTCAGAAGCGCAACAAGGAAATGGGGATTTTATCACTCCTCTGACTGATGATAACCAGAATCAAAATGGCAGTCAACCGTCTCAACATTCGGGCAGGGTAGCTCATCATGAGAGGTACATGTCACAGGTTGATTCTCGAGCTTTCATGATGGAATCAGTTGACTCAATGGACTCTCTTCATGGTATGATTCATGCATATTCAGATTCACAACTGCAGCAGTATGGGGAGAAATTATCATATTGTTCACAGGAGGGATTAAGCCCACCTTCTTCTTTGCACTTTGCTAAGCTAACAACTTCCCAAGCATTTTCTGCCGCCCTGCGAGAAAAGGCCGCCCCATTGCAAGAGAATGTCCATGTTGTCAAGCCTGAAATATCGAAGCAGCTGATAGATATGGAGCCTACTGAGTGCCGCAAAAGAGATGAACTTCCTAGTCCACTTTATTCAGATTCTTTGGGCTGCAATCCATATCTCGAAGGCAGTAGTAAAACTGTAGATGATGAATACCAAACGGGTGCTGAAGACCTAGATAAACAGAATCCGCTGATGGAAAATCCTTATGATTCTGATTCTCTAGGTCTCCAAATGATGAACAGGGTTCTAAGCTCTGATTCCCAGTTGCACCAGAGAATAACTGATCAAAATGTGTTTCTTACTACTCCTGTAGAGAACAAGTTGGTGAATGGTAACTGCTACCATATTAATACTGATGCACAAGTGCCACAAGTACACCAGCAGGTGCCAATTACCACTTCTGATGCAACATCATCATCAGAGGGTATTCCTAAATGTAAGCTTGAGTATCAACTGGAAAGAAACTCATCTGTTATTGTCGAGATCCATGAAGATGGTGAGGCTCATCATCATAATTTCACTGGAGAAATTACTGATGAAGCTTTAGGTAGATTTCCGAGCACTATATTGCAGTTTCATGGCAATAATCGAGAGATTGATCTTCTTTCTGGTATGACAGACGATTCTTTTCTGTCTCTGAAGGCCGTTGCTTCCCCATCTGTAGTTGATAGTATTGACTATCAATTCCACAAGCATTCAACAAACACTGCTGCTTATGGAGGGGAAATTTTTTTTGGGTCTGACAACAGTTTTGATCTTCCAAGTGAGAAGATCGAGAAGCTGGAACACAGAGATGGGAATGGCGTTTTGACAGTGGCTAATGAAATTGGTCGATCGGAACCCTTGAACATGCACAATCAAAACTACCACGAGCCCCTGCTTGTTATTGAAGATATGTACAATTTTAGGCCCGAAACAGTTGCTTTTCCCACTGCAGTTACTCCTCGTGTAGTGGATATTTTCTCTGATGTTTGTTCTGAACATCCAAGTGAGGCTGATGGAGACGGCATTGGCTCAGAAATTGACGCCGAGGTAACAAAATGTCGTACAGTTGGTCGTTTCTAGTTATCCTATTTGTCTGTCTGGAGTTGACTGGATTATTTGTCTGCATAGGATTCTAAAGCTGCTGGCTTACATAAGGATGACTCTGTCATCGATGCTGTGATGGCTGAAATAGAAGCTGGCATCTATGGATTACAGGTGCTCCACATTTTTGCCTTCTCTCAACTTGTTATTTTCTTGTTGAAGTTTATATTTTCAACAAGATATCGTTTGGAAGCCATTTTACCCTTGGTACTTATGGGACTTTTCATCATGGGAAATCAAACCTCAACAGGAAATGAGATCTTGTTGAAAAATGGTTTCTCTTGGTTTCTGTGCAATGGTGCTATGCTGCTTTATTTCCTTTTAAAATACATATAAAACAGGGAACATGCATGCATGTGTTTCTGCCTCTTCCAATGTTACCTGCCCACCTATATTTATTGTCAGGAAACTGAATATATAGAATTTTCTTAAGCTGGTTTACTTCTGTAACTGTTTAATTGAAAGATTATAGCTGATACACAGATCATCAAGAATGCGGATCTTGAAGAGTTGAGAGAATTAGGATCTGGTACCTATGGGACTGTTTATCATGGGAAATGGCGAGGATCAGATGTTGCTATCAAGAGAATTAAAAAGAGTTGCTTTTCAGGAAGATCATCAGAGCAAGAGCGGTTGGTAAGACTTTCTGATGAACCTAACTTTTCTTAACCCCAAGAACAAGATGGGGGAAACGAAAGAGAATGCAAGGGTTTATGCTAGTACAAATGTATATGTTATAGTATTTTGTCACTATGATTTTTACGTATAAACCTGTAATTTTCACTCTTATCAGACCAGAGACTTTTGGAGAGAGGCACAGATACTCTCAAAACTTCATCATCCAAATGTAGTTGCATTCTATGGGGTAGTTCCAGATGGAGCTGGAGGGACCTTGGCTACTGTGGCTGAGTTCATGGTGAATGGGTCACTCAGGAACGTCCTAGTCAAGAAGGACCGGTAAATCCTTCCTTCAATTACTGTGCTCCAATTATTCACGAGTAAATACAATTTTTTCATAGCAGTTGTCCTTCTTTCTAACTTTTTTTGTTGTTTATGGAAACCTGTTTAACAGATCACTTGATCGTCGGAGAAAACTCATTATTGCCATGGATGCAGCTTTTGGGATGGAATATCTGCACTCAAAAAATATTGTTCATTTTGATCTAAAATGTGACAATTTGCTTGTTAACATGCGGGACCCACAAAGACCAATTTGTAAGGTACAAACTGAGTTATTCATTTGAGTTATTACAGATGCGAATTAATCAATCAAATATAACTGTTTCAAGTATTCCTTTTAGCGGATTAGAAATTACAGCTGAGCATGGTTTCTGTATGTTTAGGGAAATTTATGAAAACTTGGAAGATATATGTTACTTCGAAACTAATCTTAGCAATTTAGCATACCTTGGAAATTGGTGAGGAGAGAACCTTTATCTGATGGGTTAAAAATTTGAGGAATTATTTTATTTGCGAAATATGACCCAGTCCACCCTTTGAA
Source organism: Spinacia oleracea (assembly GCF_020520425.1). Taxonomy (NCBI): domain Eukaryota; kingdom Viridiplantae; phylum Streptophyta; class Magnoliopsida; order Caryophyllales; family Amaranthaceae; genus Spinacia; species Spinacia oleracea. The sequence continues at coordinate 130,626,425 of NC_079492.1, read as the reverse complement.
ACCTGGAGATGGTATTAGTCTTTTAATTTTGCGTTAACACAATTCCTATTAGAAATTAAGTGCACTCTTTCTTGTAATTATTTTAGTTGGCCTGAGATTCCTCCTTTTTTTTTTACTTTCACCATTTGCAATTTTGTTCACTCTTTTATCAATTTTTTGTGATTTACATAATGAATTATAGTCATGTGGGATTTACACTATTCACACACTCTTTTCGTCTCGATATATATTTTCAAAATTTCAGGTTTCTAAAATTTTAGCTAGTGTATAATTAGAGATATTAAACTAAAGATTTACATTGACAAACGTGAAACATCAAATGCTGCAAGTAAAAAAGACGGAGGGAGTATAAAGTTTGATGGGTGGAATTGGATCCTCAGAATTGTATTTGTGGCCTAATATAATACCAAATCTGTTATTCAGTACCTTATTTAACAGAAATAAGCAATCAGCCGTTTGGTGTTCATTCTAGAACTGTTATTTCTTCACCGAACCCTGATTTAACAGTTGGCAGACATCAAGACACTACAAACAATTCCATGGAATCAACATTCTCTGATGTTGTGTGCATAAGGTCGTTAGTCGTTACTTCTCAGAATTTGTCCGGTTTTTTTTTTGTGTTGGGGGGGGGGGGGGGGGGGAGGTAATTTGTGCTCCATTGTTATTTATAACATGTACAATCTCGCTTATTCTATTTGTTGGGAATATTGGATAGTCCCTAAACTATGCTCCTACCTGTCATTGGAAATCCAACGATGTATGCTGATCAGTAAATCTATAGGTTGGAGATTTTGGATTATCGAGGATCAAGCGTAATACATTGGTTTCTGGTGGTGTTCGGGGAACACTTCCGTGGATGGCACCAGAATTGTTGAATGGCAGTAGCACCAGAGTTTCTGAAAAGGTGTGAGGACTGAAGAACACCTATTATCTCCTTCCAGCAATTTTTGCATATAAACCTATATTGATTATAATAATAACGGGCATTGGCAGGTTGATGTCTTCTCCTTTGGCATTGCGATGTGGGAGATCTTGACCGGTGAGGAGCCCTATGCGAACATGCACTGTGGTGCAATCATAGGTAAACAATTATGGCCTTGTAATAAGATTCATCCTTTTCTTTTTATTTCTTTGTGGTATCGGCTGGCCTCTTTGTTGTACATTAGCACATTTTCTCTACACAATTATTTTAGCATTTACTATACGAATTTCAAGTTATATTTTTTTATACTCTATTACATATGAAAAGAATTGGAATTTACCTAGGACTTTACCAGTTTTATTTTTTGTTGTATTTTAGTTATTGATATACAATTTACAATATTTGTCTAGATACGGGCATCAAATACACTGATTAGTTTGTCGATATCATGTTACTTCCATCCTCTATCAGCAAAAACCAAACCTTTTTTTTCTAACTTTCTTGGCCTCTTCTGGCGTCATTTGTTATACACGTTGTCCATAGCATAGTTAGTGCCACAGTCCCACTTTAGGAAAAATCTCTGTTAAGCACCATCATTTCCTATGCATGTATGATCATTTGCAGAGAACTGAAGGGGCTATACTTCAAAAGAAGGCAAGGTTGTATTGATTTATTTTTCCATATAGAATCATCTAATTGCTCAAGTCCATTATGATGCTCCAGGAGCCTAAGACCTGCATTTCTTAGAAGGCAACACGTTTTATTCAATAACAGTGGAACTAAATGATGGTGAACTTGTCACCTGCTGAAATTGGTTAATCTTGATTAAGAACAATTTTTGCGAACGTAGGAAGCTGAAATCAATAATTTGGGAGAGTAAATAGAAATTGCAGCACTGCTGGGTGGTTGGGGTAGGGGGTTTGGTGGAGAAAAGGGGAAACCTAAAGATGACAAATGGGATAGTTTCTATTGATGCTTGAGAGCTTATAAGTTCTCTTTACTAGTTGTTGGGTTTTTGTTAACTGTGAGGTTGATTTAGTGAAAGTAGGTTCTGTAATAGGGTTAACCAAACATATAAAATTCGACCTTATCCCCCGTTTCCCCCCTATTTCATAATTTGAGGTTGAACTTCAACTGTATTTCAATACTTCCTATCAGAAGGTTAATTATTGCTATGTTCTTCCATTTTTTAACTTTTTTTGCTCAGCATATTTAGAGAATTAATAGTCAAAATTTGACTTTAAAATTTCTGCGAAATATTACTAAATGAAGGTAGTATTAATATAACCTAGAAGCTACTTGTCCATTTCACTCCAAATGTGACTTTTCCAATCACTTCCTGTTTTAGAAAATAAGCGCCAAACTTTTTATGGAAGTGGTAGGTCTAAAGGGGACAAGCTACTGAGACTTGTAAAGTGAAGTAGGATTTCTGCTCTTTAAGTGTTGAATCATGCTGTTGTCCTACTGGAGAAGGTAGTGGACACCATTGAGAGTGCGCATGGTAATTTGTAAGCATATACCCCGCATAAAAAAGTGCAATTGTACAAATGGAGAATTACCTGAGATCCTGAAGCAGGTTTGTGAATCTTCTGTAAATGCTGTTTGACAAATATGTAAATATGGTTTATTTTCGCTCCCTTCTTTGTGTTTTCAGTTCAAGGGATACCAAGTGTCACCCAGTGTTTTTCTTGAGGTGGTTTAGTATATATCTTTATCGGTCTACCTTTATCACCTAAAGGCTGTGGGTTTAACACAAAATAGTTAAGTTTACTGTTGTTTCTTATTTGTGGACCTGTTTGGTGAAACATCAATGTAGGAGGTATTTTAAAGAACACTCTCAGACCACCAGTTCCAGACCGCTGTGACCCTGAGTGGAGGATTTTGATGGAACAATGTTGGTCAATTGAGCCAGAGGCACGACCCTCGTTCACAGAGGTGACAAATAGGCTCCGTTCCATGTCTGCTGCTTTACCATCAAAGGACTACAAAAGGTTAGAGGCAAAATATGCTTTTGCGTGAATTGAATGATGATCAGACCATGTTATCTTACTAACAAACTCTAACATTGCTTTTCGATGAATTTTCAGAACTCTCTCGGGTAAAGGATAGATCTGGTTAATCAAAGCAAGGAAAACTCTTGTCTTTTCACTTTTTGTTGATGCTGTAATTTTCCTACCAATTTTTCTTTTGTGCATAGTTTTGTGAGTTCTGTCCAGTCATATTTTTTCATTCTTTCGATATAAGATCACAATATATGGCCAGGCTTATGCTGTACAATGGTTGGTCTACCATCAAATTTTTGCTGAACAGATATTTGTATATACGAAAGTATAAACCTTTTACGGAGTAAGCTTTAATGAGTTCGTTGAGTCCATAATGTTCATTATTGGTAATACAGCAATTTGTATGTTCTTCATAACAAATTAACAATTGGTGTATAGTTATTAGTTGGCCCGATCATTTTCTAATGAAATCCCCATTTTGGGCTAGTTATTGTACTTCTTTTCTTAGCTTATTCAAATTTATTATTTGAGGTTGCGTCGTCTTTTTAAAAAAATGTTTTTACGTCCAATAAGTTAAAATAAGTATCAATTAGGTCCGATGAGTCCAAATGTGTTTCAATAAATTTATATGGGATATACTTGCTCATTTCTTTTTTGCTTGACCTGAGGTCCCATAGCATAGGGTTTAAGTAAAGATAAGCATAAAAAACTTCAACACTAACAATATGACGGGAAAATTGGGAGTTAAGCTCATGTTTAGGGCCTCACCTTTTGAGTTTTTCACCATTTGGGACCTGTACTTTTTTTTTTCACCCTTTAAGACTTCAACTTTATTTTCCGGTAAGTTAACTCACCTTTAAGTTTAACCACATCATAAATAAAATAAAATAAAAACAATTTCAAGCATTTAATAAAATCTAAAAGTTTACATTGAATTAATACTTCATAAATTTGTACTTTGTATTTATTTCGGAAGTATTATATTTTTAACAGAAGTACTACATATACAATATTATTAGAATTAATTAATAATAAAAAAAAAGGGCCGGAATATACTTTACGTGTCCTTAACGGTGAAAAAAAAAATACGGGTCCTTAACGGTGAAAAATTACAAAGGTGACACCACATTCTTTATCTTAACTCGGAAAATTGGGGATAGTATGATATTTTAATATGTCTACCTTTTCTCATCTCTGTAATACATTAAATTTCAATCAATTTCAAATATTTTACTCTATTTTGCGGAGTATTATAATTTTACTTTTTAAAATTATTGCAAGAAGTATTTCCTTGACTTTTTTATTTATCCAACTTAACGGTGTATGATTATGTTTAAAACCAATACCATATTGAAACAGAGCGATTTCCTTCAATATTGTTTAAAGAACGTCAAATTCCCAAAATGCGCCACTTTTTAACTTAATTCCCACCATACCGTCCACGTCAGCATTAAAACCGGTCTTTTTTTTTTAACGAAGCGACACTAAACCGCTATCTCAGGTAGCAGTTGACTTAAGTAAACCGCTATCTGAGATAGCGGTTTATAATCACGTACTATTTATAAATGGTAAAAAAAAAAAACCGCATTAGCTAGGGGTCGAACCCACGACCTTCTACTTAGGAAACAAATGCTCTATCCACTGAGCTACAAACACTAATGTTTGATAAGGTAAAATTGGAAATGTTTATAATTAATATTAATAAATGGTTAAAAAGAAATAAACACATTAAGGTAGGATTCGAACCCACGACCTCCTGCGTAGAAATAACCCACTCTGTCACAAAAGGTTACTTCTAAATTATATTTCTATTTAAACTGTAATTCATGTTAAAAATAATTTACAAGTAAGTAAACCGCCATCTGAGATAGCGGTTATGTTTTAATGCAAACCGCTATCTGAGATAGCGGTTTATAACATTGAACCGCCATCTGAGATGGCGGTTTGCTTTAAAACGAAACCGCTATCTCATATGGCGGTTCAATGCTGAACCGGGAAAAAAAAAATTACTTCTTTTTCTCACTTGCTTACGTGGACGGTATGGTCGGAAATAACTTAAAAAGTAACGTATTTAGGGAATTATTGGATCTTTAATCAATATTGAAGGAAATCGCTCTATTGAAACATTTCAATTGTATGGAGTAAACTTTTATTTTTTAAAAAGTTGTTAAAGTATTATTATTGGATGTGTTTCTTTTGAATGGTCAATCGTATGAATATTGATTCAAGCATGAAAAAAGAACCTGTGAACAAAAAGCTACTCCGTACTTCTTTGACGATGGATTGTCGGTTGTTTCACTTGGTTAGTTTGATCGGTTGTTTGTATAACTGTTTTTCATCTTATAAGCATTGTTTGTATTTACTTGGCTAGTTTAACTGACTGTTTGTTTATACTGATTATTTGCTTTTTATTTGTTTGAAAACGTATTTGGTAAAGTGGATCGTTACCGATTGGATGTAACTTTTGTACTCATAAGCCAAATTTACTTGAAACAACATTTTTATTATTACTAGATTTTAGCCCGTGCGATGCACGATTTCTATTAATTTGTTACGTTAAAATAAAACTCCTATACGGAGTATATATCAACTGTTATATTTTATATATTAGATTAGATTGATTTTTTTTATATTTTGGATTGAATTTCATTTTAGATTTATTTTTTAATTATTATAGTGTTTGATTTTGGATGAAATTGTATATAAAAAATACAATAATTAATTAATAAAATATCTACGTGGCACCTAATTATTTATCTACGTGGCATTCGACTTTTTAATTCAATAATAATTTTGAAGTCTTATTTTTCATTGGCCAAAACCATTAGATTTCCTACGTGGCGATCTAATATTGGATTAATGTTTGATTTTGGATTGAATTTTATGTTAGATTAGTGTTTGATTTTGGATGAATTTTATTTTAGATTTATCTTTTAATTATTAGAGCGTTTGATTTTGAATGTAATTGTATATATTAGTAATTTATTAATTAATTTAAATATCTACGTGGCACTCGGTTTTTTTAATTCAAAAATAAATTAGAAATCTTATTTTTCATTGGCCGAAACCATTAGTAAACCTAGGTGGCGCTCTAATATTTCAGCATATATGCCTCCTTTATATATGTATATTAGATTATTTTAGAATTATTAAGAAAAAATTCATTTACCAAATATTTTACGAGTTGTTGTTTAGCCAATTAATGACATTAATCCTCCTCCTCCCCACCTCACATTCAAGATTCAACCCTGATTAGTTACAGTGCGATTAATACGAAGTACTCCGTAGAGAAGACAAACATGAAACTATACGCCAATAGCAATAAGTCAACATCTTCCCTTGGTCAATCTTTACTTCAATTCTATTGCTCCACTTTTTCTGGGAAATCGATTTGTAATTTCATAACCAAACACTTTCGTCTCAAATTCTTAGTAATCTTCGCCTGATTTTCAATTCATGAAAAAAAACACAAGGAAAATGTGTCACAAATTACGATGGGTCCACTTGAATAACAACTGATTTTCCAGTCTTGGAATTTCTATACATAATGGACAATCCTAGATTCATACTTTACCAGAAATTATACACTTTTTAGAGTCTGAGAAAGAGAAAGAGAAAGAGAAAGAGAAAGAGGAGAGATATAGAGAGAGATGGAGAAGGCAATGAAAAGGCAGAAAGTGCTTCTACAACACCTTAATCCCACTGCTCTTCAACCCCTTGATTCTGCTATCTCTGTAAGTTCGTAATTTCGATCATATACCCTAGAGCATGACGTGGTCACATGCTCTTTTAGTTGTACTTATATACTTCGTAAAAGTTTGTGTTCTTTATTTTATCATACTTCCAGGTGTACAGACTATCTATCTGTAAATATAATAGTATAACTTCTAAATTCTAATGTTGAAACCAAATTGGTTGTGAGAGCATTTCCCTTGTGCCATTACTGATTTTTTTTAAGCTGACAATTTGTCCTGATGAACACGAGGCCATTATGAGGTTAAAGAGAAATTGATGTTATAATTAAATCTTTAAAACATTCTATTTGTCCAAAATTAGTTGTCATGTTATCCCAATCTCTCCTACTTAACTAAGCAAATGGCATGATTTTACAAATAGTTTAAACTATGTTCCAAATGTTTTATGTTGTTATGAAATTGCTAATGATAATTCACTTAGTTGATTTGGAAATGCTTTATCAACAAATCCATGCTTGTACATTGCCAAAAACTTGTGATTCTCTGAATCTATGTTTAAAACGAATTTGAACTTTTTTTGATAATTCGGCTTAGTTTGATGTGCTACATGTATTTGGATCAATCCCTTTTTTCAGAACTCGAAATAACTTGATTATGTTTTTCTTGGGTGGACTAGCCTTCAGTTTGCTCTTCTGGAGATGGTGGGATGTATCAAAGAAATGCTGCTTTCGGAGATGATGTTGTAATTGTTGCGTAAGTAACCTATCGTTGGTCTTGGTTGTTGGTGGGGAATGCATCATTTTTGTGGCCTGTTTGAATTGAATTACTTGAGGTTTTTCACTTACATGTGAATATTTCATATGGGACTTTAGAATGGTGTTAGAATTCATATTTTTTAGCTGTATGTGAAAGCACCAATAACAAAAAAAAAAAATGTCCTGGTCAGAATGTTGTCTATTTCTTACTTGTTTCGTTTAGGAAGAGACTTACACTAAATGTCACATTACAGTGCTTGCCGAACTGCAATTTGTAAGGCGAAACGTGGTGGTTTCAAGGACACCCCTGCAGATGATTTACTTGCTCCTGTTCTAAAGGTGGTATCACTTATACTGTTATACAACAACCTTGTTGAAATCAAATTTGTGAAGAAATTTTGAGCATAAGTTATCAATATTCAACCGCAGGCATTGATAGAGAAGACAAATGTAAACCCATGTGAGGTAGGAGATATTGTGGTGGGTACAGTTTTGGCCCCAGGTTCTGTAAGAGCAATGGAGTGTAGGATGGCAGCATTCTATGCTGGTTTTCCAGGTCAGTACATTAATTATCAATGCTCCTTGTGATTTACAGGTGGAAATATTGACTCTCTTAATATCTGTTGGATTTAAAAAAACCATAACTGAGTTCATGTGTTCAATGAAGAAATTATTTGTAGAATGACCTGATTTTGTTGATCTTCTTTTTGTTACAGACACAGTGCCCATCAGAACTGTTAACAGGCAGTGTTCATCTGGTCTTCAAGCAGTTGCTGATGTTGCTGCCTGCATTAAGGCAGGATTTTATGACATAGGTAAGAAATACGAAGTATATGTTCTATTATGTCTGTTAAAATACAATTAACCTCCAACTGTATAAACTATGAAACATCTTATTGTTGTGTTCCTACAGGAATAGGCGCTGGAGTAGAGTCAATGACGATTGATCGTGTTGATAGGCCTCGTCAAGTTAGCCCAAAGGTAATTTTCAATATTAATATTTTCAGCACGTTAGGTAATTATGAAGTAAGGAATTTGCTTTGCTAAGCATCAGAAAACTGTGAAATCTTTGTTACAGGTAGAAAACTTCCCGCAAGCAAGAGATTGTCTTCTTCCTATGGGAATAACCTCAGAGAATGTCGCACAAAATTATGGTGTGACACGGCAAGAACAAGACCAGGCGGCGGTAAGGTTCATTAATGATTTAAGCTTGTTGCATCTCCTATAAGCCACATTTATTAATGGAATTTATCTTATATATTACAGGTGGAATCTCATAGAAGAGCTGCAGCAGCCATGGCATCTGGAAAATTCATAGAAGAGATTGTTCCAGTTTCAACCAAGGTAGTAATGGGATGAAGCTTTTTTTCTCTTTCATTAAGGATGATATGCGTTTTTGCTTATTTGTTTATTTTGTTGCCTAGATTGTGGATCCAATATCCGGAGAGGAAAAATCTGTAACAATTTCTCTTGATGATGGTATTCGGCCAAGCTCTAACATGGTAGATTTGGCAAAGCTGAAGCCTGCTTTTAAAAAGGATGGCACCTCAACAGCTGGTATGTGAGATTGGACTTAGTGGTCAAGTGAATTATGGAAGAAACATTACGTGTTGTGTTTACACTTTAATATATTTTTTCCATTTCTTAGGTAATTCTAGCCAGGTGAGTGATGGGGCTGGAGCAGTTCTACTCATGAAGAGGAGTTTAGCAATGAAGAAAGGGCTTCCAATTCTTGGTGTATTTAGGTAAGGTTTTTTCTGGAAGCTATACGAATACACTGTGATTTGGGATGAGGGCAGCCTAATTGTATTAGATTTTGAAATTTCCTTACCATGCATACAGTTTTTATTATAACTTGTAAAGTTGTAATACGAGTCTTTGAATACCTGGTGGCTGATTATCCATGTAAAGTTGTTCTCTTTGCATCCTTCAAGCACCTCACCCATCTTTCTGGATTTCGTATTGCTAAAAGTTGAGCAAACGTACCTTGTGGACCTCTTGAAAGTTGTTTGTCCCTATATCTCTTTTTTTTGGTGTTTGTTATTGGGTTTCAAGTCTTTAATTGACGTCTGAGTGGTTGAATATCTATCTTTATACCCTCCATTCGTTGCATAACTAGCAGCTAACCTTTGATCATCCTTGGTTTCTTCTTTCATATTTCTTGATTTTTGTAGCATTATGAATCCTTTCTTTGGTACGCTTGGTCAAGTAATATTTTCCTAAAACAACAGGGTTTATAAAGACCTTTTCAAAGAAAATTCAGGATATAATTTTGATCATTAACTCATTTAAACCTTTGTTAATAAGCATCTTTTCCCCTTTTGAAAGGGTGTCAGCCATAAGCTTAAGTGCTTAAAGATGAGATAAAAGAGAAGCCTTGCTGTTTCTAACGGGGGAGACTGGGAACTGCCTCCTCACGTCCTGAAAGATGAGACTGAGGTGGGGGTGTCTTAGAATTCATAGATACATAAATTGTTTCGAAGAAGGCAAGAATAGAACAAGAGTCCTTTTTTATAAGTCTGTTGATGTTGATATGAATTCCTGCTCCAAGGATCAACTAAGCTTCTTATTGTGTTTGATTATTTTTTTTAAACTCGAAGCTGTTTCTTAATTGAGATCCATAGTCAGACATTCAAATAGTGATGCTGATCGAGCATGTAAATAAATTGTAAACATTTAGCTTGGTAAGAAACCAAAATAACAATGAGTTTTATTGGATTCATGCATATGCCATGTTTTCAGTTGTATTAGTTGCTGATTTTCAGTTGTATCATGTGTTTCTAATTTAGGAGCTTTGCTGCTGTTGGTGTGGATCCTGCTGTTATGGGGATTGGCCCAGCTTTTGCCATTCCTGCTGCTGTGAAATCTGCTGGGCTGAAGTTGGACAATATTGATCTGTTTGAAATAAATGAGGTTACCTCGCTAAACATGCATGCTACTTTATATTTTCGCTAACTCCATTTCTCAAATTTGTAAAAATCTATAAGTACAGGCCTTTGCATCGCAATATGTTTACTGTGGTAAAAAGCTGAACCTTGATCCAGCCAAAGTTAATGTTAATGGAGGAGCTATAGCCCTTGGACATCCTTTGGGAGCTACAGGTATGCTTTTTTGCTTTACTTGAGAAAACTCTTATCCTGTTCTCTTCTACTTAAAACAATAACACTCCCTAATTCAGTATAAAAGTCAGTTTTAATTAGTAAAATCTAGTTTTATTAATCATAAAAAATCACACAAAATTAGTTTTCTTTTTGAGTAAAAATAAGATAAACAATTAAGAACAAAGCCTTGATGTTGGTGGTTGTTTTGATTTGAATGGGTATCTGAGATCCTAGTGTACTCTTTTCTCAGGTGCCCGGTGTGTGGCTACGTTACTGAATGAAATGAAACGGCGAGGAAGAAATTGCCGATTTGGAGTCATTTCCATGTGTATAGGTAAGTCTCTTTCTATCATCTCAATGTGCAGTTAATGGAAATGTCAACCCTTAATTAAAGCTGTTAAAAGGAATTGTAAAGCTACTAAATTTCAAAATTTATCCTATAAAAATAACTGATATATTTTGTATTACATACAATATCTGATAAACTGTGTACTGAACTTACAGGCAGTGGCATGGGTGCTGCAGCTGTTTTTGAAAGAGGTGATCATGCAGACGGATTAACTAACTAATGTGTTTACTCAGATCAACAATTAGGAAATTGTTTAAGCAAACATAAAACCTTTTTCATTGTATCCACAAGTTCTAAACAATTGTTGTATCCAAGAGTAGTCTTATTTTTAAATGTACTAATGGGACGGAAAAGGTACTAGTCTTGAATTTAAATTTTAAGAAGAAAGACGAGTAGACACCAATAGTGTCTGGTAGCGATGAATTTTAAAATAGATAAATATTTTAAAAGGTTGCATAGTTACTTTTATAGTAGTACATTATTATTGATTTTGAAAGGATAAATTTTGTTAAAACGGAATTTTTTATCACTACACAATAGAAAACTTTTACCAGATAATTTTTAAAACATTTTGATTTAACTTTTGCCACAATAAACAATATTTATTGTATTACAATATATGACCATAGGTTTATAACATTTTCATTATCTTTCTGATCCCAACCCAGTGAAGCCACCCCGGGGAAATGACATTAGCGGACACATTTTCATGATTCATGAAAAAAGGTTGGGCATGCCGCATGCGCAATCACCGCGATGAAAATTTTGTCAATAGCGGTGGCATTTTCGTAATTGTTTGGACGACCTTCCATTTTCATGGGTCTGATCTTGTACGGAGTATAAAAATATCAAATATATACCTTAAAATCGTATGTATTATATGATAAAATTAGGTTAGATCCGTACAACACACGAATGTTAATAAATACTTTTTTTATTTTTTTATACGCTAATTTATTAAAAATAATATTTAAGTTTTGTCATGGATTATTGGAAAAATAAGAGAAAATTACTATTTATTTAAATTATAAAGTGACTGGTATTTTTAGAAAGTTATAATTTCGGTAAAAATATAAGTTAGAAAAAAAACTTATCTAGTCGTTATCAGGTACCCATTGCTTCAGAATTGAATGATTTCATAGCCGTTATCCAATTTTATTTAAAGCAAGAATGACATATATGACCGGTCCGATACAATATCAGTTAGAATATTCTATGTTCTAGGCCTAATATTTGATCGTATTTTGGGTTTTTAGGTAATTTTCTTAAACCCAGTTTTTCACACTTGTTTTACATAAAATGAAAGAAAATAAATAAATTATTGTTTAGGTATTGACGTATAGTAACACGTAATTTATTTAATCTATACTAATATATTAAAAGGCGTTTCTTACAAAGTATATGTGTCACGTGGAACCCCCTCTCACGGGAAGCATGACATGTCATCAACTTTGCAAAAAATATGCGTACAAAATTTCGCATACTAAGTCTCAAACATGAGACCAACTATATGTAAGGTAGAAGTCTTACCATTTTAACCAACTATTTGTTATAGTTTTTACTCAACGCAAATATAAAACTTGGAATAATGAATGTTTGTACTAACTCTTACAATTATTTTATACTCGCATTAGATGTTGATGGGCAGAATTAATATTTTAATTTGACACCAAATAGTTTTTAAGTAGATAAAGTAGTTCAAAGAAACAATTATGCATGCTAAAATCAAATTATATTATTCAAAGTAAAAACCGGAGCATCGCCCGAGCTACACACTAGTTATATTGTTTTACTTCGTACTCTGTAGTCATTTTATAAAGTTATTAAGTAGGCTAATTATATCGGGGGTGTTTGGTTAGGAGAGGTTTGAGAGAAAAAGAGTCTTTTGGGGTGAATTAGAGGTTTGACCTTTAGAAAAAGCTAAATGGAAGTGTTTAGTTAGGAGAGGTTTGGAAGAGAGTTTTGGGTGAAAAAACTAATTTTGAAAAAGCTCAATATAGGAACTTTTTGCAATTAGAGGTTTGAGAAAGTGGATGAAAATGACTATTTTGCCCTACTATTGCCTATACTTAAATTACAACCACTAGCTATCAACTTTGGTACCCTACGTTATTTTTCTCCTAAAAATATTACTCACACTTCCTTTTCATTTCACTCTATTTACTAGATTCGTTTTTTATTGTAGTAAATTTTATTAGTACTTTGAATCAATTGAAAGCTATTGCTATCATGCTTGAAATACCATTGGTAATATTTTTCTATTTGAAAAATATACGTTATTAAAAGTTTTAAATTAAGAATATTTTTTTAAAATTATAAATAAATTTAGTCGATGTTTATTAGAAGAAAAAAAATTAGACACAATAAATTATTTGTCTAATATTCATAAGAAACAAAGTATGTCAACGTCTTTAATGGTCATTTTACATATTAAACAGCTAACAACTACGGAGTATCATCTAATTTACCAAACACTTTTACACAAACAGCTAATTCAACCAGATAGTCAAATCAGCTAATACAAACAGCTAACCACTAACAGCTAGTCAAATCAGCTATCAACTAACAACTCCTAACCAAACAGTATTTATTTTTAAATGTCAAAATCATAATACTCCCTCCGTATTTTAAAAAGAGATACACTTTTACCGGCACGTAGTTTTAGAAGAATGAGTTGAATTTATTAAACTAAGATGAAAGTGGAGTTGTGGGTGAATTATTTATTATAGTAAAAAATTGAAGTGAGTAAGTGTGGGGACCACAAGAAAAGAGAAATATTAATAAAATGGGAAGTGGACCAAAACATGTCAAAAAAAGAGAAGTGTATATCTTTTTAAAATAAGATAATTTAAGGAAAGTGTATCTCTTTTTAAAATACAAAGGGAGTATATTATTTTTAATCTTGCTATTAGGAACTTATTACGTAAATTTTAGAAAATCAATAATAGTGCAACAATTATTCCCATAATATATTTTCAAATCAGTATTAGTATGTTATTTTAGATTCTTGCTATAATACATGGAATCAAAAAAAAAAATTGATCGTATATATAGTCTATTAATCCAATCAGGAAAAAAAGAGCCTTTTTCTAATACATCGCACAGATGTTGCCTAAAAGACATGGGAAAATAGCTTAGTGATATAACTCGTGTCAGATTTATAGTAAATATCATAATAATTGAGAAATATATATTACAATATTTACGTACTAAGGTAGTTAAAAAATGGAACTTATTACCAAAATAAGTCTTTGTTTACACATTAAAGCTATACAAGGGGTATATTAAACCACAACAAATAATTATGGATATAACAGTAGCATGAGGTACAAACTCACCCTGGGCCTTCCCACATCGGTTGGACTTGATCTTGGTCAAGCCTAGGAGTAGCTACTGTGATGGTGACGTGATTTGCACTAGGAAGCGTTGGTGTAGCGTTGTGTGCACTGTCCTGGGGTGGGAATCGGTAGCATTATTAGTACTGCTACATCTCAAGAGAAGGGCGCTTGTGGTGGAACTTTTGGGGATGCACTGTCCTGGGGTGGGAATCGGAGGGAGTATATCCGCATGATTTTATATTAGAGTTTTCGCTAGACTAAATTGTATTTAAATTGTAGATTGATCAGGGGGAATTCAAGTTTATCCAAGCGTTGCTTTGCACCAAGTATTTGCTGATCGAAATAGGACGAACAACAGTTATAGGGGAACAATGATATGTAGTGAACCCTCAAACAAGTTATTCTGGAAGAAAGAATATGGTTAATGAATGCAGTTCGAGGATGATGTCCATCTCTATGTTGCTAAGCATCAATGTCAGTTATGTATAAATTACATACTAGTTTGGCACTAGCAGATAGTGTTGCAGCACCCTAACTCCCCAAGTTTAATAGTATGTACTGAGGAATTTTGCTAGGCAATGCTTCGTGTTCTTGGCCAATACTCTTTGACTTTGCTCCTTTTGTAAATCTTAAAGAACCTGGTATATTATCTACTCCCCCGTCACTTTTTGTTCTTTACGTTTTCATTTTTGGGTGTCCTAAAATGTTATTTACATTTCCTTTTATATTATCACATGAATTCTTTAAGATTTTATCAAAATTTATGTCTAATGATTATTTTAACCAATTAAATTCATTGGGTAATTTAATATCTCACACTTTTCCTTTGGAACATTAAAATTTTCTCATTTTCCCAATATCAAAATTTTGATAAAAGTGAAACATTATAAATAAATGTAATTTGACTTGTTTAAATAAAAAAATAGATGAATCCCAATGCATATTATTTAGTCATTAAAACGCGTGAAAAATACCAAATGTAAAGAACAAAGAGAGACAGAGGGAGTATTACCTAAGTGTTTGTGTTTAAAATTTATATATTTGTGATTTATATATTTTGTTATCCCTGACCCTTACTATAAAAGTTTAACAAATTTACTTTCACTAGTCGGTTTTACATCCCTTGGGTGATCGCGCGCGCTAGCGCGTGGTACAACAACTAGTAAGACAAGTAAATAGAACGGATCCAAGGTTGCAATCTCATGCAGATGGTCTAAACCACGAGTCCACGACCCATTTGCTCAGGAAAAAAAAAAGGACAAATTGTTTTTTACCACCTACAAAAACGAAATATTATTTTTTACCACCTTAAAAAACAAAAACTTGTATTTTACCACCTAAAAAAGTAAAACTTATTTTTTACCCGAAATTTTGTGAAACACTGCCTTTAAGATTGGTGGTTTTTTTAATTGCTACCTTTTAAAAACTTTATTAAATTTAACTACGTTATAAGTTTAGTTTGTTTTACTAACACTACCATTTGACGTTTTCCGTCGTGTATTTCTTTTATTATTTTAAATAGCTATATTAATTTGTTGTTTTGTTCATTTGCCATATTGAATAACAGTTGTAATGGGGTTTAAAGATGGAAAACATTAATGACAAATGTCAAATGGTAGTGTTCATTTGCCATATTAAATAACAGTTGTAATGGGGTTTAAAGATTGAAAACATTAACGACAAACGTGAAATGGTAGTGTTATTCAAACAAACCAATCTTATAAGGCAGAAAAATATAATTTTCTTTTTAAAAGGTAGCAATTCATAAAAGCACCAAACTTAAAGGAGGAACTATATTCCAATCTCAAATATGTCTTGACAAAAATACATCTGACCAAAATAAGTTCAAATATGGTACTCATAAGTTCAAAAATGGTACTCAGAAGTTCAAAATGGTACTCAGAAGTTCAAAAATGGTACTGAGAAGTTCAAAAATGGTACTCAAAAGTTCAAAAATAGTGTTCATTTCTCAAAAATGGTAATCAAAAGTTTTCAAAAAAAATGATGAAATTACCGCTTAGCCATCGGATATGTGTTTGAAAACACATCTCTGAGATGGGCCTCTCCGCCCTCAACTTAAAGGTGAGAACGGCGAGACCAATATCTGTAATACCCCGAACTCGATTTATTAAAATTAATAATATTTTATTAACGTAATTTTCGTTTTAATTATTAGAAATAATTTAAAAATTTCGTTATTTTAAACGTTTTTACGATTTATTTTAAACGATAAATTTATAAACGAAAATTTATTTATTTTTCGTTAACGATATATTTTACGAGACTTTGTTTTAATTAAACATTTCTATTTTTAGTAGTTTCCTAAAATAGCAATTTAAAATTCAGAAATTTGGCCTAACTACTTGAAATTACTAAAATGTCCCTAAAGGACAAAATTTGCAATTAGCTTCTTCCTCCCTTGCTTTCCACGTACATGGAAGAAGGAAGCCATTTTTTTTCTTCCTCTCTTCCCTTATTTCACTCTACATTCATTTCCTTGGAGCCCAAGAACTTTTATTCTTCTAGAAATCTACCTAATTACAAATTCAACCCAATTTCAGAATTATTTCAATGCAAAAATCAAATTAACAAAATCTGACATTTTCTCCCTTGTTCCCTTCCTGTTCGAACCACAGTCACTACTAACCACCACCGTCAAACAACGCATCCACCACACCCAGCCACCCCCGTCGCAGACTCAACCCAATTCCCTCCACCCTCACCACCTAGTCGTCTTGTCCACCGCCCAGAACCAACCGAGAAACACCACCGAACCTCCCCTGTTTTCCCTGCTCGAACCCCTTTCCCCTTCCCTCGTGTTCCTCCGCCGTGAAACCACCAGCATCGTCAAAATTCCGGCGCGTTTTCGCGTCTCGGTGCCGCCCAAACCCAGGCTCCGGCCACCTCAACTCCCTTCTCCGCACGCACAACCCCCCCTGCCATCCTCCTCACTTGACCCCCCCCTGTTCTCTCTCCTAATCGCGCAACCACTGTGCCGCCGTGCTGCGATTACCGCCGGCTTTCTGCCTCCACCCAGTCCGCCCAGAACCTCCGCCCAGACCTCCGGTCACCATCACCCCTCTCCTCCCCTGATTTCTCCCCTGTTCGCTCCCCTCTCCCCCTTCCCTCGCCTGTTTCTGCCGCCTCAAACCACCATCACCGTCGCCTCTCGGCGCGGTTTCGCCGCCCAGGCTGAGCCCCCAGCCTCCCTCCTCTCTTCCTCCTCCTCGTGTTTCTCCTGTTCGTGTTCCCCCTTGCTTCTCGTGCCCTTCAATTTCAGAAACTTTGTTTCTGAAATTGAAACTTTGTTTTATTCCTCCTTATTCAAGTTGGGCCAAATCGATTGGGCTTTGGGTAAGACAAACCTGAATTTCAGACTATCAATTCCTTAATATTCATGTTTTAATAAATTTTATGATATAATTATTTACTAATGAATTGTTATTATTTTCAGGAAATAAATAAATTTGATTATCGAGTTTAAGAAAAATAAATTACCGTACTAAATATATCAAGGACATAAATTAAATAAATCTTGTGTAATTGATTTAGAATATATATATATATATATATATATATATATATATATATATATATATATATATATATATATATATATATACTTCGATTGAAATTTCCATAAATTATATTTATCACTAAAATTGGTGTTTAATTATATTTTCATTAAAACTATGAATTTATATATTCGTTATTTATAATAATTCGAAATTTCTAAGTTAAATTATTACCATATTAATAACTAATTCAATTATTTAATATTTTGAAAGAAATTGGACTCGGAGTTCAGGAAGAACGATCCATCGAACAGGGAATATAAACTACGGTTGAGGTAACATCTATTGCTAACACCCACCATCCCCTTATGAAATGTGTTTTATGAGATTATGAAATATGTTTATAATGATGTGTTTTTATTGGATTGTGGGATACGAAATGTATTTATGAAGTGTGTTTTATGAATGATGATATTTAAATATGTTTATGAATGATTTTATAAGATGATGTTTATGAGTTATGAATAAGATACGAAACATGATAAATAAAAGTGTAACCGGTTCTGGCAGTTAGTGGGGTTACTATTTCTAGGTCGTGCACGTACCGCCGTACCGCAGGACACCCAACAAGGGAGAGTGCTCCTTGAGGGTTACCGCAAGCTAAAAAAAGAAAGAAACTAATTGGGTACGGGCGTATGTCCAACAAGGGAGAGTGCTCCTTGAGGACTATCGCAAGGTGGGAGACGTCTCGCAAGGCTAACTTGTCAGTTACCAAGTAAAATGAATGTTTTATGAAAGATAATGGGAAATGTTAAAGTTTCAAGACGTAAATGATGTTTTTATTACAATGAGTTTATTAAAGTGATTTACTATATTCTATTCTCCCTATTTGCAAATTAAATAAAATGAGTTGAAATGAGTTTACGTTGTTAGCGTAGTATGTTACTGGGCCTCGGCTCACGATGTTGCTTTTGTTTTAGGTACAAAGAAGATCATGGGATGCCTTAGAGTGAGGATAGCACCATCAAATTCACGATCGATGTTTAATAAAGATAATTATGTATCACTAGTAATAATGGATGAACTAATTAAACTCTAAGTCAAATTTCAATTATTGAATTGGATTTTAATATTTATGTTTAATCAATGTTAGGAATGTTTATTAAATTTCATTTAGATTTCGATGTAATTATTAAAGAATTAATCGAAGTGAAGTATAATTACTGTTACTCAACAGTAGTCAGTAAATGTAAACAGGTTATGTCGCCTTGTATTTCTGACGAGGGAAATACGGCATGTGACGCTCCGACTAAATTAGGGTTTCCGCTGCTAATTAAAGATAATTAACCTAATTAATGGTGTTTAGAAGTCGGGGTGTTACAGTTTGGTATCAGAGCCAAGGTTCTGCGACCATAAGTGCTAAACTTTACGGGTTTTGCACGAAATAAAATTTATTAGGTTTAAGCAAGAATTTTAAGGAATAAGTAAAAAGAATATGTTAAAATCATGCTAAGTTAAAATGAAATGAGTGTGAGTGATAGGAACGGGGAACGCAACGGGAATGTTTTCTTTATTATGATTTGCAGAATTTCTTAGTCTAATTTCAAGAAGAAAAGATTATCTGAAGCGTTGTATCCTTGCGATCAGATCGGCGATGACTTCAAGCGGAAGTATTCCTATTAACGGCACTAGAAACGATAACGATGTTAACGATGGCAATGGTAATCACAAATCTGCATTAACGCTGGAAGGAATGCAAGAAAGAATTGAAGAATTGCGCAAGGATCCCATTTTCGGTGACACCCCAGGAGAAACGAGTGATAATCGAATGGACTTAATGAGATTGATAATGTCGGAACTTCTGCAAGGAAATCGTCAGAAGCCAAGGTCAGAGCAAGAAGAATGCTCCAACATGTTCAAGAAGTTCGCTTCTCATAAACCCCCTACTTATGATGGCAAGCCAGACCCTACTAAATTTGAGGAATGGATTAGCGATATGGAGAAGTTATTTGATGCAACTCAATGCCCCGAGAAATGGAAGGTCAACTACGCCGTCTTTTACTTGAAAGGACAAGCCAACCTGTGGTGGAAAAGTGTTAAAGGAATCCAAAATGAGCCTGGTTTTGGTTGGGAAAAGCTGACGGAAGCTATGCGGGAACAATTTTATCCCTATTCTCTGCAACTGCAAATGGAATCGAAATTTATCAAATTGAGTCAAGGAAAGAAGAATGTTCTGGAATATGCAGTGAAATTCAATGAGCTTGCTCGATTTGCCCCTGACCTGGTGACTACTGATAGGCAAAGGATGAATCGATTTGAAGGAGGAGTAAACATTGAGATCCGTGATCGTCTCTCGAGTTCTAGAATTTCCACATTCCAAGAGTTGTATGATCGAGCAATTAACGTCGAAAGAATTATCAAGCTTCGAGAAGAAACATATGGAAAACGAAAAGGGAGCTTCGAAGAAAATCAACCGAACAATAAGAAACAAAATGTCAATGTCAGCTATCAAGGAGGGAATAACGGAAACCAAAACTTCAACAAGAATCGTGGATGCGCCAAGTGTGGAAGATGGAACCATACTGAGAAAGAATGTCGAATTGGTACGCGAGATTGCTTCAAATGTGGTAGCAAAGATCACAAAATCAGAGATTGTCCTCAAATACATCGAGAGCAAGGTGATAGGAGAAACGATGTGAACAAAGGAAATGGTGGCACTACAAATTTCAACCGTAATTCTCCACGTGGACCAACTTCGAATGGAAGAGTGTTTTTAATGCAGGGAAAAGACGATGATGCAAATGACAATGACGACTTCGCTAGTATGGAATGAAGAATGAAGCGTAATGACCTTTTGAAATCGTGTGATCGAACATCTAGAATATTTTAGAATAAATGATGGAAATTTTGAAAGTAATATGCGCTAATCGAGTATCTAACTAAGATGTATTACCATCATTAGTTATATAAATGTTATGCTTATGTATGAAATTTTCAACTAAAGAATTATGTGTTTAAGATATGCTTTATGGATCATGTTTATGCTGACATGATTGTATTGGTAATAACTAATCGTTACGTATGAAAGTCGTCTTCGATGGAAGTTCTCCTGAGCTCAGAGTACGAGATTATTATAACAAATGACTTTTACAAATTATTTGACTATTATAATTGTTAGGTAAATATTTATTTTCATTATATCTATCTTCAGAATTATAATTTTGTATTAAAAACATTACTACTTTTGGTAAAAAAATATTTTCAAACGGGATCTCACAAAGAAAAATGGGAGCCTAGTCTATGCTAACAAGCTTGCCCCTTTTTATGTTCTTTGCTCCTCGATCCTATTTTATGAAGTAAAGTAGAGATACAAAAGACGATGGCAGAATATAATTGACCTTAATGACGATTAAGATCAACATATAATTTTGCCCCTTTTGTATTCTTTACTCTTCGATTCTAGGTCTCGAGTTGAAGCGGAGTCATTAAAGAAGATGGCGGAATGAAGGCTAGACAATGTCGGAATTGGAATGAAATTGTGAGATCTTGGTTTTAAAATAAAATATCGTACTTTTATTCAAATGTTTTCGACTTTCAACAATCAATTCAAGTTTCGAGGACGAAACTTTTTCTAAGGGGGTAAGAATGTAATACCCCGAAATTTTTAAACTCGATTTATTAAAATTAATAATATTTTATTAAGGTAATTTTCGTTTTAATTATTAGAAATAATTTAAAATTTTCGTTATTTTAAACGTTTTTACGATTTATTTTAAACGATAAATTTATAAACGAAAATTTATTTATTTTTCGTTAACGATATATTTTACGAGACTTTGTTTTAATTAAACATTTCTATTTTTAGTAGTTTCCTAAAATAGCAATTTAAAATTCAGAAATTTGGCCTAACTACTTGAAATTACTAAAATGTCCCTAAAGGACAAAATTTGCAATTAGCTTCTTCCTCCCTTGCTTTCCACGTACATGGAAGAAGGAAGCCATTTTTTTTCTTCCTCTCTTCCCTTATTTCAGTCTACATTCATTTCCTTGGAGCCCAAGAACTTTTATTCTTCTAGAAACCTACCTAATTACAAATTCAACCCAATTTCAGAATTATTTCAATGCAAAAATCAAATTAACAAAATCTGAAATTTTCTCCCTTGTTCCCTTCCTGTTCGAACCACAGTCACCACTAACCACCACCGTCAACCACCGCATCCACCACACCCAGCCACCCCCGTCGCAGACTCAACCCAATTCCCTCCACCCTCACCACCTAGTCGTCTTGTCCACCGCCCAGAACCAACCGAGAAACACCACCCAACCTCCCCTGTTTTCCCTGCTCGAACCCCTTTCCCCTTCCCTTGTGTTCCTCCGCCGTGAAACCACCAGCATCGTCAAAATTCCGGCGCGTTCGCGTCTCGGTGCCGCCCAAACCCAGGCTCCGGCCACCTCACCTCCCTTCGCCGCACGCACAACCTCCCCTGCCATCCTCCTCACTCGACCCCCCCTGTTCTCTCTCCTAATCGCGCAACCACTGCGCCGCCGTGCTGCGATTACCGCCGGCTTTCTGCCTCCACCCAGTCCGCCCAGAACCTCCGCCCAGACCTCCGGTCACCATCACCCCTCTCCTCCCCCTCTCCTCCCCTGTTCGCGCCCCTCTCCCCCTTCCCTCGCCTGTTTCTTCCGCCTCAAACCACCATCACCGTCGCCTCTCGGCACGGTTTCGCCGCCCAGGCTGAGCCCCCAGCCTCCCTCCTCTCTTCCTCCTCCTCGTGTTTCTCATGTTCGTGTTCCCCCTTGCTGCTCGTGCCCTTCAATTTCAGAAACAAAGTTTCTGAAATTGAAACTTTGTTTTATTCCTCCTTATTCAAGTTGGGCCAAATCGATTGGGCTTTGGGTAAGACAAACCTGAATTTCAGATTATCAAATCCTTAATATTCATGTTTTAATAAATTTTATGATATAATTATTTACTAATGAATTGTTATTATTTTCAGGAAATAAATAAATTTGATTATCGAGTTTAAGAAAAATAAATTACCGTACTAAATTTATCAAGGACATAATTTATATTCTAAACCAATTTTAGTGATAAATATAATTTATGGAAATTTCAATCGAAGTATATATATATATATATATATATATATATATATATATATATAAAAAAAATTGGTGTTTAATTATATTTTCATTAAAACTATGAATTTATATATTCGTTATTTATAATAATTTGAAATTTCTAAGTTAAATTATTACCATATTAATAACTAATTCAATTATTTAATATTTTGAAAGAAATTGGACTCGGAGTTAAGGAAGAACGATCCATCGTACAGGGAATATAAACTACGGTTGAGGTAACATCTATTGCTAACACCCACAATCCCCTTATGAAATGTGTTTTATGAGATTATGAAATATGTTTATAATGATGTGTTTTTATTGGATTGTGGGATACGAAATGTATTTATGCAGTGTGTTTTATGAATGATGATATTTAAATATGTTTATGAATGATTTTATAAGATGATGTTTATGAGTTATGAATAAGATACGAAACATGATGAATAAAAGTGTAACCGGTTCTGGCAGTTAGTGGGGTTACTATTTCTAGGTCGTGCACGTACCGCCGTACCGCGGGACACCCAACAAGGGAGAGTGATCCTTGAGGGTTACCGCAAGCTAAAAAAAAAAAAAACTAATTGGGTACGGGCGTGTGTCCAACAAGGGAGAGAGCTCCTTGAGGACTATCGCAAGGTGGGAGACGTCCCGCAAGGCTAACTTGTCAGTTACCAAGTAAAATGAATGTTTTATGAAAGATAATGGGAAATGTTAAAGTTTCAAGACGTAAATGATGTTTTTATTACAATGAGTTTATTAAAGTGATTTACTATATTCTATTCACCCTGTTTGCAAATTAAATAAAATGAGTTAAAATGAGTTTACGTTGTTAGGGTAGTATGTTACTGGGCCTCGGCTCACGATGTTGCTTTTGTTTTAGGTACGAAGAAGATCATGGGATGCCTTAGAGTGAGGATAGCACCATCAAATTCACGATCGATGTTTAATAAAGATAATCATGTATCACTAGTAATAATGGATGAACTAATTAAACTCTAAGTCAAATTTCAATTATTGAATTGGATTTTAATATTTATGTTTAATCAATGTTAGGAATGTTTATTAAATTTCATTTAGATTTCGATGTAATTATTAAAGAATTAATCGAAGTGAAGTATAATTACTGTTACTCAACAGTAGTCAGTAAATGTAAACAGGTTATGTCGCCTTGTATTTCCCACGAGGGAAATACGGCATGTGACGCTCCGACTAAATTAGGGTTTCCGCTGCTAATTAAAGATAATTAACCTAATTAATGGTGTTTAGAAGTCGGGTTGTTACAATATCAGATATGTATTACAAAATACATCTCAGCCCACAAAACGATAAAATAGGGGAAAAACAAGCACTAAAAACAAACGCCATTTTTAAAAAACAAACGTCACTTTTCACATAAAAAACACAATTTGATTGTTGTGTTTTGCCCTTAGTGTTTTGTCCTTTAGTGCTTGTCTTTAGCTTATTCTGCGTTTTGTTGGCTGAAATGTATTTTGTAATACATACAGTATTTGATATTGGAATTTACTTCCTCACTTAAAGGTAGCGTTTCTTTTCTACCACATAAAAAGAAAAATAGATGAAACCTTTATGTGGGGCCCACTAATTCAATTTTCCTCTAATTTTTTACACTCCTTGTGTGACTTTCTTTTGAGCAATTTCCTTCAATATTTCTTAAAGAACGTCAAATTCCCAAAATGCTCCACTTTCTAACTTAATTTCCACCATACCGTCCACGTCAGCATTAAAACCGGTCTATTTTTTTTTAACAAAGCGACACTAAACCGCTATCTCAGGTAACTGTTGACATAAGTAAACCGCTATCTAAGTAAACCGCTATCTCAGATAGCGGTTTAGATATTCCCTAAATCAAAACTTAAAATGAGCTTCCAAAACAAAAACTTACAGTACCCCCGTTATGTTTTAAAGCAAACCGCCATCTGAGATAGCGGTTTTGTTTTAAAGCAAACCGCTATCTCAGATAGCGGTTTATAACATTGAACTGCCATCTGAGATGGCCGTTTGCTTTAAAACGAAACCGCTATCTCAGATGGCGGTTCAACGCTGAACCGAAAAAAAATTACTTCTCTTTCTCCCTTGTCGACGTGGACGGTATGGTGAGAATTAGTTTAGAAAGTAACGTATTTTGGGAATTATTGGATCTTTATGCAATATTGAAGGAAATCTCTCCTTTCTTTTCACCCTTCTCTCTTTAATGTCTTTAAATTTTGTTAATTTTGATAATTAATGGGAGCGGAGATTATGTGAATTCAGGTAAGAAAAGGGATTAAATACATCAAATAAGAGAAATTATCAGAAATATTATTGTTATATTATGGTCTCCCATACAAAATTTTTATCTATTTTATCATTTTTCAGGTGGTAAAAATTAAGTTTTAAATAATTTTTTAAGATGGTAAATAATAAAATTTTCGATTTTTAGATGGGGTAAAAGAAACAATTATCTAAAAAAAATAGAGAGAAAAAATAGATTTCAACCGTTAAACCCTACAACCCAAAAACCCCAGTCCTTAGCTGGAACTCTATCTTCTCTTGCTATTCATCCTCCAAAATTAAGTTCAACATCCATTGCTTCTCACCATTAAAAATGGCTTCCTTCATCGCAGTTCGCCCTCCTCTTCCATTTTATCTCTCCTCTATCCTCAAAGTACGATCCCAATTCAACCCATCTTCTTTCCCACCCTTAATCCCTAACATCAAAACCCTAAACTACCCGCTTCTCACTCGATCTCTCTCCACGGCCTTCGCCTCCGCCAACGACTTTCCTCGACCCCCGCAGCCCGATAATCAAAACCCTCTTCATCATAATCAGGGCTGGAACCACCAATCTCAAGGTGGCGGAACTGTTCCTCCTCCGCCTGTACACTCTAATTACACTCAAAGTCATCGCCCCCAACAGCAACCATCACCGCCAGCGCACCAGCAACCTCACTGGAATCAGCAAATTCAAGGGTTCCCAGTTCGTGAAAACCCTAACCATGGGTACCCACAAGGTCAATTTCCCGATCAACGATACACCCGTCAACAACCACCATCGCCGCCGCAACAAAGCAATTGGAATCAACAAAATCAAGGGCACCCAGTTCGTGGAAACCCTAATCATGGGTACCCACAAGGTCCTCCCGAACAAAGATACATCCGTCAACAACCACCAATGCAACAGCCGCCACACTCGCCTCCAAGGAACCCTCTTGAGTGGAACAATCAAGGCCCAATTCAGGGCTCCCCTCCTCAGTGGAACAATCAAGGCCCAAATCAGGGCTCCCCTCCTCAGTGGAACAATCAAGGCCCAAATCAGGCCCCCTCTCCTCAGTGGAACAATCAAGGCCAAAATCAGGCCCAGAAAGGCCCAGTTGAAGCTCCAAATGTGGACTTGAGGAGTATGGCGATGGAGGGGAAGGTGAAGGAGATAATTGAGTTGATGGAGAAAGGTGCCATAGCAGATGGGGAATGCTTTTATGTTCTGTTTGATAAATGTGGGAACCCTAAGTTGCTACAAAATGCGAAAAAAGTTCATGATTTCTTTCTCAGGTCTACATTCAGGGGTGAACTTAGGTTGATCAATAGAGTCCTTGAAATGTTTGCGAAATGTGGGAGTATGGTGGATGCACGGCGTGTGTTCGATCATATGCCTGACAGAGACATTGATTCATGGCATTTGATGATTAGGGGGTATGCCAGTAACTCCCTAGGGGATGAGGGGTTGCAGTTGTTTGAGAAGATGAAGGAGCTGGGATTGCAGCCGAATAGTGAGACGTTTCAAGCTGTTTTGTATGCGTGTGCGGGTGCAGAAGCTGTGGAAGAAGGGTTCATCTATTTGGAGAAGATGAGAACTGAGCATGGTATTGAGCCGCAGATGGAACATTATTTGGCTGTTTTGGATGTGCTTGGAGCGTCTGGGCATCTTATTGAAGCTCGGGAGTATGTAGAAAAGTTGCCAATGCAGCCGAATGTGGCAGCTTGGGAATCACTGAGGGATTATGCTAGGTATCATGGGGATTTGGATCTTGAGGATCATCTAAATGAGTTGATAGCTGACCTTGATCCTTCAAAGGCTGTTGCTGACAAGCTCCCTACCCCACCTCCAAAAAAGCGAATGGCAGTGAATCTTATGGAAGGAAGGAACAGACTTCCAGAGTTTAAAAATCCTTCTCTTTACAAAGATGATGAAAAATATAAGGCTGCTTTAAAGGAACAAGGTTACGTACCAGACACTAGATATGTTCTTCATGACATTGACCAGGAAGCCAAGGAGCAGGCCCTGCTTTACCACAGTGAGAGGTTAGCTATAGCTTATGGCTTGATCAGTACCCCGCCAAGGACACCCCTCAGGATCATTAAGAACCTTCGGATTTGTGGTGATTGTCACAATGCTATTAAGATCATGTCTAGGATTGTTGGGAGAGAATTGATTGTCAGGGATAACAAGCGATTCCATCATTTCAAGGAGGGAAAGTGTTCATGTGGGGATTACTGGTGAAGATTTCCATATGATCAAGATTTCTTAGTATGTGCAGTAAGTATGTATTGTGAGAGTTTTATTGGAAATCCTCTCAAGGTTAGGGAATGCACAGTGACACTTGGTGACCAAGAAAGAATTAGGAACTAGGCCTTTGTGCTACAGATAAGGATTTAACAGAAATAGGCACTAGGCAAGTTATCGTATATGTCTGAGTTTGAGTATGCAGGTGATCTTATTCTAATATCACTTTGCCTTGTGTCATGCTTATGTTTCATCAATATCAATATTTGGAAATATTTCAGTATAATTGAAATTTCTGAAGATCTATTAACCTTAAGCTATGTATACATTGGTTATGCTTTATGCTAAGCTTTTTTCTTACGTTTCTAGGATAAAGTCACATGTTGATGCACGAGTAATGCTTTATGCTAAAAAATTCTCCTGAATTTCCATGACTGGGACTCATGTTGTCACTCGAGTAGCTAATTTGCTAGAGTCAGTTTTTGTGGACTGTTGGCAAGAAGTTGATAGTTATGACCTTGCCTTTGATGGCAAAGAACTATCTCTTTACACAGCATACTGCTGTCACGTACTTGATGTTACCTTCAATTGTTCATTATCTCAGGCAAGACTTTTTCATGATGCAT
Organism: Spinacia oleracea; assembly: GCF_020520425.1. NCBI lineage: Eukaryota > Viridiplantae > Streptophyta > Magnoliopsida > Caryophyllales > Amaranthaceae > Spinacia > Spinacia oleracea. The sequence goes on along the minus strand of NC_079492.1, from coordinate 130,598,493 downwards.
TTATTCATTTCTAGCTATTCTTGCACTATGTGTTTGTGTGCTGTGGGTGGGGGGGTTGGTTGGTTGTCAGCTTTAGCCTGTCTTTGTTTACGATTTATTTGACTATGATATATTTTCCGCTGTTAGTTCCTTTAATTCCCATTAAACGGGTTGTTTGCTGATTTGATCAGTGAATAATGAGCTGTTTGTGGGAGATTACTTAAATTACATTTGTTATATTATTTGTCCGTAGATAAAATCCTTACATTTGCTTGTAATTTCCAAGTTTGTATTTTTTTTGTCACTGTGACTGTTGCCTATTAACTTGGCCTCAAAATATCAAATTGGTCAGTTTAAGAATTTTCTGATGGCAGCTTGTTATATTTTAAGTTAAATCATGGAAACTCTCTCTTAATAGAAACCTTGGATGCACTCCAGTACTGTAGGAGGGAGAATGAACTGCTACATATTTGAGTACCAACGATGAAAGAGAGAGAGGGGGGGGGGGGGGTTCTGCAGCAGAAGAATATAATTATGAACCCTCTCAAACAATAATTTTAGACGTACAACAGTAGATGCATTCCGTTCATGCTTTATTACGGTAGTAGAAGTAGCTGGAAGTCTGGAATTGAGCATGAGATGGGAGGAAAAGACAGTTTAGGAGGTGAGTGAATTAAATTGGTAGGCAGCAAATTTCATTCAGTGATAGGATATGCTGGCGCAGGGGTTTTAGTGATTGGAAGAGGAGAAGAAATAGCAGGGAAGGAATCTGCAGTACAACTGCAGCAAGGGGGAGCACAGAAGCTCTTGGTGCTGAAATGGTGATGATTGGGTATGGGAGGAGAGGGAACAGTAGGGGTTGGAGGAGCAGTACAGGTGGGGGAGGGTTTGGACAATATAGATCAGAGCCGGAGGAAGGGGAGAAACTTTTTTGAGCCAGATGAAAATGTTTGATTAACCAGAGAAAAATTAGTTGCAGCAGGCCTAAATCTGGGTAAGGGTATGTACTCTAGATTGGTTGAACACCAGGTTGTGGTTGAGGAGCCTGCACCGGGGGTGGCTAAATGTACCCATGGCTGAAACTTCGGCTGGGTTGCCATGTCGAAAGTTAAATGTTTAATTATGAAAACCTAAAATAAACAAACTTGCATCTAGCCGTTTGGAATAGTATGGTTGTGTTATTCAGTATTTTCTGTTCTTCAGCTTCTTCTCATTGATATATTGCATGATTACGAAACTCATTCCTACACTTAACGTTGTTATTGGAACTTAATTTGGTGCCATGAAAGCTTTCATACAAAGTCTATAAATCTACGTAGTAGTATTTATTTCACAGACTCTTTTTCTATTTCATTTGTTCCTATTTCTTCTATTGTGTTCATGCTGATTGATTTTCTGATATCATAAAGTACATAGAGTATGTCACTGCTATGAGCTCTTCTTATAGGATAGTAGATCTTGTATGGTTTCTTACCACACACTGTGCTGACTCTTTTTTTATCAAAGGACAAGAAGTGGTAAGCTTTGACAGTAGGAAAGTTGATCCTGTTGCATTATAGGGAGGGAAAAAAGTAGTTGGGAGTTTTATTGAATCAGTTTATGTTAAAAGGATGCAAGCTTTCACATACATATAAACATCAAGATGATACTCTGAAGTGTCTCAGTTAGTGCTTACCGCAAGTTCTGGAGCAGGCGGCGCGTGAGGAAAATATTTCACCTCAGCTTCTAGATGGCTCACAATTGACGTTTTTGTATGGCCAACTCACAGGTATGATATATTTATAACTTCTATTAAGATCCTTGCATCTTTTTTGTGATTTGAGTTGGAATTTACCTGTTAAACTACTTCATTTTGTTGCATCTTCAAATTCTTTCTAGTTTCTACCCTCCTGACTGAGATTTCTTATACCTACTTAAGTAGGTAACATTTCCAGCAGCTACTTTGATGTCTGTATTTCATAAACTTTTAGGATTTTTTTGACTTCTACCACCTAAAAAAAATCCCGATTTGTTAGTTACCACCTAAAATAAAAAATGTATTTTACCACCTAAATAAAAATAAAAATTTTGAATTTTCCTGTGTAACTATCAGCACTAGCACCTCTTGTGTAAACTGTTAACGCTAATCATACGGAGTAGTATTTTATTACTTATGAGAAACATTAACCGCTTATAGTATTATAATTTATAGCACAGGTGGTAGGTATGATTTCTGTTGCTTGGCTTAGGTTTCATTGTTGGGTCTGAATTTATAATCTTAACAAAAGAGAATATAAAACGAGTTTAGTAAACGGATTTTATTCTGCATTGGGTTTTGGGCACTAGTGGAAAAAATCCCCCGTTGCAGGCTTGCTGCCCCCTTGATGAGGCGGGCATATAAAATTACGCCTCAACCGCCACTAAGTCAAGGCGGGTCAAACTATTTAGTGATAGATTGAGGCGGGCTTTTTAAAAGTTCGCTTCAACAGCAGCTATAGTATGACAGAAAAGACGGGCTTCTGGATGTGCGTCTCAACAGATATATGGCTGTAAAGACGGGTTTTTTTTATTGTGCGCTTCAACACGCCGGCCCAGATGCATGTCATCGCCTTATCGGATACAACTCCAGGGTTTCTAAATTACTATGCCGTTTTTTCTTGTTCCTTCCTCTCCCTCTCACTCTCCATATTTTGTCCGACTTTTCTTTACTGTTCTCAATCGCCATTAATTTTAATTTCTTTTTCTTCTAAAGCTGATTGCATTATTGGTGAATGATGAAATGTGGTGGTGATAACATTACTCTTGAGCTTTGCATCGATCTCGTTGCCGACACTGGTGGTAAAGTTAGTGTTTAATATGATTTTGATTTTCACTTTAATAACTAGCAATCGATATCATTAGGGTTGAGTTTTTAGTTTTCTTGGGTTGAGAATTTTAGTGCGAAGCTTTTGCTTGGTGTGCAGCAGATTCAGTTTCTGTTTTCTCGCTGCATTTGGATTGAGTTTCTTTGTTGAGATTATTAGGTTGTTCAAAATTCAGGTTAAATTGTTCCGGCTTCCGGTTGTTATTCAGTTTCTGTTTTCTCGCTGCATTTGGATTGAGTTTCTTTGTTGAGATTATTAGGTTGTTCAAAATTCAGGTTAAATTGTTCCAGCTTCCGGTTGTGATTTTAGATTTGGAGTTTTTTTCACTCTTTGATCTCTCTTGATGTCACATTTTTTGGGTTTTGTTCTTTATTTTTGTTTTTGGATATTTGAATTTCTTTTCTTCAAGATCAGTTGCTCGGTGGTAGAACTTTTTTTTTTTTTAAATTTTTTTTTATGTTAGATATATGGTCTTATTGCTTGAATTCGTTCTTTGTTTTTCCATTTATTTATAGTTTAATTAAACTATTTTATCTTTGATTTCGAAACTTAGCAGGTTTTCTTCCAGAAGAAATTGAATTAGACGGCGAAGACAACCATAACTTTGAAGATCTTAGCCTTGACCCTCGCCTTCCTCGAGCTCTTATGCCCACCCTCATTTAGCGTTTCGCCATCCCTTAAATTCTCGTAATTTCTTCTTCTTCTGCATTTTAAAATCTTTAATTTCTTCAAGGATTTTATTTTAAGTTGCTCAATATATATGCATTTTACGGGAAGGAAAGGATGTGGTTGCCAGAGCTACAAGGCATTTGCTAAATTGTTAAGCTTAAGATAAAGAGAAATACAACAAGTATGAAATATTGAAATTTATTTCTTTAATCAACGATTTTAGTTATGGGACGAAGAAAACATCTCATACGGAGTACTACATCAATGTGTCAATCATAAAAGGACAATTATTTAGATACGGTTGGGATAATAAATATAAAGATATTTGAGAGTAGGGGAGCAAATGAGTCGATGTGTTCGTGAACTACTCGTGAACAAAGTTGGTCACTAAATTCTTTAAGTAAACGAGACAAGCTCGAACAACTTTATGTTTGACTCGTTAATGTTCATAAACAACTCGTTTAACTTTATTTGTAAGCGTGATTATGTTCAAGTATAACTCATTCAAAACTCGTTCAAGCTCAAAAAAGTGTATAATATTTTAAAACTATAGTTTCTTTCTATATCTTTTGAATGATATCAATTTTTGTTAGGTATAAAAAAATTGCCATATATTTTTATCATAGAAAAATGAAAAATAAAATAAAAAATTGAATTGAATTTGGGAATGAAATTAAACTAATAAAATAAGTGTTCAGAAATGCTTGAATGATAATGTTCGTTAGAAAAGAAGAGGGAGATAAAGGTAAAAGTAACATTTATGAGTGAATTGAAGAGGGAAAAATAAGTAAAGAGGTCGAGATAGAAAGGGAAATATATAAAATGATGATTTTAAATATATATAAAAAAAGTTAAAAGGGTGACATGTGGTATAAATGCATAATAATATGCAATGTTTCCTGTTTTTAAATATTAGTGTAAAAAGATCGTTTTATCAAGTTTGATTTGTGCTCGTTCAAGTTCGAGCTCAAATACGAAATACAAGCTTAGCTTGTTTGTGAATACAGCTCAAATAAACCAAATTTTTAACGAGCCAAGCTCGAACAAGAATTTTTCTCGAGTTAGCTAGCTCAACAACTAATAATTCTTATCAAACTCAAATCGAACATAGTAAAACTCGGTTCATCTCAACAACTAATAATCCTTATTAAACTCATATCGAACATAGTAAAACTCGGCTCATCGAGAAAGAGTAATCAATGTAACATATAAGTCAATGAGATTTTGGTAGATAGTTAGCCACTAGCAAGTGATATTCAACGCATTCCCAATTTCCAAATTAGTATACTATTGACTTTGTTCTCCCTGTTTTTGGCTTGTTTGAAAGCTTGTGCTAGTCGAATTAAGTTGACTAACGCTTTGTTTTTTTTGGCATAATTGCAGTTTTATAAGTTATAAGTTTAATTCAAATCAATTCCAACTTATTATTTTTATTATTGTTATATATTTCGTACTACGTCTGCGTTCTATTTACCTGATTTCCACTTATTTTTCCTGAACTTATCTTATCTGAACTAATCTGAACTTATTAGAACTTATCAAAACTTAATTTAGTTATAAATTGTACTTGGTCAACCCTTATTTTTCCTGAACTTATCTTATCTGAACTTATCTGAACTTAACTGAAATTATCTGAACTTATCTGAACTTATTTTTCCTGAACTAAGTGGAAATAAGGTGAATAGAACAGGGCCGTACGTTTAACTTCTTGTTTACTACTAATTCATTATTAATTACTATAATTTATTAGTTATCATTATTATTATTTAGTAATTAATTACGTATTATTAGTTATTAATTATTGTCTATTACTACCTCCGTTCCTTAAAGTTCTTTACGCTACTATTTGCACGAACTCAAATGCAATATTTAACTACTAATATATACATTCCGTAAATGAAAAATTTATAAAAAGTTGATATTCTGAAAACACTACCGAGACAAATCTAACAAAATCTTACATGATAACGTTTTAATGTACTCCATATAATAGTGAGAATTAACGGTCAAAGCTTTTATGCTTTTGACACATTTTCCAAGGTGTAAAGAATTTTCAGGTACGGAGATAGTAACTAATAATTAATAATTATTTGTTATTAATCATTAGTTATTAATTGTTAATTTATTAATTATTTATTATAGTATTTGTATTTATTATTGTTATTATTTAAGTTAAGTCCAGTTCGATCAGTTCAGTTCAGGAGCATTCAGTTCAGTTTAGCTCTAAAGAACAGGGCCAATCATGATAAAGTTTAATCCATGATATCCATCTATCTTCAAGATCTTATTTCAAATAAAATGAGTTGACATAAGTAAAGTTAATATAAGTTCAAAAAATAAAGTTATTTTAAGATAATTTCACACACAAATAAGTTTATTTCAGATAAATAAGATTTTTTTTCATACAAAATAAGTTTAGATAAAATAAGATAATATGATTTGGATAATGCTCTACTATTGTAATTGGAGATCCTAGGTTTGAATTTTAGGAAAATTTGGTAATATTAATCCAACCTTTGGCCGATTTTCTTTTATTAATCCCACCTACGACATATTTTTTAATAATCCCACCTTTACTACCCGACGACTTTTATTGGGCTTAAGTGGCCGGTAATCGGTGAAAAAGTCAACGAGATGGTGATGAATTGATGATGATGACTGAATATATCGAGAGAGAGTACTGCCATGTAGAGAAATAATGTCGCTTACAACAGTTTTATGACATGTTGGGCCCAATAAAAGTTGTTGGGTAATAAATGTGGGATTATTAAAAAATATGTCGTAGGTGGGCTTAATAAAAGAAAATCGGTCAAAGGTTGGATTAATATTACCAAATTTTCCTGAATTTTATGCATACCATGTTTCTCATTTTTAAAAAAAGATGAAAGTGGAATAATAACATCGATTCAAATCTACCTTGTAGAGTTTTATTAAAACTCAAGAGGATCCGGACTCCCTTTTTACATATTGTGTTTGCAAATTTAATATTAATATAATATAGAAAAATTATCTTGTGAAAAAATTCAAACATAATTTCAATAAAGACTACAATAATTAATTGTTGTTCACATAATAATCTGGGGCAGGGCATGGCTGAGGCCCAAATAGTAGTTATTCTTAATAAGGAATACTTCATAATTGTTGAAAATCTTTCGGAAATACTTTTAAAATATTCTAACTTCCCCATCTATATATGCATGTCTTTATATTATTTTTCCTCAACTTTAAAACAATGATCAGTATTATAGCCCAATAAATTGAATAAATTAAGTTATTAAAGTAGAATTTACATGAATATTCTTACACTTATTTAAGAACAAAGGAAATTAAAACGATATTCATTTAGAAATGGAGGAAGTATCAATTTAGAAATATTGACCGATTAGTTTCCTTTGGTCTGTTGTCCTTTATTTGTATGTTATTTTAATTATTTATTAGGGGCTTGCCCCACTCTTTCACCCAAAATATAAAAATGTCCATCAACCTGTAGGATATCAATGAAAGTATGAAACTGATATTCAATTGCATTAGTATCCTTATTGTTCTTCTTATGTCAATCTTAAACTTAAAATGTGTCAAACACATAATAATCATGTTGATTTTGAAACTACCAACTAAGAAAGTTAAAGGCTTAGAGCGACATTTATTTAGGAATGAAAGAATTCTTAATTTTGATACTTCCTCTGTTCCATATATATCACACCATTTTATTTTTTACATTATTCACACTAGACATTTGATCATCTTTTGTGATTTATATCTACGAAAACTTATAGTCATATAAGATATTGTTAGATTCGTATTGATATATATTTTATAAATATCCAATTTTTATAATTTTTTTTCTTATACATAATTCAAGGTATTAAAAAATTATGTGTTAGAAAACATAAAGTCAACCATAATGCAATATTTAAGGAACCGAAGAAGTATATATTTTCGTCTGACAGACCACAAAAATATTAATGAAACTGATATTCAATGAAATTAGTACCCTTATTGTCCATATTATGTCAATAATGCCCAAAGGTAGCATAGTGGACAACTGGACAAGTAGAACTTCTCCCGATTGCATCGGCTCCATCTTGCATTCATACATGCATGGTTTAACATTATAACTTTAGGCTAAATCCGTGATGAACAAATATGAAGTTCGGACCTACCAGTTAAAATATCGATAGGACCATAGCCCATAGAACCATAAGGGCCCATAACCCACCAATCTATCCAAGTCAAGATTCAACAAAACAAACTAAGAATAAGCACCACACATTAGATAATTACTATGCTCATCCATTATTACATTTGAGTTCTTCCAAATTTTATGTACCTCCAATTTGCATGGCTTTTGTTCACTATAAATAAGTCATAGTATTATCATCACATTTTGCTAATTAAGTTATTTGAATTTAACATTCATAAAAAAGAATATGAAAGGATCCTTGTTTTCCACTTTAATCTTGTTTCTTGGGCTCATTTTGATGACCCGAGTTTGTCATTGTTACGGGGGTGGTTACGGGACGCAACTACAACAACGATTTTATGAAGGTAAGTGTGGGGGAAACGTCGACGTTGAAAGTGTTATATTTGGAATAATTAAGCAGAAGATTGCAAGTGAACCAGATACTGTGTCTGATCTTGTTCGTTTATCATTTCATGATTGCTTTGTCAGGGTATGTATATATTTAAGTAATAGTACGTCTTAACACAATCTTGTTATTATTAAGATTAATGTTTATACTAATTAAACTTAACTTGATTCTATCTCGATAGGGTTGTGATGGATCCATATTTCTCGATGGGGATAACACTGAGCAAAAAGCTGTAATAAATCAAGGGATTGGAGGCATCGACACTATTAATGATCTTAAAGATGCTGTTGAGAAAGTTTGTCCAGGAGTCGTCTCTTGTACTGATATCCTTGTTATAGGTGCTAGAGCGGCTATTTCCTTGGTAATTACCTAACTTAATTAATTTTAGTAGTAATTAACTTAATTTCTTATGCTAGTGCATACTTTGCTCATTAATTGTTATTATATGCATGCAGGCAGGAGGGAAATACTACGAGGTAGAAACAGGAAGAAGAGATGGAGTTGTGTCCATAAAAAGTGAAGCACAAGCTGCCATTCCTCCTCCAACGATGCCAATACAACAAGCCATTGCCTTGTTTGCTCAGAAAGGGCTTACTAAGGACGACTTCGTTGTTCTTTTAGGTACGTGATTACTACATCTAAATGCATGTGATTACTATAGGTGCTTTTAATTTCGAAAAGAGTACATTAAAAGTAAGGATATTTTAGGTGGACATCAAACTTTTAGATTATGCACGAGTTCACTTACTATAGCAGAAATCCTTCAAATTTAACAAAAACAAAGCACATAAAATCTAACATAAGCATCCTACTTTTTAACGTATTTTGATCCAAAATGTCTCACGTGCACCTAATTTGTAATAAATTTATCGTGCATCATGATAATTTTTAATCTGTTTTTGACAATTTTTTAAATGTTTTAATTTACTTTTTATATTATGAAGTAATTTTTTATTGGTAAATTTTTTAAAGGGTTAGTTATATGGTTACCTTTATACCACTACAAAAATTTGTATATGTTATGACAACCTAATAACGACGGGTAAAAATCCCGTCACAAAAGAGTTTTTGCGACGGAGATAACAATTCAACAACGACGGGAACAACCGTCACAAATGTCTTTTACGACGGGTTAACGACGGCCCGCTTTTATGACGGGTTCGCGACGGAAAATCCCGTCGTTAATCAACAATTATTGACCTTTAGCGACGAGATTTCTCGTCGTTAATAGTACAATTTCTTGTAGTGTACATTGTACGGAGTAAGTGATTTGAAGGGGTAAATTAAGAGAAAAAATTATCAGAAAAAATAGAAGTATAGGGGTAACTTGGAAACATTACGGAGTATAACGCAATTTTACATCCATTTTACAATATTTATTTGTACACCCGATTTGATTAAGAGTTTGTAACATTAACCAATGTTAATATAATAATTAAATTTTCATTTTACAGGTGGACATACAGTTGGAACCGCACACTGCCACTCATTCAAAGATCGTCTATACAATTACCGTACTACCCAAAAACCAGACTCAACCATCAGCACAACTCTACTCCAAAACTTGCAAAAAACATGTCCACTTAACGATGAAACAGACAATGAAGCATTCCTTGACCAAACTCCAGACAGCAATTTCAAGATCGACAACGCGTACTATAAGCAAATTTTAGCACAAAACGGTGTGTTGGAGATTGATCAAAACTTGGCTTCGAGTCCTCAAACAAAAGACATGGTTAACACACTAGCCCAGGGTCCTGATACATTTCAGAACTTGTTCGGTCGGGCTATGGTCAAGATGGCTAGAATTGGAGTCCTTACTGGCACCCAAGGTCAGATCAGGAAATCTTGTGGTTCTATCAATACTTAAAGTGTTTCGGCCTCGATCGAACCAGAATTGGTTCTGGTTCGATCTCGTACCACGGTGTTGAGAACAGACGTGTCTAGCTTCCAAGTGTATTTTAATGTTTAAGAAAATGTATTTGGTTCCATCTTACAGTTTAAGTAATGAATTGAAGTACTCCGTAACGGTTTACTTTTACTAGACTAGTTGTTAATTAAAAACTTGTTGACGTTATACGCGAACAATCAATAACACCTTATCTTGTACGGTGATCAAGGTGTCTAGGGGTACTGCCCTTAAGGACGGTTGACCTTTTTACGTAGATGTCTCGCTCGTGAACGAGTAATTTCGTAAGAAATCACCAAATTGAAACTCGTCTTTAATAGAGTTAATGCGAAATTAAATGCTTAAGATAACAACATATATACAAGGTAAATAAATATCATTGATTGTTTGAATGTTGGACAAATATTAAACCATGAAGAAATTTACCTCTATATTTGAATGCTTGGGAAATACACCTGACGCTAACCGCTTGAATTTTTTCAACATATGGAGAAAACTACGAACTACTGCTACGCTACTAATTAAGCATAGGGCTAAACAAAGCGTTGAGGCTAAAGCTAAAAAAAGCTACGAAAATATGAAATGCTTTTTTTGTGTGTCGATGATGTCTGTAATCTTCCGGTTTTTGCTTTATTTATACTCCTCAATGACATACAGTTATGGAACGATTGTGGTAAAGTGGGAGTTACTTAACAAAGGCCGCGCTTTTCAGTTTAATGATCCAGTTTTCTCTTAATTTTTTGGAACACTATAAATATTCAATTTTTATGAACTTAGAAGGCATCTTATTTTCAGCATTTTAAGTACTTAGTTTATTTTCTCTCTCTAAAAACCTTTGTTAATTACTCTTACAAGTTTAATTCAAGTTTCAATCTTTCATTTCATCCTTCGTTCTCGGTATTGATTTATTTCCTTTACCGTTATTCAATTTCGTATGTATTCGTTAATTATGGTTGCTTTTTAATTTGTTGAATTTAAATATGTGTGAGTAGTTTATTTCTAGGGTTTAGGGGATCCTTGAATGTATGATTTGGATTGGATTGGATTGGTTTTGATGTTTGATTATTGATCGTAATTTCTATAGTCTGTTTTAACTATTCGTCAATTCTGTTCGGCCGGACTATTTTGATTGAGTTTGATTAACCTTAGATTATGCGTCAAGAGGTATAAGTATGATGTTTATGATCTATAGCTATTAGCTAGATAGGATTATTTCTAGTAAATTGTGAGAGTCTGCTAGTTGTATTTCCTAAGGAATGCATAAGAATCGAGAGATGCATGTTTTCCTAGCTAGTTATGACTGTTAATTGATTATTATTGTCCATCGTCCAATCCTAGTCTGCATTTGTGGTGAACTGTCACCCTAGCTAGATTCGCATAGTATTGATATTCTCGTTGTTTAATTATTGTCGTAGTTTAATTACCAAATCAACCAATTTTCCTGTTAACAATAATCTAGACCTCTTTATTAGTAGTATAAAGAACGTTGCTTCCTTGTGGATTCGATCCTTACTTCCCTTGCTATTTGGTTACTAAATTTAGTTTTATCTTTGATTAGGTAATACGACTTTATCCTATCAAATTTTGGCACCATTGCCGAGGAAACGATTTTATTTTCTGCTATTGATTTTTGTTATTTTTTCTACATCTCAAGGGACTCCTGTTCCTTGAGATTGGAACTCACTACTGTTTGTTAGTTTTGATTGTCTATACCCAGGACCGAAGGTACTAGTGATTTTACTCCATTTGATCCTGAACCTGAAAGAACTTTTCGTAGACGAAGAAACTTTATCAAACAGTTGGGAGACTATATTGACTCTGAATCTGATCATTTATTCGGTAATTTTTTTACAACATATTCGGAGATGGGTGACCAACCAGAGCCGAGGCTTACGGACTACTCCAAGCCTAGTATGTTTGTGCCGCCAAAGGCGATCATGTCTACCATTGAAGCTATCAACTTTAAAATTGAGCCTGCCTTGATCAACATGATTGAGAGACACCAGTTTTGGTGGGGAAAAGGGTGAAGACCCCAATCTCCATATTCAATCATTTATTCAGTATTGTTCAACGATCAAGCAAAAGAATTTGATCATAAAGCAAACAATGGAGATTTGTTTCCCATTCTCCCTGAGTGGAAAGGAAAAGTTGTAGATTAATGGGCTGAATAGACCAGCTATGAAAATCATAGACTGAGAGTCTTTGCCCCTTGCTTTCTATGTGAAGTACTTCCCACCTGAGAAGATTTCCCGTCTGAGGGGCCAGATTGTTTCTATCACGCAGGATGCAGAGGAAAGCCTATTTGAAGTTTGGTAGATATTCAAGGATTTGCAAAGGGGAGTGCCCACACCATGGTCTACAACCGTGATTATTGACCCAACAGTTCTATAATGGTCTGGGCAATGATTCTAGGCTTATTCTTGATTCTGCTGCTAATGGGAGGTTCATGCAATCCCAATGTCTAGAGCTACGGAGGTGATTGAGGAGATGACTATTCATAATACCCAGTATGGGAATCCTAGAGGCCTTCCCAACAAAGGTGGTAAGCATGAGATTAATTCTATTCAGTTGCTTACTGCACAGTTTACTTGTTTGCACCACAAGTTCAATAGCATGCAAGCAACATCATCTCAATCTTCCCAACATGTTAGTGTAGATGCAATGATGCCCAAGCAGCGAATGTCTATGATAGTTGTGGGATGTCTGGTCATTATGCACACGAATATAGAAGCTCCATTGAGTAGTGCTACACATTTCAGGCCTATAAGCAGAACAACCCATACTCTAATTCTTACAATGAGGGGAACAAAAATTATCCCTATTTATCTTACAAGAGTACCAATGTTCATATTCCCCATCGGATTCAATAGCATGCACCACCTCAACAACCATATCAACCAAGGGGTTATTATAATCAACAACAACAGTCTGGTGGACCACCTGGGTTCCCTAGACCATCTTATACCCCTCCACGGGCGCAGACTCCACCACCACAGCCTCAGGTCCCTCGGCTTGACCCTATGTACGTTAGTGGAGATGAGGAATATGATGCTCACTATACAAAGGTCTCTTATAAACACGGATGCTCATAACGATTCTCTTGTTGCCATAACAATATTATTGATAAACAGATGTTCTAGATGGCTATTAGTCTTGGGGGGGGACTCAAGGTAAACTACCTTCACAGCCAGAGAGTATGGAGATTGCAAATGTTATTACACTTCGTAGTGGTTATGGGTATGATGGACCTTCTATACCTATTGATAATGATTCTTAAGTGTCTAATAGTGGTACATTTGAGAAAGTAGCCGAAGAGGTAGTCACAGAGAAGGTACTAGATGAAAAGGTAGCCCGTGAGAAAGAGGTTGCACCTGAGGTTAAGAAGGAGACTGAAATTCAAGTACCACCTATTGTACCCCCCTTCCCAAACTGGAAACTCAAGAATAAGCTAGACAAGCAGTTTGGTAATTCTTGGAGGTGGTAAAAAAGTTGCAGATAACTATTCTTTTTACTGAATTAATTTTGCAAGTCCTTGCTTATGCTAAAATCATGAAGGATATTTTGACCAGAAAACGTGCCTTTGTGAGGTAGAGACTGTTACTTTTACGGAGGAATGTAGTTCTTTATTGAAAATTAGTCTCCACATAAGCTTAAAGACCCCGAGAGTTTTTCGATCCCTTGTAACATTGGCACTGTGTTTATTGAGAGAATTTGGGAAAGTTTTTGGCCTTTCCACTAAGCTTGACAGGTTTCCCAGGGAAGGTTATAATCCTTGTACTATGTGGGGAAAATTGACCGGGGATTATGCACCGACTAGTATGCAGCATTTGTATGCATCCATGATACAACATCCCGTCCCGTAGTCTTTTTCCAGTTTTTGGGATTTACTTTATTTGGTAGAGAGGAGCATCAGGACGTGAGGAGTACTGAATTGGAAATTTTGGGTGGTTTTGTGAATGGGTCGAATAACGGCTATAAAATGAACATCTCTCACCACATGCCTATTAATTTCAAATCGGTGGCCATATCTTGCCATAGCACAAGAATATCTTTTGGGGTTTGATCACCCATCTTGCTATTGCTACTATTGGTTTTGTAGAGAGGGATCATGTATCGGTCCAAGATCTTAACTTTCTTGATTTGACATACTTTGGGACATTGGATCGGCTCACTTCTGAGTTACAAATTCTTCATCATGGATATATGTTTTGGACACTCACGAGGGCGAGACTCTTGCCTGACTCAGAAGGCCGCACCAAGTTTCCAGCCAACCGACCTCATTATATGTATGATGCTGATGATGAAAACCCACTACAAGAACCACCATCCCAGCCGGAGCCCGCGCCTCGCACCTATTTCCTTCTGGGAGGACGCCGCGAGAGAGAGGGTAGGGCATGCTAGCTCGGCTCCACATGAGGAGCAGGATACTCTGGAGCACCGTATGGAGAGGCTTGAGCTCAATCAAGAGGCTCTCACTTCCAGCTTCGATTACTTCGAGAGTGATAACCAGAGGTCCATGTTCCCTATCTATGACCACTTTTCTCGACAAGGAATTGTGCCTGAGGCCGGTCCGCATCCAGTATCCTCCGGACGGTTATGGAGCTGGAGGATCTATGGGTACTTTCACGCCTACTAACTACTATGGGCATGATGGTTTCCCGGGGTACGGAGATGCAGGCACTGATGTAGCTGGGACTAGTGGCCACGATGGTTAGTTATGAGATGATATATATGGATGAGGGTGGCTTTGGCCCCTGTAGACACCTAATTTGTGTTTCCCCTTAGGGCTGATGACGAAACCATTAGCCTAGGTTCAAGGTTGGTGCAACTCCGAGTGGAAGCCCCAATTTCTAAAATAAACTTGTTCCAAGTCCAATTATCCAAAATCCAACTCCTAAGGGCCAAGTTCGTTCCCATCCCGAAACTTGGTACAAAATTCAAATTCCAAATACAATTTTGAAATTCGAACACAATCTCTCGAAACGGATACCACCATTGGTATCCGAAACCTATTTCCGATCAAAATGCCATTAAGTAATTCAAATTCGGCACCGACCCACAAAACCGAGCATCATGGGCTCCGAACCTTAAAACCGAATTCAAACTGTACAAAAATCTCAAAAGCGACGCATTCAAGTCGTAAAAACTCAAGCCTTATTCTCCAAACAAAGCATCCTTTACTAGAGTCCAAAAGGACGATTGTCCTTTAGGTGCCAAAGCGCCTAAAGGACGGTCGTCATCTTCCTTCCTTTGGCAGCTAGCTCCGCGCTAGGCGCATGTCGCCATGGCATTTTTAGCCATCTTTCTTATATAAACCCCCCACTTTTACACAAATGGGAGGAAGAAAAGGAGCACAAAAAATACAACGTCGTAATGCACAAATAACTCTCCACTTTACAATTCTCTTAAAAACATCCAAACTTTCTAAACTTTACAAGTTCTAAGCGTTAAAGAAATAGGGGCTAAATATTGGAAGCATCATCCTAGCAAAACTAGGTAATATGAGACCCTAAATCTCGTTATGTCTAATTTCTATGCTTTAATCCCCAAGCTTTTCCATAACCCCGTGATGCTTAACTCACTTAGGTTAGGATTTGCACAAAAGGAGTAACCTTTAAGGGGTTTCATACTTGAATCCCCCTTAAATGGTCTTCCATATTCCATTTCCAAGTTTCAAGTTTCAATCTTTAAGCTTTGTTTTCAAAAACATGATTAGTAAGTCGAGGCTTTCATTCTCTAAAGTGTTCCTTACAAAAATCATTATCCAAATCCTACAAAAATCCAAGATTTTATGAATGTTCAATGATGCTTGGAAAAGTGCAAACCCTTTTCACTAGAACACGTGAACATCAAAGTTTCTTGTTCAATATTCAATTCCTACATTCAAAGTTCAATTATGTTTAAATGGGAACAATTTCTATTTAAAATAGAACCAATTTCAAGTCATGGAGCATATTAAAGGTGAGGTCTTTTAACATGAAAAGGTCTAATCTTTAAGAACCAAGCCTCATAATTTCAATATTCAAGTTCAATATTCAAGTTCTATATTTAATGTTCAAGTTCTATTTCAATGTTCAAATACAAATCGATGATACTTTTTAATGAGCAACCTCATTTTAAAGTTAGATTATTTCAAAAGTTGAATCCATGGGAAACCAAGTCATACTTGAACAAGTATTTCTCGTTTGGATTTCCAACACCATTCATACAATTTCCATTATTGCACCTTCAATCGTTTATGCTTATATTGCTTGCTTTAAATATTGCACCCTTCAATTTTTCACCGTTATCATTCATTCAATTTGGTTTACACCTAGTCCATTTTAGGTTGTCAAGTATAATTTTACTTATTACACCACTTATTTTCTATTGTGATGCTTTGCTCTATTTGTTATTGCTTTCATCACCTAACATGCTAAAACAACAAAATACAAGTCTTAATCACGCTTAACAAAGATAATTTTGGGACGACCGGACTATGTTCCCTTCAATTTGACTTAAAGCAAAGTGATCACGTACAAAATTAGCAAACTTGATGTTCTAAAATGCATGCCAAAACCAACCTAAACATAGTGTCATGATTAAGATTTTCTTACACGAAAAGGATACTTGTCTTAATTAAACCTAACTTGTCGAATCTTTCTAAATAAGTGCCTCGTTCCCTTACCCGAGATTCTATACGATTTCAAGTCCTAGTTTTATCCCGAGTCATTTGGTCTTTCCAAACCTAAACTTGTTTGGTGGAGACTGATGAGTGACATTTATGTCACTCATAGGGTAGTGATTTAGGCATCATTTGAGTCGTTTTATTCTATTTTTTAGTATTTTTTTTAATCTTTATTTTCCTTAATTTCTTATTTTGATTATTTATAGCTTAGTTTAGCGCTTTTAGCTATTTTTGTTAGTTTTTAGATCTTAATTCCGTAATTTATTTATTAGATTTGTTTTATAATTTTATAGTTTAATAATTTTGTTTTTGTTTTTATTTTATTATTATTATTTATTTATTTTATTTTCTATTTCTTGTTTCTCTCTTATTTTCTATTTTTGTTTTGTGTAGTTGCATATTGTTCGGAGATCAGAATACAAGCTTAAAGGTCGGTCAAGAAAAGTCAACGGCTCAAAGAAAACAAGCTACAACAAGTCAACAACCTTTCCAGCTTAACCTTCACCGCACATTCTCTAATCCTACACCACATCAATCACCATCATCTCACAACTCCTTCGCCACCACTGACACCCTATCAGCCACCACTGACAACGAAGGGACATGTGTTAGACTACATTACTAATCTGAGTTGATTTTAATGCACAGATAACTAAACAACGTCAAAAGAGAGATTTAGATTGATTAACGATACTTAGCAATAACATATTTGTTCAGAGATTATCTTATTAGGCGTGAGCAATATAGAAGATTAAGTGAACAGATTTATAGAGGCAATGAAAGCAATAAAAATGTAGATTCCAGGTTACAGTATAGCATAGGGTATACTACGGTTCTCAGGAACACTAACCACTTATCTCTACTAGCCTACTTATTCTGCTTCGAACTTCCCGGTAACCGACTAACTGTATGATGGGATTCTTCCATAGTTTAGGCTTAGGATTTGACCAGAAATTCGGTAGGATTCAGGCGGGGCTGAGCGATTATGATGGCAGAGTCTGCTTCAGTGTGTTAATGCGACAGACTGTTAACGAATACGAGACAAAGTGCGGCTTCGGTCAATACTCAAGCATAAGGTATTAGGTGGTACTTGGTGTTTATTGATGATAATGGATGATAATTGATGGGGTCGTATTTATAGTGTAAGCAATCTAAATAAGATAGACACTTGAAGAGTTTGAATTTTATGAGAATCAAATGGATGCGCCAGAATAAAGTGGCGCATGCATTATATGCGCTAGAATATTGTAGCGCTGGCTTGGTGAGCGCCAGATTTATCAGTGCTGAGTCACTGACAGCTCATCCATTGTGTCGTGATTGGTGGAGATTCAAACACTTGCGCCATAATTTAATTTTATGGCACTGCAGTTTGAGCGCTGGAATTTTGCGGCGCGTGCTTGCCATACGCTAGAATTTTCTAGCGCTGGTGTTTCCTTTCCGCGGGATTCCAGATTTTCCGGTTTGATTCCGTATTTTATCTCATTCACGGTTTTAAATCTTTTAGGATACTAATTGGGGGTGCAATTCTTATCCTTTTCTCAAGGATTGATCGTAGTGTGACGCAATCACTTGAAAATTTATCTTATATAGTTGTTATTTTGGGTAGCATGTTAAATACGACAGTTACTATAAATAAAAGTTACTAATTAAAAATGAAAATATGGGTTTTGGGATTTGTGTCAGTCAGTCACAGGTCATTCGTAATTGCATACGTAGGAAAGCTAGGACAAACAGTGTTTGGTTTCATCATTGAACTCACCGTTTCGGGCCTAGAGACAAATGTGTACATCACCCACAATAAGGAAACAACCTCTTAATTTCATCATAGAAATTGAAGCTAGCATACCAAGGTTTGATAATCATAGGTTTACAGTAAAAATCGATCGACAATTGCCCATCAATTGAGTATATTTTTTTAAAAAAATAATTACTTGTCGTTAACGTAATTTATTTTTTGCCTTTCAAATACTTTATATTGCCCCATTTTGATATTGTCACCAAAAAATTATATTTTAATTATTATTTTTTTAAAAAAAGTTAGTTAAACAAGCATAACAAAAATTCATCCCCAAAGATGTCTACTCTTTTTAGATAAAGTTTGCAAATAATTTTTTTTTAACTTAACATAGTTAACCTTTCTTATATATTTTCACACGCATTCCATGCATATTAGATTAGTTTATTCGATCTATAAGGGTAATTCACGGGGTTGGTGTCACCCCATAAAATACGAAGTAGATTACAACACTTCTTAATGTCAATAAATATTATAAATATACACCAAATATTATTTTTAGAATATTTAAAGTTCTTATATTTAGTGCACCTTAGTTTTTTTTACTGGCATATTCCTTAGTTCAAAATTATATAAAATATTAAGCACCAATCGCGTTTATAAACACTATTGCACATTTGCATGGAGCAGTAAGTTAAGAAAATTAACAAAATAAATCCAGTAGAATAGGACACGAGATTCACAACTTAATAACGTGCTCTAAATCCAAATTTGATTGAACAATCTCACATAACTCGACTCGACTACGCTCAGTTCACAAGGCAACAAAGGCAACATCTCACCCTCAAGGGCCTCAACTCAAGTCTGTCTGGCTCAAAGGCGGTTCGGAATTAGCTAACCAAGTAAGCTCGAAAGGTTAACTTTTCTTTCTTTCTTTCTTTCTCTTTTAGAGGTTTGTTCAAATACAAGTTAATCGAGGAAAACTCTTCGACACGATTGATTCCATTACCATCATCATCCTCTCATGTCGGCATTATTACGCCACTGAAATTCAACCCCATTTCTCATCCGAATTCCAATCTACCCATCTTTTATCTGCCCAATCGATTTCAGAAATAGCGATTCTTGTAAAATCCTGAGCCCTTTTGCTTTAATCTTGCATTTGTAATTCACGCTTCTTCATTTCGTCATTGATTTGTGGTGCTTTATGTATCTGACTGGTTTTTATGCGGTTGAATTCACTTAAATTTGATTAATTTTGTAGAACACCACTTTGATTTGCGGTTAGACTTAAGGTTAGGGTTAGGGTTTGGTGATTAGTTTTATTTGTTGGGTTGAATTTGGTATTATGTATATAATTGATCGTTGAGATTACGTTTCTCAATTCTTTCAGATGTTGTTATTGCATATTTCTACTTAAAATTTGTTTGCAAAGCAGAAATTCCATGTATTAAAAAAATGGTTTTTTTTCTTTTATTAGTGTGTTTTGGGTGTCAGAACTAGGAATACAAATGTAGACAATTGCCTGATGGAGGGCGATGTCGAAAATCTCAATGGTATAGGGGATTAATTGGTATAATGAAACAGTTGACTTGATGTTTAGCTATGAGATTTTAATGCTCACTTTGGACCGAAAAACAATTCAACTGATGTCGATTTAAGATCTCTCAGTTGCATTCTTGTTGTTTACAAGATTCTTTTATTACGGGTTGCACTCAGAGCATGAATTATGTGATTTGGGAGTCGCTCTAGTTCATTTTGCATTTGGTTGAGGTTGAGGGCTATTTTAAGGTTGATTCTACTGTAATCTGTACTGATCCGAGGTTGGGACATCATTTTGGTAGCTGTTGTAAAGCTGGATCTAGTGCTCTTAATATGCAACCCAGATTGGGCATTGTTTGGTCGTATTTTGGTGATGAAGTGAGCGGTGTATTCTTGGTTCCTTTGGTTTTCTATGGGTTAGCACAATATGTTCGTTCCCTTTCTTTTATTGTAGGGTTACCGTTTTCGTTTTAAATAGTTGTTGGAGATTTGAAGTGTTATCTGTTGTTTCAAATGCGCAGAAATGTCATGCTTTGATTCTAAACAGTGGTTTCCTGCTTTGAGATTTTAGAATTTGTATTCAATGCAGCTAAAAATCTCCGTGCATTTGTTGTGCGGTATTAACTGCAGGTTTGAATACCAGTGACTTTGGGATCAAGAGATCTTTCACCAAGAGTTGTAGAAAAAGCATAAATATTAACAGTTTGGAGCATTGCTTGAGGAATTTCCTTTCTTTTATTCTGTAGAAACAAATATAGTTGCGTACTATAAACGTGGTATAATCCATTCCCTGTCAAGCATTCGGGAGCTACAAGTTCAGAAAATTTCTTCTCAAATCCTTGTTTTGGTAAGTGTCACTGATGGTTAAATATAATCTGAAATAGGGGTCCGTGTAATTTACTTAATTGTGATTGCGTACTCCGTTGCTTGAAGCCCATTGCTTGTGAAATATGATCTAAATATTTGGTTGTTACGGTATTTTCAATCAAATTGTTGCATACTTTGATCAATTGTTACAACATTCAGACTTTTTCATTTTAAAGTTGAATCTCATGATTTTCATCCCTTTTTGCCTTAAAATTTGATCTTAAAATGCGTGAAAGTTTGGAGGTTGTCTTCCTCGTTGATCATTTTGGTTTGGTTGTATTGTGCAAACTTCTAAACTTGTTAGTTGTGTGACCTGTGTTACTCAGATTCAGGTTCTCTTGTAGCACATGGGTGCATGTGAAGTGTTGGACTCAGGATATTCTGTTTTTAGAAATCTCCAAAGTTGAACTGCGTAATGTCTATACCTGTATTGGGATATTGAGGATTCAACATGGTTAGTTGATGCAGAATGATAAATTCAAGTAACGTAGGTTACATAGGGTGTTAGTTGTACCAGGTCAACCTTGTAGATTGTCTTGTATATCTTAACAGTGCTGCAAGGGTTGCCTAGATTGCAATATCACCTATATCGGAATATTGAGGTTTCAAGATTAGTACTTGATGTATGATGATGAGTTGGAGTAATGTAGCTTGTTAATTGTGCCAGACCAACCTTTCAGATCATCCTGTATATTTTATTACTGTTGCAACTCTGCAAGGGCTACCTTGAACTTACTTGTATAATTTTGGGAGCATTTTTGAGAAGATTGGAGTGAAAATATCATTGAGAACAAAAGTACTATGGTAACAGGTACTTGGAGAATTATCTGTATTTTATTTCTAATTCGTAGTATTTAGCGGATTGCTGTTACTTTATTACTGTCTGGTGTTGGGTATAACAACAATGAATCAGGAAAGCTGATACAGGTCCAATTGTGAATTTTGTTGTTGCAGTATTGGTAGTTGCATAGGCTGCTTAGTTCAATTTGAGATTTAATTAACAAAACTGAAAATGGAATTTGTATGCGCATTGGGGACCTATGCTCATTAGTTTAGAGTCTGACCACTTTGTATTAATGCAATACGTATTGCTGGGTTCGTAACATGTGGACATCACACTTGCCTCCTTTGTGCTTGATGCATTGTCAATATTTATCCTTTTTCTAGAGTGTTGGTATTCTCAGTTGCTGTATTATACATTGTGTCCACTACAGTTTTTCATGGACTTAAATATTTACGTCATGGTAGTGTATGTGGCCATGTGGGAAGGCCTAGGGATGTAAGATATAGCTAATGCTGTTAGTTTGACTCTTGAGGATTTTATTAACCTAGCTTTTGATATTGGAGGCATAAACGTAAAAGCTGGATCTCTTGGATAGATCTTATCATCTTATTTTTCTTAGGTTGTTAAGCCTATGCTTTTGATTGACTCTAGGGTATATGCTGGCAGCAGTTCATTCTGTAGGCCTTTATGCATGTACAGTTGCATCCTATTATTTGCTGGGTTAATCTAGTGTCTCCTGGTTCCTGAGGAATATGCTATATAGACCGAGGTAAATATTCTGGAATTGTATTTCCAGTGCAGGTGTTTTCTGTTGTGTAGTAATACCCTGCTTGTGTATTTCTATCGAGTTTGTTTTTCTGAAGATTCAATTGCTGAAAGGCTTGGTTAGGATTGTGCAGTGGCCTAGTTTAATAAGTACACGGGTTAGGATTGCCTTACTGAATTCTGTTGTAGCTGTTCACCTGCTGTTCGATTGATACTATCAACAGTTCTTATTAATTTTGGAGTATTCATTTTATTCCTTTGAGGACTGCGTCTGGATGGCTGTTGAGAATATGCCTAAAGTGGTACTCCGCATTACACATTACTCTCAAGGCATTGACGTTTATGGACTTCTTGCGAGTTTATTATTCAAACTCACCTGTTCTTACGTCATAAGATTTTTTTTACAGATACTATTGTACTTTCAAAACCATTTTTTCTGCCTTTACCATATTAGTTGTAGATTGAATCTTGAGTATGGCCTGTTCTTGTGGGTGTCTTATTTTAGGTGAGGTGGTTTAAGCTTTACGTACATGCAATGAAGGACCTGTGATGTTCTATGTTGGTTCTTCTGATATCTATTAACCCGAATTGTCCCAGGATCTCTCTTTCCCTTCCCAAATTAGTTAATTTCTTTCTTCCCTAGAAGTTGTTTGATTGTCTTAAGTTGTTCTTAACTTTGAAAAAGTTTCTAATAAATTCTTGTGAGCCACTTCAGTGCATACAAGATGGCTGGTAAGAAAAGAAGCATGTCCCTGGATGCAGATATGTGTGATGTGCAAAAGGAATGGGATGTGGCATTGTGCCCCATCTGCATGGAACATCCTCATAATGCAGTTCTTCTTCTGTGTACTTCACATGCAAAAGGCTGTAGATCTTATATTTGTGATACAAGTTACAGACATTCAAATTGCCTGGATCGGTTTAGGAAACTCAAGACAGACTCTGATACCAATTCACCCTCAGAAACCATACCTGTTCCTACAAACCTCCAGGGTTCGAACCTTGTTTCTGACACTCAACTAACTCCATTGTTTGGAAATGAATTACCTAGGGCCCACAATAGAATGACGTCAACTAGAAGGTCCACTGATTCTGGTGATTATGATATTGAACGAGAGGCGATAGGAAGACACAACTTTGAATCTTTGGAACAGGAAAAAAAGTCAAACTTAAAATGCCCTCTATGCAGGGGAGATGTATTAGGGGTGACAGTTGTAGAAGAGGCTAGGAGTCATTTAAATATGAAGGGTCGAAGTTGTACACGAGAATCATGCACATTTACAGGTAACTATCGTGAGTTGCGCAGGCATGCAAGACGTGATCACCCCAGGGTTCGACCTGCTGAAGTTGACCCATCAAGACAGCGAGCCTGGAGACACTTAGAGCATCAAAGAGAACATGATGATATTGTCAGTGCCATTCGATCAGCTATGCCGGGGGCTGTTGTGCTTGGTGATTATGTGATAGATTACAATGATAGAACACCGGCGGTTGAAAGGGAGACTGATGCTGGTGGGAGGTTGTTTACAACCTTGTTTTTCTTTCAGATGCTTGGATCTATGCAAAGCTTAGCAGGACCAAGGAGTCGTACGTCTAGGCCTTGGACAAGGCATAGACGCTCTTCATCCCGCCAAAGGTACCTTTGGGGGGAGAACCTTCTGGGCCTACAAGATGAAGATGGTGATGGTGATGGTGATGGTGATGGTGATGGCGATGACAGCTTTACAGATGAAGAAGATGCGATGGATCATGAGGCAGAACCAGGCACTTCATCTGCCCCAAGACAGCGCCGCCGTTTGTCTCAATCTGGATTCAGGAGAGATCGCTTATGAAAAGTGATTTGGGTAATAATACTTGATATGGAGGAACTTCTCTCCTTCTGCATGCCCTGAATTGAATGGCTTTGTTGCTTTTCTTAATAAAAATTTACAGTCAGTTTGTCATTTGCAGAGCCTTCATCTACCACCAAAGGTATAACTGCTGATTGACCCAGAAGGTGGCATCGACAACTGCAGTTGGAGGTAGATAGGTTCAAATTAGTTCTGCTTCGTTCACTTGTTTGTATCTTCTTGTTTTACTGGTCTGTTGAACTTGGTGAGCTTAATTCGAGCTCACTGTTGTAAATTTAGGTTTCTCAGGCCAACAACTATTCAAATTTCAATTTGAATCACCCATGTATGATGTATATAGTAAGCAGGTTTACATTTAAAACAACTACAATCTCCTCTTTCAAGAAAAATCTCTTCATCTTTCGGTGATCTACTCACTGATGACTCATCATTGTACTTGCCTACTCTGTAAAACTTACGAATTACGATGCTTTCTCAATTGGTGCCCGATGAAATCATATGTTTTACATAAATAGTAAATATCGGGTGAAGTGAAGAGTGCCTTGATCGTTTATTTGTTGTTACTGGTTGTTGGATCGTGCGCTAGCGTATACTATCTCTCAATGTATACAAAATTATTTTTGTAAAAATGTTACTTAAAAGCTAGGAACTTACAATTTATGGTAAATGCTGGAGTAGAAATGATATGTTAAAGTTCGCAATTTAAAAGATGGACCATGGTGCACATAGAGCTACGTGCACCAAAATAACACAGTATATAATTAAAAGAACATCTGGTTACGAGAAAAGAACATGAGTATTTTTTTATTTAGGTTTTAATAAATAGTAAAATAATAAATTATTTTTGTAATTAAAAAGTAAAATATTATATCGCATGTTCTTTTGCCGTAGTGTCGTGTTCTTTTACTTATGCACACATGTTCTTTTGGTGCACGTAGCTCTATGTGCACCACGGTCCATAGTCCACGAATTGTGTTAAAGTTAGATGTTGGATTTACATGTAACAGGAAATAGAAACCATATGCGTTTTAATTGATAGTTCGAAGGTACAATATATAGAAAATTATACCCAAAGAAAACAATACATTTTGTATAACAATAGAAGGGTGAAACCGTAAATGCTCTATTGTTAAGAATAAGACAAAATAAAACAAAGAAGGAAATGAGGGGCATGCACGTAAATGCACTATTGGGTGAATAATAATCAAAGTATGAAGCTTTATAAGTGTTAGGATTAGGATTGAGTACATAGTACTACCTCCGTTTCAGAAAGTTCTTTACATTTACTATTTGCACGGACTTCAATGCAATATTTAACTACTCATATATCCAATTTCGTATGTGGAACTATTATAAAAAGTTGATATTATGAAAATACATACCGAAACCAATCTAACAATATCTTATATGTAACGTTTTGATGTATATAATAATGAGAATTTACGGTCAAAGTTTTCATATTTTTGATACATATTCCAATGCGTAAAAAACTTTCAGAAACGGAAGAAGTATTTAATTACGACCACATCAACCACATAATACTAGAGTTTTGTATTAATCCGTGTAGGAATCTTTACTACCTAAACCTTGATCAACGAAGATTGTGATCCAATATCGGATTCTACACCTTCTTACTTCTTACTTCTTACTTCTTACATCCTATCCAACTACTTGATATCCTGCACGTTTTGTGGACAAAGATTGGGATCGAATTCCAATTAATTAAGTTCGGTATCTATGGGTTTTCAATTTTTTATTTAAGATTTACAAGTCACACGATTTATATTGAAATATATTCAGGAAATTGTCATATCTACAAAAATTATGTTGATTTCACTAGTAGAAAAATCGTCATGTGCTTCTCTTCAAGTGCGGCTCATTTAGTAAATTGGCAGCACTTGAGAGCACAAAAAAATGCATTTTCACAAGTGCGGGCTCATTTTAGAAAATTGGAAGCACTTGATTTCAAGTGCGGGCTTTAAACTCAAGTGCGGGCATTCAACAAACGAGCCGCACAAAAGTTCTCTGAAAATAGATGCAGCCCAAAATTGGTTTCCCAAAAATAAAGCGGTGATTTTTTTCATTTTCCCGCTCCTGCTTCGCCATCGCCGCCCCTGCTTCTACCATCGCCATCGCCGCCCCTGCTTCTTTCAGCGCCGCTTCTGAGATGAAGAACGTAGTCTCAACTCTCAAGGTTGTTCCATATTGATTCGTCCCCCATCCACCCACACAATCAGAAGCTTCTAGTTGCCCTAATTTGAAGAAATCGTTCAACGATTCTGCTTAATTCAAGTTTCCCAGTTAATACACTTTCTACATGTGATTCAATTTTTGTTTCAATTTATTTTCGATTTAAAATTCAAGTTCATAGGGTCGAATCCATTCAAGTTTAATTGGATTTGTTCCCATTTCCCCACTCTTCCTTCCCTCACATTCGTTCTTCTCTGGCGAGCAACATTGAGGAAAAATCACGACACCTGAAACAGAGAAATCAACACCTTAATCAGCAAGGTAGTATCTCTTTGCGAATTAATTGTTCGTCGCATTCTTTAATTTCTACGGTTTTGTTTGCATTGTTTAGGGTTTTTCTAAAACCTTAATTGCTTCAACTTTTTGATTACTTTTGCAGTTGTTGAATGTGTTCATGTAATCAGAAACAAATGAGACACTTACCTTGATCTTTTTCTAGCTGATTATTACACCGAACTGTACTCCAATTCTTGAATCTTTTCGTTCTATATGTGTCTATTTAATTTGTTGTTAATTTTTACTTAAGGTGGTGTTTGTGTTTGAGTGTTTTGATGAAAATGTGTGCATAATTTGAATGGTTTATTGTGTTTAATGGTTTTAAATTTACGCCATTGACGTTCACAATCGTCGAGGGTAGTTGAGGTTATTTTCTCTACTGATTGAGCTTATTGGTTTTGTATTATTGGAAAGAATACTACACTACTTTTTTCTTTGTTGTTATCTAGCAATTTCTGGATCATTTGAATCTTACTTGGAATTTCTAATTCTCTTTTAATTCACTCTTTGGTTCTCGTATAATAATTGGTTACAATGTAACCTGATTGTAGATGTTTTGCACAAACAATATTGAAGTTGGTTCCAGTTTTATTACTAGAATAGAGAGCTGAATTCAGAATTTTGGGATAGTAACCTTAGGATTTTTGTTTGAAGTAGAATAAGTGAATAACCAAGTCGATCATGTTTTTGAATTTGATAAGCTAATATTTCCACTATGATTTGTGACTATCTGATTTCCGCTTGCATGTTCATTTAGCTAGGGAGATGTGGCAAACATGGAAAAGTCCTGGTATTATTGCTTGTAGTACTTTGGTATAAGGTCTTAGGACATCTGGAAACATAGAAGATGAATTGAGGCTCGATGTCAAGATGCTAAAAGAGGGTGTTCTGTTGGATAGTGTGACTTTTAACTATCTTCTTCAAGATGATACTCGTGTGGGAAGACCTGTTGAAGCTTATAAATTAAGGTTGTTGGCTTCCAGCAAAGGTTTAGATGCTGATGTTGTGACCTACAACATATTAGTTGCTGGAACGGAATTTCTGTTAGTGAAAATAATGATGTGGCTCCATGACCATAGAGCTTTGACAACTGTCACTACTCATCATCATTGATGATAGACCTTCAATGCGGCAACTTTCTAAATAATGTGATTTCTTCTATCCATGTTGGTTTTAACAACTAGGAGTGGATTAACTAGTTTCTGGTTAGCAAATATATATTGTAATTGACTATTTCTTCACAATTTGACAGGAGAACCCTTTAACCTGTTCTCATCTAGTATGAAGAAAGGGATTGCACAGCAAGTGACATTGGAACAAATTTCTGAAGGTCTCAGTGAGCTGTCAGCCTACTTTTCTGTAAGGCTCAATACTCAGCAGGGGATAACTGATGGTCTGTTCAAGCCAGTGCCTGGAACTAATCAAGATGATGGCATGATCAGGTAGCTTTACACAACAAATTAATCTTTCATTCTTTCCTGCAATATAATAATGGCTTTTGTTATCAACTTATTATGCAACTGTATGATATCAAAATGATTAAAGCTATATTTAGATGCCACTTTCTTGATTTTCTTGCAACCTGCATGTTATCTAGGGAACTGTTAGTAGACTTTTTTCAGAATTCTGGAAATCAGAAACCACAGCACATAAATATATTCAGGTAAAGAAACATACCAAATGTTCTTATACTCAGTAATTCTTAAAAATTGAGTCTTTTCTCAAATAATGCCATTGTTAACATCATATAGGCATATTTAAACATTTGTGACTGTTAGTCTTGTTCGACTTTTAGTATTTGTTTATCTATTTGGTTAATTTTATCCTATTACCGCCAGGAAGATATAATATTCTTACATTATCATTTATGCTCAAAATCATTAGGGGAATAAAAAATTATATCTGCAACAGGAACTGCATAATATAGTGGAATGTATGAGCTAAGTGATGGTTACTAATTATAAGTTTACCTTTATGCTTCTCATGGATGGTGTCAGTGAATCTCAGTTCAGTCAAGTCCTGAATATTGAACTGGATCAGATAAAAGAGGTTAAAAGAAAGTGCTTTCCTTTCATTTTTATGGTTCTAAATCATTCACTTAACTTACATTAACTTTTTTGTTGTTAGGCTTGCAAGTTTTTAGAAGAAAATTGGTTTCTGAAGTTTACACTGGTTGTTGCCCAGAAGAATCATCATACGAAGTTTTTCCAGAAAAAAGCTCCAGACAATGTTCCAGCTGGCGAGTTATCTTCTCAGTTGTATATTAGAGATCTAGTAAATATTGTACTCTGTAGTATTGCATGTGAAAGTGACTATATATCCTTGTTTGGTTCTGCAGGAACTGTTGTTGACAACATCATTTGCCATCATTAGAACAATTATTTCTACATGTGTTCCCATGCTGGAATGATAGTGAGTTTTTCTTTGAGCTTGTAATCGAGTATTGGTTTTATTTTTTAGAGTGTCATAGTTGAAGAATGTTTTATTATTTGGAGCTTCATACTGGTTAATGTTTGTAGGGAACAACTAGGCCAACACATTATCATGTTCTGCTTGATGAGATTGGTTTCTCAGCTCACGATTTGCAAGATCTGGTGCATTCGTTATCCTACGTGTGAGTATCGTTATGCAGTGCAGAGTTATCTAGTCATAAGTTACTTGTTTATATTTCTTCTCATACTTACTGAAGTTTGAATAGTATATTATTTCCTGCACAGCTATCAAAGAAGCTCAACAGCCATTTCTGTGAGTGTTTGAGTTCTTCTTGATTTATTTGCTCTCTCTTAGACAATTACACATCTGTCGAAAAATGAGTTTGTGTTAATGATGCTACTGTGTAATGCAGTTTCTCCTATATGCTATGCTCATCTAGCAGCGAATCAGATCGGTCAGTTCATGAATTTTGATGACTTCTCTAATACTTCTTCGAGCCAAGGTGGTGTCACTTCATCGAGCCAACTTGAACAAAGTAGGTGAGAATTAATCTTTGAAACATAAACCATTAAATATGTAAAGGGTTTTAAATACTTATTTAAGTCTATTAGTTTTAAGTTCGGAGCTAAATAAGCCATTATAGTCAAAATATGACCTATAATGAAAGTTTTTAAAACAAAGTTGTCATAAATAATGGTCTTACTAGTATATTGCTTGAAAACAAGCTATAATGAAATTGTGTTGTTAAAGAAATTAGGCAACATACTCTGCCAACTTGGCTTAAGATTGTACTATTAGCTGAAAATTAAAGCTTAATACGAAAAACATTAATGGTCGTGATATTTGATACGGGGTACTCCATACTTGATTACAATAATGATTTTAGCAATTGAATTGATGTCTCTGCTAGGGAAAGGGAAGATTCTAAACATGAAAAGACTTTAAAATACTCATTTAAGTTCATTAGTTGAAAGTTGGGGCCGAAATAACCATTTTAGTCAAAATGTGACCGATAATGAACTAACGAGGCTTAAATGTGCATAACATCACCAAAATGGGTGAGAATGAGTCTTTGAAACATAAAACTAAGTGTATCAAATATGGAAAGACTTTAAAATACACATTTAAGTTCATTAGTTCAAAGTTGGGACCGAAATAAGCCATTTTAGTCAAAATGTGACTGATAATGATCAAACGAGTCTTAAATGTGCATAACTTCACCAAAATGGGTGAGAATGAGTCTTTGAAACATAAAAATAAGTGTATCAAACATGGAAAGAATTCAAAATACTTATTTAAGTTCATTAGTTGAAAGTTGGGACCGAAATTAGCCATTTTAGTCAAAATGTGACCGATAATGAACTAACGAGGCTTAAATGTGCATAACTTCACCAAAATGGGTGAGAATGAGTCTTGGAAACATAAAAATAAGTGTATTAAACATTGAAAGACTTTAAAATACTCATTTAAGTTCATTAGTTGAAAGTTGAGACCGAAATAAGCTATTTTAGTCAAAATGTGACCGATAATGAACTACCGAGGCTTAAATGTGCATAACTTCACCAAAATGGGTGAGAATGAATATTTTGAAACATAAAACTAAGTGTGTTAAACATGGAAGGACTTTAAAATACTCATTTAAGTTCATTAGATGAAAGTTGGGACCGAAATTAACCAATTTTATTATTATACGGTTCATTATTTGTTTGTTATGAACAAATTAAGTCTTAATTTATTGTACATTTCAATATTTATAATATAACTAAAGTGTATATATATTTTTTTATGGTCGATCTTTTCAAGGTATTCACTAATCCGAGGGAGCGACCTTTCACCTTTGAGGAGATAGATGAAGTTCGGGAAATATTGGAAACTTCATTATCAGTGATTGTCTTTGATATTTTCTTGTACTGAAACATAAATTATAGATGCTAGTTTTTTCATATGATTGTAATGTAATCGACTTTTATATTTACAATTATATACTATTTGATTTAATTATCTATATAATTGGATACTTTTTCTGTGACGTATGGAGGTTAATCAGTGGCATGGTCCAATTGGAATATGTAGCAGGTAAATCGGTTATACAACAAAACTTGATCAAGTGCGGCTCATTTATAGGCCAAGTGCGGCTCATTTATAGGCCAAGTGCGACTCATTTTTATGCTTGTGCTGCCCATTTCTATGTCAAGTGCGGGCTCATTTTCAAATTTGGCAGCACCAAATATGTCAAGTGCGGGCTCATTTTCAAAATTGGCAGCACTAAATATATCAAGTGCGGGCTCATATTCTAAAATTGGCAGCACAAAATATGTCAAGTGCGGGCTCATTTTCCAAATTGGCAGCACTTGAAACATCAAGTGCTGCCAATATTTTGGCAGCACTTGAGAAACATCAAGTGCGGGCAGGCCATGTGCTGCACATGTAAAAGCCCGCACTAAACCCCTTAAAATGAGCCCGCACTTGAGGTTTTTTCTTCTAGTGTTTTGAAAATGAAAGTTATCAATTGATGCCTTCGCAAAGAATAAAGCGTCGTCCGCGAAAAATAGGTGACTGATCATGGGAGCACTCCTCCCTGCTTTGAGACCATGGAACTTCTTTTGTTGTGGCATTGAAGTTAGTTTTGTTCCTAGTACTTCCATACATAGAATAAATAGGTACGCAGAAAGAGGGTCCCCCTGTCGTAGACCTACTTTTGGGCATATTTTCTCCGTCGGCTCCCCATTGACTAGGACCGAGTAGGTAACTGTCGACACACATTGCATCACCCAATGTACTCATTGTACCGGGAAATTCATCTCCTCAAGCACCTTCTGTAGGAAGCCCCACCTAATTCTGTCATATGCTTTGTTTAGGTCTACCTTGAAGATAGCCCCCAAAGCCGATCCATTCTTCTTCTTAAGTGAGTGCGTCCTTTCGTGACCAATCAGGAAACTATCAGACATCTGCCCCCCCCCCCCCCCCGGAACAAACGCATTCTGACTTCCTCCCACTAAGTCTTCAATCACTTTCCGCAACCTTCGAACCATACATTTTGAAATTACTTTGTAGGAGGTATTACACAAACTAATGGGCCTAAACCCGGACACGGATTCAGGCCTCCACTTTGGGGATAACAGAGATAAATGTCTCATTCATTTCTTTAAGCATAAACCCTCCCACGAAGAAACTCGACACTGCTTCCACAACATGATCTTGAACAAGGTCCCATTTGGTATGATAGAACCCTGGCGCTACTCCATCTGGACCCAGTGATTTAAAGGGCTTCATGCTATAGACCGCAGCTTTGATTTCCTGCAAAGAAAAGGGTGCATTTAAAATATTCAGGTGGTTAGTGTTTAGCATTTTAAGCGTCGGATTCCAAGCATCCCACTGAGGGCCTAACAACTCTTGAGCCACCGAGGGAACAAAAAGGTCTTGGTAGAACCGATAAAATTTTGCCTTAATGTGAGTTGGATCAAAAAGCCAATCTACTCCAGCACCTTTGATTGCCTTGATGACATTCCTGCTTCTTCTAACTTTGGCACACTGACAGGCTAAAGTCGTATCACCTTATCAAAAATAAACCTAAGTCCACTAGCTAGGTAGCAAGGGAAGTCAGGATCGAATCCACAGGAAAACAATGTTCTTTCTACTATTAATCAACTAAACTAGACTATTGGGAACAAGAGTTTGTTTGATGGTTTGCTAAGACTACTGCGATAATTAAACAATTAAGAATTCAGGAATTAAAGAATCTAGGGCATAGGTTCACCAACAAATAACAATCCAGGACAATTAACAATCACGATAATCAACAAAGTAATTAATTAGACTAGCATGCTCTCTCGAATCGATACTAATCATAGACTTAGAATTAACGGGCTCTCGCTACGTATTAACTCTAATTCCACCTATTGACACAAGCCTAAACATCAAATTGCATCTCTCGAATCTTAACTTGATATTGCATAACTACCACAATTAAACCTGCGCAAATCTAATTGTATAGTGAAATAAACCAATCAATAGGAATTAATTACAATGCCAACAATCACAATTATTCAATATCCCTTCATGTTATTCAAGGATCCCCAAACCCTAGAAAATAAATTACTCAAGCATAATAACAAATAACAAAGTAATCAACATAATGGAAAACATGATCAAAAGTAATTAATAAAGCAAAATAGAAAGCAATACCTAAATGTAGAACAAAAAGATGAACTAAAAATTGGAGCTTTGATTGAAACTAAAAATAAGTGCTTGGAACAAATTTGAGAGAAAACTAGATTAAGAGAAAATAAACTAAGGGTCTCATACTACAAAATAAGATGTCTCTAAAAATATAAGGGGCTAGTATCTATAGTTTGCCCAAAATACAAGCCAAAAATCGGAAATAAACACGCGCATAAGTGCAGGAGGTTGGCGTCGCCCGATCGGGCGAAAGGCTGCCCGATCGGGCATTCTGCTCGACAAACAAGGTTGATCGGGCGAAAGTCCGCCCGATCGGGCGGTTACAAAATGCCCAGAACAGCGCCCAGAATGACCGCCCGATCCGGATCGGGCGAAGTCCGCCCGATCGGGCGCGTGTTGAAGCTGCACGATCCTCTATCTTCAAAACGCCATATCTCCTTCGTTATTCGTCGGAATTAGGCGAGTGACCACTTGTTGGAAAGATATTGAAGTCTAGAATCCAACCCAATTGGAATTACTTCATTTGGAGTTGTATAACTTGAGTTATGATTAAAACAATGGACTATACTCATTTTTCTACTTCTTTCGTTATTCGCTTTGCTTCAAAACTCTTTCAACTTAACGTTTGTGCTCTCGAAAGTACATAATCTCTTGTATTGATTCAAATGAGTATGAAATGCATAAAAATATGGTAATTCCTACAATGATGAACCTGAAACTACAAACACACTACAAGGAGCACATTAGTACTAAAAATCGCTCCGAATAGCTTATTTGAGATAAAAAAGTATTAAGGGACGGGGATAAAAGCACTATAAAATATGAACAATATGACACACTTATAGAAAAAAGATGTCCCTTGATCACCAAAACATAGTACAAACCATTCGATTCATTAGTCACATCACACAGTACATAGTTGACATCTTTGAAAAGAACAACAACACTAATACTATTACTAGGCGATCAACCCATAAAGAGACCCCCACTACTCCCTAGTCCCTACACTATCCAGTATCCACCCCCGTACACGGTACACCCAATGAATCCCATATTATGAAAACAAGGTTGTAGACTAGAGACACTACATTTAGTCTCCATTAAGAATATTACATCAATACTACTAGTACTAAGTTACTAACTAACCATCTTAGAAACTAGAAAGGGAATTGTAGAGCGGTTAGATGATTTCATTCTCCTACAATTCTACGATAGTAGCTTCATATTGACCTCCTCGTCATCACTCTCGCCTGAGAACATAAAATCTGCTAGCATGTCTTCTATCTCAAGAGTCAAGACCATAAAAAAAATTCTGTACTTTGCGCCTTTCTTTCTCAAGCTCGCTTCCCACGAACTGCTCTCTCCTTTGTTTCCCTGACTTAATCTAGCCACCCTAGCTCTTTTCTCCTTGATCACCTTTGCTTTCCCTTTCTTCATCCTGAGTCCTGACACACTTGGTCTCCTTTACACACCTTCCCCAGGAAAAACACCCCATCTCCCCTAGTTTCCCCTCTGATTCTGACAGTTGCGACTCTGCTGACTCAAACTCTTCCTCACTTGTTACCATATGGGAAGTGGTGTGGATGAACGGGAAGGATTGGGATGATTCCTCAGAGGATGACGTCAGTCACGATTGCTTTTCCCTTATCCAGTGGGAGTGGGAGTGGGTCTATTTGTTGGTAGGCTTGGCTCAAATGGGTCTTGAATTTCAAAGTCAGTATTAGAATAATTTATAACACGTTCTTGTCATCTTTATAAAATTTATACTACAAAGATTACATTTAAACAAGCTAGGCCGCAACTACACTTTTCATTATTACTTTGCCAACTTTGACTATTGAAATTTGAAACAAGTATACGTGCTACAAATCCACTTATTCGCAAATACCATACTCAGTTTTACTAATTTTTAGGTGAGTAAGTTATTTATTAATTTAGTCTGACTAAATACCAACCATAATAATACTACTACGTATCTACTCCGTATTTTAAAAGTCGATTGAATATGGCCTTATTTTGACTTGAACGAGCATACATTTTTATTTATAACACAAGCTAGATACACAACATCCATCGTAACTTTTTATAGACTTCAATCACATACAAGTCGAATATGGAGTATCATAACCCTGAAATAATATTTCTACGTACATTCGATTATACTTTTTTTTTTCATGCTACAACCAAGCTTTTTTATTTATCCATATGCTTGTACCTTTTGAGCACGAGTGAAAGAAACAATATTAGTTGTATTTTAATGTTGTACGTTGAAGACTTGAAGGTCCTCGATCAAATCTTAATGTCTTGATCTCACATACTTGTAGAGAAATATATTTGACATCAATTCTCGATTAGATAGGAAAACATAAACTCTTTTCATTAAAAACTTTGGAATCAAGACTCTGGTTTTAAGAAAAATAAAGAAGCATTAAAAAAAATTTAACATTCCCACCATATTGTTCGAGCATATAACATGAAGACCAATTAGTTGGAACTGCATCTGTTTGTTTGTTAGTGCAGTGAAAATCATGTTAGTTCCTCCAGGTTTCCCTAAAATGGGGGGACATCTTCCTATATTCCCTCAGTTCTCTGTCTTTCTAGATCACACATAAATCAATTGATGAAGAATAGAGACACATCACCCACATGTGTGTCCTTACAATTTTTTGACTAGGATTTTTACTCAACCTCATACATCATACATCCCTTTCGTCTAATCATTATTGAATTTAAATTATTTTTATTTAAGTATAACTTATTTTCATTGATTATACTCCCTAGGCCGTAGTTTGTGTTTACGATGCTCTTGTTCTTCTAAGTTTAATTTGGCTGAACTGAATTCAATGAAACCGAAACAAAGAATAAAAGAATAGGTCTAAGTACATGTCAACTAGTATAGTTGGTAAAGTATTAAGGGGTGATATAAAAGACCCGTGATCAAATCCCATTTAAATGTAAGTTTTATAGGTAAAGAGGGTAGCCCTAAGCTCTTATGTAGGGTCAAAGTATTAGAGAGAAAGTATATCTAAACTAATAATAATAATAATAATAATAATAATAATAATAATAATAATAATAATAAAAATGTGATTGTGATTAGTAGTTGATGTATTTTTTTTCACTCCCATGTGACCTATACGTGTGTAGCTATGATCCATTTGAGATCCAACAACCTCTTTTTTTCTAACATGCTCAACCATCAATAATTTGCAATTGATTTTGATGAATTTTATATCTTTGAAGAGGTATGTGAGGGAGAAATTTCTGTGTATCGTTCTTTGTGGTCTACGATCTTGTTTGACAATTACGGAGTAGTTATTAGATGGTTTGACTAACCGTGGTTTCATAGTTTGACTAATTGGTAGAATTAGTTGTTTGGTAACTTAGTTATCAGCCGTTTTCTAATTTGTAAAATGATCTTTACGGACATTGGCAATAACCTGAATTATGTAGAAGACTATAGAAACTTGTAGAAGCAAGCATAGAACTAATCCTACAAAGCTAGAGATATGGAGTAGAATTGCGTACTAAATGCTCCGATTGATCAGTTCATGGATAAACAGCCACACATTCACATATATGCCACATTTCTCTAACCAATTTCATTGGATCCCTTAGCTTAATTGAATGATAACTCACTAATCAAATTTAGTCCACAACTCAACATACCTAACAAAATGGCCCCAGCCCATTTGTATCACAATGGTGATTACCCAAAATATTTAGTTAAGTCTTCATGTATATGTATGGCACAAAAGAATGCCATCAAGGCCACATCGATCCATTTAGAACCTATAACGTTGTTCTGATAATGACTTAATCTAATTTTGAAACGGAGGGAGTAATGTACGACTTCGCCCATATAAATACAAACTCGATACTTACCTCCCTTCCGCAACATATGCAAAATCACAAGGCCAACCATCCCTCACTCACTGCCTAGTTGTCTCCTTTACTCAACAATTTCCCTTAGATTTTCCAATTTCTACTCTCTCTTCAATTGTCTTCTTCTTCCAAGATTTCCAACACGAATCTTTTGCTACTAGGACAGCACA
This sequence comes from Spinacia oleracea, assembly GCF_020520425.1. NCBI lineage: Eukaryota > Viridiplantae > Streptophyta > Magnoliopsida > Caryophyllales > Amaranthaceae > Spinacia > Spinacia oleracea. Next base: position 130,561,098 of record NC_079492.1, on the reverse strand, counting down.
GATAGATCTCCTTTCTGCTGTCCAGTTGACCCCCAAAAGAAATATAAAAAAAATTAATCATTTGATTAATTATTTCACAAGTTTAGGAGTATAAAAGGCACATTCATATCATAGCCATGCAGGTGAGCTTTGTAGTATTTTTATCATCCCATCAAAATTAAATATCCTTTTTTTTCTTTTGTGACACGATTGTAATTACTGCTAACACAATAATTAGGCTTCTAATTATCACAATAAACAGGTTCTTCATTGGCTGTTCAAGGTAGCCCATTTTTGTCTAGGACACTTGATCAGAAAAGAGTAAGCAGCCGGCCACAACTACAACAGCATTATATTATTTCAATGAAGATGATAAAGGAAGATCTAATTCGCGGTCTAGGGAAAAACAGTCATAAGGCAGATTTAAATGCTCATGTTGGAAATAAGGTCTTGCCAATTACTGATTCAACAACAACAACAAGCAATGCAGATGATCAGCAGGAATGCAGACTGTCAGATCAGAAGAAAGACAGATCAAACAAAGGTGAAAGTAATAAAAACAAGACACTTTCAAGGATGAAGGAACTCTTGAGATGGGCTGCTGCTGCTAAATCTGAAAAAGGAGGCAAATTTGGAAGAAAGGTACCATACTGACACTGTCTAGATTTAGTTGTCACGTTATCAGTTCAAGTTACACTATATCGAGTTGTGCCTAATTCCTCTTCATTTTTATGGATTTTAAAGATGATGCACTTCAGGAATAAATCAGCAACAGTGAAGTCAACAACAGGTTTTGAAGATGAAACAACAAATGAATCTCCAAAGATAAGCTTAAGATGGGAAGTAGAGAGTTGTTCGACAACATGCTCTGCAGCTTCAGCTCCTCCTTCAATCAAGTATGATGAATGTTCTCGTAGGAATGGGAGTTGGATCACAACAGATGATGAATGTAAGCTCTATTAACCTCAATTGTCAAAACTAAGAATACAGTAAACCTATATCTGAAATCTGAAATAAATTGACAACGTTTAAGAGTACATATGTCTTTTTGTCAGACGGTTCTGATCAATTGATCAATGTTATGGTAAAACTAGTTGGTTTTTTTTACATGTGTTACTTCTGACACTTGGTCAACGGGCGGTGTTTGGTGTCCGAACCTCCGATCCTTTGACACTACATGACATCTAAATATGCAGTGGTCTTATATTATATTTATTACGGAGTATATGTAGAGTGTTAGATGAGTGTTGGATCCTCCGATCCCTTGTCGAACACGATACGTAAATAAGAGTCTGACCAACATAATTTTTTACTTTTTTTTGTCTTTATTTTTATTTAACTAATACTTGATCCTGCGAATATGAACATGTCGGATATTCTTTTATATGAATTTGCTTTGTGGGATACGTAAATTTTTAAAAGTGAAAAACGACAACTAATTAAAAGGTTAAAAGTTTGATTCTTAACTCATTTGTTTTATATCATCCTAATACAATCGAGTCCGAATCCTCTAGAGTTTTAATAAAACTCTACAAGGTAGAATTGTATCTAAACTATGCATTTTAAAACCAATGGTTCATATTGATGAGAAAAAATAGGGGGAATACAATCGAGTCCGGATCCTCTAGAGTTTTAATAAAACTCTACACGGTAGAATTGTATCTAAACCATGCATTTTAAAACCAATGGCTCATATTGATGAGAAAAAATAGGGGGAATTTTGGAAAGATAATATATTAACCATTGATTTTCATTTAATGGTTGATATGTTCAAACTCTATCTTGTAGAGTTATTTTATAGAGTTATTTTAGAACTCTAGAGGATCCAAAATCAATAAAATCAGGGTAAAACAAGAAGATTACGCTAACATGTGCTCTTTTTTTCCTTGGACAGTTGTGGTGCTAGAGCTATGAAGAGCGGATAAAGAGAACATCCATTAGCTTAAATACGCGGTTATTACGTGATTAAAATGTATTTATTTTTCGTTCGTACTAATTTTTGTTAAGTTTTGGTAGATGGGTGATGTACATTTTCAATTGTCTATATATTGAAGACAAAATTTCACCCCAAAGATTAATGGAGAGGGCTTTAATGCACACAACTTACATCTTTTATGGCCTAACACGTACAACTTCTTCTCTCTTATGATCACAACTAACTTGGTTGATTAAAATGTAGAAAGGTGCATGGTAATCAAAACCTGAACGAGATTAAATGCCAGTCTACATCATTTATCATTTATGGCTCTCGCTCCATACACACAAAAAAATTATAGCTCTGGACATAATGTTAAGCAAATGAGAATTCACATGTTACGAATAGTACTAATATACTTTGTATATTAGTCCTAGAAACGCATTAAAGTTGAACTTAATGAAATATTCATATCATGTCGATTTCAAATCACCTTATTATTACACAACAAGGCACACTACAAAAAAAATCATTTTATATTTCGTCTCTAAATAGTCCAAATTCGTCTCAAAATGATGATTAGAGACGGATTTGAGACCGAAATGGGGCGTCTCAAAAAATTTGAGACGGAATTTTGGCAAGTCCATTACAAATTTGAGACGAAAATTTTGAAACTCTATATACAATCCCATCTCAATTTTAATTTAGAGACGAAATTTTAGTAATCCGTCTCAAGTTTGAGATGCTTATAGTTTCCGTCTCAAATTCCGTCTCTAATAAACCATAATTTTGTAGTGGCAATACAATTATGATCGAACAAGTTCGGTCAAAGCTTGAATGAGGCTGGAAAGTATCGTCATGAGTTTTTAAAATCATTTAATTTATTTGGAGTCTAAATCTTCTGTCACACAATTTGGAGTCTAAAAGTTGGAACTGTCACTTCATTCTATTGGTTGATATTAATATAATATTTAGATATGAAATAAAGTGGTTGACTTCATTTTAGACGGAAAACCTATCATTTCTAATTTTCTTACACCAATCAAATTAATTACTCCGTAGTAAAGATGAATGATTGAGATGTTGGATGGAAGTATTCGCCTTTACTCAATTCATGCAGGTCAAAGAAGGGTTTTGCAGTCGAATTAGAATTATGTTTCAAGTCGCTAATACTTTTAAGTTTTAATCAACTTTACCATTTGTAGTGAGTGATTATACTTGTACGCTAGTAAAGTTGTAAAGATAACATTGGGTCAGCAATTCAATAAGGGAAAAAACACAACACTTTGTCTGTCGGGTTGTAAGCTATGATATGCCGTATACTAGTATTTGTTGGGAGAGGGCAACAACGTCCATCACTATCTAAGAATAAGATAGACACAACTAAACAAGCTAGATAAAATAACTAATTAAAATTTAGCTTAAAGGTGTAGCCAGAGTCATTTGAAAAACTCGATCGACACATCAAGACTCGTGATTAGTTGGCCACTAAACCGTGCCATAGTTCTAAATCATACAGGTTTGACATGAGATACAACGTAACGAATATAATCTTGGAAAAACTACATTACCAGTTTCAACTATGAGTGATCTTTTTTAAAGATAAATACAGGCTTAGAAGATCTCTAAGTAGTCTGTTGCTACATCACTAAAAGATAAATACTGTAACATTTTTATATAATTGTAAGCTAATTTCATAGTTTAAAGATTTATTTACGCTCATGAATCTACCTAACAACCCCAAATCCCACCCCCTTCCCCTAACGTTTACTGCCTTACTTCCCCTATTGCATGGCCGGCTATTGTTCTGTGCATCCAGCCCAACATCACAGGGCCTCCGATTTATTTGGGGCCCCCAAATCTGAACTGAAACTGCAACTCTATATATAAAACATTCAGCGTCTAGTATAGTCATAAATAAACTATAGCTCAGTTGGTCATTTGAAAGGAAAATGTATATCCTTTGTTTCAAATCTGAAAAGGTACAGGGTTTGATTCCCAAAACCTGATTTTTTTTTTAATCTTTTGTGCTTCATTATTTATGTTTTGTGAAGTAAAAAACAACATTGATGCATGTAGAAAATCTGAAAATGTGTACACATATATACACGTACAAGATTTCTTAGATTATTTAATGTACCCTTTTTTTCCCCAACTTTAGTAAATTTGTGATTAATGCATTTTATGGTGGATGTACTTGTGGTAAATGTATAATTTCTTAGATAACGGAAGCATACTTTGACTTTAGAAAGTAGCATATTTTATGAATTTTAAAAATTTGTCAAAGGTGCATTATATAGAGCACAGGGCCTCCAAATTGTTTAAGACGGCCTTGCCTTATTGTAGTTGTATTATTTGAGTTGATGTAAATTAGCTTATGTTTGTGTGATGAGGATCGGAAAATTTTTACGTTGACATGGTAATTTATAGTGATAAAATTAACTAATTGATGTGTGGCTTTTGAAGGCTTCAGTTGGGGATTTTGATCAAATGTGCAGAGAAAGCTCGAACTTTAGTTACTAAGCTTCCAGGTATTACATTATGTTGTATTCTAAGATGAATAAACAACATGAATCCAGGAACATTATTATATGTGACAGATAAGGTTTGTTTTCTTTTGAAGCCATTCTTCCTCTATGAATAAAAAAGAACAAAAAATTTCACTTTTTTAGCTTATACCCACTCTCCTTCTATTGATAGCATTGCTTTCACTGCATGATTCACAACAATGAACCATAATAAAGGTTAGAGGGCTGAAAGGAGTCCCCAATCTTAATGGTGGGACTATGAAATCATTTTGCTATATCACTAATATGTATATTTTAAGAACAATATTTATAAATGTTCTAAAAATAAAATGAATCGGATAGGCTAACAGATATTAGATTAACCAGCTTAAACACTGGCTGGCATCGTAATAATTAGGGATGTACGTAATATTTGAGATATGATATGAGGTTAGCCAGTTTAAGTTCTGGTTGATCAACATGATATTTAGGGATGTAGTTGATATATGATTCTATAGCTTTTCAAAAGTTTCAAGTTTAAGGTTTTCAACTGTTAACTGTGTGTCTGTGTGTAGTGTTTTAGCAAGCAATTTTGTATGATTTTGATTATGTTTGATTTCATATAGGGATGGTGGAGGCTCTGGCTGCAAAAAAAAACCCAAAATTTGGAGGAAGAAAGAGGTCTCGAGTTCCTATATGATTGGTGTAAGTATATATAGTTCTGCAGAGGAAGTCTTAATTGTATTAAATGTCGACCAATTATGTTGGTTTAAGCGACGTAGTCGATATTGAACAAGTGAACAACTACTGAGTAAAATAGGTTTATTATGTGTAACTAGCTTTTGAGCCCGTTCATAGAACGGGCAGTTGTATAGTGGTTTTTCATATGTCTTTTGAAGTTTTAATTAGTGAATACTTGTGATTTTTGGTAATATATGAATTAAATAGAGGTGTAATTTGAAGGTTGAAAAAATATAAAAATTATATGTTGAATGAATATTGGATGTTAAAGGGGTAGAGTGGAAGAGACTAATGAGTATATTAGACTATTAATAACTTGATGTTGAATAAGGAAAATGAAGTGGAAGAGGCATTAGAAGTTGTAAATCATAGAAACAATAAAGAAAAATTAGAAGAAAAAAAAAACAAAAACAAAATGATGGATGAAAGGAGAGATGCCACATGACTTCTAATAATGAGATGACACATGGCTTCAAATAATCTATGGTGTTTTTTTAAATACTAGGTATAGATCTTTCAATTTTAATATATCGATGTATTGAACATAATCGATAATGAACAAGTGAACAACTACTGAGTAAAACTCCAAAAAAGATTAATTGCCGCATGAGTAAGAAATAAATTTTGGTAGAACGCTAGCTAATATGCACGGTTTTACCCCATAATAAAAGTAACAAATTATTCATTTCCTCTTTTACTATTAACATGTGCATCGGCTTAATTCTAGTTTCCCATAATTAACCCCTAACTGCTGTACCCGGGTACAGCCAGCTCTGCTTGTACCCCCAAAAAACGACGCACCTATATTGTTTGTTCTTTCTTGTCGACTGTTTGTTCTTTCTTGTTGTACTGTTTGTTCTTTCTTGTTGTACTGTTTGTTCTTTCTTTTTGTACTGTTTGTTCTTTCTTGTTGTACTGTTTGTTTTTTCATGTTGTTTTTTAAATTTATCATCAATTTTTCATAATTGTTGTATTTTTTGTTCTTTCTTCTGTAATTTTATGTTCTTTTTTATATTGTTTGTTCTTTCTTGTTTATTTGTTTGTTTATAATAATCATATGGTTAATGTTCATAATGAAATTAAACTCTTCATTAATCTTTTATGTTTTTACAAACGCTAGTATTGTTTATTCTTTCTTTTTGTATTGTTTGTTATTTCTTGTTGTACTGTTTGTTCTTTCATGTTGTTTTTTAAATTCATTCATCAAACTTATTGTTGTATTGTTGGTTCTTTTTTCTTGAATTCTATGTTATTTTTTATATTGTTTGTTTTTTCTTGTTTATTTGTTTGTTTATAATAATCATATGGTTAATGTTCATAATGAAATTAAACTCTTCATTGATCTTTTATGTTTTTACAAGTGCTAGTATTTTTTATTCTTTCTTTTTGATTGTTTGTTCTTTCTTGTTGTACTGTTTGTTCTTTCATGTTGTTTATTTAAATTCATCATAAAATTGTTCATAATTGTTGTATGGTTTGTTCTTTCTTCTGGAATTTTATGTTCTTTTTTATATTGTTTGTTCCTTGTTTATCTTTTGTTCATAATAATCATCTGGTTAATGTTCATAATGAAATTGCATGTTCATATTTTTTATTTTATTTGTTCATACCTTTTGTATTCTTTGTTCGTTATTGTTCTATTAAATCCATTTATGTAAACAATACCAGATTGACACCGGAAGAATTTGAAGGAATTATCAATATTTTCAATTGCGGCCATTTCCTTTTGTAGTCTTTCATCCTATAGAATAATAGAGTTGGTTGTTCACAAGAAAAATGTAGATAATCTGCAAGTCTCTTCTCTTAGAAGTTGTTTGGTTTGCCGACTGATCCTGACTTTAGACCATTATAATTTTTTTTGATCAATGTAGAGAAGGTGCAAAACAGATAACTTATGAACCATAACACAAAGTTTCTACACCTTAATCTTAATCACTACTACAAATAAAGGTAATGCCTAATTGTTCAGAAATGAAATAATGCCAATCTTCCTGAGTTAATGACTAAGATGAACAAGCTCAGAAGCATCAATGTGTAGAACCAACAATCGGAAAAATTCAAAATCTAACGGTGTTCTATAAGGATTTTATTTCGAGATGATGTAAACATATGTGCAAAGTAATAACATCGTAATGCAATAACTAAGTTCATTTAAAAATTAGTAAATACTCATTTTACAATCAGTAGATAAATGCATTTCTAAATTGGTTGAATAAATGAGGATTGTCAAATAATTAGATAAACTTTCATATTCGAATGAGTAGATAAATGTTCATTTACAAATAAATAAATAAATGTTCATTTCCGAAATAGTAAATGTTCATTTCCAAATAAATAAATAAATGTTCATTTGCGAAATAGTAAATGTTAATTTTCATACCAGTATATTACGGAGTAATGTTCATCTTAAACATCATAAAACGACGTCGTTTTGGATGGGGGTACAACCAACTCTGACTGTACCCGGATACAGCCAAAAATTTGCGTCCCATAATCTTTAAGAGTTTAGACTATGAAATACGAGTGCTTGGCAAGCCCAAGTCCATATGAAACCTATAGTTTCGGCCCAACTCCAACCAGTAACATAATCTATTAACTTCGGAAAAAAAAACAAAAAACTTCAACGAAAACATTGAACTAAATCATGGGCCATGCATCACTTAATCAATCTACGCTGTTCAATCATCCACGTAACCACGACTTTCTCTTTTGTAATCTGTACCACGTTGTACTTCATAAATTCCCTTTCCGTTTTCGTGAAATCGCGATAATTAAGAGAAAAAAAAAAAAAAAAAATCTGACCATTTGGGCTTCAGATTGAAGGTTTTAGCCTCTTTTTAGGGTTATTATTTTCAGGGTTTTAGGGTTCATCTTTCTCTCTCTTCTCAATCGCTCTCTCTTTGCCAAATCCTCTTTCCTCAATCGTCATCAACCATGGACAAATACACCAGAGTTGAGAAGCCTAAGCCTGAAATCCCGATTAACGAGAATGAAATTCGCATCACTACTCAAGGTCTTATTCGCAATTACATCAGCTATGCCACCACTCTTCTTCAGGTCCGACATTCATTTTTCTGTTTCGTCTTCGTCGATTCAGTTTTCCATTGCTGTTTTTTTGTGGCTTTTTCACCGATTATTTGCTGTTATTCGACAATTTTCAAGCGTTTATCTGGTTGTAAATTTGAAATGATGGATAATACTCGCTGATCGGAGGACAATGCTGGGATTTTTGTAATTTTGTATTGATTAATTGTGTAAATATTTGTTTTTGTTGATGCATTTTTGGGATGATGATTGAAATGGATTCATGTAAATGTAATGAGAATCCAGCGACTTCCAGTTGCTCTCAATCTCAATTAACTGAGTTGATGCGTCATTATGTGTAGGACGAGCGCGTGCCACTGCTCGGTTGTTAAGAATTTTTCTTTGAGAGTGAGAGTGAGGTGGATATGAACTGATAATAAAATGTCGAGAGATTCTTATGAATAATGTGGTTTCAGATGTTTTATTAGTATGATTTCTGTCTCGGTTTGATGCCTCAATGCTGTCATTAGGTTGGAGAGCCACATAGCTGCGCTTCGTAGAATGAAGATTATGAGTAACTCACGCTAGTGATAGGAATTTGTCTATGAAAAGTTATATTAGTGAGAATGGGGTGTAGTGTTGATCATGCATTTGGCTATTTGTTGGTTGGAGGTTATATTGGTGTAATGTGTATCCTGTCACTTGTTGAAAGATAGAAATGTATCGTCTTGAAGTAGATTCTGATGGAGAGCGTCAAGCTATAATGTGCCAAATTTCAAAGATATGCTCATAGTTTCCTTCTCGGTCTGTTCTAGAATGGTAAAGTCCCTTAGGAGTTAGGGCTTTTGTCACTCTGTTGCGTTAATAGTTGTTCGTTTAACTTACTGTTGGGTGAAGACTCGCAGCTTGCATATCGGCAGTGTTCTATTTGCTGATATTCCAAATCTACAGATTTGCATGTTCACTTCCATTTATGTGATAAACAGGGCCTAATATTGTCTTTAGGTTGTCTCTTAATTTTGGTTCATTGTTTAGGAGCGTTTTTGGGAATTTTATTTCGAATCATATTTATAGTTTAGGTTCGTATACGAGATGATGTTCTAAGGACCTTTTGTCTTTTCTTTTTTTTGATGCAAAGCTAGGAATACATAAAATAAAGTGATCTAACTGATCAAGAATTTACACTTAAACAACAGTCATGGAGGACGCTCCTCCAGAACAATGGCCATTACAGACACATCTGGACTTTTAATTAACAAAAGAGGGTTCAAACAAGGACCTTTTGTCTTTGTTGTGGTAAGAATTTGTTTTAGGGTAGGAACTACAGGACCATTATGGCTACCTCTAGGCAGTTAGTGCACTCTCAAACTAAGATCAGGGACTTACGTATGAAAGTTGATAACATATTGGGTCATTGGGTCAATATGACTCTGATTAATATTAGGAAAGATGACTTGGATATATGTTTTCACTTGGTTGATTTGGGGCACAATTCCAGGGTTACATGATTTGTGACTATCATAAATCACGATTCCAACTGCGTGTTTCAGGCAAATAGTTTGCATTATTGTAAATCTGAGTTGATGGTTGAGTGGATTTTTTCATCAAGGAACTATTGTTGGTGGAGCTGCTGAGAATCCTTGGTACTTTTACTCATTTGTTCCTTTATCGTCTTTTTCTTAAAAAATGGAACTTTGAGGAATATATATGAATAAAGTATGGTTCAGTTATTTCAGAAACGTGCATGGTTCTTTGAATGTGGTTGATTTAGTGCAATTGCATTTGATTCGAACAACCCTCTATCGCATAAACAGTATCAACCTTTTATCTCATTATGCTGGAGAGAGCACTTTTTGTTTGATTGGAATTGCTGCAATTGATGATTCCTTATTTCCCTTGGTATCATTGTTATACATGTAGACTACTGTTTTTTGTTGCTCTTCCTTGACGCTCTTCTGTAGTTGTCCCGGTCTATTGGTCTTCTACATTTGTGATATGAATGTTCACCTTATTTATGCGTTGTTCTTGTTGAGTTCATATGAGTGTTGATAAGAAATTGTATGATAATCGGTCCTGTGCTCAAATCATATTAATCCCTTTAAAAACTCTGTAGGAGAAGAATGCCAAAGAAATTGTTTTAAAAGCAATGGGGCAGGCAATTAGCAAAACTGTGGCTATTTCAGAGATAATAAAGGTTAGTTGTTTTCTTCTAACCTACAGTTTGACTTGTGAAGGTGATCATATGTTTTGAATAGATTTACTAAGTTGTTTTCTATTACAGAAAAGAATCCCCAACTTGCACCAAGACATTGTCATCAGCTCCGTCAGTATCACAGATTTCTGGGAACCCATTGAAGAGGGTCTAGAACCGTAAGTTTTACTGCAGATCATGTACAAGTCATTGTTTAATGATGAAGTGCTACAATTACCTTTGCTTTTGGAATTCTGCAGTATGGAAACTATGCGTCAAGTATCAATGATCTCTATCACTCTATCAACTGAAGAGCTAAACAAGAACTCTCCAGGGTACTGTTCTCTGTTGCCTGTAAATTTTGTTATTGATGTTTGATTCCATAATACCTCTTCTGTACTTGGTTATTGTTCAATTTCTGAAAGCTGATCTTTTGTCTGTTTGGGGATGACAGTTTGATTGCGAATCCCAGGGACAGTGGAATGTCAAATAGTCGTGTGGTTTTCTTGTGTTGTTTATCATTGAATTGTATGCAACTTATATCCCCTTCTCCAGAGCCAAGTGCATGGTTTTACAATTAGATTTTAACTATTCTGATCAATTTAGATGTAGCGTAAGTTCACAACTTGCTATACAGACTCTGTATTTACTTGTATGCAGCTCAACCCATTTCGGCCAGAACTAGGGTGCTAGTTTTTCGAATTAAATTTTCATCTCCTGTGGTCAATGTAGGAGTTTAACAGAATCAGTGAGTTTTTTTGGGTAGATAAACCAGCATTGTATGTGTGAGTTTTTTATTGAGCTGTGGTGATGTTATTGAATTTAGTGCTTTTCTAACGCGTTAAATCTATGTTTCAGTGAAAAAAATTGTAGTGCCTGTCTGACATGGTTTGCATCAATTATATTCTTAATGGCTTGTATATATGTTTTGAAAGGTATCAAGCTCCATCCCAGAATGAGCAACCGAAACAGCAGAATTACTATCAGCAGCAGCAACTTCAACCTAGACAAGAACGTGGTGGTAAGAACTCCGCCCAACATACAAGTACTCTTCAGTTAATCGCTTCTTATCTGACATTCTTGGCCTTCTCTTGGTTAGAATCATATGGTCGCGGGCGTGGTAGAGGGAGAGGCCGAGGCCGAGGGCAGAACTGGGGAAGGGGCGGCTATGGTTCATATCAGGGTATAGACTCCAAAGCAGTACTGTTCTTTTAAGCATGATGCCATGACTCTGTCACAGTTTGTTAATTATTTTTTATTTCAATATTGATTGTAAGCAGATAATGGAGGTTACTCAAACTGGGGCAGAGGAGGTGGACGAGGTAGAGGCTGGGGGAGACATTATGGTTAGTATAACTTGTTTCTTTACTGTGAATCAGCTTACCATTTTGGCATCCCAAAATATCCAGTGCAGCAGTTGTCATGCTACCAATTACTTTTTAACCATTTCCACTTTTAAATCCATCAAATCCCATTATTGTTTGGTGATTGTGAGAGGGTTGTAATGCTGATGTGGTGCAACTGACCAACTGTTGTGTAGGAAATTTCCCATCTAATATGTGTATTTCCTGCAAAAATTTGTAAAATGTAAATGGAGCAAAGGTATTTAAGCAATGTGATTATCTTGTATGCTTGTAACTACATAACAGGCGCAAATGGAACTGCTAGTTAATTGATAAAAGATTTTTGAAATTGACTTGGTAAGGGGAATTTCTGCTTATTTATGCATATAGGATGTTGACTATTCTCAATGGTTTTGTCAACTTTTGTGGCAGAAGGTGACTATCAAGTAAGCCAAGACAACGGTTATCAAGTGAGAGGAGACAATGGCTATCAAGGAGCCCGGGATGGTGGATATCAAGGAGCTCGGGATGGTGGGTATCAAGGAGCCCGGGGCGGTGGGTATCAAGGAGGGCGGGGTGGTGGGTATCAAGGAAGGCGGGGCGGTGGTTATCAAGGAAGGCAGGGAGGTGATTATCAAGTAAGACAGGACAGTGGGTATCAAGGAAGACAGGACAGTGGGTATCAAGGAAGGCGAGACGGTGGGTATCAAGGAAACCAAGAAGGTGGATACCAAGGAAACCGAAACAGTGGATATCAAGGAAACCAAGAAGGTGGGTACCAAGGAAACCGGAACAGTGGATATCACGGAGATCGAGATGGTGGGTATTATGGTGATAGAGATGATGGGTATCGAGGTGGTCGAGGTGGGGGGCGAGGTTATGGTAGAGGCAGGGGCCGTAGTCGTGGTCGTGGTCGTGGTCGAATGGGAGGCCGCTCTCAAGGTGATACAAATGTTGATCAGGCTTAAAAGGGTTCCCTCCCTAATTTCCTGATCTTTTTTCTGAAATACTCGCTTTGGCTTGCATGTGCTGCGCTTTACTTTTTTCAGAACGAAAAGAAGAATGAAAACAAAAAAAAAGAAGTTGCCTTTGATGCATTGATAGTAATGGGTTAAGTGTTGTGGTGGGTAATGGCATAAGGTTTTGTCGATCTTTTTGCAACGCTATGATAAAAATGACTATTAGAAGAAGGCTTGGTTTTCTATATGCTGTTTTTTTAATCTTTTAGCCTAAAGCAGGTATCATCATCTCTGTAATCAATCAAACCTCAATCTGTAGTGTAATAGAAAATGCAATTTTTTTGTCCAGGTTCTCGTCTTTCATTTTCTTCAACCTTATTTTTCGGTTATTTCTATTTTTGAAGTCTGAAATTATTGTCTGGCCTGTGTATATTTTGTCCTACTGGATTATCATGGATCCATAAGTCATAACCGATAGTTCTGTCCTTATCTAATCTTGGGTGGGACTAAATGTTATGGATTTATACAGAGTTATTTAAGCTTGATGAATGTGGACTGCCTTCAGTCTAGATTTTGCAACCATTTTCTACGGAGTATATAAATACATTTTTTGGAAGGTCGAACAATCTGTTGTATAATCGTGTCCAGATTCAGTAGTTATTATGTAAGCTGCAACAGATCAAGCAGAAGCTACACATGCATGGATCGCATTTGCATGCCAAGCGGATGTCATTTTAGACTTAACCGACGAGCAATTCTTTTGTGGTGACTTTTATTAAAAAATTGTGTGACAATTTCTTTATAACATTTGGCCATTTTATGCTAGAATCATGGAATCGACAATATTACTCCATAATTCCATATCATTTAGCAGTTTCACATACATGATACATGGTACATTTGTATAACTCACTGGTCAGTGGTCACTACCATCGCATTTTTCTATTTCACTTTTACTAGTTTGGTTTGTTACGTTCAATCTTCCTCCTTGTATCTAATTATCAGTAGAGTGTCAATTCAAAAGATTATCCTTGTATCTAAATCGTTTTAAAGATGTGTTCTTGAGTCTCGAGATTGCGAAAAGTCAATTAAACAAAATGTTTAAAGGACGGTGGGAGTAAGTTTTAATACAAATCCACCTACGGAGTATGAGAATTTGATTAGTTAACAACCATATCTTTGTTTAATTCTAAGGTAAATTAACCTAGTAAATCAAATACATGTTCAAATAAAACTAAAGACATAACAATAATTTATTATTTCAAACAAATAACTAAAATAATCTACGAATGAGATCTTCACCTAACAATTAAAACTGATTGTCTGTGTATAATAAAAACAAGTTTTTTGCTAGTCACATATTGGCAACTAAGGTAACAAATTGCAACTTAATATATTCGGCATGTGGGTCAGACAAAGCATGATTGTGTGATAAAAAAAAGTGAATAATAGATGTGATAGAGATAGAAATCTACTACGATTTAATCTCTTGGGATATTTTAATGTAATTAGACTTCTAGTCATAATTAGATACATAACAATACACTCTAACTCACGGAGTTTCACAATATCTAACAAGATGTGTTAGAGTCACGTTCCTCATCTCCTCAGGTCACATGTTCGAATTCGCTCTCTCTCATTTGTGTTCATTTGCATCATATCATGATGTCACGTGTTCCCTAATCTAGATTTGCGTAATGACCATACAACAGCGCTTGAATGGCGAATTTTAGATGTTACTTGCTCCATCCTTTTTAATCTTAACATTTTATTAATGCACACGATTTAACGATTAATTAATATGGACAAAAATTCAATTTTTTAAAATAAAAAATGACAAAAAGAGTAAGTTTCTACACTCGGGTGCACTGTACGGCCAATTGTCCAAGTTTATGTCTATCCTAGGACTAGGAAGGAATGAGGGATGTGGGAAACGAAAGAAAAGGGCCGAATAAATGAAAGACAACTGCGGATGCACGACGCAGCAAACCTACTTTAGGAGGAGTTGACTCACTTCATTCATCATATTTTATTTATTTTTATTTTATAGGCTTTTAAAAAGCCCCAAAAGGAAACCAAATTAAAAAGCCTCCTATAAATCAACTAGTACTGGCTTACTAAAATCACTAAACTTGAATAATGTAGCAAAAAGCGTCCAGGTTCAACTTAACCTTTGGCATTTATAAAGTGTCGACAATTTCTTCCCCTCTTAACACCATTTTCTCTCTCCTCTAAATCACTCCATATCCCTTTCTTCTTCTCCTGTTTTTTGCGAGTTTCAACTTCCCACATCCCCCAATTCTGTAAACCAAACACTTCCTAATCCAGTTTACAGTCAAACTACTTCACCAACTTATTATAAAAAAACAAATCATAAATAATTATCCTTATTAATATTAATTATTATTATTATTAAGAATGGAAAAAAGGATTAACAGAAGTCCAGGAGAGAAAGAATCACTTCATGCTGTTTACAAAGTTCCTTCTGGTGATGGCCCTTATGTTCGTGCCAAACATGCCCAGGTAATTTTTTTTACTTCCTTTATTTTTCTTTTTTCTTTTTACTTTTTCTTAAATTAAATAAAATAAATGAATATTGGATAACATTTATGGAGTAAAAATTGTGATTCATGAAGAAATGCATTGTACATTTGTACTATCAAAACTTTCTCCCTGTGAAATGCATCTTTGTCATACAATTGGTTGTATTGTCCGGCCATGACTAAAAAAATAGTTTTGATTTTTATCGTACGGTTTGTACTTTGTAAATAGTGTAAACTTAACGATTTTGTGCAATGTGATGTAGCATAGATTTAGTTACCTAAGTTTTAATTCAAAAATCATCATTAGAATTATTTTTTGTATCCTCCGATCCTTACTCCTTAGTGGTAGACAATTAAATTAGATGGCAAACTTTAGCGGTAGATTTACACCGATTAACTTAGTTGGTAAAATTTTGGAGAGTGGTATCGACAATTTGGAATGAAATCTCGTTTTTATCAATGCATTTAATCTTGTAATTTCCTAAGGACCAAATTATTCATACCTAAGCTATTACTCCGTATGATTTATGAACTCTTATTTGTAATTAATTTATGGGTATTTAAAGACAAATGAGGAATAGATAGGTGACACCAATTAGTTAGTCATTCTTTTATATTAATCTAAAATCTGATATAAATTTTGATTCAAAATCCCATACTAATATATTTTAAACTAATATATACTCCGTATATAGCTTACTTTATAAGCATGTAATTGTAAATATGCCATCCGAAATGATGATTCAGGTTGTCCGCCTGATTTTCTTTCCTATTAAAATAAATAACTACTTGGTATGTGATTCTAAATGTTGCATGATAAGTTAATTTATTTGAGTCAAAAGTCAGGAAAAACAATAGATTAATTAGTGTTTTGTATATTTGGGGGGGGGGGGGGTGTGGAAATGGATCAGCTGGTGCAAAAGGATCCAGAAGCAGCAATAGTACTATTTTGGAAGGCTATAAATGCAGGGGATAGAGTGGATAGTGCACTGAAAGATATGGCAGTTGTTATGAAGCAACTTGATAGAACTGAAGAGGCTATTGAAGCTATTATGTCTTTTAGAGGCCTTTGTTCTAGGAATGCTCAAGAATCACTCGACAACGTCCTCATCGATTTGTATAAGGTATTCTAAATTCTTCTATTTTATGATGATGAATTTCATTCTAAACAACAAGCTAATTAAAGAGTATGCTTCAATACAACATTATTAGTTCATGTAATAGTTTTGTTTGTTGATCAAGAACTTGCTTAATGACATTTCTAAATTCCGCCATTGCTTTTATTCAAACAAAGCGATTAAACACACAAAGATACACGATTAACACACACACACACACAATGTCGTTGAAAAGACAAGTACGTTTTGAATGAGTTTTTCTTTGTTTGAAATGTTCAAAGTTTGTTTGCTAAGACCCGTTAGATAAATAGTCTTCACTTTACTGTTGTCACTTTATTGTTGTAAACTCCCAAATGGAAGAAATATGATGTTTTGCATATCTTTAAATATACACATGTGCTTGATATATTGAATAAGTTGTGGCTTGATTTATTGGACCAAGTCGTCTTAATGTTTTCATTAGTTTATAACAAGATCTTATTAACTCGTCTTAATCTAGTTTCTGTATTTTCGTTTTCATAATTCAAAGTTTAGTTTATAACAAGACCTTGCATTTTATTTGGTTGGTGTACGTTTTGAGCAGAAATGTGGGAAAGTTGATGAGCAAATTGATCTACTAAGACGTAAGCTAAGGCTGATTTATCATGGCGAAGCTTTCAACGGGAAACCAACAAAGACAGCTAGATCTCACGGCAAGAAGTTTCAAGTTTCTATCAAACAAGAAACGTCTAGAATACTGGTATCTTTTTACACCCTTGTTTAATTACAATTCTATTGAGTAATGAATTAGTTAATACGGATTTTTCATGAAATACCCCCGAATTTTGGCGTAATTCACCAAATGCCCCTCGACTTTCAGTAATTCACCAAATGCCCCTCACAAATGACTTAATACCCAAAATACCCTTACTAATGATGCGCCGTTAGTCCTCCGTTAACCTAATTTTCAAATTCACCAAATACCCCTATTTTAATACTTATTTCACCAAATACCCTTATTCAGAAACTTAATTCACCAAATACCAATAACTTAAAATTACTCATTTTGATGCTCAACGGCTAGTTTTTGTGTTTGAAAATTAGCCGTTGCTTATTGTTTGCTTATAAATACTCTTTTTCTGACTGTTTATTGTAGTTTTCCTATTATTTTGTTAATTTTATATCATTTTTGTCATGAGTTTTCTTTCAAAATCATCATCCACACCCAATGAGTCCACATATGTAAGAGTCCCAAATAAATTTTGTTATCATGGGAGAAACTTTGACATCCGAATATCTGATACAACACTCAATCTGAAGCTCCGGTACAACACTAAAACAGAAAACACTCCTAAAAACACCTCAAAACGTCGCAACTCTTCAAGAAAATAGCTACTTCTTTTGTACCTTATTCTTTATGTGACCAATTAATTATATTTACCACGCAATCGGAAGGTATTCCTTTTTCAATATGGGAAATATCTTTAACATATGCAAACAGATTAAAAATAAAGCTCTTATTAATTTTATTCTAACGCATATGTTCCAGCTACCTTGGCTTCTATTGCTTTCATGCCACATATTTAACGTTAACTCCCTTTTGTCTCCTGTCTCTACTGCCTCTAAACATCTTTCTTCAATCTCCTAACTTTCTCTCAACCTTACAGTCGAGGCATAAAGGTTTTCCCACTTTTCTTTTGAGCTAGGTCCTATTGACATGGTCAGATTTATGGACAAATGTCTATTTTTGGATTTGAGGGAACAAGAAAAAAAATGAAACTAAGGTATGTTCCAAAGCTCATGAACCAGTGAAAAAACATGAATCTTGGCACAAAGATTTGCCTCCAAACTCAAGATTTTCACATCATGAATCCAAGTTGAAATCGAGGTTGTGATAAAAATGTATGTGTTATTGAACTTGATTTCTTAGTTTCTTTACCATTCGGACAATAAGAAAATTAAGGTGTTAGCTTTAGATTGAATTACTTCAGCTTCACTTACATAAGATCCCTTTGAAAATGGGGTTTTTTGGCCTTTTGCTCAGCTAAAGTGCATTGTCTTTACTGGATGAGGCCTGAACTTATTGGATCATAATTGAAACTTACTGAGTGTTGTATCGGAGCCTCGGATGGAAATTTCCTCCCATAATATTAGAAATTGTTTGGGACTCTTACATATGTGGATTCATGGGTGTGGATGATGATTTTGAAAGAAAACTCATGACAAAAATGATATGAAATTAACAAAACAATAGAAAAACTACAATAAATAGTCAGAAAAGGGGTTTTTATAAGCAAACAATAAGCAACGGCTAATTTTCAAACATAAAACTAGCCGCTGAGCATCAAAATGGGTAATTTTAAGTTATGTGTATTTGGTGAATTAAGTTTCAGAATAGGGGTATTATATGAAATAAGTAATAAAATAGGGGTATTTGGTGAATTTAAAAATTAGGCTAACAGAGGACTAACGGCGCGTCATTAGTAAGGGTATTTTGGGTATTAAGTCATTTGTGAGGGGCATTTGGTGAATTTCTGAAAGTCGAGGGGCATTTGGTGAATTACGCCATAATTCGGGGGTATTTCATGAAAAATCCGTAGTTAATATTCTGTACTTCCTAAGTACTAATCAAATTACTAAGCACGTACAACTTATTGAATTGTCCCAACTAGATACGTTATTAGCCTGATACAAGTATGACTACCAACTTGAGTACTCCGTATTAATTAATTAGTATAATGTACCACAACAACGACCATTCGAGTGTCTTATTTAGACCTTTATAGTTTGTTCTACCCTTCTACGTAACTAGAACAAACTTAAACATTCTTTAATAAGATTGTATACCCCGTCAGATATATCCTTTGACTTTTTACGTTTGTTGAGGCACAATTTTGTTAACAAACATAATAATGTCAATGCTTATGAACTTTCAAATTATATGGTCGCATTTTGCATTTCAGAATAAAATATTTCCTCCGTCCTTAAATAATACGGAGTACGCTGTAGGTCAGAATTAGTACTTTTAACACTACTAGCTAAAGATGGCTGTGGGCCGGGCCGGGCCGTGCTTCGTGCCGATCCCACGGGCCGTGGGCCTAAACGTGCCGGGCCCACGTCAGGCCCACGTTGTTTCGTGCCGTGCCGGGCCGAAAAGTTAAAAATAAGGCCCAGGCCCGGCCCAAGCCCACGTGCTTTCGTGCCGTGCCGGGCCGACCCGCGTGCCTAAGGCTAATTTGACTAAATTTAACGTGCTTTGTCGTGCCGGGTCGAGTCGTGCCGTGCCTTGTCGTGCTTTTTCCAAAAAAGTAAGGCCCAGGCCTGGCCCACGACTTCGTGCCCGTGCCGGGCCGTGCTTTTTTCGTGCTCGTGCCGTGCTTTTTCCGTACCGGGTTGGGTCGGGCTTCGGGCCGGCCCGGTCCACAGCCATCTTTACTACTAGCTACTCGGACAAGGCATAGCAAACTTTTTTGTGTATTTTGTAGCAATGTGTTTACCACTTTCCCCACACTCGTTTTGGACCACAGGGAAATTTGGGCTGGGCCTACATGCAGAAGACAAACTACATGGCTGCAGAAGTGGTGTATAGAAAGGCCCAAATGATTGACCCTGATGCAAATAAGGCCTGTAACTTGGGCTTTTGTCTTATTAAACAAGCCCGATATGAAGAAGCGCGTTCGGTGCTTGAGGAGGTAGTGGAGGCCAAGCTACCGGGCTCGGAGGATATCCGGTCTAGGAATCGGGCCGAGGAATTGTTGTTGGACTTGGAGTCACGGCAACCGCCTTCTTTGTTGTCTAACATTGTGTGCCTTGATTTGGAGGATGAGTTTGTTCATGGGCTTGAGGATCTTGAGTCTAAATGGGGCCCGTTAAGACCTAAAAGACTTCCCATTTTTGAGGAAATTTCCAACTTCAAAAATCAATTAGCTTGCTAAATATATACTCCTTTTTGTTGTATTTTAAACATGTTAATATAGAAATGTAGAGAGTGGTGATAGTAGGGTTAAATAGAAATGTATGTTGAAATAATTAAGGTTGCTTGTATACTAATGTCAATCATGTCTGAGGAGCTACAAATGAACTTTTGTACTACTTTCAATATATTTTCCTCAACATTACTATATTTGGTGAAGTTGTACCAACTAGATTTGGAAAACATGGATCGATTTTGTTAGGGCAGATCTGTGACGTCGTCAAAGTAAATTAAATTGATAGGATAATGTTATCTTGAAAGATGAAATTATTAAATATGGTCATTTAAAACTCAACATCCATCTAAACTTAGGGATTTAGCTTTTTATATGGTTGGGGGTAATGAGGTTAGGTTCGATTTTCAAAGTCAAAACACCATGCTTAGCATGTTAAATCAAGTGAAATAACCAAGATCGTTTGTTTATCCATATGCTTGAATGATGCAAGCACGTGGATAACACAATAGTCTTCTTAATACTATGCACAAGTTACAACCTATTGTATATAAAAAGTATTGGTTTAAGTTGACAACTCAAGTTCAAAGTTTAACCACTAAAATTTTGTGGAGTTTATAAACATCTAAAATTCAGTTGTATAATTGAATGTCAAAATAAGGCGGTTTAGACCATACATTTAACCATTTACAGTACAATTGCTCAATTTTACTAGAAGTTTCTCACTTAATATACCTCCCTTGCTTATAAAAAGAAGTCCAAAACAACCTTCTAACGATATGTGACAAAGATAAAATACGGTCATACGGAGTATCAACTAGCTTATATTGCCATTTTTTTTTTATAACAAGCTTATATTGTCATATTGTGCTAACAAACTAAGCCAATATATCGACTATGCCGGAAACTAACTTTTGGTAATTGAAATAACGAAAATGATAAAGGTCGCAACATGCGACCTTTAAGCCGTGTCACAATGATGATATGGCATACTTGTGTGTCATGATTTAAATTGGAAACTAAAATATTTAACTTATATAACTATTATACATTTTTCAAAAAAAGGTAAAAAAATCTTAATATTCTAATTTGTTTCCTTCTTTATATCGACTACCTTATTTACATAATTTCATAGTAAAAATAATGCATTGATAGTAAAAATATTCTAATGATGCATAGCCTACGTGGCGCCTATATGTACCAATTAAACAGCGACACGTAAGATTGCGACAACTAAATGTCATCGCAACTTGCGACCTTTATCATCACCCTTGAAATAAATCTCATAAATATGTTGATGTCGAAAAGTTGGTTAAAACTAAAGGGGGATACATAATTGATATCCATGGTATTGAATGAAGAAGTATTTTTGCATAACCGTTATGCAAAAGGCAATACATAATATGACAATTTTGTATATATATTAAACTTTTGTGGCCTAATTTTTTTTTTTTTTTTGATATATTTTAATATTGATTATGGATAAAAAAAAATGAAATAATGGTGCCAAAATGAAATAAACATCGTACATGTATGGTATTTAATTGACATAAGTAAACGAACGATGGTATAAAAACGGAACAATGATATATATATATTAAAAAAAAAAAAAAACAATTGTATTTAATTGGTCTATATCTTCCTAATGTCGCTTTCTCTCTCTCTCCTGTTGTTTTTGTCTTTTTGCTACAACTGTCTTGTGGACCATACCTGTTATGTGTTTCCCAACACATAACAGAATGTCGCTACGCCAACCTTGGTACTGAATTTCCATCCTCTTTCACTCTCTATATATCTCTCTACACCAAAAATAAAACAATAGACCCTTAAAATACATAATCTATTGTTTGGTCTAAAAGATTCCTAACTAAGCTTTCTATCATGAATTGTGACATCGAAAACAAATTACTCAATTGCCACCTCTAGCACGAACCAAGGAAGTACTCCCGTCCTCCGTCCCGTCAATCTCTTTGATTGGCGAGCATTAAGCATATAAAGGGATGTTTATATAAATAAATTGTCGAGATATACAATCTGAATGTTACATATGCAGTGTATTTTATTTTAGTTTTATTTTTAAAATGATCAGTTAGACCATACATGCAAGTTTTAAATGGCATGTTATTTCATTGTATTTACAAGAATGCCAATTGATTTACATATTTTGCCAACTAAAGAGATTGTTTAGAAATTTCCCTCCTCCATAGTGCATCTTCCAGCACCGAAACCATTGAACAATTGCGCAGTTGCACAGGTGTGGCCATCTGAGTACTCAACTCATTGCCACACTGCAGTCTATCTCACGAGTCAATGCTCACTCACTGAGTTCACTTGTTGATTGACCGACGACAAGGTAATTGGCCCATTTGATCTTTTTATTTTTATTTTCAGCTGATGATTAATAAAGGAGCTGAATCCCTTGATGAAAATTTCTGAATTTATTCCGTTTACTTTGGAGTTGAAACAAGACTAGTAATTTAATTTAATTCAATTCAATTTTTGATTGAGTTAGGGTTTAGATTAATTGAAAATTTCTAACTGATTGATTGTTCATTCTTTTATTTTTAAGTTAAGAATTGAAACTTAAGCAATTTGGTAGCTTTTAATTATATGTAATTAATTTTATTCATTTGATTTTGGTAAGTGATTATACTTAGCATTTGTATTGAACGTCAATTGAATTTCATTTACTCTAAATCATTATAGAGCTTTGACATTCGTTCTCTGCATATGGTTAGTATGATTGACAATGTTCAAATAGAGATGCTCGGTGATGGTGAATCGATTCAAGATGATGCTTTTGTATCAACTGAAATCTGATTGTTGCAAAATGCCATTTGTTTCATGGAATTAGGCTTTCAAATGTGTTGGTTTTAGGATTTTTAGTTAATCTTCTTGCAGGATCGGTATCTATGTTGTAACTTGTAAGCGCTAGGCGGGATAATTTCCGAGTTTAGAATTGAAATGTGGTCTAATTAGTTTGATCCCTCATTCCCAACATCAAGTTCTTTACACGATTTCATAACGTTGATTGTTGAATTTAAGGTTTGTATTTGGGATAGTATGACTATGTTTTCGGTGTGTTAAAAGGTCATTCTTTATGTATTTTGTCTATTTCCATCGCATCCCTATCTAAATATTCCTGGCTTCACCTCTTTGTCTAATTGTCTTGATGTTGATTGATTTTCGAGGACAGCAATGAGTATCTCTAAAAGTGCAAATTGCACTCTCTGCCTGCCTTTTTGTTTGACATTTGACAATTTCCCATATTTTTTAGCTTTTTCTTTCTACTCGGAAATTCTTTCTGATTAATATTATCAAGTTATCATGCAATGAATGTGATTGAACATATGATTCTCATGATTCTTTGTTTCTGTCTTACAACTTACAAATGCACAGGAGAAAGAAAAGTGGTTTTCTGATCCTTACTAGCATATGATACTAGAACTATACAAGACTCTGGAAATACCTTCCTACTGAAGAACCCTTCTTTTAAACTGCGCCAAAAACCTCAAGATTCAAAAACCAAATCTCCCTTCATTTAAACAATGGCTGCTCGAGAACCAGAGATAATCACAAGCAAAGAAAAGATGAGAAAATGGTCAAGAGCAATGAGAGCCAAAGGGAAGACCATAGGGCTAGTACCTACTATGGGTTACCTTCACAAAGGCCACCTCTCCCTTATTAATGAAGCCCGTCAACATGCCGACCTCATTGTAGTCTCCATCTATGTTAACCCAGGTCAGTTCTCTACCTCCGAGGATCTTTCGACCTACCCATCTGACTTTTATGGTGATTTACAGAAACTAATGTCTGTTTCTGGGGGTGTTGATGTTGTTTTCAATCCCTATGACTTGTATGATTATGGTAGTGGGAGGGACAGAGAAGGTGCTGAGAAGAGAGATAGTGTAAAGGAGGTATCTTGTTTGGAGGAACGGGGAGGTGGGCATGAAACTTGGATTAGGGTTGAGAAATTGGAGAAGGGCTTGTGTGGCAAGAGTCGGCCCCTTTTTTTTAGAGGGGTGGCTACTGTTGTCAGTAAATTATTCAATATTGTTGATCCTGATGTTGCTATCTTTGGGAAGAAGGATTATCAACAATGGCGAATTATTCGTCGAATGGTAAGCCAGCTTTATTTTGTATGGCTTTTAACAGTGTGTTCTTGCTTGTGATTTGTTTTGTATTCCTGTAAGATTGTGTATATCTCGACTTAGGCGACGTGGTGTGGCGTGTAGCTGATGGTATTTTGATACTTTTACCCAAATGTTGTTCCCTAATGTCTATTGTGTATGATGATGAATGGAGATGCTAGTGACTGATTTGTTTGTTTGCTGAGAACTCTGCTCCTAGTGAATCTCATTTCTAGACCAAACTAAGCTTGGGGATGGCTTCTAGTATAGAAGCCTAAAACATTTTCAATTATTGCTTATATTCAATTTGGTTTTAATGCTTACTAGAAGATGAAATCAACTTGCATACCAATACTGGGAGTCATTTTTGGAGTTGTGGATTATGCCATCTTTAGTTATTATCATCTTAAGAAATGTGAAATGCTAATGTAGAAGTTTTTGTTAAAAAAAAAATTGTCCTTCTAGCAGCCCTTCTCATTATCTAAACTTGTAGAAATTCAAGAACTTGGTGATAGTCATCCCCATGCTATGAGGGAGACTTGTCAGAAGCATTTAGTAAATGGTTAATGGCTGTAGATTTATAGTCTTATAGTCTTATAGAGTGAACTATTTAATTTAGTACTTATGTGTGCTATGAGGAATTTCCTATCGGTGCGCTCATAAAATCAAATGCCAAGCTGCTGTTACATGGATGATCTATTGATCTGTTGCCCAAATATCTCAGGAAGACTAATTTGGTCTCTCAGAAGTTGGTGACAAGTTGACTGTGGCCTTTATTCATCATCCGTCTGAATTTAAAGGCTGTTTCTCTTGTCAGTTTTCCACCAAGACTCCAATTTGAATTGCTTCCTCAAAACAGAGCTTCTTGCATATTGGTGTTTGCGTAGTCTTCTTACAGCTATTCCATGTTGGTTACGTCCAGTAACGGATAACAGCAGTCCTTTCATTTTATTTGTCTGAAAAATTCAGGAATAGCAAATCATTCTTGTATATTATTTCTAACTGATGATGATTGATCCAATTCTTTGAAACTAGGGTGTATATTGTGATAAATTTGTGTGATTAACTAGAGTTTAGAGTTTAGCTGCCTTGATCTCAAACTACTGATACAGGTTAGAGATCTGGACTTTGCTGTCCAAGTAATTGGATCAGAGATTGTGCGCGAAGATGATGGTTTAGCAATGAGTTCTCGTAATGTTTACCTTTCCCCCGAGGAAAGGCAAAAGGTTGATTATATCTTATAACTCATATATATGTTCTTTCTTTGAGTGATCATAGTTAGTGATGCCTACCATTTTTGCATGTCCAGGCATTGTCTATTAATAGGTCTCTATCAAGAGCCAAACATGCTGCAGAAGAAGGGCAAATTAATTGCAAAAAGCTGCAGGATTCAGTAATCCTAGCAATACAGGAAGCTGGTGGCAAAGTAGATTATGCTGAGGTAAATCAGAGCTCTCCTTTTTGCAATGCTTGTCTGTAGAAGTTGGCTGAAATTTGGGTTTCATGTGATGCGATTTGGTTGGGTTTTATTGGAAGCAGATAGTGGACCAAGAGACCTTGGAAGCAGTTGAAGAGATCAAGGCCCCTGTTGTAATATGTGTTGCTGCCTGTTTTGGAAAGGCCAGGTTGATTGACAATATAGAGATTCCTGCCTACGCCTGATGACGATAGAACATATTTTTAAGGTCTGTTGCTTGCAACATTGCAGAATTTACTTTGGATAAATTTTACACATTTTTTGTTGCTTCTTTAAGACAATGTGGTAATTTTCAGGCTTTTGTGTGTATGTCCGATTAACTTATGCAATTATTATGGAGTAGTATATTATAATCAGTTCATTATCTCAAAGTATTTTGCTTGAAAGTAGTATATTACATTGTCAGAGTAGACAAGAGGTCTTGCTTGAAAGTATTACGTATATTCTTTGTCGGTATTTGTATGCATACTGCATTTGTGCTAATGTAACATATCGTGAATAGTATAAAGCAGCTTAATTTCGCATGAAGATGGACAAAATAGGAATCAACCATTTCTATGACCAAGTTCTGGATAACATCCTACTACTGTAAACAGGATTAGGTACAAAACTGTACAAAATTGTCTGAAAATCCATCATAAAGCATAGATGATGGAACTCTAGTTACATAAGCGTATAGATCTAGTTTACTTATGGGTGCACTTGAAGCCGCCACAAATGGACAAGATTAGGATGAGAATCAATGCCACAATAATAGCTAAAACTATCAGCTTTATCTTCATGTTTTCCCACCACATCTTTCTCCTTATCTTGGTACCTTGGGTCCTGAAATCTTGTGCCTGCACCCGATATACCAACTCCTCAAAATACATACCAAGTGGTATTATAACCTGTCTGTAAATAGTCGCGTAAAATACTGACCTGAGAACGAAGGTTCTCTGTTTTGTCCACCAAGAGCTCGATTTTTTCACCTCTGTCAAGAACCTGAAACCACAATGTCCTTAACAATCCTACAATGTCCTAAACATATACCTCAACAAACACAAATACCTCAAAACCTGACTAATTGCTTCATCCCTAGCAAAGGGAGAACCAAAATCATCCATTTTACGGTACCCAGAAATCAAAGAATAACAGGACATGCTTCTATACCTTCTCAATATTCTCCATCATTACTCCTTTGACTTCTGACACCTGGGCTTTCACTTTTGCAAGCTTGTTTATCTCCTCCGGGTGATCAACACAGTATTGCATCTGCTCCTTCAACTTAGGTCTGAAACCAACACACAAAATTATGAACAAGTCCAAATTGAAAAACAAGGAAAACAAAAACCAATTACCCGAATTCTTTGTTTAGGCCTTTAGCAGAAGCCGTTGCAGCTTTTCCCCCACCATATTTCTTGGAAAATTCATCCTTTACTTTCTCCAGAAAAGCAATTGGAACCTGTCTGCCCGCAGACTCAACTGCAACAACACAGTAAGCTGCACCACAAAAAAGAACAAACCAAATTAACAAATACCAGCCAGTAGCCATACCATAGAGCAACCAACTAAACTTCAAGCAGAAACTAACTGAGAGATACTTTATTGTATCTAGCGAAATTTCTACACAAGAAGTAGAGGTCAAATTAAGAATGCCCCCCCTTCCAATTTGCAATCATTTAGGGGGACGCAGATGAGATTTTGCAGATATTTTAAGTACAGCTGAGGATATCTTTTTACCATATCACTTAACAAGTTTCGGATGACATATATCACAATCTTAAGATTCTAAACACTCAAGATCAACTACACCAGAACATGCAACCCAGTCAAACAAATCTTAACAAGTCCAGAATGAAAGAATCCATCCAGAATGATGGGATTTTACCAAACAAACTCAATAGTAAGCCAAACCCAAAGTTTATCCATTCACGTACTCTGCCTACCAGTAATACAGCCATAAAATTACCAAGATATTTAGAAAATTTATCTTCAATGCTCTAAATAAAAACATTAACACTGATGTGCTGTACTACAAGGTCATCACATCATGCCATCACCTCATAGTTGGCAAAATAAATTTGTTATACAAAGGCAAAGTCAGTCTACATTCTACAGAATTCCTTGTCAGTCTTTCACCTTGGTCATCATCTCACCCCTGCAGACTATCCTCCTTTTCAGACACACGAAAATTCAACTTACACCATCCTCAAGGACCACAACTACTATTTCCACGATAACACTAACATTGGCACACTTCATGCTACGCAGATGCCACTAATAATTTTGAACACCAAGCATCTGTTCCTGCATCAGATGTATACTTCTAAGTTTCTTATTTATCTTCTTCGCCTTAAAGGACAATGAAACACCGTGATATAACCGAGGAGAGCCACTGCCAACTCCAACAGCCCTACAGGCATCAACATCAGTGTCTAACATGACGTATCTATAGCATTGATTGATAACAATTCAGTCAACAGAAAGTAAAAGCCACAAGTGAAAGTATGCCATTAAAAATTCCTGTCTTCATTAGAAGCTATCCGCCATAGTCTATCCCATTAACTCTTGTGAGGGTGATTCCTTAAATCTTCCTTAACTATAAACATTTGAAACATTCCATATACATTCCTTTTTACATTACAAATAAAAAACTGCTCCCCACTGATCTTACAATCTAGTAATAATCAAGGTTCAATAACAAACTAAGCACCTTTTTACCAAAAGTTCACCACCTTAACTTTCTGCAGTTTGAACTTTGAAGTATGATAAACCACAACTATCACCACCTTCCCAAAAATGCAACTGTACTTAATTTTTTTCAATATATAGTATCTTTGTCACCTTAAAAGCTGGTGTTGTAGATCACACAACTTCTGCTCACCTTTACCTTCAAAGTCATTGCACGATCACACAACATTTTACTCTAGTTCAAATTCAACCAATCAAAACCTGACAGTAAACCAGATCTACCACTTCAGGGGATCTCCTCATATTGTTTCAGGAACCGCAAATTGTGTGCAAATAAAGAGTCTAACACTACTCTCTAACCTCAATCCAATTCTTACCGACTAACCACATATTCAATATCTTGTCAACTTTATTCATGACCATAAGCAGCAGAATGAAGACACAGTTCCGGATAGAGCTATCTTTTAACTAGCTACACACGAATCAACCTATACAAGATCTACAGATTAACAGCATACTACTTTCTTCCTAGGACCAACGTAGAAGTCTAAATAGTACGCAATTGAAAGCCTTCTACCCCCCCTTCCCCTGCCTCCAAGCCACTGGC
This sequence comes from Spinacia oleracea, assembly GCF_020520425.1. Lineage (NCBI taxonomy): Eukaryota > Viridiplantae > Streptophyta > Magnoliopsida > Caryophyllales > Amaranthaceae > Spinacia > Spinacia oleracea. The sequence goes on along the minus strand of NC_079492.1, from coordinate 130,531,986 downwards.
AGATAGATTGGAATATAACATGTCTAAAGGTGTTCTCATACAAACAATGATATGACATTTGAAGTTATTTGAGTGAAAATTACAGTAGTTAAATGGAATAGAAGAAAGCTAGTTGACCTAAAACAGTTTTCTTTTATGATGAATATTATTTTATTTTTTTGCTTACAACTTCAGTGCTAGCCAATTAAAAGTCTAGATCAATCTACTATTTTCCCTTGCTTTTCGACTAATACTGTTAATGATTTTAGGCTTCAGCTTCACCAACTACCCCTACTATTTCCACCAAAAAACATATGGCTTTAATGTAGTTTGTAGCAGGAAGCGAAAAGAGCATCTTTGTGTGTAGCCTCTCAGCTACTCATGAGCTGAGTAGAAGCATAGCTCCGACTTCTGCAGAAGAAACAAATGGTGAATTGTCTAATTTTCCCCTGTCAAAATTGAGTATTTTATTGGACATTTCGATAGCACAAACTGTTTGTTTTAAGACTAGAGACTGCTAATGCAAAAGCCAGTGCCATTGGCTAATTACTCCAATCAAAAGCTTCCTTCTTCCAAGTCCCAAACCTTCTTCAATTAAAAATAGAATTGGTCATGTAAGCTATATACCTATATGTATAATCCAAACAAAAAGAATTGTGTATCCTCCTAATAGCTCTTCATTGATGTCGTCAGAGGGAAGAAACAATACCAAGCTTGGATAGCTGTCAGTACTCTAGTACAAACATGACCTCATGGACATGGCAGCAAACTAGCAAATGAGTCTATTGTCTAGCAGAACCTTTATTAGGTGATATTTGACATCTAAGGTCAAACTTTACCATCCTTTAATCACTAATAACCTCGTATCAATATAAAATATTAATAAATAAATAAAAAGCTACTCTCTTCTCTAAAGAAGCTAGGCATCTGATAAAGGGTATTCATTAAAATAAAAAAAGAGTTTTATATTCTCGCATTTCCTCCAAACTACTCGTACAAGGTAGTCTTTCCTTCCAAGTTCGACTTATTGAATTAGAAGAGTAATTAGGATATGCTTAAAATGGAAATGTAATTTATAATGACAAAGGGAGGATAAAACGTACTCCATACAAGAATATCTTAAGAGACAAAGTCTATAACTCTATACCAATTATTATTTCAAATTATGGCTCAATATATGCTTCAAAAACTAATAAGGTAGGACCACAAAGTCAACTTCAGTCTTACTGTCCTAATGCTCCTAAAACAGACAGCTTTCAGTTCCCTCACTAGGAAACTACAGTTCATAATCACAATGTCAAAATTTCATTTCTTACCTTACATGATCCCCAACATTATAATCTCACGACCAAAACTTAATGATTTATAAAACTCAGAGATAGCCGGACAACCAACCAGCTACGATTAGCTAAATACTTCTGGATAATGCGCAAACCACAAATCATACTAGTAATACATGTCAATGTCAATTTCCTGAAAACAATTTTCATAAAAAGATACTCCAGTATCAGAACTAAAATACTCCGTACCAATTAAATCAGCAAGAAACTAGTTAATTTGCCATTACAAAATAGTTTATGTCGTTTAAGAGCGACAATCGAGGGTGGTTGACTGGTTGGAGAAGCCAACATTGAGAATGCCTTTAAAAGCCTCTGTCGTTAGACTTCCCCTTAGCTTCATACAAGCTTATTCCTTGATTATTCAAATCCTCTCCTCTTCTTTCTAGGAGGAAGAAAAAAAATTCCGAATTTTCACAAGCCACCAAAATAAAATATGGCAATCACCACACAAAAAAAAGGCAATCAATATGACAATTACTCATCATCCAATTACAAAAGGCATAAAAAATACGGAGTAATTAGAAATACAAAGTATCATTTTCAAAATTGTCTCATTGCGGCGATAATGTCATAATCACCAAATCAACATTTTAATTTTTATGATGTATATTTATTTGCATAACTGACACACCATAATAATATACTCCATAGTACACACACCATAAACAACAACCACAATCTAATCATTGATTTTATGCAAACAAAGAATTCAAATCTATAAATTATTAAACAATTGGCAGATTCATCATCCATCCTAAGCCATAAGGTAATATAGCCCTCAACTTTAACCATTAAACCAAAACATCATTGGTTCATCAACCATCATTTGCCATACTTACTACAACATAAACGGGTTTTGCTATACGTAACCGTAACAGCTAATGTATAATCTTTAAATACATTTCCTAACACGCACTTGTAACAAGATCAACTTCGAAACATATAACAAAATTACTTGTCGGAACGTGTTATTCATATTTATATGTAGCCCTAAGAGCTAAAGGCCTAAAGTTTACGAGGAATCATTAATTACATTCCCTAACACAACCAATTTCCGAACTCATAACAAAATCAACGCGTCAACCGGTGTTATTCATTCATGTCTATTTAACCCTTGAAAACACAAAACAGCATGCAAAAATGAAGAGAGAGAGGGAAAGGGAAAATACTGAAGCCATTGTCGACGAGATAATTGAAAGTATGGCCGTCACAATTGTAGGTAAATTTGCTGCTAGAAGAAGGTAATTTCTGCAAACATTGTGTAGCAACCGATGTGAAATTCCCCGTAAATTCGGTAAATTCCGCCAGAATCACCGTCCCGCGCGCAACGAAGCTGTAGATCAACGATTGTTGCCCCATTTTTTTGTTTTTTTTTAAACTCACCGCCAAAAATTTACACAAAGGATGGCATTAATGGAGGAATTGTTTTTTGTATGGAATTTTAAGGAAGAGGAAGCGTGAGTTTGGGTGAAAAGGATATATTTGAAGGAATTTTTTTGTGAATTTTGTGTTTTTTTTTTTTTAAGAACTTTGGATGATTTTGATTTTTGATTTTTGATTCTTTGGAGAGAGATAGAGAGGAGGAGGTGGGGAGGAGAGAGAAAGAGGGGTGACCGGTTTTTTAATTTATTTTTGGAATGTTTTTTTTGACGTGTCAATATTTGGGATTGTTGTTCCCACAAATTTATACCTTAGTCCTGTGGAACACAGATGTGACTTACGGAGTACACCGTAGTTCTCATTGCCAAAAAGGGTAGAATGAATTTAATCGTATAATAACTACTATAGATATCCTTTCCAAAAGCGAGTTCTTACTCTTTGCCCTGAGGGAAAGAAGGATACTCTTTGCCCCGAGGGAAAGAAGAATTACATGGGGTGAGGTTGACCATATTCGCTAAAAAAGTTCTCGTATACTCTCTCCGTTCGAAATAATTGGGATACTTTACCTTTTCACGTTTGTCAATGTAAATGTTTGGACATTAATATCTCTAAATTCATATTCGTAAAAATTATAAAAAGTTGATATTCCGAAAGTACATAACGAGACGAATCAAACAAAACTCAACACGATTATGTTTTTCCTTACCCATAGATCACAAATATGAGTCAAATTGAAATTCGTGAATAGTGTCAAAGTCAAAGTGTCCCTATTTTTTCGAAACGGAGGTAGTAAATGATAAAATACTTTATGTCCCCTGCTTCACCTTTTCCAATCTTCATTTCTGACGTCGGCCAAGCTCCAACAAAAACAAATCGACAATTTTTGTGTAAGACCGCCTTATCGAAAAGACCACTTGCTTGCTTAACTAATTGGTTCTATTGCAGAATTCATTAGTTTTAGTGTTCAACTAATAGTTCCATTGTTTAACTAATTATTTCCAATGCTTAACGAATTGAATTCATTGTTTAACTTATAAGACATCAAGGCGGTCTTTTGTGTTAGACTGCCTTATATAAAAGTTCGTAAAAACAAACTATTGTACCCAATAATAAATCTTTTGTTATTTTTTAATTAAAAAAATCAAATTCATTGCAAAATACCTTCTTAGCTTCGATGAACTAAATCAATCATTACCATCAATCAGCATTCCACCAAAATTCCCAACTCAAAATTACTATAAAAATAAAAAATAAAAATCAAATGCAAAAATCAAGTAAATATCTTTACGAAAAACATTAGCAAATATAAACCCCATCTCCAATCAAAACCCAAAATAAAAAAGAGCTGATTTTTATAATTATATCCTGCCAAAAATGCAAGAAAAAAAATTCAATGTGAGTAGTTAAGATTACCAAACTAACCTGAAATCAATTAAATCTTAAAATCGAAATGGACAGGTACCCGGATGAACAAATTTAGTAAAAGCAAGATAAATCAACAAAATTACATAAAATGTTATCAACAGTTCGGTCATGGAACTATTTATGTACGTATGCTTTGCATTTTTTTTGTGTTTTTTATATATATATTGTGAACGTGATCGAATTATGAGTATTAAGCTAAGATAGAGGACGAAGTTGTAACTATTGTGAGTGCCTATACACCACGAGTAGGATTAGGTGCTTCAACTTAACAAGAATTTTGGGAGGATTTTGAGGAAGTGGTGCAACCAGTCCCTAGAAGTGAAAAACTGATCATTGATGGGGATCTCAAAGGACATGTAGGTTCGAGTCGCGATGGATTTGAAAGCATTCACGGTGATTTTGGTTATGGGGATAGGAATGGAGCAGGAAATGTTATTTTGAATTTTGCATTGGCCTATGACTTGGGTATACTAAACACTTGGTTTGACAAAAGTCGCTCTCACCTAGTAACCTATAGAGTGGAGGTAATACAAGTCAGATCGACTTCAGTTTAGTAAGGAAAGCTTTGAGAAAGTGCTACACCAACTGTAAGGTGATCCTTGGTGAGATTACATCAACCCAACATAGACTTGTGCTACTTGACTTTCGAGGTAGAAGTTATATAAGGAAGAGAAGACCACCAGTGGAGCCTAGCTAGGATCAAGTGGTGGAAACTTCAAGGGGAGCAACAACTAAAATTCTAGAAAAGTTAGTGAGTGAAGGTATTTGAGACGGTGATATGGATTTGGAGATAGACTCACTATGGATAAGAATGTAGCACACCTTAAAGGATGTGACGAAAGAGGTCCTAGGACAATCTAAAGGATGCATGCCACCAAGTAAGGACACATCTTGGTGGAACTAAGATGTGCAACAAGCTATAAAGAGCAAACGAGAATGCTATAAAGAGTTGGAAAAATGTAGAAGTGGTGAGAACTACGAGAAGTACACGGAGGCTAAAAGGGAAGCAAAGAAGACCGTAAGGGAGGCTAGAGCAAAGGTGAATCAGGATCTTTACGCAAGATTGGATACAAAAGAAGGGGAAAATGACATCTATAGACTTGCCCGAATGAGAGATAGAAAGACGCAAGACATCGGTAGGATTAAATGTGTGAAAGATGTTGATCAAAAAAATTTGGTGGCAGATAAGGAAATAAAGGATTGATGGAGGTTTTGCTTTGATAACTTGTTTAACGGGGATCAAGGGCGCGATATTGAAGATACAAATATCCCTCGGGATATGGTTAACATAGACTTTATGCGAAGAATTCAAAAGAGATAAGTCGAAGTGGCATTGAAAAAGATGGGACGCAAGAGAACAGTGGGCCCGATGGCATACCTATCGAAGTCTGGAGATGCCTTGGAGGGAGAGGGGTTGTATGGTTAACAACTCTTCTCAACAAGATTTGGGGAAGTAATACGATGCCATTTGAGTGGAGGAAAAGTACTATCATCCCCTTGTACAAGAACAAGGGTGACGTCCAAGATTGTGCCAACTATCGGGGAATCAAATTAATGAGTCATATTGTGAAACTTTGGGAGAGAATTTTTTAGCAAAGGTTGAGGAGAAGTGTGAAGAATTTGGAGAATCAGTTTGGGTTTATGCCCGGGAGATTGACTATGGAGGCCATTCATCTTATAAGAAAACTAATGAAGAATTATCGAGATAAGAAGAAGGATTTACATATGGTGTTCATTGATTTGGAGAAGGCGTATGACAAGGTACCGAGGGAAATTCCTTGGTGGGAATTAAGTAGCTATGAAAGGAATTTCGAGGAAGTATATTGATATCATCAAGGACATGTATGAGGGAGTTAGCACGAGTGTGCGAACTAGTGTTGGTAAGACCGAAGAATTTCCCATTACGATTGGAGTACATCAAGGTTTGCGCTTAGCCCATTCCTTTTTTCTATAGTCATGGACGATTCAAGATGGTATACCCTGGTGCTTGATGTTTGCAGATGATATTTTGTTGATCGATGAAACCAAAGAAGGAGTGGAAACCAAATTATATCTGAACTTCACACCCACTTCGGTAGAACAGTGGACAACGTGATATCTTCATTGGTCCATCATATGAGCATTGTAACTCAGGAAGAAACTACCTTCAGATAACAAAGGTACCTAGAGCGTATAGCACAACACATAGCGGAATTGACGATGGTTTATCATCTTCCCCAAGCCATCAGGATACAACTGAGAACAACAACATGTCTTGGGCTTAGCATGTACCTAGCAACGAGGTTTTTCTCGATGACACCAAAGTAACACGTTGCCAGAGTTTTCATTATCCGGTGGGCAAAAGATCCAGTGGTGAAAGAGAGAGCATCAACATTGCAAAGAACATTGAAATCATCAAGAGCATGCAAGAAAAGAAGAGCTAGAGGAGACAATACATGTCTTCGACATAATCTTGACCTGCAGTGTGCTCATTTGCAGGCGAGAAGCAAGAAAATCATAACGGATTACATATCTTGAACACTTTTCTTTTTAGTTGCAACACTTTGCTTTTCACGCTTGCCAATGCATATCTTGAACAAATGATATATTTAGTTACCGATAAGTAAAAATTCTAAAAAATTGATTTTCGCAAAATATACATTAAGATGAATCTAACAAGATCCCACATCAATATGTTTTTCCTAAAGCATAGATCATAAAAAATAAGCAAAGTAGATTATGTGAATAGTGCAAATTCCACTATGTTGCAACTATAAAGAATCGGAGGAAGTATATTTAAGATAAGGAAAGTGAGTTTTTTTTTAAAAAAATATACGAAGTATAAGATTAAAGTGAGTGTCTACCTCCGTTTCTAAAAGTTCTTTACGCCTTAGAATATGTGTCCTACGTATGAAAATTTTGACCGTAAATTCTCACTATTTTATACATCAAAACTTTATCATGTAAGATCTTGTTAGATTGATATCGGTATATATTTTCAGAATATCAACTTTTATCATTTTTTTCACATACGGAATTTGATATATTAGTGGTTAAATATTGCATTGGAGTCCGTGCAAATAGTAAGCGTAAAAAACATTAAGGAACGAAAGTAATATACAATTTGATAAATAAACTTTTGTCATCATTTATTCAAATGATAAAATCAGACATACATTAACAGAACTTCATATCCATTGTTAAATTTTGTATCATATGGACACAAACCACTCAAGATTTAGAATTCCTTATTACACTTTACACAGCCTCAAAGAAAATGAAAATTACGATTCACAAGCTGACGTAACTATGTAAGATTGTAAGGCACTAACTTGTACACCAATACAAGAGGGGTAGTGAACAAAAACCAAAAAGAAAAATCAAGAGATTTGTTGAACACTTGAACCGTTGGTACTTGGTAGAACCATAAAAATTTGTAGAACTTTGCAACAGACTCAGAAATTAGCACCAAAAAAAAGACTCAGAAATGATGGTAGGTGGAGTTTCATCTTCAGTTACCCAGCAATCTACTTCTTGTTCACCATTAAACTCCCTTTTTCAAAATCGTACAATTTGCTCAAACTCCCAATTTCCATCACTTTTGATTGCTAATTACCGACACAATCATCTTCCTACTTTTCCACAACTTTCCTTCTCCTCTCGTTCTCAATCCCCAAAACCCATTTACTGCAGCAATTCCCCTGGCGCTGGTTAGTTTCTCGCTCTTTTTTGCACTCAATTTTGTGTTCATGATGTTTCATTGAGAAGGGTTGTGCATTAATATGTTGATTTCTGCTGAATTTGACGAACTTGGTTTGAGTTATTTATTTAAATTAATTGTGCTTTGATTATTCTGCTGAAATTGACGAATTGGGTTTGAATTATTCATTGAAATGGATTGTGCTTTGGAATTTGATCTTTCTGTTGAAATTGAAGAATTGGGTTTGAGTTAATCTGGGTAGTTTCGGTGAATTTGTTGATGGGTGAACTATAGTTTGTGTTGAGGAATTGAGCTTGTTGTTTGGAGTGATTATGAATTGCTGAAATGAGTAAAAAAAAACAACTGAAGTAGTATGCCTATGAATCACACTATGATTTAATCACCTTCCTTGAGTATTGGAAATTTGAAACAGGAGCAATTGTTTAGCAATTAGCATGTTGTTTACCACTTTAGTTATGTACTAGTCGAACGGACTTGGACCCGATGTCTAATACTAACATACCAAAGAACTTAGAAATTTATTAAAAGTTTTGAGTCTCAGGCCGGGATCTGATTCGAGTTCATTCAATCAAGAATTTGAAAGCAACTTGCAAGTGGTTTGCATAAGACGTTTTGGGGAGAATATATTGAGCTTCAGAGCTTGGGGTTTATCTACTGAGGAGGTGTTGAGGAGTGAAAACCCCATTCTTACATCGAAAGATGGTTTTTGATTGAAGTGACTTAGCATGTTGGTGCCAGTGGTTGCTTGTATGGAAGTGACTCAGAATGTTGATGGGTTTATCTCTTGTATGTTTCATGAATTTTGCTCTATTAGTTCTCATCTATGATTTCTAGTAGTTTCTAAGAGGCTAGGTTTGTAGTTCCAGCCATGACGATGCAACGATACGAAGTATATGGTTAGTTAAGTGTAATTCATAGGGGATGAGTACATGAGATTATGAGAAGGATACGGAAGTACTTGTAAACCTTTGCTAATTATTTCGAGGTCAGATAGATCTTTATGAATAAGTAGATTGCTTGGTGTTTGTGGAAAGTAGATCCGCGGAGGCTTAGTAGGTGTCAGCTGTCTATACAAACATCCTGCTGAAACCTCAACAAAAGAAGCTAATTGGTCTCTGTTCATAGAAAATATTGAAACTAAAAATCAGTGCACAAGTTATTGTTGTCAATGGAGTGTATTTTGTTGGTTGAATGAATAGAACATTTTACTAACGATGTTGCAGTAAAGGGTCTCAAACTGGGATGATTTAGCACCAAATTGGCAACTTGGCAAGAACTTTCCTTGCAACTGAAACTTGAGTTATTGTCAATTTATTTCTCAAACAGTATCATCTTAAAATCATATCCTAGGGGCAGTTGTTAAAATGGTCATCAGTGCTGTTAAGTGTTAACTGTCCAGTTTAGGTGTTTGAATGTTGTAATATCTGAAATATAGTTTGTATTTTATATCTCATGGTTTCTAACTTTATGAAGTTTCACTCTTAAAGTGAAGTACTGACGTCTATTATAAATTTCTTATTTTCGTGAAGATTGGTTAAGTCGCTTGGATTGTTGGGTTAGCAATTTTTATACTTCTGCCCGAATTTTCTTGTGACTGAGTTCCTAATGTCATGCAATTGAGATATTTGGGCTAGGAATCTGGATGTAAACATATCCTCTTCCCCATTCTTCTTAGATATCCTTACAATATCAACTTCATTAATTACGTCTAGTACATGACTAGTAGCATTGGTTATTAGAGCATCACCATTGGTGAACCTTCATTTGGTACTCAAAAACCTTTCATAATTGCTTCTTTTTTGAAACCCCTTTTGAAACTCAAACACCTAATGGTATCTCTTAAATTTTTCATTTATTAATGAATGAATATTTCAGATTTTGTTTTAAAACAAACTTTCCTTTAGAGGAAAAGACCCCTTTGTAAAGAGTTATAAAAAATAATAACTGTTGTCATTTTTGATAACTCGTCCAATGAAGGGGCTCTTCTTTAGCAAGACTTTTTCTCCTTTTCTTCCCCTATTTGAGCCTCCCGTTGGAGATGAACTTAGGCTCTGTTGAAATTCCATGCTGATAAATTTAGAAGGTAATATATGTTGGCTAGATCTAATCCTGCAGGAAAGCTATGCATTTGATTTTAAATTGGGATATATATGCCTCTCCTTATCTCTGGTTCATACATAGTAGTGTAGTACTATTTTCTTTGTCAAGTACTCTGTACTCCGGTAGTATCTTAATGTTTAACTGATTTTTGAGGGGATATTCAAATATTTAATTTATGTGGGACACTGTAATCAAAAGAGAACAAGGCGATCAGTCATCTGAAGACCCGATAGTTCTAAGAAAAGTTCACGTAGTTTGCATATGATGTCTTGTTCTCATCCATTGAAAGTTGGTGAAATTTTGTATTGACATCTTAAGACCACATATCAGGCAAAGGTTCATTAGCTTGATACATTTGTTGTGAATTCAGTAGTTCATTTAAGGTATGAAAGATGCTAATGTAACTTAGATGAGGCATCATGCCTATATTTGTTAGTGTTCGTGTTTTACTGTTGCCTTCTTCAGCCATGTTTTTGATCTCTGAGGTACTGAATCTTGCAGGTGAAAATGACAGTAAAACTGTCCTTGATGCCTTTTTCCTAGGGAAAGCTCTTGGTGAAGCACTGACTGAAAGAATTGAATCTACAGTTGGTGAATTTCTGAGCACCGTGGGCAGGTTGCAAGCTGAGCAACAAAAGCAAGTTCAAGAATTTCAGGTGAGGAACGAACTACTCTCTAGTATCAAAATGAAGGAGCATTCCCAGCCATATCTTTGTAAGTGAAATTCATGAAATTACCACACAAAGAGCGCAGTCTCTGACACTTGTATTTTTCTGCAGGAGGATGTGCTCGAAAGAGCCAAAAGAGCTAAGGAAAAAGCTGCTCGTGAATCCATGGAAGAGCAAGGGAGACTCATCCCCAACTCTAGCACAAGAAACGCAGCAGAAAGAAATGGTGCTAGTTCGAGTGCTATGGTTGGCCCCGTGAATCCAGCTGCTCCCATACGTCGTGTGGTCAATCCAGATGGCCCTGCATATGGTGGACTTGAAGACCGTGACACTGATTCAGATTCTCTTTCTAGTATAACCATAGATGAATGATTCTTGCCTAGAGAATATACATGTTAGAATGATACAGTTTTGTTCATGAAAAATACAGAAACTAGAGTAAATTTCACCTTATTATAAAGATCCATTAGAATATGTGATAATACAAAGTATTTGTTTCTTGATGTATGCTTTTGCCAAATTTTAATAGAGGCGAGCGGGTGGCTTCTGAGCCATTGTCATAGTTATTGTGGGACTTTGTTGGGGCAGTGCTTTAGTTGAAAGTTCGAGCAGAGGGAAAAAATCGATTAGGGGTAGCGAGATTTAGGATGAAGTGCTTGTTAGAGATAATGCAACTTGTGAATAAAGCTCCAAAATCAAAATAGTTGGGCTAATTAACAAGGGGAAGGGGCGAAGCTTATAGAAGACAAAGATAGAGCAATTAATGGGGATAACATCCGTCATTGTATGTTAATCCATCCACCCACTAGAGCAGTTTACAGGGGAAGCTCAATGCAGTTGCTAATTTTATGCTAAAGCAGCATACGCTGCATACCTATTTAAAGTTCTAAACCAATGCAAATAAGATAGAGCGAATTGTAAATGAGAGGGTTAAAGAAATCCCACATCGAGACCGATATCAGTTTTGAATTGGTTTATATATGAGTACAGTCAATAATGGCTTGCCGAGTTCAGTAACGTGAGCTTGTAACCTAAGTAGGGGCACTAATGTGATGGGACACGTTCTCAGCCAATTGGGCCGGACCTTCGGGTTGCTTAATGCTGGCTCGCCCTATCCAAGTTGGGAGTTGGTCCATGTGGTTTGAGCGAAGGCTCGAACTTCATGGGTCCTAAAGTGGAGGGGACCGCGTGAGGCTGGTTTACAGTGCAACGAAAGCCTCCCTCTCCTGTCAGTGGAAGGACTACGAGTTTGCGCCATCCAGGTCCAATAGCGCCTGCTTGGTTAAGTCCATAATTGGACCATCACTTTTTTTTCCTTAGTTAATATTGTTTTTTTTTAAATAATTATTCATGAGATTAAAATATTTTTTACTCCAAGTTGGTAGTTGGTCCATGTGGGTTGAGCGAAGGCTCGAACTTCATGGGTCCTAAAGTGGAGGGGACCGCGTGAGGCTGGTTTCACAGAGCAACGAAAACCTCCTTCTCCTGTCAGTGAAAGGACTACGAGTTTGCGCCATCCAGGTCCAATAGCGCCTACTTGGTTAAGTCCATAATTGGACCATCAATATTTTCTATTATAGGTATGTTGGACCTTAATGCTTCTAGACACATAGGGTCATTGCATATGTCCATGTGGCTAAGGAGTACAGAGTAGAAAGTGAAATGCACGCCCTCATCCCAAATTACTTATCACAATTTGACTGCACACGCTTGTCAATGCATAATTTGACCACTAATATCTTTAAAATATATATTATAAAAACTTATAAATTGTTAATATTTTGAAAATATATACTAACATTTCTTTTTACTTACTAAAAATGAAATATGGTCAAACTAAATTGTGTAAATAGTATAAAAAGTCAAAATGGTGCAAGTACAACAACATTAGTAATTGAAATATTACATTGGAAAACATGATAAAAAAAAAGTTGTGTCATCTAAATAAATAATGAAGGAAGTACGTTTTTAAATATCACGTGCAACGCACGTACCATTGACTAGTAATAATAATAATAATAATAAAAAACTAGTGTGTTGCCCGAGCTATGCCTCGGGATGCTACTTTGAATAATATATGTATGTTCAACCTTTTTTTTTATAAAAAAACTTGTGTAAAAGAAAATTGTTTTTATGTTTCGCAAATGGAAAAAATATATATTAAAAAACCACAAAACTAAAGTTGCTAGTTATTTCTTTAACAAAATTTAAAGTGTCTTATATAATTATTGCATCGTGATAAGAGTACTAGAATTAATCACTCATCTTTAAAGTTAAGTATATTTATATAGTGTAATAAAGCACAACAAATACTTGGCTAACTTGTTGGTCACATGTTCGAATCTTTGTATTAACATATTTTTGTTGTCATAATACTTGCTAAATATGTGACGTGGCATGGTTCTAATGCTAAAACAGGGTGACACGTAGCACGCATACTTTATTATATACACCTTTTAATTGCGTACACTTAAGCATCTGATTGTACGTACTATATATGATAGTTTGATGGGATCGGATTAGCACATTAATTGCGTACACTTAAGCATCTGATTGTATTTTAAACAAAAATATATTTAAGCGACCATGTCAAATACTATCTTCCATTCATACCTTGCATTGTTCTTCATATAGGAGATAAAATAAGTGGATATTATTATCGGTCAAGTTTTATTAGTATTTTTAATTTCTTCTCACGGTAATGTATGTATTATTACTCTAATACAGTACTAGTTGCTAACTAAAAACAATAGTAAATTGACTGATCTTACCGTATAAAAAAGACAATATAAATAGCAAATTATGTACATTCATTTTTGAACCAACCAATTTCCTATTTATTTGCTAAACTATCTTCCAAACAAACAAGCAAAGCAGTTAATTACTATACGAAAATGGCATCTCACTCGATTAAATATTTGAAGCCAATCATCTTCGGATTACTGCTAATCCTAATGGCATCAGGTTATTACAAATGTCAATTAAACTCGATCTTACATATTATTATATATTACATCCTTTAAAAAATCTTTACACTTTTCGTTTTGTCTGTTTCATAATGTTGTTTACATTGTTCTTTATACTATTTTTGGACATGAAAATTTATTATCTTACCCCTTCTTAATTACCCCCACACCGTTTACAATTTTCCACTCATTTTCTCTTATTTTTTTTTATTTTTTTTTATCTTACCACCCATCCACCTTTTTTTTTTACAAATTTATCTTATTTTAACCATATTTTTTTTATATTCACTTACCTTTTTAGTTTTCACACTATATTCCTCTTTTGTCTTAATATTTTTGCAAATAATAACAGTAAAAATCATTTTGAAACAGAGGTAGTATTAAGTAGGTTAGTTATTAATATTGGTGTTGTAATTTTGCAGAAATGGCTTTAGGGCAATCATGCACCCTGAGAGGTTATGGGTGTAGTACTAATAGTGACTGTTGCGAAGGGCACGAATGTCATATTGGAAGATTGAATGTGCCAGGCATCACCCCAACTCAGCCTGCTTTGTGTTGTGAAAGTTTTTTTGGGGGTTTATGGTATGATTGCAACAACTAACCCTCCAAACGCCTACTCCGGCCGGTGTTCAACATTCCGGCAGCTGGCTCAAGGCACCATGGCCGGTTCTCCACACTCCAGCGGCATCCAATAAAATTATGGTTTCAGATTGAATAATAATGTTATGTTTCCTCTTCTTTCTTATGTTTTTGTGAATTATTGTTATATATCTACGTTTATTACTAATCTTAATAAATAATAATTTTTGAGTATTATTTAAAGTGAACATCTCTTTCACATCCCTTCTATGAATGACTAGTCTTATACACGTGGGAAAGTAAAAATAAAAGCTAAATCGTGTAATTTATTTAATTTGTAACTAGTCTGATTAGCACGGGAAAACTGTAAGAGTATAATCGTCTTGTTAAGTCGATATAACAACAACACACACAACTTGAAATGTCGTTATTATTATTAAACTGTAAGAGTATAATCGTCTTGTTCTCAATGAAATCCATATAGAAATAGGAAAATAATGAACTTTGAACCTCTTTAAACGATTAAGAAACGAAAGAGATATTTTAATTTTAAAATTAGAAAAATGTAAAGTAGTAGTAAATAAAATAAAAATTGGAAATTTAAGATAGTAATTTAAAATAAAAAATTTATAAAGTAATAAATACAAAAGTGGTCTTAAATTTTAAACTGGGGTCTTAAATATAAAACAACTTCGTTGCATTAATAATAAATAAATAAAAAGTCTCACATATTTCAAACACCAAAGTAACAATTCATTTATGCAAAAGGGTTTTTCTGCGACGATTTTATATAAATTACAAACGGGGGCGGGGAGACTCGAACCTGAAACCTATTGTACACAGGTCCTTAATCTTAACTATTAGGTTAAAACATCATTGGTAGATATTACTTGTATTATTATCTTATAAATTGCTTTATGTATTAAGAGGCATGTGTTATTTAAGTATAGCCGAACAAATTTACATGGACAAAAAGAACATTATTGCTTGACTAATTAGCAGTAAATGTTCACGTGTCACAATTTAGAAAGATTCACGCACTTAGTAAGATTAGGGGCTTACTATTTACCGCCCCATATTACTCAAAACCGTCTCAATCATTTACCTATATGTCCTTCTTTATTTACCCCCTCATTCAACATTTACCCATATACCTGCCCCAAATCTAACCACCACCACCGGCCACCACCTCCGGCCACCATGGTCGGCCACTATTATCACGTCGTAGGGGACAAAATGGTCGAGTCTTCACAAGAGGTTTTCTTTTTTGTCCGGAATTTTTTTAGAAACTTATGCATTTTTAGCTTGTACCACCATGGTACAGGCTTACGAATTTTAAGCTTGTACCATGGTACAGACTTATGAGTTTTTAGCTTCGACCATGGTATTGACTTATGCAGTTTAAGCTTGTATCATGGAAGGAGCTAAAAATTCATAAGCCTGTACTATGGTACAAGCTAAATATTCATAAGTCTATATTATTAAAGATTTTGATTTGTTGTTGCATTTGATTTAATGTAATCGGAAAAAAAATACAGACTTATGAATTTTTAGCTCCTTCCATGGTACGGGTTTATGAATTTTAAGCTCCTTCCATGGTACAAGCTTAAATGACATAAGTCAATACCATGGTCGAAGCTAAAAACTCATAAGTCTGTACCATAATACAAGCTTAAAATTCATAAGTTTATACCATGGTACAAGCTAAAAATGCTTAAGTTTCTAAAAAAAATCGGACAAAGAAAAACTCTTGTGAAGACTCGGCCATTTTGTCGCCTACGACGTGATGGTGGTGGCCGGAGGTAGTGGCCGGCGATGGTGGCCGGAGGTGGTGGTTGGTGGTGGTGGGAGAGAATTGGAAAGTAAGATTAAGTAAGGGTACTAATGGAAAATAAGGGAAAACAGTGGGGCGATTTTGAGTAATATGAGGCGGCTTTTAGCGCTCCACTAAGATTATTGCAGGTTTGTACTCCTCCGTTCCTTTTTGTTATTTACGTTTGATATATTGCACGTAATTTAACAACTAATTAACGTGGATTGTGATTCCTTCTAATTTTTAATGCAAATTACGTTTATTTATAACGTTTTCACTTTTATTCAGAATCTGGCATTGAAAAAGTGTGAAAATTTAAATGTCCAATGGAAAAGTGTGAGAGATTAAATGTCTGAATTTAATGGATTAAAGTAATTAATCAATTGCCACAATTTTTTATAAACTATAGGGTATTTATGCTATAAGGAAAATATTTCAAACGTAAAGAATAAACATGGACGGAGAGAGTAATAGATTTCTCTAGGAAAATATTTCATCCGACCCATTTTATTCTTTACATTTGGTATCATGCACTCGATTTAACAACTACTCCCTCCGTCTCTTTTTGTTCTTTACGTTTTCCTTTTTGGGTATTTCAAAATGTTCTTTACATTTCCTTTTATATTATCACATAAATGACTTAGAGCATGTTCAGCCCTGTCTCGTCTTAAGACTTACTTCAAATGCCACATCAGCTTTTTACTAACTTTTAATAATTTTTTATGCTCTAAGACTTGCTAAAAACTCAACTAAATTTATCTCTTCACCCCTAAGACTCAATTAAGATTTATCAATACATGTACATGACATCACTCACTTTTAGGATGACATCACCCATGTGAATGTCCAAGTCTTAAATTGAGTCTTGAAAAACCAAGATTCCACTTAAGACTTTGTTAAGACAAAGGGAGATAAATGGGTGAAATTATGGAAGTCTTGTCTTAAGATAATATTGATGATGTCATCCCAAGTCTTAAAACTTAGGGCTGGTCTTGCTCTTAGTATTCTATCAAAATTTGTGTCCAATTATTATTTTAACCAATTAAATTCATCGGGTCATTTAATCTCCCATACTTTTTCATTGGGACATTAAAATTTTCTCATTTACCAATATCAGAATTTTGATAAAAGTAAAAACATTATAAATAAACGTAATTTATCTTGTTTAAATAAAAATAATTGAGGAATCTCGATGCAAATTAATTAATCGTTAAAACGCGTGAAAAACATCAAACGTAAAGAACAAAAAGAGACGGAGGGAGTAATTAATTTTATAAAAATTCTTCCATTTTTTTATTTAATCAACACAATTTACGTTTATTGATGATGTTTTCACTAAAATCCAAAATATGACATAGGAAAAGTATGATATATTTAATGTATCAGTAGAAAAATTTGAAAAGTTTAGTATCCCAGTGATTTTAATTAATTAAAATAATCAATTGCACAATTTTTGAGAGAATATTAAAGACATATTTCCTCCGTCTTTTAATACTCGCAACGTTTGGACTTTTGCCACTATTCATATAATCTACTTTGACTATTCTTAGTGTTTTTTATATAAGATAAAACATAGTCATGTGAGATCTTGTTAGATTCGTCTCAATGTGTATTTTTAAAATATCAACTTTTTATAATTTTTGCATAAAGAGAATTTAATATATAAATGATCAAAGTTGTGCATTGGCATGCGTGAAACTAAGGAACGTTGCGAGTATTAAAAGACGGAGGAAGTATATGATACAATATAAAAGGAAATATTCCAAATATAAAGATTAAAGTTGGACACTAGAAAAGGAAAGCGTAAAAAGTAAAAAGGGACCGAGGGAATAGATTTTATTATTGGTTGTTTACACACATGTACAAATTAAAATTGGAGAGTAACTATTGGGAAATACACAAACATACTCCGTATTTAGGTTTAAAAGATGCAAATAATCTGAAACGACTGAGCAATGAGCACTGTAAGACCCTCTTACTAATGGAGAAAAAAAAATCTCACCACTATCTCTCTACTACTTTCTTACTCCTCCACATCACTTTTCTCACATACAAATTTTGTTACAACAAATTCATCCCACCAATGAACTAAAAAAAACTCCTCACCACTTTTACTTTTACTATTCATAAAACCCCACCACAATTTCTATTTCCCACATACTCCCACGTTAATCTTTTTTTTTTTTACGTTATTTACTTAATTTTCCGAAAATAACACAAATTATAGTAATACTTAGTATGAAAAATGATTTTGATGATTTTAGAGAGAGAAAAATAATTTTTGAAAGTGTTTAAAAATATAGCAAATTTGGTCTCTATGTGGCATAACAAGCTAATTGTCAAATTAGCTTACTATTGGAGATGCTCTTATAGATCTTGAAATTTTATGACCATTGGTATAATTTATTTATTTTTTAATTAATTATTTTCGGCTAAATTAGTCGTTAACACAAAATAGCTATTGTAAATTGCACACATTTTTTTTAATTGGTTGATAATGCTGAGTGTGACATTTGTCAAGCGCCCATTGGGCCGTTGCTTGTGAACTTTCAGCAAAAGGGAATCTTTCCCTGTTTTTTTGGATTAATTTGCACAACGGCATTTATACAATATTCAATGCATGTAGGCTGAACTTTTTGCCAACAACAAATAGAAAGTGGGGCCCAGATTTTGGTGAGAAAAAAATGAAAACAAAACGCCATGCAAGCGTTTTTTATTTTCCTCGCGAGTATTTTATATTTTACCCATTAATGTGGTGTGCGAGCTTTTTAATTCTCACCGTTTTCAATCGTGGGCAATTATTTTACTCACGGAGATTGATACATCAACCCACCGGGTTGTTCACCCAGCTGAGGTGGACCACACATGTGGACATTTAAAGATGAGTTGGACAACCAAGTAAGCATATGAGGAATATAGAGATGTGAAAGCATTTAATAAATTTGTGCTAGTAATTAATATAAGATCGGAAAAATATGTTAACTTAAAAAAACAATTTTCCAAGAAGTATTTAGAATTTTCCATACGGGATTAAAAGTGGGGAAATAAAGAGGTTGAAAAGAATACTTTTTTTTATTATTATTATTCACATATAGAAGCAGATAAACGTAATTAAAACAAAATTAAAGCAACCAAGTAAAGAAAATACCGGAGATCAGTTTTTTTTTTTTTTTTGGGTTCAAAAGAGGAGAAAGGAAATTAAAGAAAATAACACTATCAAAAAAAAAAAACAGAACAAATAAAAATTTAATTAAACTTTTAGCGTAATTTCGCTGCAAGACTGGCTAGTAATTAGGGACCTAATAAAATAATACGCCTATGTCAAAAAATAAAATAAAATACACTAACCTAATTTACATATATTCTATCAGTTTTAACAATTAAATTAAAATATTTAAGAAAAAGTAATACGGAGTAAAAAGGATTACCTCAAAAACAAACAAAAAATTATGGAGTAAAAAGGATGCATATAACATATAAGGAAATACAAATTATAGGAGTGAATTTCTACAAAAAAAACTCTATAATATGGAAACCAAAATATGTGGTTTATATAATACGTGGTTAGTGACAATTATTTGGCGGGAAAATATTGCACCATGAATTGACATTTTTCATTTCTGATGTCTTTTTAGTACTACATATAATGTAAATAGATGTAGGTTAAGATTAGGGGTGTCAATTCTAAACTCGAATGGTTGAAACTATTGAGTATTTTCGGTCGTTTAGAACTCGCGAACTAGAACCCGAAACCCTATCTGAACCAAATATATTCAACCCGAGTCAAGCCAACCCAAAATTATTGATCCGGTTAAGATACAAAATCCGATAACAAACCGATCTATTGCAATCCGATTACATTCAACCTAGCCCGAACCGATCCGAAACCGTTAATGACCCAATCTTTTCAATCTGAGAAAACTCGTTTAATCCGAACCGATTGCAATCGTAACCCGTTTAACCCGAGTCGTTTCAATTGTGACTCGTTTAATCTGAACCAATTACAGCTCATAACCCGTTTAATCCGAACCGTTTACATTCCGCAACTCGTTTAACCCAACTCATTTTCTTAGTTATATTATTAATTACTTCGTGTATATACGAAGTAAGTTTTATCTATACTATATATTAAAAGGCGTCTATGAGAGAGTATACGTGACACGTGGCGCTCTGCTTATGGTTAGTTCGCTCCATATAATCTTCATATACATTTAAAAAAACCAAATATAGTTTGCTAAGGTTTGAACCCTTGACCTAGAGTTTAAACAATAAAGCTTTTTACCACTAAGCTATTACATGTGTCATGTTATTATTGAAAAAAAACATACATATAACTAAAAGTGAATGTTATTTATGTAGTAACCCGGGGCATCGCCCGGGCCCAAAAACTAGTTAAACATTATAATCCGAAAGTTTATAAAGTAATATTATTGTAACTTAGGCACCGTTCTATTCAATTAATTTTGTCTGAACTTATCTTAACTTATATAAACTCAATTATCTAGAGAAAAAAAAAGTATTGTCTGAAATAAATTTATTTGTGTGCGGAAGTATGAAAAAAAATATTTTTCTGAATTTATTTTAACTAAACTTATTATGAACTTACCGGTACTTATTTTGTCTGAAATAAGTCAAAATAAGTCGAACAAAACAGAGACTTAGGCCCTATTTAGTTCACCTTATTTCAGGACCTTATTACTTATTTCAGATTTAATCAGATCATATCAGATTAGACCAGACTAGACCTGACCTGACCAGACCAGATCAGAACTGATTTGTGCATATCATGTCTAGATCAAAACTGATATGTACATATCATGTCCAGATCATAACTGATCTGTATAGATCATGTCTAGATCATAATTGATCTGTATAGATCATGTCCAAATCAAAATCGATATACAAAGATCACGTCTAGATCAGGACCCATACGTGTAGATCAGAACCCATATATATATTCGGATCGATCTATCTAGATCATGTCTAAATCTGTACTAATTTGTTAAGATCAAGTCCATATCAAAACCCTTATGTCCATACCATGTCCAAATTTGAATTAATCTACTTTGATCAAAACCGAACTGTCCAAATCATGTTTAAATCAGAACTTGTCTGTACAGATCATGTCCGGATCGTACTTCTCGGTATAGATCATGTCCATATTAGAAACGATCTATACAGATCATATCCAAATTATTATCCCTCTATCTAACTCATGTCTAGGTCTATCTAATATGAGGAATAGTTAAATAATGAGCAAAGTCAAATAAATAATAAGAATATTATAAATTTGTGTAATATTTATTTTACACGTAAGTCGTTTAATATTAATAAATTTAGATTTTTTTAAAAAACTTAATTCTGAAAAATCAGATCAGATCATACCAGATCAGATCAGAAAAAATAAGTTCAGGTCAAATCAGATTAGATCAGAAAAAATAAGTTGATCAGATCAGATCATGAGAAACGGGGCCTTAATTGTAATGCGTTTTTGTTTTAAACTTGCTTCCCTGCAATATCTTCGTCGTTTAGATACATTAATTGCATTGCTTTCGCTTCCAATTTTATCATTAGTGTTGTTGATTGTTGTTTCATCTATTCTTTGGAATGTTATTTTTAGCCGCTTATTCTGAAAAAATGAATCCAAAATAAAGATTAGTTCACAAATCTAATAGATACCATTAAAATTAAAGAACAAGGGTGTCAGAATGTCGATTTAAAAACTAAAAATTGTAACCAGCCTTTAAAGTAATGTATCTGTCAATATCCTGCTTTGTTTCTCAAATTACAAGATCAATTTATGTAAAGGGAGATTTACAAGGTTGAAAAAAAAATGCTGTGTAGAAGATGTTGGAGGAGAGACGGAATGAGTATTGAGTAGTATTAAATCTGGAATTAAAGAAAGTAGAAGATTGCAAATTAAATAATTTTTTATAAAATAAAGTAAGAACTAGTAAAACTAAGGGGGAAAAAAATCAACATTCATCTTCGTCGGTTTGGTGTTGATTTTGTTCAATGTGGTTGTTGTTGTGGGAACTTTTATGGTGCTGACGTGGCACGCGCTCCTCGGAGGTATCAAGTATGACATGTCACGAACTTCTGGCAACCTGCAAAACAAGAATATTCCCGTAGGAATATTCCCTCCGATGCTTAAGTAAGTATAAGCTAGAGAGATAAGTAATTTGTAGAGAGAAGGCAGAGCAAAGATAGGTTTTCTGTTGCTGAGCCAGAATTGATTTCCCTTTTACCTAGAGATCTGCACTATTTATAGTGCTAGGGTTACTCGGGAACTGGTCCCGCATGATTGAGTGTTTACGCAAGATTGGGACACGTGTCCTGCATTGGTTCCGTAGGCTTGTTTAGGCCCAATGTGGATCTCTTTATCGTTTAGGCCTGGGCTCTGTGCAGTTTTGGAAAATGCCCGTAGGCAAGCTTTTGGGCTCTTTCTTCTGGGTTTTGATAGTGCAGTTAGGTGACATTCTTTTAGGCCACATCATTTGCCCCTCAAGGAGGATGCCCCTTGTCACTGTGGGGTAGGCTGCTTGATAGGGAGGAACGCCACGTGTGAGGGCTTCTCCGAACTTAGATTTTCCTTTAAAAGCTTCAATTCCTCTTTCATTTTTCTTTTGTTACTTCAGAGCGATTTTTTCTTTTAGAGAGAGAAAGTAAATTCCGTCCTGCCAAAGATCTGCCGGTGCGTGCGCTTGAGTGTTCTTGGATTTGCTGTCCAGTGTTCTTGAGGGTTTAGAGGATTTGCCAAGACTTCTCATCAGTTTGATCATTTTCTGATAAGTTTTCTATCAACACCTTGTTGTTTGCATGCTTGTGGGACCTCTCTCATTTATTGTTTATAGTATTCTGTGGAGGCGTCTTGGGGGTTATGACACCTATCCCTTTCATTCATTGCTAAAGTCAGACGTCCTGTCCCTTATGCAGGACGGTATGGCTCGAATTAGACAGACAGCTAACGTGCGTGCATGGGCTGCACCGCGAGAGGGGGACGATAGGGTTCCTTTTTCGAACCCGTCCCAAGGAAGTAGGAGTGGAGTCTATTCTTCCCATGATACAGGAGACGGGGCCACTAGAACAGCACTTTCTCCTAGGAGAAGAAAGAATGTGGCTTCCCGTCCCCGCGTTCCACGCGAGGATTTTGAAGATGACTCCTCTAGCTCCTCAGACGAGGAGTTTGCAAAAAATCTTCCTCCTATGGTCCGGGGGAAGGAAGACGTCAATCTGTTCCCGTCGGATATCTTTCCCAGCATGAAATGGCTGCGGTACCTGAGAGAGCAGGGTCGCGACTTTGAGCGTTTTCTGCTCTTGCCTCCAGGTTTTAGCCTTAGGAGCCCCCGACCTCATGACTCCGTGGACCAACTCTCCCACGGGGAGGTAGCCGTTTATACTGCTGCCTTTAGGTTGGGCCTTAGATTTCCATTGCACCCTTTTATGATGGACGTTTTAGAGGGGTATGACATTGGCCTTGCTCAATTGACGCCCAACTCCTGGGCAAATGTCTTTGGTTTTGTTGCCAAGTGTGCTTTGAGCGGCGTCACTCCTTCCTTTCCTGTTTTCCTTCGTCTCGTAGTTATTGCCCCTTCTTCTCGTTCTCCTCAGGGATGGTTCACCCTTTACAGCCGTCGGGGATATAAGACGGTGGTGGGTAAGACCTCTAGTTGGGTTTGGTGGAGGAAGAAGTGGTCTGTTGTCCGAATGGAAGACCTCTCTCTTTCCAGACGTCTTTCTCGTTGGAACCGCCGGCCCCGTTATTTGTCTAGAGCTGACGCCTACCCTCGCCTCTCGTCCAGGGAGTGGGGACTAGTGAAGCCCTTGTTCCAGGCTGAGATGTATCGGCTGTCGTCAAAAAGCCATGCCTGAGTGCCTAATACTTGGCTTCCCCATGTCGGCCAGTTTACTAATTTAGTCTTTCTTTCGGCCGTCGGTCTTTGTTCTTTTTTGAGTAGAGGTAGTTCCCCAGTAGATTTTCAGACATTTTTCTTCCATCTTTTTTTTTTTTACTAACCCTTGGCTTTGTAAGTTCTGCCATGGATCGCTTATCTCCCGAAGACAAGGGTGTAGTGGAAGTACCCGCTTGGCTGTCCGAAGTATATACCGAGGACATTCTTAAGGCTGTGGAGGCCAAGAAGAAGGATTCCTCCAAGAAGTCCAGTGAGGGTGCCTCTGGCGACGTCGCCAAGGTAATATATATATATATATATATATATATATATATATATATATATATATATATATATATATATATATATATATATATATATATATATATATATATATATATATATATATATATATATATATATATATATATATATATATATATATATATATATATATATATATATATATATATATATATATATATATATACTTTATATTATTATTTTTGTCATGATTTGGTCGCTGATTTCTTTTTCTTTTAGGAACCCATCTTGCCGGCTACTAAGAAGCGTCCGGCATCTTCGACGGAGGCTCCTAAGCCCAAACGACCCTTCTTTAAGAAGATGGGTCTGGCCGACGCTGTTACCAAGCCGTCGGTACCAAAACCGTCCGCTCCCCCAGCTGAGGGGGAGGTTCCTCCTATCCAGACGCCCATTCCTCCTCCTGAGCAAAAGGAGATTCCATCCCAGGTGGACACCGAAATGGATGGTTCTGCCAGAGCAGCAACTGACGAGGCAGCAGTCGATCAGACTGCGGCGGCTGACGCCCCCGCCTTGTCCAGAGAGGACAAGGGTAAAGGCAAGGAGACTGAGGCTCCTTCTACTGATAATGCCTCTACTCCTCTTGCAGCTTCGCCAATTGGTTAGCGTCTCTGTACTTTAAATTTGTGATAATCAGGTTGGGATTTGCACGATGTTTATTAATCTTGGTGTTTGGTTCAGTTGAGATGTTCAAGCGGATGCGTCGGGCCGAGGTGGCGAGCATCCCTCCTTCTTCCGGTTTTAGCTCAGAGGCGAAGGATAAAATCCTTGCCGATGTGTATGCGGCCATCCTTGAGGAATACGTGAGGTCACTCCCCGGGATTGACTTGGGATTCTTTGGGTCCATTCAGTCTCTCGTCCTTGATGTGAGACACTTACCCCTGGATTCATGTGGTTATGATTATGTGTATGTTATTTTTTAATTCTATATTGTTTCTGGCAGCTTTTCATTCGTTGTGCCGAGAGTAGGAACTACCGCTTTGATATGCACAAAGAGATGCTCAAGCACAAGGACCAGATCGAGAATCATGAGCAATATGCTGAGAAGACGGCCAGGTTGATCAACTTGGACGCGGATAAGAAGATTGCCCTGAAGACGGAAGAGCTGAAGAAGGCCGAGGAGGACGCTGAGAAATATGAAGAGAAACTGCGGGAACATGAGGGGCGGCTTGTCGAGCTGAGAAAGGAGTACTCTTCCGTCTTAGAACGGGTGACTGACTTCTCTTCCAAGGGGAATGTTCTGGAAGGTCAGCTCGAGGCCATGCAGGGGAAGATCGAGGCCGTGCGCAAGGAGGCTGCAAGCTCTTTTAAGTTGGGCGAGGAGTCCATCTTGGAGAGTGCCCAAAAGGCGTGGGATCAGTCTATGGACGGGAAGGATTTTTCCTGGTTCAAACGCCGTATCTCCCACTAGATAGCTGTTTCGACGACTAGGCGCTTGGGCTTAGATCCTCCCGAGTTTGTTAGTGACGGGGAGGAAGACGTCGAAGAAGACGAGGTGAACTCCCCTGAAGGCTAGGACGTCCAGGACGGGAGTTCCATTGCCCCTCTTCCTTGAGCAGGTTTTCTTGCAATTGGTTTAGATGACGCCGTGGGCGTTTGTAAAACTTTGGTGCCTTCGGGCATTTATTTGATTTGGTTTGTTTGCGCTTTGGGCGCTATGTATAAACAGTCTGTGCCATTGTGCACTGTATTTTAATTCTATCAGTTCGGTACTGATTTCTTAAAAAAATTTCTTTGGGTCCAATTGTTGGACAGAAACCTCAGTGTTTTAGGTGATCAGCCTAATTTGAGGCGCTAATCTAGGCCACTTCTCAGGTCGTCAAACGATTAGTCTTTTTAGACGGCATCCCCGGAGGAGGTCTTATGTCTGAATGTTTCGCGAGCCTATTTTGAGGTGCTAATCTAGGCCACTTCTCAGGCCGTCAAACGATTAGTCTTTTTAGACGCCATCCAAGGAGGAGGTCTTAGGTCTGATTGTTTTGCTCTTTGTTTGAGTCTTTTTGGGCGCTTTTCAAAGAAAAGGCGTCATGCTGGGTGTCAAAACCCTTCGTGTTTATTAGCACTGGGTATTGTATATTTAGTGGATAGGGACGCCAGTTTAGGAACTGTTTTCTGGTGAGTTTCTTTCAACAGAGACTTGTATTCGTCAGATAAGTGTTAATTTACTAAATTGTTTGCTACATTCACCGCGTCTTAGACGGGTATTTACAGGCCGTTTTGTGGGCTCTGGGTACAATAGCTAGGCCGTTTTATAGGCTCTGAGTACAATGGTTACCCTAATGATGTTCTACTCTTGGCCACCTTCTTCAATTTTGACCGCTTCTACTTGGACGGGTCCAATTTCTTTGGTGACCTGGGATTCATCTTCATGCTTTCGTTTTCCTCTGACTTCAGCAGAATCTTGCTTCCATGCTGACGGGTTGAGGGTCGTCAGGTAACAATCCCTAGCCTGTTGTTGATCTCCATGTATGGTGCCTATGACTCCATCATCGCACACGAACTTCAGAAGCATCAGATGGGTGACGACTACAGCCTTGATCTTGTTTAAGGTGGGTCGTCCCAGGATGACATTGTATGCCGTCAGGTCTTTGACGATTAAGAAGTCTACTTCCATTTTCCGCCCATTCTGCCTATCTCCAATTCGAACTGGTAGAGTGATAACGCCAACAGGATGAATGATACTCCCTCCAAAACCAATGATGGGATAGTGAATTCTTTCGATGGCTTTGGGATCGTGTACTAGGCGATTGAGGCATTCTAGACTCATTATGTCGGACGAGCTTCCCGTGTCTATTAGTATGCGCTTAACTCTCATGTTAGCTATCTTGAATTCAACCACGAGTGGATCATCGTGCGGCGTGGCTATCCGTCCACCGTCTGACTCACATATTTCAATCTTTGGGAATGGGTCCATGGGTGCTTTGGCTGACAGCAGCACCTGCCCTAAGCGGCGAGCATAATCCTTCTGTCCTCTCATGGTAGGTCCTCCAGCGGCTGGTCCTCCAGATATGACGGCTACAAATCCTCCGTCGCTATGTTGTCCCTTAGTCGGCGAGGCAGGGGACTTGTTCCTTTTGTGTTGGTTTTTTCCAAAGCCTTGAGCATTCTTCCGTAAGTAGTTCTTGAGATGTCCTTTGGAGGCTAGACCATCTAAAGCCCTCTTCAAGCTTCTACAATTCTTGGTTTCATGTCCTATATCTTCATGGAACTAGCAATATAACTTGGGATCTCGAGTCTCAGCAGGGGACTTCATGGGGAAGGGTCGATCAAGGTCGTACTTTGCCCTTACGTCTTTTAGTATGGTGAGAAGGTCTGTGTTGTATTCGAAATATTCCCGCTCTTGCGGCCGTTCTCTCTTGTGCCCCGGAAAGTTGGTATCATGCTCTTTAGAGAGAGCCCATGTGCCATTTACCCGTGGAGGCTTTCGGTCCACCTTATCCTTCTTCCCGGAGGAGTCTGTTGTTTCTCCAATCCTCCCTTCCTTTGACGCGCTGCATATTTCCGTTGCATGGATAAATGCTTCAGCCTCGTCTAGGACCTCTGCCATAGTCCTTACACTCTTCTTAACTAGGTCAAACTTGAAGGAGCCCTTCTTCAATCCCCTGATAAAGTTATCAAAAGAGACACCATCGGGCAAGTCTGGGATCTGTCCCGCCTCCAGATTGAAACGCTTCACGTAGCTTCTTAGGGACTCGTCCTTCCCTTGCTGGATCCGTCCTAAATGCATGCTAGTTTTCCTTTCTTCCTTGTGTGCCATGAACCTTGTAGAGAACAAAGTCTGTAATTCGCTAAAAGAGGCAATTGATCCTGGAGGCAGCCGTTCAAACCATTTAGGCGCTACTCCCTTAAGCGTGGCTGGGAAGTATTTGCACCAGGTGGATTCATTGGTTCCCTGTACGTACATGTGGTGGCGGTATGCGACAAGATGCATGCCGCGATCAGTGGTCCCCTCATAAGCTTCAATGGTAGGGGTTTTTACTTTGGGTTCCTTCGGGGTGTTCATAATCTCGTCAGAAAAAGGGGTACTCATGTGCCTTAACGTCAGATTGTTGAATCCTTGCTGAATATGATAGGTTGGCTCACGGCGGCTTGATAGTAGGCGGGGGCGCATGCTTACCCTATGGGGCGTCATCTGGGTTGGTCCACGTGTAGTGGGATAAAATGGCGGGTCTTCCATCACAGGGGTGGACCCGGTGTCTGACAGTTCAGATTCAGTCTCATAGTGCTCTTGACGCCTTGCAGCTGGTCGCAAGACGGCTGGGGGACTTTCCCTAGATGATGGTCGTAGGACCGGGTCCCTTCGAGGTAAGAAGGTGGGCGGGTCACGGCAATATTCTGAGTGCTCAGGCACAGGGCTAACTCCCCTGCTTGCTTGTGGACGAGAACCTTCTCCAGCTCTCCAGACGTTGGACCTGAGCGGCATTCTGCTTATCCGATTGACGCCTAGATTGAGGGGCCTCTGCGGAGCCGTCCTCTCAGCGCAGTAGATCAACATGTTCTTCCGAATTTCATCTTGCAGTGTAGTCCTCATCTGTTGTCGGAAGGTCTGATTCATTTGCTGTTGGAATCCTGTTAAAATCTCGCGTAGGGAGCCCACTGATACTGGCAAATCTAGATTCTCGTCCAACACGACGTCTCGGACTCTAGGGCTTAGATGGCCGCCTGGCGGAGACGCCTCGGTTATTGGTTCTTCTTCCACCACCACCTCAGCTTGCATTCGTCCTGGTGTGTTCCCTGCATTTTTTTTTTTTTTTTGCTAAGCAAGAGAGAAATATATTAATTGGATCAAACAATTACACCTTAAGCCAATTCCAAGACATACAAACCAACTAGGTTGGACTCTATGCCCTTGAAATCAGCAAACACAAAGCTATACAAGCTCTAAAACACAACCAGAATGCCTAAAGGCTATTACAAATTTGTGAACCATTCACTATCTCTCTTGCTTACATGCTTTGGCAGAACAACCTGAATTCTGCTCTTGACCATTTGGTTCAAATCCTTCATACTCTGACTGACAGTGGGAATGGAGTTATCCCAAAAACTTGTGTTTCTACACCTCCAGATCAGATAGACAGCAGCACCAACAGCTGCAAAATACACCTGCTTCCCGAACTTTGAAGCTTTACTTTGTCCAGCTTTCCTGACTAACTGAAACAAATTGCCATGAATAGAGAAACCTATCCACTGATGTACTGCTATAATAATTTGCTTACTATACTGGCACTGAAAAAAGAGATGCTGATGAGTCTCATCATCCAAGCCACAAATCAAGCAACTAGCAGATTGACTAATGCCTATCTTTGCTAGTTTGTCTGTAGTCTGGAGCTTTGATTGAACAGCCAACCAGCAAATGAATCTATGTTTTGGAATATTCAGCCTATTCCAAACCATTTTGTCCCAATGCACCCTTGGCTTGTCCCCTAGGAGTTTCTCATACACTTGTTTCACTGAATAATGAGGCATGTTCTCAAAATCTGCACAAGTAAAGAACTGTTTGAGCTGCTCCTTTGTATTGCACACTTGCTTCCAGTACCAGCTAGCAGTAGAACCAGGCTGATACTCCCACCAATCCCCATCCTTTAAGTAGACTGAATTAATCCACCTAATCCACACATTATCCTGCTTCTTGACTAAAGCGCAAACATATTTCCCCATAAAGGCAATATTCCACTTCTGAACATCTCTAAACCCCAACCCCCCAGTGTGCTTGTCACTACAGACTTTATCCCAAGCTATGTTGCTTGGTTTATGACTGAAAGCATGGCCACTCCATAGGAAGGCTCTGCAGATCTTCACTATATCTTGAAGAACACCTTTTGGAAGCACATAAATTTGTGCCCAATACATGTGCAAACTCAGTAAAACTGAATTAACAAGCTGCATTCTTGCTGTATAGGATAAATTCCTAGAACTCCAAATTTTTATCCTAGTGATCATCTTATCCACCAAATGAGCACACTGAGCCACAGAGATCTTCTTAGAACATATAGGGACCCCCAAATATTTGAATGGCAACATACTTCTAGAAAAACCAGAAACATCTACTACCCTCTGAATTTCAGATTCATGCATGCCATGACAGTAGATAGAAGACTTTTGTTAATTTGCCTTTAAGCCAGAAGTATTAGAAAACAACTTGAAAGCTTGAAGCAACAAGTAAATAGACTGATAATCTCCTTTGCTACAGATAATCAGATCATCAGCAAAACATAAGTGAGTAAGACCAATCCCCTTACACCTTGGATGAAACTGGAACTGATGCATAGAGCTCACTCTATTCAGAATTCTAGACAAATATTCCATGCAAATGACAAATAACAGAGGAGAGATAGGGTCTCCTTGCCTCAAACCTCTCTTGGATTTAAAAAACCATGCATAGAACCATTCAGCATCAAAGAAAACATGGGAGTAGTAACACATTGCATAACCATATCAACAAACTGCTTTGGGAAGTCCAAAAGAACCAGCATCTCCTGTAAGAACTGCCAAACAACAGTATCATAGGCTTTTTGAAGATCAATCTTCATAAGGCAGCTAGGCTTAACCCCTTTCCTCCCATAATGCCTGACTAAATCTTGCACAACCATAATATTATGAACTATGTATCTCCCATGAACAAAACCTCCTTGATTTTCCATGATGAGATCAGGAAGAACTTGTCTTAATCTCCCACACAAAACTTTTGTTATGCACTTATAAATGGTGTTGCAGCAAGAAATTGGCCTGAACTCACTCACATCCTTTGGACATTTAGTCTTGGGGATAAGAGTAATCACAGTGTGGTTCACCTCCTTCAAGATTCTTCCTTGCTGTAACATATCAAGAATGGCTGCAATGACTTCATCCCCAACAATATGCCAAGCATCTTTGTAAAAATAAGAGCCAAAACCATCTGGACCAGGAGCTTTTATACCTGGAATAGAGAAAAGATCCTTCTTAACTTCATCTGCTGTATAAGGAGCATTGAGTATAGCTTTATGATGATCCAAACAGACTGGCCCCTGCTGCACCACCTCCTTGTTAACTGGTGTTCTGTTATCAGAAGTACTACCTAGGAGCATTTTATAATAATCCAAAAAAGCTTTGGACACCCCATCAGCTGTATCTTTCCATTCTCCTTGCATATCATAAATGCTATACACTTGGTTCTGAACTTTTCTAGTCTTGATACTCTGATGAAAAAGAGAAGTATTCTCATCTCCATCTTTAAGCCAAGACAATTTTGCTTTATGACTGAGGAAAGCCAAATAAGCATTATGCTCTTTGTCCCTGCATTTGCAATTCGATTCGTTTCTTCAATGTGCCGTCTCTCTTCTTCACTAGCATGCTCTCTGTCAGGGTGTAGTTCGGCCATGACACTGTACCTCCCCAAAGACGGCGCCAAATGTTGTGGGAACTTTTACGGTGCTGACGTGGCACGTGCTCCTCGGAGGTATCAAGTATGACCTGGCACGAACTTCTGGCAACCTGCAAAACAAGAATATTCCCGTAGGAATATTCCCTCCGATGCTTAAGTAAGTATAAGCTAGAGAGATAAGTAATTTGTAGAGAGAAGGCAGAGCAAAGATAGGTTTTCTGTTGCTGAGCCAGAATTGATTGCCCTTTTACCTAGGGATCTGCACTATTTATAGTGCTAGGGTTACTCGGGAACTGGTCCCGCATGATTGAGTGTTTACGCAAGATTGGGACACGTGTCCTGCATTGGTTCTGTAGGCTTGTTTAGGCCCAATGTGGACCTCTTTATCGTTTGGGCCTGGGCTCTGTGCAGTTTTGGAAAATGCCCGTAGGCAAGCTTTTGGGCTCTTTCTTCTGGATTTTGATAGTGCAGTTAGGTGGCATTCTTTTAGGCCACATCAGTTGTCAACTTGTCTCTTCTTCTTCCTTCCCATTGCTTCATCTCACACTAATCCCCAAAATATGAAAACACAGTGTAAAATTGTTCTTTCTGCTTTGTACGTTGTTTGTTTTTTCAACTGAATCAAATTGACAAAATTGTAGAAATCTGGAAAATTGAATTGAATCGACAACTTGTGGCGACGCTGTTATTTTTTGGTACTACAAGAAAAAACTATTGCTAACAATGACATTAGTCACGAATTCCGGCATGTTGATGTCCCCAATAATCCAATATCCTTATTAGCCGGTTTATGGTGGACGCCACCAGCTATAACGCCGTAGAGGGTGGTATGATGAAGAAACACCATTGATAAAGATTGAGATTTTGAAGCTATTTTGGTGGAAGAGATGATGAATTGTCCCTGCAATTATCCGTAACTTACTTGGAAGTTGAAACAATATTGGAAAAGTCATAGAAATAATTACCCGCATTGAATTACTCAATTACAGAGTAATATTTGAACAAATGCGGGCCACATCACCTTCACTCAAGTATCACACATGTCACATTTGTCTGCCAAGTCAGGTGGGTAATTGACCCACTGGGTCAATTAAGTTTTCTCCTTTACTCACTGCTGGGAGTGCTCTAAGTAGTGCGGTAAGTCCGAAATCCAAAGTCCGACTAACAACAAGTCTGTAGTAGATTCTTTTAATTGAAATCAATTATACGGTATATATTTCACTTGATAACAATTGGTTTTAATAAATTAGTAAAGTATATGGTTAAAGTTGGTGTATGAATAGTGACAAAACTAAAAATGTTGCAATATTTATGAAATTGAGAAAAAAAATTTGCCTTAGGAGAATATTATAATTTCTGATTTTTTTCAAAAAAGTAGGATTTCTTGCGACACTGGAAAAAGTACATATTCAAAAATAGAAATGTGACACTTATAAAGAAACGCCAAAAATGAAAATGTGACACTTATTTAGAAACGGAGAGAGTATTTGTTTGAAATTTAAGGATGTACGTGTCGAGGATGTAACTTTTTCTACTTGATTTATTTTACATCGATTTATGTTGAGTCGTCTATGGCCGGTTTGTTTGAAAAATAACGACGCGTTTTGCTTAGGGGCAAGAGGCCCGTATGGCGGTATGGGTAGTCACTAGTTGGAAAGAATGCAATTATGCAAAATCCTTACAATTTACGGTTTTATTGTTTTACAATTTACATACAATGTCTTCATTGGTCGATATACTACTAGTTGTGGTCGAAATTATATTTTAAAAAAAAGGACACGTACTTTCTAAGTTTAACGTTCAACTGTGGCACAATTAGTTACATTGATCATCTGAATTCATCAAACAACTTAATTTAATATTTGAATTAGTGTGTGGCTCGGGCGATGCCCCGAACGCTATATTGAATAGTTAAAATTTTAGATTTTTTTGAGCTCAATATTTGACGAAATGCATGTATACCTTAAAGTGAAAAACATCAATTAAGTTTGTCAACTACACAAATACACTACGTCATTTATCATGCCAAGTAATTTTTCAATTAGATCATCTTACAATTGTATAGTGCTTCAAATTAATAACACCAAATTAGATATAAGCAGCTATGCAAGGTATTTCTATAGTTGATGCTTATGAGATTCATGACATCATGTGTCTTCATAGTTGTACTAATTATATATTTTTATTTTTTTTCAAAATATTCCATTGAAAATAAAAAATCAAATAAAAATTTAGTTGGTTTAGACTTCATGTTAACATTTATTTATAAATTAATGTGAAGAAATAAATCACAATTGGTGGTTGGTTAAGATGGTAATGAGAATTATCATTCAGACATGAGGTCTAGAGTTCGAACGTCATTGTATTGATTTTTGGTTATCCATGACATGACATACCACTTGCCACTTGGTGAATGAATGATGTGGCGCAAAGGGAAGAGTACTACGTGACACATAGACGTTTTCCAAAACGTGTTTTAATATATTAGTATAGATTTTGAGCAAGGACAAGGCTACCAAGTTAAATTGTTAACTTGCTCTTGGAAAAAAAAACATTATAGATAGTTACAATGAGAATAAGTGTAGGAGTATGTGGGAGGAAGGGTTGGTTATCACGGGATTTTGTGTTGTTTCTGATTTGGTTGATCAGAGGTGTTAATTGTTAAGTCTTAGTTTAAGTTTGCAATGAGTTTTTGGCTCATTGCACTCAAAATTTCAGATTTGAGCACTCCTCATGTTATGGGGGTTAATAAACATACTACCAAGTATGTGCTTCTTCCCTTTGACTTGAAGTTTCGTTTCCTTGTGAATTGTGATGTTACTTTCTTCCATGTTTTGCCTTGTCTTTCAAGCTGCAGAGGAAGTTATCAGTGGATCATTTCAATTGTTTTGACCCAAGTTTCATCCCAAACATAAAAGGAAATACAGGAAATATATTATATATGTATCCCAAACGGAAGCTTTTGCTTTTATTGTTCCTTGTAAAGCTGTGTAAGCCAGAGCAAATAATGCTCGGTTTGGTAGATGGTTCATGTAGGGTCTTTAGTGGCCTAGTAGTTTATGTGTTTTAATCTTTGAACTCTTTTAATTATGTATGTTAAGCTTATGTCAAAAAAGCGACTTTTTTGTTTTTGTGTGTGATAGAGAGTAAAAGCTAAATGAACAAAACAAAAGCAAAGTCGTACATAAAAAATACTGCCTAGTACGGAGTATTAAATAAAGTTCCCATATTTCCTTTTAAAAATAAATTCTCCCATATTATTCCTTTGATTTATTATTTACGCCTTAATGTAGGTTTACAAAGCTAAAACCACCGCTGAGCCTAGTAGCGTGGGCTTGTGACCCAAGTGGGAGCATTAAAGTGTTGGAATATAACAACCTCAAAGTTACATCATCACTGATGCTGAGACCAAAAGGGGGTAGGGTTACGGGGAGTGCCGACCGCAACATGCGCGGTATCTCTCCCGCAAGACCAACAAACCCCCCTACAGCACTCACTCGGCTGACTACGAACTTCTAAAATGAACCACCACTTTTTATTTTGATTCTATCCTTCTAATCTTACTCCAGTATATTTTTTATTTGTTGGTCCCAATGGTTGCTTGTATAGTTTGTATATTTGTTGGTCCCAATAGTTGCTTGTATAGTTTGTATAAATCAGTGCACAGGTTATTGTTGTTAATGGGAGTGTATTTTTGTTGGTTGAATGAATAGCACATTTTACTATTCTCGAAATTAGTAAAATGAACCTTGATCAAACACAGTCGTGTTGGTTGTTAAACGAGCTCATTTAACTCGAAAAAAAGTTTGGCATATATTTGAATGGAATAATATGAAAACAAATGTTTGATCAAATATAAGTTTTAGACTTATAGTTGATGTCTATCAATTTGAGTTGTAGACCTTAACGCCAATTTGCTAATATTTGGGCTCACTTTTAGTTATTTGGTCTGTTCAAGTTAGAATTAACGCACAATACTTGTCTCGGCCTGATTCCTTTATGGTTAGTTTGATAATTTTGCAATGCTCACAAGAATTTTGTAGCAGTTTAAGCTTAGAATCAGAATCATACGTACACCGTTTTTTTTATTTCACTAGATAGATAATTAAACTGAATTTGTATATTCATAGAGTAAAATGTATACCGTATTTAATTACCCTTTTCTTCTTCCCCTGCGTCTCTATCTATCGCACTGATATAAAGATATCACATCATATATTTAATACCCTTCTCATGGAAGACACAATAACTGAAAACAATTGGATCATCACTTAATGAAATGTAACTTAAAACAATTGGATCATCACTTTATTAATAGTTTAACTTTTACCACTTATTTAAGAATGTTAGGTTTGTAAAGACTTCCCACATTAAGAAAATGTAGAGATTTTGCTAGAGTTATATACGGTTATGAAGGATTGATTTTTGCCGGGCATAGTTACGTGGGCCTGTGACCTATGTGGGGGCAATAAACTGTTGGAACAGTTGCAATCATCATGCTGTTTGGGGGCGGCCTATTGGATAGGGAGGTGGCTCCTCTAACTTGGGGAAGTCCGCCTAGAACTCAAAACGCAACGCGTATGACTTGTGTAGTTAGATTGGACCATCATTTTTTTTAGGCAAAACAAAAAAAAAAAAAAATTATTTTATAAAGGACAAATTGTTTTTTACCGCCTACAAAAATCGAAAAATTGTTTTTTACCACCTAAAAAATTAAAACTTGTATTTTACCACCTACAAAATAATTAAAACTTGTTTTTTACCACCTAAAAAACGAAAAAATAGATGAAACCTTTATGTATGACTACCTAATTCAAGTTTCCTCCAATTTTATACATTCCTTGTGTGATTTTCTTTAACTCTTTCACCCTTCGCTATTTACTTTCATTAAATTTTGTCAATTTTATAAATTAATGGTGGTGAAAAATTATGTAAATTAATTGAAAATAAGGAAGCGGGGGAAGAAAATAGAGTTAAATACATGAAATTGTGGAAGAATAGAACATATTAGAAGTATTACCGTTATTGTGACCCCCTACATAACATTTTTATCTATTTTTTCATTTTTCAGGTGGTAAAAAACAATTTTTAAAATTATTTTAGGTAGTAAAATACAAGTTTTAGTTTTTTAGGTGGTAAAAAACAATTTTTTGATTTTTTTAGGTGGTAAAAAACAATTTATCCTTTTATAAAAGGTATTTTTTTTTTTTTTTGCCTAATTAAAACCAAACGTGAATGACTTGTATGACTACAGTTGGGTGAATATGATAGTCAGCACGTGACAATGAGCTAAGTTGGGTGAATAAGCATAACAATTCACGTAAAATAATATTCCTAAGCTTCAACTAAAACCCACACAGTGAGAGATTACGAGAGTTACGGGTGCTAATGGAGCCTACACGTTCGAGAACAACCCGCAAACACGCTCGGTCACTGAGAAAATGAACAAGGTCCAGCTAAATTTCAAAGCTCGTTTGGTAAATGAACCTTGATCAAACAACAATCGTGCTGATAGTTAAAGTAGCTCATTTAGCTCGAAAAAAGTTGGCATATATTTGAATGGAACAATATGAAAACAAATGTTTGCTTAAATAAAAGTTTTATACTTACTGATAGTTGATAGCTATTATCTATTTGAGTTGTAAACCTTAAGACCAATTTGCTAATATTTGGGCTCACTTTTAGTTGTTTGGTTTGTTCAAGCTAGAGCCTGGAACGCACAAATTCTCGTCTCGACCTGATTCGTGTGCGGCCCTATATGAGAAATTAAGTTCGGCGTTGAATGGTTGCTATTGTGCGGTGCCCGTTTATATGCACCATATGCTAATTAGAGTCGAGCACAATTATCAAAACGATAGTAAACTAGTTCTACGAATTTGTTTATTCATAGAGTAAATTGTACACCGTATTTTATTGCCTCTTTCTTCCTCCCTCGCGTCTCTCAGTCGCTCTGATATAAAGATACTAGTCTTATCTGCACGCGATGCGTGCGAGATAATATCATAACTTTAAATTATTTTATTGCAACTAATGACCAAAAGAAAGTAACGTAAAATCCAAAACAAATAAGCAAAGACCTCAGTTAAGGGAGCACACCCCGCATCCCTTACTGACATACACAACCAGAAAACAACATAAAGGCTAAGAAAAACAAAACAGCACCAGCAGGCCAAAAAAAAAAAAGCAAGGCCACAAAGCAGTAGAACCCCAGCAACAGCAGGCGAGGCCAAAGACACAACAGGAGCACACAGCTGAACCAAAACAACATTGCAGCAGAAGCAAAGCCATAGAGTACAGCAGGACAACAGTGTAGGAAAGGCAAAACTTCACCAGAAACAACTTGTAATAAACCTGCAAGGCCAGAAGCTAGAACTTGAAACAACCAAGAGCCACAACAACCATGCCATAAGACAAAAAAAAAGAACCAAAGCAAGCCAAAAACATGAACCAAATTTGAGAGAATTTAGTAACGAAAACTCAATTCAAAAAGAGAATTTAGTTATTACAACTAATCACACTATGCAAGAAAATATGCAAGAAATAACGCTTGCAAAGTTCATCCAAAAAAAATTCCAATAAGGCAATAATAAAATCTTGCGCCTGAAACTTGCACAAACACCTGACTATACTCCAAGGTTTTAGTTTCATCCAGACAAATAATAATTCCCCAAGTATGTGCTGCCATAACCTACATGGAAAGAATTTATAACAGAAATCTCAAATAAGGCAATAGCCATAGTGTCATACGTACTCTGCCCACAAAAAAATGACAAACTTACCAATCTACGAATCAAATTCTTCAGTTAAGCAAGATACACACACATTGCAAAATTAGAATATTAGCAACAGTCACAACTCACGACATATAGACAACCACTACCATAAGGGCCTAACACAACCCGAGCAGCTGTTTGCAGCGCCATCAAATTTATCAAAATATTATAAAGAAAAGCACCAAATTGGAAATAACTAATCTTTGATATTTAGCAAACTGAAACAACCGTCAAACATGACCAAATAGAACCCAACAATAACCTTCAATAGTATTCCACAACACATAGTTTACCATCAGAAATCAAGAATGGCGTTGTAATCCCCCGTAATTTTATAAATCTTATTAATACATTTTAACGTATAGTTAATTATATTTAAATAGAATTTACGAATTTTAGAAATAAAAATGTAATTAACGAATATTTATTTTTATACGTTTTAAATATTTCAACGATTTATGAAATTAAAATAATTTTAGAATTTCATGTTGAAAATAAATCGAATTACGAAACCGATTGAATTTAGAGAACGTTCCTAATCGATTTTGGAATGAAATCCTAAAACTAAGTTCCTAATTCTAGCCCACTTTGGTAAAGCCCATTGTGATAAACCTAAACCCCCATAATCTCATCTCACGTGAAACCAAAGAAACAACAAAAGAAAAATCTCTCTCCTTCATCCTTCACCCTTCACGTGAACCCTCAAACCCTCAAACCTTGCAGCCGCCAGCCACCAGCCACCGCACACCGCCTGCACCACCCTCGCCGTCGGCGTCTCCTCCTTCGTCCGGTAAACCTCCCTCCTCTCTTATCTCTTTCGTTCTCCTCCGTTCTCCTTCTCCTCTCACGTTTTCCTTTTCGTGATTGGTTTTCCTTTCGTTCCTCTCCTCCTTAATGCTCGTGGTTTTGTGCAGCAACCACCACCCACCTGCGAAACTGACCGCGACAGCCACCGTCCTGTGTCGTCGCCGACCAACCAGCACCAACTTCGCAATCCTTCCACACGCAAACAGTCCTCCCTTTGGCTTGCTCCTTGCTCACGGCACCACCACCAACGACCCGAGCAACCCTCGCTGCCACCATCGACAGCCGCCACCGCCGCTGCCGCGCCATCTCCGACCGCCGTCCAACCACTCTTCATTCTTTCTTTTGGTTAATTCTTAACCCTTAAATTAATTAATGTTTTAATTACGTTTTAATGATTTAATTATGTTTCTTGAATTTAAATTATAAGTTTTATGATTTGATTATGAATTTCAAAAATTATATGTTTGCATAATTAGATTATTAATTTCAGATTATATAAATGCATTGAACTATTAATTTTTAATTATTTAAAGAATGAATTTTAAGGTTTTTAATGATTTAAATCATGGTAGGATGTTTAGGAATTATTAAATTTATTGTTTTTATGATTTCAAACATGTTAATTATGTTTCGGAGTAGTTTGAAAGTAGTTATATTGCTGGAAATTTAAAGTATGATGCTTTGAAGAGTTTTCAACGAATTTCAATAATTAATATAATAATTATGATGCTAGAAATCAAATATTCAAGTTTCGATATTGGAAAATGTTCTAATTATGTTTATGAAGGGTTTGAAGCTCCCTAATGTTGCTGAAAATTCAATATGAATTGATATGAGTCTATATTGGTTGTTGTTAGGTGGAGAATTCTCCGTAGGCGACTTTTGAATTATTAAAGTGGTCTTGCAGTTTGTTTACACAAGGTACGTACATACCTGTGTGCTTGGAATGTGTGCTAATTGTTGAAACCATGTTGAACTTGTTGGTGAACTTGGTTGTGTTGAGATTGTTGTTGAACTTAGTTATGTTGATATTATTGACGAACTCGGTTAGGTTGAAATTGCATGTTTAATACTGTTGGACGGACATAATGAACTTATATTGCATTATGAGAATTGTAACATGTTAGTATGGAAGATTGATGCAAACATGTTTGATTGGGAACACTAGATTATTTAGTATATAATTCAGATCAGTTAATTGTTGTTCCCTTTTAGCTTTTCACTACTTTATGAGGGCGGATGACCTCATTTAGTAAGTTGAAACCTTATACCCATATACAGGGGTTGATCAGTATTAGAGAAAAGATTGGAGTTAATTGGAATGAGTCTTGTTTGATGCCTCTGTGATCACTTACTCAATTCCAAGATAAAAACAGTTATAAATAAATGTGAGTTGCATGCCTTATGTGATTGTTGAGTCATAACAGGGTGTCAATTTGTAAATCATGTAAAGTGAAACTGAGTAGCAATAGCTTTAGACTGTGCACGTCTAAAGTGACGGACAAACAGGAGTTGGGGTTCATGGTGGTAGCCCATGGCCTTTCATTCGGACCGGATTGATCACCGCGTCCTATTTTCAGTCAAACGTTCCTCGATATCGCAGGTCACTGAGGTTACGGAGTCGCGCCCGTACCTCGTCTAGCTAGAAAACTCGGTCCATTGCCTATTTCAATTAAAATAATATTATTGTTATAAAAGTCTAGTCCAGTCTAGCCTAGTCTAGTTAAGTATGGTCGTCAGATTATCATGCTTTGTCTGCCCTTAATTATGTTTAATAGTATCATGTTAGGATTATTATTGCTTTAGTATGTAGTACTCAGCTTTGCTGATTACGTGCTTTGTTTGTGTGTGTTGATCATGGCTATGCCTTATTGATCCTGTGATGACCCATCTTTGGTGAGCAGTCTCTAAGGATCAATAAGCGTTGCCCATCTACAGGTTTGAAGATGATGCATCATTGGGATCGGGATTAGAGAGCTTGTTGTTCATTTGATTTTCTAAGTTGGATTTGGTTTGTTTAAGTGGACTCTAAAACTTATTGAATTAGTAACATTAACTTTGTTTTTCGTTGATTGGTTTTTGGGATTTATTCTGAAAATGATTATTTATAAACCTACAGTTAGTTTTATGTTTTCCGCTGCAAAATTCTGAATAAGCCGTTACGTTTTCACACGGGCGATAATGCCTTGATAATTCTCTACGTTTTATATTAAAATGTTCTTTTAGAAAAGAGAGAATTGTCGGGGTGTTACAAAGTGGTATCTAGAAGCTAAGGTTTTACTTTAATAAATTTTTAGGCACCTAACTATCTAGTTATTTAAAATAAAATTCTTAAAAATCGAGCTATAGTGTTCAAAAATTGGTACTTTTTTGGGGGGGCCGATTTCCTTTTATCTTGTTTGAAAGAACATAATATTTCTTATTTAAGTTTGAAATCAAATTATTTATTCAAGTTAAAGTGATACTTTCGAAATTTTTATTTTTCTTATTATTTATTATTCAAAAAATGTGTACATTTTTTTTTAAAGAAGTTCAAAAAAAAAAAAAAAAAAAAATTTTAGTTGTTTCAAGATTTAGAATTCGTTATTTAGGAAATATAATTTTTTTCGAATTAATAACTTTATTTTCGAATTTATTCGCTACGCATTTTCTTAACATATTTCACTTTATTTATTTTCTATTTTTATTTATGTTATTATTCTATATTATAATTTTCTTATATTATTCCAATGCTCTAGTTTATGAGAGATGGGTAGTATAAGAAGGGCATATAAGATAGAATTATATGTGCATTAGTAGCTAGCCAAGGAAAGCATAAGAAATTGATTGTTATGTATGTGCGTGTGCTAATTGTTTAATGTTACATTTACATGTGCATAAAGAATTGTTTGATTCCACCAAACTTATTGATCATTGAACCTTGTTTATGTTTT
This sequence comes from Spinacia oleracea, assembly GCF_020520425.1. Lineage (NCBI taxonomy): Eukaryota > Viridiplantae > Streptophyta > Magnoliopsida > Caryophyllales > Amaranthaceae > Spinacia > Spinacia oleracea. Next base: position 130,489,950 of record NC_079492.1, on the reverse strand, counting down.
GGCTGGAAAATCGTTAGTGAGACCTTGAATTGTTTATTTCAGTAATAAAATGTTTCTTTCCAAGTACACCAACATAGGATCCTTCGAGAAACTTGATATAGAAACCCCAGATATTTACGTGAAGAAAATCATGTTTGGATGTGAATATTATGCTAAAGTTCAAGGGCAACCTATCTTAATGAGAAAGGATATCATAGCAGCCACTATCATTAATTGCTTACCTAACCAAATGTCATACCTAGAACTCAAAGATATGTTTAAAGACATGCATTCTCATTATGGAACACCAAATTCGGCTAAGTATGGGACTAGGATAGTAGTTCGAGATACGACTCGGAGATTATGACCACCACTATTGAGGTAGCAGAAAGTGGATTAATAAGGGTAAAGACATAGGGAATCATGCTTGGGATGCCGTTATAGAGGAACCTATAGGAGTTGGTGTAAATAATGATCTAGAGGAAAATGATGTAGCCGTTGAGGATGAGAATGTAGAGGTTGAGGCAGAAAATCCTAACCCAAAGACCTATGAGCCTACCATTGAGATCCCTGGTAAGGTGTGAAAGAAGATTCGGATCCGGAGGAAGAGTTCAACGAATACTAAAATCTAGATTTCACTCCACAAGTTTCCAAGGAAAGAGCAGATAGGCAAGATGCCTTAAACGTTTGAAGTTGTAATAGTTAGTTAGTTCCTTTATGTTTTAAAGAATAAGTAGCAAAGCTATAACAGTTTAAAGTTAAAGTAATATGAGATCGAGTTATTCTTTATTCTTTTCAAGGATGTAATAAACCTTTATAGAATTAGCAATAAAAGTTAAAGTATTCTTTCCAATTTGAGAATTCCATAATTCGCCCAGCGGTAGTTTATATTTATGTCATAGAACCTTTATTTTATTTTGAGGACAAGTACGTTATTATGGTTTAGAAATTGTTATTAATATTGTTTTGAGGAATAAAATTTTCTTTAGGAAATACAAGTTCCTTTTGAGGAATTAAAGTTAAATATTTAATTATCCAAGTGGTCAATGATTTAGTTTGGGCACGCGAAGAGGAATAATTTCTTTTATTATTATTATTTGTGATGATTGAATTTGATTTGTTTCCCTCGATCGGATGTCCTTTATGTGAATGTCGTTCGCAAATGATAGAGGAGAATTATTTTGCAATGATTGTTGCACCTTCGTAAATGATTTTATGTGAATATTGTTTATTGAGGCGATCTCTATGGTCAAATCAAATATTGCTTGATATAGAATGACATGTAAGTGAGGTTTAGAACCTAAGATAGAGTATATTAATTTCAGGCCGTGTTATAGAATGACCAACAATAATGACTTAGTTGTTGTTATTCGCCTCTTGGCGGAAAAGCTGATCCAAGAGGGAACTGACCATCCCGATCCTGCCGGGGGCATGTTTGAGAGACTAGCCAAAGCTAAGTCACCATACTTTAAGGGGCTAACTGATCTTACTTTTTAGAGAACTAGGTTAGAGAGTTTGAGAAATTATTTGGGCCTGTGAACTGTCCTGAGAATATGAGAGTGGGTCAAGTTGTCATGTATTTGAAAGATGAAGCTGATTTATGGTGGAGAGAGAATAAAGTTAGGCTTAGCGCTGCTGAGAGATTCAATTAGGATTCAATTGGTTACTGCCTTAAGGAAACTCCTTTTATGAGAAAGCAAAAGGCACAAGAATTCATAAACCTTAGGATGAAATTGACTAAGTTTGTACAAGGCTAAGATAGACGTACTGTGAAATTCAGAAAGTAAATGTAAGGAACCATATTGGAAGATTGACCTCGTATAGATGTTTTGGGTAGTCCAAGAACCTTTGGTTATTTCTGTAATGCGAGTGAGGAAATTGATGAATAGGGAGCGTGAACTATTTTTCTGTAGTGTGTTAGAGGTGAATAAAGAACTTGGAGTCAAAATCGAAGATGTTGCCATTGTGAGTGAATTCATTGATGTGTTTCCGAGTGAAATTGCAAGTATGTTACCTGTTGGAGCCTTTGAGTCCACTATAAACTTAGTTCCTGGAACGACACCTATAACTAAAGCACCATATAGAATGACACCTCTCGAAATGAGCAAATTAAGACACAATTGCAAGAGTTGTTTCGTTAAGGGGTATATTAGGCCTAGTGCATCACCGCGGGAAGCTCCTGCGTTGTTTGTTAAGGAGAAAGATAAGAGTATCGAATTATGCATTGATTTTAGGAAATTAATCACCATCAAGAACATGTATCCTTTGCATAGGAGAGATGAAATATTGGATCAATTGAATTGGGCGAGTGTGTTCTCGAAGATTGATTTGTGTTCGAAGTATCACCAATTAAGGATAGCTGATAAGGGCCTAAGACCTCATTAGGACTCGTTATTGTCATTATGGGTTTAGAATAATGTCTTTTGGGTTAAACAATGCACCTGCCATAATTATGGATGTGATGAATAAGATTTTCCACGAATTCCGAATTAAGTTCGTTATTATATTGATGATATCCTGATTTATTCAAGGAATGAGAAAGAGCATGACAAACACTTGGGAATTATATTGGAGACGCTTAGAAAGAATTTATTTTATATGAATTAAGTATACGGATCTTGAAGTCATGTGTGTATAAGTAACATCGACGGAAAAGTGAAGACTAAATTGATTGAAAACTACGTTACTTAAGGGAATAAAATTAAGAGAAGATTCGAGTGGTCCAGGATCGTTAGAAATCATTTGTTGTCTTAAAAAGATGGGAATGTATGAATTGGTGGAAGTGCTAAGAGTTAAGACCAAGAGTTATGACATAAGGAGGTTTGGTAAAAAGGAAAAGTTGACCAGAAAGAGTCTCTGTAGATCCTGCTAAGATTCAAGATGTGAGTGAGTGACCTACTCCAAAGAACGTGTCCGATATTTGAAGTTCTCTAAGCCTAGACGACTATTATAGGAAGTTGTGAAAGAGTTTTCGAAGTAAGCAAAACCAATGACCAACTTGTTGAAAAAGGAATCGAAATTCAAGTGAAGTGAGAAATGGAGGAAGCTTTCTAGATTTAGTAATTGTCGCGTCAATTGAAACCTTATAAGGCTAACTATCAAACCCATGACCTAGAGTTAGATGTTATGGTGTTATCTACGAATATTTGGAGACATTACCTTTATAGAGCAACATGTAAGATCCTTACCGAGAACAAAAGTCTGAAATTTTGGCAATAAGGTCCAGTTGAATCTTTGGGACAACATTGAAAATGAATATTTCTTTCCACCCTGCAACCGATAGACAGATTGAGATTACTAACGGAATTTATGTTGAAAACCGGTGTTATTGACTTTAAGGGTAATTGGGAAGGCCACCTAGGTTCGATTGAATTTTCGTGCATCAATAGTTACCATGCAAGCATTACGATGTCACATGTTGAGGCACTGTATGGAAAGAATTGTAGAAGTCTTACTTGTTGGAATGAGTTTAGTGAGAATATTGTATTGAGGACATAATTCGTTGAGGAAGAAATACCCAAAGTTATTCCCTGAGATGAGTTACGAGGGCGTAACTCGTTTTCTTTAAGAGGGGTAGAATGCGATATAAATTCGCGCTTTTTACCTAATTTTATGGTGTTTTTATGCATTTTTATGCTTATTTTAGCAAATTATACATGTCGATGCAAGTAAATAGATTCTCCGCGTAAGAAAAAGGTGTTCATGAGTAATTCAAGAAACTTTAAGTTGGCAAAAGAGTGTACATAAATGCCACAAGTACTTCTACAATAAGAATAAGTTCAAAAGTTTGGAAAGATATGTGAATTTTCGTGTCAAGTTTCGGGACGAAACTTCTTTTAAGAGGGGTAGATTGTAATCCCCCGTAATTTTATAAATCTTATTAATACATTTTAACGTATAGTTAATTATATTTAAATAGAATTTACGAATTTTAGAAATAAAATGTAATTAACGAATATTTATTTTTATACGTTTTAAATATTTCAACGATTTATGAAATTAAAATAATTTTAGAATTTCATGTTGAAAATAAATCGAATTACGAAACCGATTGAATTTAGAGAACGTTCCTAATCGATTTTGGAATGAAATCCTAAAACTAAGTTCCTAATTCTAGCCCACTTTGGTAAAGCCCATTGTGATAAACCTAAACCCCCATAATCTCATCTCACGTGAAACCAAAGAAACAACAAAAGAAAAATCTCTCTCCTTCATCCTTCACCCTTCACGTGAACCCTCAAACCCTCAAACCTTGCAGCCGCCAGCCACCAGCCACCGCACACCGCCTGCACCACCCTCGCCGTCGGCGTCTCCTCCTTCGTCCGGTAAACCTCCCTCCTCTCTTATCTCTTTCGTTCTCCTCCGTTCTCCTTCTCCTCTCACGTTTTCCTTTTCGTGATTGGTTTTTCTTTCGTTCCTCTCCTCCTTAATGCTCGTGGTTTTGTGCAGCAACCACCACCCACCTGCGAAACTGACCGCGACAGCCACCGTCCTGTGTCGTCGCCGACCAACCAGCACCAACTTCGCAATCCTTCCACACGCAAACAGTCCTCCCTTTGGCTTGCTCCTTGCTCACGGCACCACCACCAACGACCCGAGCAACCCTCGCTGCCACCATCGACAGCCGCCACCGCCGCTGCCGCGCCATCTCCGACCGCCGTCCAACCACTCTTCATTCTTTCTTTTGGTTAATTCTTAACCCTTAAATTAATTAATGTTTTAATTACGTTTTAATGATTTAATTATGTTTCTTGAATTTAAATTATAAGTTTTATGATTTGATTATGAATTTCAAGAATTATATGTTTGCATAATTAGATTATTAATTTCAGATTATATAAATGCATTGAACTATTAATTTTTAATTATTTAAAGAATGAATTTTAAGGTTTTTAATGATTTAAATCATGGTAGGATGTTTAGGAATTATTAAATTTATTGTTTTTATGATTTCAAACATGTTAATTATGTTTCGGAGTAGTTTGAAAGTAGTTATATTGCTGGAAATTTAAAGTATGATGCTTTGAAGAGTTTTCAACGAATTTCAATAATTAATATAATAATTATGATGCTAGAAATCAAATATTCAAGTTTCGATATTGGAAAATGTTCTAATTATGTTTATGAAGGGTTTGAAGCTCCCTAATGTTGCTGAAAATTCAATATGAATTGATATGAGTCTATATTGGTTGTTGTTAGGTGGAGAATTCTCCGTAGGCGACTTTTGAATTATTAAAGTGGTCTTGCAGTTTGTTTACACAAGGTACGTACATACCTGTGTGCTTGGAATGTGTGCTAATTGTTGAAACCATGTTGAACTTGTTGGTGAACTTGGTTGTGTTGAGATTGTTGTTGAACTTAGTTATGTTGATATTATTGACGAACTCGGTTAGGTTGAAATTGCATGTTTAATATTGTTGGACGGACATATTGAACTTATATTGCATTATGAGAATTGTAACATGTTAGTATGGAAGATTGATGCAAACATGTTTGATTGGGAACACTAGATTATTTAGTATATAATTCAGATCAGTTAATTGTTGTTCCCTTTTAGCTTTTCACTACTTTATGAGGGCGGAGGACCTCATTTAGTAAGTTGAAACCTTATACCCATATACAGGGGTTGATCAGTATTAGAGAAAAGATTGGAGTTAATTGGAATGAGTCTTGTTTGATGCCTCTGTGATCACTTACTCAATTCCAAGATAAAAACAGTTATAAATAAATGTGAGTTGCATGCCTTATGTGATTGTTGAGTCATAACAGGGTGTCAATTTGTAAATCATGTAAAGTGAAACTGAGTAGCAATAGCTTTAGACTGTGCACGTCTAAAGTGACGGACAAACAGGAGTTGGGGTTCATGGTGGTAGCCCATGGCCTTTCATTCGGACCGGATTGATCACCGCGTCCTATTTTCAGTCAAACGTTCCTCGATATCGCAGGTCACTGAGGTTACGGAGTCGCGCCCGTACCTCGTCTAGCTAGAAAACTCGGTCCATTGCCTATTTCAATTAAAATAATATTATTGTTATAAAAGTCTAGTCCAGTCTAGCCTAGTCTAGTTAAGTATGGTCGTCAGATTATCATGCTTTGTCTGCCCTTAATTATGTTTAATAGTATCATGTTAGGATTATTATTGCTTTAGTATGTAGTACTCAGCTTTGCTGATTACGTGCTTTGTTTGTGTGTGTTGATCATGGCTATGCCTTATTGATCCTGTGATGACCCATCTTTGGTGAGCAGTCTCTAAGGATCAATAAGCGTTGCCCATCTACAGGTTTGAAGATGATGCATCATTGGGATCGGGATTAGAGAGCTTGTTGTTCATTTGATTTTCTAAGTTGGATTTGGTTTGTTTAAGTGGACTCTAAAACTTATTGAATTAGTAACATTAACTTTGTTTTTCGTTGATTGGTTTTTGGGATTTATTCTGAAAATGATTATTTATAAACCTACAGTTAGTTTTATGTTTTCCGCTGCAAAATTCTGAATAAGCCGTTACGTTTTCACACGGGCGATAATGCCTTGATAATTCTCTACGTTTTATATTAAAATGTTCTTTTAGAAAAGAGAGAATTGTCGGGGTGTTACAGGCGTACAATTAAGCAATAAACAACGGTCATATATTGACTATTTGGTGAAAATGACTGGTTATATACCTTGACTAAAGAATCCTCAAGTATACATCTTACTTATTCTTACCCATCACAATTAACCCCTAAAAATCAATATCTACATTAATTAATAAGAAACTCTAACAATTGGAGTAGAGAAAGAAAGATAGACCTGTTTAAAAACCAGTTTATGCGACTTCAAGTGCATGTTTCAGTTGATCAATCTCAAATGACTTCATCATGCTGCAGAAAATATATAAAAAGCTATTAGTTTAATTGACCATACACAGAAATGTAAGAAACAAACCTCGTAATTAAAAACAGACTGCTCATCATCATGATAATTAACATTATCATCATTTATATCCAATGGAATCATATCTTCTTATGAACTGCAATTTATCGCAAATCATCAAAACCCACACATTGCAGATCAAACTATATAACACAGCGGAAAGGAGGAAGCAAGAAACTATGCTCTCCCAATGTTACATACAGTTCTACTGATCGAAGATACTTCGTATATTGTTAATTAGCAGTTAGAAACATAGAGGTCCTATATACAATTTGATTTATTTTTCCATGTTTGTGAGACAGAGAGCTATAGGTTTCGCTTGATGTATATGGGCTTACATGTGTTCAAATTAAACATGTGTGAGGTGTACCAAAAAAGTACGAATCTCAAAAATTCCAGATCAAAAATTCCAGATCAAAAATTCTCCAGACCCTTATATCATCAGAGATGGGGAATCAGATAAAAAATTCCAGATCAAATTCAAGAAACAATCTCAAATTTTGGAAAAAAAAACCAAGAGCAAAATTAAAAGCAAAAATCAAATTCCAGAAACATCTCCATTTTGAAGAAAAATCATCTAATCAAGGTAAATCATCTAATCAATTGATAAAAAAAATGGCTAAGAAAAATCCCAAAATCCCTAGGAAAAAATTTTAGATTTATCGGAAACCCTAGTCAATTGATAAAAAAATTGACTAAGAACTGTAACCTAATCAATCAAATCTCCAACTCTAAGAACTGTAACCTAATCAATCAATTCCCCAAGACCTCATATCAAAACCAAATTGATCCTCATTTCTATTGACTATCACTACCCAAGACCTTGGATCAAATCCCTTTTACAACATTGTCTTTTTATTCCTCTTTTCACACAACATACCGCAAAAAAACTATACATTTTAATAACTTCCATTCCCATCAAATAACATACACCAAAAAGCATATAATAAACTTGATTCAACCAAAATACATACTAACTAAATCTAACAACAAAAATTCCCAAACAAACCAGCTCAACAATAATCAACTTTTCAAAAAATTCATACCTTGTATTTGGCAATCTCCTCCCTAACTTCCTTCAAATCACCCTTGGTAAAGATCAACCCAACATTTCCCTATAAAAATCCAAACAAAATCCAGTTAAATTAAATCAATTCCAAACAGAACCCAGTCAAATTCCATCAATTCCAAAAAAAAAAAGGTTCAAAAAAATATACCACCAACAATTGCTCGAGCTTGCGCAAGTTATCGTTACCAGTTTTCTCCGGATGAAGACGAATAGACCTCTTCATCATAGTATTCTTCCCCATCAAAACAACGGAGTCACCTCTTAGACCACTCCCGATCCCCTGGAGCTGATTCGAACCCACATTGTCGGCAGACGATCAACACTTGGCTGTACTCGTCCAAGAGTGGGCATAGCTTCTGGTCATATGCGATCGTCTTCTCAGCCTTCGTTGGTTTCACGGCCATTGTTGATGAATGATGTTTTCAAACTTTTGAACAAATCTGGGAAATTAGAGTTACTGTCTTGATTTTGTCGGGGGATTTAAACAAAATCGAGGGCAAGCAAAGTTGTGAGAACGGATTTGTCAAGGCGGACATCGAAACGGGATTTGTCAAAGCGGACATCGAAACGGCGCCGTCTCTTTAACCTCCGGTAGATTTGTTTGTCACCAAAAAGCATATAATCAAGAAGATCGAAGGAGATGATGAAGAAGATCGAAGAGGATTTGAGGAAGAAGATTGAAGAAGATCCGTAGAGGAAGAAGATCCGAGAGAGACAACGGGAGGGAGGAAGGAGAGAGAAAACGGTGGTTCAGAAAGGGTTAGGGTAGTTTAGAATAGGGGGTACATTAGTCTTTTTAATTAGGGACACGAAAAGTGTGATTACGAAAGTAACCTCAGCTGTTCCTTTATATAATAGAGATGGAATCATACATTTAATTACCCTTCTAATTGAAGACACAATAACTCAAAACAATTAGATCATCAATTATTAATGTTTACTTTTCATGTTAATAGCAGAATATTTGTAAAGATCTTCCCACATAGAAAAAATATAGAAGTCTCGCCATGTTATTATATTTAGTAAAAATGCAAAATATTTGCCGGGCTCATTCACGAGGGCCTGTGACCCATGTGGGGGCATTAAAATGGTGGAACAGCTACAGTCAAATCGTGCTGTTTGGGGACCATCCTATTATAGTTGATGCTTAGGAGCGCTCTACAACCCAACCCAACTCAGCGCGATTGACTTGTAGTGATTGGACCATCCTTTTTTTTAGGCCTATTTTCACAATGTTCTTTTTTACATGTGTAATTATTTTAATATTTATGAACACTAACTTAAACTTTGAAGATATAATGGTATTGAACACTCGGAGTACGTATTACAAAATGCAATGTATATTTTGAAAATATACCTCAACAATTAATTACACAGTAAAAAAAAAAAAGGTGGTCAAAGTTAGTGTTCATATTATTGTAAAAGTCGAATATAAATAGATGTGTGGGGATTCGAATATAAATAGATGTGTGGGGATTCGAATATAAATATGGTGCGAATGAGCCACAAGGTTATACAAATATTCTACTATTAACATGAAAGGTGTTTTTTTGGTGCGAATGAGCCACGAAGCAATACAGATTAATAATGGAGGTGCGGGGATTCAAATCTGAGAGCAATTGCACACTAACCATTAGGCAAAGAATTAATTGGTATTAAGAAGAAAGTGTGCATTTGAATTGAAATATCTGATCAAACCCTTCTCAATGTTTAATACTTTTTATGTAGATTACATGGATACTAATTTAGCATTGTAGGGAAAAGGGGCAGGTAACTTCTTGCAGAGAAGTCTAGCTTGGAGACCACCTGCACATGGGGTTCTTAAATTGAACATTGATGGAAGTTGCTGGAGGGGGGGGTATTTAGAAGCGAAACGGGAAGCTGGTACATAGGAATTGTAAGCAAGTACAATGCAGTGACACCTTTAGCTGCAGAATTGTATGCACTCAAAGAAGGACTTCAAATGGCAGTGGACTATGATATTAAAGAGCTAGAGGTAGAAACGGATGCAGAAATCATGGTGAAGCTTCTTGGATCTATGGATGATCAATACCATCACGAGTTGGCTCCAGTCTTAAGAGATGTTGTATGCTTAATGACAAGGTTTGCTTTGTTCAAGATCAATCTTTTACCACGGATGTACAACAAGTTGGCTCACTCTATGGCCCAATATGCAATTACAATGGCCGTGGGGCATAAAATGTTTCTGAACCCACCCCCATTTACTGATCTTATGTATCAAGGTGATTTGCAGCAAGAAAGAAAAGAATTAAGGGAGATGAGGGAGTCTTCCAAGGCACAAGAAGCTTCTGCATCTGTCATAGACCCGGAGGACCACCACCTGTTGAAGGAACATCATCGATGGTAGCTCAGGAGATTTTGTTTGGTACAATCCCTACGAAGGTCACAACCAAGGTTGTTAATGTGGTGAAGGATGCAGGAGGACCATCTAGGGAGAGTTCCAATACAGGGGAGTAGTTGGTTAGTGTATCCTCCTCTCCTGGGTTGGATGTTAGTTATGGGTTGGTCTGATTTGGTCAAGGGGGGGGGGGAGATCTTTTGGGTTTGTATCTTTTGGGTTTTCTTCTTTTGGGTTTGTAATAGGGAGGTTGTAGGGGCTAATACTTTGTTTTTTGTCGGGCTACAAGTTTTTGGTGTTTTGCCCGACTATCTTTTGTAAAGCTTCAACGCTAATTAACTAGTAATATATTTCTCCGTTTATGTGTAAAAAAAAGAATTGAAATATCAACTCGTTTGGGGGTTCTACTAAAGTTTGGAATCTAAATTGTATTTGAATTGAAATATCAACTCGGTCGGGGGTTCTACTAAAAGTTTGGAATCTAAATTATATGTGATGTTCGGATAAATAGGACCAAGAACATGTAATCCTTACACATCATTGATTTGACTATGCTCATGAGTTAACTACTTTTTATTTATATAAAACTTGATTTCTTCATCTAAATACGAGTAATAAATACATTAACATGAAATATTATATTAATATTAATGAATAAAATGGAAAAAAATAAAAAAAAATTACCTATTGTATTAACATGAATTATTTTATTAATATTAATATAAAATATTATATTAATATTAACTTCAAATATTGCAATCCTATTAAATTTCGATCTAGATATTCTGAGCAAATCGATTCTGATCTTAGCAAATTAGTTCTTATCTTAGCAGATCGGTTATGATCTGAGCAAATTGGTTATGATCTGGGCATGTCAGTTATGATCTAGGCATATCAGTTATGATCTCTACGTGATCCAAACACATGGTTCTGGTTTGGACATATTATCTATGACCTGGACATGATCCAGACATATCAGTTCTGATTGGACAACGTGGTTCTGATCTGGACAACTCAGTTCTCATATGAAAGACCATTTCTGATCTGGATAGGTCGATTCTGATATGTACATATTAGTTTTGATCTAGACATATCGATTCTGATCTGGACATATTGATTCTAATCTGAATACGACCTGCACCTGTCGGTTTTGTTGTAGACTGTAGACATGATCTGGGTATTATATGGAAACATCAGCTCTGATATGGGCATGATCTTGACAAGTCGGTAGATGTGGACATGATCGGTATATATCAGTTATGATCTGGACATGAACTAAACATATATAGACATATCAGTTCTCACCTGGACATATCGATTCACCTTTAGACATGATTTGAACAGAACGATTACGATCAAGACATGATCTAAACATATTGGTTTTAATCACGACATGATCTAGACATACAGGTTCTGATCTAGACATGATTTGGACAGATTAATGTCTATTTAAATGGATCAGTGCGATTTGCACATGATCTGGCCAGATCGGTGCAGATTTGCACATGATCTGGCCAGATCGGTGCAGATTTGCACATGATCTGGGTAGATCGTTTCAAATTTGCACATGATCTGGGCAGATCGGTTCAGATATCCACATAATCTGGACAGATCGGGGCATATCTGAACATGATCTAGAAAGATCAATGCCGATCTACATGATGTAGATAGATCGGTGCTGATTTGGACATATCTGGACATATCAATTCTGCACAGGTTCTGGACAAATTGGTGCTCACTTGGACATAGTAGTAATAATAATAGCGAGAATAATAATAATAATAATAATATTAACAGAAATAATAACAAAAATAATATTTATGTTATTATTAATAATATAATACAAATAATAACAAAAATAATAATAATAACATAAATTAAAAATAGAGAAATAAGATTTTTTGTGTGTCATTATATCAAATTAGATGTCTACTTATAAATCTCGAAGATTTGTGACCATTGATTTATACTTTCTCCGATTTTTCATTATTGCACCCTTTTTTACACTATTCACACAATCTATTTTGTTAGTTTTTATTTATATTTATACTTAATAAATTATATAGTCATGTTAGATTTTGTTAGATTCGTCTCAGTATAATTGTTCAAAATGTCAAATTTTTATAATTTTAGCTAAAACACAATAAGATACATCTCCATGACTAAAGTTTTTCATTGACAAATGTAAAATATCAAATGATGAAATAATAATAATTAAAAAAAATTGGAGAAAGTATTTTTATACGAAGTACTTCCTCCATTTTTATTAAATGACACAATTTTTTTGTCACGTTTGCCAATGCAATATTTCAACCATTAATACTTTTTATTATCAATGGTTAAAAATTATAAAAGTTTAATATTATAAAACTATAGGATGAGACGATTATAACAAGACCCCACATGACTATATTTTTTGTTACGTATAAATCACAATTGATGGTCAAAGTATATTATATGAATAGTGCCAAAAGTACAATTGTGTCATTTAAAAAAGAATGGAGGAAGTATATAAATAAAAAATACTCCCTCCGTCCCTTAATACTCGCACCGCTTTTCTATTCGGGTCGTCCCTTAATACTTGCACCAGTTCTATAAATGGAAATCTTTACCAATATTATACTATTTTTCACACTTACCTATTAACCCACCTACACTCCTACTCCCTACAAACAATCATTTAAAAATTCACACCCCCCAATCACCACTCCCCACCCCTTACACAATTTCCACTAACTATATTAAAAAAAATACCCTACTATCAACTAACACCCACTAAATTAATAAGTCAATTCAAGTGTCTTAAACTCCGCACCGGTCAAACCAGTGCGAGTATTAAGGGACGGAGGGAGTATTGTGTAAAAATTTTCCATTAAACAACAACCGCTACAAGATGCCGATGCCAAGCCACGTGGAGCACCAGTGCACCACTATTGGCCGAATTTTTCCACCCGAAAGCAAAGATCCCCATGCGGCCATGTCATGAGGATTTTCAATTTTTTTCCCACACCATATTTGTGACCTTAGTGGGAGTACTAAAGTGGCAGAACAGTTGTTGAACAATTCCAATAGAGCAGCAAGCCCGGGTACCACCTTGCTATATTCCTCGTAGAAGGTGAAACTTGGTGGCTCTCTCCGGTAGTCCGGTATACCACTTACATAACTTGACATGAAACGGACATACAATCTAATTAGGCTCTGTTATATTCGACTTATTTTTTCTGAACTTAACTGAACTTATCCGAACTAATTTTATCTATAAAAACTTATTTTGTCCGGAATAAACTTATGTGTATAAAATTGTCTAGAAAAACTTATTTTTTCTGAACTTATATTATCTGAACTTTCTGAACTTATTTTGTTTGAAATAAGTCAAAATAATTTGCTTGGCTGACATGGTAGCCACGCAATAACCGTACGCGACTACCATGTGAACCAAGCAGACCTTGTGCGCGGGTTTGTTTAAATTTTTATTTTTTTAACTTTTTTTTTTTTTACGTGAGTCAGAGATTAAGAATTAAGGTTAATTAAAAATAATGTGTAAATTATTGCATAAATGAGTGTTATCGATTTTAGGAATTATTTGTAAAATTATTTTAGAATATAATTTTTTAAATTATTTTTTATTAAGTATATTATTAATATACAATAATATAATTAAGTATACTGTTAATATTTTTAGTAAGTGTATTATTAATATTCGTCGTTAATATTTAGTTTATTCATATAATTTTTATTTGTCGTTAATATTTTTAAAATTAGCATTTATTAAGAATTAGCGTTCATAATGTTTATATGTCGTTAATATTAGCGTTAAAAAGTCCGATGAGTGTGATCGGAGTTATGGCGAGGGGGGCTGGGCAAACACAGGTGAAGGTGAGAGGGAGGTGAGGGTGAATTTCTTGACAAAGTGTAAAAATGTACTTTCACGCGAGGAACGAGGGCGTTAGTAGCTAATTAGGGCATTGAATAAAAACCCCCCACTTATAAACACTATGCACAATACTATGCACAACACTATGCACTCGTATAAAACCCAAATCTTCTGTACAGTAAAAGATAAAAACTGCAACCATGTGAATACTCTCGTTGGGGAAGCACTGCTGGCCTGCTGGGTATTTTTGTAAAGCAGAGTAGCACTGCCTTACACTGAAGTTTTAGCAAATATGTTTAACAAAAAATAAATTACACTCGTAATCGTTCAATGCTAAAAATAAATTACACTCAGTACTCGTTCAAAAAAAATATAAGTTGTGATGTTACAATTAGTGTACAATCTACTTTCACCAAAATGGGCATCTCCAGAGCACAAAATAAACTGTTACGTAACGTATACAGCAAAAAAAAAAAAAAAAAACTCATTCCTGGTATGTTTTTGTATCCTACAGTCCCAGTTCTCGGTTCAAATAATCCACAAACATCCTCTTTGCACTTTCTGCATCCGCGGGAGGAGGTGGACCACTTAAGCTCGATTGCCCCGTCAATTTCATAAAGGTCCTACGAAGTCTACGTAATTCAGGTAACCCGACTACACTTTGAATGTTAATAGTTGGTAAACCCTGACCAATGGAAATTCCATTAAGGGGTCCTCCTAGTGCCTGGGATTGAGCTGCTACAATTGCTGTCATTACCTCTTGTGTTGCCCTATCCAACTCATATAGGGAATTCGCTTCTGAAGGTCTTCCATTTTGCGTAGCAATTGTAGGCTGCAAAATCTTGATATCCTTTGTTCTTGAGTCTACCTTTTTTGTCAAGTAAGAGACAGCATCCACAATGGCAGGCAATGATTTGTCAATTCCATCTTTGGATGGCTGCAACTCGAACAAAGGAGAATCCCATCTATTTCTACTCTCTGGTTTCTCAAACCTTCTCACTAGATCATCAAAGATATTCTCATCATATGTTGCTTCACCTTTTTCTCTGCGTTCTTCATTCCATTTTCTACAATCAGTTTCTACCACATCAGAGTATAACACACAATATCTAACTCCTGCTGCACGTGCCAAACACCATAACTCATATCGGTAACCTTTTATGCTATTCAAGGAGTCTACTATTATAATATTGTCTTTACACACTGATCTATCGACTTCAGACCTCAGTACCCCTCTTATATTCTTCTCAGCAGTCATGTTGGCGTAACCTTGATTGCGATCTAAGTGAAACAAAGTTTCATCAATAACCCTGACAGTTAGCGTAGATTCTGAGTCTCTGAGAGCTTCTGCTAGGCATTTCGCAGCTGTTGATTTTCCACTGCATGGCTGCCCACAGATAACCACCAAAGCCATTGTTCAGAAACAGGGATTAGATCTTTGTAATCAACCACTGAAGATGGTCTTCCAATCACACCTCTCCGCTGCAGTATATTGAGGAAATATCTGAAAGACAAGCAGGCAATGAATGAAATTCCAATTAATACAATCGACCCTATTATCCTAGTTACCATTCTTGCAAATTGGTCCAAACCTACTAGATTGTGACCAGAATAAAGAAAATCTTCGGTCTCAGGAAAGGACCAAAATGAACTGGTACCATTTGAGTTGGTACTTAAACATTGTATAAGTAATTAACTTCTCTTTGAGCTAGTAGGGAAACAAAATTCAAAATCGAAAAGAGGATAAGCATGGTGCAGGGAAAATAGGGATGTGTATTGATCAGCCACCTGATCTATCACAGTTTAGCTCAACTGCTTAGAGCAAAAAACAAAAACAAAAAAAATTATCCATCTTATGTTCTTCCTTCTTCAATCTCCTCATAAGCTATTTCTTATTTAATCATTTGAATAAATTACCGAATCCCAATGCAATCCCGATTTTTCTCATTGTTCTCCACAACCCTTGAACATCCAATTACCAGTATCATTTACCACCCAACCCAACCCATAAATCGTCTATGGAAATGCCACTAATCATCGTTGCTACACCAGCATAACAAAATCCAGAAATGTGTTTCTACAACAAAGAGCATGAAAACTAACAAAAATACCTCAATATCAGCCAATTGACAAGACAAATTATTTTGCCAAGATATCAGCAATAACACTATCATATCACTCCCTTTCCAACTATCGAAATTAAGAGACGATTTTCGGGCATTAAATACACCAGTTATGACACAAAAAAGTATTCAATCTAGTCTTCCAAAAGCACAATCTTGCAATTAGTTCTTCTAGCATTAACAATAGGGAAGTCAAGCGCCAACTCAAAAGGCGGGCTCGTCCCTGAGACAGGGCAGGAGGGGCGCCAACAGGTATATACTTCGTATTTAACAATTTGAAACCATCATAGCAGAAAAATCGTATCATATGAAATCAAAGCTAACAAAAAAAAAACCAACAAAATATATTTAACAATTTAGAAAATTACATTTTTGGATCAATAAAAATAAAATCAACAGAAAAATCGATACAAAATACTTGTAGATAATTACCGATAACAACAGCAGCAGAGAAGGAGCGGTGGTTGGCAGAGGCGCCGCCGGGTAGGGATACAACTACAAGATGCTGCTTTGTTAGGGTTTAACTTTTAAGAGGAGGAGGAGGAGGAGGAGAAAGGAGATGCGGGAGAGGAGAATAGGAGATGCAACTACGCTATTTGCCAGATTCGCAGGGGCAATTGAGGGGAGTGAAAGTGAATTCTAAATTTCCAGAAGCTTTTCTATCAAACGGCCTGACGCTCACGCGCCTGTCAGGTCGTCTGTTTCACCCACGCGCGCGTCAAATCACGCGCAATTTTTTTATTTTTTTATTTTTTTTCTCTCTCTCCTCTCACTCTTCTCCTGCAGCGACTCAACTCTCCTCTAACCTCTTCTCTTCGTTTCCTCAGTTCCAGATTCTCTCCTCTCCTCTCTGCACTCATCTCTCCTCGCCGGGGACAACCACCATTTTTTCCACCAGAAATCCACGGAGCTCCTCTCCTCTCCTCGTTCCTCTTCTAAAAAAACCTAAGAAAATCAGACGATGGAGGTGCGACGGTGGTGTGCGGCTGCTACATCGATCTTGCCCCCGATCTCTCTTCGTCCTCACACTTGCCAACGATCTCTCCTCTCAGTCACCGGAGATGTCAAGAAAACCCATCGTTTTCGTTTCTTTGAGATTATGTAAGTATATTTTTCATGTTCAATTTCGCACTAAAATCGCAAATCTAGGGTTTCGGTTTCTTCGTATATATCTTAGAGTTCTTAATTACGCTGATATAATTGAAATTATTCATTCGAATATGCATGAAATTATTGATTAAATTTACATTTTAGTTATCTCTTGTTAATTTTAGTTTTGATTTGTGGTACTTTAGTATGCATTCTTAGTTATGAATTAAATTAGTTAAAAAGTTCTCATATTTAGTAATGTTTTGTGGTGTTTAGTTTTCAGTACGAATTAGTTAATCCATGGTCATATTTAGTTAAGAATTTGCTTTGTTTAGTTAAGCTTTGTTGGAGTTATGGTTAGACTTTAGTCTAAAACCAGTTAAAATGATAAAAATGTAAATTCGGAGTGGCAGACATACAGTAGCCTATGAGTTCAGAACTAAGGTTGCCTAGCAAGAAGGTCAAAGGAAGATCTATGCTTAATAGACATAGACAAAATTTGACTAGATCGAGAACCATGCTTAATTGTCCTTTTGGTACCTGAGAATTTTGTTTGCTGTAAATTTCAGAAGCTGGCTCTGCCGCTCTTGGTAATAATAGGAATTTTCATGTTCTAGTCTTCAGCATTTGAGTAACCACCTTTATATTAGTGTGGTTGACAGTTGACATATTTGTGTTATGACTTCCAAGTGCTCAACTTGAAGAACATCTTGGATAATGCTCCGTTGTATGATGTCTGAAGATTGTATGTTCACATACTTCACGAGGGATATTTTATCCTTTCACATTGCAATGAAAAAATTGTTTTACTTTTATACTTTCTGATGATAAACTTTGGAGTTCAACTGTTCAACTTCACTGCTTGTAACCTTGTTGGTTTCTGTTTTCGTGTAGGTGAATGGTGAATGCTATTCATAAGCTTTCAGGAATTATTTGTAATTGTCCCATGCCAAACTTTTGTATCTGCTCGGTGGCTTTCAGGACATCGCTGAGTGGCTTACTGCCTTACCATGAATATGGCCCCAGTGCTGTTGCTAGAGATATTCAACTGATGATGAATCTAATTGTATAGTGCCTTCAAGTTTGAACGGTGTTCCTTGGCCCTGTTTTATGCTGGGATGGCCTGCTAGTGGCTCTTGTTGGCTGAGTATTGTGTAAATAAGTTGCTTTGTAGGACATTTTATTTGCATGATTTAGTCGACTCTAGAGTAGACCAGTTTCATTAGGTCTGGCTTAATAATATCAGGTTAACTGCAGTATGAATTTTTCATTTGTTTTACAATTTTCAGCTAATGTTAGTTAAGAAATAACTATCGCCCTCTTTCAATAATTCTCTTTGCCGTGCTTAAGTTGGTACTGGAGCAAGAAAAGTAATATAGAGGGTGATTATGCCAAAGAGTTGTTTATGATGGATGATTAGTATTCAGTAAGATTGTGTGACTTGATTTTTAACAGTCTGGTCTATGGAAAAAGTCGCGCTGACTTAATGTTTCCAAAGATAAACGCGAAGTACTACCATTTCGTCAGCTTGTACAATTTTGAATGTACAAACTATGAAAAGCTTAACTAAAACTCAAAATCTATATCTATATATCTATCTATATATTATACTAAAAGAGAGGAAATCAATGTGGTGATGACAAATGTCACTCATTGATTGGGCCTCTCTTTTAGATATATAAAAAATAAAAAATAAAATGCTTGATTCTAAAATTATTTAGTTAACTTTCACCCAATAAAATATTTGATTCTATTTTCCTAAAAACAAAAGATATCATTATATACATGAGTAGTATGTTATAAAATATTTTCTATATTATGGTAACAAATATAACAATATATGATTATATTTTTATTAAAAAGTTAATCCATTATATGGAATACGTAGTAGGATATTTATAAAAATAATTAGTGTAATCTATCGAATTGTACTTACATAATTAGAATATAAATAAATTAGAAAATCAAAGTATGAATAAGAGTATAAAAACGGTTACTATAATATTGTATAATATTTTAACGACTAAATTCGGTAATTATAGTTGCCATTGATAGTAATATTTTATTACTTTTTTTTTAAAAAAGAGTATGTAACTTACTTATTCGTCTCAATGTGTATTTTCAAAATATCAACTTTTTATAATTTTTGCATAAAGAGAATTTAAGATATAAATGATCAAAGTTGTGCATTGGCATGCGTGAAACTAACAAACGTTGCGAGTATTAAAAGACGGAGGAAGTATATCTACTACTATACTACGTAATTCCTCAAATTTTTAGATGCAACTCTTTTATTTTTACACTAACTGTTATATTCACACATCTCTGCACTTTTTTATTTTTTTGGTGACTATTAATACGTATGATGAACATAGTCATGTACTACATATCATTTTGTTGGATTTGTCTAAATACTTACATAATACTACCATTTTTTATAATAATTTTTACTATTTGATAATTTTAGATATTAATAGTTGAAATTATTTACCGACAAACGTGAAAATAAATTTGGTATATCCAAAAAAATGGAAAAGTAGCAACAAGAAAATCGGTGTGCATCTAACACGTGGTCCTCTCTACTTAATAAACCTCCTCCAATTATTTAAGGTAAACAATTGAATTATATTTTAGCCAAATTTTAACAAACATCTGTATACGTAGTACTAAGATAAAAGAGGGGAAAATTCATGTGGAGCTGCCAAATGTCGTTATCTGATATGCAAATTTAATAACTATATCATTTACTGCAAGTAAAATCTCTTTAAAAACCAATAATATACTTCCAAACATTTAATATCGCTATAAAATTAGCCATATTAAATGTGATAATAAACTTTGTGTATCTTTACTTAAACCTTCTAACTACTTATGGTAATAAATCAATTACACTGTGAAATACTTATTTACTTATGGCAATAAATTTTTTAATTATTTTTAATACTACTAAAATTACATGTTGAAATATGTTAGCATGTACATCAAGATCATTGACTAAAAGTTATATTAAGAATCTACTTCAATATCACATTATTTACAATATGACAATATAAAATCTGTTTAAAATAAAAATAAAAATGTTTTCACAAGGTTGTCTAAAACATCTTTTATTTAAAATATTTAACATCTCCTAGAATGTGTTAAAATATTTCACTTAAATTTACTAATGACTAATTGTATGTATTGTCTATATTTATTTAAAATATGTGTCTTATATTGACCGAGGATATGTATAATGAATATTTACCTTTCCTTTAATATTTGAAACCGTATTTATCAAGGTTGTGTAAAACATGTTTTTTAATAACTTTGTATCTTTTCTTTCTCGGATTTAATTTCTACTTATCCTTTTATTTAATAGTTCCTTAATCTTCTAAATAAAATATAATTTTAAAAGTGATTTAGTTTCATTTTACATTAGGGTTTAGGATTTAGTTTCAATTTTAATACTTCGTAATAAATTTATGTAAATATATTTAAAAGTTAGTTGAAAGGAAAATTGCATTATTTATCGAATATAGGGATGTCAGATTGTCAGTGGAGTGATTTTTTGGAAATCCCCCGTGCATCCGTCCCAAGTGGGCGGGGTTGAAGAAAGTTTGGTGGGTGGTGGGTGGTGGGTTAAAAAATGAATTTTCCGTAGGTGACGGGGCGAGGGTGGATTTTAGATTGGACATGCTGGGTTGTTATATATATATATATATATATATATATATATATATATATATATATATATATATATATATAGGACCAGGTTTTGGTGAGAACCTCACTTAAGATGAGAACCTTCCTTATAATGAGAACCTCTGATAGTTGTTGGATTAAAACAAAACAGACGGAAAGTAAACATAAGATCAAGAAAAGTAAACACAATATCGACAAAAAGTAAACACAAGATCGGAAAAAGTAAACACAACATCGAGTAAAAGTAAACACAATATAATCAAAAGTAAACGCAACATCGACAGAAAGTAAACACAAGATCAAAAAAAGTAAACACAACATCGAGTAGAAGTAAACACAATATAATCAAAAGTAAAATATCGACATAAAGTAAACACAAGATCAGAAAAAGTAAACACAGGATTAGAAAAAGTAAACACAACATCGGATAAAAGTAAACAAAAAATAATGAAAAGTAAACACAGCATCGACAAAAAGTAAACACAACATAAGAAAAAGTAAACACAACATCAACAAACGAATAAGAACTAAAAACCCTAATTTCACTTGTTCGAAAATAAAAATTGAAAAGGGGATTACTTGGGCAACGGAAGAAACGAAAAACAAATCCCAAAATATGAATTTAGAAGAAGAAGATATGAGAAAGAAGGAGGAAGAGATTGAAAGAGAGAGAGAGAGTGAGAGAATTCGTAGGGGAGGAGGGAGGAAGAGAGAGAAAGAAATTCTGAACTTTGAGGGGTTGGGGGAGGTCATTCAACGCGGGTAAATTACCATTTTACCCTTACTAATTTTGAAATTTCAGGTAGCTTTACAGCCATTAGATTCAATTGATCAACGGCTGAGATTAGTTCTCAGTTCTCATCTTAAGGGGTGGTTCTCACCAGATCCTGATATATATATATATATATATATATATATATATATATATATATATATATATATATATATATATATATATATATATATATATATATATATATATATATATATATATATATATATATATATATATATAATTGCTACTAACTTACATATTACAATGTTTGATTTATTTACTCAATTATACTAATCAAACAAACAAATTGTTAAAGACTCTAAAATAGAGTTTTTAAAATTCAAAAATCTTAAAAAAAAAAAAAGAGTTGAGCCTAAGGATGGGTTTGAGGCGGGTGTGGATACACTGGAGGGGTGATGATAGAGGGATGAATTTTTTTTTTGTACCTCTCGAGACGGGGGTTGGGAGTGGTGGGTATCGTTCCTATCATGGATGGAGGAGATG
Source organism: Spinacia oleracea (assembly GCF_020520425.1). Lineage (NCBI taxonomy): Eukaryota > Viridiplantae > Streptophyta > Magnoliopsida > Caryophyllales > Amaranthaceae > Spinacia > Spinacia oleracea. The sequence continues at coordinate 130,467,582 of NC_079492.1, read as the reverse complement.
GGGAAGAGAATTGTAGGCGGATATGGGTCTGCAGAACCCGCCCCACGTCAAAGTCATCTCTAAGTGAATAAAGTATATGGTGTATGTGGGTGTGGGTGTTAAGTGATCGCGTAATGAGGTTGATGGGGTGACCAAGTGAGTATTAAGTAGGTATTACTATCGAAGTAAAGGGTGGACGAGATAACTTTTTGCTTGACACAAGTGGTAATAAAAATAATTTTATCCATGTACCCTTATTTGTTTATATAACTAAGAAACCAAATGAGCAATAATAAATTTATCAATCCTTAGTTTTAGTTTGGAAAATATCCATAAGTACTATTTTGATGATAATTGTCTACTAGATTTCATATAAATTTACATTTGGATGATTATATCGTGCATCGCACGGGTATTATACTTAATATAATAAAAGAGAGGAAATCAGTGTGGTGATGACAAGTGTCACTCATTGATTGACCTCTCTTTTAATATAAATAATTAAATTTAAGAAAAAAATCAAAACAACAAAATTTTCAAATACCAATAATATCACGTAATTTGTGATTAACTTCCCAAAAATAGGGTTGAGATTTACATATACTTAAAAAATATATATATTTGTAAATTGATTGTGTAATTATTCTGTTAACTTTAAGATTTCGTTATATACATGGAGAATATCTTATAAACTACCTTTTCTATAATTTGGTAACAAATCTAAAAATATAAGATTATCTTTTTTATAAAAATTTAAGCGCATGTAGTCTAATAATTTGTACTTACATAATTAGAAAAAAGAGTGTATACAAATCTTAATATACTCCGTAGTACTCTATACCATTTTAACAACTAAATTCGATAATTATAACCGCAATTGATTGTACTATTTTATACGCAATATATCTATATCTATATAATACAAAGTATATTAAAAAAAGAGGAAATCAATGTGGTGATGACAAATGTCACTCATTGATTCGCCTCTCTTTTAATTAAAATAGTATATTAAAAAATTTCTATATAACATAATGACTAATCTCACTAAAAAATAGTAAAAGAAAAAAAATAGTAGAATCTTAATTAAAGAGCAACAATTTTATATTACATTCGGAGCATACGCATATCGTTTTCCTAACTTATGTTTATTTTGTAGCAATTATATATACGGAGTACTACCCATAAATAATATAATTTTTTGAATATTATAACTAATAAAATCAATTTTGAAAATTCGTAATAAACTTAAGTCAATATATTTAAAATTTATTTGAAAGGAAAATTGGATTATTTATCGAATATAGGGATGTCAGATTGTTAGTGGGGCGGATTTTTTGGTAGATCTCCTTGTGCATCCGCCCCAAGTGGGCGGCGATGGACGAAAGTTTATTGGGTAATGGGGTCAAAAGTGTTATTTGTCGCGGGTGAAGCGGGCGATGATGGATTTCAGATTGTACCGTCTGAGCCGCTAATCTTTCATCTAACTTTATAATGTTTTGTTTATTTACTCAGTAACTCTAATCAGACAGACGAATTTTCAGAGGTTGTATAATAGAGTTTTAAAATTCAAAACTCCCTTACCAAAAAAAAAAGTCGAGTTTAGGGGTTGGTGTGGATACACGGGGATGGGGGTGATGAAGAGGTGATGAATTTTATTTTGTACCTCTCGAGACGGGGTTGGGATGGGTGGGTATCTTTCTTATCGTGGATGGATGGGATGAAGATGAGAATTGTAGGTGGGTGCTGGTGTGCAGGTCTTGCCCCGCCTCAAAGTCATCTCTAGCTCAATAAAGTACTTGGTCTAGATAACTGTTAAGTGATCGGGTAACCAGGTTGACGAGTATTTGTGCGAGTATTAAGTGAGTATTAATAACGAATTGAAAGGCGGGTGAGATAACTTTATGCTTGACACAAGTGGTGAATGAGAATAAAAATAATTTTATCTATGTACCTTTATTTGTTTTAATTATTTTAATAAGCAAGACACCGAATGAGCAATAATAAATTTATCCATTATTAATTATTTTTTATTTGAAGAATATCTATGAACTTTATATTGATCATAATTTCTACCAGATTTCATAATAATTTATATTTAGATTATAAATCGTGCATCGCACGGGTACTATACTAGTATCTATACTAATATATTAAAAGCCGTTGTGAAAAACGTATATGTGTCACGTAGTACTCTCCTCATTTCGCCACATCATCATCTCACCAAGTGTTATGTAATGGATGACCAAAACCCAATACGATGAGGTTCGAACACCAGACCTCAAATGTGGATGATAACTCTCATTACCATCTTAACCAACCACCAATTGTGATTTATCTTTTCACATTAATTTATAAATAAATGTTGACATGCAGTCTAAAACAACTAAATTTTTATGTGACCTTTTGATTTCTATGGATTATTTTGGGGAAAAAAAATAAAGCATTATGACATCCATGAAGAAACATGATGTCATAAGTCTTATAAGAATTAACTATAGGATTTCCCTACATAGCTGCATATATATCTAATTTGGTGTTTATTAATTTGGCACACTTAGTTCTACGAGAAAATAAATTATTCCCTCCGTCCCGGAATACTTGACCTGTTTTCCTTATCGGGCCGTCCCTTAATACTTGACATGTTTCTAAAAATGGAAATATTCTAACAATATTATATTATTTCTCACTCCACCCCTATTAACCCACCTACCCCCTACTCCATACAAAAAATAATTAAAAATTCAACCCCTACTCTCCCCCAACCCCACCTCTTAACCCATCTCCCACTAACTACATTAAAATAATACCCCACTATCAACTACTACCTATTAAATTAAATAAGTCAATTCAAGTCCCTTAAACTCTGTGTCGGTCAAACCGAGTCGAGTATTACGGGACGGAGGGAGTATACAAATTGTAAGATGATATGATTGAAAAATTATTTGCCATGATAAATGACGTAACGTGTCTGTGTAGTTGACGAACTTAAGGATGTTTTTCATTCTATAGAATACAAGTATTTTGGTCAAATATTGAACTCAAGAAAAATCTAAAATTTTAATTATTCAATGTAACAACCGGGGCATCGCCCGGGCGACCCACTAGTTTCTTAACTAAAACTTAGAAAATCTTGACTAAAACAAATTATATTTCACTTAAACATGTAACTAAACCTTTAAAAATCTTAACTAAACCAAATTTATTCTTAACTAACCTAAGAAAATCATAACTAAAACTTCTAAAGTGTTAACTAAAACGCATAAGTATTTCTTAACTAAACTTCTAAAAATGTAACGAAACCATATAATTACATAACTAAAACACGATAATTCTTAACTAAATATAAGAAAATGTTAACTAAAACACGACAAATTTTCGGAAAAAAAAAATCGATTTTTTTGGTACTTACTAAACTAGTGTAAAACATAACTAAAAGCAATGAAATCATAACTAATTGAATACTCTCTCTGTATTTATTTAAGGGATACACTTGCCTTTTCCGACCGTATTTATTTAAGAGATACACTTGCCATTTTTAGTAACTTATCAACCCCACCATCTAATTAAATAATATATCTACACCCCATCCCCACCCCCCCATCCCCTAAAATGACATAGTCCTCACTTGTTTTACTTATTAAATAATCTACCCAACCCCACTTGTTTTATTACTTTTATTTCATTCAATTCTTTTTCTTAATACCCGTGCCCGACCAAGTGTATCTCTTAAATAAATACAGAGGGAGTAACAAAATAGTTAAGGTATAAAAAAAATAGTTAAACTTCCGAGTCGAATAGTTATGAATACGGAGTATTAAACAAACTTATTATTAACTAAAACTAATGAAACCTTAACTAATTAGTTTCAATGTTTAACTAATTGGTCTTATTGCCCGACTAATTAGTTTCAGTACTTAACTAATTTGTTCTATTGCATAACTAATTGGTTCCTGTGCTCTACTAATTGGTTCAATGTTTAACTAATCAGTTACAATGCTTAACTAATCGGTTTCATTGCTTGACTAATTGGTTCCATAGTGTAACTAATTAATTCCAGTGCATAACTAATTGGTTACCGTGCCTAACTAATTGGTTTCAGTGCTTAACTAATTGGTTACATTAATTACATTACTTAACTTGTTGTTGTCAGTGTTTAACTAATTTATATTGCTTAACGAATTGGTTATATTGTTTAATTAATTGGTTCTATTGCTTAACTAATTAATTTGAGTATGTAACTAATTGGTTACATTGCTTAACTAATTGGTTACAATGCTTAACTAATTAATTACAGTGCTAACTAATTAGTTACAATGTTTAACTAATTGACTACAGTGTTTAACTAATTTGTTACACTGTTTTATTTCATAACTATAAATTATTCTTAACTAAATATAATAAAAGTATAACTAAAACAAAAGATGACTTTAATACAAACAAATATAACTAAACTATTTTATTTCAAAACTAAATATGCCAAAAGTGTAACTAAAAAGAAATAATTCTCAACTAAAACCAATTGAATCATGATGACTTTAATGCAAACAAATGTACTCCGTAACTAAACTATTTTATTTCATAACTAAACCTCACAAAATCTTAACTAATTAGTTACAATGCTTAACTAACTAGTTTTAGTGCTTAACTAATTGAATTTTAAGCTTACCTAATTGGTTCCAGTGCTTAACTAATTGTTTCAATTGCTTAACTAACTAGTTAAGGTGAGTAACCAATTGGTTTTATTGCTTAACAAATTGATTCCGCTGCTTAACTAATTGGTTCAATTGCTTAACTAATTGTATTAATTGCCTAACTAATTGTTTGACTATTTGGTCTCATTAGTTAACTAATTGAATTTCAAGCTTAAAAAATACTTTCTTTATATCTGTAAACTTATTGGTTTTATTGATTGATTGATTAATCAGTTACAGTGCTTAACTAATTGATTTCATTTCTTAACTAATTATTCAACATGCTTAACTAAAACTCAAAAAATCTGAACTAAATATAACAAAAGTAGAACTTAAAAGCAATAATTCTTAACTAAAACAAAATAAATCTCAATAAAACAAATTCAATTATAACTAAAACAATAATCAACTTAAATGAATAACAATTTAACTAAACCATTTTATTTCTTAACTAAATACAACAAACATATAGCTAAAGCAATAATTGAGAACATATGTAACTAAACCATTTCATTTTATAACTAAATATAAAAAATATGTAACTAAAACAATGCAATTTTTAAACTAAAACAAAAATGACTTAAATATAAAATAATGTAATCAAACAATTTTTCTAAGTTTAACTAAGACGAAATTATTCTTAACTAAAATTGTTTTACATTTACAATACATATTGGGATTATAACTAAAATGAATTAATCATAACTAAAACAAATAACAACACCACCAAAGCAACATGAGCTGACACTACTCTTCAAATATTGCATCAACAACAACAACAACCAACAACATGAACTAGGTAACATCAGCAGAGGCGGCGACAGAGCTGCTACCACAGACCACCAGGCCGCACCGAATCGCCGAAACTAAAAGGAGGAGATCCTCCTGAAATCATACACCTTATGATTTATCATATGCTTACCTTGCTTTCTGCATATGAAACAAGAGCATATCAAACCACCTTCCTACCACCCTTACAAGCTTCTAAAATATGAAACTAAGAGCTTAAGTCTTAAGGCCAAAATCAATTAAGAGTAAAATGTAACCACAAAACCACAAAGCTTAACTTAAACAAAGCAAAATCCAACAATGCAACAACAAAGACGCATTGTATTTGATCAAATTTAACCAAACAAACAAAAACAAAGGAAAAATTGAAAGATCAGACAGACCTTCTTCCGAAGATGATGATGCTATATGAGACACGCTAGAATCACGATCTGTGTAACTAGGTCTAGCATTATTTCATTCACCGGAACCCTAACTTCTCGTCGGAACCCTAGCTGCATCTGGAGACGACAACAAGGCCTATATTACATCTCGCGAGGATCTTTGACCTTTAAATTTTTCACGGAATCCTAACCAGACAACCTGAAATCGTCCATATTTTCGACAAATTCCAAATAAACCTAATATAAAAAATCAACAACGAAAATCAAATTATAAATAAAATATTTTTTCTTCTCAAAATGAATCACTTACTGAAAATTCAGAAGAATCTAAATATACCTAAACATAACTTCAAGAGTCAGAACAATTGTCGCCATGGAAAGAGAGAGGCAGAACTCGCCACCACCGCGTCTAAACTCAGCGAAACTCCTACTGTCACCTTCACCTGCTTGTATCTCCTTCTCCGACCAGCCAAAACCAACCGCGCCTCCATTGATGTTGTAGGTTGTAAAAATAAATCAATAATTAGGGTTTTGGAAATCAAAATTAGGGAAATTAAAGATTTTTAGAGGAGCAAGAAAAGAGAGAGTACCAGAGATGGTGCAGATCGTGACGGAGATGAGGAGGAGAAAGAGGATGGAAGTTGTCGGACGCCATGGGAGAAAGGAGAGAGAGAGAGAGAGACGGAGGCGGAAGGAGAAAGAGAGGGGCGGAAGGAGAGAGAAAGTAGCGTTTGAGGTGAACAGTGATTTCAAAATGAGGAAAATGAATTGGCAAGCGGATTTTATACGCGACCCGATAAACAACCCACAAATTAATTTCGACCCGCGAAATTAAGTTTGACCCGCGACATAGGGTGGTCTGACAGAAAAGACGGTATTTTTTAAAAGTTTGTACTAAATGTCTAACCCAATGCCGATATTTCTAAGATCAAGATTCGCATTAGTCCGACCATAAGTTTCACTCTATCTTTAACAATTAATCAATAAATTCTACGGATATTTCATGAAATACCCCCGAGTTTTGAAGTAATTCACCAAATGCCCATCAAGTTTCAATTATGCACCAAATACCCCTGACAATTGACTTAATGCCCAAAATACCCTTACTTATAACGGTCCGTTAGTCCGCCATGAGCCTAGTTTCATAATTCACCAAATGCCCCTTTTTAAAAATTTATTTCACCAAATACCCCAATTATTAAATTTATTTCACAAAATGCCCCAAACTTAAAAATAGTTATTCTGATGTTCCAACGACTAGTTTTTTCGTTTGAAAATTAGTCGTTGCTTATTGTTTGCTTATGCCTTCTCGATCCACTAAAGTCGTGATAATATCTAAAGGCTAATTATGAACAAACGTAGTAAGAAGAGAAAATAATAATGTTGATTGTGTGTTCCACTCAATACGAAGCTACGTAATTTATAGGTATAAAAATAACAAACTAAGCCTTGCAATAAGGGAGAAAGATACTTATGAAAAGAATCCAAGCATCAAAGAAAATCAATGTTCTGACTAACGAGTGGGATATCTTGAAATGACAATTTGTACATTAAACCCAAGGCATACTCCAAACAGAAGTTAGTAGGAAAACTTATTCCTGATTTACAGCTACGATGTCAATTATGAGCTTTAGATGTATTGATGTCACAAGGAAATTTGACAAGCATCGACTCATCGTACACAAATTCAACTCAACTGCTTCAACCCAGGGACGGCAAACACTTGAGGAGAATCTCATAACCTGTTTCGAGCTCCTGCTCTAATATGGTCAGTATACAACATGTTAAATAACGAATAAAATTAACATGATGCACGGAGTTAAATCTATTAGGGTTTTAAAGGCGTTTTTTTCACCAAATATCACCAAAGTTTAACTTAATTTCACCAAATATACACGAGGTTATAATTAAATTTGTGTTTCAATCAATGTATACTCCGAAAAAAGAAAGAGAGGATGAATATTAAAAGGGCAAAATTATAATTTCCTACACTAAATATGAGCGGTTTAAAAAAACACAGGCGTCAAATACATATACACTTAATAAAATTTCGAAACTTTAATTTTTTATTTTTTAATTTTTTTTAAAGGAAAAGCACACTTAAGTTAGGAAAGCCTTCTCTCAAGACTATAGCCTAACTTATTTAAATTAATAAAATAAGAAAATTTACTGTCTATATAAGGATCAATATCTCGGTGAGTCGTAGTAAGGCCGGTGGCCTACAACAGCAACATTATATGCAACTCGGTTAGCTTCTCGATATACATGTCGGGAGGAAACTTCATCAAATTGATTCAACAGATGCTTGACATCATTCATTAGCAATCGAATCTTCCAAGGGCAACGTGATTTTTCCTGCAAAATATCAATACTTAATGAATTACGAAACTTTAATTTACGATACCCTCCTTGCATGGTCTAAATAAATACAGATGATATGTCAAAAAAAAAATTAAAAAAATAAATACATAAATAGATGGCCTTAAAACGCACGGTGGAGTAGTTAGCAATGGGAACATTTTTATTCTCAAAAAGTACACGAAAAAGTGGTATGATTCATGCCTCTATCGGATCTATCCATGCATGATCGGTCGTGATGTCGAAAAAGTGGCATGAGTTAGTCTCCGTTACTTCCTCTACTACAGACAGCAATAAGCATAATGTTGTTAGGCTATTTCACCTTAATTACTTTGGGATCCTACTGACTAGCACAAATTGTTTGTAGCTGATGGGACTACTCGAACTTGTGACCTCCAAGGTAAAAGGTGAGTTCTCCACCAACTCCACCAACTTATATGTTGGTTATTTCACCTTAATTACTTGCATTCAAGAAACTATTTATCTTATTGTGTAGTATACGAAGTATAAAAAAAAAAACTTTCTTAATAAGTTCATCAGACATGTATCATTCTCCTTTTTCGAACAATCTTCTTAAATGTCATTTACACATGCATTAAAAATTTATTCACCAAATTCGGCCATATTCGATTTCACGTTGGTCTTTTTTATAACAAACAAAATATAATATAAGACAATTAAACAATGACGTACTAGTAATAAGATTCAGCCACAATTGTTTACATACAAGCATGAATATGCATATTCACGTAACGATCCAAGCTAGGTCCAGGACCAACTAGTTGAATATTAATAAAAAATTATTACAATAATTAATTAAGTGCATTTGCAAACATGCAACATGTCCATAACTCATAGGATTATAAATATATATATGTTTAGTGCGTTTGCTTTTAAGAGTAGAGAGACAACTAGAAATGGCAATAGTAGTAGCAGATGAATCCTTCAAGAAACCAGGAGCAATCCCATTCGATTGGGAGACCCGACCCGGAGTTTCCAAGTTCGAACAATATCACAACCATGAATTACCAACACCAAAATCATTCGGATCCACCTCATTCAATTCTTCACCATCAAAAGAGCTCCAAACCCAATGGGTCCAATCCATGAGTTTAGGTTCATCTTCTAAGAGCAAGTACGGCCTTTCATCTTCACTGACCCGACTTGGGTTAGTTCCGGGTCAGAATGGTTGCTTCCCCATTTCTTGGTTAAGGTGGAAATGGGGAAAGGAAAAGAGAGTCGTGGCTAAACCCAAGTTGAAGTTGAAGTTGGAGTTAGACCCTGATTGCATTAAGGATTACACATTCTACATAGAGAAGTTGGCTTCGTTGTCCATGTTGTCATCATCTCGAAGGTTATCGTCTTCCTCTTTCTCATCGCGGATACAAAGGGCATCTCTTCCGTCTACTTCTACTGGTAGTAGCAGTAGTAGTACTGATGATGAAGTAGCTCTATCTAGGCTCTTCCGCAACTTGTTTGGGTTTCTATCAAGCCAAAATATGATAAGAAAAGGAGGAGAAAATAATCAAGTTAACATTACTATTGTATATGGTTAATTAATTTGTAACGTCTTAACTCATCTGAACTTATACTATGTATATTCGTACCTTAATGTTCTACTAAGCAGTGTAACAGCCTTATTGGACAAAGTTTCTTGTAAGAACATGACTTTGATACAACATAGGGTGGAGACTGGAGAAGTGTGTTTTCCTGTTCACTCAAAGCCTTTTCCTTCATCTGATAAATTTGATGAAAATTGAAACCTGATTGTTCTGCAAGAGCTTAAATGATATGCTTTCTTACAGTTTGCTTTGCCTTGTATCAGGAAGCTATTTGAATGTTTTGTGTTTAGTCATCCCACATTCCCACATCGAGCAGTAAAATAACGGGGTGGAATGGCCAGAAGATAAAGGCAGGTTTGTGAAACTAAACAAATCATACCTTTCTCGGCCTTTTGGCTAAGATCAAGTGTAGTATCTGTTCTTATCAGTTTAATATCTGATACGTGGGCCAATGGCCCACAATGATATTAAATTTATTTTTTAAGGAGGAAGTCTCATCACAGTAGCTTGCTACTGGGGTCTTCATGTGTCGCCCATGCTTTGCACTACTGCACGGGCCTGGCGCACTCCACCAATTCAATGTCAAGATTTACTTTCTAAAATTTTGAGCTTCTGTTGTAACCAAAGGAATTTCTCTTCTGTCACAAGTACGTGTATGGTTACTCTTCGTTGTCTCACAGTCAGTGCAATGTTTAGAACCAAGGCATTTCTTTGTCTCACAATTAAGTCAGTGCAATGTTTAGAACCTATGTTAGTGAGCTACATTTTTCATGAAATGAAATTTAATACATCAAATTATTTGTTGGGATGACATAAATTTTAAGTATGTAGTTGGGGCAATGATGATCATTCCCATTAGACAATCAGTTAATGATCCTCGTTTGCGAGGGGGAGATTTGAAGAATTTGTACTGGAGCACACTTTTGCATTTCTCTAGTGTACCGCCTGAAATAACCCACAGCATCATAACCCAAGATATTTTGTGTTTTTTAACTGAAAAGACGGTTGCATTTCTCTCAGAGTAACCTATCTCTATGTGATGAGTAAATATTAGATCATTTTGCAACTGATAAAAAGATTAGGCTAGTTAGTTTGCAGTAAGCCATATTCCAGACCAACCAATTATTTATTTAGATTTCTCTTTATACAACTAATGTATTCGTTGTGTAGACCTTTTTTAAAGTCGGAAGGGTACAGATAAGGTTCTTACTTCTGCTATGCAAAGGATGTACAAAATCAAAATGAATCCTGAAATAAATATTAGAAATCAATATGATAATGGTCCTCATCTGCGTATGTTCACTTTTCTGTAGTAACATCAGAACTGGGGTTTCCTAAATTTCCTTTTTCCAGCTAATGAAGCCTCACCCCATTAGACACAAACTTGCACAACTGATAGACACAAACTTGCACGTGACTTATTGGAAGCTCCTTTTAAGGAACTCCCTCCAAAAATAAACGTATGCTACTAAATGCAGCGAGCACACGGTATTCTTTAGTAAAAGGCGAAAGAATAGTTCGCTTTGTGCTCACTGCGTAGCTGCGTAAGTGATATAGGAAATGGCTTAAGCTATTTATATTTCCGTCCTAGATTGGATCTGATTTCTTGACTGATGTGGGACATTAGTTGTATCTAAACTTTTTGGTTGTACATTTGAGTTTTTCAGCTAAATAAAAACTTTAATTGTGGATAAAGAGATTAATTTGGCGCACTGGATAGTAAGAGTGAAATCATTCTACTTGAATGGCAGAGTTTATCTAATCTTTGTGCCCAAATTACTGAAGTTGGATGTTGTAACTTTTAAATGCCATTATCCAACAATTGATCTCCGACTAGTGTGTTTTTGAGAAATGAATAATTTATAATTAAGGTCGTACCTCGTGCACGAGATTCCCGTTACACAAATCTTGAGAGGGTCTAAATATACACTACCTTACCTTTTTTTTCATGAAGAGACTATTTTCAGGGATCGAACCTATGACTTAGCTGATAGCAAACCACCACGCCAAGACTGATGCTAAAACTGGCTTTCTTTCTTCCCATCTTGGTAGATTTTAAATTTTACTCATGTAAGCCCTAGAAAGAGTCAAGTGAATTTGGTGTTGAATTGAGCTGACACGTCCATCAAGACATTGTGATAATGACTTCTTAGTTAGACTTCGTCGAGGGAGGCTACATGGTTGATGACCAGCGACCCATTTTGTCCATACCCACCCCCCCAAAAAAAAAGGAAAAAATGGCCCACACTTAAAAAAATGTGTAAAGTTTTGCTTACTTGTTATATACTGTCAACGGTAATATAAGTATTGTCATTGTTGTATTTAAATACTATCACAGTCACCAAAAAAAAAGGAAATGAGGTGAAATATAAAAAAAAAGTAAATGGACCACTTAAATAAATGGGTAAAAGTGTAACATTTTAAATGAATGGGTAAAAATATATATGTATACGAAGTATTGAAATACTTTCATTGTTGTATCAATTACTGCCACTATTGCCGATACTGAGTACTTTATTTGAATTTTCAATGCATGAAGTGAAACTACAATTACCCCGGGTATGGACAAAATGGGTCGATGGTGACCAGCGGCCTAGCCCACCTCAGACTATACCATAGAACCGTTAGAAATTTACCAGCCTTTCGTGATTAATGGCAGTGAGCCAATTGCATAAAATTTGATGGTTCATAGTATGGCCCGTTGGCCCCTATATTAGATGTGAGACTCTGAAGATACAAGCTCGGGTGCTTCGGCTGCATGATTTGCTTTTAGCTTATCCTAGCGGATAAGACAGGGGGACACAACAGTGAGGAACAAAGGGGATACAAGGACAAGGAGATTAAGAAACACTAGCGGTGCCTCCTTATAGATAGCTTACGGAATTGGAGAAGGCCCTAAGAAAGAGGCTTAAATGATCACTTTAAATCCGATAGATAGCTTCCACAAAACTCATGTCTTAGTCTTCCATTTATGTTTTGGCTTCTTGGGACATAGATATTCAAGATATATGATTGATACAACTGCACATAATTTGCAAGGTATTGATATTCTAGTTACGTTTGTTAGTATCTCTTAAAATCTAGTCAAAGAAACTTAAAAAACGGAAATTGTATAGAATAATATTGTGAAAGTTAGAGTATCTAACAAAACACACATTTACAAGAAAAAAAATCTACCTCTTACAAGTGTTGTTTCTAAAAATAATTAACCATCTTATATTATTTTATTTTTTTTATTTTTGAAACACTACTTTGTATCTTATAACGAATTTCGTCTATGAATCACCAATCAACTACCTTATAACGGATAAATGGGCGGCATCCTTTAGTGGTTTGAAGTAGTATTTTCAAAATTGATAGATTTTCCCCCAATCCCACCTAGATGAAGTAGTACAATATTTTCAAGTAAATAAAGCAAGACAAAAGTTAATGTTCTGCTGAGCTTGGTAACGTAGGCTTGTTACCCAGGTGGGAGCATTAAGGGTGTGGAACTGCTTGTCTAGTCTTTGCATCTGTGCAGTTGGATTGTTCCGGGGTGGTATCTTGCCGGCTTCACCAAAAGTTGGTCTGGTACTATTTCGATGATAACCCAACATGTATAGATGTTTGAGGCTTTGCACAACTGAACCATGTCTTTTTAGTAGTTGGTACGAGTATTGGAGCAGGATAATAAGAATTCACTTTTTCTACATGAACCTATATCTAAACTATATATTAAAAAACGTTTGTAAGAAAATATGTGTGACACGTGGTGTTCTGTTTACGAGTCTTTCAACCCATGTAATTTTTATATACATAAAAAAAACATTAAATATGGTATGTATAAGGTTTGAACCCCCAACCTTGAGTTTAAACAATAAAGGTTTTACCACTAGAACATGACATGTCTTATGTTATTTTTGCAAAAAATTCTAACTAAATGTGAAGTTTTTAATGTAATAACCCGGGGCATCGCCTGTGCCCAAAAACTAGTCTATACTAATATATTAAAAGGCGTTGTGAAAAACGTCTATGTGTTACGTAATACTCTCCCCCCATTATGCCACGTCATACACTTGTCAAGTGTTATGTCATGTCATGACATGGACAACCAAAAATTAACATAATGAGGTTCGAACACCAGACCTCAAGTGTGGATGTTAGCTCTCCTTACCATCTTAACCAACTACCAATTGTGGTTTATATCTTTACATTAATTTATAAATAAATGTTAAATGAAGTCTTAAACAACTAATTTTTTACGTGACTTTTTAATTTTTATGGACTATTTTAGAAAAATGATACTCCCTCCGTATTTATTTAAGATATACATTTGGCCGGGCACGAGTATTAAGAAAAAGAATTGAATGAAACAAAGTAATAAAACAAGTGGGGTTGAATAGATATTTTAATAAGAAAAATAAGTGGGGACCATGTCATTTTAGGGAGTGTGGGTGGGGGTGGTGTGTAGATATATTATTTAATTAGATGGTGGGGTTGATAAGTTACTAAAATTGGCAAGTGTATCTCTTAAATAAATACGGCCGGAAAAGGCAAGTGTATCCCTTAAATAAATACGGAGGGAGTAATAATTAAAGCGTTATGACAACCATGAAGAAAACATATTATGTCATAAGTCTCATAAGCATCAACTATAGGAGTGCCATGTATAGCTGCATATATATCTAAAAATTGGTGTTAAGTAATTTGACGCACTTAGTTTCACGAGAAAAAAAAGTATAAAAATTATATGATGACCTAATTGAAAAATTACTTAATTGGCATGATAAATGACATAGTGTGTCTGTGTAGTTGACGAAATTAATATATGTTTTTCACTCTGCGCAATACAGGTACTTTGGTCAAATATTGAGTTCAAGAAAAATCTAAAATTTTAACTACTCAATGTAGCAACCGGATCATCGCCCGGGCCACACACTAGTTATTTTTTCTAATTCACTTATAAACATAATAAATTTCTTAATTTATCAATTATTACAAATTGGATAACAAAAAAAAAAAGGAAAAACACACAACTGGTTAGCTAAAGAAGTAGTGCAACAATTAACTTTTTCCGTATGATTTGAGTAATTTAAAGAAATTAAATAAAAATACGTATACTTCGTAATAGGTTATTATTCAAATATATATTATTGCCATTAAAGTTTAATATTTATAAGAATGACTTTTGTCTTTTTTCATTACTTTAGAGTCATATGTTGTATCATTCTCTAAAGATGGTTAAAACTTTACATTATGAATGACATGTCGTGAGTTCGAACATTGATACTAACATTCTTGTGATAATAAAATTGAGTACTACATGTATGCGCATGACATGGCACATCATCATTCACTTGCCAAATCATACATGTATGCACATGACATGGCACATCGTCATTCACTTGCCAAATCATAGTGACACATGGCAACATGACGTTCCTTGCCATTGAGATTTAATAATAAGTATAGATACGTAGTGTGTGTACTACCCCCCTCAAAAAAAAAAAACATATATTTTACCTCTCTATTCAACACACCTACCTACGTAAGAGATAAATTCCACAAAATAAGATAATTAGTATAGAATTTGTGTTCTTAATGTGTGCCCATGGGCACACGTTAGAAAAACCGAAAAACAACTCCAATAAAAAATATGAAGAATTTAATCAATACGAAGAATGAAAATTGTCTATTTTTATCTGCTAAAATAATCATATTATTTATGGTAATACCTTAAGTAACTTATTTTAATAATGGAATGTAATTTTTAAATTTTATTTTATAATATAATACTTAATCAAAATATATTAAAATTTACAAAAAAAATAGGTAAAAGTTATAAAAAATATGTAAAAGTTATCCCGATGTACTTATTGTACTAATTGTACACCTTAAAGTTACCCTGGTGTACTTATTGTACACCTTAAAGTTATCCTTGTACTTATTATATGCCTTAGAGCTAGGGATGGCAGCGGGTAGGATCTGGACCGGATCCTCTAGGATCCAGATCCAGATCCGTTTTTTAGACAATGATCCATATCCTACCCGGATCCGTTGGATAATGATAGTGAGGATCCATGTCCATATCCGACGGATCCGGGTCCAAAAACGGATTCAAAACGGACCCTAACTTATTTTTCCATCAAAGACCCTAATTTTCCTTTTAACCTTAAACCATAGTTAAATAAAACTTCAATAACAACGCTATTTGTCCATACAAGCATTCACTAAAATCAAATTTAATAAATCTAACATAAATAATATTAAAAGTTCAACAAACTTCAATAATGCTATAATTTTTACTCTTTATTTTTATATTTTAAATTTTTTTTTATATAAAAACGGGTAAACGGATCCGGATCCGGGTAGTGACTTAGGACCCGATCCAGATCCGTTTGTAAAGCCAAGGATCCAAATCCTACCCGAATCCGCCGGGTCCAAAATTTGAGGATCCAGATCCACTGAAAACGGATCTGGATCCACGGATCCGGGTCGGGTCCGTTATCCACTGCCATCCCTACTTAGAGCATCTACAATGGTAAGCTAATTTCTAAATTAGCTTGTCATGCCACATAATATTTCAAGCTACTTCCCTTTCTAGCTAGTTAGTACCCTAGTGGTTAGCTACTAGCTTGATATTTAATGTAGTCATATTTGTCAATTAATATTTTATTTTAATTTAATTTAGTATTATTTCATTGGCCAAGTTTTTTCAAGCAAATTAGCTTAAATAAGCTAATTTGCTTGACCAAGCTAATTTATTATTTCAACTCCAATGGTCAAGCTAGTAGCTTGGAATTTCTAAAAATTGCAAGCAAGTCCCTAGCTACAACTATTGGAGATGCTCTTATCATACATCTTATTGTCCTACATGTATAAAGTAATGTGACAAAAGTAGATGCCTTGATAAAATATGGTGTAAAATATATTTTTCTTATAAAGTACGTAATTTGGTACTTGTTACCAAGGAATTGAACAAATTTATGATTAACTCTCAATATCGTAACAACTTTTTTTTCATACTCCGTATAAATATTTATGATTAACCTCTCAATATAGTATCTCATTTATCTTTCCAGCACGAAATAATGTGAGTTGATCTTCAAAGAAAAGAGATATTAGCAGGCTGGGTACAATTACGATATTATCACTACTACAAAAATGGGCAAAGAGACCCTTAATAAAAGACCCGTTGATCAACATAACGGGTCTCTTTAGCATAAGAAATCTAATATTATAGATAACGGGTCTCTTATGAGTCAAAGGGCCCACTTAAAATTAGTGGGGAAAAAAACAGAGACCCCTTATTTAATTTAACGGGTCTCTAATATATAGAAGGAGCAATTTTTTTATATAGAAAATAAAATAAGAGAAACAAGAGACCCTTTATTCACCTAAACGGGTCTCTTATATATCACTGGACCCACCACTCTCTCGTAGAAAAAAAAAGCAAAAGCAAAATAAAGAAATACCCGTCATCTAACATAACGGGTCTCTATTTCCTTCACTTGTCTTGGCACCTAAAAAAACTTTGCGAAACCAATATTCGCCCTCTATCAGTCTATCCCTCTTTCTTCTTTCGGTTTTCTCTCGACATAGAAGCTAGGGCAAGGCAACCATTGACGAACTCATTACCACCGGCGAATCGCACTACCACACAGAGACCCGCGCTACGATTGTCGTCTTCACTATCACCGTCGACCTCACCGTCGATCATCTCTAGCGTACTACAAATTTAGGTTTTTGTTCTCATCACTCTCTTTTTCTCTTTAGTTCTTGTTTCGAATTTATGAATTTCTTGTGGTTTCTTTTGATTTTCGATTTCAATTTGTAATTTCTGCTACAAGTTAGGTTTTTTTTTTACTGAAATTTTCAACTTCAATTTCAACCACGAAGTTGGACTTCCCCCCAGAATTTCTAAAATTTCAATTGTTGCGATTTGTGTTTAAATGTTCATGTAATTGCAATTTTGGGGTTAGATTTTCCAATTTCATGGGGAAAGTATGATTTTTTTAAGGGAAAATAATTACTAAAGAGGGCACCTTCAGAAATCAAGCTTTTCTTCTATGTATATTCTCTGATGCAGGTTAGAGTGTGATAACAATATAACATTATGCTATGCGATCTTTGCATATTGGAGTTTGTTAACTTGGGAGTTTACATCTTGTTTTTTATCTTTTATTCTGGTC
Source organism: Spinacia oleracea (assembly GCF_020520425.1). Lineage (NCBI taxonomy): Eukaryota > Viridiplantae > Streptophyta > Magnoliopsida > Caryophyllales > Amaranthaceae > Spinacia > Spinacia oleracea. The sequence continues at coordinate 130,449,649 of NC_079492.1, read as the reverse complement.
ACTGGAATAGGATTCATGGAATGTATGGGGTTTAACTTTGCATCTTTTGACTATGAAGAAATGAACGATGTCCTTATTTTCATAAGATCAGAGTCCTGCTCAAAAATTAGTGGTACTTTCCTTCACAGTCGGCCAGTATATTACTGGAAATTTCGGAAGGTACTGAAGGTGGATACCGAAGTTAAACGGATGAGGTTGAAGAGTTCGTTGCGGATCTTAAGGCTTTGTTGAAGGAATCTGAGGATAAGGTGAAGCAAATGGATGAGAAAATGGATGAATTGGTGAAGAAATTGACAGAATCTGATAAATTGATCGGAGTTTTGATGGAGAAAGTTACAAAGAGAGAAGCTGTTATTCCAGCAGCTATGTTGAGGAGAAGCAAAGTAATAACAAATTCAAAGGATTGAAGACTCAATTACTTGTTATTTGGAGCTATTTTTGCTAGTGTTCTGGTCGTCGTCATCGTCCCTGCTTGCTACATTAGGCAGAAGTAGAAACAACTACAAAATGTAGTGTGTTTAACAGAGATAATTTTGTTTGGTTGAGAGTTTGATGGTTATTATGGGCTAGTAATAATCTAGTTATTTGTTAAATTTTGATGTTAGTTGCCGTTGTTTGTTCTCTGGCGTTTTTTGCTGTTATAGCAAGCAGATTTGGAAATATCTCCCTGGTTTGTTTCTGGTCTTGAGATTATTGAGTTTTTTATCTCAGTTTTGTTCTATGATAAATGATTATTATTGTTGGGGCCTTGATTTGGAATAGTTTCCTGTTGAATTTTTCAAGCTTGATGTTAAAAGTTTATTTCATTTATCTCATTTGGTATCGGAAATACCATGTTTGAGTTGGTGAATTATCTAATTTTGTTTCTATTTTGTCCTCGATCTTATTGTTGCCTCATTGTACCATTAATGTTGAATTTTCATGAAAATATTAGGGTCCTAAAGATTCATCGAAATGCATTCGTGTGAGGCCTAGTTCGTCAGGGAATCAAACTAAGGGCAGAACTTTCAAGAAGCGGGAAGTTCGGGATGAAAAGCCATTTGATAAGAGGGGCGCTCACTGGCCAGAGCATCTTGGAAAGTTCCTTAGGTAAGATCATTTGTCTGTCAGACTATGTCTTCCATAGTATTGATGCGAAGACTGGTTACCATTTTATATCTGTAATGGGGACATAATGAATAAGGTGCATATTGCTAATTAAAGAGAGGAGAGATAGGGTATATTTGGTTGTAATTTGCAAATTTTTCCTGCCAAACTCTTGTACAAGACTTGAATTGGATAGATAAAAACATCGGTATCTGTTCTACATTACAAACATGAGTTCCTTTTACATTTCTTTTCATTGTCTCTCTCTTCTTTGTTTGGCTACTGTTGTTTCTTTCTAGTTTTGATTTGTTTTCATGTGGTTACTCAAAGTTCCATATTGGGGCTCAGTTAGATTCAATTTGTTGTGACTTGGATTTGAGCTTATAACAACAAAATATTGGTGGTAATTTTTTCTAGAAAAGTTGTTATTGAAGATGATTGTGACAACTTATTGCCAAATCAGCGGCGTAATCCATTATTTTTTTAGTGCTTCATGTATTTCAATTGTTTTGGGGTCTTGGGGATGGATCGAAGAGGGCTGGAGTTCATAATTCTCGTTGAATGTTGTTAAGCCTTTTGCCTAATTTGAGGTAACTAGGTGTCATTTTGAAAGCTGGTTGGAATATAGATGTATAATTTAATTATATAATATGAAAAGAGTTTGAGTTATATAGGTGTATGAAATGTTGGAATAAAGATAAAAATATTATGTTATCTTTTATCTCTTATATTGTACATCCATTTCGGACTAAGATTCATTTCCTTTGGTGGTGCAGCAAGTAAATTACAGTAATGCTAGAAAATGAGAAAAAGAAGGTTGGTTTCAGCAATTTAGAGGATCTTTGCAGGTAGCTCCTAGGAGAAAGTGGCTGATGTAAGTGGACTTTATTGCTTCAAGATTTTATTATTCATTGATCATTTTTAGATTTCTAACTTTGAGTTTAAACAATTTCTACATTCTACCTCAGAAATGTAATTTACTGTTAAGTTTATTGGGGATTCGATATTCAGTTTATTATTTGGAGTTCTTTCATTTTCCATTCTTCCTTTGCTTGCTCCCTTTATTTGATGATTCAAGTTAGTTGTCAGAGATATCACTTCTCTAATAACTTAAGAATTTAACCTTTTTTGGTTTTTCTATCAATAATTTTATATTAGGGGATAAGATTTCTGAAACTAGCTGGATTTTGACTGTTGCTTGCAGTTACATGGAAACCCGAACTGCTAAATTCAATCTTGCGGAAGTTCTTGAGGCTGTCATGAGTCAGGTAACACCCTTTAGCCAGGAAAGCCAAGTGCAGCTCATGCGCAATTTGCTGGCCTGCTGGTTTGTCCTCTATGTATCTGATGGAGACAATTTGAGGCTACAACAAGTCCTTTCATATTTTTTGGCAGTTGCTATCCGTTTTACCCCTGCATGTTCATATGTGTTGTGTTCTATTTTTCTTTATGTACTAATTCCTCTACATTTGTCTAACATACAGATTTAGGGATCAGAAGCATAGCTTGTGGTTGTCCCGGCCTTGGAATGATTAGCATATCAATGAAGATGCAAGGTTTAAATGAGGCTATATTGATTATATATATTTCTTGTACTTGTACAATTTTCAGATATATATGTAAATTTTTTGGATATATGTTCATGATAGATCATGAACGATTTTGTAGAAGAGTTTTTAGTTGAATATATAATAGTTGGTGCTTTATTAAAGTTGATTTTTTAATGTAAGTTTAATAGCAGGTACTGAATTAACGTTTTTTTTTTTAAAAAAAAATACATGAAAAGAGACCCGTTATTCGTAAAAAGGGCTCTCTAGGCATAATACTAAAAAGTTCAAAGAGACCCCATATCTTACATATGGGGTCCGAGGTTATTAGAAAAGAAATTAATAAAAAAATCAAAGAGACCCCATATCTTACATATGGGGTATGAGGTTATTAAAAAATAAATAAAAAAAAAAAATCAAAGAGACCCCATATCTTACATATGGGGTCAGAATATTTTTAATAAACAGACCCCAAATCTTACATATGGGGTCTCTTTCCCTTCTAAAATATTTTCCTAAAGGCCTACGTAAGAGACCCCTTTTCTTACATGATGGGTCTCCAACTTTTAACAAACAGACCCCATTTCTAAGAGGGGGTCTCTTTTAAAAAGAGACCCCCCCATCTAGAGACCCCCTCAGAGGAGGTCTCTTATGCCTTTTTGGACGGGTCTCTTTGCCCATTTTTGTAGTAGTGTATGTTTCGCGTTGTACTTATCCGATTAATTGCAAAAACAAGATTGGGCATTAATTTTAATTTCTCACTGCATCATTGTTGAATTTTACCAATATGTATGAGTAGGTCTTAAATTGTTGTAAATTCAATATTTTAGCCTTTTAAAACGTGCAATTGCACGAGTACTATACTAGTTTATCTTAATTAATTGCTAGAATTCATTTAAATTTATTAATATAATTGAATAAAATACAAAATAGATGGAGCATGGGAGAGCAAGGCTCCGTTTGGTAGGCGTAAAAAGTTTTCATGGAAAACGAATTTCCCCCTTTTAATCATTTTACGTTGTTTGGTTGAATAAGGGATGTAAAACAATTTTCCATTACTCTCTCAAAGATGGAAAACTCTTTTCCATTTGAAAGGGAGGGAAACCACTTTTCCTTCTTTCCTCCTTACCTCCCTCTCCTTTTTTCCCCTCAATCTTCACCATTTTTTCCCATTTTCCTTTAAGTTACCAAACAAAGGAAAACTAGTTTGAAATTGTGTTTTCCCTTGAAAACTATTTTCCATGAAAAATCGTTTTACAATGAAAATGTTTTACGCCTTACCAAACGGAGCCTAAGAGAAAGACGATATGGCGTTCCTACAAAATAGCAAATTGCAAGTAGATGCCACGTCTTTATATTTGCATTGGTCAAAGCATTAAAAAATATTCATTAATGAAAGCGGGTAAAATGATCCGTCGGCTTAAAACAAGAGTGATTCATCATCATCATCATCATCATCATCATCATCAACAACAACCTGTTTACTTTTTTTCCTCAACCATCGTTCAAGCAAGAATTACAAGGATCAAATTGCATTGATTAAAAGAATTATTAAAACCTCGTATTAAGATGAGCGTGATTCAAATCCTTTTCCGGGTCGATGAAATCTGCAAAAAGTATGAGAAATACGACGTTGACAAGCAAAGGGAGCGCAATGCCGCCGGTGACGACGCCTTCACGCATCTCTACGACACCATCGAGTCCGGTATCGAGGCGGTCCTTCGTGTATGTGGATTCATTTTTGTATTTTTCTTTTTACTTTTACATGAGAATTAATAAAAGTCAATGTATTTTACATACCCTATTTAATAATTTGATGATAAACAAGATGTTTATTCAAATGATGTTATTTAATGTGAATAACAGAAATCAGAAGTGGTGGCAATGGAGACAAATAGGGCTAAGGCGGTGGCGTTGAACGCCGAGATAAGGCGGACAAAGGCTAGGTTATTGGAGGATGTTGCCAAGCTACAAAAGTTGGCTTACAAGAAGGTCATTTTATTTTGTGGTTATTGTAGATTATTTGTAGCGTAATTTCTTAAATATAAATGACATATCTAGACTTTTGATCTTTGATTTCAATATCAATGTGTGATTTTCATGAAATTTTCTATATACAACGGATAATCAATGTTGTTATTACCTAGTGAGCATGCAAAGGGGAAAAAATATAAAATGGTCTTGATACGTATTGGTAAGGTACAACTGGTTAGCTAGCTATCTTATATAGTTAAAATGTATATTTTTTTTGATGATTATAGATTAAAGGGCTCTCAAAAGACGATATGGTCGCTCGTGGTGATTTGGCTCTTGCATTAGGAGAGAGAATTGAAGCAATCTCCGATGGAGGAATTAGCAACGCCAAAAATAATGGATGGGCGAGTTCAAGCAATCCTAACAATATCAAGTTTGATATGCAAGGAGGTAAGAAAGCTCATAAAACTTATAAGTTAGGTGTTAGTCTTATATATGCATGGTCTTCCATAACAAAAGACTACATATATGATATATGAGGGCAATACGATATTCAAAATATCGATCATCTGAAGCATCGCTTGAACCACACGTACACTAGTTATTATATACTCGATCCCTACTCCCTACTCTATATCTAATAATATATAGTAATAGTTGGGTTTCATTAATGCAAACTTCAGATGGACACTTAAGCGATGGATTTTTCCAAGAGTCGGAGCAATCAAATCAATTTAGGCAAGAGTATGAAATGCGAAAAATGAAACAGGCAAGTATTGTCATAGTGAAATTGTATCATTCACGTTTGTGTATAGGAACTAACAAGAATGATTGGGCATCATCATATATAATAGGATGAAGGTCTAGATTACATATCTGAAGGACTCGAGACATTGAAGAATCTGGCGCATGATATGAATGAGGTATATTTGTATTGCTTGGTTGATAGTTTCATACTTTCATAAGGACTAGTGATTGAAGTTGTGTATTGAGTATCGACACACATAAAGTTTTAAATATTATATTGCACTTAGTAAAACACAAGGAAAATAAAAGAGTACATTGTTTTTACTATGAACATCAAATGAGATTGCTAATTCATCTATACTAAATTACTAACCCTTTTGTTTTTGTTTTCTTTATTATTTTATATAGGAACTAGATAGACAAGTACCCTTGGTTGATGAAATTGATACAAAGGTAAAAATTGTTTCTTCTCATTTCTAACTTCTTCTGTTTGATTTAGAGATTGGCATTTCGATTTGTTAAATATTTTAATTGATTTTATTTCATATAATGATATTTGTTTCGGTGCCTTTCCTAGGTTGACAAGGCTAACACTGATCTAAAGAACAACAATGTCAGGCTGAAACAGACACTTCACCAGGTACGTATAACTTAATTCATTAGCCTGGTTGACGGAAACCTTAATCATTACGTTCTACTGGACCTGATCAAAAGGCGGGGTGGACCAAAAAATCAGCCCACCATACCAGTACAAACTCTGTGTTTTTCGTGTGCCAAAACCTGCTATTTTGGCCAAAATTAGCGGTCATTTCGGGCCATTTTTAGACCGGACGAATTTTATAACTAAAATCCATTTTGTTACCAAAAATCCGCACAAAAAGATTAAAATCTGTCCGGACCCAAAATCGGACATAAATATTCTGCCCAATCTTTAGACCAGGCTTAAGATGATTAGTTCCATTTTCTACCTTAGTAAGTTTTAAGTCCAATATTCTCTTTCTTGAATTTTGATCGGAAAATTTATGTTGATCAGATAAGATCGAGTCGCAACTTTTGCGTTGATATCATCTTGCTGTGCGTGATTTTGGGCATTGCAGCTTATTTATACAAGTAAGATTTTACTTATGCTTTTCTATTTTGTTTTTTTTAATATATACGTAGTAAGTATCAAGAGGAGCACAAATCACTCAAAATATACATCAAATCTTCTTACAATCCGACCAACCAAAAAAAAAATGCATGTACCTATATATGTAATGACATTGGATCTAATGTTTAATACTGATTATTGAGTGCATGTATGCATGCGACTTACTCATTTTTAATGTGTATTCAGATTAAAAACAAACTAATCCGTAACTAACAATATATTATTCCATGTTTGTAGTGTTTTGCAGTGATCCGATTATGGAGCTTTCGTGAACTCAAACATTGATTTTTAATCTTTTTTTTATTTTACCAATTTAATTGGTCTCTTTTGTGCATTCAGTATATTATTTATGGTGTCACTTGTACTTCTAAAAAGATTATTTTTTCACACATCCTAACACTTATAAAGCCTTGAACTTCTATTACTATTCACCCAATATTGCAATTACCTACATACCCCTAATTTTCTTCTTTGTTTTTCTTTTGTCTTATTCTTATCAATAGTGTAATGTCTATTTTCACCATTCTTTTTGTCTTTGCTTTTCTATGAGATGCTCCCCCTTCCATTTTCAACCTAACCACGTTGTTAATGTTTCATGTGTAATACTACAATAACAATTTCGGAGAGCTTAAATTGCACGTGGAATGTTAAAATATCAATGAAACCTCTTGTAAACGTATTTATAATCACATTTTATCAATTACGAGCAAATCGAGCTTTAGCTTTGTTTTCCTAGAGTTCGCCATAAATTTGTAAATGTCCTTTTACGAAACAATTAAGGCTTTTATATTCATATACGGAGTACGTGAAATTTTGTTTTAATTATTCTTAATTTATACATGGATTTGTTTAAACCAAATTTCAATATTTTCTAATGATATAGTAAGCAATCTTTTCCCTTCAATTCCATCAAAATCCCGCACCCGGTTAATCCTGTCGATTCATGGAAGGTAATAGCTCAACAACAACAACAATAAAGTCTTAATTAGTTAGTGTATATGCACAAACACAAAAAAAAAAAGAAAAAAAAAGAGAGTAAGGTGATCATATGTACTAAGTAACTCAATTAATCCTTGGCCAACGTAACTCCTGTATGATCTCCAGCACCTCACTTGGCATTTTCACCTCAACAGAATCATCAACATGCTTCTCTATTTCTGAAACCACGTCGCTCTTGTTATTATGCCGACATATTTCCTTGCAATGGCTAAAACGTACATAGATACCACAATCATATCCATTTGATTGCTGAGGGGTCTTGCAGTCCGTAAACACGGGCAAAACAGAAACTCTAGGCACGACACCAGCAACGGATTCAGGTGATCAGGTATAACTTGGTATGTGGTCGTGCCCAGGGGAGGACCTTCCACCGGGGCCAGGCCCCTGATAAGTTTTTTGAAATTATAAATTATATAAGCTAAAATATACATTATAAAATGCCGGTGACATATTGATTGAATTCACTTATAATTTTATATTCATTAATATGCTTGTTACTCGTAATTTTTTGGCATAGATCCGCCACTGGTCGTGCCATATCAGTTTTTAATTTGGTTTGCTTAAGCAGTGTAACAGCCTTATTGGACAAAGTTTTTGGTAAGAACATGACTTTGATGCAACATAGGGTGGAGAAGTGTGTTTTCCTGTTCACTCAAAGCCTTTTCCCATCATGCCAAAGAAGTCATCAGAAGAACCTCTTGTTCGCCTCAACATCAGTTTTAGTAGTTGGATTATACTATCGGAGTACACGGTCAAACACCGTTGTTAGTACTAGTAGTAATTAACTTCTTCTGTTATAAAATTGAATGTGTGGCAAATGGTCTAATGATGCCTCCAACCAACTTTTCAAATGGAATAAAGATTGGGTCTTAAGTCCTAATTAATACCAAGTATTATCCTTTATCTGATAAATTTGAAACGATATTGAAAAATGAAACAAATGATCTGCTTCCTTACAGTTTGCTTCTGCCTTGTATCAGGAAGCTATTTGTATGTTTTGTGTTTAGTCATCCCACATTCCCACATCGAGCGGTGAATTAAGGGCTGAAGTGGCCAGAAGATAAAGCCAGGTTTCTGAAACTAAACAAATCATACCTTTCTCGGCCTTTTGGCTAAGATCAAGTGTAGTATCTGTTCTTATCAGTTTAATATCTGATACGTGGGTCAATGGCCCACAACGATATTAAATTTATTTTTTAAGGAGGAAGTCCCATCACAGTAGCTTGCTATTGGGGTCTTCTTGTGTCGCCCATGCGTTGCACTACTGCACGGGCCTGGCACATTCCACCAATCCTATGTCAAGATTTACTCTCAAATTTATATAGAGCTTCTGTTGTAGTAAATGGATTCATCTTTTGATTTAAGGGAATTTCTCAATAGGCTTTCACCAGTATTTGTGTGTGGAAGTCACCATCTTGTTATGTCAGAGTAGAGAAGTAGAAGTCAAAGTGGAATTAATGCAAATGATTTGGAGCTCGCAAAATAACATCCTTGTACTTCAACACCTCTTTTGTCTCCCATGTCTGTAACCAAATTCTGTAGGATACAAAAACATCAAAAAGATACCGAATTCAATTTAATGCTGACTAGCAATTAATAGAGTTATGATACATAGTATACGATTATGTTTACTAGAATTGTGTTGATATAGGGTTGTTATAGAGTTGCCTGTCTATTACAGTGTTATTGTGATGTAATTAACCAAGTTATTATCAGATTATGAAGCTTTCAAGTCAATATCACTCGTTAATATTATTCTCTTTAGTTTAACAATAGGTAGTTTGTAGTATGAAATAAATAAATACAAAGGAAATTCCCATTAGTAGTTTAGTACACCACCTTGAGCATAGTTTGTGTTTCTCTCATGAGCTTCAGCCTTGGTTATCACAAGAACAATTCCATGGTTGTTGTTTATGCCAAATTTCGTCTAGGGGCGACCTTTGGCTCGGGTCGACACTAACTAAGAAAGAATCAAATAAAGAGAGACAAGAGAGACACGACACAGAGAAGTGTTGACGCAGAAAACCCAGGAATAAGGTAAAAAACCGCGGATAGCTATGAGGCTATCAATCCACTAAGTATTCTATCTGATTATTTATGTATTTTTCTAACGATCAATATAAGAAATTAAAGAGCAAATACAAGAATTATATGAGCGCTTGATAGCTTGAGAGTTTGAGTGCTTGAGTTAACTTGTCTTCTAATATGCTACCGCTAAGCTTTTATACGCAGAGGACAACGGCTTAATTCATCGGTTAGGAGAATCCCTAAAAGATAGGGATTTTCTACTGATCGTTACCCATGACCGTTTCCAGTCTCCAACGACTTCCGTATTCCTTGGCGACTTCTAGCTTGGACCCATTCTGCTTGTATGACGGCGCCAGCTATCTTGGGCTTCGGGCTTTTGATCTTAACCTATCTTCACTTATCTTCTTCGTCGATCGTCGCTGCTCCTTTGTCGCTAGTACCGTGTCGCTAGTCTTGTGTCGCCTGGACCTCGTCGACTGTTGTCATACTCGACGTGCTCGCCTGACACGATGTTTATCTGTGACACGACGATACCTGGAAGACACGACATGATCAAACGTCAAAGCAGTTATGTCGTTAGTCCAAAAAGTGGGATAACAGTTGTGTACTCCGTATTAGTTTTACTTGCAAAAAAAGTATAAAAAAGTAGTTAAATTAACCAGAAAAATGTATCCAAACTGGCTAAGAAAATTGCTAACGTACATTGCATTGTGTTAGGTGATTTTGGAGATGGTGGATATATGCCTTAGTTGCGTGGTCACTCTCACTCACAAAAACAGTTTCATGCTTGTGTACTTCCTAAGTTCGTATATGTTAATGTACGGAAAGAATATCCATTACGAAATATTTTTGATTGAAACTAAATGTTACGGAGTCTATAAAAATCCACGTGAAACTAATTTTTTGATCTAGACTTTCAAGATATAGATTTACATGTGATTAAATCCATATCTTTAAAGTCTATTTATCTATGAGTTTAAATCCATGTGATTTTTCTGATAATATCTTTTTTCTACAACACTTAAAGTCTATGCCTTCTTCAACACAATTTCACAAGCTTATTGACATAGCTTTGTTCTACCTAAACTCATTACCAAACATCGAATTCGCCGTCTTTTCGCCCTCATTTGAAAGCATCATAATCAATTCCATCCCCATTTAATAATAAGTACAAACTTAGTAACTTCAATGTATCCATCTCCTACAAATTAATGGAAACTAGAGTTTGTTGTTCAAGCTCTTTTCTTAAATTGTTTGATATATCTATATTACATTTCAGGCTTCAATATCATTTACAATTTCACCTATTACTCACTAAAATAAAGCAACATAGGAGTATATAGAGAAAATATAAGCTACGCAAAACCTCCCTTATAACCTTATACAAAAAAGTTTCGAGAGCCGATCGACACTTATCTCATCTCCAACCAACATAACCTCACAGAAAAAGTCACTATTACGAAGCTAGAGAGTGGAAATGCAATCTTTCTAATTTGTGGCCCGGTTATACACGCTATAATTGGATACTGGACCGACTTACCTTTCAAAGATCACCTTTGCAGCAAGAAAAATCGGAACATTGAATGCACATCAAACAAACATTTGTTATTAGGCTCTTTTTTTCCTGCATGCAGAATTTACTGTGCCAAATAAAAGTATTATCCCACATTGAAATAAACCCGAACTATTTTAATATTTAAATATCAAAGTAGGCAAGAACATGTCGTCGAGCTTAGTAACGCATGCTTGTAACCCGAGTGGGGACACTAAGGTGACGGGACAGGAATTCAATTGATTGGATCGGGTCTAAAGTTGGCATTATGTTGGCCCGCCCTATCCAAGTTGAAAGTTGGTTCATGTGGGTCTGGCGAAAGCTTGATCTTTATGGGCCCTAAAGTGAAGGGGACCGCGTGAGGCTGGTTTCACAGAGCAACGAAAACCTCCCGCTCTTGTCAGTGGAAGGATAACGGGCTTGCGCCTCTTAGGCCCAATTGTATCCAGTTCAATGATCCTCCATTAGACCGTCATTTTTTTTGACCGGGTTTTATTGTTAAGCCTTTTTTATACTTATTACTCGAATATTATTAAATTCCTACACTATTACGTAGCTAGAGAGTGGAACTGCAATCTTTCTAATTTGTGGCCCGATTATACACGATATAATTGGATACTGGACCGACTTACCTTTCAAAGATCACCTTTGCAGGAAGAAAAATCGGAACATTGAATGCACATCAAACAAACATTTGTTATTAGGCTCTTTTTTCCTGTATGCAGAATTTACTGTGCCAAATAGAAGTATTATCCCACATTGAAATAAAACTGAACTATTTTAATCTTTACATATCTAGGCAGGCAAGAACTTGTCGTCGAGCTTAGTAACGCGTGCTTGTAACCCGAGTGGGGACACTAAGGTGACGGGACAGGAATTCAATTCACTGGATTGGGTCTAAATGTGGCATTATGTTGGCCCGCCCTATCCAAGTTGAGAGTTGGTTCATGTGGGTCTGGCGAAAGCTTGATCTTCATGGGCCCTAAAGTGGAGGGGACCGCGTGAGGCTGGTTTCACAGAGCAACAAAAACCTCCCGCTCTTGTCAGTGGAAGGATAACGGGCTTGCGCCTCTTAGGCCCAATTGTATCTAGTTGAATGATCCTCCATTGGACCGTCATTTTTTTTGACCGGGTTTTATTGTTAAGCAACAAAAACCTCCCGCTCTTGTCAGTGGAAGGATAACGGGCTTGCGCCTCTTAGGCCCAATTGTATCTAGTTGAATGATCCTCCATTGGACCGTCATTTTTTTTGACCGGGTTTTATTGTTAAGCCTTTTTTATACTTATTCCTCGAATATTATTAAATTCCTACACTATTACGTAGCTAGAGAGTGGAACTGCAATCTTTCTAATTTGTGGCCCGATTATACACGATATAATTGGATATTGAACCGACTTACCTTTCAAAGATCACCTTTGCAGCAAGAAAAATCGGAACATTGAATGCATATCAAACAAACATTTGTTATTAGGCTCTTTTTTCCTGTATGCAGAATTTACTGTGCCAAATAGAAGTATTATCCCACGTTAAAATAAAACTGAACTATTTTAATCTTTACATATCTAGGTAGGCAAGAACTTGTCGTCGAGCTTAGTAACGCGTGCTTGTAACCCGAGTGGGGACACTAAGGTGACGGGACATGAATTCAATTGACTGGATCGGGTCTAAAGTTGGCATTGTGTTGGCCCGCCCTATCCAAGTTGGGAGTTGGTTCATGTGGTCTGGCGAAAGCTTGATCTTCATGGGCCCTAAAGTGGAGGGGACCGCGTGAGGCTGGTTTCACAGAGCAACGAAAACCTCCCGCTCTTGTCAGTGGAAGGATAACGGGCTTGCGCCTCTTAGGCCCAATAGTATCCAGTTGAATGATCCTCCATTGGACCGTCATTTTTTTTTTGACCGGGTTTTATTGTTAAGCCTTTTTTATACTTATTCCTCGAATATTAATAAATTCCTACACTATTACGTAGCTAGAGAGTGGAAATGCAATTTTTCTAATTTGTGGCCCGATTATACACGATATAATTGGATACTGAACCGACTTACCTTTCAAAGATCACCTTTGCAGCAAGAAAAATCGGAACATTGAATGCACATCAAACAAACATTTGTTATTAGGCTCTTTTTTTCCTGTATGAAGAATTTACTGTGCCAAATAGAAGTATTATCCCACGTTAAAATAAAACTGAACTATTTTAATCTTTAAATATCTAAGCAGGCAAGAACTTGTCGTCCAGCTTAGTAACGTGTGCTTGTAACCCGAGTGGGGACACTAAGGTGACGGGACAGGAATTCAATTGATTGGATCGGGTCTAAAGTTGGCATTATGTTGGCCCGCCCTATCCAAGTTGAGAGTTGGTTCATGTGGGTCTGGCGAAAGCTTGATCTTCATGGGCCCTAAAGTGGAGGGGACCGCGTGATGCTGGTTTCACAGAGCAACGAAAACCTCCCGCTCTTGTCAGTGGAAAGATAACGGGCTTGCGCCTCTTAGGCCCAATAGTATCCAGTTGAATGATCCTCCATTGGACCGTCATTTTTTTTGACCGGGTTTTATTGTCAAGCCTTTTTGATACTTATTACACGAATATTATTAAATTCCTACACTATTACGTAGCTTGAGAGTGGAACTGTAATCTTTCTAATTTGTGGCCCGATTATACACGATATAATTGGATACTGCACCGACTTACCTTTCAAAGATCACCTTTGCAGCAAGAACAATCGGAACATTGAATGCATATCAAACAAACATTTGTTATTAGGGTCTTTTTTCCTGTATGCAGAATTTACTGTGCCAAATAGAAGTATTATCCCACATTGAAATAAAACTGAACTATTTTAATCTTGACATATCTAGGTAGGCAAGAACATGTCGTCGAGCTTAGTAACGCGTGCTTGTAACCCGAGTGGGGACACTAAGGTGACGGGACAGGAATTCAATTGACTGGATCGGGTCTAAAGTTGGCATTATGTTGGCCCGCCCTATCCAAGTTGAGAGTTGGTTCATGTGGGTCTGGCGAAAGCTTGATCTTCATGGGCCCTAAAGTGGAGGGGACCGCGTGATGCTGGTTTCACAGAGCAACGAAAACCTCCCGCTCTTGTCAGTGGAAGGATAACGGGCTTGCGCCTCTTAGGCCCAATAGTATCCAGTTGAATGATCCTCCATTGGACCGTCATTTTTTTTGACCGGGTTTTATTGTCAAGCCTTTTTTATACTTATTACACGAATATTATTAAATTCCTACACTATTACGTAGCTTGAGAGTGGAACTGTAATCTTTCTAATTTGTGGCCCGATTATACACGATATAATTGGATACTGGACCGACTTACCTTTCAAAGATCACCTTTGCAGGAAGAAAAATCGGAACATTGAATGCACATCAAACAAACATTTGTTATTAGGCTCTTTTTGCCTGTATGCAGAATTTACTGTGCCAAATAGAAGTATTATCCCACATTGAAATAAAACTGAACTATTTTAATCTTTACATATCTAGGCAGGCAAGAACTTGTCGTCGAGCTTAGTAACGCGTGCTTGTAACCCGAGTGGGGACACTAAGGTGACGGGACAGGAATTCAATTGACTGGATCGGGTCTAAAGTTGGCATTATGTTTGCCCGCCCTATCCAAGTTGAGAGTTGGTTCATGTGGGTTTGGCGAAAGCTTGATCTTCATTGGACCTAAAGTGGAGGGGACCGCGTGAGGCTGGTTTCACAGAGCAACAAAAACCTCCCGCTCTTGTCAGTGGAAGGATAACGGGCTTGCGCCTCTTAGGCCCAATTGTATCCAGTTGAATGATCCTCCATTGGACCGTCATTTTTTTTGACCGGGTTTTATTGTCAAGCCTTTTTTATACTTATTACACGAATATTATTAAATTCCTACACTATTACGTAGCTAGAGAGTGGAACTGCAATCTTTCTAATTTGTGGCCCGATTATACACGATATAATTGGATACTGGACCGACTTACCTTTCAAAGATCACCTTTGCAGGAAGAAAAATCGGAACATTGAATGCACATCAAACAAACATTTGTTATTAGGCTCTTTTTGCCTGTATGCAGAATTTACTGTGCCAAATAGAAGTATTATCCCACATTGAAATAAAACTGAACTATTTTAATCTTTACATATCTAGGCAGGCAAGAACTTGTCGTCGAGCTTAGTAACGCGTGCTTGTAACCCTAGAGGGGACACTAAGGTGACGGGACAGGAATTCAATTGACTGGATCGGGTCTAAAGTTGGCATTATGTTGGCCCGCCCTATCCAAGTTGAGAGTTGGTTCATGTGGGTTTGGCGAAAGCTTGATCTTCATTGGCCCTAAAGTGGAGGGGACCGCGTGAGGCTGGTTTCACAGAGCAAAAAAAACCTCCCGCTCTTGTCAGTGGAAGGATAACGGGCTTGCGCCTCTTAGGCCCAATAGTATCCAGTTGAATGATCCTCCATTGGACCGTCATTTTTTTTTGACCGGGTTTTATTGTCAAGCCTTTTTTATACTTATTCCTCGAATATTATTAAATTCCTACACTATTACGTAGCTAGAGAGTGGAACTGCACTTTTTCTAATTTGTGGCCCGATTATACACGATATAATTGGATACTGGACCGACTTACCTTTCAAAGATCACTTTTGCAGCAAGAAAAATCGGAACATTGAATGCACATCAAACAAACATTTGTTATTAGGCTCTTTTTTTTCCTGTATGCAGAATTTACTGTGCCAAATAGAAGTATTATCCCACATTGAAATAAAACTGAACTATTTTAATCTTTAAATATCTAAGCAGGCAAGAACTTGTCGTCGAGCTTAGTAACGCGTGCTTGTAACCCGAGTGGGGACACTAAGGTGACGGGACAGGAATTCAATTGATTGGATCGGGTCTAAAGTTGGCATTATGATGGCCCGCCCTATCCAAGTTGAGAGTTGGTTCATGTGGGTCTGGCGAAAGCTTGATCTTTATGGGCCCTAAAGTGGAGGGGACCGCGTGAGGCTGGTTTCACAGAGCAACGAAAACCTCCCGCTCTTGTCAGTGGAACGATAACGGGCTTGCGCCTCTTAGGCCCAATAGTATCCAGTTGAATGATCCTCCATTGGACCGTCATTTTTTTTTGACCGGGTTTTATTGTTAAGCCTTTTTTTATAATTATTCCACGAATATTATTAAATTCCTAAACTATTACGTAGCTAGAGAGTGGAACTGCAATCTTTCTAATTTGTGGCCCGATTATACACGATATTATTGGATACTGAACCGACTTACCTTTCAAAGATCACCTTTGCAGCAAGAAAAATCGGAACATTGAATGCACATCAAACAAACATTTGTTATTAGGCTCTTTTTTTTCCTGTATGCAGAATTTACTGTGCCAAATAGAAGTATTATCCCACATTGAAATAAAACTGAACTATTTTAATCTTTAAATATCTAAGCACGCAAGAACTTGTCGTCGAGCTTAGTAACGCGTGCTTGTAACCCGAGTGGGGACACTAAGGTGACGGGACAGGAATTCAATTGATTGGATCGGGTCTAAAGTTGGCATTATGTTGGCCCGCCCTATCCAAGTTGAGAGTTGGTTCATGTGGGTCTGGCGAAAGCTTGATCTTTATGGGCCCTAAAGTGGAGGGGACCGCGTGAGGCTGGTTTCACAGAGCAACGAAAACCTCCCGCTCTTGTCAGTGGAAGGATAACGGGCTTGCGCCTCTTAGGCCCAATAGTATCCAGTTGAATGATCCTCCATTGGACCGTCATTTTTTTTTGACCGGGTTTTATTGTTAAGCCTTTTTTATACTTATTCCTCGAATATTATTAAATTCCTGCACTATTACGTAGCTAGAGAGTGGAACTGCACTTTTTCTAATTTGTGGCCCGATTATACACGATATAATTGGATACTGAACCGACTTACCTTTCAAAGATCACCTTTGCAGCAAGAAAAATCGGAACATTGAATGCACATCAAACAAACATTTGTTATTAGGCTCTTTTTTTTCCTGTATGCAGAATTTACTGTGCCAAATAGAAGTATTATCCCACATTGAAATAAAACTGAACTATTTTAATCTTTAAATATCTAAGCAGGCAAGAACTTGTCGTCGAGCTTAGTAACGCGTGATTGTAACCCGAGTGGGGACACTAAGGTGACGGGACAGGAATTCAATTGATTGGATCGGGTCTAAAGTTGGCATTATGTTGGCCCGCCCTATCCAAGTTGAGAGTTGGTTCATGTGGGTCTGGCGAAAGCTTGATCTTTATGGGCCCTAAAGTGGAGGGGACCGCGTGAGGCTGGTTTCACAGAGCAACGAAAACCTCCCGCTCTTGTCAGTGGAAGGATAACGGGCTTGCGCCTCTTAGGCCCAATAGTATCCAGTTGAATGATGCTCCATTGGACCGTCATTTTTTTTTGACCGGGTTTTATTGTTAAGCCTTTTTTATACTTATTCCTCGAATATTATTAAATTCCTACACTATTACGTAGCTAGAGAGTGGAACTGCAATCTTTCTAATTTGTGGCCCGATTATACACGATATAATTGGATACTGAACCGACTTACCTTTCAAAGATCACCTTTGCAGCAAGAAAAATCGGAACATTGAATGCACATCAAACAAACATTTGTTATTAGGCTCTTTTTTCCTGTATGCAGAATTTACTGTTCCAAATAGAAGTATTATCCCACGTTGAAATAAAACTGAACTATTTTAATCTTTACATATCTAGGTAGGCAAGAACTTGTCGTCGAGCTTAGTAACGCGTGCTTGTAACCCAAGTGGGGACACTAAGGTGACGGGACATGAATTCAATTGATTGGATCGGGTCTAAAGTTGGCATTGTGTTGGCCCGCCCTATCCAAGTTGGGAGTTGGTTCATGTGGTCTGGCGAAAGCTTGATCTTCGTGGGCCCTAAAGTGGAGGGGACCGCGTGAGGCTGGTTTCACATAGCAACGAAAACCTCCCGCTCTTTTCAGTGGAAGGATAACGGGCTTGCGCCTCTTAGGCCCAATTGTATCCAGTTGAATGATCCTCCATTGGACCGTCATTTTTTTTGACCGGGTTTTATTGTTAAGCATTTTTAATACTTATTACTCGAATATTATTAAATTCCTACACTATTACGTAGCTAGAGAGTGGAACTGCAATCTTTCTAATTTGTGGCCCGATTATACACGATATAATTGGATACTGGACCGACTTACCTTTCAAAGATCACCTTTGCAGGAAGAAAAATCGGAACATTGAATGCCATCAAACAAACATTTGTTATTAGGTTCTTTTTTCCTGTATGCAGAATTTACTGTGCCAAATAGAAGTATTATCCCACATTGAAATAAAACTGAACTATTTTAATCTTTACATATCTAGGCAGGCAAGAACTTGTCGTCGAGCTTAGTAACGCGTGCTTGTAACCCGAGTGGGGACACTAAGGTGACGGGACAGGAATTCAATTCACTGGATCGGGTCTAAATGTGGCATTATGTTGGCCCGCCCTATCCAAGTTGAGAGTTGGGTCATGTGGGTCTGGCGAAAGCTTGATCTTCATGGGCCCTAAAGTGGAGGGGACCGCGTGAGGCTGGTTTCAGAGAGCAACGAAAACCTCCCGCTCTTGTCAGTGGAAGGATAACGGGCTTGCGCTTTCTAATTTGTGGCCCGATTATACACGATATAATTGGATACTGAACCGACTTACCTTTCAAAGATCACCTTTGCAGCAAGAAAAATCGGAACATTGAATGCACATCAAACAAACATTTGTTATTAGGCTCTTTTTTTCCTGTATGCAGAATTTACTGTGCCAAATAGAAGTATTATCCCACATTGAAATAAAACTGAACTATTTTAATCTTTAAATATCTAAGCAGGCAAGAACTTGTCGTCGAGCTTAGTAACGCGTGCTTGTAACCCGAGTGGGGACACTAAGGTGACGGGACATGAATTCAATTGATGGGATCGGGTCTAAAGTTGGCATTATGTGGGCCCGCCCTATCCAAGTTGAGAGTTGGTTCATGTGGGTCTGGCGAAAGCTTGATCTTTATGGGCCCTAAAGTGGAGGGGACCGCGTGAGGCTGGTTTCACAGAGCAACGAAAACCTCCCGCTCTTGTCAGTGGAAGGATAACGGGCTTGCGCCTCTTAGGCCCAATAGTATCCAGTTGAATGATCCTCCATTGGACCGTCATTTTTTATTGACCGGGTTTTATTGTTAAGCCTTTTTTATACTTATTCCTCGAATATTATTAAATTCCTACACTATTACGTAGCTAGAGAGTGGAACTGCAATCTTTCTAATTTGTGGCCCGATTATACACGATATAATTGGATACTGAACCGACTTACCTTTCAAAGATCACCTTTGCAGCAAGAAAAATCGGAACATTGAATGCACATCAAACAAACATTTGTTATTAGGCTCTTTTTTTTCCTGTATGCAGAATTTACTGTGCCAAATAGAAGTATTATCCCACATTGAAATAAAACTGAACTATTTTAATCTTTAAATATCTAAGCAGGCAAGAACTTGTCGTCGAGCTTAGTAACGCGTGCTTGTAACCCGAGTGGGGACACTAAGGTGACGGGACATGAATTCAATTGATGGGATCGGGTCTAAAGTTGGCATTATGTGGGCCCGCCCTATCCAAGTTGAGAGTTGGTTCATGTGGGTCTGGCGAAAGCTTGATCTTTATGGGCCCTAAAGTGGAGGGGACCGCGTGAGGCTGGTTTCACAGAGCAACGAAAACCTCCCGCTCTTGTCAGTGGAAGGATAACGGGCTTGCGCCTCTTAGGCCCAATAGTATCCAGTTGAATGATCCTCCATTGGACCGTCATTTTTTTTTGACCGGGTTTTATTGTTAAGCCTTTTTTATACTTATTCCTCGAATATTATTAAATTCCTACACTATTACGTAGCTAGAGAGTGGAACTGCAATCTTTCTAATCTGTGGCCCGATTATACACGATATAATTGGATACTGAACCGACTTACCTTTCAAAGATCACCTTTGCAGCAAGAAAAATCGGAACATTGAATGCACATCAAACAAACATTTGTTATTAGGCTCTTTTTTTCCTGTATGCAGAATTTACTGTGCCAAATAGAAGTATTATCCCACGTTGAAATAAAACTGAACTATTTTAATCTTTAAATATCTAAGCAGGCAAGAACTTGTCGTCGAGCTTAGTAACGCGTGCTTGTAACCCGAGTGGGGACACTAAGGTGACGGGACAGGAATTCAATTGATTGGATCGGGTCTAAAGTTGGCATTATGTTGGCCCGCCCTATCCAAGTTGAGAGTTGGTTCATGTGGGTCTGGCGAAAGCTTGATCTTTATGGGCCCTAAAGTGGAGGGGACCGCGTGAGGCTGGTTTCACAGAGCAACGAAAACCTCCCGCTCTTGTCAGTGGAACGATAACGGGCTTGCGCCTCTTAGGCCCAATAGTATCCAGTTGAATGATCCTCCATTGGACCGTCATTTTTTTTGACCGGGTTTTATTGTTAAGCCTTTTTTATACTTATTCCTCGAATATTATTAAATTCCTACACTATTACGTAGCTAGAGAGTGGAACTGCAATCTTTCTAATTTGTGGCCCGATTATACACGATATAATTGGATACTGAACCGACTTACCTTTCAAAGATCACCTTTGCAGCAAGAAAAATCGGAACATTGAATGCACATCAAACAAACATTTGTTATTAGGCTCTTTTTTTCCTGTATGCAGAATTTACTGTGCCAAATAGAAGTATTATCCCACGTTGAAATAAAACTGAACTATTTTAATCTTTAAATATCTAAACAGGCAAGAACTTGTCGTCGAGCTTAGTAACGCGTGCTTGTAACCCGAGTGGGGACACTAAGGTGACGGGACAGGAATTCAATTGATTGGATCGGGTCTAAAGTTGGCATTATGTTGGCCCGCCCTATCCAAGTTGAGAGTTGGTTCATGTGGGTCTGGCGAAAGCTTGATCTTTATGGGCCCTAAAGTGGAGGGGACCGCGTGAGGCTGGTTTCACAGAGCAACGAAAACCTCCCGCTCTTGTCAGTGGAAGGATAACGGGCTTGCGCCTCTTAGGCCCAATAGTATCCAAGTGAATGATCCTCCATTAGACCGTCATTTTTTTTTGACCGGGTTTTATTGTTAAGCCTTTTTTATACTTATTCCTCGAATATATTAAATTCCTACACTATTACGTAGCTAGAGAGTGGAACTGCAATCTTTCTAATTTGTGGCCCGATTATACACGATATAATTGGATACTGAACCGACTTACCTTTCAAAGATCACCTTTGCAGCAAGAAAAATCGGAACATTGAATGCACATCAAACAAACATTTGTTATTAGGCTCTTTTTTTCCTGTATGCAGAATTTACTGTGCCAAATAGAAGTATTATCCCACGTTGAAATAAAACTGAACTATTTTAATCTTTAAATATCTAAGCAGGCAAGAACTTGTCGTCGAGCTTAGTAACGCGTGCTTGTAACCCGAGTGGGGACACTAAGGTGACGGGACAGGAATTCAATTGATTGGATCGGGTCTAAAGTTGGCATTATGTTGGCCCGCCCTATCCAAGTTGAGAGTTGGTTCATGTGGGTCTGGCGAAAGCTTGATCTTTATGGGCCCTAAAGTGGAGGGGACCGCGTGAGGCTGGTTTCACAGAGCAACGAAAACCTCCCGCTCTTGTCAGTGGAACGATAACGGGCTTGCGCCTCTTAGGCCCAATAGTATCCAGTTGAATGATCCTCCATTGGACCGTCATTTTTTTTTGACCGGGTTTTATTGTTAAGCCTTTTTTATACTTATTCCTCGAATATTATTAAATTCCTACACTATTACGTAGCTAGAGAGTGGAACTGCAATCTTTCTAATTTGTGGCCCGATTATACACGATATAATTGGATACTGAACCGACTTACCTTTCAAAGATCACCTTTGCAGCAAGAAAAATCGGAACATTGAATGCACATCAAACAAACATTTGTTATTAGGCTCTTTTTTTCCTGTATGCAGAATTTACTGTGCCAAATAGAAGTATTATCCCACGTTGAAATAAAACTGAACTATTTTAATCTTTAAATATCTAAACAGGCAAGGACTTGTCGTCGAGCTTAGTAACGCGTGCTTGTAACCCGAGTGGGGACACTAAGGTGACGGGACAGGAATTCAATTGATTGGATCGGGTCTAAAGTTGGCATTATGTTGGCCCGCCCTATCCAAGTTGAGAGTTGGTTCATGTGGGTCTGGCGAAAGCTTGATCTTTATGGGCCCTAAAGTGGAGGGGACCGCGTGAGGCTGGTTTCACAGAGCAACGAAAACCTCCCGCTCTTGTCAATGGAAGGATAACGGGCTTGCGCCTCTTAGGCCCAATAGTATCCAGTTGAATGATCCTCCATTGGACCGTCATTTTTTTTTGACCGGGTTTTATTGTTAAGCCTTTTTTATACTTATTCCTCGAATATTATTAAATTCCTACACTATTACGTAGCTAGAGAGTGGAACTGCAATCTTTCTAATTTGTGGCCCGATTATACACGATATAATTGGATACTGAACCGACTTACCTTTCAAAGATCACCTTTGCAGCAAGAAAAATCGGAACATTGAATGCACATCAAACAAACATTTGTTATTAGGCTCTTTTTTCCTGTATGCAGAATTTACTGTTCCAAATAGAAGTATTATCCCACGTTGAAATAAAACTGAACTATTTTAATCTTTACATATCTAGGTAGGCAAGAACTTGTCGTCGAGCTTAGTAACGCGTGCTTGTAACCCGAGTGGGGACACTAAGGTGACGGGACATGAATTCAATTGATTGGATCGGGTCTAAAGTTGGAATTATGTTGGCCCGCCCTATCCAAGTTGAGAGTTGGTTCATATGGTTCTGGCGAAAGCTTGATCTTCATGGGCCCTAAAGTGGAGGGGACCGCGTGAGGCTGGTTTCACATAGCAACGAAAACCTCCCGCTCTTTTCAGTGGAAGGATAACGGGCTTGCGCCTCTTAGGCCCAATTGTATCCAGTTGAATGATCCTCCATTGGACCGTCATTTTTTTTGACCGGGTTTTATTGTTAAGCATTTTTAATACTTATTACTCGAATATTATTAAATTCCTACACTATTACGTAGCTAGAGAGTGGAACTGCAATCTTTCTAATTTGTGGCCCGATTATACACGATATAATTGGATACTGGACCGACTTACCTTTCAAAGATCACCTTTGCAGGAAGAAAAATCGGAACATTGAATGCCATCAAACAAACATTTGTTATTAGGTTCTTTTTTCCTGTATGCAGAATTTACTGTGCCAAATAGAAGTATTATCCCACATTGAAATAAAACTGAACTATTTTAATCTTTACATATCTAGGCAGGCAAGAACTTGTCGTCGAGCTTAGTAACGCGTGCTTGTAACCCGAGTGGGGACACTAAGGTGACGGGACAGGAATTCAATTCACTGGATCGGGTCTAAATGTGGCATTATGTTGGCCCGCCCTATCCAAGTTGAGAGTTGGTTCATGTGGGTCTGGCGAAAGCTTGATCTTCATGGGCCCTAAAGTGGAGGGGACCGCGTGAGGCTGGTTTCAGAGAGCAACGAAAACCTCCCGCTCTTGTCAGTGGAAGGATAACGGGCTTGCGCCTCTTAGGCCCAATAGTATCCAAGTGAATGATCCTCCATTAGACCGTCATTTTTTTTTGACCGGGTTTTATTGTTAAGCCTTTTTTATACTTATTCCTCGAATATTATTAAATTCCTACACTATTACGTAGCTAGAGAGTGGAACTGCAATTTTTCTAATTTGTGGCCCGATTATACACGATATAATTGGATACTGAACCGACTTACCTTTCAAAGATCACCTTTGCAGCAAGAAAAATCGGAACATTGAATGCACATCAAACAAACATTTGTTATTAGGATCTTTTTTTCCTGTATGAAGAATTTACTGTGCCAAATAGAAGTATTATCCCACATTGAAATAAAACTGAACTATTTTAATCTTTAAATATCTAAGCAGGCAAGAACTTGTCGTCGAGCTTAGTAACGCGTGCTTGTAACCCGAGTGGGGACACTAAGGTGACGGGACAGGAATTCAATTGATTGGATCGGGTCTAAAGTTGGAATTATGTTGGCCCGCCCTATCCAAGTTGAGAGTTGGTTCATGTGGTTCTGGCGAAAGCTTGATCTTCATGGGCCCTAAAGTGGAGGGGACCGCGAGAGGCTGGTTTCACATAGCAACGAAAACCTCCCGCTCTTTTCAGTGGAAGGATAACGGGCTTGCGCCTCTTAGGCCCAATTGTATCCAGTTGAATGATCCTCCATTGGACCGTCATTTTTTTGGACCGGGTTTTATTGTTAAGCATTTTTAATACTTATTACTCGAATATTATTAAATTCCTACACTATTACGTAGCTAGAGAGTGGAACTGCAATCTTTCTAATTTGTGGCCCGATTATACACGATATAATTGGATACTGGACCGACTTACCTTTCAAAGATCACCTTTGCAGGAAGAAAAATCGGAACATTAAATGCCATCAAACAAACATTTGTTATTAGGTTCTTTTTTCCTGTATGCAGAATTTACTGTGCCAAATAGAAGTATTATCCCACATTGAAATAAAACTGAACAATTTTAATCTTTACATATCTAGGCAGGCAATAACTTGTCGTCGAGCTTAGTAACGCGTGCTTGTAACCCGAGTGGGGACACTAAGGTGACGGGACAGGAATTCAATTCACTGGATCGGGTCTAAATGTGGCATTATGTTGGCCCGCCCTATCCAAGTTGAGAGTTGGTTCATGTGGGTCTGGCGAAAGCTTGATCTTCATGGGCCCTAAAGTGGAGGGGACCGCGTGAGGCTGGTTTCAGAGAGCAACGAAAACCTCCCGCTCTTGTCAGTGGAAGGATAACGGGCTTGCGCCTCTTAGGCCCAATAGTATCCAAGTTAATGATCCTCCATTAGACCGTCATTTTTTTTTGACCGGGTTTTATTGTTAAGCCTTTTTTATACTTATTCCTCGAATATTATTAAATTCCTACACTATTACGTAGCTAGAGAGTGGAACTGCAATTTTTCTAATTTGTGGCCCGATTATACACGATATAATTGGATACTGAACCGACTTACCTTTCAAAGATCACCTTTGCAGCAAGAAAAATCGGAACATTGAATGCACATCAAACAAACATTTGTTATTAGGCTCTTTTTTTCCTGTATGCAGAATTTACTGTGCCAAATAGAAGTATTATCCCACATTGAAATAAAACTGAACTATTTTAATCTTTAAATATCTAAGCAGGCAAGAACTTGTCGTCGAGCTTAGTAACGCGTGCTTGTAACCCGAGTGGGGACACTAAGGTGACGGGACATGAATTCAATTGATGGGATCGGGTCTAAAGTTGGCATTATGTGGGCCCGCCCTATCCAAGTTGAGAGTTGGTTCATGTGGGTCTGGCGAAAGCTTGATCTTTATGGGCCCTAAAGTGGAGGGGACCGCGTGAGGCTGGTTTCACAGAGCAACGAAAACCTCCCGCTCTTGTCAGTGGAAGGATAACGGGCTTGCGCCTCTTAGGCCCAATAGTATCCAGTGGAATGATCCTCCATTGGACCGTCATTTTTTTTTGACCGGGTTTTATTGTTAAGCCTTTTTTATACTTATTCCTCGAATATTATTAAATTCCTACACTATTACGTAGCTAGAGAGTGGAACTGCAATTTTTCTAATTTGTGGCCCGATTATACACGATATAATTGGATACTGAACCGACTTACCTTTCAAAGATCACCTTTGCAGCAAGAAAAATCGGAACATTGAATGCACATCAAACAAACATTTGTTATTAGGCTCTTTTTTCCTGTATGCAGAATTTACTGTTCCAAATAGAAGTATTATCCCACGTTGAAATAAAACTGAACTATTTTAATCTTTACATATCTAGGTAGGCAAGAACTTGTCGTCGAGCTTAGTAACGCGTGCTTGTAACCCAAGTGGGGACACTAAGGTGACGGGACATGAATTCAATTGATTGGATCGGGTCTAAAGTTGGCATTGTGTTGGCCCGCCCTATCCAAGTTGGGAGTTGGTTCATGTGGTCTGGCGAAAGCTTGATCTTCGTGGGCCCTAAAGTGGAGGGGACCGCGTGAGGCTGGTTTCACATAGCAACGAAAACCTCCCGCTCTTTTCAGTGGAAGGATAACGGGCTTGCGCCTCTTAGGCCCAATTGTATCCAGTTGAATGATCCTCCATTGGACCGTCATTTTTTTTGACCGGGTTTTATTGTTAAGCATTTTTAATACTTATTACTCGAATATTATTAAATTCCTACACTATTACGTAGCTAGAGAGTGGAACTGCAATCTTTCTAATTTGTGGCCCGATTATACACGATATAATTGGATACTGGACCGACTTACCTTTCAAAGATCACCTTTGCAGGAAGAAAAATCGGAACATTGAATGCCATCAAACAAACATTTGTTATTAGGTTCTTTTTTCCTGTATGCAGAATTTACTGTGCCAAATAGAAGTATTATCCCACATTGAAATAAAACTGAACTATTTTAATCTTTACATATCTAGGCAGGCAAGAACTTGTCGTCGAGCTTAGTAACGCGTGCTTGTAACCCGAGTGGGGACACTAAGGTGACGGGACAGGAATTCAATTCACTGGATCGGGTCTAAATGTGGCATTATGTTGGCCCGCCCTATCCAAGTTGAGAGTTGGTTCATGTGGGTCTGGCGAAAGCTTGATCTTCATGGGCCCTAAAGTGGAGGGGACCGCGTGAGGCTGGTTTCAGAGAGCAACGAAAACCTCCCGCTCTTGTCAGTGGAAGGATAACGGGCTTGCGCCTCTTAGGCCCAATAGTATCCAAGTGAATGATCCTCCATTAGACCGTCATTTTTTTTTGACCGGGTTTTATTGTTAAGCCTTTTTTATACTTATTCCTCGAATATTATTAAATTCCTACACTATTACGTAGCTAGAGAGTGGAACTGCAATTTTTCTAATTTGTGGCCCGATTATACACGATATAATTGGATACTGAACCGACTTACCTTTCAAAGATCACCTTTGCAGCAAGAAAAATCGGAACATTGAATGCACATCAAACAAACATTTGTTATTAGGCTCTTTTTTTCCTGTATGCAGAATTTACTGTGCCAAATAGAAGTATTATCCCACATTGAAATAAAACTGAACTATTTTAATCTTTAAATATCTAAGCAGGCAAGAACTTGTCGTCGAGCTTAGTAACGCGTGCTTGTAACCCGAGTGGGGACACTAAGGTGACGGGACATGAATTCAATTGATGGGATCGGGTCTAAAGTTGGCATTATGTGGGCCCGCCCTATCCAAGTTGAGAGTTGGTTCATGTGGGTCTGGCGAAAGCTTGATCTTTATGGGCCCTAAAGTGGAGGGGACCGCGTGAGGCTGGTTTCACAGAGCAACGAAAACCTCCCGCTCTTGTCAGTGGAAGGATAACGGGCTTGCGCCTCTTAGGCCCAATAGTATCCAGTTGAATGATCCTCCATTGGACCGTCATTTTTTTTTTGACCGGGTTTTATTGTTAAGCCTTTTTTATACTTATTCCTCGAATATTATTAAATTCCTACACTATTACGTAGCTAGAGAGTGGAACTGCAATCTTTCTAATTTGTGGCCCGATTATACACGATATAATTGGATACTGAACCGACTTACCTTTCAAAGATCTCCTTTGCAGCAAGAAAAATCGGAACATTGAATGCACATCAAACAAACATTTGTTATTAGGCTCTTTTTTTCCTGTATGCAGAATTTACTGTGCCAAATAGAAGTATTATCCCACGTTGAAATAAAACTGAACTATTTTAATCTTTAAATATCTAAACAGGCAAGAACTTGTCGTCGAGCTTAGTAACGCGTGCTTGTAACCCGAGTGGGGACACTAAGGTGACGGGACAGGAATTTAATTGATTGGATCGGGTCTAAAGTTGGCATTATGTTCATAGGCTACAAACCTTCTAGCCCAATCATCAGGGATATTGTTCAGCATGAGACTCATAACCTTTTTGAGATCCGCATCCCAGGCGTAAAATCTCTCAGGGGTCATGTCTCTGGCATAGTAGCTTGGCATGGGATGTGATAGTACATACTCAAGTCCATTGAGTTTGACTATTTCAACTAGCTTAGCTTCCCATTCAAGAAAATTTGTCAGGTTCAGCTTGACCATAAGCTCAGAACCCATGATGATGTTTTGATTGTTGTTTGCCATATTAAAACTACAATTGAAAAGAATAAACAAATAAATAACCATTCACAGTTTCTCTTAATAAACTTAAATTCTAGCATACATGCATAATTCAATGTTTATTAAGCATTTTATTCAAGTTATGTGTTCCGGCAGGTGTGAATAAAATGATTCCAAGATCCTAAAATCATTGAAGAACTAAGCACAGTTTGTCGACTTAATCCTAGAACATCTTAGGTAAGCAAAAGCCTTTTGCTAATAGTCTAGAAACTATTCTTGGTTGATAGGTACGTCTAAGAACTTATTAGGTAAACCTATCGAATTTGCCACGACATAAAAGGACTCCTTACTTATATCGTTGAGTTTCACCAAAACTAACATGTACTCACAATTATTTGTGTACCTTGCCCCTTTAGGACCAATAAGTAACACCTCGCTGAGCGAAAACTATTACTAGATTGATGTAAAGGATATCCAAGCAAGTGTATATTTTGGCATGGCACCTTTTAACTCAATTTTTAAGTTTGGAACTTAAGGCTCTTACTATGTTGGTTAGATTTTAAGTGAACTAAAATCCTTAATCATGCAACATAATCAAGCTTATGATCTCATGCATTTTAAGACATATTTAAAACAATAAATAACTTAAAACATGCATAAGATATTTGTGATCTAGTATGGCCCGACTTCATCTTGAAGCTTTGACTTCAAAGTCCGTCTTGAAAATCTCCGTGGGAGGCACCATTTTCTTCAAATAGGATAAGCTATAACTAATTAAAACTATTTGATGGTTCGCAGACCATATTTGAATTGAAAAATAACTTTGGTACTTTAGACCAATTACATTCAAATTAATGGTACGCAGACCATATTTTCTATCCTATTTGGGCCATACTAGTCACTTCATAACCTGCAAAACAGTACATATACAATATATACCATTCACCCATTCATTATCATGAATGGCCCACATAGCTGGTTAGTAAAACACATTATGCATCACGTAAACATTTGCAGTAATTAATCAAGGTCACCAATAATCTACCAATTATTCAGTCCTTATTAATTCTAATCGAGTTGTTTTAACCTTAAGGATTTGTAGACCTAATCAAGAGTTTATGACTAAAAAGCGCTCCCACTCAAACCAATAAATTCATATGCTTTACTAATTTTAAACATAAAATTGTATTTCTAGTCTAACCGGAAACATACAAATTTAATTAAAATTTAAAGCTCATATAAATTTATAATTGAATCCAAAAATTTAATTTAATTTCAGTCGCATTTAAATTAATTCATGATTTTAATTTTAGTAAAATAATTAGAATAAATTCCATTTATTATAATTATAATATTCAAAATTAAAATCCAAGAAATTAATTCAAATTATTAATTTTAAAATTAATTAAAATTACGTGAACTGAAATTTTCAAATTAAACATTCAAAACGATCTAATCGTAACGCAAACACCCTACGCGTTGCACGCCCATGGGCCGTACGCACACAGCCATTGCTGGCCATGTGCGCGCAGCCCATGCGCTCGTAGCATAGCTGCTGCTGTCCCAACGCAAGCCTCCGCATAGCGCCCATCGCACGCGAGCTATCGCTCGCAGCGCGCGCGCGCGACATCGCTCGCTGGCGCGCGAGATCGCTCGCTGGGCGCGCAAGCTCGCTCGCTGCGCGCGCGAGCCATCGCTCGCTGGGGCGCGAGATCGCTCGCTGGCGCGCGAGATCGCTCGCTGCGCGCGCGCGAGCCATCGCTCGCTGGTGCGCGACATCGCTCGCTGGGCGGGCGACATCGCGCGCTGTGCGCGCGAGTGATGCTGTGCGCAGCGCTCGTGGCACGCGAGCTTGCGCTCGCTGCGCGCGAGGCTGCGCGCACTTGTGCGAGGCAGCGCGCGTTGTGGCGCAGCTCGCTTGCTGCCCACACGCGACTGCCTTGGCTCGCCCCTCGCCCATGCCCATACGTTCATTGCTCGTGGCACACGACACAAGGCAGGGCTGCTGCCTTGTGCTCGTGCACTACGCCCTTGCTCATTGCATTCGTGCCGCACGGGCGACGAGCTCCCTTGCTCGTCGTCGCATGCCCGCATTATACAACACCCCTTAAGGGTAACACGAAGCGTCCATTGCTTCGTGCGTGCAAGTTATTTGAACGAATCGCATAAAAATTTAAAATTTATATTTAAAATTAATGACAAATTAATAAATATTATTAATTTCATAATTTTAGGGCGAAAAAATCGAAAATTTATTATCCAATTGATTTCCGATTGTTATGGATTCAAGTCTAGGTCATAAAAATTTAAAATTTATCGTAAATTTACAATTTTTATGGTGGTTTTTAATCATAGGTTTCTAATTAAATTACAATTAATTATGAAAATCAAATTAATTCTAAATTATTCTAATTTTCAACAAATTAATCATAATTACAAATTAGATTGCATAATTAACAAGACTAGGCATTCAAACTTGTTATAAAACTGAACCTTGAATCGGAACATTGAATGCACATCAAACAAACATTTGTTATTAGGCTCTTTTTTCCTGTATGCAGAATTTACTGTTCCAAATAGAAGTATTATCCCACGTTGAAATAAAACTGAACTATTTTAATCTTTACATATCTAGGTAGGCAAGAACTTGTCGTCGAGCTTAGTAACGCGTGCTTGTAACCCGAGTGGGGACACTAAGGTGACGGGACATGAATTCAATTGATTGGATCGGGTCTAAAGTTGGAATTATGTTGGCCCGCCCTATCCAAGTTGAGAGTTGGTTCATGTGGTTCTGGCGAAAGCTTGATCTTCATGGGCCCTAAAGTGGAGGGGACCGCGTGAGGCTGGTTTCACATAGCAACGAAAACCTCCCGCTCTTTTCAGTGGAAGGATAACGGGCTTGCGCCTCTTAGGCCCAATTGTATCCAGTTGAATGATCCTCCATTGGACCGTCATTTTTTTTGACCGGGTTTTATTGTTAAGCATTTTTAATACTTATTACTCGAATATTATTAAATTCCTACACTATTACGTAGCTAGAGAGTGGAACTGCAATCTTTCTAATTTGTGGCCCGATTATACACGATATAATTGGATACTGGACCGACTTACCTTTCAAAGATCACCTTTGCAGGAAGAAAAATCGGAACATTGAATGCCATCAAACAAACATTTGTTATTAGGTTCTTTTTTCCTGTATGCAGAATTTACTGTGCCAAATAGAAGTATTATCCCACATTGAAATAAAACTGAGCTATTTTAATCTTTACATATCTAGGCAGGCAAGAACTTGTCGTCGAGCTTAGTAACGCGTGCTTGTAACCCGAGTGGGGACACTAAGGTGACGGGACAGGAATTCAATTCACTGGATCGGGTCTAAATGTGGCATTATGTTGGCCCGCCCTATCCAAGTTGAGAGTTGGTTCATGTGGGTCTGGCGAAAGCTTGATCTTCATGGGCCCTAAAGTGGAGGGGACCGCGTGAGGCTGGTTTCAGAGAGCAACGAAAACCTCCCGCTCTTGTCAGTGGAAGGATAACGGGCTTGCGCCTCTTAGGCCCAATAGTATCCAAGTGAATGATCCTCCATTAGACCGTCATTTTTTTTTGACCGGGTTTTATTGTTAAGCCTTTTTTATACTTATTCCTCGAATATTATTAAATTCCTACACTATTACGTAGCTAGAGAGTGGAACTGCAATTTTTCTAATTTGTGGCCCGATTATACACGATATAATTGGATACTGAACCGACTTACCTTTCAAAGATCACCTTTGCAGCAAGAAAAATCGGAACATTGAATGCACATCAAACAAACATTTGTTATTAGGATCTTTTTTTCCTGTATGAAGAATTTACTGTGCCAAATAGAAGTATTATCCCACATTGAAATAAAACTGAACTATTTTTGTTAGGTTATGATACATATGACATTTACATAAATCATGCGGAAACAACCATTAACCCAGGAATCATATTATTTACACATAATCATATAGCATAATTAGATGCATACTCTTTGTTGCGTGCCCTCCCTAGCTGCGCCCGAACCGAACAAGAACAAGTCTTTTAGGACTCCAAATGTCGTCCCTCCGTAGATAGTCCACAGCACGTCCGGATCCGCCTTAAGATTGACCAACTAGAATCGCCCTTAAGGTACTAGAAAATTCGGCACTTTTATGAGCAAGATGTGTTTTAATTTTCTCTCAAAAAACTCACTTTTGAATACTTTGAAACTTGTGTATAAATTATGACCCCTAGGCCTTTATTTATAGAGTTATGGAAAAGGAATCGTAATCCTAGTAGGATGCGAATTAATTGGAATTAGAATCCTACATGAATTCTATTTAATTAATTTATCCAATTAGGAATAGACATTTAATCATACACTGACTCTTGCTGATTCAGGAATCACGCATGAGCACAAACTCACACACACACGGCAGCCACAAGGACTGCCCATGCGTGCGAGCTGCAGCCCACGCAGCAAGGCCCACGCATCCGTGGCCTTGGCGCGCGCTGGGCTTGTGGCGTGCGTGCTTGCTGGGCGACGGCCTGGCTTCGTGCTGGGCCTTCGTCCGGCAGGCCTCGTCCGATGCTAATTCGTACGATACGCTTCCGATTAAATTTCCATTTCCGGAATCTATTTCCGATACGAACAATATTTAATATTTCCGATTCCGGAATTAATTTCCGTTTCGAACAAATATTTAATATTTCCGTTTCCGGAATTATTTTCCGATTCCGGCAATATTTCCGATTCTGACAATATTTCCGTTTCCGGCAATATTTCCGATTCTGGTAATATTTCCATTTCCAATAATATTTTCCGATACGTACCATGTTTCCGTTTCCGGCAACATCTACGACTTGGATAATATTCATATTTCCGATACGATCCATATTTCCGTTTCCGGCAATATCATCGTTTCCGGAGTATTCATTTCTTGCCTGTGACGATCTTAGCTCCCACTGAAACCAAGATCCGTCGGTTCCGAATATTCATAGATGGAGTATTTAATGCCATTAAATACTTGATCCGTTTACGTACTATTTGTGTGACCCTACGGGTTCAGTCAAGAGTAAGCTGTGGATTAATATCATTAATTCCACTTGAACTGAAGCGGCCTCTAGCTAGGCATTCAGCTCACTTGATCTCACTGAATTATTAACTTGTTAATTAATACTGAACCGCATTTATTAGACTTAACATAGAATGCATACTTGGACCAAGGGCATTATTTCCTTCAGTCTCCCACTTGTCCTTAGGGACAAGTGTGCATTTCCTAATTCCTTTGTCGCTCGATGCTTGCTCTTGAACATAAGGTAAGAGTTGTCATCCTTATTATGTCCAGAGGTGTTCCTCGGTTTCAGAGTTCAACTGATCAAATAAACAGATAATCATAGCCTATGATTCATCCGAGCACGGCCATGCATTTCACAGTTTCTAGCTCTCCGAGTGGCCTTGTACAACTTTTAAGCATCTCATCCCGATTTATGGGAGGACAATCCCAATCTTGCGATCTTGAGATTAGACTTCGTTTGATAGGTGATTACCTGAGCGTTGCCTTTATAGCCTCCTTTTACGGTGCGACGGTTGGTCAACGTCAAAGCAACCAGTTCTCAAACAAGTAATCTCAAATCACTCAGGTATTGAGGATTTAGTGTCTAATAATTTAATGAAATTTACTTATGACAGACTTTCATCTCTTACAGTAAAGTTTCATAGGTCTTGTCCGATACTAGTCATCCCAAAGTAAGTATCTATGCAAATGATTATGACATTGCCATGTCCACATAGTTCAAGAAACAGAACTACTAGTCATCTTGCATTCTAATCGTCTAACGTTTTCTATGCGTCCAATTTTATAGAAAACTCCGATTAGGGACCATTTTCAACCTTTGACATTCAAGTTCACTTGATAGACATTTCTTAGTCACAGGACTGGTCCTGACAGTCTATCTTGAATATATCGTCAAGTTGAAGGGACTCATCATTTAATAAACCACAAATTAAATGGAAAAATGAATTTCTTTCATTTATTGTGAATGATTAACCAATAATGTTTTACAAAGATTTAAACTCTAAAACTTTAAAACATTAAACAGAGACATCAAAGCCATTCTCCAATATGCTTGATTCCCATAGCTGCAGTGTGCGAGTTGTGCTTCGCTTGCGGCAGAGGTTTAGTTAATGGATCTGATATGTTGTCATCAGTTCCAATTTTGCTTATCTCGACTTCTTTTCTTTCAACGAACTCTCGTAGAAGGTGAAATCTACGAAGTACATGCTTGACTCTCTGGTGGTGTCTAGGCTCTTTTGCCTGTGCAATAGCTCCGTTATTATCACAATACAGGGCTATTGGTCCTTTAATGGAGGGGACTACACCAAGTTCTCCTATGAACTTCCTTAGCCATATAGCTTCCTTTGCTGCTTCATGTGCAGCAATGTACTCCGCTTCAGTTGTAGAATCCGCAATGGTGCTTTGCTTAGCACTTTTCCAGCTTACTGCTCCTCCGTTGAGGCAGAAGACAAACCCAGACTGTGATCTGAAATCATCTTTGTCGGTTTGGAAACTTGCGTCCGTATAGCCTTTAACAATTAATTCATCATCTCCACCATAGACCAGGAAGTCATCTTTGTGCCTTTTCAGGTACTTCAGAATGTTCTTGGCAGCAGTCCAATGCGCCTCTCCTGGGTCTGACTGGTATCTGCTCGTAGCACTGAGTGCGTACGCAACATCCGGGCGTGTACATATCATAGCATACATTATTGAACCAATCAATGATGCATATGGAATCCCATTCATTCGTCTACGCTCATCAAGTGTTTTTGGGCACTGAGTCTTGCTTAGAGTCATTCCATGAGACATGGGTAGGTAGCCTCGCTTGGAGTCCGCCATCTTGAACCTATCAAGCACCTTATTGATATAAGTGCTTTGACTAAGTCCAATCATCCTTTTAGATCTATCTCTGTAAATCTTGATGCCCAATATGTACTGTGCTTCTCCTAGATCCTTCATCGAAAAACATTTCCCAAGCCAAATCTTGACAGAGTTCAACATAGGAATGTCATTTCCGATAAGCAATATGTCGTCGACATATAATACTAGGAAAGCAATTTTGCTCCCACTGACCTTCTTGTATACACAAGATTCGTCTGCGTTCTTGATGAAACCAAAGTCACTGACCGCTTCATCAAAACGTATATTCCAGCTCCTGGATGCCTGCTTCAATCCGTAGATTGATTTCTTTAGCTTGCATACCTTTTTAGCATTCTTTGGATCCTCAAAACCTTCAGGCTGTGTCATAAACACAGTTTCTGTTAAAACGCCGTTTAAGAAAGCAGTTTTGACATCCATCTGCCATATTTCGTAATCGTAATATGCAGCGATTGCTAACATTATTCGAATAGACTTTAGCATTGCAACTGGTGAAAAGGTTTCATCGTAATCCACACCGTGGACTTGCCTGTAACCTTTTGCAACCAATCTAGCTTTGAAAACTTCAAGTTTCCCATCCTTGTCCTTTTTCAGTTTGAAAACCCATTTGCTTCCAATGGCTTGGTAGCCATCTGGCAAATCGACCAAATCCCATACTTGGTTTTCAGACATGGAGTCTAATTCAGATTGCATGGCTTCTTGCCATTGCTTGGAGCTAGGGCTCGTCATAGCTTGCTTGTAAGTCGCAGGTTCATCACTTTCAAGTAATAGAACGTCATAGCTCTCGTTCGTCAAAATACCTAAGTACCTTTCCGGTTGAGATCTATATCTTTGCGATCTACGCGGGGTAACATTTCTAGATTGACCATGATTCTCACCAGATTCTTCTAAAGATCTCTGAGTTTCATCCTGAATGTCATCTTGAGCATTCTCTAGAGTTTGTTGTTCGACTCGAATTTCTTCGAGGTCTACTTTTCTCCCACTTGTCATTTTGGAAATGTGATCCTTCTCCAAAAAGACACCATCTCGAGCAACAAACACTTTGTTCTCAGATGTATTGTAGAAGTAATACCCCTTTGTTTCCTTTGGATAGCCCACAAGGATACATTTGTCAGATTTTGGATGAAGTTTGTCTGAAATTAATCGTTTGACGTATACTTCACATCCCCAAATCTTAAGAAAAGACACATTTGGAGGCTTTCCAAACCATAATTCGTATGGAGTCTTTTCGACAGCTTTAGACGGAGCTCTATTTATAGTGAGTGCAGCTGTATTTAGTGCATGTCCCCAAAATTCTAATGGAAGTTCGGCCTGACCCATCATTGACCTGACCATGTCTAGCAAGGTTCTGTTCCTCCGTTCTGACACACCGTTCCATTGTGGTGTTCCAGGAGGAGTCAATTCTGATAGAATTCCACATTCTTTCAGATGGTCATCAAATTCATAGCTCAGATATTCACCGCCTCTATCAGACCGCAGTGCCTTGATCTTCTTGCCTAATTGATTCTCTACTTCACTCTGAAATTCCTTGAATTTGTCAAAGGATTCAGACTTATGCTTCATTAGGTAGATATAACCATACCTACTGAAGTCATCAGTGAAAGTGATAAAGTAGCTGAAACCACCTCTAGCATTTGTACTCATTGGTCCACATACATCTGTATGGATTAAACCCAATAGTTCATTTGCTCTTTTTCCAACTTTAGAGAAAGGTTGCTTTGTCATTTTGCCAAGTAAACATGATTCGCATTTACCATAATCCTCTAAGTCAAATGGTTCTAGAATTCCTTCCCTTTGAAGTCTTTCTAAGCGTTTCAAGTTTATATGGCCTAATCGACAATGCCACAGATAGGTGAGATCTGAATCATCCTTTTTGGCCTTTTTGGTATTTATGTTATATACTTGTTTGTCGTGATCTAATAAATAAAGTCCATTGACTAATCTAGCAGATCCATAAAACATCTCTTTAAAATAAAACGAACAACTATTGTCTTTTATTATAAAGGAAAATCCCTTAGCATCTAAGCAAGAAACTGAAATGATGTTTTTAGTAAGACTTGGAACATGGAAACATTCTTCCAGTTCCAAAACTAGCCCGGAGGGCAACGACAAATAGTAAGTTCCTACAGCTAATGCAGCAATCCGTGCTCCATTTCCCACTCGTAGGTCGACTTCACCCTTGCTTAACTTTCTACTTCTTCTTAGTCCCTGTGGATTGGAACATAAGTGTGAGCCACAACCTGTATCTAATACCCAAGAAGTTGAATTAGCAAGTATACAGTCTATAACGAAAATACCTGAAGATGGAACGACTGTTCCGTTCTTCTGATCTTCCTTTAGCTTTGGACATTCTCTTTTGTAATGGCCTATTCCATCACAATAAAGACAGCTTGATGTGGACTTGTCCTGCTTTGATTTAGCATTGCCCTTGGACTTTCCACCTTTCTTGAATGGTCTCTTTCTAGCCTTGAGTAAATCTTTGGCTTCACAGTCCAGTACTATTTCAGCCTTTCTGACAAGGTGAATAAATTCTGCAACTGTTTCTTCTCTTGGTTCACTTAGGTATTGTTGCTTGAAGCGACCAAACCCACTGTGTAGTGAATTGAGCAAGACAGAGACTGCCATCCTTTCGCTTATTGGTGTTCCTAGTAGACTTAGGCGATCAAAATATGAACACATAAGATCCACATGGAACCTCAGTGGGACGCCTACCCTCTGTTTAGTGCGAAGGAGCTGAACATGTGTTTCTTGGACCTCCATCCTATAACACCTGTTGGGAGAACTAACCTTTAGCCCAGACATTGATTCAATCAACTCATGGACGTTCAGGTCCCTGTCCTCCGTACTTCCACGACAGATATCCCTCAGATTCTTGATGAGCGTAAAAGGTTCATAGGCTACAAACCTTCTAGCCCAATCATCAGGGATATTGTTCAGCATGAGACTCATAACCTTTTTGAGATCCGCATCCCAGGCGTAAAATCTCTCAGGGGTCATGTCTCTGGCATAGTAGCTTGGCATGGGATGTGATAGTACATACTCAAGTCCATTGAGTTTGACTATTTCAACTAGCTTAGCTTCCCATTCAAGAAAATTTGTCAGGTTCAGCTTGACCATAAGCTCAGAACCCATGATGATGTTTTGATTGTTGTTTGCCATATTAAAACTACAATTGAAAAGAATAAACAAATAAATAACCATTCACAGTTTCTCTTAATAAACTTAAATTCTAGCATACATGCATAATTCAATGTTTATTAAGCATTTTATTCAAGTTATGTGTTCCGGCAGGTGTGAATAAAATGATTCCAAGATCCTAAAATCATTGAAGAACTAAGCACAGTTTGTCGACTTAATCCTAGAACATCTTAGGTAAGCAAAAGCCTTTTGCTAATAGTCTAGAAACTATTCTTGGTTGATAGGTACGTCTAAGAACTTATTAGGTAAACCTATCGAATTTGCCACGACATAAAAGGACTCCTTACTTATATCGTTGAGTTTCACCAAAACTAACATGTACTCACAATTATTTGTGTACCTTGCCCCTTTAGGACCAATAAGTAACACCTCGCTGAGCGAAAACTATTACTAGATTGATGTAAAGGATATCCAAGCAAGTGTATATTTTGGCATGGCACCTTTTAACTCAATTTTTAAGTTTGGAACTTAAGGCTCTTACTATGTTGGTTAGATTTTAAGTGAACTAAAATCCTTAATCATGCAACATAATCAAGCTTATGATCTCATGCATTTTAAGACATATTTAAAACAATAAATAACTTAAAACATGCATAAGATATTTGTGATCTAGTATGGCCCGACTTCATCTTGAAGCTTTGACTTCAAAGTCCGTCTTGAAAATCTCCGTGGGAGGCACCATTTTCTTCAAATAGGATAAGCTATAACTAATTAAAACTATTTGATGGTTCGCAGACCATATTTGAATTGAAAAATAACTTTGGTACTTTAGACCAATTACATTCAAATTAATGGTACGCAGACCATATTTTCTATCCTATTTGGGCCATACTAGTCACTTCATAACCTGCAAAACAGTACATATACAATATATACCATTCACCCATTCATTATCATGAATGGCCCACATAGCTGGTTAGTAAAACACATTATGCATCACGTAAACATTTGCAGTAATTAATCAAGGTCACCAATAATCTACCAATTATTCAGTCCTTATTAATTCTAATCGAGTTGTTTTAACCTTAAGGATTTGT
Source organism: Spinacia oleracea (assembly GCF_020520425.1). Lineage (NCBI taxonomy): Eukaryota > Viridiplantae > Streptophyta > Magnoliopsida > Caryophyllales > Amaranthaceae > Spinacia > Spinacia oleracea. The sequence goes on along the minus strand of NC_079492.1, from coordinate 130,410,156 downwards.
AGACCTAATCAAGAGTTTATGACTAAAAAGCGCTCCCACTCAAACCAATAAATTCATATGCTTTACTAATTTTAAACATAAAATTGTATTTCTAGTCTAACCGGAAACATACAAATTTAATTAAAATTTAAAGCTCATATAAATTTATAATTGAATCCAAAAATTTAATTTAATTTCAGTCGCATTTAAATTAATTCATGATTTTAATTTTAGTAAAATAATTAGAATAAATTCCATTTATTATAATTATAATATTCAAAATTAAAATCCAAGAAATTAATTCAAATTATTAATTTTAAAATTAATTAAAATTACGTGAACTGAAATTTTCAAATTAAACATTCAAAACGATCTAATCGTAACGCAAACACCCTACGCGTTGCACGCCCATGGGCCGTACGCACACAGCCATTGCTGGCCATGTGCGCGCAGCCCATGCGCTCGTAGCATAGCTGCTGCTGTCCCAACGCAAGCCTCCGCATAGCGCCCATCGCACGCGAGCTATCGCTCGCAGCGCGCGCGCGCGACATCGCTCGCTGGCGCGCGAGATCGCTCGCTGGGCGCGCAAGCTCGCTCGCTGCACGCGCGAGCCATCGCTCGCTGGGGCGCGAGATCGCTCGCTGGCGCGCGAGATCGCTCGCTGCGCGCGCGCGAGCCATCGCTCGCTGGTGCGCGACATCGCTCGCTGGGCGGGCGACATCGCGCGCTGTGCGCGCGAGTGATGCTGTGCGCAGCGCTCGTGGCACGCGAGCTTGCGCTCGCTGCGCGCGAGGCTGCGCGCACTTGTGCGAGGCAGCGCGCGTTGTGGCGCAGCTCGCTTGCTGCCCACACGCGACTGCCTTGGCTCGCCCCTCGCCCATGCCCATACGTTCATTGCTCGTGGCACACGACACAAGGCAGGGCTGCTGCCTTGTGCTCGTGCACTACGCCCTTGCTCATTGCATTCGTGCCGCACGGGCGACGAGCTCCCTTGCTCGTCGTCGCATGCCCGCATTATACAACACCCCTTAAGGGTAACACGAAGCGTCCATTGCTTCGTGCGTGCAAGTTATTTGAACGAATCGCATAAAAATTTAAAATTTATATTTAAAATTAATGACAAATTAATAAATATTATTAATTTCATAATTTTAGGGCGAAAAAATCGAAAATTTATTATCCAATTGATTTCCGATTGTTATGGATTCAAGTCTAGGTCATAAAAATTTAAAATTTATCGTAAATTTACAATTTTTATGGTGGTTTTTAATCATAGGTTTCTAATTAAATTACAATTAATTATGAAAATCAAATTAATTCTAAATTATTCTAATTTTCAACAAATTAATCATAATTACAAATTAGATTGCATAATTAACAAGACTAGGCATTCAAACTTGTTATAAAACTGAACCTTGAATCGGAACATTGAATGCACATCAAACAAACATTTGTTATTAGGCTCTTTTTTCCTGTATGCAGAATTTACTGTTCCAAATAGAAGTATTATCCCACGTTGAAATAAAACTGAACTATTTTAATCTTTACATATCTAGGTAGGCAAGAACTTGTCGTCGAGCTTAGTAACGCGTGCTTGTAACCCGAGTGGGGACACTAAGGTGACGGGACATGAATTCAATTGATTGGATCGGGTCTAAAGTTGGAATTATGTTGGCCCGCCCTATCCAAGTTGAGAGTTGGTTCATGTGGTTCTGGCGAAAGCTTGATCTTCATGGGCCCTAAAGTGGAGGGGACCGCGTGAGGCTGGTTTCACATAGCAACGAAAACCTCCCGCTCTTTTCAGTGGAAGGATAACGGGCTTGCGCCTCTTAGGCCCAATTGTATCCAGTTGAATGATCCTCCATTGGACCGTCATTTTTTTTGACCGGGTTTTATTGTTAAGCATTTTTAATACTTATTACTCGAATATTATTAAATTCCTACACTATTACGTAGCTAGAGAGTGGAACTGCAATCTTTCTAATTTGTGGCCCGATTATACACGATATAATTGGATACTGGACCGACTTACCTTTCAAAGATCACCTTTGCAGGAAGAAAAATCGGAACATTGAATGCCATCAAACAAACATTTGTTATTAGGTTCTTTTTTCCTGTATGCAGAATTTACTGTGCCAAATAGAAGTATTATCCCACATTGAAATAAAACTGAGCTATTTTAATCTTTACATATCTAGGCAGGCAAGAACTTGTCGTCGAGCTTAGTAACGCGTGCTTGTAACCCGAGTGGGGACACTAAGGTGACGGGACAGGAATTCAATTCACTGGATCGGGTCTAAATGTGGCATTATGTTGGCCCGCCCTATCCAAGTTGAGAGTTGGTTCATGTGGGTCTGGCGAAAGCTTGATCTTCATGGGCCCTAAAGTGGAGGGGACCGCGTGAGGCTGGTTTCAGAGAGCAACGAAAACCTCCCGCTCTTGTCAGTGGAAGGATAACGGGCTTGCGCCTCTTAGGCCCAATAGTATCCAAGTGAATGATCCTCCATTAGACCGTCATTTTTTTTTGACCGGGTTTTATTGTTAAGCCTTTTTTATACTTATTCCTCGAATATTATTAAATTCCTACACTATTACGTAGCTAGAGAGTGGAACTGCAATTTTTCTAATTTGTGGCCCGATTATACACGATATAATTGGATACTGAACCGACTTACCTTTCAAAGATCACCTTTGCAGCAAGAAAAATCGGAACATTGAATGCACATCAAACAAACATTTGTTATTAGGATCTTTTTTTCCTGTATGAAGAATTTACTGTGCCAAATAGAAGTATTATCCCACATTGAAATAAAACTGAACTATTTTTGTTAGGTTATGATACATATGACATTTACATAAATCATGCGGAAACAACCATTAACCCAGGAATCATATTATTTACACATAATCATATAGCATAATTAGATGCATACTCTTTGTTGCGTGCCCTCCCTAGCTGCGCCCGAACCGAACAAGAACAAGTCTTTTAGGACTCCAAATGTCGTCCCTCCGTAGATAGTCCACAGCACGTCCGGATCCGCCTTAAGATTGACCAACTAGAATCGCCCTTAAGGTACTAGAAAATTCGGCACTTTTATGAGCAAGATGTGTTTTAATTTTCTCTCAAAAAACTCACTTTTGAATACTTTGAAACTTGTGTATAAATTATGACCCCTAGGCCTTTATTTATAGAGTTATGGAAAAGGAATCGTAATCCTAGTAGGATGCGAATTAATTGGAATTAGAATCCTACATGAATTCTATTTAATTAATTTATCCAATTAGGAATAGACATTTAATCATACACTGACTCTTGCTGATTCAGGAATCACGCATGAGCACAAACTCACACACACACGGCAGCCACAAGGACTGCCCATGCGTGCGAGCTGCAGCCCACGCAGCAAGGCCCACGCATCCGTGGCCTTGGCGCGCGCTGGGCTTGTGGCGTGCGTGCTTGCTGGGCGACGGCCTGGCTTCGTGCTGGGCCTTCGTCCGGCAGGCCTCGTCCGATGCTAATTCGTACGATACGCTTCCGATTAAATTTCCATTTCCGGAATCTATTTCCGATACGAACAATATTTAATATTTCCGATTCCGGAATTAATTTCCGTTTCGAACAAATATTTAATATTTCCGTTTCCGGAATTATTTTCCGATTCCGGCAATATTTCCGATTCTGACAATATTTCCGTTTCCGGCAATATTTCCGATTCTGGTAATATTTCCATTTCCAATAATATTTTCCGATACGTACCATGTTTCCGTTTCCGGCAACATCTACGACTTGGATAATATTCATATTTCCGATACGATCCATATTTCCGTTTCCGGCAATATCATCGTTTCCGGAGTATTCATTTCTTGCCTGTGACGATCTTAGCTCCCACTGAAACCAAGATCCGTCGGTTCCGAATATTCATAGATGGAGTATTTAATGCCATTAAATACTTGATCCGTTTACGTACTATTTGTGTGACCCTACGGGTTCAGTCAAGAGTAAGCTGTGGATTAATATCATTAATTCCACTTGAACTGAAGCGGCCTCTAGCTAGGCATTCAGCTCACTTGATCTCACTGAATTATTAACTTGTTAATTAATACTGAACCGCATTTATTAGACTTAACATAGAATGCATACTTGGACCAAGGGCATTATTTCCTTCAATTTTAATCTTTAAATATCTAAGCAGGCAAGAACTTGTCGTCGAGCTTAGTAACGCGTGCTTGTAACCCGAGTGGGGACACTAAGGTGACGGGACAGGAATTCAATTGATTGGATCGGGTCTAAAGTTGGAATTATGTTGGCCCGCCCTATCCAAGTTGAGAGTTGGTTCATGTGGTTCTGGCGAAAGCTTGATCTTCATGGGCCCTAAAGTGGAGGGGACCGCGTGAGGCTGGTTTCACATAGCAACGAAAACCTCCCGCTCTTTTCAGTGGAAGGATAACGGGCTTGCGCCTCTTAGGCCCAATTGTATCCAGTTGAATGATCCTCCATTGGACCGTCATTTTTTTGGACCGGGTTTTATTGTTAAGCATTTTTAATACTTATTACTCGAATATTATTAAATTCCTACACTATTACGTAGCTAGAGAGTGGAACTGCAATCTTTCTAATTTGTGGCCCGATTATACACGATATAATTGGATACTGGACCGACTTACCTTTCAAAGATCACCTTTGCAGGAAGAAAAATCGGAACATTAAATGCCATCAAACAAACATTTGTTATTAGGTTCTTTTTTCCTGTATGCAGAATTTACTGTGCCAAATAGAAGTATTATCCCACATTGAAATAAAACTGAACAATTTTAATCTTTACATATCTAGGCAGGCAATAACTTGTCGTCGAGCTTAGTAACGCGTGCTTGTAACCCGAGTGGGGACACTAAGGTGACGGGACAGGAATTCAATTCACTGGATCGGGTCTAAATGTGGCATTATGTTGGCCCGCCCTATCCAAGTTGAGAGTTGGTTCATGTGGGTCTGGCGAAAGCTTGATCTTCATGGGCCCTAAAGTGGAGGGGACCGCGTGAGGCTGGTTTCAGAGAGCAACGAAAACCTCCCGCTCTTGTCAGTGGAAGGATAACGGGCTTGCGCCTCTTAGGCCCAATAGTATCCAAGTTAATGATCCTCCATTAGACCGTCATTTTTTTTTGACCGGGTTTTATTGTTAAGCCTTTTTTATACTTATTCCTCGAATATTATTAAATTCCTACACTATTACGTAGCTAGAGAGTGGAACTGCAATTTTTCTAATTTGTGGCCCGATTATACACGATATAATTGGATACTGAACCGACTTACCTTTCAAAGATCACCTTTGCAGCAAGAAAAATCGGAACATTGAATGCACATCAAACAAACATTTGTTATTAGGCTCTTTTTTTCCTGTATGCAGAATTTACTGTGCCAAATAGAAGTATTATCCCACATTGAAATAAAACTGAACTATTTTAATCTTTAAATATCTAAGCAGGCAAGAACTTGTCGTCGAGCTTAGTAACGCGTGCTTGTAACCCGAGTGGGGACACTAAGGTGACGGGACATGAATTCAATTGATGGGATCGGGTCTAAAGTTGGCATTATGTGGGCCCGCCCTATCCAAGTTGAGAGTTGGTTCATGTGGGTCTGGGGAAAGCTTGATCTTTATGGGCCCTAAAGTGGAGGGGACCGCGTGAGGCTGGTTTCACAGAGCAACGAAAACCTCCCGCTCTTGTCAGTGGAAGGATAACGGGCTTGCGCCTCTTAGGCCCAATAGTATCCAGTGGAATGATCCTCCATTGGACCGTCATTTTTTTTTGACCGGGTTTTATTGTTAAGCCTTTTTTATACTTATTCCTCGAATATTATTAAATTCCTACACTATTACGTAGCTAGAGAGTGGAACTGCAATCTTTCTAATTTGTGGCCCGATTATACACGATATAATTGGATACTGAACCGACTTACCTTTCAAAGATCACCTTTGCAGCAAGAAAAATCGGAACATTGAATGCACATCAAACAAACATTTGTTATTAGGCTCTTTTTTTTCCTGTATGCAGAATTTACTGTGCCAAATAGAAGTATTATCCCACATTGAAATAAAACTGAACTATTTTAATCTTTAAATATCTAAGCAGGCAAGAACTTGTCGTCGAGCTTAGTAACGCGTGCTTGTAACCCGAGTGGGGACACTAAGGTGACGGGACATGAATTCAATTGATGGGATCGGGTCTAAAGTTGGCATTATGTTGGCCCGCCCTATCCAAGTTGAGAGTTGGTTCATGTGGGTCTGGCGAAAGCTTGATCTTTATGGGCCCTAAAGTGGAGGGGACCGCGTGAGGCTGGTTTCACAGAGCAACGAAAACCTCCCGCTCTTGTCAGTGGAAGGATAACGGGCTTGCGCCTCTTAGGCCCAATAGTATCCAAGTGAATGATCCTCCATTAGACCGTCATTTTTTTTTGACCGGGTTTTATTGTTAAGCCTTTTTTATACTTATTCCTCGAATATTATTAAATTCCTACACTATTACGTAGCTAGAGAGTGGAACTGCAATCTTTCTAATTTGTGGCCCGATTATACACGATATAATTGGATACTGAACCGACTTACCTTTCAAAGATCACCTTTGCAGCAAGAAAAATCGGAACATTGAATGCACATCAAACAAACATTTGTTATTAGGCTCTTTTTTTCCTGTATGCAGAATTTACTGTGCCAAATAGAAGTATTATCCCACGTTGAAATAAAACTGAACTATTTTAATCTTTAAATATCTAAGCAGGCAAGAACTTGTCGTCGAGCTTAGTAACGCGTGCTTGTAACCCGAGTGGGGACACTAAGGTGACGGGACAGGAATTCAATTGATTGGATCGGGTCTAAAGTTGGCATTATGTTGGCCCGCCCTATCCAAGTTGAGAGTTGGTTCATGTGGGTCTGGCGAAAGCTTGATCTTTATGGGCCCTAAAGTGGAGGGGACCGCGTGAGGCTGGTTTCACAGAGCAACGAAAACCTCCCGCTCTTGTCAGTGGAACGATAACGGGCTTGCGCCTCTTAGGCCCAATAGTATCCAGTTGAATGATCCTCCATTGGACCGTCATTTTTTTTTGACCGGGTTTTATTGTTAAGCCTTTTTTATACTTATTCCTCGAATATTATTAAATTCCTACACTATTACGTAGCTAGAGAGTGGAACTGCAATCTTTCTAATTTGTGGCCCGATTATACACGATATAATTGGATACTGAACCGACTTACCTTTCAAAGATCACCTTTGCAGCAAGAAAAATCGGAACATTGAATGCACATCAAACAAACATTTGTTATTAGGCTCTTTTTTTCCTGTATGCAGAATTTACTGTGCCAAATAGAAGTATTATCCCACGTTGAAATAAAACTGAACTATTTTAATCTTTAAATATCTAAACAGGCAAGAACTTGTCGTCGAGCTTAGTAACGCGTGCTTGTAACCCGAGTGGGGACACTAAGGTGACGGGACAGGAATTCAATTGATTGGATCGGGTCTAAAGTTGGCATTATGTTGGCCCGCCCTATCCAAGTTGAGAGTTGGTACATGTGGGTCTGGCGAAAGCTTGATCTTTATGGGCCCTAAAGTGGAGGGGACCGCGTGAGGCTGGTTTCACAGAGCAACGAAAACCTCCCGCTCTTGTCAATGGAAGGATAACGGGCTTGCGCCTCTTAGGCCCAATAGTATCCAGTTGAATGATCCTCCATTGGACCGTCATTTTTTTTGACCGGGTTTTATTGTTAAGCCTTTTTTATACTTATTCCTCGAATATTATTAAATTCCTACACTATTACGTAGCTAGAGAGTGGAACTGCAATCTTTCTAATTTGTGGCCCGATTTTACACGATATAATTGGATACTGAACCGACTTACCTTTCAAAGATCACCTTTGCAGCAAGAAAAATCGGAACATTGAATGCACATCAAACAAACATTTGTTATTAGGCTCTTTTTTCCTGTATGCAGAATTTACTGTTCCAAATAGAAGTATTATCCCACGTTGAAATAAAACTGAACTATTTTAATCTTTACATATCTAGGTAGGAAAGAACTTGTCGTCGAGCTTAGTAACGCGTGCTTGTAACCCGAGTGGGGACACTAAGGTGACGGGACATGAATTCAATTGATTGGATCGGGTCTAAAGTTGGCATTGTGTTGGCCCGCCCTATCCAAGTTGGGAGTTGGTTCATGTGGTCTGGCGAAAGCTTGATCTTCGTGGGCCCTAAAGTGGAGGAGACCGCGTGAGGCTGGTTTCACAAAGCAACAAAAACCTCCCGCTCTTGTCAGTGGAAGGATAACGGGCTTGCGCCTCTTAGGCCCAATAGTATCCAGTTGAATGATCCTCCATTGGACCGTCATTCTTTTTGACCGGGTTTTATTGTTAAGCCTTTTTTATACTTATTCCTCGAATATTATTAAATTCCTACACTATTACGTAGCTAGAGAGTGGAACTGCAATTTTTCTAATTTGTGGCCCGATTATACACGATATAATTGGATACTGAACCGACTTACCTTTCAAAGATCACCTTTGCAGCAAGAAAAATCGGAACATTGAATGCACATCAAACAAACATTTGTTATTAGGCTCTTTTTTTCCTGTATGAAGAATTTACTGTGCCAAATAGAAGTATTATCCCACGTTGAAATAAAACTGAACTATTTTAATCTTTACATATCTAGGTAGGCAAGAACTTGTCGTCGAGCTTAGTAACGCGTGCTTGTAACCCGAGTGGGGACACTAAGGTGACGGGACATGAATTCAATTGATTGGATCGGGTCTAAAGTTGGCATTGTGTTGGCCCGCCCTATCCAAGTTGGGAGTTGGTTCATGTGGTCTGGCGAAAGCTTGATCTTCGTGGGCCCTAAAGTGGAGGGGACCGCGTGAGGCTGGTTTCACAAAGCAACAAAAACCTCCCGCTCTTGTCAGTGGAAGGATAACGGGCTTGCGCCTCTTAGGCCCAATAGTATCCAGTTGAATGATCCTCCATTGGACCGTCATTTTTTTTTTACCGGGTTTTATTGTTAAGCCTTTTTTATACTTATTCCTCGAATATTATTAAATTCCTACACTATTACGTAGCTAGAGAGTGGAACTGCAATTTTTCTAATTTGTGGCCCGATTATACACGATATAATTGGATACTGAACCGACTTACCTTTCAAAGATCACCTTTGCAGCAAGAAAAATCGGAACATTGAATGCACATCAAACAAACATTTGTTATTAGGCTCTTTTTTTCCTGTATGAAGAATTTACTGTGCCAAATAGAAGTATTATCCCACATTGAAATAAAACTGAACTATTTTAATCTTTAAATATCCAAGCAGGCAAGAACTTGTCGTCGAGCTTAGTAACGCGTGCTTGTAACCCGAGTGGGGACATTAAGGTGACGGGACAGGAATTCAATTGATTGGATCGGGTCTAAAGTTGGAATTATGTTGGCCCGCCCTATCCAAGTTGAGAGTTGGTTCATGTGGTTCTGGCGAAAGCTTGATCTTCATGGGCCCTAAAGTGGAGGGGACCGCGTGAGGCTGGTTTCACATAGCAACGAAAACCTCCCGCTCTTTTCAGTGGAAGGATAACGGGCTTGCGCCTCTTAGGCCCAATTGTATCCAGTTGAATGATCCTCCATTGGACCGTCATTTTTTTTTACCGGGTTTTATTTATAAGCATTTTTAATACTTATTACTCGAATATTATTAAATTCCTACACTATTACGTAGCTAGAGAGTGGAACTGCAATCTTTCTAATTTGTGGCCCGATTATACACGATATAATTGGATACTGGACCGACTTACCTTTCAAAGATCACCTTTGCAGGAAGAAAAATCGGAACATTGAATGCCATCAAACAAACATTTGTTATTAGGTTCTTTTTTCCTGTATGCAGAATTTACTGTGCCAAATAGAAGTATTATCCCACATTGAAATAAAACTGAACTATTTTAATCTTTAAATATCTAAGCAGGCAAGAACTTGTCGTCGAGCTTAGTAACGCGTGCTTGTAACCCGAGTGGGGACACTAAGGTGACGGGACATGAATTCAATTGACTGGATCGGGTCTAAAGTTGGCATTGTGTTGGCCCACCCTATCCAAGTTGGGAGTTGGTTCATGTGGTCTGGCGAAAGCTTGATCTTCATGGGCCCTAAAGTGGAGGGGACCGCGTGAGGCTGGTTTCACAGAGCAACAAAAACCTCCCGCTCTTGTCAGTGGAAGGATAACGGGCTTGCGCCTCTTAGGCCCAATATTATCCAGTTGAATGATCCTCCATTGGACCGTCATTTTTTTTTGACCGGGTTTTATTGTTAAGCCTTTTTTATACTTATTCCTCGAATATTATTAAATTCCTACACTATTACGTAGCTAGAGAGTGGAACTCCAATCTTTCTAATTTGTGGCCCGATTATACACGATATAATTGGATACTGGACCGACTTACCTTTCAAAGATCACCTTTGCAGGAAGAAAAATCGGAACATTGAATGCAAATCAAACAAACATTTGTTATTAGGCTCTTTTTTCCTGTATGCAGAATTTACTGTGCCAAATAGAAGTATTATCCCACATTGAAATAAAACTGAACTATTTTAATCTTTACATATCTAGGCAGGCAAGAACTTGTCGTCGAGCTTAGTAACGCGTGCTTGTAACCCGAGTGGGGACACTAAGGTGACGGGATAGGAATTCAATTGACTGGATCGGGTCTAAAGTTGGCATTATGTTGGCCCGCCCTATCCAAGTTGAGAGTTGGTTAATGTGGGTTTGGCGAAAGCTTGATCTTCATGGGCCCTAAAGTGGAGGGGACCGCGTGAGGCTGGTTTCACAGAGCAACGAAAACGTCCCGCTCTTGTCAGTGGAAGGATAACGGGCTTGCGCCTCTTAGGCCCAATAGTATCCAGTTGAATGATCCTCCATTGGACCGTCATTTTTTTTTGACCGGGTTTTATTGTTAAGCCTTTTTTATACTTATTCCTCGAATATTATTAAATTCCTACACTATTACGTAGCTAGAGAGTGGAACTGCAATTTTTCTAATTTGTGGCCCGATTATACACGATATAATTGGATACTGAACCGACTTACCTTTCAAAGATCACCTTTGCAGCAAGAAAAATCGGAACATTGAATGCACATCAAACAAACATTTGTATTAGGCTCTTTTTTTCCTGTATGCAGAATTTACTATGCCAAATAGAAGTATTATCCCACATTGAAATAAAACTGAACTATTTTAATCTTTATATATCTAGGTAGGCAAGAACATGTCGTCGAGCTCAGTAACACGTGCTTGTAACCCGAGTGGGGACACTAAGGTGACGGGACAGGAATTCAATTGACTGGATCGGGTCTAAAGTTGGTATTATGTTCGCCCTCCCTATCCAAGTTGAGAGTTGGTTCATGTGGGTCTGGCGAAGGCTTGATCTTTATGGGCCCTAAAGTGGAGGGGACCGCGTGAGGCTGGTTTCACAGAGCAACGAAAACCTCCCGCTCTTGTGAGTGGAAGGATAACGGGCTTGCGCCTCTTAGGCCCAATAGTATCTAGTTGAATGATCCTCCATTGGACCGTCATTTTTTTTGACCGGGTTTTATTGTTAAGCCTATTTTATACTTATTCCTCGAATATTATTAAATTCCTACACTATTACGTAGCTAGAGAGTGGAACTGCAATTTTTCTAATTTGTGGCCCGATTATACACGATATAATTGGATACTGAACCGACTTACCTTTCAAAGATCACCTTTGCAGCATGAAAAATCGGAACATTGAATGCACATCAAACAAACATTTGTATTAGGCTCTTTTTTTCCTGTATGCAGAATTTACTATGCCAAATAGAAGTATTATCCCACATTGAAATAAAACTGAACTATTTTAATCTTTATATATCTAGGTAGGCAAGAACATGTCGTCGAGCTCAGTAACACGTGCTTGTAACCCGAGTGGGGACACTAAGGTGACGGGACAGGAATTCAATTGACTGGATCGGGTCTAAAGTTGGCATTATGTTGGCCCGCCCTATCCAAGTTGAGAGTTGGTTCATGTGGGTTTGGAGAAAGCTTGATCTTCATGGGCCCTAAAGTGGAGGGGACCGCGTGAGGCTGGTTTCACAGAGCAACGAAAACGTCCCGCTCTTGTCAGTGGAAGGATAACGGGCTTGCGCCTCTTAGGCCCAATAGTATCCAGTTGAATGATCCTCCATTGGACCGTCATTTTTTTTGACCGGGTTTTATTGTTAAGCCTTTTTTATACTTATTCCTCGAATATTATTAAATTCCTACACTATTACGTAGCTAGAGAGTGGAACTGCAATTTTTCTAATTTGTGGCCCGATTATACACGATATAATTGGATACTAGACCGACTTACCTTTCAAAGATCACCTTTGCAGCAAGAAAAATCGGAACATTGAATGCATATATAACAAACATTTGTTATTAGGCTCTTTTTTCCTGTATTCAGAATTTACTGTGCCAAATAGAAGTATTATCCCACGTTGAAATAAAACTGAACTATTTTAATCTTTACATATCTAGGTAGGCAAGTACTTGTCGTCGAGCTTAGTAACGCGTGCTTGTAACCCGAGTGGGGACACTAAGGTGATGGGACATGAATTCAATTGACTGGATCGGGTCTAAAGTTGGCATTGTGTTGGCCCGCCCTATCCAAGTTGGGAGTTGGTTCATGTGGTCTGGCGAAAGCTTGATCTTCATGGGCCCTAAAGTGGAGGGGACCGCGTGAGGCTGGTTTCACAGAGCAACAAAAACCTCCCGCTCTTGTCAGTGGAAGGATAACGGGCTTGCGCCTCTTAGGCCCAATATTATCCAGTTGAATGATCCTCCATTGGACCGTCATTTTTTTTTGACCGGGTTTTATTGTTAAGCCTTTTTTATACTTATTCCACGAATATTATTAAATTCCTACACTATTACGTAGCTAGAGAGTGGAACTCCAATCTTTCTAATTTGTGGCCCGATTATACACGATATAATTGGATACTGGACCGACTTACCTTTCAAAGATCACCTTTGCAGGAAGAAAAATCGGAACATTGAATGCAAATCAAACAAACATTTGTTATTAGGCTCTTTTTTCCTGTATGCAGAATTTACTGTGCCAAATAGAAGTATTATCCCACATTGAAATAAAACAGAACTATTTTAATCTTTACATATCTAGGTAGGCAAGAACTTGTCGTCGAGCTTAGTAACGCGTGCTTGTAACCCGAGTGGGGACACTAAGGTGACGGGACAGGAATTCAATTGACTGGATCGGGTCTAAAGTTGGCATTATGTTGGCCCGCCCTATCCAAGTTGAGAGTTGGTTCATGTGGGTTTGGAGAAAGCTTGATCTTCATGGGCCCTAAAGTGGAGGGGACCGCGTGAGGCTGGTTTCACAGAGCAACGAAAACGTCCCGCTCTTGTCAGTGGAAGGATAACGGGCTTGCGCCTCTTAGGCCCAATAGTATCCAGTTGAATGATCCTCCATTGGACCGTCATTTTTTTTTGACCGGGTTTTATTGTTAAGCCTTTTTTATACTTATTCCTCGAATATTATTAAATTCCTACACTATTACGTAGCTAGAGAGTGGAACTGCAATTTTTCTAATTTGTGGCCCGATTATACACGATATAATTGGATACTGAACCGACTTACCTTTCAAAGATCACCTTTGCAGCATGAAAAATCGGAACATTGAATGCACATCAAACAAACATTTGTATTAGGCTCTTTTTTTCCTGTATGCAGAATTTACTATGCCAAATAGAAGTATTATCCCACATTGAAATAAAACTGAACTATTTTAATCTTTATATATCTAGGTAGGCAAGAACATGTCGTCGAGCTCAGTAACACGTGCTTGTAACCCGAGTGGGGACACTAAGGTGACGGGACAGGAATTCAATTGACTGGATCGGGTCTAAAGTTGGTATTATGTTCGCCCTCCCTATCCAAGTTGAGAGTTGGTTCATGTGGGTCTGGCGAAGGCTTGATCTTTATGGGCCCTAAAGTGGAGGGGACCGCGTGAGGCTGGTTTCACAGAGCAACAAAAACCTCCCGCTCTTGTCAGTGGAAGGATAACGGGCTTGCGCCTCTTAGGCCCAATAGTATCCAGTTGAATGATCCTCCATTGGACCGTCATTTTTTTTTGACCGGGTTTTATTGTTAAGCCTATTTTATACTTATTCCTCGAATATTATTAAATTCCTACACTATTACGTAGCTAGAGAGTGGAACTGCAATTTTTCTAATTTGTGGCTCGATTATACACGATATAATTGGATACTAGACCGACTTACCTTTCAAAGATCACCTTTGCAGCAAGAAAAATCGGAACATTGAATGCATATATAACAAACATTTGTTATTAGACTCTTTTTTCCTGTATTCAGAATTTACTGTGCCAAATAGAAGTATTATCCCACGTTGAAATAAAACTGAACTATTTTAATCTTTACATATCTAGGTAGGCAAGTACTTGTCGTCGAGCTTAGTAACGCGTGCTTGTAACCCGAGTGGGGACACTAAGGTGATGGGACATGAATTCAATTGACTGGATCGGGTCTAAAGTTGGCATTGTGTTGGCCCGCCCTATCCAAGTTGGGAGTTGGTTCATGTGGTCTGGCGAAAGCTTGATCTTCATGGGCCCTAAAGTGGAGGGGACCGCGTGAGGCTGGTTTCACAGAGCAACAAAAACCTCCCGCTCTTGTCAGTGGAAGGATAACGGGCTTGCGCCTCTTAGGCCCAATAGTATCCAGTTGAATGATCCTCCATTGGACCGTCATTTTTTTTTGACCGGGTTTTATTGTTAAGCCTATTTTATACTTATTCCTCGAATATTATTAAATTCCTACACTATTACGTAGCTAGAGAGTGGAACTGCAATTTTTCTAATTTGTGGCCCGATTATACACGATATAATTGGATACTGAACCGACTTACCTTTCAAAGATCACCTTTGCAGCATGAAAAATCGGAACATTGAATGCACATCAAACAAACATTTGTATTAGGCTCTTTTTTTCCTGTATACAGAATTTACTATGCCAAATAGAAGTATTATCCCACATTGAAATAAAACTGAACTATTTTAATCTTTATATATCTAGGTAGGCAAGAACATGTCGTCGAGCTCAGTAACACGTGCTTGTAACCCGAGTGGGGACACTAAGGTGACGGGACAGGAATTCAATTGACTGGATCGGGTCTAAAGTTGGTATTATGTTCGCCCTCCCTATCCAAGTTGAGAGTTGGTTCATGTGGGTCTGGCGAAGGCTTGATCTTCATGGGCCCTAAAGTGGAGGGGACCGCGTGAGGCTGGTTTCACAGAGCAACGAAAACCTCCCGCTCTTGTCAGTGGAAGGATAACGGGCTTGCGCCTCTTAGGCCCAATAGTATCCAGTTGAATGATCCTCCATTGGACCGTCATTTTTTTTTGACCGGGTTTTATTGTTAAGCCTATTTTTATACTTATTTCTCGAATATTATTAAATTCCTACACTATTACGTAGCTAGAGAGTGGAACTGCAATCTTTCTAATTTGTGGCCCGATTATACACGATATAATTGGATACTAGACCGACTTACCTTTCAAAGATCACCTTTGCAGCAAGAAAAATCGGAACATTGAATGCATATATAACAAACATTTGTTATTAGGCTCTTTTTTCCTGTATTCAGAATTTACTGTGCCAAATAGAAGTATTATCCCACGTTGAAATAAAACTGAACTATTTTAATCTTTACATATCTAGGTAGGCAAGTACTTGTCGTCGAGCTTAGTAACGCGTGCTTGTAACCCGAGTGGGGACACTAAGGTGATGGGACATGAATTCAATTGACTGGATCGGGTCTAAAGTTGGCATTGTGTTGGCCCGCCCTATCCAAGTTGGGAGTTGGTTCATGTGGTCTGGCGAAAGCTTGATCTTCATGGGCCCTAAAGTGGAGGGGACCGCGTGAGGCTGGTTTCACAGAGCAACAAAAACCTCCCGCTCTTGTCAGTGGAAGGATAACGGGCTTGCGCCTCTTAGGCCCAATATTATCCAGTTGAATGATCCTCCATTGGACCGTCATTTTTTTTTGACCGGGTTTTATTGTTAAGCCTTTTTTATACTTATTCCTCGAATATTATTAAATTCCTACACTATTACGTAGCTAGAGAGTGGAACTGCAATCTTTCTAATTTGTGGCCCGATTATACACGATATAATTGGATACTGGACCGACTTATCTTTCAAAGATCACCTTTGCAGGAAGAAAAATCGGAACATTGAATGCAAATCAAACAAACATTTGTTATTAGGCTCTTTTTTCCTGTATGCAGAATTTACTGTGCCAAATAGAAGTATTATCCCACATTGAAATAAAACTGAACTATTTTAATCTTTACATATCTAGGCAGGCAAGAACTTGTCGTCGAGGTTAGTAACGCGTGCTTGTAACCCGAGTGGGGACACTAAGGTGACGGGACATGAATTAATTTGACTGGATCGGGTCTAAAGTTGGCATTGTGTTGGCCCGCCCTATCCAAGTTGGGAGTTGGTTCATGTGGGTTTGGCGAAAGCTTGATCTTCATGGGCCCTAAAGTGGAGGGGACCGCGTGAGGCTGGTTTCACAGAGCAACGAAAACCTCCCGCTCTTGTCAGTGAAAGGATAACGGGCTTGCGCCTCTTAGGCCCAATAGTATCCAGTTGAATGATCCTACATTGGACCGTCATTATTTTTTGACCGGGTATTATTGTTAAGCCTATTTTTATACTTATTCCTCGAATATTATTAAATTCCTATACTATTACGTAGCTAGAGAGTGGAACTGCAATCTCTCTAATTTGTGGCCCGGTTATACACGATATAATTGGATACTGGACCGACTTACCTTTCAAAGATCGCCTTTGCAGCAAGAAAAATCGGAACATTGAATGCACATCAAACAAACATTTGTTATTAGGCTCTTTTTTTCCTGTATGCATAATTTACTGTGTCAAATAGATGTATTATCCCACATTGAAATAAAACTGAACTATTTTAATCTTTATATATCTAGGTAGGCAAGAACTTGTCGTCGAGCTTAGTAACGCGTGCTTGTAACCCGAGTGGGGACACTAAGGTGACGGGACAGGAATTCAATTGACTGGATCGGGTCTAAAGTTGGCATTATGTTGGCCCGCCCTATCCAAGTTGGGAGTTGGTTCATGTGGTCTGGCGAAAGCTTGATCTTCATGGGCCCTAAAGTGGAGGGGACCGCGTGAGGCTGGTTTCACAGAGCAACGAAAACCTCCCGCTCTTGTCAGTGGAAGGATAACGGGCTTGCGCCTCTTAGGCCCAATAGTATCCAGTTGAATGATCCTCCATTGGGCCGTCATTTTTTTTTTGACCGCGTTTTATTCTCAAACCTATTTTTATACTTATTCCTCGAATATTATTAAATTCCTACACTACTACGTAGCTACAGAGTGGAACTGCAATCTTTCTAATTTGTGGCCCGGTTATACACGATATAATTGGATACTAACCCGAGTGGGGACACTAAGGTGACGGGACAGGAATTCAATTGACTGGATCGGGTCTAAAGTTGGCATTGTGTTGGCCCGCCCTATCCAAGTTGGGAGTTGGTTCATGTGGGTCTGGCGAAGGCTTGATCTTCATGGGCCCTAAAGTGGAGGGGACCGCGTGAGGCTGGTTTCACAGAGCAACGAAAACCTCCCGCTCTTGTCAGTGGAAGGATAACGGGCTTGGCCTCTTAGGCCCAATAGTATCCAGTTGAATGATCCTCCATTGGACCGTCATTTTTTTTTTTGACCGTGTTTTATTTTTAAGCCTTTTTTATACTTATTCCTCGAATATTATTAAATTCCTACACTATTACGTAGCTAGAGAGTGGAACTGCAATATCTCTAATTTGTGGCCCGGTTATACACGATATAATTGGATACTGGACCGACTTTCCTTTCAAAGATCACCTTTGCAGCAAGAAAAATCGGAACATTGAATGCACATCAAACAAACATTTGTTATTAGGCTCTTTTTTTCCTGTATGCAGAATTTACTGTGTCAAATAGATGTATTATCCCACATTGAAATAAAACTGAATTATTTTAATCTTTATACATCTAGGTAGGCAAGAACTTGTCGTCGATCTCTGTAACGCGTCCTTGTAACCCGATTGGGGACACTAAGGTGACGGGACAGGAATTGAATTGACTTGATCGGGTCTAAAGTTGGCATTATATTGGCCCGCCCTATCCAAGTTGAGAGTTGGTTCATGTGGGTCTGGCGAAAGCTTGATCTTCATGGGCCCTAAAGTGGAGGGGACCGCGTGAGGCTGGTTTCACAGAGCAAAGAAAACCTCCCGCTCTTGTCAGTGGAAGGATAACGGGCTTGCGCCTCTTAGGCCCAATAGTATCCAGTTGAATGATCCTCCATTGGACCGTCATTTTTTTTGACCGGGTTTTATTGTTAAGCCTATTTTTATACTTATTCCTCGAATATTATTGAATTCCTATACTATTACGTAGCTAGAGAGTGGAACTGCAATCTCTCTAATTTGTGGCCCGGTTATACACGATATAATTGGATACTTGACCGACTTACCTTTCAAAGATCACCTTTGCAGCAAGAAAAATCGGAACATTGAATGCACATCAAACAAACATTTGTTATTAGGCTCTTTTTTTCATGTATGCATAATTTACTGTGTCAAATAGATGTATTATCCCACATTGAAATAAAATTGAACTATTTTAATCTTTATATATCTAGGTAGGCAAGAACTTGTCGTCGAGCTTAGTAACGCATGCTTGTAACCCGAGTGGGGACACTAAGGTGACGGGACAGGAATTCAATTGACTGGATCGGGTCTAAAGTTGGCATTATGTTGGCCTGCCCTATCCAAGTTGGGAGTTGGTTCATGTGGTCTGGCGAAAGCTTGATCTTCATGGGCCCTAAAGTGGAGGGGACCGCGTGAGGCTGGTTTCACAGAGCAACGAAAACCTCCCGCTCTTGTCAGTGGAAGGATAACGGGCTTGCGCCTCTTAAGCCCAATAGTTTCTAGTTGAATGATCCTCCATTGGACCGTCATTTTTTTTTTGACCGCGTTTTATTCTCAAGCCTATTTTTATACTTATTCCTCCAATATTATTAAATTCCTACACTACTACGTAGCTAGAGAGTGGAACTGCAATCTTTCTAATTTGTGGCCCGGTTATACACGATATAATTGGATACTGGACCGACTTACCTTTCAAAGATCACCTTTGCAGCAAGAAAACTCGGAACATTGAATGCACATCAAACAAACATTTGTATTAGGCTCTTTTTTTCCTGTATGCAGAATTTACTGTGCCAAATAGAAGTATTATCCCACATTGAAATAAAACTGAACTATTTTAATCTTTATATATCTAGGTAGGCAAGAACATGTCGTCGAGCTCAGTAACACGTGCTTGTAACCCGAGTGGGGACACTAAGGTGACGGGACAGGAATTCAATTGACTGGATCGGGTCTAAAGTTGGCATTATGTTCGCCCGCCCTATCCAAGTTGAGAGTTGGTTCATGTGGGTCTGGCGAAGGGTTGATCTTTATGGGCCCTAAAGTGGAGGGGACCGCGTGAGGCTGGTTTCACAGAGCAACGAAACCTCCCGCTCTTGTCAGTGGAAGGATAACGGGCTTGCGCCTCTAAGGCCCAATAGTATCCAGTTGAATGATCCTCCATTGGACCGTCATTTTTTTTTGACCGGATTTTATTCTTATGCCTATAAAATCTCTAAAAATTTTTTATCTTGTGGCAAGACTTCGAGACTCATATAAAGCTAATTTTAAAAGATAATAATAAACCTATAAATTCCCTTGCTATTTTAATAAATACCCTAATCTAGATTTAGTCTTAGAAAGAGAATTTTAAGTGCAATTTTAAGAAGATAAAATATTTCTAACACGAGGTCAAAAGTAGCTCATAATCGAGACTATTATAAGCATGATGCACCGAAAGAACATTATGTGCATACATAAAAGAACATGACACTACGACAAAATAACATAATATACTGCGACAATAGTTTATTATTTCACTATTTATTAAAAATATAAATAAAAAAATTATTCATGTTCTTACGTAACCAGATGTTCTTTTAATTATATACTAGTGTTCTTTTGGTGCACCATGCTCACTGTGCACCATAGT
Source organism: Spinacia oleracea (assembly GCF_020520425.1). Lineage (NCBI taxonomy): Eukaryota > Viridiplantae > Streptophyta > Magnoliopsida > Caryophyllales > Amaranthaceae > Spinacia > Spinacia oleracea. The sequence continues at coordinate 130,389,976 of NC_079492.1, read as the reverse complement.
CCACCTTCTAAATTGCGCATAATACACACCTCGTTAAAATACTATATTCTGTCAAAAAATAAACAATTGATTACCCTGGTTTCTTTATCGAACCAGACAAAGGGGATTCATTAGTTAGCCAAAACAATGGAAAATATTGTACACAGATAAGAGTATAACAAACAAATGACCAGGAATAACATGACAAAACTGAAACTGTTTAAAATGTGACAATGATGCTTAGTCGATACTACAGCATCAACTCGATAACTCAACACTACAAATCTGAAAAGCATGAGGAACCTAAGCATCGTTAAGCCAGTCGGACCATCCAATCGTTAGGGTTTGGTAGAGTGTATTGCAGGTGTGTCTGAAATAAATTTGATTAAGGAGCAAAGACCACCCAAGAAGTTATGATCAATAACATCATTGCCAGAAAAAACGTGTGCAAAATCAATAAGCTTAATCATAGAATGAGGATTTCCACCTTTGTTTTCAGACTCACCATCATAGATTAACAGGATTGAGCAAGAATAGAAGTGAAAATCTGTTTGATCCTCAAACCATGACTTTAGCTCCAGCAACTGTGGGAAAATTCCACCATAATCAGAATTGCAAACTGATTGGTTGGAAGAAATGAGCTTCCTGAAAACTGATCTGACATCATCAACTGTAAACTTGTGAATTTGGTTCCTGTCAGGCTTCCAGTAACCAGAATTTTCAGCTTGGTATATCTGCAGACCAGATATCCTAAAACCCAAAGAAACAGTGGTTGTTCCTCTATCTTTTCTGAGGCACTTTGCAACATAGTCTTCAGATGCTTGAGGATACCATGTTCTTGATCCAATCTTGATGTCGATGATGCATGGTTTTACATAGTCAGAGACAACATCTTGCAGAACAAGATGAGGATGCAGTCCAGATCCATCAGATGCTTCAATATTTTGAGTACCATAATATGCAGGGAAGAAACGCAGAATTTGTTTCTTCACTTTCGTGTTAGAATGGAGGAGAGCATTATAGAAAGCAGCCTCTCTAGACCCTCGTTCGTCCTGCTGGAGAGGCTTGTAAAACCGCCCTGATTCATCTATTTGCGGGCCTAATTGCCCCCTCAGGGCCTGATGCCCGGCCACCTGATGATCTGGGAATTTCAGCATCTTCTCGTTACTTGATTGATGGAATATTTGAGTTAATTTAATTCTCTACACTTCAACTAAAGCTTGATAACTTTTCTGCACCATAAAAATAATATAAAAAGTCAAGGAAAATATGCCACACAGATTGGTTCCAAACTACTTCCAAATATAAGGAAGCAAGAAACATTGTGATTCAACATAGAAACATAACAACTTATCTTGGTTCATACTAAAAACTACCTCACCATCAAATTTTAAATTTCATTAAAATGTATTTTCCATGGAAATTTATCAAACTTGAAGAAGAAATAAGTTTGAACTTCAAGCGATTAAATACACAATTATTAGACACCAATAAGAAAAAGTTCCCCTGGCTGTTTAATATGTTCATCTATAGCACTATAGAAGTTGGCTTACATTATATACACTACGTAAAAGGCAGTTGGTTCAGACAAGTTGATTCAACCTTCCTCCTACAAAGTAAAAACAGGGACTCTGTAAGTTGTAATATAATTACTACTACAACGACCATTGCACTTCTACCTCAAGTCGCCATTACCTCTTGTAAACTAATAACACAAATTCTTATTTACAATGGGTGTACGATAAATATTGTACACCAAAGTAAAAGTTAACCCAAAATGCTTAAAAGTTAAGCTTATATATGTAAAAGTTATCTATTTTTAAGTGATAAATTTTTTCATTTTAGTAAAACTTATTTCTTCAAAATCACTAATAATGTATAAATTAATCATTTAACCATTTAAAATATTTATCTATCAATTTTTTTTTACTAATATAAAAGTTAATCAAAACTAGGTTAAAGTTACAAAGAAAAGGGTTAAAGTTATCTTGGTGTACAATAAATTTATTGTACACCTTGTGCGCGCAAGACCTTTTGAACTAATAATTATCAAGTGAACCTAGAGCGTTGAGGCCGTTTTCATATTTGTTCTAACCATTTCCACCAACATTGCACAAGCTCTCACAACAACAGCTTTCCTCAAATTACAACTCAAAACCAATCCATCTTTCCAAAATTACATGACCCTATAACTAGATCGAGTAAATGGCAAAATTGACATAGAAACATCCTAAGATTATTAGGATATCCACAAATTTGAGTTCCAACTCAAATCTACAACATTACCAAAATATTCTTTAAATAACTCAATATCCATAAATTTGAGCTCCAACTCGTCTCTGAGAGTTCATCAAATAACCTTAAGTTTCAGCCAACAATCAAGTTGCTTACTTGCATCAAACAAGCCCACAATGGAGCAAAATTAGATATTTTATTTTTCAATCATACAAAAGGGCATGTGAAAATCAAAGGACTTATTTAATTAATTGCCATCAATTAACAAGAATAAATTAAATTACAAAATTTCCCAAAAAAATAGAATCTTTCAACTTCTTGAACTAATGCAGAAAACATCCTCTTCTAAGTTCTAACAATAAAAATCAATCTTAATTGAGACAATTCATCAAACAACTTGTGGGCAATAAAACACAAACATGCAAAATATAATGAATGAACAACTCTCCAATTAACAAACATAGCTTCCAATTCACCAAACTATAGCATAATAGCAATAGTAATTAGCTACTTAAACAATATTAAAAGGAGATTACAGATGAGAGAGAAAAAGTGAAAAACCTTAATTAGTGTTCCTTGACAGATTTGGTATATCGACAATGAATCAGCATGCCATTGTTGGGTAGTCATGCATTTTAAAGAGGTTTCAGCTTCGTGGGGGTTTCGTTTCTCACAACTCACAAGTGTATGAAGTCTAAAACTTCCAAATTTGGAACCAACTCTAAATCTCTAATATACATATTGATAACATGAGTAACATGAAAGTGATGACACCCACATGTCACATGTGACAGGTCCTCTCCTCGACCTCGAGCTTCTACATGTACATAATACACCCCTTGTATACAAATTTATTTTATTTATGTGTCTGTAGTTTTCGAGATAAGTTAACAATTTTAACCAAAGAAATAATAAATTCACAGTATTAAAAAGTTTCAGATATTGTTAATTTCTTGTGGAATATGAGAAATTATACTACTCCGTCTCGTGAAAGTGGTTTGGAATGCTCTCCTATGGGATTGATGGCGGATTTTGAGCAGTTTTAAGAGAAGATCAATAGATAAAATTGTTCCGGTGTTGAAACAATGGGCTTCGAATGAAGGTCTTTGCTTGAATGATGTTGACAGCAAGCATGCTAGTAATATCAATAAGGAAGCTTCCTAGTACTAATCATCAAAAAAGGAGAATCAACATGTAAATTTGTGCACATGACAGTTTTGTCATCTTGTGTGTGCTGTCCTATGAGGTGTACTAGGTTAGAATATTTGATCAATGATTGTAAGGAATGAGCCGCACTATTTAAGAAGTGCTGCAAGCAACATTGAAGGCAGATTGAATGAAATGAAATCACTGCTTATTCTTCCCTACAATTCTGCTGTCTTTCTTCTTGTCTTTACTCATTCACAGTAAGCTTGTCTTCATGGTATCAGAGCTATGGCTCAGAAGACTGCAGAATATGTAGAAGCAAACGATTCATATATTCAATCATAAACACACAAACACATTTCTGAATCTCTTCTCTTCTCTTCTTTTCTTCTATCTTGAAAGCTTAAGCCTTTATCTGAAAAATGGCTGCAATAGATGTTAACAGTCCTTTGTACCTTCATCCATCTGAAGGTTCTCACTCAATAAATGTGGGAAAACTGACTGGACCATCAGATTACAGAACATGGAAAAGATCCATGGAAGTAACCCTCTCTTCCAAGAGAAAGCTTGGATTTTTGAAGGGAACTGTGATCAGAGAACCAGCAAAGGCAGAACAATGGGATACCTGCAATGACATGGTAATCTCCTGGATTTTTGCTTCTGTTTCTGATAATATAAAAAAGTCTATTATGTTCCTTAGCACTGCAAGAGAAATGTGGGTTAATCTGGAACAAAGGTTCTCTGTTGTGAATGGATCTAGAAAATACAAGTTGAGTAGAGATTTGTATGAATGTAAACAAAATGGCATGCTTATTAATGACTATTTCACTAGTATGAGTGTGATATGGGAAGAACTGGAATCCTTGAACAACTTGCCTAAATTTACAGTGTATAATGCTGAAATCAATGCCTTTTTGAAAGCCTTGGATGCTCAAAAACAAGAGCAAAAACTGTTTCAATTCCTTAATGGTATAGATGAGGAATATGGGCCACAGAGAAGCCAACTGTTGCTAATGAGTCCACTACCCACAGCAGATGTAGCTTGTGCATCTTTGCAGCAAGAAGAACAAAAAAGACATGTTCTGAAACACACTAAATTAGACATTGAGTCTGCAGCAATGTGTAGTAAACACACTGAAACATCTGCTATGTACAGCAAAAACAGTAGTGACAGTTGCACTGCTTGTGGTGTAACAGGTCACATAGCTGAGAAATGTTGGACCATTGTTGGTTATCCAGCATGGCATCCAAAATCTAAAAAATCCCAAAGGGGAAGGGGAGGTGGAAGATTCTCTAGTAATAGAGGTGGCAACTCAGGTCCATATAGTAAGTGGCCAAAGGGAAAGCACAATACAAGGTCAAACATGGCTCAGAATAGTCAAGGAAGTAGTGACAATGGAGCTATGACAAGTCAACAACTTCACCAGCTTGAACAACTTATCAAGTTGCTCCCAATTACTTCAAGAAACACAACCCAAGGTGGATCTGAAACTGAAGATGAAATTGATCACAACTATGCAGGAATGGTATCCTGTTATCTAGCAACATCAGTAATGAGTGAGTGGATCATTGACTCTGGTGCATCTTATCACATGATCAGTGACTTTGGAAAGTTGGATGATCCAGTGATGGCAAGAAACAGTCCAAAAATCAACTTGCCTAATGGTGAAACCTCTACCATTAGTCACACTGGAAATGTAACTCTCAGCAATGGGTTGAAGTTGAAAGATGTTCTCTATGTACCAGAATTCAAACACAATCTCCTATCAGTTAACAAGCTAGTATCTGAGGGTGATTGTAAAGTACAGTTCACACCATCAGCATGCATCATTCAGGATACAACTAGTGAAAAAGTGATAGGAATTGGAAAGGCACTACATGGTCTCTATTATCTGATAAATGAACCCTTGAGCTGTATTGTTGAGAAGATCAGATCTCAAGTGAAATACAAAGCTGATGATGAATTGAAGAGACAAACTCAAGCTAACAATGTAAACCTGAAGCTGGGAATTTCAAGTGTTGCTCCAAACACAGCTAAACCCTCAAAATCAGTGTTATGGCATCACAGACTTGGTCATGCACCATTGGAAAGGATCAAGCATGTGATCACTATTGACAAAAAGGATGCTCAAAACAATGGAATCTGTGTTACTTGCCCTCTAGCAAAGTTCAATAAACTGCCATATAAGGAAAGCAAGTCTCAAGCTGAGAATCCATTTCAGCTCATTCACCTGGACACATGGGGTCCATACAAAGTAACAACAAGAAGAGGACACAGATACTTCTTGACCATTGTGGATGATTGTACCAGAACAACCTGGGTTCATCTGCTGAAACTCAAATCAGAATTCTTGGAAGCTTTGCAAGAATTTGTGAACTTTGCTGAAAAACACTTTAACAGGAAGGTGAAAATTGTGAGAACAGATAATGCTCTAGAGATGGATGATGAAAAATGCAGAGAATTTTTCAAAGAAAAAGGGATCTTGCATCAGACCAGTTGTGTTGACAGGCCACAACAAAATGGAAGAGCAGAAAGAAAACATAAGAACATTCTGGAGATGTCTAGAGCTCTAAGATTTCAGGCAGGACTGCCATTGAGTTTTTGGGGGGATTGTGTGCTTGCAGCAGTGCATATCACCAACAGATTACCATCTGTAGTTCTGAACAATCAAACACCTTATGAGAGATTGTTCAATGCCAAACCTGACTACACTCAGTTGAAAACATTTGGTTGCTTGGCTTTTGCATACAATCCAGAGAAACACAGGACAAATTCAAAGCTAGAGGAGTACCTTGTGTCTTCTTAGGATATCCTATCAAACAGAAGGGATATAGAGTTCTAAATCTGATGAATAATCAGATGTTTGTGTCCAGGGATGTGAAATTTCATGAGCACATATTTCCATATGGTCTCACTGGTGATCAAATCAACAGCTTGCTACCTCAACAAAACATCAATGACACTGAGTGCAATACAGAACAAAGAAGAGATTGGGTTGACATTGATACTATTGATGATATGAATGGTACAAATAATGATGAAAATATTGAAGTGGAACCTGATACAGCAATACCAATCACTCAGAGTAGCACAGCTGCTCCTATTGTGAGAAAATCCTCTAGAAATACTAGAAAACCTGGTTGGATGGATAACTATGAGATCAACTATGCCTCCAAAATTGATCAAGTAGCAGAAACTCCAGCTAAACAATCTTACTTTTTCTTCTTGGCAAGAATCACTCAGGAAGACAAGAAACCTGATCCATATTACTTTAAACATGCTGTAAAGTCAGATCACTGGATACAAGCTATGAATGAAGAACTTGAAGCTCTTGAAGCTAATGGAACATGGGAAATCACTGATCTGCCCAAAGGAAAGAAAGCCATAGGAAGCAAATGGCTGTACAGAACAAAGTACACAAGAGATGGAGACACTGAAAGATATAAATCTAGATTGGTTGCTCTTGGCAACAATCAAAGATATGGGCTTGATTATGATCAGACCTTTGCCCCTGTAGCAAAACTTACCACTGTGAGATCTCTTCTTGCTGTTGCAGCAATGGAAGGTTGGTATGTAGATCAGATGGATGTAAAGAATGCATTTTTGAATGGAGACATTAAAGAGGTTGTGTATATGAAGTTCCCTCAGGGATATAGAGGGCCAGGTAAAAAGATAATCTCAAATCAGGGGGAGCATGTCAGCTATTGTGAGAAGAATCCCACTAAGGTATTCAAACTCAAGAAGTCTCTCTATGGGCTTAAACAAGCTCCTAGGCAATGGTTTGCCAAATTATCCTCAGCTTTGCAAAGCTTTGGATTTGATCAATCAAAAACAGACTACTCATTGTTCACCAAGTATACTGATGGTCACTTTGTTGCTATTTTGGTCTATGTTAATGACCTAATCCTGGCTGGAACATCACAGGAAGCTATTGATAATGCAAAGTCTCTTCTATCAGCTCAATTCAGCATGAAAGATCTTGGTGAACTCAAGTACTTCTTGGGAATAGAAGTAGACAGAACTCAACATGGGATATTCTTGTCTCAAAAGAAATACACCATAGACCTTCTGAAAGACTTCAATGCATTGCATCTGAAGCCATTGAAACTCCCTATGCAGACTCATCAGAAACTTCTAAAGGATTCTGGTGAACCACTCCTTAACCCAGAAATCTATCAGAGGTTGGTTGGCAAGCTAATCTACCTCACTCTTACTAGACCAGACATTGCATATACTGTGCATGTACTGAGTCAATTCATGCACTCACCAACTGTAACTCACTATCAAGCTGCAAGGAGAGTCCTAAGATATCTAGTGAGTTGTCCAGGTCAAGGAATACTTCTTGCTGCAAACAACAACACCATTCTATCTGCTTATTGTGACAGTGATTGGGCTGGATGTCCAGTTACAAGAAGATCCACTACTGGATTCTGTGTTCTGCTTGGCTCTTCCCCTATATCCTGGAAGTCTAAAAGGCAAACAGTGGTGGCAAGATCATCTGCAGAAACAGAATACAGGTCAATGGCTGTTACAACTTGTGAAGTTCTGTGGATTTGTGAGCTGTTGAAAGAACTAGGACTGAAGTGTCTAACTCCCACTATTCTCAAGTGTGATAACAAAGCTGCAATTTCTATAGCTGCAAACCCTGTTATGCATGAGAAAACTAAGCATGTGGAAATTGATTGTCACTTTGTGAGAGAGAAGCAACAATCTGGGCAGATACAACCAGAATATATCTCTTCTAAGGAGCAAGTTGCAGATGTTCTGACCAAAATCCTACCAGTTCATCAGCATAACTACCTTTTGCACAAGCTTGGAGTTATGCCTAAACCTCCACTCCAAGCTTGAGGGGGAGTGTTGACAGCAAGCATGCTAGTAATATCAATAAGGAAGCTTCCTAGTACTAATCATCAAAAAAGGAGAATCAACATGTAAATTTGTGCACATGACAGTTTTGTCATCTTGTGTGTGCTGTCCTATGAGGTGTACTAGGTTAGAATATTTGATCAATGATTGTAAGGAATGAGCCGCACTATTTAAGAAGTGCTGCAAGCAACATTGAAGGCAGATTGAATGAAATGAAATCACTGCTTATTCTTCCCTACAATTCTGCTGTCTTTCTTCTTCTCTTTACTCATTCACAGTAAGCTTGTCTTCAAATGAGTTGTGTCCGAATTTGCCTGCACAATGACAAAGTCACTAGTCTCGGGGGTGTTTCCGAGGAAAGCCTCTCCGATACCTAAGTAAGAACAATGCTCAAATTCTAGACAGAAGTTCTCTAGGGGGAGTATTAAGGCAGTAAATTGGACGTACCTTGAGGTGTGAGCCTCGGCGGCTTATTTATAGTGTTTGTGTAATAAATGCCCATAGGTCATTTATTGCCATTGGGCCTTGGGCCTTTGTTGGTAGCTGACTAGCCATGTTGAATAGAAATGGGTTTGATGTTGTTGTATTGAGCCATTGGGCTTTGGACTTAGTGGCCCAATTGGTATCCAATTGGGAGCCCAAACAAAAATTAGATAGTATATGGAGTAGTACATAATTTATACAATTATACACAAATTTAAAGGGACGTAACTAAAAATATACTGCCAATTTTTTCGCCCAAGAGGCGGACCACCCTAAGCCTAACTAACATCTGCTACTGTGTGGGATGACGTTCATGGAAAACTATTATGTGTACGGTTTACCTGCGACTTGTGTGATTGTGTCCATATATGACACGTGTGTCGACGTGTGAGGTACATAGGCCTTAATACGGCAGGAGTAACATGGTTTTTTCTCCCTGATACATAGTACAAGTTAAAGCACACGATTGAGTGAGCATTTTTGACAAATATAGAGAAGAAATTTCAAAAGCAACATTCTTGGATTAATTTAATGGAAAAAGACCAAATAACAATACAATTTGCAATAATTTTTTATAAAAGAATGTTGTGATTAGCAAGTGCTGAAATGAACTGATTCTTCATGTTTGAATTTATAAATAACCAAAAGTACAAAGTACTGAAGTAGTGATGTGATGTATTATGGAATCAGAATCATTATAAAATGTCAATGTTCTTCACTCGAAGATTACATTCATCCTAAAACCAATGTACTTACTACTACTGTACTACTCCATTTAGAATCTAAAAGAATTTGGCTGTCATAATTGAAGCACTATACAGGTCTGCAAGATCCTCCTTCGCAATAAACTAAGCGTTGAGGGCCGCCCATGTAAGCTCAAAATAATGTAAATTCGTTAAACGGTTACAAAAGCACCGGAATAAAATTTTCTATTGACGATCTTACAAATGTTAAGATAAAGCACTTTATTTTATTGAACATATCTCAACTTATTTCAATAAAGAAACAAATAAAAAAAAAAAAAAAAAAGTTTACTTCGTATAAGTTCAAATAAATTTTAGATATTACTCCTTCCGTATTTTTTTAAGAGATACACTTGTCTTTTCCGGCCGTATTTATTTAAGAGATACACTTGCCATTTTTAGCAACTTATCAACCCCACCATCTAATTAAATAATACATCTAATATACCCTATCACCCACCATCCTATTAAACAAATATTTTCATAAACTCACCCCACCCTCCACCCACCAAAATGACATAGTCCCCACATATTTAATTATTAAAATATCTATCCAACCCCACTTGCTTTATTATTTTATTTCATTCAATTATTCTTCTTAATACCCGTGCCCGGCCAAGTGTATCTCTTAAAAAAATACGGAGGGAGTAGCATCAATTAGTTCACGAACAAGCTCAACTCATTAACACTCCTCAAGTACCTAACCTTGTACCATGAAGCAAAGGAAGTGCCAAACAGCAACTTCTCTCATAGCAGTAATCTTTCGAAAAGATTTTCAATTTACTAAGAAAAACGAGGAGACTGCGGTGTCAAATGTTGAATGCGGAAAGTATTAACAAAGACTCAATATACATATCAGAAATTCACAACAAATAAATATGCATATCAACTTTGAATAATTTGCATTCTTTGTCTAAAGCAATTTCCTAACATAATTTTAAAACTACCAAAACTTTAGGATGAGCTAGACCTGATCAAAATATGGGCCAGGCCGGGTCAGGCCTTAAACATTCTGCCCAGTAGGCCGGCCGAGCCAACATATAACTAAAAATTCAATTTTGAGTTGCCCAAACTCCCACCAACAAAATTTTAAAATTAGACCGGGCCTAAAAAATCTGCCCAAAATCAGCTAATTAACGGGCCTGGCTCATGATGATCAGGTCTAGGATGAGCCAATGAATCAAAGAAACTGGACATGTGTGTTATCACTCATCGTCAAATTTTATGCCAGCCATTGGCACCTCAGCTTTGATTTCATCCTCATCGTCGTCTTCATCAATGTTCATAGATGATTTTCCTCGCTTGTAATCAACCTTAAAATCATAATCACCATCAGCATCCATTGCATCCTCTGAAGAAGCTTGCTTGCTGGCCTTTTTCCGTTTTTTCTTATCCGCTCGCTGCTTTTTTGTGTTGAGCATTCCTTCTGCATCATAAAGCTTTTCATTTTGCTTGCTTGATGTATTTTTTACCTTGGTCTTTCCTGTTTCCTCTTCATCAGCATCCATGATTTCATCCTCGCCATTTTCATCCAAATTATTACCCTCCTTGGTTGGTGATGACGGTTGTGGATCTTCCTGTTTGGTGAAAATGAGAAATATAGTTAAATGTCATACTTTTTCTAGAGAGAAAATAGCACTACTATATACAGAATACAGAATGAGAAAAGAGCAAACCTCGAGCATCTGTTTATCAAAATTCAATGGGCAATTTGGTGGAACCTCGACAGGCTGGAAATCATCGACTGACTTCAAGCTTCCAATGAACGTAGATTCAGTTCCATAGACCTCGTCTATATTGAACTCCTTACCAAGTTCTGAAACAATCTTTGTTTCGGAATCAGGTACTTCTCCTTGGTTCCTCAGTGGAGGCATAGTATAATAAGGAATTTTTCCTGAAAATTAACAAACGCAATCACAACTCTACCCTTCACAGATTGCTTTTACTTAGCGATGACCTAAAGTCATTTATTACGCAAGCATACCTTCATTCCAATCATGAAGAACAATCCTTGCAGCTGCATCAACATCTACAATGCCACCTTTCTTAAGTCTTCCCCTAACAGTTGCCACCTTGAATAGGAAATCATCCACTGTATCGAAGGTAGGGACCTTGTATAATGTGACTAGTACTTCGGCAGGGCAAAGGTTTAGTATTTCCTTCACTGCATGGGGGAAGATCGTGAATACAATTAATATCAAAATTCCAAAAACAAAAATTAACCTGTAACCAAAGAAGGGATGTTGGAACCTAATATCTTAAATATCAGACAGTACTTTCTTCCACAGCAAAATAAACAAAAACAATCATATCAAGTATTATTCACTTTAAGCATTAAGGGAGTATCCATTTCACATAAAACTTTTCAGACATTGCAGTATATTGGAGAGAATCGACGCCATGAGAATGGAGTTTTCTCTTGGGTGAATCCAAGATTGATTGGGACAGTCTTGTGGCTCAGTTTCAGAAACAGTAAGTAGAGTATTTTAGGCTATCATGTAACTTTGCATCAATAACAGAAAATATCAAGTGAAGACTGAAGATAGGTAATAGTATTACCTGGAGCAATCGGGTCTTCAAGCTTTTCAATTCTTTTGCAATTTCGAAGAGCTACAGAAGCATCACTCTGCCCAGATTTAAGCATAACAACCCCAGGGCAGTCCATCAACTTTACATTCTTATCCAACTGAACTTCTTGCAGTGACCTAGTTAATCCAGGAGTGGCACCAACATTAGCTACGTGGCTTCTCTTCAAACTATTGATGAGACTACTCTTGCCAACATTGGGAAGCCCCACAATGCCAACAGTGATTGACTTTTTGATCTGCACAGATCCCAAATCAACAAAGAACAGACAGTGATTATATGTTTTGATGACTTGTCAAAGAAAATACAACAATTACGTAGTTTAACATCAACTGATAGACATTGGTGGCTGGAAGCCTTTTCCTTTAATGGGCATTCTTACATCATGACTCCTTGAGTAATTTTTAAGCAACTTGATTAGTGTGTCTGCTCCAAGGCAGTCACTGGTCTGCAGAATGGTACTAGGTTTTGCAGTCTTTGAGGACTTTGAGGACTTCCACCCCAAATTTGATCTTTGCTCTTGGGTGCTGCATTTGAAGGCCACTGCTGGTAGTTCTTCTCTAAGATATTTTAGCCACTTTTCAACTGCTTCACGAGGTACAAGATCTGATATATAGGCAATAATTTAGAATACAGCACATGGATAACATGAGCAAATAATAGCTTTTTTCTGTATTAAATAACTCAGAGTTGAGGGAACACAAGGAGCAAAAATCTATCATCCAAATATTCTCAGGTAAATTGTACTGTAGTAAAATGACAGCATGACACCAACAGGGGTGTCACCCATTCATAAAACGAGAATTACTGAGCAAGGGACAAACTGAAGCTCCTCAGCCTCAAAGGCAAGCAGAAAGAGTCTGAATAAATCCAATATGAAATTCATAACATTGGCATCCAGCTTAGTTCATGTTTATGAGCATCTACCAACAAATTCACATGCTCCCAAAACCAAGACCATTAGACTAAAAGAAACATCTCAATATGCATGAACTTTTCATAGCATCCAACTATGATAAAGGAAGCAAACATTGACTACATATTCGACAGCTAGTATTACAACAAAACACCTGGAAGCCAAAAGAAAGACAAACCTATTTTATTCAAGAGCAAAACAAGCTTCTTATTGGGACCCGAGTTAAGGACCAATTTCTCCATGTCTACACATCTGGTACCAAGAGGATCACGGGCATCTAGAACTTCCAAAATAACATCAGATGCTTCGATGACCTTGACTAACTCCTTGTAAAAGGCTTTGTCAGAATTATCTGCAAAAAATTTAAACTATCACCACAGGAAAAAAAAAAGTAACGGAAAAGTTGTAGCATTGATGCAAATTTAAAGGTAGCAAACTCTCATATCTTTGCATACCTCGGCTTTTAATGAATTCTTTGGATGGATCAGCTCCCTTTTCCTCCTCAAGAGGTGTATCCTCAGTGTCTCCAAGTTTTCCTAACTTTTTTAGCCGGGCCTAAGAATACATTATGAAGCATTTGAGCATATCAGCTTAGGAATACATGATTAAGGTTCATTCTTGCAAAAGAGAGACAATACTTAAATGGAAAAATTACTTTAAATAATCCAACCTTTTGACCATTATCCGTTAATAATCCAACCTATCGATTATTATCTAATAATCCAACCTTTGCACCCCATTAATTTTTATTGCACCTAGCCGGTTACCAAACCGATACATCAGGTAAACTGTATACGTGTCAAGTAATCATTTGTTTATAAGTTTTTTTTTTTTTTAATATTATTTATTTTCCTTCTTCTTCCTTATGATTAACACCTTCATCACCTTCATCCGCCTAGCTTCATGGGGGCAATTTCTCATCCTTCCTCCTCCCTCCACTAATTATCAAAGTATATAACTTTTACCTCTTCATCATCTTCATCCTTCACAATCACATTTTCTATTTTAGAGGAAAACAATTTCTAATTAATTTTTGAATTTTGGGGAAAGTTAATGGGTTAATGGGAAAATTTTACTCTCAATTGGAGTGCAATTAATTGTGGGTTTTGGGTTTAAATTTTGTGGTTGGGATCATTGATGTTGGGCAGCTGAGATGTATGCGAAGGAGAGAGAAAAGAGAGGCAGAGAGGGGGAGAGGGGGAGGAGGAGAAAGCAAGATGAGATTTTTCATCAATTAGTTAGGGCAATTTAAACCGAACACCGCCTCCCTCTGCCGGCGTTCTATTGGCGACGATCACCACGATCCTACAACTTGATTCTACACGTCGACCAACACCTTCCCTTGCGTCGGCGCCCTACGAATGATTCCCTCTACTTCGTGAAAACCACCAAAACGCAAGTTCTGATTTTGGGAACTCCTCTCCCACTTAGACTAATTCCCAAAAGCTTTGACCCAATATATATTTTGGGTAAGTTGTATTGTTTTCCTCTTTTAGGTTTTATTATGGACATTTTGAGTTTAAAGCCATTGATGTAAGCTTGAAAAGCAAGAGCAGCAGTGTATTTGGGAAGAAGGACGAGTAGTTGTTTTTTTTTTTTTTTTAAATAAAAAAAAATCCGTTAGACCTGTTTTGCCGGTTGCAAGTCACTTGAGTGTAATAAAAGTTAATGGGGTGCAAAGGTTGGATTATTAGATAATAATCGATAGGTTGGGTTATTAACGGAAAATGGTCAAAAGGTTGGATTATTTAAAGTAATTTTTCCTACTTAAATTGGAAAATGCATTTTTATGAAGATAAATCAATCAACAAACCATTCTATACCACACTATCCTGGGGAAGGGATGAGTTAGAAAGTTCTGCCAGCATATTGAAGGAAATTAAACCTGCAATACCATCAAATGAGCCTTTCACACACCAACTTTTTCATTATTTTATTTTCAATGGCAGATTTCACATTCTCCCACATACACACTTCTGTATTGTTTGCATGGATGCTCTCAAAATCTTGTTTACCCTGTGAGCTTTTCTTTCTTCCTTCTCCTCACTTCTGTATTTCTATTCCTGCATGAGCCCATAATCCTTTGGTCATGAGTTTTTCTGAGTGAAAAACAGTTAAATGTGTCTGGACCTGACGACAGGAAACCTTGCAGGGACCAGTGCTACCTCCTGGTACATCTCCTTGATTCTGAGTTTCTGACCTGTCTTTTCAAGTTCCAAACTTCCTAACACATATAGAAAACAATGGGTTTCTTTTAACTTTTGAAATTGGTTGTGTAAAATCATTTTGGAACTATCAATAATTTGAATGATGGATGGGACACTTTAGGTGTTTTTCTTGCTATAGGTTTTGTTAAAGTGGCAGCGAGTTTGTTATGGCAGGGTGTTGGTTAGTAATAATTAGCAGTATTAGTTTTGCAACATTGTTGCGTGACAAAGTATCTATCCTGATTGTGGTTGAAGACTTGCAGCGTGGCAGTTGGCATGTAAGAAATGAAACTCAAAGGTTTCAGTTATAGCTTGTGTTAATCATTTGATGGCGGAGTCAATGATCTGATGTAGTTGCCAGTAGTAGAGAAATGATTGAACTATTATGAATTCAAATTGATGTGCACGTTGATTTTAGAGATGCTTGCCAATTTTTGCACGTTTATGAAAATGATTATGTAAATAAGGGCAAGGCTATGTACATTTGGACCTTCCCCAAACCCTGCACTAAATAGCGGGAGCCTTGTGCACTGGATACGAGTATAGGACCTTTATTATGTAAGTAAGATGGTCATGGTTGATGTTGTTTCTGGGTTGGGCTGTGGCAATGTACGTGTTTCCCTTGAAGTACAGTGTGGCTTGTACTTCCTCCGTTCCGCAATAGATGCATCGTTTCTCTTTTGGACACTATTCATTAACTAACTTTGACAATTATTCTTTCACATTATGTAAAAACAAACATAGTCAAGTGAGATCTTGTTAAATTCGTATCTATGTGAGAATTCCAAATGTCAATTTTTTATAATTTTTACTTACACGCAATTAGAGATATTAATATTCAAAGAAACATGTTGGGATACGTGAAAAAAGAAATGACGCATCTATTACGAAACGGAGGAAGTATGTTAGTCACAATGACTGGTAATCCTCAACCCTGCGGTAGCTAGAGCCACAGCTTTTGATTTATGATACGTTTGTAGTACACAGAATATTAATAATAACATGAACTCATTTGTCTCTCTGACTTATTGTTCTTTCCCTAGGAAACCTTTACTATGTTTTAACTAACTGAACAGCAACTGCAACTATTGATCTGTATACCGTGCATTTTTCTTCTGCTTTGATTGTACAAAGCTTGGATAGTGTAGTTAAATTTTGTCAAACCTGTCAGGTTAGACGAACCACCGAAGAATTGGTGGAATGCTCAGATACTTCTTCATTACATCACCAGGACCATGTTATTTTGAAAGGGAAAAAAGGCACTCTAGTGTTTTAATTTTGAAGTGAATGGAGTCAGTGCAGATGTTGGCGTAGGCTGTAGTTCGAAGTCTGTTTCTGGGGAAGGTTCTACTGCACGAGTCCTATCTGCTTCAACCGTTGTGCCTATAGTTCATACAAATGTGGCAAAGTGAAAGATCACTGATAACATTGATAAAGAATTAGTGGAATCTGATAATTACGGAAATTTCGTTGGTAAGAAGCTGATGAAAATTCAAGCAATTGAACCGACAAGGCGACAAGTGTCTGTGGTTAAACTGTACCACCAAGTGAAATTTCATCCGGCAAAATCCATAAACTGAGTGTTGAGGCGTTTCAATATGCGGATCATCAACTAACATGCAAAAGTCCTGTGGATGGGCGGACTTCAAGCATTTTAAGTGATTTTAACTCACAGAAAACTTCAAGTTCCCACACAAGTGACATTGTTGGAGGTAAAGTTCATGACAATAATAGGAGGGTTGAACTAAAGCAGCCAAATAATTTTGAAAGACAGAGGAGAACATTGTTGAGTAGCTGTGAGTGGCAGACCCAGGAGAAAGATCTATATGTGAAAGGATTAGAGATATTTGGCAGAAACAGGGTTAGTGTGCATTTACTTTGGCCATTTCACTTTTGTTTTCTTTCTTTAGTATTCTTGTAGGCCACACCCGGTGACCAGACGAGACTTTTTGCATCACAAAGTTAAGAATTTTACGACATTATTTTTGAGATTTCAGACTTTTAACTTTAGCGTTAGTGAAATACTCTTTTTTTTATATGCAAAGAAGACTACTCTTGGAGCCTTCTAACATTACAATACAGACCATTATAAGTATGAAGGCTTCTCTATTTTCTTCTTTTTTTTGTAAACAGTTTGTTAAGTCATTTTGGTAATCCTGTACTTGTGACTTTAATGGCCATGTCTTGTAATTCATATGTGCTTTATGGTAGAATTGTCTGTTTCAGTAGTCTGAGCTTGTGTTTTGTTGGATCATGAAACATGCCCATCTACACTTAAGTTCCTGGTAGTTACAATCTACATGCTCTGGCAAAAGAAGAGGATGAGAATTTTTCCGAGTCGTTCTCTTAGTATTGATGGTATTCTTAGACAAATCCAATATGTAATTTACCCAAAAAACGTGAGCGCCCCTGAGCGAGCCTTATTTGTACAATACTCCATATGAAGAAAGAAATAAGGGTCGAAGTTTTAGAAAGTTCTGCCAGCCTATTGAAGGAAATTAAACCTACAATACCATCAAATGAGCCTTTCACACACCAACTTTTTCGGTTTTTTTTTTTTCAATGGAAGATCTCACATTCTCCCACACACACACACACTTCACCTTATGTACAAAGCTTCTCTTTTCTTACTCCAAATTCATCAATCACAACTCTTCACCAAGATTAACTCTATCAGGATAAAATAACCACTCTCAGGCAGCTAAGCTAATCAACTAGGCACACCCAAAACACAAAAGGCAGCCATTCATACGTAGCCAAACTAATCGAACAAATTTACCAAACAACCAACACCTACCCAATTGGCCAATTACCAAATTCACCCAAATGATCCCAATAAAGCCTAAAAACAAACAATTTTTATACTAACATCACTTCTTATCAATACAAACCTATGTCACCCGGAGCCATGGTGGTACACGCCCAAGTGTCAAACATGGGCGTCTGATGAAATATTTTTTGCATGATTTTGAACCAAAATGAAATGTCTAAATCTCATACCATTGACAATGAGTCAATTTCAGTGAATTGAAGAGTCCAAGACTCTGAGTCTCTGACTAACGTAAACATTAGAATACAAACTAACATTTTCCAGCATAATACACTACAATATCATGCCCAGATCTAAATTACAGAGTTAATTACCAAAAGTAATCCATTTCAATTCTAAACCAAACAATATAACAAAAACCTCTACAACCCATAAATCAAAATCATTAAAACCAAAATAAAATGACATACCTTTTCTTTACGGGCCACTTTCTTCTTCTCTATTTCGTCGAGCTCACGAGCGCGGCGAACCTCAAGAGCTTTAAGCTCCTGCTCCTTGAAAGGCCAATCATTAGGAATACCAGGGTCTTTTTCAACCTTGGTCTTTTTGTGGAGTCCAAGTTTCTTTGCTTCCTTGGCTTTCTTCTTGTGATGCTCCTTCACTTTCCGTATAATCTTGTGCTTCTGCTTCAATGTAACCCTCTTACTTTTGCTCTCTGCAATTAAATAAAAACAAAATCAAAAGTTAGAAAATTCGAACGACCCATGAAAATTGAGGGGCTTATGGTTGGCTGGTTAATCTTACTTTTGCTTTTCTTCACCATTGGGTTTGATTGAGAGGTTGAAGATGGAGAACGGAGGAAGGAAGTGGTGAAGACTGAAGAGTTATTTGTAGGGGTTTGGCGGTCGACAGAGAGTGAGAGAGGGGTTATGGTTTAAGGATTCACACAACTCACAAGTAGGGGAGGTTTTGGTGAGGAGAGAGAAATGGCCCCGTTTGCCAATACGGGTCCAAAAAGTATTTGACGAAGGAGAAATCCAATATTGGATTTTGAGAAGCGTTTAATTCGGGTTCCTTTCGAGTCTATTCAGGTTAAAATGAGATTTTTTTTTTATTTTATATTTCAACACTAGAATAGAAGCCCGTGCGATGCACGGATTAATATTATTAAACTATCAATAATTGTAAATCTTTTTAGAGGGAAAGATAGAGTAGGTTATCAATAATTTTACTTAACAAACATGCACCGCATAGGATATAAATGTATCATAGTTTTTATTATTATAGAAGTCTATATTTTAAGTTAATTTATTAAGCAACTCCGTTATCTTAATGAAAAATGACGATGATAGTTTATCACCTTCAAAGTTAGGTCCTACGTACTGGGCTCCATTTAATCATTTTTGTTGATCTCCATTTAATCTTATTTTGTTGTAATTTGGTGTTTGCTTCCTATAACGTGTTTGGCTTTAGTTTGACAATAGTCCAATCAAGATTACCCCTTCTAATAAGGTAAAGTAATGCTAATAATTACAGAGTACTCCGTATTAATTAGATGTTTATGATTAGCTAGAGTTTTTTCTAAAAATATTTGTTAGAAAAATAGAATATGGTCATATGCTAAGATCTTCACCTGTATGGCTGTATTAATATTGACGCCCTTAATTCATACGATGGTAGGTCACATATTCAAATTCCCCTAATTCATTCGAACCTTTTAAAAAGTACGCACCAAAAAAATAATCTACAGTCCTATGATAAAGAATATTACTACAAACCAACTAAGATAATTTCAAAAGTTCAAGAACAATAGTTAATAGCGTAGGGGAAATTCTTCTTAAAACTCTATTGCAATACATTTTCTTAATCCCACAGTCACACACTAATATCAACATGATTTAACATAATTAGAAATTTATAATACACAATTAAATAGTATTAAAAAAATGTACATAATTATGAATAGAAATTAAATATAGGGATATTTTTATTATGACACAACATATTGTCATATACTCCGTATGAATTACGTGTTACAAGCAAAACAATTCGCTGCACAAGGCAGACAAATTCGTAGGAACTATTATACCCCTTGAAGCACCACGAACCATTGCATTTACACGCGCAACATAATCAAGCAAGAGTATACAATTGTCCACCTTCAAGTATACCTTTGATTTACATGCCATGACACCACACATGGATGCAAATCCACAAAAACCCACATCAAATTTGATGTTCAACCAAGTATTAAGGAAGGGGATTGTTTGTTGACTGCCATCTTTTAAGAAAGCATTACCTCGGAACCCACTTGTAACTGTGCAGCAAGCTCAGCCACGGCAATCTGACTGCATTCATGAAGTCTTTCATTGATTTCTTCAGCCATAGCATCCCAATAAGAATTTGATATAATTTCCCCTTGAATTAACATAAGGGCGGGATCATCGGAAACTCAAACTTGTGTTTGTCTCTCTACATACCCATAGTTGATTATAGCCTGATGAATTTATAAGAGAATTAGATACGTTTAATCACAATCCTTAACTTATCCGAGCATCGTTTGATAACATTTGAAATTCTATCTTATTTTTAAAACCGGATAATTAAATCTTTTTTCTCTTATTATCTTTTACTTAACACTAATTTATCTTTTTAATTACTTCTAACAAAATTTATCTCTTATTATTTATTTTATTTTATTTTAAAAATCTGAAATATATTATTCTTTGATGACGTGGAAATCCTACATGGCGCTCCAAATGCTCTCCAAAAAACTCCCCTTATAATATATATACTAGTGTTGAAGCTCGTGCGATGCACGAGTTTTTCAATGTGTTCTTAATATTTAAAATGTTTATGTAGAGCAACATCAGCACCAAGTCTTAAGACTTAAAATCTTGAAAAACTAAGACTCAACTTAAGACTCAATGTGTGAGTTAAATAATTAAAAACTTAAGATATTGTTTATTTTAGATGTTTTAAATGAGTTTGAGGGGTGAAGATCTAAATTTGGATGAGTTTGGAGAAGTCTTTACAAAATTTAATTAATTAAATATTAGTGAAAAGCTGACATGGCATATGAGAAAAGTCTTAAGATAACATTCCATTGATGTTGCTCTTAGCCATTCATAGGAAAACCGAGTTATGAAATTGTTAGTTCAATAATGGTAAAACTCGAGTTAGTTATTCATGTATTCTGTTTAATGCAAGTAGAATTCTAATGTAAATAAAATTCTATTACAAATTTCTTTCGTGGTTGCAAATTCAAGCTAATTATATAAATCCTATTCGTAAACTAATTAGACTCGTAATCACTTTTCAATTCCTTTACGCCCTAAGATAGAAATTGGGAAGTTATGGTCCTTAACTACTTATGGACTTGGCCTATATACTTGGCCTATATACTTGGCCCACGTGAGAAACCTAATGCTACCCAAAGTCAACAAACCCACACCCACGTGGCCCAATGCTTGGTGTCTTTGGGTTTTGGTTTTGGGGTTTAAGTTTATTCTATCACGAATATGCATATCTATGTAATTGTATAGAATGATTACGAATATGCGTATGTTGTTCTATCTATTCTTCTTCTTTGATTATTCTATTCACTCCCTATGATATTTTGCATTTGAGAAAACTCACTATTGTAATTCTATCTTATTTATTTATTATTTAAAAGGGGATAATTGTATCTTTTTCCGTGTTCTATCTAATTTTCTTCTTTGACTATTATATCCACTCCATATGGTATTTATCTATTTATCTTTTTTGATTATTCTATCCACTCCATTTATGGTATTTTGCATTTGAGAAAACTCAATCTTGTAATCCTATCTTATTTTTTAAAAGGGGATAATTGTATTTTTTTCTGTGTTTATTCTATTTTTCTTCTTTGACTATTCTATCCACTCCATATGTTAATCGTATCTATTTTTATTGTAATTTGAACCTTTAGAATACTCGCTATTGTAACTTGTACTCTTACGTAATTTGAACTTTTTGTAATTGGTTAAACCTTATGGATATACATGCACACAAAAGTGAAAAAAAATAAACAATTAAAACTATGTGTTTTGGTACCATGTTAAAAAGAAAATTAAAGAACACACCTAGCTATGGAGTATTGGAGTACGTATCTCATTCCTACAAATAAAACCTGCAAAAATCAATACAATATATAATCGACCGAGTATAGTTAGTGAACATATTATAGTTAGTAATATAAAAGAAATGAAGGATTAGATGGAAGTCTCAAAGGACTATATAAACCAACATACATAATTAAATTATATAAACAAACAAAAGAGATGATGTTGTTAATCAACTATACATTTATATATCATCTTGTTAATTTGATACAAAGTACAATCCCGTTAAATAGCCTTTTGTAAAATTATGTTGGAGCTTTGGAGGTGTAGGTTGATACACACCACTGCTTTTAAGCAATACGTGATAAACCAGTACGATATAATCGACCGAGTATAGTTAGTGAACATATTATAGTTAGTAATATAAAAGAAATGAAGGATTAGATGGAAGTCTCAAAGGACTATATAAACCAACATACATAATTAAATTATATAAACAAACAAAAGAGATGATGTTGTTAATCAACTATACATTTATATATCATCTTGTTAATTTGATACAAAGTACAATCCCGTTAAATAGCCTTTTGTAAAATTATGTTGGAGCTTTGGAGGTGTAGGTTGATACACACCACTGCTTTTAAGCAATACGTGATAAACCAGTACTATATTTCTCTCAAAACTCTATCTATCGATTTTTTTATCTTAAAATATTATGAAATAAATTTTATCTTTTTACCATATTTATCTATTTACTATTTTTTGAAAAAATAATTGATATTCGATTTTATGACTGGACTTTCTTACGTGGCGCTCCGAAATCTCTTTAAAAAACTCCCCTTTATATATATATATTAGATTTCGAATGTACGGAGTATTTTTCCAAAATGATTTTTGACCGGTTGATATCGAGTAAACTGTACTGAAGGTCCCTAAACTTTGCCAAAAGGAGCAGTTAGGTCCCTCAAGTTTCAAAAGGAGCATTTAGGTCCCTCAAAATGGATGGAAAACGCTGTTTTTTTGTTTTCCGTCACTAACGTCCGTTAAAATGCATTTAATAATATTAAAAATTATTAAAATAAAAGGAGAATTAATATACACGTAGATTAATGATTGAAAACAGATGATTTTGATGAAAATAAGCGTTTTCCAATCACTTAGCCTTTTCAACTTACTTTTTCAATGTGTACACGTGGAAACCCTTCCAACTTCCCTCGTTTTTTCTGGTTCCTTCCTAATAATGTTTTGGCGGTAATTTTTTACTGTTCCCAATCCTATTTCCCCCCTTTTCACTTCCTATTTATATGGTCCCCCCCCCCATTTTCACTCTCAGTTGTCTTTTTGCCATTTACTCACTCAAACACTTAAGAGAATTAGAAGTTATTACTCTGAGTTTTCTGCAAAAAAATGGGTTCTTGCGTATCAAACAAAAGGTCTGCTGATTCCAAGTGGGAAGCTCTCACCAGGAAGAGAACAAGAACAAGAATATCCAGATGGGACGAAGGTATTTTCATTCAATTTGTCGGTTTTTTCAATAAATGTTTGCAGTTGAGCCATGATAAATTAGGGCTTTTTTGTTAAGTAACTTTTTCCCAAAATTGGTGCATGCATGTTCTTGATCGTGGTGTTTTATATGTTAATTTAAACAATCGTGGGCTGATTTCGCATAATTTATCAATTGAAGTTGGAATTAGGGTTTCGTCCGTTTTTACTTTCCAATATTTAATTCGAATTGATGCTTGCATGTTCTTGAAAATGGTGTTTAATATGTTAAATTATACAATTGTTGCCTAACTTGGAATTAATTTAAACTAGATTTTGTAGTAATTAGGGTTTCACTTACTGTTTTTGATTCACTTAAATAAAAAACAAAGTTTGATTAATTCGAATTGATGCTTGCATTTTCTTGAAAATGGTGTTTCTTTAAACTATTGTTTCTTAATTTAGAAGTATTTTAATCTAGATTCCGTATAATAATTATGGTTTACTTACTGTTTTATTGACTTTGGCCGTTACTTTGACTTTAGGAGCCCATGCTTTAAGGGAGGCACACCCCCTTTGCCATCATCAGGACATTCTAATCACCCAGATCTTCCCCAGGCTGGACTGGGAGGGGCAGTCTGCTGTGCAGAGTGTGTGCAAGCAGTGGCGTCGGTGGGCCAAGCTGCAGTACCGCCTCCCATACCACTACCCTCAAGGATGCTACCGTGCATGGCTGCGTGAGTGGGTCATCATGGACATCATTGACAATGATGGTCGTGACTTCCACGCCTGGTTGGACAAGGACATGACCGTCTACTTTGAAGGCTTCCCCCTCCTTTTCAAGGAAGAGGAGGAGTAGCTGGTGGTGGAGGCCATGCAGGGTGGGTGGTGGTGGCGCTGGTGGTGGCCCCTCTTTTGTCAAGCTTTTGTTGATCCAGCTTGTTTATAGCTTTTTTAATTTTTAATTTTCAAGGACAATTACATTACTACTGTCATTGCAATGTTGGTTTTTGTGGAAGGTGACAAATGTTGGTTTTTGGTATTTGTCACTGCTATGACAGTAGTTTATACTTAACCGTAGGCTTCTCCCTCAATAGTGGATTGAGGTTGTAATGTAAGGGTTGAAGCCTACCCTTTTGTAAATTCAAATGGAATGATCATGATGAATGAATGAAGATAACTGTTTCCTTTTGTTATCTCTTGTGTTGTTATTCAAGCTTTCATTTGGTTTGGTTTCTTAAAGTTTTGTTCTTTTAATTGATATTGTTTTAACTTTGATCAGATGATGTTGATGATTTGACTTTGAACCCTTGCATATATGTGCATCATGGTGGTGAATGGGTTGTGCAAGGTGATATGGTTTATAGTGGGGGGAGGGTGGATGTCTTTGATTACATCCATGAGAATGCAGATGGCAAATATGTTAAGGAATTAGTGGATAGTTTAGGTTATAATGATATAGAGAAAGTACATTTCTGGGACCCTAGGAAAGAATTCAAGAATGGGGTTAGGTTTTTAGGTTTTGATAGTAGTACTTGTGACCCTTTCTTAGCTTTACTCTTTGAATACAAAAGCATTCATATATACATTGAACATAAAATCAAACCCACCTACAACTTTAACCTAAACAGGAGTGCAGGATGGGGAGGAGGGAGAGGTAGCTTCCTTGAGTTGTTGAATACTGATGTGGTTGACTTAAATTCTGATTATGTGGAACCACCTTTTACAGTACTCCCACCCAAACAAACTGAAACTCAACCTGAAACTCAACCTGAACCTCATATTCAACCTCAAAATGTGCCTCAACCTGAAATTGATTATGATTCAGAGGGTACAGATGAAGATGATGATGAGTTAGCCACTGCTAGGTCTAAGATATCTGATGATATGAGAAGGGAAAAGGCTTATTTTGAGGAGTTAGTAATGCTGAAAAAACTAGCAGAAAGTAAAGTAGAAGGTGGTCTGAATTTGGGGGATGACTTTGATGGATACAGTGACTTAGACAGCCCTAGTGAGTCAGAAGATGAGGATGATGTTGGTTACTTAGTTGCACCACAACACCATAAGAGGGGGAGAGGGAAACAGAATCAAAACGACACTGAAACTGAAGAGAGGGAAGCCACTTTTTATGTTGGGCAACAGTTTGAGAATCCAAAGACATTTAGGAAAGCAATCATAGATTATTCAATTGATAAAGGAAGAAACATTCCATTTTCTAAAAATGATTCCACTAGGGTTTGTGCAGAGTGTGAGCACAAAGATAAAGGTTGTAAATGGAGAATTTGGGCTTCATGGGAGAGAGGAAGAAGGTCATTTACAGTGAAAACATTTGTCAGTGAGCACACTTGTGGTAGGACACCTATCATTAAGAAGATGACTTCACATTGGATTGCAGAACACTACCAGAATCTGTTTAAGGTTAACCCTTACATGAGAGTGCAAGATATTCAGGAAACCATTTGGTTAGAAAATGGTATAAGGGTGAGCAAAGACAAGGCTGCCAGGGCTAGGAGAAGGGGTCAAGCACTCATTGTTGGTGAATACAAAGAGCAGTATGCATTACTCCCAAGGTATGCAGCTGAGATACTAAGAAGCAATCCAGGGAACACAGTGAAGTTGAAGTTGGATGCAAATGTGTTTGACAGACTGTATTTGTGTTTTGAGGCACTTAGGAAAGGGTTCTTGGCAGGATGCAGACCTTTCATATCACTTGATGGATGTTTCTTAAAGGGACCATTTGGGGGTCAATTGTTAGTAGCAGTAGGGAGGGATGGAAACAATCAAATGTTCCCTTTGGCTTGGGCTGTTTGTGAGGTTGAGAGCACTGACACATGGAGTTGGTTTCTAGAACTTCTAGCTACTGATTTAGGCACTAGTGAAGGAGCAGGGTACACTTTCATGTCTGACCAACAAAAGGGTTTACTTGCTGCTGTGTCAAATGTGTTTCCACAAGCTGAAAGTAGGGTGTGTGCAAGGCATGTGTACTGTAACTTTAGGGGAGTGTTTGGAGGTGGTTTAGAGTACAGAAAACAATTTTGGACTATTGCAAAAAGCAACACAGTAAATCACTTCAATGAAAACATTGAAGTAATGAGGGGTATTTCACATGAAGCTGCTGAAGACCTACTGAAAAGGAACTACAAGAAATGGTGTAGGGCATTCTACACTCCATTATCTTGTTGTGACAGTGTAGACAACAACATGAGTGAGGTGTTTAATCCATACATCTTGAGTGCAAGGCACAAGCCTATTATTACCATGTTGGAAGATATCAGAGAGGGTTTGATGGAAAGACTGCATAAGAAAAGAGATTTCATTGGGAAAAAGGAGATAATGTTGTGTCCTAGGATCCAAATTCAGTTAGAGAAACACAAAATTTGGGCTAGGGGTTGGAATGCATACTGGGATGGTGGGTTTTGCTATGGAGTAAGAGAAGGTGCAACACAGGTTAAGTATGTGGTGGATCTGAACCAACATACTTGCAGTTGCAATGCATGGCAGGTGAGTGGGATTCCATGCAAACATGCAATTGTTGCTATATGGAATAAAGTAGACCACCCAGAACAATATGTCAATGCATATTTCTGCAAACAGACCTACATGAAGGCATATGAATTTTTGTTAGAGCCTTTAAATGGTCCTCAAGAGTGGCCTACTTCTGATAGCATTGTTGTGGCTCCAAAGGTGAAAAAGGTCAATGGAAGACCTAAAACAAAGAGGAGATATGGTGTTGGAGAGGTAACTGCATCTGGTAAGCTGAAGAGAACAGGTTGTTCTATGAAATGCAGCTTATGTGGTGTGATAGGCCACAACAAAAGGGGTTGCAAGAATGCCCCTAAGCAACAACAACACAGCAACAATCATGCTACTGCAGAGCAGACCACACCACAGCAACAACACCCAAGAACCAGTTCAGCTATACCAATGCACAATAGGGGTGTGGGTATTTATACCTACCCAAATGGGTATCAAAGAATAGCTACTGTAAGTCATTCAATATACTCAAATTCTTTCTTACATGTTACTTTACTGTACTGAAGCCAACTTGTTCCTAATTTGTTTTAATTAATGCAGCCTATATCACAACACTTCCCCACACCACAGAGGCAAAGACCTCCTGCAGCTTTCTATTCTGATCATGGGGGTGAGCAAACCATCTACTCCTTCCCTGCACATGACTTCCCATTGTCACAGACTCAACCAAGTCAAGGACACACAATATCAAGCCAAGCATTGCAGGATCTTGCAATGGCTAGAAGATTAGAAAAAAGACCATGAGGTTAGATTTTATTGAATTTAAAGTCTTCATTACATTTCATTAGTGCAGATCATTACATTTTACCTACCCACTTAACCCACTTAACTTAAAACAAACCAGATAAAAAAACCCCAGAACCACTAGGATTACAACCCACACTTCACATTTCACACTAATAGGTCTTCTCATCTTGCTCATCACATAGTCTGCCTCCCTCTTCCTTGCATAATTGTTAGCTTCACTAAGTTTTGTCCTAAAACTATCAACTTCAGCAGCAAGGCTTTGTTTATCTTGCATTAACCCTAGTATGACAATTGTTTGCCAAGTTGTTGGTTCTTGTTCATCAATCCATCTAAAAAAAATGCAACCCCTTCTGTTTGTTTCAACATCATAATCTGGACAAGCAATGAACCTCCTTCCAGGATTTTCTTTTGTCCATGCCTTTTGAATGGATACTGTGAATCCACAGTAGCACCTCTTAGGGTGTTCATTATCACCATTGTTGAACAAAGAGATAGCCCTGTTCATCATTCTGCAAATAAATTACGTTTTAATAATTTATTCCTAAATATGTTTAATTATTGTTAAAATAAGCTAACTTAAGATTTACAAAAAAATGGCAGAAAAATACCTTTTTATGTTGAGAAGAGTCAGCTATGGTGGAGCAACAGAGAAAAAACACAGAGCAGAAGATGGAGAAGAAAGAATTTTTTTTTTTTAAGTGTTTTGTTGTTGTTTTGATGTGCATGGAATGTTAAATACTCTGTTTTTTGAGAGCCTCAACGGCTATATTTTTGTAAAAAGCTAACTGAAATGAATTTCCCTTTATTTAATTATCGGTAAATGGTAAATGTAACTGTTTTTTTGTCGTTTAGTGCCTTTTATTTAGTTTCCTTTTAATTTAAATGCATTTTAACGGACGTTAGTGACGGAAAACAAAAAGCAGCGGATTCCATCCAAACGCAGGGACCTAAATGCTCCTTTTGAAACTTGAGGGACCTAACTGCTCCTTTTGGCAAAGTTTAGGGACCTGCAGATCTATTTACTCGGTTGATATCAGTAGTATATCAGGTAAATTATGTTTACAAATTCTTATAAAAGACGGTTTAACGGTTAGACCACGTTTATGCACTGGAACCAATTATTATGCACTTGAACTAATTAGTTAACCACTGAAACCAATTAGTAAATCTGAAATTCATTTAGTTATGCAACCGAATCAATTAGTTAAGCACTGAACCAATTAGTTGAACAATAAAACTGATTAGTTAAGCAATGAGATCAATTAGTAAAGATTTTATAAGTTTTAGTTAATAATAAGTTTGATGAAAAATAATAACTATTCGACTCATAAATTTAACTATTTGTTTTTATACCTTACCTTTTTTTATTCAATTAGTTATGATTTTATTACTTTTAGTTATATTTTACATTAGTTTAGTTAATACCAAAAAAGTGGTCTAACCGTTAGGTGGTCTTACACAAAAGTTTTTGAACTACGTTTGGTGTCGATTTTTAATTGATTTACTTTTTAAATTTTTAATTAATTAAAAAAAACCTCCCCCTCCTTCTCTCTCCTCCGGTCCTCCCTTTCTATTTTATTTTTTTACCATTTTTCCCTTTCCTCACCATACATCATTGTTGTTCCTCTAACTTCCCCCTCTTCCTCAATCTCAGTTAAAGACACAACCAAAGATCCGATATCAATAAAAACTTAAACCCGATTTTCTCTCCTTGTTTTTTGAGAGGTTTACGGTTTCTTTACCCCCATTACACAATAACAATTCAAAGTAAAAATCCTCTACTAAGATGACAAGTGAAAGTAGTAGGAAGGTTGTGGATGCGTCGCCGCCTCGCCGGCAATCGAGGTGGCAAAAAAAGCAAAACAACTAGATTATGCGAGTTCCACCCTCAAAAAGTCCTATGCAGTGTATTTTTTATTTTCCCTTTTGATTTTTAGCCCAGATTTTTAATTTTTATGTTTTTTTATTTGAATTAGCCTTTTTTGGGGGGTTACCTTTGATTGATTTGTTGAACTGGGTGTTGCTTAAATTGATATGGATGTATTCGTTATGTATATACTAGTCTCGTAACCCGTGCAAGGCACGGCTTTGCATAAGTTTAAGAATTTTATAAGTAATAAATAGCATTATACTAAATGTTACATCAAAATTGATTTACAAGGGAACTGTATAATCATACTTAGTAATTTAACACTTTGCAACTAATATGAAACAACTACTCCAAAATTATAATTTTACACATCGGCAAATTAAAAATTAGCATAAATACTCTAATTTTTATTTAGAAAACTCATCAAAAGGAGATTGATTCAATAAGTAAGAAGTAGCTATATTCAAAATCCGACTCGGGAAATCATCCTCCCAAACTCTTTGACTAATCTCATGAGATTGCAAGTGAACCAACTCATGACTACCTTATTTCTACTATGCTTGACAAAAGTGAAAAGACCAAGAAACATTAACAAAGCTAGACTTTAGTTTTAAAATATCTTGTATAGATAAGAATCACTACTTCCGCTGGTGTTGTTTTTCGAAGCTTGAACCACCAACAAACCTCCACTCCCCATCACAAAAATACTCACCCGTGCTTCTATTGCCAACTTCAAATTCAAACCCCAAAAATTGGCCTTTGCTTTTATCACACTCGACTCCCACTTTTCAATGCACTTAATCACACATGCTCCACCACCTCACCGTCACTATTTTGTACCACGATACTCAACCCCGAGCCAACGTCCATGATCACCCAATAGCCCGACATCAACCATCACCTTTAAATACCCCGCACCATGTGTCTCCCAAGTCAAAGGGTTAACAACAAAATGTGAAGCTTTCTCGTTAGTATCCCGACTGTAAAATAACACCTTGCTCAGTCCATCCGGCGACGACAGTTGAAATTTGTTGGATAGTTATTCTGTGATGAAATAGAAATCAACAACCTACTTATCTATCCAGGAACTTCAAGAGTTTAATGGCTTGAGACAATGAAAGAAACATAGTCAAAGTGAAAATGAATGAAGTCACCTTCTTCAACCTCCAGCAATCCTCCTCTCCTCTGCATTATTAACCTCTTGATAAATAAATAGCTCACACTCCATAAATATATCATATCCCTAAGAATTAAGCTTCAAATTGTACAAAACTCAACATACAAGCATGATAATTTGGGCCCTCCCCATTAGAAATCCAAGCGCAAAAGAATATTTGAATTCAACAATATAATTAACAGAATACGTAATATGAGCACCATTTGGAGAGTACATAGATTTTTATATGAAGAACAATAAACAAAAAATCCACACATCAATAAGAAAACCTAAAAAAAGTGGAAATCTATACCCATTAACAAACAATACAAGAATTCTAAACTGTAAATTAAAACAATTAAACCAATGAAACCAACTAGCTTCTCCTTCATCTTCAAGCTTGTCTCCCTAGCTCCCAACACTATATCCTTTGGTTGCTTACGCACCTGGATATTTAACTCTCTCTTCAGTTTTATTGCCTAGGTACCACAAGGAAGGACTCCAAATGCTTGATTTTGAAGAGTGACGAAAGGACATCCCAGGATGAGTCTGCCACACTGCCAACAGGACTATTTCATCAAATTCTACTGTGTTCGAATCAGCCATCTTATACTTGTATCCCGCGAGCATGACATTAACATCATGCATCTTTAGACAATCCACACAATTTCTATGGAAAAATCCATAGTTCAGCAAGTTGAGCATATATGATTTCCCTGCTTCCTTAAAGCTTTGGTTCCTATATTGTGGCTCAATGTATCCCAAAGAAATCCAAAGACGAATCATTTCATCTTCATCGTATTCAAACCCCTTTGGAAACCAGGAACAGTAAGCAACACAAAGCTTCAACTTTGCATCTAGTGGTCATAACTCAGTTTACGTGTATGTATGATGTCACGCCCATAGGTGGAGATATTCACAAGCTGATCATCTCTAAAGGATTTCGAAAGAAATTCGCAAGTAATCACATTCACATATTTGAAGAAAACTATCGAAAATTCGGAAATATGATTGAACAGATTTGATGTTTCTCCGGAAAATAAATACCTGACAAAAATTTGAAGAACCCTTTTTGATTTCTGCGATCCTTGCATACTAAAACTAAAATAAATTAAACTTTAAACCTGATTCTTATAACAAGTTTGTAATTTGGGCATTAACCAGATCGGTCTATTCAAATTCGCTAAAACCCTATAACAGTGAAAATAGAAACCCTAGATTTGCCAACTTATCCAATCAACACACACGAACTCGCCTTCACAATGCGCAACAAATTCAAAAGAACATTGAAGATTTACCCATAATTTTTACATTTCAGTAACCTTCATCAACGAGGAAGTACAGGGGATAAGAGAGAGAGAGAGAGAGAGAGAGAGAGAGAGAGAGAAGAAGAAGAAGAAGATGATGAATTTTTCTTTTTGAAGTAAAGTGAAGGAACTAGGGGTTAATCGCGCCAAAGGAGAAATAAGGGCAAGAAAATAAATTGATGTTAATGGCGGACTTATGTACGTTAAGTCCAAGTGCATTTAATGAACAATACGGAAAAATAGGGGTATATTTTAATGCATTCCGTGAAAACTCAGGGGCATTTCATAAAAAAACCATATTTTTAATTAAATTATTAAAAAAATCACTCTCCTCCCCCCTCCATTACCCCTTTTTCTCTCCCCTCTCAAAAGCCTCCATACATGATGACTCATCCAATCCAACCTTTCTCTCTAATCCCCTCCACCTTCTGCCTTACCGCACACAACCATTCCACGTTGACCCACACATAGTGTCAGTCAGCCTGCACCAAGTTGCATGACCAATATTGACCCGCATCCACCCTCTAGGCGTCGCACCCAACCCCACCGTCGACCGCAACTAGTAGCATGAGATTGATGATGATGATGATAATCTCTTAAGAATTGGTGTTGTGTGAGACACTGTGCATTTTTTGCAAAAAAGAAAATGAGATTGTGTCTCATTTGTTTTTTCAATGTTTTTTTTAATATAATTGTTCAAAATTTTAAATCACACATCGTGGAACAATCGTAAGAACCTATATAAAAGGTTTAAAGAGAATCAAAATTTATATCATTGAAATTCCCCAACCCCATTAACTTTACCCTTCAACCCTATATTCTTTTTAATGGACCTTAATGTACCTTCTTCTCATTTTTTTTAATGGGCCTTAATGTTCCTTCCTCTTTTGTCTTTCATCCACTCCTAATTCTTTACAATTATATGCAATTCCTTGTCTTTTCTCTCCTCTTCCAAACCCATGTTTCCGTACAATCTCTCCTACTTCTCTCTTTTTCCACATAAACCATTACCCTGTTTTTCGTTGCTCGAATAAGTCCATAACAACATTTATAATGATCTTTATCGCATCTTCATCTTAATTAATCATCAAAATTTGCTTGTCGATAACCAACAAATAACCATATAACTAGCTCAGGTCATGCGCATGCACAAACATTCAAAAAATTATTATTGACCATCTTTTTTTATAAAATATTTAATTAAAATATGTATCCCTTTAAAGTTAATGCGTAATTAATAAATCTTGAACGTACTCATTTCATAAACTAATATGAAATTTTCTCCCTAATACGTATTATATATTTTAGATGTTGAATATGATAATGTAACCAAAATCATTGATATGCTTAACATGTTAATTTGTCCAAAATATTGAGTAACTTTCTACAATTGATATGTTGATTTGACTAAAATATTACCAAAACTGTTTAACACTGTAATATTCTATAATCTTATTTTTTTCGTACATAGCGTTTTATACAAGAGGAGAGAAAATAAAATAATAAATAAAGTAGTTATGTTTTTTAGGAAAGAGTTTTTTGCGGAAAAATTTTGCATCAGAGAAGGTGTCCGTTTTAGTATAATGTAATAAATTCGCTGAATTTGCAGCAACAATAGCCACATCGCATCTAGAGCGTCATCAGTTGGGTCTAAAAGGGGAAGGCACAACAAGAGAATCACGGCAAGTGAACTCTCAAATTAATACTCAACCGACATAATCCCAACCACAAATCATATTTTATGGTTAATTGAGACAATTTTTTTCAAAGGCATAATACACATTTTTGCTGGATTTTTTTGATGAATGTTGTCAAGTAGTCCTAAACAACTTGGTCGCTTCCCTCGCAGTTGGATATATATCACTAGTAGAAAAATCATTAAAAGTGGCTTCTCAAAAGTTGCTCTTATTTAACAAGGGCATCTTTTGATGACAAAAAAAAACAAAATTTTTTTTACGGTTTTTTCATGAAATGCCCCTGAGGTTTCACGAAATGCATCAAATACACCCGCGCGTTTCAAAATACATAATATACCCCTATTTAAACTTATTTGCACCAAATGCCCCTAGAATTAACGGAAGTCTAACTCCGTTAACATTAACTCTTAATTAATCTAACTAATCCTAATTTAACCATAATTAAATACCGATTAGTCTAATTAATCCTAATTAACACCTAATGAACCTTAATTAACTCTAACTCCCCTCTCTCCTCTCACTCTCCTCTATCCTCTCAATCTCACGCCTTTTTCTGGGTATCAAAATGGTGAACCCAACCACAATATTTCCTTCTTCAAACCATCTTCACCAAACATCAATTGCTAACTCATGTAGATATGTACTTCATGATATATGTTGGTTACTTGAGTAGCTTGGGAGGGTGACGAAATCGGGAGGTTTAGGAGCGGATTTCTTAGGATCTGGCGGCTGAGGGGTGGTTTCAGGCTTTAAGGGCGGAGGGGTGGTTTCTGGCTTTGAGGGCGGCGGAAGAGGAGAGACAGTGTTGAAAGCGGAGGTGGTGTTGATGGGTGATTGGACCTCCATTGGTGGTGGTGGTTGTATTTGTGCTTGCTGCTCTCGTGAATGGAAAGTCAAGTTGACAGACATTGATTTGGCTGCCCTCGATTCCAATCGCTGCTATTCTACTCTCCTATTTGCTGCTACTGCTGCTATATATCTCTTTCTGCAGAAGAACTCAACCCCAAGAACGAAAATAAGAAAACAAAATCGAAAAAGAAATTAAAATTTGAAGACGAAATTCATTCTAATCTACGAATTGTTTCTGATTCTCTAATCTAATTCTAACTACCCTGCGCTATTCTCTTTCCTAGCTGTTATTCTACCTCGCCCAATACAAATTAGAACTTCGTTTTAGAATTTGTTCTTCAGCATTTATGTTCTTCTTTTTGGTTCGAGGGAGCAGCTGCGATTAGAGGAGATAGAGAATAGCGCAGCAGGAATTGTTTTATGTTTTTCAGATTTTGATTTTTGTTGGTTTTCCTATTTTAGATTTTGCAGCTGGGTTCTTCGTGAGTATATAATAGCAGCAACAACAACAACAAAGGGCAAAAAACGGCAGAATTTGGGTAAATTAGAGAGAGATTAGAGCCACTAGAATTCCAATTTGTAGTTTAGATTTTCGATTTTAGGTATTAAACTCTCAAATTTTCATATTCTCTTCTTCAATTTTTTGGGTTTTGTTCTTGAATTTTCAGATTTATTGTTCTTCAATTTTGGGCTTCAAATTCAATTGTATTTGTTAGCTAGAGTTAATTAGAGGCAATTAGAGGTTAATACTAACGGAGTTAACGGCCGTTAGTCATTAAAGATATTCAAGGGCATTTGGTGCATTTTTTTAAGAAATAGGGGTATATTATGTATTTTGAAACGCGCGGGTGTATTTGGTGCATTTTGTGAAACCTCAGGGGCATTTCAT
Organism: Spinacia oleracea; assembly: GCF_020520425.1. Classification (NCBI taxonomy): domain Eukaryota; kingdom Viridiplantae; phylum Streptophyta; class Magnoliopsida; order Caryophyllales; family Amaranthaceae; genus Spinacia; species Spinacia oleracea. The sequence goes on along the minus strand of NC_079492.1, from coordinate 130,354,428 downwards.
GAAAAAACCGTTTTTTTTATCTAAAATCTCTCCTTCTAATTTACCAGAAGCGCATCTTTTGACTGCTTCCCTCTCACAAACCGCACTTCTTCTCTTCTTCTCCATCTCCTTCTTCACTTCTCTGCTCTGCTCTGCTCACTCTTCCCTTTGCTCGACCTCGCAATTCTCTCAACTCCACCGGCGAAGACCTCGACGAGAAGAAGAACAACCACTACGCACCTCCTCACCGCCAAATATAATCTATATCCCCTTGAGTTTGTCTCCTCTGCTAAGGTTAGGGTTTCAATGCTCTAATTTTAGTTAAATTACCATCTGTCCTATGAAAATAGAGGAATTGATGAATGTATTGTATAATTACTTTGGACTTCACTCTGTTGTATGCTTGAACATGCTGATATTTTTTTCTTTAATTTTGAGTAATCTGCAGCAAGATAATCCAATCCTGTTGGGGGAGAATTGTTTTGAAGTTCGTGGGGGGTAAATGCCAGCAAGTTAGATTCTTTCATTGAAGTTCCTTAAGTGAATTGTTTTGGTATATAAAATGTCAGTTTGTTCTCCTGCTTACTAAAAAAATTAGAACTCCCGATGTTTTTTTTTAATGATTTTCTAATTGCTATAAGCCTATAATTGCATCGGTTTTCTGATGTATACTAGATTAGATATCTTCTCGCATATTCACGCAGATACAAATTCACGCAGATACTAATAACAAGACTCTCCAAAATGCTAATTTAGCTAATAACAAGTTTTCAGGGCATATCCCTGATAGTTTGAGCTCATGTGTTGGAATTTATGTGCTTAACTTGTCTGCTAATCATTTTCTTGGGTCTTTGCCTCCTGGGATTTTGAGTTTGTGAATCTGAGAATTACTGAATACTCTGCCTTTTCTTGAATTACTAAATATTTAGAAGCTGGTTAGAATGTGAAACTTATGATATTTATGTGAATACAAGTTCTTTTATAATCGAGCTAGCTAGAATGTGAATACATATTTGCTGTCCATTTGCAACTGTTCCTTGTACAAAAGTGAAGCCTTAGCAAAGCTGTTAATGCACCTTTATGATAAATTTTGTCTTTTTTTTCTTCGTAAAAGCCAAGCATCGATTCACTTGGAAGTTTGAGATTAGTATGAGCACCGCTTAATGGTTTTACTATCTGATTTTCCCTTTTTCAATGGCAGCATGAAATTGCTCATGAAGGTGAGACAGGAAAGGTTTCCCGAGCAAACTTTCGTGATCGCGAAGAACTGTCCTTATAATGAGGCCTGGGAAGCAGGTGATTGCATGTAGACTTGTTGAACTGTCCTTATGCTTAGTATTGTTGAGCTGAACTTCTTTGTTCTCTGTCTGTGTTTCAGAACACCACATCTGGAGAAGGTAATGTCCGTCACTTAGTCTATTTGTTAGAGAATGCCATCCTCAACCTGCCCGAGGGCCAGAATAGATGGTGTGGCTGATAGATTATACAGGCTTTTCAATGAGCACTAGTTTATCAGTCAGAACATCCCGAGATATTATCAATATTTTGCAGAAAAGACTTGGACTAGCAGTTCTTTACAACCCACCGAGGATCTTTCAGGTATTTTGGAGGGTTAGTAAATTGCTTTATATGCACTTTAATTGCCGTTTGTTGCTTCTCTAACAAGTAGTAATAGCATAAGCTGCTGGTTTTAATTGATGGTAGGGGGTGGATTTTATAGGTTTACTTGACCAACCATTTGTGGCGTACCTATGAATTCTCCCATGTTTTTCAGAATAGATTGATCAGTTATTGAACATTGGTTTCTGACAGATATTTGGTCGTCCATAATGGCTTACTGTGAAAGGGCGCTCACATTGTTATGTAAATAAGGTCTCATTCTAGCGTTCTGTTCATTTAGCGAAGATGTAACTTCTCTTGTAGATCTTGTAATTAATTATCCCATGTCCGCTATAAATGGTATCTTACAAGATAGGTAGGAGTTGGAGGTTAGAGGATTTCAAATAAAAACCAGTTGTGAAGTGAATTCTGTTTCAACTAGTGATGAGGGTGAGTAGCCAAATCAAATCTATTAGATTAGGCAGACTACTAGTCGATCTAGATATGAATATACAAGCTCTAAAATTTTGAAATGAACAAAACCATCTTGCTTAATACTTGTCTGTATAACTGGAGGTTGCATTTCATACAAACAACAGTAGATCAAGCTCATGGTATCATCCTTGTATATTGTTACTTGTGATTTGAAACCCAGTAATTAAGAAAGCATGTATTCTAAATACATGGATTAACACTTGTGCAGGCTGTACCTTGATATTCTCATTACTCTTACATTATCTGCATATATATATATATATATATATATATATATATATATATATACATATATATATATATATATATTTCCTGTCGTTTACGCATAACTGGGTTCCAAAGAAGGAGTTGTCGTCCAGCATGCTAAGTATCGGTGTCTGAAATTCGGTCGTGTCATCTTCTTCATATTGCAGCGGATTTGTGTCAAGTTATTTGTATTATCTGTTGTGAAGTCTTTTGTGGATCCTTTTTATTCTGTCCAGCTAAATCTGGCAAAGTTTTACCTGATTAATATTGTTATTATGAGATGAGGATGAGTTTACTCATCTCGAAGTCATGTCAACATGCATCTGAGTTTTTACAATTTGTGGAAAATTAGTAACTGCAGTCTATATTTTAAGTGAAGTATGAGTTTAATTAATATGCAACTTATGGTCCGGTCCTCGGATGTCCAGGGTTTTCTTGGTCACTTAATATTAGATCTTTAAATACCAGTGTTCTTTTAGCTGTCTAGAATCTAGGTGGAGGTCATCATTTTTCCAGTAGTCTTTTGTGGTGTGGCACATAAAGAATGCTGCCTGATATTTACCTCGTGAACCTGTAACATATTTTACTGATCCTTGTAACTGACTGATTTACGCATGCCAAGTTTTGATGATAAAATGCTGAGATTTTTGTTCTTGTGTAATATATGCATCTAAAAGTGGGCATATATTAGTAGTTATCTGAGGTCTGTAAGATGTCTTATTATAGTATGATATGGGAATCACTTAATACTGTTGATTTTAGTATAGTCCCCAATGGAAAAGCTCTATCAGTTGTCTACACGCTTTATACTTGCTTTTCTTGTTCATTTTATATGATTATCCCCAATTACAGAAATTAATAATTAGAATATTAATTTCTGTAATTGTTTAAATTAGTTTGGTTTGAGGTATGCCAAAATAAATAAATAAATTCCTAGATCTTTAGAAATTTGTTTAGCTGTCTAGTAGTGTTATCAACTAAATTTTTCTATCTATGGGGTCTTATTATTAAAGAAATTTCTTCTTGCAGAATCAAAGTTTTGAGGCAGAAATCTCTGTGCCTCATATAGCTGATAAAGAAGGTGGCCTTAAGTTCAAAGAACACAGATGAAGTATGTGAATACATGGCAAGAGTAATGAAAGAAGCTTTTGAAAACAATCAAAAGATCCTAGCCCCATATCATCAGATGTAAGTTTATTTTCTTATCTTGGTTAGAACAATACTAGTTGTTTAGTTTGTTCTATGTTCGACACTTTTCCCATTTATTTGTATTCTTGCATGTCATATAGTCGCATATCCGACAATCATACAATATCTGTATTTGAGAAACCCTCTTCATATAGTTTCCTATTATTATTTTTAATTATTTTTTGCCGATAAAGTAATTTTATTATTGTTAAGCATATTTCATTTTCATAGTTTTGCCGATCCTTACGTGTCATATTTCAAAAAAAAAGTAGCCGTTTTCGCTCCCAACTCTTAACTCATGAACCAAAATAGGAATTATTAACCCTTTACATGTTTAATATACTTAGTATTAGTTTTCCAATCATTATTCTCATCTACTTTGGTCAATTTATGCACATTTAAGGCTCGTTCGATCCTTACATGTCATATTTTGACTAAAATAGCCGTTTTCGCTCCCAACTCTCAAGTAATGAACCAAAATAGGAATTCTTTACCCTTTACATGTTTAAAATACTTAGTATTAGGTTGCCAATCCTCATTCTCATTTACTTTGGTCAATTTTTGCACATTTAAGGCTCGTTTGATCGCTATATGTCATATTTTGACTAAAATAGTCGTTTTCGCTCCTAACTCTCAACTAATGAACCAAAATAGGAACTCATTTCAACTAATAATATGAATCATGAAAAAGGTTTAGAATTTGAATATAAGTTTTTTTGTTGATAGTTGGGATCGAAAATGCCATTTAAATGACCTATATCGACCTAAATGAACCATAGACGTGCATAAAGATCTTAGAGACAAAATAATTTAAAAACTTTGGGACCAGTATTGTGTCTTGCTGGTTTAGTCTGACGTGCAGCCTGGGAAACATCTTGAGTTTAATTTAATGTCGAGGGACTTATGGCAGCCTGGCAGCAGCAGATCAGCTGCTGAACACATCAGTTTATGATCTGTTCAACTGCTGATCCGTTGCTGCTGATCTGCAACTGAACAGATCAGAAACTGATGTGTTCAGCTGCAGATCAGTAGCAGCAGATCAGCAAACTGATCTGTTCAACAGCAGATCAGCAGCAGCAGATCAGCTGCTGAACACATCAGTTTCTGATCTGTTCAGCTGCAGATCAGCAGCAACAGATCAGCAGTTGAACAGATCAGAAACTGATGTGTTCAGCAGCTGATCTGCTGCTGCTGATCTGCAGCTGAACAGATCAGTTTCTGATCTGTTCAACAGTAGATCAGCAAAAGCAGATCAGCTGCTGAACACATCAAAAACTGATATGTTCAGCTGCTGATCATTACAGTTACTACACTTCAACCGTTCATCAGGACTATTTCTATGCTTGTGTAATTTTGAACCAGCCATGTTACTACTAGATGCAGACAAAGGGAATACATTATTACCTCTGTAGATCAAAATATGAATGTGTGAAACCCTTTCTTGTATTTTTCTTTCATGTCTGATTGCTTTAAATCAGTATTTAGCTTGGTAGATGTATATGATTTCCAGTTTCCCTGATGAAGCTTTTGAGGTATTAGGAAAAGGCTATGTTGCCTCAATAGGATGCAAACTTTCTAGGATGTTACCTCTTGAATAATACATTTGTCAGTTCAAGTAGAGATTATTAATCTTAGTAACCTCTAACTAATCATATCAAACATAAAAAAGATTTAGAAAGTGTCCTTAGGTTCATTTGTTGATATTTGAAATTGAAAATGCCATTTTTGGCCAAATATGACCTATATCGAGCCAAATGATCCTTAGATTTGCATAAAGAACTTGAAATGAGTTTAATAAATATATAACTAATCATATAATTCATGAAAAACGTTTAGAATATGGAAATAGGTTCGTTTGTTGGTAGTTGCGTTCGAAAATGCCATTTTTGGCCATAAATGACCTATATCGACCCAAATGACCCATAGGCGTGCATAACGAACTTGAAATGAGTCTTATAATCATATAACTAATCATATGAATCATAAAAAATGTTTAGAATATGGAAATAGGTTTGTTTGTTGGTAGTTGGGATCGAAAATGCCATTTTTAGCCATAAATGACCTATATCGACCCAAATGAACCATAGCCATGCATAACGAACTTGAAATAAGTCTTATAAACATATAACTAATCATCTAAATCATGAAAAAGGTTTAGAATGTGGATATAAGTTCGTTTGTTGGTAGTTGGGATCGAAAATGCCATTTTTGGCCATAAATGACCTATATCGACCCAAATGACCAATAGGCGTGCATAACGAACTTGAAATGAGTCTTATAATCATCTGACTAATCATATAAATCATGAAAAAAGGTTAGAATGTGGAAAGAGGTTCGTTTGTTGGTAGTTGGGTTCAAAAATGCCATTTTTGCCAATAAATGACCTATATCGACCCAAATGACCTATATGCGTGAATAACGAACTTGAAATGAGTCTTATGAACATATAATTAATCATATGAATCATGAAAAAGATTTAGAATATGGAAATAGGTTTGTTTGTTGGTAATTGGGATCGAAAATGCCATTTTTGGCCATAAATGACCTTTATCGACCCAAATGACCAATAGGCGTGCATAACGAACTTGAAATGAGTCTTATAATCATTTAACTAATCATATGAATCATAAAAAACGTTTAGAATATGGAAATGGGTTTGTTTGTTGGTAGTTGGGATCGAAAATGCCATTTTTGGCCATAAATGACCTATATCGACCCAAATGACCCATAGGAATGCATAACGAACTTGAAATGAGTCTTATAAACATATAACTAATCATCTAAATCATGAAAAAGGTTTAGAATGTGGATATAAGTTCGTTTGTTGGTAGTTGGGATCGAAAATGCCACTTTTGGCCATAAATGACCTATATCGACTCAAATGACCCATAGGCGTGCATAACGAACTTGAAATGAGTCTTATAATCATATAACTAATCATATGAATCATAAAAAACGTTTAGAATATGGAAATAGGTTTGTTTGTTGGTAGTTGGGATCGAAAATGCCATTTTTGGTCATAAATGACCTATATCGACCCAAATGACCCATAGGCATGCATAACGAATTTGAAATGAGTCTTATAAACATATAACTAATCATCTAAATCATGAAAAAGGTTTAGAATGTGGATATAAGTTCGTTTGTTGGTAGTTGGGATCGAAAATGCCATTTTTGGCCATAAATGACCTATATCGACCCAAATGACCCTTAGGCGTGCATACGAACTTGAAATGAGTTTCATAAACATTTAACTAATCATATTAATCATTAAAAGGGTTTATAATTTGAATATAAGTTCGTTTGTTGGTAGTTGGGATCGAAAATGCCATAAATTACCTATATCGACCCAAATGACCTATATGCGTGCATAACGAACTTGAAATGAGTCTTATAATCATATAACTAATCGTATGAATGATGAAAAACGTTTAGAATATGGAAATAGGTTCGTTTGTTGGTAGTTGTGATCGAAAATGCCATTTTTGGCCATAAATGACTTATATCGACCCAAATGATCCTTAGGTGTGCATAACGAACTTGAAATGAGTTTCATAAACATAAAACTAATCATAAGAATCATGAAAAACATTTAGAATATGGATATAGGTTTGTTTGTTGGTAGTTGGGATCGAAAATGCCATTTTTGACCATAAATGACCTATATCTACCCAAATGAACCATAGGCGTGCATAACGAACTTGAAATGAGTCTTATAATCATTTAACTAATCATCTAAATCATGAAAAAGGTTTAGAATGTGGATGTACGTTCGTTTGTTGGTAGTTGGGATCGAAAATGCCATTTTTGGCCATAAATGACCTATATCGATCCAAATGACCAATAGGCGTGCATAACGAACTTGAAATGAGTCTTATAATCATCTGACTAATCTTATAAATCATGAAAAAGGGTTAGAATGTGGAAAAAGGTTCGTTTGTTGGTGGTTGGGTTCAAAAATGTCATTTTTGGCCAATATAATTGTTTTCGCGACCAATATAATTTTTGTTTTCGCATATGAAACTTGATTTAATTTATTTGTTTGCATGTATGGTGTTCTTTTAAAGGTTTTCAAAACTCCAAGGGAGGGCCCTTTACCAAAAAGGAGTTGGATGAAGTTCGAGACAAGTGGAGTACTTACTTCAACGATTGTGAACTACCCTCAGTGTAATAAATAGAGAAGGCTTGTAGTTATTCGTGACTCTTACGTTATTTTGTTATTTATCGATTTAATTAATTACATTTGAATTAATTCTGTAATATTATTGGAAATTTGAAATTTATATCATTTTTGAGAATGTCAAGCTGATGTTTGATGAAACAGAAATTATATTGCAAAATCAGAAATTATATTGCAGAATATTAGGAATTATATTGTAGATTTTTTTTTTTAAAAAAAAAAAACTCAAAAGTTGCCCTTGTTTGTAACAAGAGCAACTTATGTGCAGCTTATAAGCAACTTATGTGCAGCTTATAAGGTGCCCTTGTTGCAATAAGTTTCACATAAGGTGCCCTTGTTTGCAACAAGGGCACCTTATAAGTTTCACATAAGGTGCCCTTGTTTGCAACAAGGGCACCTTATAAGTTTCACATAAGGTGCCCTTATAAGATTATAAGTTGCCCTTGTTAAGGGCAACTTTTGATAATTTTACAAAAGTGACCCCCCATTGGTGGCACTTACGAAGGGCAACTTATAAGCCACTTTTAAGAGCAACTTATCAAGTTTTTTCCTCTAGTGTGTGCTTACAACTTCGGCTACATTCTTGAATAGTTTTGCCTTCTGTTTTTAACATTTTATGTTGAATGTAGTGCCCTTTTAATATATCTAGTATCTCCTGCATGTACTATGTTGTTCCTTTTCCTAATTTCCAATGAGAAACGATATTTTTTTTTTTTTACGCAAATCCGACGATATATATTAATTAGGAAGGGCTAAAATTCCCAGATCAAAATTCTCAAAGAGAGAAAACAAAGTTGGAGCACCAATATCCAAAATATTCCTAACACTTCTAAAAAGCGTAGGATAACGCACAGTAAACCAACCCAAAATACCGGAGGAAACTATAACTTGTGAAATCCAACCTTGCCGAAAGGAAAGCAAAAGACACATAAAATACTAATATATACAAAAGAACGCCAAAGCATAAACGTGTGGACACATGCGTCTCCCCAAAATGAAGTCATCCAAATTAGTTGTTGGTAACGCTTCCATTTTCCTCATCATCTTCAATTTCAACAACTTGTATGTTATTTGTTGTTGTTGAACCACCAACAACGAATGGAACAAACTCCTTGCCTTTTCCTTTATCCACCTCAACTCCTTGCTGAGCAGTATTTGAACTTTGCAACCCCTTCTTAATGGTCGAAACAATGGAGCCAAAAACAATCTGAGAAGCTGAAGAACCTTCACCAATCGTGTTTATAATCTCCATGTTCTTCTTTTTTGCATTACAAATAGCTCGAACCTGCTCACGAGCGTTTCTTCTCATCTCTTCTACATAGACTGGATTTTCTTTCTCAAAATCCCCTTCATATTCATCTTTGGCACAGGAAGGGATTATATAATGAAGCTTATGTTGCACCATCATAATCAAAGAATGCGCTGCTAAGGCATGAGCAACTCTGTTGTAAGTTTTGGGGATATGAGAGAAAGTGATAATCCATCCCTCCCCTAATAACTGAGAAACCTCCCTAAGAACAGGGCCCAACTCATGATTAGGATGATCCTTCACCTTATCCAGCAACAACTTCAGATTTAGAGCATCAGTCTCTATTTTCAATTTGTCAATCATGAAGTTTTTTGCTATCTTCAGGCCCTCTCTCAATGCATAAAGCTCAGAAGCTAGAGGAGAATGAACCTTAAATTTTGTGGAGAATCCCACAAACCAGGAACCAGTGTGTCTTCGAAAGACACCTCCCCCTCCAGCAATATTCCCTGACTTCCACGCACCATCTATGTTAAGCTTCATGTACCCTTCTATGGGTGGCATCCAATGCTTCTTTGGTATGACCTTATCAGACCTGTTGTTTGGAAACTTATCCTGAAAAGCTAAGTTAGTAGAATTCCAATCCACAAAAAAAGAATTATAAAGAGAGAAGGCACTTTTCATTTTTAGATCAAAGACTGCTTTGTTTCTTGCAGTCCAAATATGCCAAAGTGCTATAGTAAAAATAACTTTCCATCTTTTTGAGTTATGAAGATTAAACTGAATCCAATTCCTCCAGTCTGTATTATAAAAGCAATTATATTGGAACTTTTCATTTTTCCATACTCTTTGGAAAATAAAAGACCAAAGCACACTAGATTGAGGACAATCTCTAAAAAGATGTATGTGATCTTCTTTATGGTGGAGACATCTAGAACAAATCGGACTGATACTGTTGATTTTCTGATTTAAAGAGGAAGCTACAGGTAAAATTTCATGGCAGCAATTCCAGAGAAGCATTTTATATTTAAAATGGCATTTAATTTTCCAAATAGAGTTCCAAGGAACATGATCTTGAATGATGGGTGAAGGGCTCGTTAACTGAATATGATAAGCTGATTTGATTTCAAAATCCCCATTTTTTGAGAATTTCCATCGTATAAAGTCCTTTTCCTCTGTATTGTTAGAAAGAGGGTAGGCCAAAATAAGATCTTTTATATGAGATGGGATGATATGTTGGATTTCATCCAAATGCCACTTCCCATCTTTAATTATTCTTTCAACAAACCAGTGAGCCTTTAGGTCTGGAATTTTAATTTCCTCAAGAGTGTAAAGAGGAGCTTCCCCTATCCAATGATGATACCAGATAGAAGTGTTCTTCCCATTCCCAATCCCTATCATTAATCCCTGATGGAGAATTGCATTTCCTTTGAGAATGTCTCTCCATATAGGGGACTGATTATAAGTAGGAAAGCAGTTTAAAAGATTTGTATTCTTAAGATATTTTTCTTTCATAATTTTCACCCATAGTTTGTCTGGTTTAGTTAGAATGCTCCACCCTAATTTTGCCATAAAAGCTAAGTTCCACTCTTTAAGCCTTCTAATCCCTAAGCCTCCCAAAGTAGTAGAACTAGTAACCTTACTCCAAGCAATTCTTGACATATATTTACTATTATCAACTTTGTTCCAAAAGAATTTTCTACAACATTTTTCAAGAGCATAGGAAATGGTGGTTGGGAATAAATTGGTTTGCATAGCATAAAGAGGGAAAGAATTGAGAACTGCTTTAATAAGAGTACAACGTCCAGCCATGTTTAGTAGTTTGGCTTGCCATCCCCTTATTCTTTCCATAGTTTTGTCAAGAAGCCCCCTGTAATTGGTGATTTTTCAGTTTATGAGGTCTAATGTCTACCCCTAGGTATTTTCCAAAAGAAGTTGAAATTTTTAGGCCATGGTTTCCAGCAATATCATTTCTTATATTGTGATTCAAGGAAGAAGGAAATATGATGGTAGATTTAGTCAAACTTAACTTTAATCCAGACATATTCCCAAAATGAGTTAGAGTATTCATGATGGTAGACATGTTATCCTCAGAGGCTACACTAAATAAGAAAACGTCATCCGCGTAGAAAACGTGAGAGATTTTAATATTCTTAGTCAAGGCAACTGGCTTCCATTGAGCTTGATGAACTAAATTTTCAATCATGATTGAGAGTCTGTCCAAACAAAGGACAAAGATATAGGAAGAAAGCGGATCCCCTTGTCTAATACCCCTTGAAGGATAAAAGGGCTCACAAATTTCTCCATTCCAGAGAACGGAAATGGAAGAAGAAGTGATGCAGGACATAATGAGATTGATAAGATTCACTGGAAATTCAAAATAATAAAGAGTGTCTCTAATAAAACCCCATTCTAAACTATCGTAAGCTTTAGTGATATCCAATTTTAAGGCCATTATTTTATTTTTCTTCTTTGCCTTATGAAAATAATGAGCCATTTCCTTGACCAAAATAACATTATCTTCAATTCCCCTACCCTTAATAAAACTAGATTGTAAGGGGCTTATGATACGCTGTAAAACAGTTTTAAGCCTTGAATAAACAATCTTAGTGATCAGCTTATAAATAGTGTTACAAAGACCTATTGGTCTAAATTCTGTAATGACAGAAGGGTTACCAATTTTAGGAATTAAAGCTAAATAGGAGTTATTAATATCTTTGGGGATGCAGCCATTTCTGAAACAAGAAACACAAAATTCATAAATAGAAAGGCCAATATCCTTCCAGTGTCTTTGAAAGAAGATTGGTTGAATGCCATCTGGTCCTGGGGATTTAATAGGGGCCATAGAAAAAAGGTTATGATGAACTTCTTCTATGGAAACCATGGCTGATAATTCTCTAATTTCATCTTCATTTAATTTTAAACCATTATTAGTAGAGCAGTGAAGATTACTATGATAATGTGTGGTAGTAAAGAGGCGTTGAAAATAAGTAGTTGCCATGTTTTTTAATTCCTGTTGATCAGTAATCCAATCATTAGCCTCATTTTTTAGGGTTAAGATCTTTCCTCTCGATTTTTTAATCTTAGCCATAATATGGAAATATTTAGTATTATAGTCCCCATATCTTCTCCAATCAAGACCCGCCTTTTGAGCCCAGATAATTCTTTCCTTCATAAAAATATCTTTAAGCCTTCCAATTAATTCAGCTTCTAGATTAATCAAATAGCGAGAATAATGGTGACTCAGAGCAATTTGAATACCATCAATTCTAGCAATAATATTGGCTTTTTGTTTTTTTAGGTTTCCAAAAATATTATGATTCCAGCCGTTAATGGTCCGAAGAAACCTATTCCTACCCTCTAAAAAATTATTATTAGGAAATTTCCAATTATTGACGAAGTAATTAGAGAACTCAGGATGCGATAACCAGATATCTTTACATCTAAAAGGAAAGGAACCAGAAATAAAGGAATTCTGCAAAGTAACTAAAACAGGAGAATGATCAAAATGAATGCGAGGGAGATGATGAACCTTAGTATGCGGAAAATTGTCCATCCATGGCGAATTTGCTAGAGCTCGATCCAACCGCTCCTGAATCAGATCCACCCCATCCCTAACATTAGTCCAGGTGTATTTGCAGCCATTGTAACCAATATCCACCAAACCAGCATCGTCCATGAAATTTATGAGGTTGCGCCCCTGCGAGCTTCTAACTGGACGTCCTCCCATTTTTTCTGATTGCGATGTTACTTCATTCATATCACCCAAGACCAACCAGGGAGTATCAGGAGGAGGTAAATCAGAACGTCTTTGATCCCGAAATTGATTTCTCCGAGCAGAAGTGCTCGGAGCATGCATGACTGTGATCAGACCCTCTTTTCCCAAATTTTTGAAATGGAAAAGAGCGTGGAAATGATGATATTCTGCATCAAATAGGACCAAATCAACTGTATTTTTCCAGAACATCCACATCCCCCCTCTTGTTTGCACTGGTCTCACCACTCTATAGTCATGAAAGCGTAATTCTCCCATTACCTCCCTAGCATGACTTCCATCGGATTTGGTTTCCAAGAAGATGAAAATATCTGGATGCTGATTAGCAATAATTTCTTTTGCATTATCCATGAAGAGATTCCTGTTGGCTCCACGAACATTCCAAATGCAGACTTTCATTTGAGGATTAGGTTTAACAAGAGCTGAATTAATTGTAACCTGATTATTGGGATTGCATGGCTGACTGATCAAGTAGCTCTCCCAATCCTTCCAAAATTGCTGAGCTCCTGTCAGATGAACATCCTCCAGCCTCACTGGTGTCAAGTAAGTGAAGATTTGTCTGTGGGCCAGAGGCGGGTTCCAAAATTTGCCTTTTATTTGCAACCCCACCACTTCCTCCGTCGTCACATACATGGCCATAAGGCGATCTTGATGCCCCATGTCTTGACCTTGTGTTTCTGAATGCAAGGGTATGATGTGAACCCCTCTTGGAAGTTGCGGTAGTGGTTGTCTTCGGGTAACCGGAACCCAATTCGCCGGGCTGAACCCCCAACTTTTTCTGGTTGAAAATTGCCTTGGTCCCACTGAAATTGGAGAGTAAGGGTTCGCCGTGCTGTTGAGCTTCCGAGGTGTGAATGGTTCTCCTTGATACTTCAAGGTGTTGAGGGTTGTGAGACTGCTCCTCAGTTCTTCCAAGGATGCTGGTTGCACCCTGTTTATCGTGCATGCATTTTCCGGCGAGGTTGGAAACAGATTCCGAGTTCGTGGAGGGTTCATCTCCCATGGGTCCTCCGGAATATTGACAGGAATTTGACCGGGATCCTTCCTTTTCCTGAATTCCGGTGGGCGGCGCTGGTAAGTGGTTATCGGGAGCTGGTTCAACTCCATGCATGTCGATTTCTGGGCCTGGGATGAACTCATGCATGTCGATTCCTGAGGATAATTTGGATCCATCGGGAGGTAAAATCGATTTTGAATTTAGCTTTGCAGAAGAAGAAAGAAGAAGATCAGAGGGAAGAGAAGTAGAAGAAGAGGAAGGAATAGAAGGAGAGAGAATGGGAGATGAAGTTGTGGTTGAGAGATTATTTAAAGAGAGACCAACAGAGGGAGTCGAAGAGTGTAAATCTTCAATCGCCAATGGAGAAGCAGCCCTTTGCTTTGAGACTTGTTCCACGTGTTGATTGCCCTCTTTAATATGTTCAGTAACTTTACTTGGGGAAGTATGCAAAATATTTTGATCATTATTGCTAAGCTGATGCTGCTGCTCAATAGGGGAAGCTACATTTTTTGATTGGGCAGAATGTAAAGGGGTGATGCCTTTTCCATGCGAAGGAACAATGGTCGAAGCATTCCTCGAGCCATTAAAAGACCAATTTTTATTATTTCCATAGTCATTAATTCTAGAATTGTTGGAGATGGCACCATTATTTCTCCCTCTAGAACTATCTACTCTGTGTTTATTAATATTGTTGCTTCTTCTACTGGTAACTAAAGTCCATGGCCCATAATCCTGATTAGTTCCAATTGTCTGAGCATGAGAATTAATGGGCTTCACAGTATCACTCGTTTTAGCTGTTCCCAAAACTCGATTATCTTTGTCCGTTTCATTATTGTTAATATTATTGGTTGTTTTATCTAATACATTATTAGCGTTACAATATTGTTTGACATGTCCTATTTTCCCACATTGAAAACATAAAGTATCTATATTCTCATACAAAATAGATTGCCAATCTCCTCCTACCCAGACTTTGGTGATTAAGGGTTTATCTAAAAAAATTTCACACATACCCGGGCATATCTAGCTCTAGTTATTTTATCGGTGGCGTAGTCCACCCTAATAGGATTTCCTATAATTTTGGCTATACTAAAAAGAGCCTCCTTATCGTAATATTCTACCGGTAATTCCGCAAACCTGGCCCAAACCATAATCTTATCAAAGTTGTTTGTCGAAGATCTGAAATTAGGTTTCCATTTAGTTATCATCAAGTAATGATCCAATATGAACCATGGTCCTCCAAACAAGGCTCTTTCATAATCCTCCTCCAAAGTAAACCTATAGAAAAAGACCCCTTTTCCTACATCAATGGTTTCCATTGTACCTTTGATTCTCCACATGGATCTAACCTTAGTGTCCATATAGTCTAACTTCACGTTAATCCCTAAACACTTTCCCATTAAAGTCAACTTCCAAGGAGATCTCAATCTTGCTAAAGTATTCTTATCAAAAGTAACAACTAAATTACTATCCAGAGCCATATTTTCTTCTTCTTCATTCCATTCTTTTGAAGCGTGAATTATTTTTTTTGCCTCATAAAACCATTGTGTTGATTTAGAAACCACATCTCGGAACGAAATAGGACATACCTTAGTTGTTAAGGATTGAATATTGCTTACCTGACCCTGATCTCGATTTATGGTAGATGAATTCCTTTGGTGATGAATATTTTCATTGATACATTTGGTTAGATCCATCTCATGCATATCCTCATCCATATTTGAGGGTGGAGACGGCGTCTCCTCCTCCATGACTTCTAGGTTTTGAAGAGTACAAAATTGAGTAGGTTTCTATTTTCTCTCTAAGACTTTCTGTAATACCCCGAATTTTTAAAACTCGATTAATTATGCTTAATTATTTTTATTTTGCTTAAAATCGTTTTAAATCCTAAATTTGAACTTTAATTTAATTAACGAAGTTTTATTTCGCTTGAATTTTTAATATTGCTACACGATTTTTTTTTCAGTTTATAATTTAATTTCATATTTACGAGTTAACGACCTTTTTTTTTTTTTTTTTTCGGATTTCTAAACTTATTTTATTCGGAAACTAAATTAATTATTTAACGATCTTATTTTTATTCGGAAACTAAATTTATTTTTCGTTAACGATATTTTTTTTTTATATAGAGAATTAATTTAGCAAAACATTTCTATTTTTAGTAGTTTCCTTAAATAGCAACAAAATTTCCGAATTTTAGTCCAACCATGTGAAATTACGAAAATACCATCAAGTAACCAAAATTCTCTTTTCTTTTCTTCCCTTGCTCTCCACGTATAAACCAGGAAGTCAAACTTCCTCCCCTTCCCTCAAATCAGTCCTGGTTCATTGCTTGATCCCCAAGGGATGAATTTCTTTTTCACTCCTTTTGAGTTTTATAATCAGACACAAATTGTATCTTGTTTCCCAACCAAAATAAATCAATTAAACTGAGAATCCTTCCCCCCTTGTGCCTCCTTTGTTCGAACCAACAAACACCACCACTGCAACCACCGTGACCACCGATCACCACCACTTCCACCTCCGTCCAACCACCCATACTCAACCACCTAAAACCACCCTAACCTCCGTCGGCCACCGCAACACCCCACCAAACTCCCCTGCCCTCTCATTCCACGCAACTCCCTACTCCTCTCTTCTCTCCTTCGCCGAGCCACCAGGGCCACAACCACCACCCCACGAACACCTCACCACCTCCTAAACCCAAATACCGTCCCCAATCTCCGGCGAGACGCCGCCCAGAACCGCCCAGAAACACACTCGAACCTCCCCTGTTCGCACCTCTTTCTCGCTCCCTCGCCGTTCTGCCGCCACCAAACCACCGCCATCACTGTCGCCTTCGCCGGCGCATCATCACGTCACCAAGCCGCTCAGTCCAGCCACCTTGTTCCTCCCCCATCTCTCTCCTCCCCTGCATCCCCTGCCTTCCCCTGTTTTCTCTTCTCCCTTGCTCGCCGCACCACCAGCACCACGCCGCCACCATCACCGGCGCCTCCTGGCGCGGCTCCGGTGCTGCTGCGCCACCCAGGAACCCAACCCGATCTTCTTCCTCCCTCCTCTCTCCCTTCTCTTCGTCCGTTCCCCTGCTCGTGCCTCCTTTCTCAGAAACCAAAAACAAATTTTGGTTTTAAACTTTCCAAAACCCATATCTAAGTTGGGCTATTTTAATTTGGGCCTTGGTAAGTTAAAATGAAATTATAATTTCAGATTTCCAAATTATGAACTTGCATATAATATAAATATTTGCTAATAAATTGTTATAAATTTTCAGGTTTAATTATCGATTTTAATAAAATAAACTACTAACTTTATTTATCAAAAACCGAATTTATACAAGTATTTTGATGTAAATCGATTTATGAAATATATAAATATAATTCGACAGAAAATTTGAGTTAATTAATATTTTCGTAATATTTTCATAAAAATCAGCTTAGGAACTTTAAAATGTATTTTTATTAAAATGTCGATTAAATAATATTTTCATTTAAATTATGAAATTATATTTTTTTTATTAAAATACGTTATTTATAAATTCATTATTTATAAACTTAATATTTATAAAAATATCGATTTTAGATTGTTTGACGATTTAATATTAATTCAATAATTTAATATTTTGAAAGAAATCGGACTAGGAGCTCAGGAAGAACGATCCATCAGACGGGAAGTATAAAACGACGGTTGAGGTAACGGCTATTGCTAGTACCCGCAATCCCCTTATAAATATGATTTATGAAATTATGACGTTATGATTGAATTTATGAATTAAATGTTTTGATGTGTTTTATGGATTGTGGGATGAAATATGATTTGTTTGAATTGTTTATTATAATATGATTTGATTGAGTTTTCTCATAAAATTATGTTTATGCAATGCTTTGAAAGAAATAATATGTTTATTGATCCAGGATCAAAATGATGTTTTATGAGCTAAATGAGTTATGTTATTTCGAACTGAAATACAAGCCAAGGCTTGGTAAAATTATTCAAAACATGATAAATGAAAGTGAAAGACCTGGTTTGTCTGGCGGTATATAAACTACCATCTTCCTATCTACCGGTCATGCATGCACCACGGACACCTGTCCACCCATGGATTACGAGCCCAGGCTCCCATGGTTTATGAGCCCAGGCTCAGGGCCCAGGCCCCATGTTACGATGAGCCCAGGCTCTTATGGGCCCAGGCCCAGTGGAGAATTCCTTCACGGTTCGTACTTGCCGACAACTAGCATGTTAAATTGCAAAGTTTATGAATGAATTAAATATGATATTTTTATTAAATATTTTACCTATTCTATTCTCCCTGTGTTATTAAATAAAATGAATTGAAATGAATTTACGTTGCTAGGGTAGTCGTTACTGAGTCTTCGGCTCACCGTTTTGTTTTCCGTTTTAGGTACTGCGGGAATCGATGGAAACGCGTAGAGGCGAGGAATTTCACTTTTATATTATTCACCTAGTTTATGCTTGATGTTTATAATAGTTTAATTTAAAGACTTTTAGTAATTTATGTACTTGTATTTTGGGAATATAAATGATTATTATATTAATTTGGAGGTTTTTATGGCTTATGTATGATGTTGCCTTGTAATTTCCAAGAGGGAATTACGGCAGGTAATGTCCCGACCAAATTAGGTTAATTCCGCTGCTAATTATGCTTTAATAAGTGATTTAGAGGTCGGGGCGTTACAGTTTGGTATTCAGAGCAAAGGTTCTGGACCATAAGTGCTAAAACTTACGGGTTTTGCGCATAGTAGAATTCAATAGGCTTGAAGCAAAGAGTTTAGTTAAAAAAAGAATATGTTAAAATCAAGTCAAGTTAAAATGAAATGAGTGTGAGCGTAGGAACGCACGGGATAAAAGGGATCCATTTCTTATGATTTTGATGTTTTCTTGATTGAATATGTTATGCGAAATATCGATTATCGAACTTACCAACGATGCCACGAACGAAGCTCACAACAAAGCGCAACATTCACGATAACGTCGCCCACAATGATGTCCCCTATGATGATTTCTATGACGAGCAATCTATAATAGACTCCAAGGAGATGATGGAACGATTAAGAACTGCAAGTACGTTGTCAACTGAAGTGGTCAAAGATTCTCGAAAAAACGAAAGTCACTAATGCGAACGAAAATGCGTCACTATTTAAGAAGTTTTCACCTTCGAATCCACCAATCTATGATCGCAAGCATATTCGATGGAATTTAAAAGACTAGATCAATCATATGGATCAACTACTCGAAACTTTCGACATGCTCTAACGAATGAAAGCGAATATCGTGCGAAAAACGAATACTTGTTATTTATGTCGAGGAAAAGATTATTTCGTTAAAGATTGTCCTAAACCACCTCCAACGAATATCGGAACAATAACCTCGACCAATCATGAACGAAACAACAACAATGCTAAATCCATCACGCCCGTCAACATATGTAAGAGCTTACATGATGGAAAACGAAGATGACGCCAATGTTGATATTATTTTAATTTAGTTTTCTCTCGCTTGGAAGCTGATTTCACTTTTATTGTTATATGTCATATTATGAGTTTCCTACCCTAGACAGTCTAGGAAAAGTTTAAGTATTACTATTTTCTTAGAAGGAGTTAAGTTAAGCATGGTTCGAACTCAAAGATTCTGTGGATATGAATTGTTTTGAGGAATTTTCATGATTATGAAATCATAAAGGATGGTATAAATGTTAGAGTATTAAGATGAGTACAAGGATGTATTTCATGAGTGATGGATCACTAATTAAGTTGAGGTTATTTTAGATTTAAAGTGTTCAAGTTATGAATGATATTGATTCTAGGGTTACCTCCCCGTGTTAGTCATGACGAATACATTGATGTTTATAAGTACTAAAGTCTATTATCTAGAAGATGATTGGTATGCCTTGTGCCTCTATTAAGGAAGCTAAGGAGTTATTAAGAAAAGTTATGAACCCAACATAAGTTATGATAAAGGACCTATTTGAGTTGACACATGAATAAGATCTTGAGGATTTTACCAAAATAAAGCTATCAAGAATTAGTCTGTCAATAAGGTTAA
This sequence comes from Spinacia oleracea, assembly GCF_020520425.1. NCBI lineage: Eukaryota > Viridiplantae > Streptophyta > Magnoliopsida > Caryophyllales > Amaranthaceae > Spinacia > Spinacia oleracea. The sequence continues at coordinate 130,334,663 of NC_079492.1, read as the reverse complement.
AGGATAGATTACCAAAAGAGCATGAGTTTGTATGTTTATAAGTGGCGAATCACCAATTAAATTAAGGTTATTCAAGGTTTAAAGCGTTGAAGTTATGATTGATTTATGAGTTACTTTTCCGCACCCTTCATAATGATTGTTTTACCTAAGTGTGTATTCAGATATGTTAAGGAAACTAAGCTAGAAATTTTAAAAGTTATGCAAGAGTATGATTTATGGTGAAAAGATGAAATTGAATTTATGAAATTCTAAGGATTACACCAAGAGAAATTATCAGGAATTAGTCTGTCAGTTAGGTTGATAGTATTCTTGGTTTACCTTTCCGCATCTTTGATAGGATTATTTTTGTGTATTTATCTAAAAGAATGCTTGATAATCTCCATCAAGGAAGTTAAACTAGAGAATGTAGGGTATTGTAAAGATGTTATTTATGGTGGGAACATGAAACTGAGTTTGCATAAAGCTTTGAGGATTAAGGTAAGTTAACGAGATTTAGTCCGTCTATTAGGTTGATGGTATCAATGAATGTTGTGAAATTCGAAAGGAATTATGAATGATTGAGGAACGCAATGGGATTGAGAATAGGAAATCGACAAAATGGCATGTTTGTAAAACCAGGTAGTATGAACTAAGTTTTCTAGAAGCTAGATTGTTTATGATAAAGGCATGCTTGATGGCTTAGCATTCTTCGCAAAATATGAGATTTTTCGACCTAAGGATAAGTAACCAAGTCGTATGTCTAACGATATATTTCTAGTCACGTGATTGAATTCGAACCCCTGCAACGAACGCTATTAACGAAGTCACTCAACATAGAAGAAAGAACGGAGATCGAAATCAAAACGAAACGAATAAAGAAAGACAACGACAAGATTCCTGCAGCAAAGAGGCTCAAGAGCAAAACGAAAACGCAATATGTCCAAATAATCGCCTAAGAATGATATAATGAGCGAACCACGATATTTTATGTAAACATGTTATGAATCAACCATACCCGTGTATTAGATCAAATGATTATGATATGAATGTTATGTTTATGTTGAATGTGAGATTTTCAATTAAAGAATTACGTCTCTATGATATGCTTTATGAATTATGTGTATGCTGACATGATTGTATTGGTAATACCTAATCGTTATACATGGAAGCCGTCTCCAATGGAAGTTCTCCTGAGCTCAGAGTACGAGATTGTGTTAATAAATAACTTATACAAATTATTTGAGCATTGCAATTGATAGATAACTATTTATTTTAATTATGTATACATATATTTTCGAAATATAGTTTTGCATTAAATGTTACTATTTTTGGTAGGAAATATTTTCAAACAAGATCTCCCAAAGTAAATGGGAACCTAGTCTATGCTAACAAGTTTGCCCCTTTTATGCTCTTTGCTCCTCGATCCTATTCTATGAAGTAAAGTGGAGATACGAAAGACGATGGCGGAATGAAATTGACCTTAATGACGATTAAGGATCAATATATAATTTTGCCCCTTTTGTATTCTCTACTCTTCGATTCCAGGTCTCGAGTTGAAGCGGAGTCCTAAAAGATGATGGCGGAATGAAGGCTAGACATTGTCGGGATTGAAGTGAAATTGTGAGATCTTGGTTTTAAAATAAAACATCATACTTTTATTCGAGCGTTTTCAATTTTCAACAAACATTTTATAAATCTAATTTTCAAGTTTCGAGGACGAAACTTTTTCTAAGGGAGTAGAATGTAATACCCCGAATTTTTAAAACTCGATTAATTATGCTTAATTATTTTTATTTTGCTTAAAATCGTTTTAAATCCTAAATTTGAACTTTAATTTAATTAACGAAGTTTTATTTCGCTTGAATTTTTAATATTGCTACACGATTTTTTTTTCAGTTTATAATTTAATTTCATATTTACGAGTTAACGACCTTTTTTTTTTTTATTTTCGGATTTCTAAACTTATTTTATTCGGAAACTAAATTAATTATTTAACGATCTTATTTTTATTCGGAAACTAAATTTATTTTTCGTTAACGATATTTTTTTTTTATATAGAGAATTAATTTAGCAAAACATTTCTATTTTTAGTAGTTTCCTTAAATAGCAACAAAATTTCTGAATTTTAGTCCAACCATGTGAAATTACGAAAATACCATCAAGTAACCAAAATTCTCTTTTCTTTTCTTCCCTTGCTCTCCACGTATAAACCAGGAAGTCAAACTTCCTCCCCTTCCCTCAAATCAGTCCTGGTTCATTGCTTGATCCCCAAGGGATGAATTTCTTTTTCACTCCTTTTGAGTTTTATAATCAGACACAAATTGTATCTTGTTTCCCAACCAAAATAAATCAATTAAACTGAGAATCCTTCCCCCCTTGTGCCTCCTTTGTTCGAACCAACAAACACCACCACTGCAACCACCGTGACCACCGATCACCACCACTTCCACCTCCGTCCAACCACCCATACTCAACCACCTAAAACCACCCTAACCTCCGTCGGCCACCGCAACACCCCACCAAACTCCCCTGCCCTCTCATTCCACGCAACTCCCTACTCCTCTCTTCTCTCCTTCGCCGAGCCACCAGGGCCACAACCACCACCCCACGAACACCTCACCACCTCCTAAACCCAAATACCGTCCCCAATCTCCGGCGAGACGCCGCCCAGAACCGCCCAGAAACACACTCGAACCTCCCCTGTTCGCACCTCTTTCTCGCTCCCTCGCCGTTCTGCCGCCACCAAACCACCGCCATCACTGTCGCCTTCGCCGGCGCATCATCACGTCACCAAGCCGCTCAGTCCAGCCACCTTGTTCCTCCCCCATCTCTCTCCTCCCCTGCATCCCCTGCCTTCCCCTGTTTTCTCTTCTCCCTTGCTCGCCGCACCACCAGCACCACGCCGCCACCATCACCGGCGCCTCCTGGCGCGGCTCCGGTGCTGCTGCGCCACCCAGGAACCCAACCCGATCTTCTTCCTCCCTCCTCTCTCCCTTCTCTTCCTCCGTTCCCCTGCTCGTGCCTCCTTTCTCAGAAACCAAAAACAAATTTTGGTTTTAAACTTTCCAAAACCCATATCTAAGTTGGGCTATTTTAATTTGGGCCTTGGTAAGTTAAAATGAAATTATAATTTCAGATTTCCAAATTATGAACTTGCATATAATATAAATATTTGCTAATAAATTGTTATAAATTTTCAGGTTTAATTATCGATTTTAATAAAATAAACTACTAACTTTATTTATCAAAAACCGAATTTATACAAGTATTTTGATGTAAATCGATTTATGAAATATATAAATATAATTCGACAGAAAATTTGAGTTAATTAATATTTTCGTAATATTTTCATAAAAATCAGCTTAGGAACTTTAAAATGTATTTTTATTAAAATGTCGATTAAATAATATTTTCATTTAAATTATGAAATTATATTTTTTTATTAAAATACGTTATTTATAAATTCATTATTTATAAACTTAATATTTATAAAAATATCGATTTTAGATTGTTTGACGATTTAATATTAATTCAATAATTTAATATTTTGAAAGAAATCGGACTAGGAGCTCAGGAAGAACGATCCATCAGACGGGAAGTATAAAACGACGGTTGAGGTAACGGCTATTGCTAGTACCCGCAATCCCCTTATAAATATGATTTATGAAATTATGACGTTATGATTGAATTTATGAATTAAATGTTTTGATGTGTTTTATGGATTGTGGGATGAAATATGATTTGTTTGAATTGTTTATTATAATATGATTTGATTGAGTTTTCTCATAAAATTATGTTTATGCAATGCTTTGAAAGAAATAATATGTTTATTGATCCAGGATCAAAATGATGTTTTATGAGCTAAATGAGTTATGTTATTTCGAACTGAAATACAAGCCAAGGCTTGGTAAAATTATTCAAAACATGATAAATGAAAGTGAAAGACCTGGTTTGTCTGGCGGTATATAAACTACCATCTTCCTATCTACCGGTCATGCATGCACCACGGACACCTGTCCACCCATGGATTACGAGCCCAGGCTCCCATGGTTTATGAGCCCAGGCTCAGGGCCCAGGCCCCATGTTACGATGAGCCCAGGCTCTTATGGGCCCAGGCCCAGTGGAGAATTCCTTCACGGTTCGTACTTGCCGACAACTAGCATGTTAAATTGCAAAGTTTATGAATGAATTAAATATGATATTTTTATTAAATATTTTACCTATTCTATTCTCCCTGTGTTATTAAATAAAATGAATTGAAATGAATTTACGTTGCTAGGGTAGTCGTTACTGAGTCTTCGGCTCACCGTTTTGTTTTCCGTTTTAGGTACTGCGGGAATCGATGGAAACGCGTAGAGGCGAGGAATTTCACTTTTATATTATTCACCTAGTTTATGCTTGATGTTTATAATAGTTTAATTTAAAGACTTTTAGTAATTTATGTACTTGTATTTTGGGAATATAAATGATTATTATATTAATTTGGAGGTTTTTATGGCTTATGTATGATGTTGCCTTGTAATTTCCAAGAGGGAATTACGGCAGGTAATGTCCCGACCAAATTAGGTTAATTCCGCTGCTAATTATGCTTTAATAAGTGATTTAGAGGTCGGGGCGTTACAGTTTGGTATTCAGAGCAAAGGTTCTGGACCATAAGTGCTAAAACTTACGGGTTTTGCGCATAGTAGAATTCAATAGGCTTGAAGCAAAGAGTTTAGTTAAAAAAAGAATATGTTAAAATCAAGTCAAGTTAAAATGAAATGAGTGTGAGCGTAGGAACGCACGGGATAAAAGGGATCCATTTCTTATGATTTTGATGTTTTCTTGATTGAATATGTTATGCGAAATATCGATTATCGAACTTACCAACGATGCCACGAACGAAGCTCACAACAAAGCGCAACATTCACGATAACGTCGCCCACAATGATGTCCCCTATGATGATTTCTATGACGAGCAATCTATAATAGACTCCAAGGAGATGATGGAACGATTAAGAACTGCAAGTACGTTGTCAACTGAAGTGGTCAAAGATTCTCGAAAAAACGAAAGTCACTAATGCGAACGAAAATGCGTCACTATTTAAGAAGTTTTCACCTTCGAATCCACCAATCTATGATCGCAAGCATATTCGATGGAATTTAAAAGACTAGATCAATCATATGGATCAACTACTCGAAACTTTCGACATGCTCTAACGAATGAAAGCGAATATCGTGCGAAAAACGAATACTTGTTATTTATGTCGAGGAAAAGATTATTTCGTTAAAGATTGTCCTAAACCACCTCCAACGAATATCGGAACAATAACCTCGACCAATCATGAACGAAACAACAACAATGCTAAATCCATCACGCCCGTCAACATATGTAAGAGCTTACATGATGGAAAACGAAGATGACGCCAACGTTGATATTATTTTAATTTAGTTTTCTCTCGCTTGGAAGCTGATTTCACTTTTATTGTTATATGTCATATTATGAGTTTCCTACCCTAGACAGTCTAGGAAAAGTTTAAGTATTACTATTTTCTTAGAAGGAGTTAAGTTAAGCATGGTTCGAACTCAAAGATTCTGTGGATATGAATTGTTTTGAGGAATTTTCATGATTATGAAATCATAAAGGATGGTATAAATGTTAGAGTATTAAGATGAGTACAAGGATGTATTTCATGAGTGATGGATCACTAATTAAGTTGAGGTTATTTTAGATTTAAAGTGTTCAAGTTATGAATGATATTGATTCTAGGGTTACCTCCCCGTGTTAGTCATGACGAATACATTGATGTTTATAAGTACTAAAGTCTATTATCTAGAAGATGATTGGTATGCCTTGTGCCTCTATTAAGGAAGCTAAGGAGTTATTAAGAAAAGTTATGAACCCAACATAAGTTATGATAAAGGACCTATTTGAGTTGACACATGAATAAGATCTTGAGGATTTTACCAAAATAAAGCTATCAAGAATTAGTCTGTCAATAAGGTTAAAGGATAGATTACCAAAAGAGCATGAGTTTGTATGTTTATAAGTGGCGAATCACCAATTAAATTAAGGTTATTCAAGGTTTAAAGCGTTGAAGTTATGATTGATTTATGAGTTACTTTTCCGCACCCTTCATAATGATTGTTTTACCTAAGTGTGTATTCAGATATGTTAAGGAAACTAAGCTAGAAATTTTAAAAGTTATGCAAGAGTATGATTTATGGTGAAAAGATGAAATTGAATTTATGAAATTCTAAGGATTACACCAAGAGAAATTATCAGGAATTAGTCTGTCAGTTAGGTTGATAGTATTCTTGGTTTACCTTTCCGCATCTTTGATAGGATTATTTTTGTGTATTTATCTAAAAGAATGCTTGATAATCTCCATCAAGGAAGTTAAACTAGAGAATGTGGGGTATTGTAAAGATGTTATTTATGGTGGGAACATGAAACTGAGTTTGCATAAAGCTTTGAGGATTAAGGTAAGTTAACGAGATTTAGTCCGTCTATTAGGTTGATGGTATCAATGAATGTTGTGAAATTCGAAAGGAATTATGAATGATTGAGGAACGCAATGGGATTGAGAATAGGAAATCGACAAAATGGCATGTTTGTAAAACCAGGTAGTATGAACTAAGTTTTCTAGAAGCTAGATTGTTTATGATAAAGGCATGCTTGATGGCTTAGCATTCTTCGCAAAATATGAGATTTTTCGACCTAAGGATAAGTAACCAAGTCGTATGTCTAACGATATATTTCTAGTCACGTGATTGAATTCGAACCCCTGCAACGAACGCTATTAACGAAGTCACTCAACATAGAAGAAAGAACGGAGATCGAAATCAAAACGAAACGAATAAAGAAAGACAACGACAAGATTCCTGCAGCAAAGAGGCTCAAGAGCAAAACGAAAACGCAATATGTCCAAATAATCGCCTAAGAATGATATAATGAGCGAACCACGATATTTTATGTAAACATGTTATGAATCAACCATACCCGTGTATTAGATCAAATGATTATGATATGAATGTTATGTTTATGTTGAATGTGAGATTTTCAATTAAAGAATTACGTCTCTATGATATGCTTTATGAATTATGTGTATGCTGACATGATTGTATTGGTAATACCTAATCGTTATACATGGAAGCCGTCTCCAATGGAAGTTCTCCTGAGCTCAGAGTACGAGATTGTGTTAATAAATAACTTATACAAATTATTTGAGCATTGCAATTGATAGATAACTATTTATTTTAATTATGTATACATATATTTTCGAAATATAGTTTTGCATTAAATGTTACTATTTTTGGTAGGAAATATTTTCAAACAAGATCTCCCAAAGTAAATGGGAACCTAGTCTATGCTAACAAGTTTGCCCCTTTTATGCTCTTTGCTCCTCGATCCTATTCTATGAAGTAAAGTGGAGATACGAAAGACGATGGCGGAATGAAATTGACCTTAATGACGATTAAGGATCAATATATAATTTTGCCCCTTTTGTATTCTCTACTCTTCGATTCCAGGTCTCGAGTTGAAGCGAAGTCCTAAAAGATGATGGCGGAATGAAGGCTAGACATTGTCGGGATTGAAGTGAAATTGTGAGATCTTGGTTTTAAAATAAAACATCATACTTTTATTCGAGCGTTTTCAATTTTCAACAAACATTTTATAAATCTAATTTTCAAGTTTCGAGGACGAAACTTTTTCTAAGGGAGTAAGAATGTAATACCCCGAATTTTTAAAACTCGATTAATTATGCTTAATTATTTTTATTTTGCTTAAAATCGTTTTAAATTCTAAATTTGAACTTTAATTTAATTAACGAAGTTTTATTTCGCTTGAATTTTTAATATTGCTACACGATTTTTTTTTCAGTTTATAATTTAATTTCATATTTACGAGTTAACGACCTTTTTTTTTTTTTATTTTCGGATTTCTAAACTTATTTTATTCGGAAACTAAATTAATTATTTAACGATCTTATTTTTATTCGGAAACTAAATTTATTTTTCGTTAACGATATTTTTTTTTTATATAGAGAATTAATTTAGCAAAACATTTCTATTTTTAGTAGTTTCCTTAAATAGCAACAAAATTTCTGAATTTTAGTCCAACCATGTGAAATTACGAAAATACCATCAAGTAACCAAAATTCTCTTTTCTTTTCTTCCCTTGCTCTCCACGTATAAACCAGGAAGTCAAACTTCCTCCCCTTCCCTCAAATCAGTCCTGGTTCATTGCTTGATCCCCAAGGGATGAATTTCTTTTTCACTCCTTTTGAGTTTTATAATCAGACACAAATTGTATCTTGTTTCCCAACCAAAATAAATCAATTAAACTGAGAATCCTTCCCCCCTTGTGCCTCCTTTGTTCGAACCAACAAACACCACCACTGCAACCACCGTGACCACCGATCACCACCACTTCCACCTCCGTCCAACCACCCATACTCAACCACCTAAAACCACCCTAACCTCCGTCGGCCACCGCAACACCCCACCAAACTCCCCTGCCCTCTCATTCCACGCAACTCCCTACTCCTCTCTTCTCTCCTTCGCCGAGCCACCAGGGCCACAACCACCACCCCACGAACACCTCACCACCTCCTAAACCCAAATACTGTCCCCAATCTCCGGCGAGACGCCGCCCAGAACCGCCCAGAAACACACTCGAACCTCCCCTGTTCGCACCTCTTTCTCGCTCCCTCGCCGTTCTGCCGCCACCAAACCACCGCCATCACTGTCGCCTTCGCCGGCGCATCATCACGTCACCAAGCCGCTCAGTCCAGCCACCTTGTTCCTCCCCCATCTCTCTCCTCCCCTGCATCCCCTGCCTTCCCCTGTTTTCTCTTCTCCCTTGCTCGCCGCACCACCAGCACCACGCCGCCACCATCACCGGCGCCTCCTGGCGCGGCTCCGGTGCTGCTGCGCCACCCAGGAACCCAACCCGATCTTCTTCCTCCCTCCTCTCTCCCTTCTCTTCCTCCGTTCCCCTGCTCGTGCCTCCTTTCTCAGAAACCAAAAACAAATTTTGGTTTTAAACTTTCCAAAACCCATATCTAAGTTGGGCTATTTTAATTTGGGCCTTGGTAAGTTAAAATGAAATTATAATTTCAGATTTCCAAATTATGAACTTGCATATAATATAAATATTTGCTAATAAATTGTTATAAATTTTCAGGTTTAATTATCGATTTTAATAAAATAAACTACTAACTTTATTTATCAAAAACCGAATTTATACAAGTATTTTGATGTAAATCGATTTATGAAATATATAAATATAATTCGACAGAAAATTTGAGTTAATTAATATTTTCGTAATATTTTCATAAAAATCAGCTTAGGAACTTTAAAATGTATTTTTATTAAAATGTCGATTAAATAATATTTTCATTTAAATTATGAAATTATATTTTTTTTATTAAAATACGTTATTTATAAATTCATTATTTATAAACTTAATATTTATAAAAATATCGATTTTAGATTGTTTGACGATTTAATATTAATTCAATAATTTAATATTTTGAAAGAAATCGGACTAGGAGCTCAGGAAGAACGATCCATCAGACGGGAAGTATAAAACGACGGTTGAGGTAACGGCTATTGCTAGTACCCGCAATCCCCTTATAAATATGATTTATGAAATTATGACGTTATGATTGAATTTATGAATTAAATGTTTTGATGTGTTTTATGGATTGTGGGATGAAATATGATTTGTTTGAATTGTTTATTATAATATGATTTGATTGAGTTTTCTCATAAAATTATGTTTATGCAATGCTTTGAAAGAAATAATATGTTTATTGATCCAGGATCAAAATGATGTTTTATGAGCTAAATGAGTTATGTTATTTCGAACTGAAATACAAGCCAAGGCTTGGTAAAATTATTCAAAACATGATAAATGAAAGTGAAAGACCTGGTTTGTCTGGCGGTATATAAACTACCATCTTCCTATCTACCGGTCATGCATGCACCACGGACACCTGTCCACCCATGGATTACGAGCCCAGGCTCCCATGGTTTATGAGCCCAGGCTCAGGGCCCAGGCCCCATGTTACGATGAGCCCAGGCTCTTATGGGCCCAGGCCCAGTGGAGAATTCCTTCACGGTTCGTACTTGCCGACAACTAGCATGTTAAATTGCAAAGTTTATGAATGAATTAAATATGATATTTTTATTAAATATTTTACCTATTCTATTCTCCCTGTGTTATTAAATAAAATGAATTGAAATGAATTTACGTTGCTAGGGTAGTCGTTACTGAGTCTTCGGCTCACCGTTTTGTTTTCCGTTTTAGGTACTGCGGGAATCGATGGAAACGCGTAGAGGCGAGGAATTTCACTTTTATATTATTCACCTAGTTTATGCTTGATGTTTATAATAGTTTAATTTAAAGACTTTTAGTAATTTATGTACTTGTATTTTGGGAATATAAATGATTATTATATTAATTTGGAGGTTTTTATGGCTTATGTATGATGTTGCCTTGTAATTTCCAAGAGGGAATTACGGCAGGTAATGTCCCGACCAAATTAGGTTAATTCCGCTGCTAATTATGCTTTAATAAGTGATTTAGAGGTCGGGGCGTTACACTTTCTCTCTCTCAGAAACGATATTTTACTTGTGAGTTGATTGGTAGTGGATGAAATAGCCACAACAGAGGGGGGCTGATGTACTCGGTTGAGAATTTGCTAAAGTTTGTGGTATTATACTATGATACTACTATGTGTACTAACATAGAAAATATGAAATTTATTTGTTTAAATTTTTTTAATATTTTAACCCAGTTAACCATTGTTAAATATTTAATGGAAAAGTCATGTTAATAAGGAAATCATTGACAATAAAATTGAAATAAGTGTATCATTAACAGAAGAAAATAGTACAAGTGTATAAATGGAAATTTCCAAAAAAAAAAGTTTATACGGTTGTTATTTAAAAAATGACATCTTTAAAAGTTGGTTTTATCCTTATAAAAAGCGTATCGCTATTCGACGCCTGCCCACGCTAAAATCGCCCTACCATGCATAGCAAAAGTACAAAATTACCCTTATAAAAACTTACCCCTCCCTTTCATTTTTTTTACCCTTCTCACCTCACCTTTCCCTCACCTCTCTCTCAACCCCCCCTCCCCACCAAGTTGGTTACCGGAATTCAGTCGGAAAACTGAAATTCCGGCGAGAGATTCCCCCCCCCTCTTTAACTCATTATGGTATCTTAACTTGTAATCTTGTCGGAATAAGTTGTTGGCAACGTTAGTTTCTTCATAATTCATGTGGGAGCTGCGGCAGTGGTTGTTATAGTCGTGGAAGTTGTCCCAGAATTTCGGCTCGTAGCTTCAATGGAGGAGGTAAAAATGGTATTTTTTTTTATTATTTTTATTCATTTTTGGCGCACAGATTTTGCACCGTGCACATGGGAGTGGCGCACAGATTTTGCACTGTGCACATGGGAGTGGCGCAAAATCTGTGCATGAATGACATGGAACTGGCGCACAAAATTTGCGCCGTGTACATGGAACCCATGCAAATTCCGTGCGCCACTTCCATGTCGTTCATGCAAAGTCTGTGCGCCACTCCCATGTCATTCATGCAAAGTCCGTGCGCGGGAAGTTAATCTGAAATTAAAATTTATTTAATTGTTTTTTTAATTTTTAACGTAAAGTTTATTCGAATTAATATTATAATTTGTTAATTTAATTTTTATTTATTTAAGAAAATTATGTTAGTGATTTTAGAAATTATGTTAGGGAAGAGATGGGTGGTGAAAAAGGGGAGGGGGTGAAATGAATTTAAAGGGCAAAAATGTACTTTCACACAGATAATTGGGGCGATTTTAACGGAATAATAAAAATCCCCTATAAAAACGACCTTAAAAAAAGAGAAGAGAAAAGAACAGAAAAGGAAACTTTGAATGATTTACCTCCAAGGATTGTAGATATTAGGGTCCACTCCACCATTGTTCATACTCTATACTCCGACTTCATAGTGTTGCAAAACCAGAACCTCCCCTTAGTTGCTGCCGATTCATGTTCATTCTATTGGAATAAATCGATGAGAATCAATCCGCAGGTGCGCTTTATAGAATTAAACGCAAATGTCTCAATGCCAATTCCCTAAATCCAATTTCAATTACGCCATTTTTCTAGAATTTTTTACTGCAATTTGCCATTTTTTTTTTGAAAATTAGCGAATCTATGGCTAGTTGAAATGTAATTTTTATCCACCCCTTTTGTTACTGATTTTGATTATTATCTTTCAGTAGATGCATTTTCGCATTTGATTGGGAAAAGAGAATGTGTTAGAGCATTTGGGTGCTATTGAAATTGCAGAAAAATGGCGGAATGTGCGACTGTGCCATCGAATTTCAAGCTGCAGTTGCATAGAAGTAATTCTAAAAGGTCGTGCTTTCAACCCCAAAAATCATTTCCCAAATTGTTATCGAGGTGATTGTTCTTCATGTCGATTTCCTTGTAATTAATTTCCCTGTTAATCTGATAAAATGATCATTTTGGTTTGTTATTTTATGGTTGCTAGAATTGTAGTTTTTCTTTGAATAGAAGAAATTGATGTTATGTGGGTTCTTTTCACCTTGTTATTTGACAAAATGCAGCCTGCTTGTGATGTGGAGTGTGGAGGCTATCATTTTGTTCTCTCAACAGTCCGTTGGATTAAATATTACTTTGTCGAGCAATGTCTACAATATATTAATTAATATTGCTAAACAAACCATAACCGTTTTGCATTTGTTTTGAAAATATTTTCGTACATACTGTCCATGTAGAACCGGATGTAGAACCGTTTTGAAAAGGTCATACAATCTATGCACAACTCTCAAAATTATGTTAGTCTCACAATTCAATTGCACTCAAACCAGTCTGACATTCAATTGTGTGCGTCCCTAGTCTAGGCCAGTTTTGGACTTTTGGTAGTGAAGAAGATAAATTCTAAAGGAAAACAGCTAGGGGTATTAGTTGTTCTACGGTTCTAGCCTCAGAGATAAAAAGGATGCATTTCCATTGTTGGACCCTACATGGATAGTATTATGGGAAATGTTAAGAAACTAACCTAAATTATCAATATTTTGAGGGAGTTATTCAACTTATCTGATCATATCTTTCAATGTAGCATGTGTTCATCTTTTGATTGGAGGGTATGAGGAAATTCAACTCATCAGCTTTTCATCTAGTTATCACATGCGCTTAATGGATAATTGTGGAATGAGATATGTCTTTCAAAGTCAAACTGTCTAGTATGCCAACTCATGAGTGATTTTAACTTTTCTAAACAAATTCTATCTGTTTTGGCATCATTTCGAAAGGTCTTTTAGACTCACGAAGTCATTTAATCATGATGAATATTTACAAGGTTGTGATAAAGTTCACACTTGTATGGACTTGTGTTTTCCCTTGGGAGGATCATGAAAAACTCATACGTGCATTAGTGATTGTTGATGCTTGTTTTAACTAGCAGTTGATTTGTGGTAGGACTTATATTATGCACGTGTTCTACCCACTAAAGGGCTTACTCATTAACATTGTGACCCTATGACTTTTCTTTGTCATAGTTAAAGGTATGGTCATTATTTATTTCACATGGAGGGGGGAGGTGGACAAGAAAGGTATAACAAATTATTTTGGAGTATGGATGATATGAGCCGTAAACTTAGTTACTTCCTCCATTCTAAGAAATTGACATTTGAGGTTAATGCTTACAAATTAAGGATTTTATAGTTCTTGGATGGTATCTCGAAACGCCACATAATTTTTATTGGTAGTCTTAGGTGACCAATAGGATTACTGACTATTGCAGAATGACAAGCATGGAATTAGAATATAGGAAGTAATCTTTAGGAAAAATTTACGCTACCAGCTCCAACTATGAACGATTATTTTTAAAAGGTCCCGACTTTTGATTAACCATGATTGTCCTAACTTTTGGGGGTTTCTACTTTTATAGGGATATGTGACTTACAACCTGCTAGACAATTTTTTTTTTAAATACTTTTTCCAAAAAATTACCTTAAATCAAGTTTTTATTTTTTATTTTCACCTTTTTCCTCCTCAACCCCTCACATGCAATGAGTCATGTAAGAAATTTGTAGGATCGACATTGAAGTGGGGTCGTTTTATGCTAGCACCTCTGAGCCTCTCTACAATCTCCAGCTTTGAGTGGAAATGCTCGGGAAGGAAGTGAGGACTATGAAAGCTGAAATGGATGAATCTAATAATTTAAGAAAACAAATAATACCCATTAAATTCCAATCCTTTTCTTTTTTGGATGTTTTTTGATTTTCCATTTTCGCTATTGTTGAAAATTTAATCAAGAAAATACGGAAACACCTCCCCCCGAAAAAAAAAATCAAGAAATCATGGTTGAATGGCCGTGCGAGGATCTCCTAACTACTGGGAAGAAATGCCACTGGAGATTGACCTAAAGATTGGAAGAATTCCATAAGTAATAACAAAACCTGGGATCATCCAGGAATTCGGCGGTGGGTCTGAATGGCCGATCCCAAATTCACTTCTTTCAAACCTTAAATGAAATTTGCAAATTAGATGAAATTGACGAAGAAATCAAAATTAACCCTCGCATTTGTGTTAGTGCATATTAAATTTTGTAAACTTTTAATCAATTGTAATCTTGGGGGGGAAATTGCAATATTGGTGGAACTGAATATGTGATTGAGGAGAGAGAAAATGGGGTAGTTGTTTAGGAGGAGAGAGAAAATGAGGTGGTTTTGAGGGAGGAGAGAGAGTGGGATAGGTTTCACTCTCCGGTGCGGGTGGAGGTAAGAAAGATCTAGCTGGTGGTGGTTATGGCGTGAGAGGGGGAAGGGCACGAGAGGGGAGGAGTTAAAATTAAGTTTAATAAAAAATTTGAACAACCAATGAAAGCGTTCCACGTAGCTATCTTAACCAGTTCAACAGGTTAATAATGGGTAAGGACCTTTCAAAGTGGAGACCCCCCAAAGTTAGGACCGCCCTAGATTAATCAAAAGTTGGGACCTTTTAAAAATGACCAGCCATAGTTGGGACTCGTAGTGTTAATTTTTCCTGATTTTTACAGTTCAAATATTGCATGTGATTTGACAAAGCTACTTTTTTGGGATGTTGACTTTTTAAACACACCTTAGGGACTTTTGGAAGTGTTGATTAATATCATGATGGTTTATTCGGGTTTGTTACCTAGTTCCATAATCACTCCATGAACCGTGCAATCGTAAAAAGAAATCTATACTATTATTAAAACTCCAAGGCAAGAAATGCCATCTCGCCACATGTCGCTTCACGTCAATTTTGACATGTCATCTCATGTAATATTCTTGATCATGAAAAAATGTTAGTTATAGGTTTTGAACCTATAACGTATCATTTGGTAAACACATACTTTAACCACTATGCCACAACTCATTTTGATATTTCTTATACGTTCAAAATTATATTTCAATATAATTAGAAAAATGGTCTAAATCATTTTTTAATAGTCTCACATCACTAATTAGTCATTACTTTTACAAGTTACTAATTCTTACATGATAAAATTTATTAAAGCATACTCAAAGCAAGATATATTGTAATGTAAAAATTAAATTAGACTCAAAACGAGTTATATAATAATCTAATTGATCCATATTTCTACTATCCAAGGCATCGCCCGGGACACTAACGAGTTATAACATTAAAGTTGTACATTTTTGGTCGATTTTGTCAAATTAGACAGTGAATTGCGAACCCGTATCCAATCTCATACTAGCGAATTAGGTAACAATGTTGAACACCTTGGGCACTTAGCATCTTGAGAAATTTTGTTGGTCACATTTTTTTTTTTTTTAAAGCTTCACTTTTTCTTTAGCTAATGCCAACCCTATTTCTGGCTATATACAATTTCTTTTTCCAGATGTTTAATGATTTTCCTTCCAAATCTGTCATAACACTTTTATAAGCCATCTCTGTTGTGTTGTGTTGCTTTTGTGCGTATTGAAGCAATATGTAAGGTGCATTTTACAGCTACCTGCTGTTTCTTTTCCCCCAAGAACATTTATCAATAAGGTTTTTGCTTTGAAATAGGAAATTGATGTTATTGTTTTCTTGTAGTTGAGGCCAATTGTTCTAATGTCCCTTGGAAGTTCCTATTTTGTTTTATGCTTTTATATTTCGCTTCCTAAGTTTTAAGACTGAACTCTTACAGGGTAATACATGGTGTATTTCTGTAGTAGAGTTGTCAACTTTGAAGTTTTTGAGTTCCATATTTCATGTTGTATTCATTTAAATATTTGGTGGGGGAGATCCGGAGATGGCATGTCTCACTGTATTTTTCTTTTTACAACTTTCAATATGTTCCCTGCAGAAAGTATTCGTCTGTTAAAGTCCCTCTACGAAGGTTTTGACAACATTTAATATTTTTTTCAGCACAAATTCTATGTCTGTGTCAGTCCCTCTATGGAGAGTCAGCAAGCTTACTACTACATCGATTTCAGTTTGTAATTCCAGAACTCCTGTTTCTAATGGAAGTCCCATGAGATGCAGCTGCTTGGGAACTATGATAAATTTTGAGAGCGCTGCTGCATCTAATTGGGTTCCTGTCATTGACCAAGTGCTTCTGACTGCTAGTGTAGTCTTTGCTTATATGGCTGGAGTCATTCCTTCCGGAGGATCCTATGTAAAATCCCAAAAGAAAAAGTTAAATGACCCACTGCTTCCTGAAAGTCCCATGTTTTCCGGTAGGTAAGCTTACTGTTCTTAAAGTTTGGTTTTTTCTTAAGAATACATCTCTATTATCTGTCTTCGAATAGATACTTGCAGTTTGCACTGTCTTGATTTTTGCACTGTAACCTGTTAAATATTCCTGTGCTAATTTACTTCTTTTGATATTTTGCAGTACAACAAAAAAGGAAGATCAGCTTGTGTATCAATGTCCCTGGGATGTAGTGAAAGGGAAAATAACAAAGTCTCTTCTTGCTATTGAAAATGGTGTTATTGTGGAAGAAAGTTCCATAGAATATGAATTAGATCGTGCAAAGAGGCCTCTTAATTTGTATGCTGTTGCTAATGGTTCCAGATTCAGGCTGCTTTTGTCTTCAATTGAGCAACTTGAGAAAGAGGTGGGTACAGGTTCTATATGTCTTACTCCTAACAGCTTGTTTCCATGTTGTCAGTTTAGTTTCAGACATGTTGTTTGTTTTCAGACAGTAGATACTAGAAATATGAAACATGATGCATCTAATGTAGAGGAATATTGATATATTGAGAAATTGCAGGAAGACACTTGACTTGTCAGGGGTGAAGTAGCATGTATCTTGCCCTCCCCAAGACCATGGGATACTTAATGGGTATAAATGTATAATGTTGATTGTTTTTCAAGTTCACTATTTTTGCTCCGTTTGCTATGAGTTTACAACCCCTCTGCAGCCCTTATAATTTGTTTCCTGCTCATGAAATTATGCGAATCTCTTCATAATGACTTCCTTGTCTGCAATGAATATTCCTTTTCCCGGAAAATTTATTACTTTATTACTATTGCCACCATTTATGTACCGCTTACGAAATTAGCTGTTAGGTGCCTACTTAATAACCTTCTGTTTCATTTAAAAAATCTTTTGTCTGTGATAACTTTTATCAATTAACGCGAAGAATGTCTGGAAAATTAGACGCATAATTTAGACATGTGAATTGGAGTTTCCTGTTTCTATCTAAGAAAAACTCAAATATGTACTGGAGATCCTTTTCAAAAATTTGTTCACTCATAAATTTCTTTGAGAAAGGGTAAAAGGAGAATCTTGTTACTAGCTCTAGGAATTGATGGATCTGTCCAATCTTTAGCCATCTTAGGGAGATATTCACCTTATAAATTCATTTTCTGGGCGCCTTCACAATCTCGTGCGATGCTGCTCAGCTGCTGAGAGCTTCTTATTTGCTACACATTGATTAGACCCATGGAATTAAAACTCGACTGTTCCGTTACGTAACGGCCGTTCTGTAACAGGTTTTGGATTTGCTGTTCCGTAAAACTCCCTTACATAACGATACGAAAAAAATCACACCTTTCTCCCCGCGTCGTCCGTTACGTAATGGTAACTCACCGCATTAGAACATTTTTTTTCCCGTTACACCGTTCTTTTGTACAAATTGGCCAAAAATATTTTAGTAATTGCTATGTATATGAAACATGATATTTTGAGTGATTATTTGTTCACAAAACACCCACTCATATTATGATAGGACTGGTTTATATATTGTTAACATAATATTTTTTAAATTTAAAAGTATTAACAGCGTTAGCTACGACCCGTTCTATTTATCCGTTACAACCGGTTTCGGCAACTGTTACCGCGATCGCGACCGCATCTCTTTTCTATGATTATACCCCACTTGTTTGTATTTTCTTCTTAACGCCTTGGGTTTCCCGGTGAAATATTTCCTAAATAATACAAGTATAATGTATTTTCTCTTAGATAAAACTTTCTTTTTTTTGCAATCTTTGAAGTTTCAGATGCATCTTAACGTATCCAATTCTTCTGGAAATTATGTCATGTGATTACTTGTTTCTTGTAGTGAATTACTTTTGCCTAGTTTATCTGTATACCAGACCTTCAACCATGAATTAGTTTCACACTATTTCCTGCTCAAGTTTCTTACTGTCTTGACAGGTTAATGAAATCCCAGACACATCAATGGCTATGGAAAGGGAGGAATGGCTAGGATTATTTTCCTCTACTTTAAAGAAGGCTTGTCAATCAGCTTTGTTTTCTTGGATGGAAATGGAGTTCTGCACTGAAAACTGTAAGCCTGACAAGGTATTGTTAGAATGGATTGCTTATGATGATAACGTAGTCACATATGAGATATCGACATTGCGCTGCTTATTCTTTGCTCGTCTCTGTTTAGGAGCTTTTGTTCTCTATGTCAGAGAAGTTGAGAGGAGATGATATTATCTTAGGGAACATTAGAAAATTCGGCAAGATGGATCTATTTGCAGATTTGATTGGCTTTCTCAGATATGATTACATTAGGTAAGTTTATGGTCGTTGGGGTGCTATTGCTGATCATTTGTCAAAATTGATTCATAAAAACTGTTGTTGCTTACTCCCTCTGTTCCCTAAAGTTCTTTCCTCTTTAACTTTTTTCCTATTTTGACAAAGAAAATTTTCTTTGTCACTTCCCTCACTTATTTTATTTAATACACACTCTCTCTTATGCCCAAGAGAGTACGAGATCTACCAACCCCACTTTTTCCCCTTGCCTTGGTCTGTGGTACTCATAAGTCATATCAGGGAAGAACATTTCGGAACGGAGGGATACTTTTTTTAAAAGATGAGTTTTTCTTCGTGGATGAATGGAGTGTACATTTCTTTCAGCACCAAGTTTTTTGTTTTTGTTTTGCTATAATACGAAAGAAAAACTGGAGTTTACCCCACAGTTGGAAACCTGGTTTCTCAATTAAGCAGAGTCTTCCTTCTGCATCACTATTGTCAAAATGCCTATTATCATGTTTGAATTTGAAATGTATAATATTCAGGTACTGAATTTTCGTAGAAGTATAATATTCAGGTACTGAATTTTCGTAGAAGAATTTTCGTTCTTTCTCAATGTTTATTGACCTGCTTCTTATACCTTGTTCCCCATTTTTGTAGCTTTCCAAAGGGCCTTGTCCTTTAAAAATTACTTCCGTAAATTTTAACTTATTCGAAAATAACATGAATTAAGGCATATTGGACTAAATAGTTATCTCGTGAGCTTATATGTGACTACTGTAAACAGAAAGAAGCGAGGCTTATATGACGTAACCTGATCGTGACAAGGAAAAACTTATATGCCTTTAACCTAATTCTTCACTATTACGTTCACGTGTCTAATAAACCGAGTACGAGTATTTTTGTGACCTTTTTATCCAATTACCTTAACAAAACCTTCTACACTCTTGTGTAAGCTTGTATGGAGCTGTATGTACAAACTCTGTATGTTGATTTTTCTGTGAATGCTAGCATTTGCCTCAGATGTTGAATAGCTTCTACTGCAGGTTTATCGGAGATAAAATTGGTTATTAGATATGGATATATCCTTTCTCAGTCTTTTCAATCATCTTTCCTCGTAGTTTATGGTAAAAAGGAGCTCCTTAGGGCATGCTTGGATTGAGGGTAATGCATTAAAGGGCAATAAAAGTCAAACTATGAAAAGTTAGGGTGATGATAAGGGGATGAAGTGGTGGTAAAGAGAATAAGCTAGTGTTCGTAAGAAGAAAAGAAAAGGAAGAGGTGAATAGTATTATGGGGTTAATTGTTACCCACCATCCGGCTAGGGTGATTATTACCCTCATTTGGAGGGTGATAGTATTTCCCTTCCTTCCTTTTCCTCACAACACCACCACTTCTCATCATAACACCGCCACATCACCCTCCTTGCACCCACCTTAATTTGCCTTCATTTTCTTTTTATTAAGGTGGTTTGACTTTTATTACCCCCCTAATCCACTAACCCCCAATCAAAGCATTCCCTTAATGTTGCTAAGCTGGTATAACTTTTAAATGCCCGATGTTGTTATATGACAATGCATATTAAAAAGCTTATGAAAGAAAATTGTCTACCTTCTGTTGATGCTAGCCTCGTCTTCAAACTGCTCTTCACAACAGTGTACCTCGTGTAAATCTCTCATTTTTATCCCTCTTTTCATGAAGTTAAATCATTTTTCATGTCCAGCTCCAACGAAGGATTAAAATGTGGTTTCTTGTCTTGGCTTGTTTTAGAGAATGGGGTTCTCTTTCTTTACATTTAGGTTGCTTTGAAACTAAAGTTCTGTAGGAAATTTGGTGTCTTCTGTCTCTTTGTTACCGTTTCTGTAAATATAGTCCCTCTTAGAACTACTTTTGCAGAAGTCTCAACATTAAATTCCAGTTTGCAATGTGAAGTTACCATTGCTATTCCTGATATAATTACTCTTCCTGATAAATGCTCTATAGATTTGCACTAAAAAGTTTCACTCTAGTATTTTGAGGTTGGATTGAATTAATCTTACAGGAGTTATTAGTCATATTACTCCTCTTTCATTTGTTTTTACAGTTGACACTGCGCATATTACAAATAAATGAGAATTTGTTATTCTATTTCTCTTCCTCTCTTTCTTGATTTAGCTTCATAGCGACATGGCCACAAACTTATCAGAATTTTTCTCTCCGAACATTTTATCACATGACAATATGAAATGGATCTGCTTTTTTGTTGCAGGGAATGTAGCTACTATGACCACAATGTTTATCCCTTACACGGGTGTGCTATATTGGAAGATCTGATCATTACTCTAGCTGATGCAATTTCAAGCATATATTTGGAGGTTATATCTGTTGACAGTGATATTTCTGAAAAGATTAGCAACTTTGGGTTGTCCTTGTGTACTTTGTCAACAAGAGATCTGCAGAAATTAAGAAATGAGGTATCTTCTTTTTACTCTTCATGATGCTTCAATTTTATCCATTTTCAGTATTCTTTACCATGTTATCATATCAGTCTTTGCACAATCTGTATTTCAAAAGAGGAGAAACAAAAACCTACTATTGTGGTTATCAGCCGTCATTAAAGAAGGGACCACCTGTTACCTTCTTGTGCTCCAGCTCTATACATTGGGATTATTGTACACGTGTCATTTCCCTTCTTCGAGATCCTGGGACGTCAGCCGAGGCTTTCATTCCTCACTCGTCACTCAACCGTCTGGCCACCCCTCCTTCAAATAACAATAGAATACTCAGCTATCTTCGGGTGTTCCGCATTTAAGTTCATTATTTTAGGAAGTTTTTCTTCCATACTTTTTTCTCAAAGTTGGGCTCCATACCCACCCAATTTCTCTCTCTATTTTTTCATTCTCAATATCTTTGTGCAAAAAGTAAATGTTAACTAATTATGGGATGGAGGTGGGAAGGGAGCATGCACAAGATTAATTTTGGGACATAGGGAATTTTTTTTTTGCAATATCCTATGCATACAAATTACCAACAATGGATTGACCAAAGTTAACGAGCATTGTTGTCAATTTATCATGGGAGTATGGGACTTTGAAAGCTCTAAAGGAAATCACCTTTCTTCTCTTTCAGCTTAAAATCTGTGTATCAGAAGTATTCCTTCAATCTCATATATACATTCTGCTCCCCTTCATTGATTGTCTGTGGAGAGTTTGGCCACTATCCAGCTCCTTCCATTAATTACGACTAAATATGTCTGAAGAACTTAGTCTCAATGCTAATATGGAAATTAAAATGACATTATGTCCCTTTCATTCTCTAGCAAAGATTTCTATTGTCTCTGGAATAGGAATTCAATGGTATGGATATATCAATAGCTGAATATATTTTGCACTTCTGCCCCCTGATTCTTTGCCTTTGGATTTGTGGTGGAAGATAGCTATGCGCGAGTGGATTCACCAGAACTTTGGACAAATTGTATTGATGTATGAGGATCGATTTGACCTTCGGGTACTAAAGATTGAACCTTATCGTGATCCAGCAGAAAAGCTCAAGGAAAGTCGTAAGTGGTGGAAAAGACTTACTCTGAAGAAATCTGTAACAGTGCAGTCCTCACTACGCTATTCAGTAGTTGGTCCCTTCTCTTTGACCTTAAAGCGCACAAGGGAACTGAGGGCCCTCAAAGGATGGTATGCTCCTCCTCCTCCCTGGTCTTTATAACCTTGGGTTCTTATCTCCCTAATATATGTGGAAAGTTGGAAACTATAATTATTGCTATTTTTCTCTTTTCCTTTGTGAATTTTATGGTAATTTTAATATTGCATGCAATGGCTTAAAAGATGCAGTTTGAACAAGATGAAGTGCTTATATTGAAGTTATGCTTGCATATTTGTTGTCAGTCTCCTGCTTGAAATCTAGCCTTCTGTCTATTCATACTTTTAAAATTTTAATGCATGCCAAGTTGAACTAAATAATTATGAGTATATCCCAGTAATTTTGCTTTTGGATGTACAAGCGAAAGTTCATCTAGTACATTTTGGTTTATTGTGAATTTGCAATTCAGAGAAGTGAGGTGAATTACTGATTTGTGGCGCCAAGTGCTCTTGCTCTATCATGAGAATGTCATAGCATGCACACTTCTGTAGGATTGCAAAATAGACCGTGTCCTTGAATTTAGTTTGCTTGAACTGCTGCTGGAGATGAATAGATTACAACTACAAATTATAAAGGTCTCATAGAAAACCCTGAAGCATGTAATGATGCTATGGGTGCCTAGATGGAATATGCGCAGTAGTTTAATTCCGAAGCTTCTGAGATGTGCTTCTTGATAAGTGATTACAAAATAAAAACACAGGGGAGTCACACTGATGCTGCTGTCAACTGAATCCAAGGTGTCATGATTGCGTAAATTAATAACAAGAACTAAAGAAGTCAGAGTCCTTTCTGAATAGTATCTTGTTGCTTAAATTTTCTTCTGAATGTCTCAGAAATATTACTTATAATTATTGCATGAGATTTATTTTCTGTGTAATTGTTGATATCTCTACTTATCCTTTTGGTTTCAGGAAGTACTACTTCAGCCTCATACTTGAGTTGTCTGACATAGCAGTGCCAATGGTCAAAGTAGTTGTTTCTCAGGTTCGCAATGCCATCTCATTCTTCCTCGTTAGCTTGATTGGACGATCTGTAGGACTCGTATATACCGGGATTAGGCAATCCCTAGGGTGGAAGTAAAGATGACACCTACCACTCTTTCATCTCATGCTCCAATTTTGCTTTGTTAGCTACTAAAATAGTTGGGTTATACTGGATGAAACAACTTGGTTATTCCAGTGATTCTTTTCTGGGATAGTCTTCTGTTTAGCCCAGAACAGTTGTTTCAACTCATTCTTTTCTCGTAACGATTCGGCCTGGAAATGTTATTTGTTGTTTTAAGCAGGTCTGAATACGATTATTGATTTTTGGTGGTACTAATTACAGCACACCCCAATTTGTTCAATCCCTGAATCATCATTTCTGCAACAAAATTTACATTGCTTTAAATGTAAAGATAACGAGCTATGCACACTGTACACACTATACACAATACACTATATAATGATCGACATCAGTTGCGAAAAAGAGCGAATCTGGTGCTTAAAACTGTGACTTGGAATCTCAGAAATTAAAAACGTGACATTTTTATTATTTGCAGAAAGAGATGAATCACCTATTTAGTATTTACCTATGAGACTATGACTTGTTTAAGGATCCTAGTCCATGCAGGTACCACAGAAAATGAAATGCTAAGGTCCCGTTTGGTATTGTTCTTTACTTCCATTTTTTTTTATTTTTGGAAACCAAAAATCAAATATTAAAACAACAAAAATATCTTTTTAGTTTTTTGTTGTCAGTTTACCAATCAACATGATTATAATAGGTATGACTATTTTATAGTTTGAGATTCAATCTAAGTCGGCTTCTAAAACATATAACCAAAAAGGAAATTTGATAGTGATATTGAGTGGGCAATGAGTATTCAAGGTTGTGGAATCAAACCGCACTAGAGGTACTTTAAAATTGGTGTTTCCGTGGCTATTCTACTCGGACCCCCACTCCTAGGGGGATTAAGTGTTTGTTTGTTTCAACGTATTTTGACTTATCAGCAAAAAAGTAGAGATAAGTTAGTACTTCCTCCATTTTTTTTTTTACTTGCACTATTTGGGTTGAGCACAAACATTAAGAAAAGAAGTAAATATCAAGAATGCCCATGTGACAACAAACAAATTTGGTTGTTAGGTATTAATGGTAAATGTAAAATATGTATAAGGGTAAATTGGGTATTTGGGGGTGTGAACAAACCAAAAAGCATGTGAATTGCATACCATAAAAGGAAATGTTGCAAGTACTACGAAAAAAGGAAATTATTGCAATTAAAAAAATTGAGGAAGTATAAGTTTAGATAAGTTCAATTCAACAAAAATAAGTAGTACTCCATACAAAAAGGGAAGTCTAACAAAAAAAATACAAAAATCACAAGTGCTTATTTACAAGTGGCGTACAATAAATATTGTACACCAAAGTAAAAGTTAACTCAAAATGCTTAAAAGTTACTCTGATATATGTAAAAATTATTTATTTTTTAGTGATACTTTTTCATTTAATGAAAATTATTCAATCGGAATCACTAATAGTGTTTAAAGGTAACTATTTAACCCTTTAAATGTTTATCCATCAAGTATTTTTTCATAATATAAAATTTAACTAATATATATTAAAGGGTACAAAAAATCAGATATCGATTTGACCCGTTAAAATCAGATATCCTACTGACCCGAACCGTGTCAACTGAATCCGAAGTCGATCAATCGAAATTTTTTCAGTCCGATCCGAGTTTATATCCTAAATCCAAAATAATAATCTGACCCAATAACCAAAAGGCCCCAGAGGTTAAGAACCTGATTCAATTTACTCATTATTAATCTAACTCAATTAAGTAAACCAAATTGAACTATTAATAATATAAATCTAATTCGATATGAAAGTTATTCTATATTTTTTTTATTAAATATTTGGAGACGGAGTAAAAGAAATCTAAAAAAAATATTGTTTGACATGAAATCTTACAAATATTTGGGGTTGTTTGTTGACTTCTAAAAATGGGGGAAGTTGAAATTTATGGGAATTTATAAATTAGCTAGTGTTGTAAAATAAAAATAAAGAGATGAGAAATTGGGAGAGAACGACTGTGTATTTTGTTCTATGAATAATGGGGTATATATACATACAATAGAATAGGGTTTTCTTGGGGAACAATAAACCCTTAGATCTAGAATATTCCGGAAACATACTAGGGGTATAATGAACATCCACACACAATATTTCATAATACTCCCCCTTGGATGTCCATTATGGAAGATTACGCCTCGTTAAAACCTTACTAGGAAAACCCTGTGGGATAAAAACCTAGTGAAGGGAAAAGAGTACATCATTCCTCTTAATACGCTTGAGAAGTTGCCTCATTAAAAACCTTACCAGGAAAACCAAGTGGGACAAAATCTTGGTTAAGGGGAAAAAAGTGCAACGCGTATTTCTCCCCCTAATGAATACATAATTTGAGATCTTTAGTGCAATTAATCCAATATTGTTGAGTAGCTTCTCGATCAAATGTAGCAGTATGAAGTTCCTTGAAAATTGATTCTCTAAAGTTTAACTTAAATTTTCAATTCTCCACTTGAACAGATGAGGTGAATATCAATCTATATCACCAATGTTTTGAAAATAATACGCTTAATACCTGTAAGATCATGTGCTTTTCTTTATCTCATTCGATACATTTGTTTTCGACTTTTCTGATGCACAATATAATAATACTTTAGCTTCAATTGATCGAATACATTTCCTTGTACATGATATTACAAGACTTATCTATACATATTGGACATATATATCTTTTTCTGAAGGTCATAAATGGTAGTTTTAGATCAATATTGATCAAACTTTCTCCGGTCATACTTTCATGACAATACATGATAAATAACAAAATCATCGTCCAACTTAGAGGTACAACATAGGTAATGATATTATCTATGGTTCTTCTGGACCACAAAATAAAATCCATTATACGGACATTACATACCATATATTATCTTACACTTTGACATAATTCATATTTGTACAAAAATTCTTTAGTGAATAAATCAATACGTGACTTTCATAACTCTTACGTACTCAAACTTCAAGTTGAATCGTCAATTCAAAACCACTCCTTAAGACTTTTGATAACATATCATCAACGTTGCGATGTTCATATGCAAAACTTGAAAACTTGGTGTTTAAGAACATCATGTATAAATTCTTCAGGAACTCTTCTTACATGATTCACAATATTACATATTTGTTTCGCAACTATTAGTCCAAAGGAGTAAAAATATCCACTTATAAGTTTCATTAAACTTGGAAATTTGTCTTACTATGACTTTAGGTGCATATTCATATACATCATAATAACAGTTTAGAAACTTGCATTTAATATGAAATTTATAACTAGATAAATCAAAATCATACAGTGATAAAATATAAAATGAATTAATTAATGTATGATGAATGATGTATATTTTCCTATTAACTACACATGCTGACATGCATATGGATGTAAGACTCAATATGCAAAGCACTGTACAATGTGGAATTAAAATCCATAACTTTTTTGACTTAGGGTCCATGAGCTCATTTTGATCATTATGATTATGTCGACATCAACAAGAACATATATTTCAGATCCCCATTCTCAAGTCCATTACTTTTCGTATATGCATATCGGTTCCATCAGCGGCATCATCAAGTATTAGTTAATATATATTTTGCATGTTATCCATCGATGATATCTGAATATATATTAAATCGGTACCAATTTTTTCTTATAGGCCATCTATTTTAGTTCAAATATCTATACCACATCAAGGGTATTTCATACACTATATATTAGTGTTATCTTTATTTTCAATAATATCGTCAACTGCACTATCTTGCTCTTTTCATATAAATAAATTTATATCGCACAATGTTGGAACCGTATATATAATCTACACTTCAGGTGTAGAGATTTAATAAATATTGGCAAGCTATATATTTCTCAACACTTAATATATGTAACACCGAGCACTAGCTATGACCATTATATACCTTTTTCTTTGAACATGTAACAACTTAACACAATCAAGTCATAGATACTTATGTCCAAATATATTTCAAGGACATAAAGTTGGCATGTACACATACTCATATGGGGGTCTAATTATTATCTTTCAATTTCGCCAACTTATTCTAGCTCGTCTCTGTTAGGTTATGATACATATGAATAAACATAAATCATGCGAAACAACCATAGAGCCAGGAAACATATTATTTACACATAATCATTTAGCATAATTCAGAAGCATACACTTTGTAGCGTTCCCTCCCTAGCTGCGCCCGAACCGAACAAGAACAAGTCTTTAGGACTCCAAGTGTCGTCCCTCCGTAGATAGTCCACAGCACGTCCGGGTCCGCCTTAAGCTTGACCAACTAGAATTGCCCTTAAGGTTACTAGGATTTTCGGCTATTTGGGTTGCAAGTGTTTGGCTGATTTTTGCTTGAAAATCTTACCTTTTGAATACTTCAAATCTCGATATAAATTGTGAACCCAGGCCACATATTTATAGGGGTATGGAAAGAGAATTGGAATCCTACCAGGATACAAATTAATTAAATTAGAATCCTAGTAGAACTCTTATTTAATTAATTTATCTTTTAGGATTAGGAATTTAATCATATATCGAATCCTGATAGATTTAGGATTCGTATAGCACGCACACGAGCATCGCACGAGCACCGCACACTCGCGCAGGCCTTGCGGCCCACGCTGAGCGCACAGCTCCTCGGCCCATGCTTGCTGCCTGTGTCCGCGCGCGCGCCCAAGTCCTTGGCTGGGCCTGGCCTTGCGCTGGGCCTGGTCGAGGCTTGGCGTGTGTTGGTGATGCGTGTGGCTTGCTGGGTGATGGCCTGGCTTCGTGCTGGGCCTTCGTCTAGCGAGCCTCGTCCGATGCTAATTCGTACGATACGCTTCCGATTAAATTCCCGATTCCGGAATTCATTTCCGATACGAACAATATTTAATATTTCCGATTCCGGAATTAATTTCCGTTTCGAACAAATATTTAATATTTCCGTTTCCGGAATTATTTTCCGATTCCGATAATATTTCCGATTCTGACAATATTTCCGTTTCCGGCAATATTTCCGATTCCGGCAATATTTCCATTTCCGATAATATTTTTCGATACGTACCATGTTTCCATTTCCGGCAACATCTACGACTTGGATAATATTTATATTTCCGATACGATCCATATTTCCGTTTCCGGCAATATCATCGTTTCCGGAGTATTCATTTCTTGCTTGTGACGATCTCAGCTCCCACTGAAACCAAGATCCGTCGATTCCGAATATCCATAGATGGAGTATTTAATTCCATTAAATACTTGATCCGTTTACGTACTATTTGTGTGACCCTACGGGTTCAGTCAAGAGTAAGCTGTGGATTAATATAATTAATTCCACTTGAACTGAAGCGGCCTCTAGCTAGGCATTCAGCTCACTTGATCTCACTGAATTTTTAACTTGTTAATTAATACTGAACCGCATTTATTAAACTTAATATTATATGCATACTTGGACCAAGGGCATTATTTCCTTCAGTCTCCCACTTGTCCTTAGGGACAAGTGTGCATTTCCTAATTCCTTTGTCGCTCGATGCTTGCTCTTGAACATAAGGTAAGAGTTGTCATCCTTATTATGTCCAGAGGTGTTTCTCGGTTTTAGAGTTCAACTGATCAAATAAACAGATAATCATAGCCTATGATTCATCCGAGCACGGCCATGCATTTTACAGTTTCTAGCTCTCCGAGTGGCCTTGTACAACTTTTAAGCATCTCATCCCGATTTATGGGAGGACAATCCCAATCTTGTGATCTTGAGATTAGACTTCGTTTGATAGGTGATTACTTGAGCGTTGCCTTTATAGCCTCCTTTTACGGTGCGACGGTTGGTCAACGTCAAAGTAACCAGTTCTCAAACAAGTAATCTCAAATCACTCAGGTATTGAGGATTTAGTGTCTAATAATTTTAATGAAATTTACTTATGACAGATTTTCATATCTTACAGTAAAGTTTCATAGGTCTGTCCGATACTAGTCTTCCCAAAGTAAGTATCTATGCAAATGATTACGACATTGCCATGTCCACATAGTTCAAGAAACAGAACTACTAGTCATCTTGCATTCTAGTCGTCTAACGTTTTCTATGCGTCCAATTTTATAGAAAACTCCGACCAGGGACCATTTTCAATTTGACATTCAAGTTCACTTGATAGAAATTTTTTAGTCACAGGATTGGTCCTGACAGTCTATCTTGAATATTTCGTCAAATTGAAGGGACTCATCATTTAACAAACCACAAATTAAATGGAAAATGAATTCTATTAATTTATTGTGAATGATTAACCAATAATGTTTTACAAAGTATTAAACTCTAAAACTTTAAAACATTAAATAAGGACATCAAAGTCATTCTCCAATATGCTTGATTCCCATAGCTGCAGTGTGCGAGTTGTGCTTCGCCTGCGGCAGAGGTTTAGTCAATGGATCTGATATGTTGTCATCAGTTCGAATCTTGCTTATCTCGACTTCT
Source organism: Spinacia oleracea (assembly GCF_020520425.1). Lineage (NCBI taxonomy): Eukaryota > Viridiplantae > Streptophyta > Magnoliopsida > Caryophyllales > Amaranthaceae > Spinacia > Spinacia oleracea. The sequence goes on along the minus strand of NC_079492.1, from coordinate 130,304,528 downwards.
TTTCTTTCAACAAACTCTCGTAGAAGGTGAAATCTACGAAGTACATGCTTGACTCTTTGGTGGTGTCTAGGCTCCTTTGCCTGTGCAATAGCTCCGTTATTATCACAATACAGGGCTATTGGTCCTTTAATGGAAGGGACTACACCAAGTTCACCTATGAACTTCCTTAGCCATATAGCATCCTTTGCTGCTTCATGTGCAGCAATGTACTCCGCTTCAGTTGTAGAATCCGCAATGGTGCTTTGCTTAGCACTTTTCCAGCTTACTGCTCCTCCGTTGAGGCAGAAGACAAACCCAGACTGTGATCTGAAATCATCTTTGTCGGTTTGGAAACTTGCGTCCGTATAGCCTTTAACAATTAATTCATCATCTCCACCATAGACCAGGAAGTCATCTTTGTGCCTTTTCAGGTACTTTAGAATATTCTTGGCAGCAGTCCAATGTGCCTCTCCTGGGTCTGACTGGTATCTGCTCGTAGCACTGAGTGCATACGCAACATCCGGGCGTGTACATATCATAGCATACATTATTGAACCAATCAATAATGCATATGGAATCCCATTCATTCGTCTACGCTCATCAAGTGTTTTTGGGCACTGAGTCTTGCTTAGAGTTATTCCATGAGACATGGGTAGGTAGCCTCGCTTGGAGTCTGCCATCTTGAACCTATCAAGTACCTTATTGATATAAGTGCTTTGACTAAGTCCAATCATCCTTTTAGATCTATCTCTGTAAATCTTGATGCCCAATATGTACTGTGCTTCTCCTAGATCCTTCATCGAAAAACATTTCCCAAGCCAAATCTTGACAGAGTTCAACATAGGAATGTCATTTCCGATAAGTAATATGTCGTCGACATATAATACTAGGAAAGCAATTTTGCTCCCACTGACCTTCTTGTATACACAAGATTCGTCTGCGTTCTTGATGAAACCAAAGTCACTTACTGCTTCATCAAAACGTATATCCCAGCTCCTGGATGCCTGCTTCAATCCGTAGATTGATTTCTTTAGCTTGCATACCTTTTTAGCATTCTTTGGATCTTCAAAATCCTCAGGCTGTGTCATAAACACAGTTTCTGTTAAAACGCCGTTTAAGAAAGCGGTTTTGACATCCATCTGCCATATTTCGTAATCGTAATATGCAGCGATTGCTAACATTATCCGAATAGACTTTAGCATTGCAACTGGTGAAAAGGTTTCATCGCAATCCACACCGTGGACTTGCCTGTAACCTTTTGCAACCAATCTAGCTTTGAAAACTTCTAGTTTCCCATCCTTGTCCTTTTTCAGTTTGAAAACCCATTTGCTTCCAATGGCTTGGTAGCCATCTGGCAAATCGACTAAATCCCAAACTTGGTTTTCAGACATGGAGTCTAATTCAGATTGCATGGCTTCTTGCCATTGCTTGGAGCTAGGGCTCATCATAGTTTGCTTGTAAGTCGCAGGTTCATCACTTTCAAGTAATAGAACATCATAGCTCTCGTTCGTCAAAAATACCTAAGTACCTTTCCGGTTAAGATCTATATCTCTGCGATCTACGCGGGGTTACATCTCTAGATTGTCCATGAATCTCACCAGAAACTTCTAAAGATCTCTGAGTTTCATCCTGAATGTCATCTTGAGCATTCTCTAGAGTTTGTTGTTCGACTCGAATTTCTTCGAGGTCTACTTTTCTCCCACTTGTCATTTTGGAAATGTGATTCTTTTCCAAAAAGATACCATCTCGAGCAACAAACACCTTGTTCTCAGATGTATTGTAGAAGTAATACCCCTTTGTTTCCTTTGGATAGCCCACAAGGATACATTTGTCAGATTTTGGATGAAGTTTGTCTGAAATTAATCGTTTGGCGTATACTTCACATCCCCAAATCTTAAGAAAAGACACTTTTGGAGGCTTTCCAAACCATAACTCGTATGGAGTCTTTTCAACAGCTTTAGACGGAGCTCTATTTATAGTGAGTGCGGCTGTATTTAGTGCATGTCCCCAAAATTCTATTGGAAGTTCGGCATGACCCATCATTGATCTAACCATGTCTAGCAAGATTCTGTTCCTCCGTTCCGACACACCGTTCCATTGTGGTGTTCCAGGAGGAGTCAATTCTGATAGAATTCCACATTCTTTCAGATGGTCATCAAATTCATAGCTCAGATATTCACCGCCTCTATCAGACCGCAGTGCCTTAATCTTCTTGCCTAATTGATTCTCTACTTCACTCTGAAATTCCTTGAATTTGTCAAAGGATTCAGACTTATGCTTCATTAGGTAGACATAACCATATCTACTGAAGTCATCAGTGAAAGTGATAAAGTAGCTGAAACCACCCCTAACATTTGTACTCATTGGTCCACATACATCTGTATGGATTAAACCCAATAGTTCAGTTGCTCTTTCTCCAACTTTAGAGAAAGGTTGCTTTGTCATTTTGCCAAGTAAACATGATTCGCACTTACCATAATCCTCTAAGTCAAATGGTTCTAGAATTCCTTCCTTTTGAAGTCTTTCCATGCGTTTTAAGTTAATATGGCCTAATCGACAATGCCACAGATAGGTGAGATCTGAATCATCCTTTTTGGCCTTTTTGGTATTTATGTTATAAACTTGTTTGTCGTGATCTAATAAATAAAGTCCATTGACTAATCTAGCAGATCCATAAAACATCTCTTTAAAATAAAACGAACAACTATTGTCTTTTATTAAAAAAGGAAAATCCCTTAGCATCTAAGCAAGAAAAAGAAATGATGTTTTTAGTAAGACTTGGAACATGGAAACACTCTTCCAGTTCCAAAACTAGCCCAAAGGGCAACGACAAATAATAAGTTCCTACAGCTAATGCAACAATCCGTGCTCCATTTCCCACTCGTAGGTCGACTTCACCCTTGCTTAACTTTCTACTTCTTCTTAGTCCCTGTGAATTGGAACATAAGTGTGAGCCACAACCTGTATCTAATACCCAAGAAGTTGAATTAGCAAATATACAGTCTATAACGAAAATACCTGAAGATGGAACGACTGTTCCGTTCTTCTGATCTTCCTTTAGCTTTGGACATTCTCTTTTGTAATGGCCTATTCCATCACAATAAAGACAGCTTGATGTGGACTTGTCCTGCTTTGATTTAGCATTGCCCTTGGACTTTCCACTTTTCTTGAACGGTCTCCCTTTAGCCTTGAGTAAATCTTTGGCTTCACAGTCCAGTATTATCTCAGCCTTTTTGACAAGGTGAACAAATTCTGCAACTGTTTCTTCTCTTGGTTCACTTAGGTATAGTTGCTTGAAGCGACCAAACTCACTATGCAGTGAATTGAGCAAGATAGAGACTGCCATCCTTTCGCTTATTGCACTACTACAAAATAGGCTTATAGCAACGGCAATAAACCGTTACCATAGATCAATTAATTGTTGTAATAGGCTTATAGCAACGGTTTAAAAACCGTTACCAATAAGGGGCGTTGCTATAAGTCTATGGCAACAATTTCCTGGATTTAGGCAACAGTTATAATAAACTGTTGCCATAAATAACTATGGCAACGCTTTTTATAGGCAACGCTTTTAACCTATGGCAACAGTTTTCTAACGACTTTAGCCAACATTTACACATTTAAGGCAACAATTTTAGCCAACTTAAGGCAACACTTATTATCTTATTGTGGGTTGAATTTAAAACTAATGCAACACTTTCTTACACTTATAGTAACACATCCGGCCAATTGTATCTGTAGCAACACTTACTACCAAGTTTATGACAACGCTTTTAGTTTTCATTCTTGTAACGCTTACAATTGAGTTTATGGCAACGCTTTCATTTGAGTTTATGACAACACTTACGATTGAGCTTATAAAAACGCTTTCAATTGAGCTTAGGACAATGATCACTATTGGTCTAATATTATGCATTTAATAAATTTGAACAACGTATAATAAGATTTTCATAATAAATAAGTTCAAAACAATGTATACATATATCTTATTACAATTATCTCAATAGTAAAAAAAATATTGGTTCTAAAACTACATCCAGTATAAAAAAAAAAGTCTCTTGCAATCACAATACAATAGCTCTATTCTAATATTTATGTGCCAAAAACACTATCAATCTTCACATACTTAAAGTAGTCTTTCTTTGAATATATGCACCATCCTGCACAACAAACAAATGAAGTGTAACATTTTAATAAGAAACTTGTTATCAATGAATAAAATCCACATACGTAAGAAAAAAGAAGCCCAAAATGAATGACAAAAGATAAACCTTAATAATGGGTAAAGGGCAGCGTTTTTCAATACCCAATGTCTCATGAGAATTCATTAAGACTCCCATTCTAGCTTATCTATTACAAAAGTATATAACGTAAAATGACAGCGAAAGTGGAAAATCCGATAGATTTTCGTTTAAAATTGATCTGTCCACAAAAATGTAACTAACTAAAACCTATTCCAAGAACACCAACAATTTTGAAACGATAACCAATATTGTGAGGGGGAGAAGGGTAAACTACCCAAATTCCAAGAAAAAACATAAGGAGACATGACCAAAACTTACAAAGTCATGAATTCCTAGTTAGGAGTGACTAAGAGAATGAAAATAGTGAATTAATATAAAGTGGAATGGCTGAAATAGTAAATGAAGCATTTCCAAGTTACTGTTAGACTATGTAATTTTAGATTAAACATGAAATAATATAATTTGCAGCATCATGGACTGAGGTGATTGGTAGACATAATTTACAAAGAGGCAAACCAACTATGAGTATTATGTAACTTTGAATAAATTCATCCTATTATTGCCTAAGGAGGGGGCAAATCTGAAATTTAAGGAAAAAAGAAACGAAGTCTCACATTTCTTTCTCCAGTAGCTTGCGAATAAAATCTTTCGAATGTGAAGTCACTTTCTCAGTTTTGTCGCAAACAAGTAGTAGAGGAACTCTCTTATTTACAACACTGGCCTTGGTTAGGATATCGTACAAGTACCTTAAAACAAATCAGATAAACAATCGGACTTCAGAATCATTACAAGTGTGAAGTGAAAGGAACGTACAACAAAAGGATTGGAGGAAAAAAAATTACTGAGCGGCTGCCTAGCAGTTAGGCAAGAACTCCAAAGAATCAGCAACAAAAACAACACCAGCCACCTAGGGCATCTAGTTATCAAGCTAACTCCAAAGAATCAGCAACAAAAACAACACCAGCCACCTAGGGCATCTAGTTATCAAGCTTAGGACGAAGGCGTGAGTGCCCACTGTCCAGGAACATCAACTAAATGCGCATGCTTGATTTACCCTTCTTTCCATGTAAAAATGTGGAAGATTTAGTTGCAATTTTCATTATGAGATTTATGACCAAAGTAAATAACAGGGAAAAGGGGGTACTAGGAAATCAAGTTTATGAGCATAAATGAGAGCAATTGTCAGAAAATTGTGAGTCGAGCCAGTAAATTATTTAAAATCAGTCCCGGAGAGCAAAAACCTCAAAACCTAAACAATTAATTTTCAAACAAACACAAAAACTATATCCTTTTGTCCAACTCTAATGTGAAAATTAATTAATTAAATTAGTATAGTACCTTAGTGAGCTTAGAGTGCAGCATAAGAGTACCCTCATTTGGATCCATTGAAATCACAATTCCTTGATGTGAAAAACCATCTCGAAGATAACAAACAAGAGAAGACAATATTTTCATTCATATTATATACAGAAGAACACTCAGTGAATTGACCAATAGGTCTTACTAACTAAACAAAAAAATTGAACCAGCAAGTCAAAAAGAAAGGTCATACACAAACTTCTCAGACATGATGGTTTCAGAAACTAGAGTAAAAAACAAAGACCTAAGGACATAATTAACAATGAATGCAAAATGGAGATTGCTCACCTGGTAGAAAAGAACAGTTTTCCCACTCCCAGTGAGTCCGACAAACACAACAGTGTTAGACTTCTTTCGCTTGAACAAACTCATTGTTTTGGGTGAAATTAAAGGTTAAAGATTAGGCATCATTTCACTTTTCCTATATATTAACCAAAGCGGCAACTTAACACGTAACAAGTCAAAGATATCCGAAGGTGTAAGAAACTGGCAGCAACGAACAAATCCAGATCAAAAACCTTTGTGGTGACACGAACACCAGATATAATTTATTAAGCATCAAAATCTTAAAAAACAAATATTGAATCTGCGCTCATAATAACAACAATATAATTCGATTTGTCGATCCCTTGGGTGGTTTTTTGGTTAAGGGTCAATCACTCCAGCATTAAATGGCTTTCACTTAGTTCCTAGACCACTCCAAAAAAAATAATTGTATTAAGATAACCTTAGGAACATCAACCTCCCTCAACTGAAAAGAAAAAAGGCCAATATTAAATGTCATACACATACACTTGCCAATGATTTAAAACAGCATGCATATGTGCATACTACATCGACTGTATATGCGTATACTTCTCAAAACAATACTTAATCTATTTAATGGCAATAAACTAAGAATGTTAGACTGTTAAGTAAAAGAATGTGTTGTCCCAACCATGAAGGAAAAAACCATACTTCTAGTCGCAAGAAGACTACTTCTACTTCCTTGTTAGATCACAAGAACCGGGGAACACTTGAGCGAAGAAAGAATAGACATTCGGCCTTAATGGTAAGTTTTTTGAGCTGAAAATTGTTAACCCTTGATGTCTGTTAGTTAATTACCTGTCACATATATGAATAACATGAGGTGGAAGGCAGGATCTATTTAATTTTCATGTGAAACACTCAATCATTACTGCAAAATTTTGTATATGCCACTCAATTTTCACCCCCCCTACTCCACCCAGATGGGAAAAGAAAAAAACAGAAAAGAAGAGTGGAAATAATTAAGCCAGATCCATGTATTCCCCACATTCTTCCTGAATCAGTATCTTCTACGTAAGGCAGGCAATTAAAGCTAATCCAACACTTCCAGTAGAACCCCCAACTCTTATGCAAAAGAAACCTCAACTCATAAGGAATGTGTAGTATAAAACTATAAATAGAGAGTACATGTTAGTATAATGTTAGGATTAATAATACCTTAATAATATTATGTCCAGATGTTATAGCTGACACAACATAAAACACCAAAATTAAGAGGGAATATAATGTAGATCATACCTATATGTCCAGATGTTATATATATATATAGAAAATGGGTATAATTAATTAAGAGGGAATATAATGTAGATCATACCTATATGTAAATTAGTAAAGACTATCACATTCCAAAATTTCACACCATGGATTATCGCGTCGATCAATATGGACAACCTGCAAATGCAAACCCCTTAAAGGTTAGTCTCAATGGACCTCTCTTTCCTTCCCCTGCCTCTGAGATCCCTTCTGTTCATGTTCACTTGCTCTTCAATGTTTTCAAACTTTCAAATTTCACGGCCAAGACAAGTTAGCAGAGAATCTGAGATATGCATGGTTTGATTGGAACAACTAGTAAATATGATTAACATAGTTGGATAACATTGACCAAATTCCTTCCACATTATATGGATTAATTAACTGAAAAATATCTTCTATTAAAAAAAAGCAAGAATTATTAGAATATAGAATTGAAAAGATGCGATTACCTTACAAGTGTATCAAAAAGGACTTTGTGAGGTAAGATTTTTCACTGAAACTAGAACATTGAATCTCCTTTTACATATAGTAGTTATATTCTAAGATAATGGGCTGGAAAGTACGAGAAGATTGGTCTAACATGCAAATCAGTAGGCAATATAGTATTTTGCCCAAGTAAATCAATTAATTTAAGGAATTCATTGAATACTTGTAAACTATATGAAGCTATTCTAGTAACTATCACGACATTATTTGTTGTTAGCACTTTTAATGAAAAACTCATGTGTCAAGAAGATGGATTTACAATCCAATTTGGTTTCCATCTCTTTGACTTTTTCAGTATCGTATACTTACAGAGTTACAGGAAAGCAATGTGATTTAACTGAATTTAGAGGAAAAAAATTGAACAAGAACAATTAGTATCCCTTCAATTCAAGGGATTCCAAACTCCTAAAACTTCACAGATTCCCTTTTGAAGAAATAGGAAATCTAAGATTCGGTTTCTTATTGCATCTATACTAAGTCATTGATCTAAAATATGTACAAAATAAAAGCACAGGACAAGAAATTTGTATGGACTTAATCATTAGCCTAAACAAATATCTTGAAAATATAGGTTGCACCATCAAAAGGGATTTATATAAAACAAATAAAGTAAGGCCTGCAAGTTTATAGGTTTAGTAATTAACAAATCCTCGAACATTAAAATAATCTTCTATACAAATATTGCACACTTGAATCATACTGTGGGACTAAACCCTCAACGGAATTCGCAGCCTCAATATCAACCCTAAATCTTAAGAATTCCCTACTTAAAAATCCCTAATTTAATCCTTTTTACAACACAAAAGATTAATGTACATAATTTCGATCAATAAATTAAAATTAAAGCTTGAATGGTGAATGCTTAGACCAAATTAAAAGGGAAAATTACATATTCACCTTGTTCCAGCTTTGAGGGATGCGAAATTTGATTAACGCTACTCCAATTTTCCATCGCCAATTAAGAAATCCAATAGCCATGAATTTGGTGCTCACCCCTTGCCATTCAAACCCAAAGAGAAGCAATGGTTCATACGACATAAATTTATTGAACTTATGTTTTTTTTTTGGGAAAAAACTAAATTCAGGAAATTAGGTTTGAATTAAGGTAGAAAAATCAGAGATTGTAGATTTGAAAGGTGGAAAGAACAATCAATGTTGAAAAATTGCGATTAAACGAAGAATTTCAAAGGCGACCGGCAATGAATTAATAAGGAGTAGAGGAAATTCCAAGAAGAAGGCGAATGTAAAGGGTAAATGAAACTAGTTTGAGGGCTTTGTAAGTGTAGGAAATATAAATAAAAGTGAATGAAAATTTTGATAATAGTGGAAAACTGTTGCACTAGCTAAGACGAAAAAAAATAATGTATAACTGTTGCCTTTAGAAAACTATTGCAACAGTTGTATTCACAGAAAATAAAATAAACCTTATTAGTGAAAAACCGTTATTATAGACCACTTATTGCAACGGTGTAAAAACTGTTGCTTTTTCTAGCGTTGCTATAGGCCACTTTTCTAGTAGTGTTGGTGTTCCTAGCAGACTTAGGCGATCAAAATATGAAAGCATAAGATCCACATGAAACCTTAGTGGGACGCCTACCCTTTGTTTAGTGCGAAGGAGCTGAACATGTGTTTCTTGGACTTCCATCCTATAACACCTGTTGGGAGAACTAACCTTTAGACCAGACATTGATTCAATCAACTCATGGACGTTCAGGTCCCTGTCCTCCGTGCTTCCACGACAGATATCCCTCAGATTCTTGATGAGCGTAAAAGGTTCATAAGCTACAAACCTTCTAGCCCATTCATCAGGGATATTGTTCAGCATGAGACTCATAACCTTTTTGAGATCCGCATCCCAGGCGGAAAATATTTCAGGGGTCATGTCTCTGGCATAGTAGCTTGGCATGAGATGTAACAGTACATACTTAAGTCCATTGAGTCTGACTATTTCAACTAGCTTAGCTTCCCATTCAAGAAAATTTGTTAGGTTCAGCTTGACCATAAGCTCAGAACCCATGATGATGTTTTGATTGTTGTTTGCCATAGTAAAACTACAATTGAAAAAAAGAATAAATAATCATTCACAGTTTCTCTTAATAAACTTAAATTCTAGCATACATGCATAATTCAATGTTCATTAAGCATTTTATTCAAGTTATGTGTTCCGGCAGGTGTGAATAAAATGATTCCAAGATCCTAAAACCCATTGAAGAATTAAGCACATTATGTATTTAGACTCAATTCTAAAATCTTTTAGGTAAGCAAAAGCCTTTTGCTAATAGTCTAGAAACTACTCTTGGTTGATAGGTACGTCTAAGAACTTATTGGGTAAACCTATCGATTTTGCCACGACATAAAAGGACTCCTTACTTATATCGTTGAGTTTCACCAAAACTAACATGTACTCACAATTATTTATGTACCTTACCCCTTTAGTATCGATAAGTAACACCTCGCTATGGCGGAAAACTATTACTAAGATCGATGTAAAGGATATCCAAGTAAGTGTTATTTTGGCATGACACCTTTTAACTCAATTTTTAAGTTTGGAACTTAAGGCTCTTACTATGTTGGTTAGATTTTAAGTGAACTAAAATCCTTAATCATGCAACATAATCAAGCTTTGATCTCATGCATATTTAAGACATATTTAATAGCAATAAATAACTTAAAGCATGCATAAGATAAATGTGATCTAGTATGGCCCGACTTCATCTTGAAGCTTCAACTTCAAAGTCCGTCTTGAAAATGGATTGGAAACTCCGTCTTGAATTTCACCGTGGGATGCGCCATTTTCTTCAAGTAGGATAAGCTATAATTAAACTAATTACAACTTATTTGATGGTACGCAGACCATATTTGAATTGAAAAACAAATTTGGTGCTTTAGACCAATTACATTCAAATTAATGGTACGCAGACCATATTTTCTATCCTATTTGGGCCATACTAGTCGCTTCATAACCTGCAAAAAAGTACATATACAATATATATACCATTCATCCATTCATTATCATGAATGGCCCACATAATTGGTTAGTTAAAACACATTGTATGCATCCCATAAATATTTGCAGCAATTAATTAAGGGCGCCAATAATCTACCAATTATTCAGTCCTTATTAATTCTAATCAAGTTGTTTAACCCTAAAGGATTTGTAGACCTAATCAAGAGTTTATGACTAAAATTGCTCCCACTTAAACCAATAAATTCACATGCTTTACTAATTTTAAACATAAAAATGTATTTCTAGTCTAACCGGAAACATACAAATTTAATTAAAATTTAAAGCTCATATAAATTTATAATTGAATCCACTTATTTAATTTATTTTTCAGTTGGATTTAAATTAAATCAAGGTTTTTAATTTTAGTAAAATAATTAGAATAAAATAAAATTTATAATAATTATAATATTCAAAATTAAAATCCAAGAAAACAATTTAAATTATTAATTTTAAAATTAATTAAAATTACATGAACTGAAAATCTCAAATTAAAATTTAAAACGATTTAATCGTAACACAAGGTACGCACATCACCACGCAACGCACAGCCATAGGCCACACGCACACGCAGCCATCGCTGGACACGATACGCGCAGCCTCTGTGTTGTGTCGCGTCTGCTGCTGCTCACCCTCGCAAGGCACAGCACGCGAGCCAGCGCTCGCTGCGCGCGGCAGTACGCGCTGTGGCGCAGCTCGCTTGCTGCCCACACGCGACTGCTCGCTTGCCTTGCCCCTCGCCCTCACCCATCACATAGCACACACGGCCAGCTCCTTTGCTTCGCGCGCGCCACGCTTTGTTACTCGCTGCATTCGTACCGCACGGGCGACGAGCTCCCTTGCTCGTCGTCGCGTGCCTGCACTATACAACACCCCTTAAGGGTAACACGTAGCTTCCATTGCTTTGTGCGTGCAACATTCATGAGCGTTTTCATAAAAATTTAAAATTTTTAATTTAAAATTAATGACGAATTAATAAAACATATTAATTTCATAATTTTAGGGCGAAAAATCGAAAATTTATTAATTAATTAATTTCCGATTAACATGGATTCAAATCTAGGTCATAAAAAATTTAAAAATTAACATAAATTAACAATTTTTATGGTGGATTTTAATCATGGATACCTAATTAAAATATTAATTAATTATGAAAATCAAATCAATTCTAAATTATTCGAATTTCAACAAATTAATCATAATTACAAATTAGGTTGTATAATTAACAAGTCTAGGCATTCATAATTGTTAAACATATACTGTAGGTCAATCAAAAACTCAAGATTTATCAACAAGAATCGCAAATACTTAATTTAACATCTTAAATTTACAAACTTTTACGTTCAAAAAACTAAAACCTCCGAAAAGTCATAATTAGGCTTCGAATTTGGGAATTCTGGGTTCCGCCGAAAAATACTAATTTTGTCAAAATTTTAGAATGCCTGTTACATGCGGAATCGCCACAAAAATCACTCGATTTGGATGAGTAACGAAGAAACAGCCGAAAAACTGCGTACATATAATTAAATAAACGCAATTTGCAATTAATTACGAAAATTAATCACCCCTTTAATTCTTTGCAAATTTGTAAAATTTAACCATGTTCATGCAATTTAGATTATGAAAATAATAAGAGGCTCGTGATACCACTGTTAGGTTATGATACATATGAATAAACATAAATCATGCGGAAAAACCATAAAGCCAGGAAACATATTATTTACACATAATCATTTAGCATAATTCAGATGCATACACTTTGTAGCGTTCCCTCCCTAGCTGCGCACGAACCGAACAAGAACAAGTCTTTAGGAGTCCAAGTGTCGTCCCTCCGTAGATAGTCCACAGCACGTCCGGATCCGCCTTAAGCTTGACCAACTAGAATCGCCCTTAAGGTTACTAGGATTTTCCGCTATTTGGGTTGCAAGTGTTTGGCTGATTTTTGCTTGAAAATCTTACCTTTTGAATACTTCAAATCTCGATATAAATTGTGAACCCAAGCCACATATTTATAGGGGTATGGAAAGAGAATTGGAATCCTACTAGGATACGAATTAATTAAATTAGAATCCTAGTAGAACTCTTATTATTAATTTATCTTTTAGGATTAGGAATTTAATCATATATCGAATCCTGATAGCTTTAGGATTCGTATAGCACGCACACGAGCATCTCACGAGCACCGCACACTCGCGCAGGCCTTGCGGCCCACGCTGAGCGCACAACGCCTCGGCCCATGCTTGCTGCCTATGTCCGCGAGCGCGCCCAAGGCCTTGGCTGGGCCTGGCCTTGCGCTGGGACTGGTCGAGGCTTGGCGTGTTTTGGTGATGCGTGTGGCTTGCTGGGCGATGGCCTGGCTTCGTGCTGGGCCTTCGTCTAGCGAGCCTCGTCCGATGCTAATTCGTACGATACGCTTCCGATTAAATTCCCGATTCCGGAATTCATTTCCGATATGAACAATATTTAATATTTCCGATTCCGGAATTAATTTCCGTTTCGAACAAATATTTAATATTTCCGTTTTCGGAATTATTTTCCGATTCCGATAATATTTCCGATTCTTACAATATTTCCGTTTCCGGCAATATTTCCGATTCCGACAATATTTCCATTTCCGATAATATTTTACGATACATACCATGTTTCCGTTTCCGGCAACATCTACGACTTAGATAATATTTATATTTCCGATACGATCCATATTTCCGTTTCCGGCAATATCATCGTTTCCGGAGTATTCATTTCTTGCTTGTGACGATCTCAGCTCCCACTGAAACCAAGATCCGTCGATTCCGAATATCCATAGATGGAGTATTTAATTCCATTAAATACTTGATCCGTTTACGTACTATTTGTGTGACCCTACGGGTTCAGTCAAGAGTAAGCTGTGGATTAATATAATTAATTCCACTTGAACTGAAGCGGCCTCTAGCTAGGCATTCAGCTCACTTGATCTCACTGAATTATTAACTTGTTAATTAATACTGAACCGCATTTATTAGACTTAATATTATATGCATACTTGGACCAAGGGCATTATTTCCTTCAGTCTCCCCCTAAGTTGGGAAAATATTTTCAATATATTAAGGGGCATAAAAATTCTTCACCAACTACGTACATTATACACTTTTCAACGTGTATTTTGATAAATGTTTCATAATTTTGTTCTCTTCTGGAGATCAACATTGATTATGGGGAGTAGATGCAATATGCAGTTATTTCTTCATATTTTTCTTTTCGTGCTAACGTATTATTGCCCCAATCAAGAGATTTATGATATGTAAATCAATCACAAAGCACTTGTAATAAGTTAAACTTCTTGGTGATCTTCAAGTCACCTAATATCATTACGGTGAACTTCAGGTCACTTACTATCATGGTGATTTTTAAGTCACCTATCATTATACAATTTTTCAAAATCATTATTATCTCTTGTACGTATTTATTTTTTCAATCGATTCTTATAAACTTTCGATTGAAATTCAACTCAACCTCATAATTATATCTTGCCTTTGGATATATACAAGATGTGAGGGAGAGTCAGCGCATAAACTTTTATTTGACATAAATTTTCAAATTCTCATGACGGGTGTTTTTAAACCCGAATGGCCTGGCTTATCATATCATGTAATATCATACGAAATATTTCTTTTTCTAACTTCTAGTTAGATTCTCAAAGTGATCATTATAATTATAATAACATAAAACTTGGTCATATTGTGATGTGATATAACGACACAAACTTGTGTTTCAATTTTAAAGGCGAGACAATCTAAATAAAACTTATGGAAGATAGCTTGTACTCTTCAGGAGTATTAATTATAATTTTGGCAAACATCATAAAAGTATCCATTTTAAGAATGGTGTAACGATGTAATCTTGTACTCATGCTCATAAAGTGAGTCGATAAGATATGAAAAAATTATTTGTACCAAATTCAACATCGTTGTTTCATAGTCTTGATCATATACTACTATTTTAATTATGTTGAGAGCTATCTCCCCCTAATCATTGCGTGTATTTATTTATAAATTAATTTGGTCCGGAGAGCGCGCTACAATGTCTATTAGACATATTCTTTCATTATCTTCATACACCATGTTTATCTACAATTTATTCCCTTATGATGAGTACTAATAAAACTCAACAAGATTTTTTGGGGTAATGTGCCCAACATTTATATTTTTCTCCGCAAACAACCAAAAAATAAAATTTGAGTTTTCTCATCATTAAATTTTACATGCTTTTCATCATTTACAATCTCACTTCTGGTGTGTATTTTGAAATTACATTCATACTTATTTATTCCGCCATGATTATACTATATTTTATTTTCACATTCTCGATCATGACTACTGGCATGATCTTTACCATTTTTTAATCATACAATTTCTCATTTACTTATGGGAATGATTTATCTAGTTGAACATGAATCATGAATTTTTAGTTTTTGTTCATCCACAAACAGAAAATGTATTAACTATTAAAAAAAACTATCTTAAACATCCTTCTCACAATTTTGTTTCTACAGGACCACACTATTTTAATGAAAGATATATAGGGCATCTTGACAACTATTATAGTTTTCTAGGTCATGTTTTCTTGTACATCTCCAAAAGGATTTGCAGACCTTTAATAGTCAAATGTCCAGACTTAAGTCGTGAACCTATTTCAACTTGTAAAAAAGAAATCAATGATATATTTTTGATAAATAATTTTCTTCAAGGAAGAGCAATACCACATACTTAAGTTTTTCAATATTATCTAGTAAATTCTATTATAAATTCTTTACTTGTTTCAATAGACCAATGTCTTTGTCTCCACAGCGGTAACATACATGGGTCATATTCTCTTGTTTGTTACCATCTTTGTCCCACTTCTGGTGGGAATATAAGTTATTGAGAAAATCAACTCGGCATCGGCCTCGACCATATTCGTATCCACACTCATGTCCATGACCACGTCCTCGACCACTTTTATTGTGTGGTATTTTCTTTTCCATTATGGGATGTCACATTCGCTTCAGGGAATGGAGCAACCCCAGTTGGACGTGTTTCTTAATTTTTTCATCAATAGCTCGTTATTTTTATCAGCCACAAGGGGACAAGATAAAAGTTCAGAATATTTCGTAAATCTCTTTTCACGGTATTGTGTCTGCAGGACAACATTATTTGCGTGAAAGGTAGAATATGTTTTCTTTGGTATTTCTGCATCAGTGATTCTCTCCACATAATTTCAAATGTGAAGTAATTCTGAACATAGCTGAATTATATTCGCATACAGACTTAAGGTCTTGTAGTCTTAAATGTAACCAATCATAACGAGTTCTGGGTATTATCATAGTTTTTTGTTGGTCATATATACATTTCATTTAGGTTACTCCAAAGGACTAGCTTGTGGATCTTTTACAGCCAAATACTCAATCTTGAGACGGATACTATAAGCATCTCAAACTTGAGACGGATTACTAAAATTTTGTATCTAAATTAAACTTGAGACGGAATTGTATATGTAATTTCAAAATTTCCGCCTCAAAAATTTTGAGACACCTTCTATAGATACGCCCTATTTACTTCTTAAATCCACCTCTAATCATTATTTTGAGACGGATTTAGACTATTTAGAGGCAAAAGTCCTCGTCTCAATAAAATATTTATTTTAAAGTGAAGTATCTAGCTACAACCATTGGAGTTTCTCGTATATCTCTTGTTTGCACCTAAAGGAATCAACTACTTTAAATGGCCCACGACCCATCATGACAAGGCCCAACCGCTTATGTCATCAAACATTATAAATATGTCAATGTTTGGTGTTTTCCGAGGTACGATCATTTATTGCTTAACGCAAAAATAACCTATTAGAATTTCTCTTACGTGTATGGAACCACCGAACCACCAACTGACTTAGGCATTAGAGAATTAGAGGGATTATCCTCAAAGTCTCCGAGGCTAGCTACTATGTACAAGTACATTTGAGCCACTAACAACTCAAATAAGGTTTTCTCTCATCAACGAATAAGTTTCATCCGAGACTACTTATTTTATATCCGGAACAAGTTATACGATGTGTAATTCCCCACCTAAAATTACGGCAATACTTTTTGTTGAGGGAAATAAATAATGGCATTACTGAAGATATAGTGTAATTAGCATTTGACCCTCCTCACCAATACACGTGTTTTATGACTCGTAACTTTGACTTTTTCTTAATGGTTTTCTACTTTTCTTTATATATGTGTATATTCTAATTATCTTGGTCACAAGATTGGGGTACATATATTATATTACGTGTGTTGTGTAGTACGTAAAATCTTTGCATGGTGTGAGTCATCATCAATTGATCAAATAACATAATCTCAAATGAATCGAATTGGTGGGAACACATACCTTATGAGAATGATAGGTATCCTTTTAGTGGTTGATTATACTATACTTTTGTAAAAGATCGCCAAAAGTTAAAGTTACATTTTACAAGATAATTTGTACAAATTTTTTAATTAGCAACATAATTAAGAAACTTCTTACAATATAATATAGTAGTGTTTATATATACGGTGTGTGCGTGATATTTTATTTACAATTTTACACTACTCTGTATTACGTATAGGAACGGCAAATATTTCTTAATAACAGTACGAAGTATTTGCTATATATCTCTACACTTTAAAAAGTGGGAGATACGTTACTGTTTCTTATGAACAGTAACTCCATATATATGTACCAATTGTTTATTTTACTTTTTTTTTAATTAATTATCCTAACTTCTTTTTAACTAATTAATCCGAAAGTTTGGGATGCCCGAAATTTTCGGATCGGAAACCCGAAAATCCAAAATCGACCCGAATTAAAAATAAAAAATAAAAATTAGAGTGCTAAAACACCGTGCCAAATTTAAAATTTCAAGCCACTTTGCGCGCTATCAACTACTAGTCTTTATAAATATTAATAATACTAACGGAGTAATATAAGTATTTTATAAGCAGACCCCAAAAAGTCAATTTCGTGTATTACCCTGGAGTTTCCAACTTTTTTTTTTTGACATTCGTTTCCAACTTCTTCTAAACAACCAAAACTTGCTAAAGCAAAGTTTTCCCACTTTTACACTTAATTATCATATTATCTTGGGAAGAAATTGGTCAAATTTGTTTTTATTGTGCAAGCTTATACGAAGTATATTAGATACTTAGATAGGCATCTAATGCTTTCTTCTCTTGTACACTTTCTAAATTCTTTACAAAGTTGTCACTTTATCGCTTCCTCAATTCATATTCTTAAACATCCATAATATGAATGATCACATCCTAAATTTCTAACGTATATTCGGGAAGGCATTGGGAGCATGAAGGTCTTGACGTATGTATCACGTAGGCTGCATGTAAGCACCATATCAAAGACGGATTCAAAATTTATACGAAGTACTTCATATTATACATGCATGATTAGAGAATAATTTTGAGACGGATTATTAAAATTTTGTCTTTAAAGAAAACTGAGATGGAATTGTATGTATGTGGACCGGAGTTCAAAAAGTTCATCCCAAACTTGTAATGGATTTGCCAAAATTTCGTCTCAAAGATGTTGAGACGACCTTTAAAGGGACGCCCTATTTCCGTATCAAATCCTTCTTTAATTAACTATCATTTTGAGATCAATTTGGACTAATTAGAGACGAAAGTTCTCACTTCTATAAATTGAATATATTATAATGAAAGTACCATGCAAACACATGCGAACCTTATATACTTGGCATGTGGTGCATGCGCCTTGGTGATCGATATTTTCTTTCAATAAACTCTAACTATTTTGACTGGGATATTTGTTTCAAATTATTTATCGTCCACTGACCTATAATGAAATATTAATGTCATCCTATGTTAAACAAACTTAACTTTCTACTCTATTAGATCCATCAAAAAAAAACTTTCTCAGTTTCTCTTACTACATCGTTATTCTCTATGTTAATCTAATAGAGTAACCAAACATGACCTAATATAGTTGCTGGCGTGTGATGTATCATGTATGAGATCCTATAAAAAAAAAAATGTATCATGTATGAGCTTAAAGTGGTAATTTCTTTCAATTAACACTTACACTACAAGAAATTGTACCATTAACGACGGGAAATCCCGTCGCGAAAGGCCAATAATCGTTGATTAACGACGGGGTTTCATGTCGCTAACCCGTCATAAAAGAGGGTCGTCGTTAATAGAAAATCTCGTCGTTAATAGAAAATCCGTCGTTAATCCGTCGTAAAAGACATTTGCGACGGTTGTTCCCGTCTTTGTTTGATTGTTAGCCCCGTCGCAAAAGCTTTTTACGACGGGATTTTTGACCCGTCGCAATTAAGTTGTCGTTAAAGATATAAATTCTTGTAGTGTTAGGCTCCGTTTGGTAGGGCGTAAAATGTTTTCATTATAAAATGATTTTCCATGGAAAACACTTTTCAAGGGAAAACACAATTCCAAACTAGTTTTCCTTTATTTGGTACCTTAAAGAAAAATGAGAGAAGATGGTGAAGATTGAGGGGAAGAAAGGAGAGGGGGATAAGGAGGGAAGAAGGAAAACTGGTTTCCCTCTCTTTCAAATGGGAAAAGGTTTTCCACTTTTAAGGGATTCCTGGAAAATTGATTTCCATCTCTTACCCAACCAAACAACGTAAAATGATTGAAAAGGGGAAATCGTTTTCCATTAAAATATTTTACGCCCTACCAAATGGAGCCTTACGTAGTAGTACTACCTCCGTTTCAAAATGATATATACGGTTAACATTTGCACAAATATTAAAGCAAAGTAGGAACATTGTGTAAAAAGTTGGATGGATGTAATAAAATATAAATAAAGTATGATAGATGGGTAAAAAAGTGAGTTTGTGTAAGAAAAAAAATGAATAAAGTAAAGAGAAAGTGAGTGAAAAGTTGTAAATATTGTGAGGTGAGAAGGGTAAATTAGTAAACTTTTTCATTTCTAAATATAGAACAAAACAAAGTGTAAAAATCATTATGAAACGGACTAAAACGGAAAGTGTAAAGATCATTTTGAAACAGAGGTAGTACTACTTTCGGATTTGGTTCATTAAAAATTATGGTCATCCTATGTGAAACAGACCTCGCTTTGCTTACTACTCCCTCCGTCTCTTTTTGTTTTTTACGTTTTCCTTTTTGGGTATTTCAAAATGTCATTTACATTTCCTTTTATATTATCACATAAATAACATATTATTCTATCAAAATTTGTGTCCAATTATTATTTTAACCAATTAAATTTGTTGGGACATTAAATTTTTCACACTTTTCCATTGGGATATTAAATTTTTCTCATTTCTCAATATCAGAATTTTGATAAAAGTGAAAACATTATAAATAAGCGTAATATATTTTGTTTAAATAAAATATTTGAGGAATCTCGATGCAAATTAATTAAACGTTAAAACGCGTGAAAAATACCAAACGTAAAAAACAAAAAGAGACGGAGGGAGTACGTAGTATTAAGTATATCGTCTTTTCTCGATCTGTGTTAATCTAATTAATAGGGTAACTAATTGATGGTCCGATCCGCCTCCCTCACCGGACAAGCTAGGCATTTCTAGCCTTGTAATTTTTATGCTAATTGAGGCCATACACCTATATAAATAATTAAATATATAATGAGTGTCATTTCAGTTGTTCATCATGTTTACCCCAGATAAGAAAGATTTGTTTTTAGCGTTTAGTTTGCCTTTTAATCTGGACAAGAGAATAGACTAATTAATAGTAGGAACGGACAATAATGGAAATCAATTATGTAACCCTAATTGCTCATTTAACTGCTTCATGACAAGATGTGACTTATTGAATAACATACGTACGTACAGTTTATCAATAGTACGTACTGTATAACACATGCTATTGCTAGTGTTATTATCTCAAAAACTGTTACTACTTTACTAGTACTGTACTAGTGTAGTCGTACTAATAATTTTTTAGTATATGAATTAGTGAATTACTATAGTTTTGTTCACTTACGATTATTGGTTTTCTGATTTTGATTTCCGGACTCTTTACAATGAGCGCATCAAAGGTGTTTACGGGTGTACCTAAGAATTTGTGCATTATCATGGACACAATAGCTTTGAATTGATTGTTACTACGGAGTACAATTTATGATCAAATAGTTATGCTTAGTTAATTATCTTTTTTAGTTATAAAAATGTGTTAATATAAGATTCTCATTTTAATCAATATTATAATTTTGGAATAATTAGTTGATTTTTTTGTGTTAATAGTTACAGGTTTGGGGTTAACAATTAGGTGATACGTAGTTGATAAAAGTCAAGGGAGGTTAATCGATTTCTTCACATCTATATATATAAACCTAGAAGTATTTGTTACATGAAAATAATCCCTAATTTATTAAATTTGAAAATGAAATTAAATGTGGACCTTACTGTGTGTGGAGTTTGGAGTGTGGACCATTCACAAATCACAAGTCATGGCTGGCTGCTTTCTATATCACTTTTTCATTTCAGTGTTAGAACATGATAGCAACACCACCTTAGCCCAGTTAGCCAAATAAATCAAATCTCTTCTGATTTGATGTCGACTTCGAATCTAGCTAGTTTATTGGACAATATATTTCTGAATTACGTAGTATGTATGAAATGCAAATTTAAGTAAGTTTTATTCAAAGTTTATTTTCCTAGGTAAGTACTCCCTCCATTTCTAAATGTTGTATCCATTTGGAATCTTGGGGGGTTTTTAAGAAAAATAAAATCTTGGTTTGTATGGATATAAGTGTAATGATTGGGTGTAAGAGAAATGATTGTGTGTAAGTGATTGGAATAAAAGAAGGAGAGAGAAAACAATGGAGATATTTATTATTATTACTAAAACAAATCAGATTTACTCAAAGGATTTATATACCGGAAAATTCGAACTAAAATATGAACAAAAAATCGACCCAGAAATTTCGAACAAAAATCAACAAAAAAAAAATCAAGAAATTTCGAACAAAAATCAACAACAAAAAAATATGAACAAAAAATCAACCCAGAAAATCAAGAAAAATCAACCCAGAAAATCAATTCGAACAAAAATCAAGAAAAATCAACCCAGAAAATCAAGAAAAATCAATCCAGAAAAATCAACATAACTCAACCCAGAAATTCGAACAAAAATATCAACAAAAAATAAAAAACTCAAGAACAAAAACCCAGAAAATTCGAAAACTCAAGAACAAAAACCCAGAAATAATTCGAACATAAATATCAACAAAAAATCAAAAACCCAGAAAATTCAAAACCTCAAGAACAAAAAACCAGAAAAAATCGAAAATACAAGAACAAAAACCCAGAAAAATTCGAAAACTCAACCCAGAAAATTCGAAAAATCAACCCGGAAAATCAACAACAAAAACCCAATCTAAATCGAACAAAAAAAATCAACAATTCGATCCCAGAAATTCGAGAATTCGAACCCAAAAAACAAGAACGCGAACCCAGAAATTCAAACCCAGAAATTCAAACCCAAAAAACCCAAAACTCAAACCCAAATTCGAACCTAAAAAATCAACAAAATAAAATAAAAATCAACAATTTTACCATGAATCCAAGATTTTGAAGATTTAGAGGTCAAATTCGACCATGAAAACTCTAGATCTAGAATTTTTATGGTCGAATTTCACCATCTAAAGCTTTAATATAGAGTTTTTTTTTTCCGGAGATGGTGGTGGAGGCACAAAGGCGGCGGAGGTGTGGTGGTGGTGGTGAAGGCGGAGAGGTTTC
This sequence comes from Spinacia oleracea, assembly GCF_020520425.1. NCBI lineage: Eukaryota > Viridiplantae > Streptophyta > Magnoliopsida > Caryophyllales > Amaranthaceae > Spinacia > Spinacia oleracea. Next base: position 130,282,139 of record NC_079492.1, on the reverse strand, counting down.
GGGAGGAGAGATAGTGAAAAAATTGAGGGAGGAGATTGAGGTAGGAGAGAGAGTGAAAAAATTGAGGGAGGAGATTGAGGGAGGAGAATCGGAGATTGAGGGAGGAGAGAGAAAATGAAATCAGAAGAGGGAGGGGAGGGAGGGACGTGAAATCAGGAGGGAGAGAGAGAGTGAAAATATGAGGGAGGAGAGAGAGTGAAAGTGATGGGAAGGTAATATGAATTAAATAATTATTTTTGGGAAAATAAATTGATTAAATATTATGGGTGGGGAAAATTAGGTGGGAATATGGGTAGAATCTTTAGGTATTATGGTAATTAAATTGAAATGTAAGGGTATTTTAGGAAAAAATATATGTCCAAAAATAGAAAAGATTCTAAGTGGATACAACATTATGAAACGACTAAAAAGGAAACGGATACAACAAAAAGAAACGGAGGGAGTAATTTTTAGATCATGTAGGTCACACTTCACTGACTTTTCTGTTTATGTGATATTGATCGATAGATTATAGGTCTTAAGTCTTTACTAATTCAATGGCACCTTAGTTGTGACTTTATGAGTAACTCGGTCATCGTTATGTACTTTACAATTAACTTATACAACGTACGTGTTCGGATCAACTTTTTAGTTGGATTGTTGGAGGTTTCAACGTTACGCTGATGAGGAGAGTTTTTCCTGTCCAAATTAAATTAGTGGGAGTTTAATAAGCTCTCGATACTTGTGAATTACTTATAAAAGTTTATGTATCCCATCCTTAATTAACTCATCCACATTTATTCCCGAAAATAAAGACACATTGATTTTACGGTTTTTTCATGAAATGCCCCTGAGGTTTGCAAAAACGCACCAAATACCCTCGCGTCTTTTGAATCACATAATATACCCCTATTTTTTCCCAAGTTTGCACCAAATACCCCTAAACCGACCTTCCGTTAAGCCTCCGTTAAGTCGTGTTTATAATTCACAGAATACCCCTATTTATAAACTAAGTTGCACCAAATACCCAAAATATTTTTAAACCGCAGAATTTGATTTCCATAAATCGTTCACCTAATATGGGGATTGAGGATATGCAATTAATAATAGAAAATATTGTCACTCAAATCTTTCACCTAAAATATCACACTTTGTTTGACCAGCAATGGAAATAAAAGGGGGGCGTCTACACAATCACCACCCACAAACATTAATCGGAAAACCAAATCATAGTGGTTCATTTCTATATTAGTTCACCATCACCTCTGGGCTTGAATTCACAGAAAAACAATAACCGACTAGTTTCATATCCCATAGATACAGCAAGGTGGGGCAACAACTTAGCAGGGAAGTGCTAATAATCAACTGACTTTAGCTCACTCTAATAAAATGAGATCAAAATTACAAGAAAAAGAAAGGAACATGACTGTCATGATGAATTCAAGGGTGAAATATAACCAATTTCAACTAGAAAGCACAACCAAAGAGTATATAGAAATCAAAACTGTAGAAATCATCATCATCAAGTTGTTATCTGAAATGGCTACTACAAATGACCAGCAACTTCATCTGCTTTACGATACCTAGGGCCTTGAACCCAAGCACCATCAATGGGGGCAATAACTCCAGTCAAGCCATCGTCGACAAAATCACAACCCTCTTCCCCTCTAAAACAGCCTTCACCGGCGCCAACTTAAGCTTCACACCAAAGTCCCTAATCCTCTGTGAAGGCTCGATAAAGGTTCTCCCCACATAATGGGACCTAATCAAACCCTTTTGAAAGGGCACACCAGCTTTCTCAGCATCCCCAAGAGCAGCAACAACCCCAGAATCAGGCACTGCAATAACCACATCACATTCAACAGGCGAATCAAACCAAATAAAAAACGCCTAGAAATCAAACGCCAATTTGTAATCAAAAGAACTAATCAACAACAAACCCAAGAATCACAACCAAACCACCGATCAAAATCCGGCGAAATTTGTCGATCCCTTGCCAGAAGACCCGAAACCCATCCCTAATTCAAACCCAATGAGAAACTTCCTTCTACTGGGCAATTATAATTATCAAAGGAAAGAGAAGAAGCTTTGTAGAGCTTTACTTGATAAGGAGAGAGAAAATAATTTGGGTTTGGAATCTGGTCACGAGGATGATGCAAGTGAGGCTGTTGGATTTGGAATCTGGTCACGAGGATCACCAACATCTTGCCCCCATTTGTAGTAGCCACTATACTTCAAAATCGTGGGTTAGGCTTGCCGGCGACCAGAGATCGGCCTCCGCCGGCGAAAAAAGAGCGGAGATCGGATGCCGCCGGCGACCAGAGAGCCGGAGGAAGAACATCGGAGAGGAGAGAGAAAAAGATAGAGAAAATGGTTGAGATTTCTTTGGGAATTTTGTCAAAAAACATGTTTTAAGGGCAAAATAGTAAAACGCGACTAACGGCAGACTAACGCCGTTAACTCAAAGGTGTATCTCATGAACAGTACGCAAAAATAGGGATATATTATGTGATTCAAAAGACGCGAGGGTATTTGATGCGTTTTTGCAAACCTCAGGGGTATTTCATGAAAAAACCGTTGATTTTAAGAATGCAATATGAAAAAGATTTAAAAATATGTATAGAGCAAGAAAACCAACGTTTTGTCCTCATGTCGATTATCCAGAAGAAGTCACGACGAGGCCAAATTGGAATAAGATGGCCTGGCATGATTAGAACAAAGTCATATCTAGGAGAGCTTGTCTATGAAGGATAAATAACATACGGAGTATACTTTTATGACGATAATTAACATATACTAGTATGTAGTATATATTAGTGGTTCAATTATTTTGAAAAAGAAAAAAGAAATGCTAATTTCACTAATGGGTTACTCTAGCAATTGCCAACTGATTTTAGGATAGAACACCATCTTTCTGTGTCCGTTGGATTTTTTCGTCAAAACAATTTTATATTTGTAAAAGTCAACTAACTTACCTGGTATTTTGGTAAAATATTGTGTCTTAAAAGACTGATACTCAAAACTTATGACCAAATCTCATTCACTTTTTTTTATTTATCCTTTACGACTCTCTCTCTCCACCCATAAGAAACAGTCTATCATTTAAACTTAGCTCTAAATTACACAAACTTTACTCTTAATAACTCCAAGTTGTTAACAATAAACAACTTTGTTTTTTTTTTTTTGGTGCAAATGTGGGACGAACCCGACTAAAATTAAAAAACAAAACGAGGTGTCGTAACACCCATTATGTCCTCAAAGAGTAGGCTGGAAATTTCATTCGAGGGGGAATGAAAGTATCTGACCTTCTCTTCTTGGACAACTCCTAGATTAGCTAAACGATCCGCTACTTTATTTCCTTCTCTGAGTCTATGGATAATGACTACTTCCCAACCTGGCATTTCGATTAAGCTCCTGCAAAGATTGATAATATGGTGGCATTCCCCTCCTGGGAATTCGTTGCTTTTGATCACTTTGACACAAGCTTCATTGTCCATCTGAATTACTAGCTTCTGTATGCCCATCTCCCTTGCCATATCCAGTCCCAAAGCAACCGCCATCATTTCAGCACGGTATGCAGTACAAATCCCAAAGTTGGCTGCGAAAGCTCTTTGAAAGTTGCCTTTGTCGTCTCTTAGGACTCCTCCTCCTCCTGCGGGTCCAGGGACCCCTTTTGATGCACCATCAGTGTTCAATGCGAACCAGTCAGGGGGTGGGGCTAGCCATTTGATTTGTATTTCTTGGCGTGTTCTAGGTGCTGAGTTTCCACCTTCTTTTTGAGAGTTGAAACTTCTCCAGGTTTCTTCTATTTTGGCTTGTAGGAAAGTGGCTGCATCTATTGGTACTTCATTGTCACGACCAAAGGCTATGCAGTTCCTCCAACGCCACATCCACCATATTGTAACTGCGAATACGGTGGGCCACTTTTCTGAGTGAATGAGGTCTGCTGCCTTCAAGTTACGAGTGAGCCATGAAGTCAGGTCTCCTGTGAGGAAGGAAGGGTAATTGGCGGTACCCCCACACTACGCCAGATGTGTCTTGCTGTTGGGCAATCACGAAATATGTGGAGTAAAGTTTCTTCCCTACCATTGCATCTTCGACATCTAGGGTCATCAGCCAGCTTACGTACCACTCTGTTAGCATTGCAGAGTAGACGATTGTGGAGCGCAAGCCATAAAAAGGTCTTAGTTCGTTGGTGGACCCTGGTTTTCCATGCCAATTCCCACTTTGGGTCAATAGCATCTTCATTCTCACTACGAGTTATTCTAAGTGCATGTTTTATAGAGAAGGTTCCATTCTTTGTCCCCCTCCAGTAGTGAAGATCGCCAACTGATGGGTCCTCAACTACCTTATGTGCAGCGATTGTTTTCAGTACATTCTCTGGTAGGAGATTAGCAAATCTGTCCCAGCTCCATTCCCCTCCTGTTTCCCACATTTCATTCACAATAGCTCCATCAATATCGGAGGGTATTGGCTGCGTGGCAAGGCTTCGAAGTGGAACGTCAGTTGCCCATAGATGGTCCCAAAACAAAGTTGATCTTCCATTACCTATGGCTGTCGATGCGCCTTTTCTCACCCAATGCGCATTCTCTGTAATGCCACGCCAGACATTTGACATATTCGACGTTGGGATGAACATATCAATGTCACATCGACCCTTACAATATTTATGCCTTAGAACCCTTGACCAAAGAGCATTGGGTTCGGTTAAGACCCTCCAACCTAGCTTTGTTAAAAAGGCCGAGTTGGCTTGCCTAGCAGACCTGACCCCTAGTCCACCTTGGTTCCTTGGCAGTTGCAGAGTTTCCCATGATAAGAGATGGATCTTCCTCTTTTCTTCATCTCCACCCCATATAAACTGTCTAGTCTTCCTATCAATGTTGTCGCATATGGTCCGGGGGATCTTGGCGGTTTGCATCGAGTAGGTAGCTAGAGAGGTGATAGTGGATTTTGCAAGAGTGATTCTTCCAGCTAGGGACAAGTATTTTGTCTTCCATCCCGAGAGGCGTCGATCAACTTTTTCACATAAGTGCTTGAAAGTTTCACAGGTTACACGACTCGTCAGTGTCGGCATCCCCAAATAAGAGCCCATATCTTCTGTCATACTCATGTTTAAAGTATTGCATATCGAAGACCTGGTATCCATGGGTACATTGTTTGAGAAATAAACACTAGACTTGTTGTGACTAACCTTTTGACCAGATGCCTCACAGAACCTACGAAGACAATCAGAAATGACAAGGGCTTGGTCCAAAGAGGCTTCCGCAAAGAGCATAATATCATCAGCAAAAAAGAGGTTTGACAGTGTTGGGCCACCCCTGCTTACTTGGATCGGTTTCCAGCGTTTTCCAATGATAGCTTCCTCTATTACTTGATTAAGGCTTTCCACACATAGGACGAAGATATACGGAGATAGCGGGTTGCCTTGTCGTATGTCTCGGGTCGGGGTGAAGGAAGCAGTCTGTTCACCATTCCACAATATGCGCATAGAAGGGGAGGAGATGCATTCCATGATAACTTCATTCATGAGAAGGGGGAAATTCATTTCATTGAGAGTATCCCAAATAAAGGACCATCGAAGCCTATCGTAGGCCTTTTCGAAATCAATTTTTATAGCCATATATCCTTTCGCTCCCTGCTTTCTTTTCATTGTGTGGAGGATCTCTTGGACAATAACAATATTGTCGGTTATTTGACGGCCCGGAACAAAGCTTGTCTGCGTATTTGAAGTGTTGTGAGGGAGAACCATTTTAATACGGTTCACAATGGCCTTGGTGATTATTTTGTACGTGACATTGCACAGACCTATTTGGCGGAACTGAGAAGGCAGCTTCGGGTTATCTGTCTTTGGTATAAGCACCAGAAAGGTTTCATTGATGGATGGGGGCAGACCTTTACCTTCGAGTGTTGATAGCACCATAGCGTAGACATTTGGGGCTACAATATCCCAATTTTTCTGGTAGAAAAGGGCTTGGTACCCATCTGGGCCCGGGGCTTTCAAGGAGCCCATATTCTTTATAACACATTCAATATCACTCTTATTGTATCTCCTGTTCAGCTTGGCCCAATCATCAGACGAGAGTTGCGGGCTTACCCCAGAAGGGATGTCATAGTTAACATTGCTTCCATCTTCAGTAAACAAGGTAGCAAAATAATTAACCACAAGCTCTTTCACTTGATCTTTGTCAAAAATCCATTGGCCGTCTCCATTCTTTATGGCAGTTGTTTTATTCTTCCATCTTCTAATGATTGTGCTCAGGTGAAAGAAAGTTGTATTACGATCACCATTAGTGATCCACTCCACCCGTGCCTTTTGATACCATAGCAATTCCTCCTGGCTTAGAACCATATCAAGTTCTCTACGCAGAGTACCTTCAAGTTTTAGGAGGGTTGAGTTACGGCCTTTAGCTAAGCTCTTTTGGATACCACCAATTCTTGCTATTAAAGTCTTCTTTTGCCGGAAGATGTTATAAAAAGTGTCATTGTTCCATTGTTGTAGGTTCTCTGAGAAGTCCTTCAACAGTGGAATCAAAGGTGCAGTAGTCCTCCATTTATCATGCAGTAGGTCTTAGAATTTTTCATGAGTTAACCAAGCTGCTTGAAAGCGGAAAGGCCTATTAATTTCCACAAGGGGGGCAAAGCAATTTGAAGAAATTAAGAGAGGGCAGTGATCAGATTGGATGGCGGGCAGATGTTTCATTCGGGCTTGGGCGAACTGTAGTCCCCATTCAGTGTTGCATAAGGACGTATCCAGTCGTGCACTTCTTCTCGTATCAGTAGAGTTTCCCCTGGCCTAAGTATGGGAAGGACCAGAAAATTCTACCTCAAGTAACTGGTTTCTCTCAATCCAGTTGTTGAATTTGGCTGTTCTTCTCCTTGTCTCCGAACAACTCGAACTCCTTTCCCAATCAGCTTGTGTTTCATTGAAATCACCGGCTAGCATCCAGGGTTTGTTGTTGTTATGGGCAAACTCCTCCAGTTTTTTCCATAGTTCATGTCTTTTCACAGGATCCGGACTGGCATAAATGGCTGTGAAGTACCAGGGAACTTCACCGTCTCGAGTTATCTCCATTGTGAAGTACTGGTTGTGTTGGTCAATTGGATCAATTGTGACTAATTCAGGTTTCCAGTACACCCAAATTCCCCCACTAAAGCCTTGGGCATCCATACGAGTGTGACCATTATAGTTCAACATGGTCGCTATCTTTGAGGCATGGTCACCTCCTATGTGTGTTTCAACTAGGGCCATGACCATTGGTTTGTGAGTTCGGACAACTTCCCTTAAAGCAGCCAAGAATTCGCGGCTTCCTGCTCCTTGAACATTCCATACCATACACGTGATGGGAGGAAGATTGTTGTGAATATTGTGTGTGTTATTCATATGGTTATCAGTGTTTGGGAAAGTGCATCTGTAGGCAGCAGACAAGGCTCTCATTGCTTGGTGGATTTCATATGGTAACTTGAGCGTTACCATCATCTCTGTCTTCTCTTGGTTCGGCGCTTGCCATGAGTGTATCTCCATCACAAGCTTGTGGGTCAGGGGGTCTGCAACACCTATATATGGGTTGGTCATCGGGTAATTCGCACATATTACCTTCTCCGGTGGGATATGGAGGACAATAGGGTTGAGGGGTGGGAGAGACATGAGTGATTGCTATGTCAAGGCTTGACGATTGAGGGTGGGATGTGTTAGAAATCACTGGAATTTGTGTCTTGGTTTGTGCTGCTGAGGTCTTTTGTGTATCAGCTAAGGGCATGGGGGTGTGGGCTTCTCTGGAGGCTTGAAACTGGATTATGGTGTTTTCCTTGCCAGTGTTCGTGATTGAGTGTGATTGAGTGATTTGAGGAATTATGCGATTAGTAGTATCTTGGAGAATATTTTGTGGGATTGTGCTATTGGGTTTCTTCCTAACTTGCCAAGTCTTATTTTTGGAGAAATTTTGATTGTTCGAGATCCCTAGATTAAAGGGATTTGCGTTTCCACCTTACTTATCTTGTTGAGAGTCTTTGCCAAGATCTACCGTTTCTAGAGAGTCAACAACAGAATCAATTCCGGAAATATTGTTCCTTGACTTATTCCCAGAATTTTCTTGATTTCCTTCCACATTCTGTGCACCTAGTACCACAAATCTCGAACCTCCAGAGTTACTTTGGCCCGGCCCGATTGGACCTTGGGCTGGTTGTTTTATGGAGGTTTTACCGCCCTCTTGTTGGTGTTTTTCTGGCCTCGGTGGGCGCTTGCGTCGGGGTAGTTTTTTAACCAACATCCATGATCCAAAGTCCTGATCATTGTTCGCCATGGTGGGGGGGACAATTTGTTCTTGTTCGAAGTTCTGTGTTGGCTCTATCATATGTTCTGCATCAGTAACGTTGGCAGTACAATTCTCTCCTGTATGATCGATTTTTCCACAAGAAAAGCAAATCATACGAAGACCTTCGTATTGTATTTTCCATATTTTGCCTTTCAACCAGAATTTGGAAAGTAAGGGTTTAGTGAGGTCCAATTCAATACTCAAACGAGTGAACTGACCACGATCAGCCGAAGCTGTGTTTCGGTCAATACGCATCACCTTCCCAAATTTTCCTCCCACTTTACGGAGGAATTCCTGATCAAAATATTCAACCGAGAGATGAGGTATTCTTACCCAGGCGGTTAAGTAGCGCATAGGAGCATTATCCGGGATGAAATTTGGTATCCACTTTCGAATAGTGAGATAGTTGTCGTCCAACATCCATGGGCCCTGTGCTAGAACATGATTATAGTCTCCAATTGTAGAAAAACGGGCGATGAAGTAGTCATTCCCCACATCAGTGAGTATTAGACCCCCAGCAAGGTTCCATTTTTTCTTGAATCGTTTCATGAGGGACATGTAAACTATTTTGCTGTCAAACATTTTTATAATCAGAGCAAGTTTCCATGGTTTTCTTAGGCGCTTCTTTTCCTCCTTTGTTAGTAAGATGACAGGGAATTTCGGATCATTCATGACTTCATCTGGCGCAATGTCGTCGTCCGATAAATCTTCATCATCTTCTATCCATATTTGTGGGTTAGATGGGTTCTCGAATTGGTCAGCAGCAACCAGGTCGCGGAAGGTAATCCCTACGGTATTGGTAGGGTTTGCATTCCTAGGTTCGATTCGGGGGGAATTGTTGGATCAGTTCGTGGATGTGGTTCCTCCATTGCCTGTGCATTTGAATTGTTGAAAATCAAATGAGTTATTTTGCGTTTGGACTTTTTGGTGGATCGAGCTGTAGGATCAGATTCCTCATTTGAGGTTCCATGGTTGAGAGCGTTTTCCATAGAGAGAGAAAAGCGTTAGTAATTGTTACTTTTACAATAAACAACTTTGTTAATGGAATAATGGTATTATTTAATGGTAACATGTCCTACGTCGAGTAACACGAATTCATGATATATGCAGTGTTTTTGTTATTTCACCATAAAGTTATAGGGGCGCAATCAAATACTGCCACGAGCACCATTCCATATGATGTGCTATAGTACACTTGCGAGTATTTGCTGATATGTTGATATTTCGTCCATTTTTTAGCCTAAAATTCAAGTTTTTGGGCAACTTTTAGTCTTATGATCTTGTCCTATGCATTGTATTACAGTACTGCTCTTAGCCAATTAAGAAACAGTTCAAAACAACTCAATCATGTGATTGGAGAAATACGATTCGTCTCATCTTGTGTCTCATTTCATTTTTTTTTATTGTTTTATTTTGAATGGCTCTTACGTTACATTATGTGTCTTTAATGGTTTAAATTCTTGATGTAATGTTCAGACTTAAGGTTGTGTATGGGGCTTGTAGTGACCATGATTCAACTTTTATGAAAACAGTAATAAAAATATATATTAAGACGTGGAATGAATTGAAACACAATAAATAACAACAAGTCCCATGTGGAGGATGAACTAAGTTGAGAACAAATTTGAATATAAAATACAATGTAATGGCCCAAACAACGCCCCCGACCCATATAGTTACCTAACCATGTCCTATTGTCTTACATTATAAGCTAGCGTTGGAAAGATTAAGTGACTATTTAATTTATTCGTAGTAGTGTGGAAGTGTGAATGAACAGGAGTAACGAAGTCATGTGGATCACATAACATCTAAAATTTTGTATGGATGTTTTCTAATACAAGTACAGAGATTTTGAAGAAAAAAAGAAAATAAGGAGGGCAAACAACGTTTTCTAATACAAGAACAGAGATTTGGAAGAATAGGAAAAAAAAATAAGGAAGGCAAAAAAGAAATTATCCGACCTGCCGGAATCGAACCAGCGACCTAAAGATACCTAACGGAATTACCCACTACAGTCTTCCGCTCTACCAACTGAGCTAAGGTCGGATGTTGTTCATTAACTAAAATAATAATATTAATCGTATCCTGCTACGGATTATTTTCGCTTTTAAATTTCTTTTTCATTTTTATTTTTTGAACGACAAATTATTTTCTTACCTAATACCAATAACACTCTTTTTAAGGCAATCTTAAAGCTGTCAAATGTCTTATTTTCCGTACGTTATATTTTATAAATAATCAATTTAAAATATTAACATTTTTTAATTAGGCAATTCATTTAACGGGTTATATAGTTATCTTTGTGCATTATGAATGCTTTTAAATGAGTACTTTTTATTAAAGATAAAAAATTATCACTAAAAAAATAAGGGATGTGACTTTATATTAATTATATCGATAACTTTTACTCCGTAAGTATTTTGAGATAACTTTATATTCAATTATCAAATTTATTATTTATCCGCTTTAATTTATACAGTAGTTTGTAATAAACAAGTGAGAAAAAAACTATTCCTGATTATTTGGGAGAGAAAGGGGGTGTTTACCAACGAGGAATGTTACATCGCTGGTGGACAGCGACAAAAAGAGCCCATAACCAGGGCAAAATGGTATTTTCGCTACGTGAGTTGAAAAGTCAAACAAATTACTAAATATCGGCAATACGACTGTAATTGATACAACAATGACAATATTTTAATACAACAATGACAGTATTTATGTAAACGATGATAATACTTATATAACACTTGTATACATATTTTTATCTATTCATTTAATATGCAACACTTCTATCCATTCATTTAAGTGACCCCTTTACTTTTTATATTTCATTACACTTGTATACATAATTTTCTTTTTTTGGGTGATTGTGACAGTATTTTAATACAACAATGACAGTATATATATAACAATGACAATACTTATATTACCGATGACAGTATATAAGAAGTTAGCAACACTTGTACACATTTATTTAAGTGTGGGCCATCTTTCCAATTTTTTTTTTTTTTTTAGGGTGGGTATGGGTCTTTTTTATCGCTGGTGGACAGCGATGTAGCATGCCTCGTTTACCAACAAACATCAACTTTAACGTCTAATTATAATGTTTTTTAATGTCCGCTCTATTTGACTTTTCTTACCCCTTTTTTGGGTCATTTGAAGCCTAAGAAAAACGCCAAGCATATGCATATGAATATAGGTTGCTTAAGGTACTTGTTGTTTTCTCTTTGTTGGTTTATTGTTTGCTATTTTTGTTGACAAAGATGATGCCAATTGTGAGTCATTGTTATCAAATTTGAATTCCAAAGTCAATGATTTTGATAATGTAAACTATTTATCTACAGTTTGGCAAAAAAAAAAAAAAAACTATTTATCTACAGTATAAATAATGCGATTTTTTCGAGAATAGTATTGATCAAATAATCTAATATCTAACCATTTTTCTTATTTGACAATATATCGAGCTAATAATAGATCTCTTTTTTGTGCCTACATTGATTATATTACTGAATTAATTAAGTGGATCGAACTTATCTAACTTAAAACTCCACTTTTGTTGATTTGAAGTTTTGTAAAAAAAAAAAAATTACTTCGTTTCATTTCTATAATTGTAAAGTAATTAGTTTTGTGGATAAAGAATATTTCACTTATTAAAAATTTGCTTCACTCGTTTTATTAGTACAACCACCACAACTAGCTTTAAATTTACTCGATCCACCTTTCTTTTTCGTTGATGATTTTTGGTCATGCATACTTTATCTCTTAGCTACAAGATCAAAACACAAAGAAAAATGTATTGTCTAAGTCAATACTAAATTGCTTGGATATTAAAGCTATTTACAAATTATAAGAATATTCTTAACTTTCACTAATCTTTTCAAATTAATTAATCCTTAATTACTTTCGGTTAACTTGGAAGTTGGAATCATATTCTTATAACAAAGTGAACAATTAATTCTTTGAATTGTGACTGGTTGTGACTCTTGAGAGAATATGAACAACCTCCTACCATGAAATCACATTTTGCTACATGCTACAGCCAAGACACCAAAGCTAGTAAGCCATTGTTCTTCTTGGTGAAGCGTGGGTTGGGATGGAAGATTGTCCCCCTCGTGTTTGAACCGTTGTCATAAGTGCATAAGCAGCGGTGAGTTTCTAGTGACTCGCAACATCCTTTCTCCTTTTTGTGGGTAAGCTCACCATATATTATAGATAGTGCACCATAGCATTCCCATGGTATGCGGTTGTAGTGACTGTTGGGTCACTGACAGCCTCGGCCCACGTGTCATTATCAAACGAAACTTTGACACTTGTCACCTAATTTCTTGATTTTTCTGCCCAACTCCTTCCATTTCAGCTTATATAATTGATAAATATGGAAGATAGAGAGTTATGAGGATATTCATCATTGCAGAAAAATATAAAAGGTGACCTATAATAGTGACTCAAGATAGTAGAAGGTGATGTGGAGGATGATATATATAGAAGAGAGATACATAGGTTTATTTTGTTTGTGAGCAACCTCACCATTGTTAATGCTCTTAGACGTAATTTTCTACACATAAATCCGACATGTCACATTACAAGTAATCACTTGAGTAAGACAATGCACTATAAATATAACTTGTACGAGTATCTATGGATAAACTCATTACAAGCAAGAATGATAAATATGATGAGAATGATGATTTATCAATTGGAGGTTAATTATTACAAGTATGATTTTGAAACTTGTCTTGTCTTTTTATAACCAATCATTTAATATTCTAATTGAGATCATTAATTAGCTTCTTAAACTTTATTGGAGAGTTATTGATCGAACGTGGGCATTGGCACCTTTTATCATACTCATGAGTATATGTGGTAAAGAAATTGAGTGTTTCTTTTCTCAAAATATCATGCATGCTTTCAATGTGTTGTCTTCATCAACTACCAATTATACATTAAAGTTCATACCACCAATGCATGAGATTATCGTATCATATATTCATGATAAATGATTGGGAGATATACAACTTATAATTCAACATAATTAATATGCATCTCATTTCACTTCAACATAATTACCTAGCTTCAACATATGCCATTAATTTCTAATACCTATATATCCAAAACTTGTACCCGGCCCGTAACCGGGTCTATTCTATGACAATTACTCTAGCTATTTCAAATAGTTTTGATATTGATTATTGACTGTGAGGTTGTTGAAATGTCATTGCAATGCCGAGCTATTGAGCTATACTTTTTATAGTATGTACATTCAAAAGTACTTAAGCACAAATTATTAATTACTATTAGAATTAAACTATACAACCAGTCAATTATTGGTCGGCGGAAATTGTTTCAACATAATAAAAATCAAGGAGGAAGTTTTTTGGGCAATTGAGCCACAAGGAACAATATAAATTACAAATGGGGCGGGAGATTTGAATATGAGACATATCGTACACAAACCCTCAATTTTAACTTTAACCACTAGGCCAAGACCTCATTGGTTGATTTTAAAGAGAAAGTTGATAGAATAGAAAATAACTTGGTGAATATATAATTACTTAAAACTATATTATACGGAGTACTTCGTCACTTTTTCTCATAAGAGTTTTTTAGTAGAATATAGAGTAATACTACCTCCGTTTTATAAAGTATTTACGGTTACTATTTGCACAAATATTAATACAAAAATGAAAAAGTTGGTTGAATATAATAAAATAAAGTAAAATAAATGTGTAAAAAATTGGGTGAGTGTAAGAAAAAAATGAATAAAGTAAGGGAAAGTGAGTGGAAAATTATAAATTTTGTGGGAGCAAGAAGGGTAAGGTAGTAAATGTTCATGTCCAAAAATAGAATAAACCAAAATATAAATATTGTTGGTATATTTGCCAAAAACAACCTTTTAAAACCTATTTTTTGCGAGAATAAACATTTTAATTTATTTATTTTTTGTGAAAAGGACCTTAAACTAAAAAACTTGCGAGAGACAACCTTTTTGTCTTTTCCGGCGTTGACTACTCATTTCCAGCATTGACTTCGCCATTTTGCTAACTTCACCCTTTTTCCCTTAAAACCAAGAGGCAAATTTGTCTAAAATAACCTTTTATGAACCATTTTTAGCGAGAAACCACCTTTTAAATTTTTTTAGGGAAAAGGACCTTAAACTAAAAAAAAACTCGCGAGATACAATCATTTTGGGTTTTCTGGCGTTGACCACTAATTTCCAGCCTTGACTTCCCATGTCCAGGTACCATGTTTTTTTTTTCTTTTTGACATTGGCTGAAATACAAAACTAAAACGTAGTACTAAACAAAAGGCCTTCTATTCTACACCTATTTGCAATTCGGTGTGCCTTGCTAACTTCTGTCCTGTTCACTTTCATGATAACATGTTTTTGTTTTTTCCTTATTTACACCCATTTCCCTCCATATTCTCTCATATAAAAGTAGTTGAATAAAAACCTTAAAAAAAATTACAATTGATTAATGTTATACTTAGATATGTCCTTATTTCAAAACTCTTATCTTGATAAACTTCAAGCATATGGTAGAGATAATCTCAAGCTAATTGTCTCACCGCAACACAAAAATACATTGCTTAGAATTTTACATATAACCTCCGCTTACAAGAAAAAAACACCTAATTTCACCACCCTTTTCCAATCAAATTAACAATATCCTTGGTGTTTTTAGTAGAGTAGAAAACTTTAATTCCATGCACTCACTAGTTAAAGCTTAATTCGATGTTCATGGGTGGCGGATGTTGAGGAGTAAAAGGTGCTATAGAACATGATCTGGGTTCTAGTTTGATTCAATTCAAACAACGGGGAATTGATTCAATACTGTTTTCATCCAGAAATTCGATTCAATTCGATCAAACAATTGGGAAAAAATTCTATCTTTCCTACATTGCAATTACACAAAATTAATTAACCAAACTTACCAAATTGTAGTTGAAGAGTGTCGAGAATGATTGAATTGAGATAAAATCTACCTTGGAAGCAGCAATTTCAGCGATTTTTTCGTAGCTGGGGAAGAACAAAGATAATGAAGTTTGGGATTTTTTTGGGATTTTTTTTTTGCTGGATTTTGGTTTTAAGGGAATAAGTCAATGTCGGAAATGAGTAGTCAACGCCGGGAAAGACAAAAAGGTTGTCTCTCGCAAGTTTTTTTAGTTAAGGTCCATTTTCGCAAAAAAATAATGTAAAAGGTTGTTTCTCGCAAAAAATGGGTTATAAAAGGTTGTTTTTGGAAAATTTGGCTTTGGTTTTTACGGAAAAAAAAGGTGAGGTTAGCAAAACCGGCGAAGACAATGCCGGAAATGAGAAGTCAACGCCGGAAAAGACAAAAAGGTTATCTATCACAAGTTTTTTTTAGTTAAGGTCTTTTTTGCAAAAATAATAATTTAAAAGGTTATTTATCGCAAAAAAAGGGTTATAAAATGTTGTGTTTGTCAAATTTGCCTTTGGTTTTTACGGGAAAAGGTGAGGTTAGCTAAACCGGCGAATTCAATGCCGGAAATGAGTAGTCAACGCTGGAAAAGACAAAAAGGTTTTCTCTCGCAAGTTTTGTTTAATTTAAGGCCCTTTTTCGCAAAAAAGAATTAAAAAGTTGTTTTTGACAAATTTACCAACATTATGAAACAGACTAAAATTGAAAAGTATTACTCCATATTAAAGATCATTTTGAAACGGAGGTGTAGTAACTGAATATAAATCTTTCTAAATTAAATTCCAGTATTTGTTTCATACAACTTAGAACAACTGTCACTTTATCTTTGTACTTTGTCAGGTCAAAATTAGGAAAAATTTGTGTATTTGTATACGTATAGATCAAATTAATCATCAAAATATGACATAGGGCGAAATTTGCATAAACATTTTACACTAAAAGCTCTTTAATTTGTCCACCAAAACATTTTAACCTTTTTACTTTGATTTTTTTTTTTCCTTTTCAAAATTGAGTTCTCCTAATTTGCAATTTTGCAATGCTCCAAAATGATCTACTTAGATTTCAGGATCAACATAATGAGCCACTCATTGAAGGTGGAGCCCACTAGTGAAATCAGCAATACGTTAAAAAAAGACAAGGTAGGGTCCAAGAGTAAATTACTATAATGCCCTTGACGTACCATCTCTATCTTTGATAGCTAGGTTACTAAGGCCTGGGTTGGGCCCCACGAATTCCCATCATGGAGACAACACTCTACTGGCTCTTCTCAACTTTAGAGAGTGAAAAACAAGTCATTTTGCGAATTTAACATGGAATACGATGCCTTATTGCCTTTGCTTTGGTTCCTTCTTTCTTTCACGGTTTCTGTTCATACTTTCAAGTTTTCTTGTCCATTTTATTTTGACCCCACACGTTCTTCGTTAAATACGAGAGTGAACCGCATCCGTCATTAAGAGAAATAGCTCACTCCACAAGTTTAGGAAAGTTACACCTTAAAACAATATGAAAATATAGAGAGTAACCCTTTAATCTTAGTGAGACACTTGTAATGTGTGTTTCATGGGCTAGATCTTAACAGTTTTTCCCTTTAATGTTTGGGCAATCTAGTCTTAAGTTTTATGAGTACTCTCTTTGAGTCGAGGTTCCGACTACTGGTAACAATTTGACGGTCACATGGTTCTTGTCAGAGTTCACCTATTTGGGATGAACTTCTGCAAAGAAAACTGACTAGAGAGAGAGAGAAATAGAGAGAACTATTCTGTTATTGAATGAATGAATTAAGGAGTACAAGCTGAGAGTATAAATACATTAGGATGAGCTACATTGATGATGTGTTAGCACCAATCATAAACGTGCATTGGTACACATCAGCTAGGCTAATTATTACACCAAAAATCAGTTATAACTAACTCCCTTGAACTAAGGCAAATCAGTTAGGAATGTTCTAGAAGAAATGATTGTTGCAGCCTTGCTTGTTTGCTGTTGTTGTGATCATGTTGCTGGCAGTGTTGCTGAGCTGAGCTGAATACCAACACCCCCCCCCCCCCCTCAAACTTGGCATGGGAGAGTCATTGATCATGCCAAGTTTGGTAGACAGATTTCTGTGTTGAGCACCTGGTAAAACTTTAGTAAAAATATCAGCTAACTGATTGTGAGTAGGAAGATAACTTAGATGCAAAAGCCCCTCAAGAACCTTATCTCGAGTAAAATGACAGTCCACTTCAATATGCTTTGTGCGCTCATGGAAGATAGGATTTGTAGCAATGTGAATGGCTGACTGGTTGTCACAATGTAGAGCAACAGGCTTCAAATTGTGCACCCCTAGTTCTTCAAGAAGTCGAACCATCCAGGTAACTTCAGCAGCAGCTTGGGACATTGCTCTATATTCTGCTTCAGAAGAACTTTTGGAGATGGTTGATTGCTTCTTCGATTTCCAACTAATAGGAGAATTTCCTAGTAGTAAAACATAACCAGTAACAGATCTCCTTGTTGTTGGACAGGCAGCCCAATCTGAATCAGAGAAAGCTTGCAAGGTGAGCTGTTCTGTAGCGCTGAGTAGAATACCTTGTCCTGAAGTGGAATGAATGTATCTGAGAGTGTGAGTCAAAGCTTCAATATGTTGCAGAGTAGGAGAGTGCATAAATTGACTCAAACATTGAACAGCAAAGGAGATATCTGGTCTTGTGTGAGTGAGAAAATTCAGCTTGCCAACATAACATCTATATAGTTCTGCATTGTGATAAGGTGTTCCTTCAGTGGTGAGCTTTAGATTGAGAGGAAATGGAGTCACAACAGGTTTGGAAATGTCCAGCTCACAATCTTGAAGAAGTTCCTTGGTATACTTCTTTTGAGTAAGAATATAACCTTCATTGGTATGACTGACTTCAATACCAAGAAAAAAATTAAGAACTCCCAAATCCTTAATGCTGAATGTGAGATGTAAATGTGATTTCAGGGCAGCAATTTTATCCTCATTGGATCCTGTGATGAGGATGTCATCAACATATACAACCACCACAATCAAATCACCAGAATCTTGTTTGATAAACAAAGAGTAATCACTTTTAGACTGCTTATAACCCTGTGACTTTAGTTCAGAGTGTAATCTAGCAAACCACTGCCTTGATGCCTGCTTTAAACCATATAAAGACTTGTTGAGTTTGCAAACAAAACCAGGTGGGACAGTAACACCCTCAGGGATTTTCATATAGACTTCCTCATCAAGATGTCCATGAAGAAAAGCATTGTTGATATCTAGTTGGAAAATTCTCCAATTCTTACTGGCAGCTAAACTGATTAAACACCTGACAGTGGACATTTTGACAACTGGAGAAAAGGTCTCATGATAGTCAATGCCATACTTTTGAGTAAACCCTTTTGCTACCAACCTTGCTTTATATCTCTCAATTGTTCCATCTGCATGTTTTTTAATTCTGTAAACCCACTTGCACCCTATGGCCTTCTTTCCTTTAGGGAGCAAAACAAAATCCCATGTATTGTTCTTCTGTAAAGCGGTGATCTCATTGTCCATAGCCTGTATCCATTTAGAATCTGTTGCAGCTTCAGTGTAAGAAGTTGGTTCAACAAGTTCCATGTGTGCAGCAATAAGCAATCTGTGTTGAATTGGTAGGCTGTCATATGCTACAAGATTACACCAATGCTTTGTAGGCTTAGAACATATGAAATCTTGTAAGTGAGCAGGTGGTTTGGAAGGTCTGGTAGATTTTCTGGGAGCTGGGGGTTCAGTTGGTGGACTGGTAGATAGAATGGGTGTATCAGCAGTAGAAGGAGAAGTGTGTAAAATATCAGCAGAAGAAGAAGTAGGAGAATTAGAATTAGAGTGGATTTGTGAGGTTTGAGGATTACTGAAGATATTGTGAGGCTGGTCTAGTGAAGTGGATGGTGTAAAAGAGATTTCTGTAGAGAAAGGAGTCACAACAGGCAAGAAGAATTGATTTGAGTAGGTGGTGTTTGGAGAGTTTGAAAAATGAAAGGGAAAATGTTTTTCATGAAACACTATATCCCTAGAAACAACAAATTTGTGTGTAGCTAAATTTAGTACTTTGTAGGCCTTTTGATGAGGTGGATAACCAACAAGAACACAGGGTTCAGCTCTTGGATCAAACTTAGTTCTATGAGTTTTAGAAGAGCTGATGTAACACAAACAACCAAAGACTTTCAGATGAGACAAGTCAGGTGGTGTTTTAAACAGCTTTTCATATGGAGTGCTGAACTGTATGCTTTTGAGAGGCATTCTATTTATCAAATAAGTAGCTGTAAGAATGCATTCAGTCCAATATTTGTCAGGTAGTTTAGCTTGCAATGAGAGAGCTCTGGTAGTTTCTAGGAGGTGTTTGTGTTTTCTTTCAACAACACCATTCTGTTGAGGTGTGTTGCTACAACTTTTCTGTTGTACAATCCTCTTTTTGAGAAATAAATCTCTCATTGCACCTTCTGTCAAGTCTAATGCATTGTCTGATCTAATCTGTTTCACTGTAAGACCAAACTGATTCTCAACATATAAGAAAAAATCATGCATAATTTTGACAGAATCAGTTTTATTTCTCATCAAGTGAGTCCATGTCATTCGAGTGAAATCATCTACAATAGTGAGAAATTGATTACACTTGGAACTATCATGCACAGAGTAGGGTCCCCATACATCAATGTGAAGTAATTCAAAGGGTTGCACTGTCTTAATACTACTTACAGGAAAAGAAGATCTGGTTTGCTTAGCCAATGGACAAATTTGACAGAAATTTTCAGCTAAACAACCCTTAACATCAATGCCTTTGATGTTTTTTATTTTCTCAAAAGGTATATGACCTAATCTAAGGTGCCAAAGTTTTGCTTCTTCTACTGCAGAGATGCTTGAAAGAGCATGCTTATTGAAACTGTTGTTAGACACCAATAGACCATCATTTAGACTGTACAATCCATTGTCCAATTTACCAAGCAGAGTATGCTTGTTCTGTGAAAGGTCCTGTGCAAAACATTCACCATTTGTAAACAACACAGAACAATCATTATCAGAACACAGCTTAGAGATTGAGATCAAGTTAAACTGGAACCCTGACACATGAAGAACATCCTGAAGAACAATAGTTCCTAAATCAATTTGACCTTTATGTGTGACTGTCAATTCAGTACCATTAGGAATGGTAATTGTGTGTAATCTGTCAGTCATTAGTTCTGTGGTTTTGAACATGCTTAGGTCTGAACACATATGATCACTAGCTCCACTATCCAATATCCATGTGTTTTTAAATTTAGATAAAAGACATAATGTACCTTTCATGTGAGAGGTGGTTGCTAGACCAAGTGAACTAGAGCCATGATGTTCATCTTGACTAGCAGTCTTGTGATTGTTGTGACTAGCAAGATAGCTAAGCAACTGATTGTATTGCTCCTCAGTAAAAGTAGCTTGTACAGTTCCTGATTCTCCTTTTGTTTCTTTCTCCTGATTCTCCTCAAGTTGAGCTGCTGCAGCAACTCTCTTTCCCTTGCCTTTGAAATCCTTAGGATATCCATGTAATTTCCAGCACTTCTCCACAGTATGATTCTTCATTTTGCAGTGCTCACAGTAGAGATTATTTCTTGTATAGGTATAGTTTCTTGATTGGTTTCCATTTGCTGTATTGAATGATCCTGAACCAGAAGCATATGGAGGTGATCTGTATGACTTGTTGTCAGAAAATCTTCTTGATGTGAACACTGTGGATTCTGAATTGTGAATTCTACTATTATTGACTTCCTTTTGTTGTTCTTCCTGCAAAAGAAGTCCATATGCTTTTGAAATAGTTGGCAAGAGACTCATCATGAGTATAGTGCTCTTTGAATGATCATACTTCTCATTCAATTTCATCAAGAATTGAATCAATCTTTGATTCTGTTGAGACTTCAATAGTTGTTGAGTTAAGGTGCAGCTACAACCTGTGCAGATACATGAAGGTAAAGGATCAAGTCCATCAAGTTGGTCCCATAATAGTTTTATCTTAGTGAAAAAACTTGAAATCTGCTCATCATCTGCTTGACTCAAATCACACAATTTCTGTTGTACAGAAAAGAGTTGTGGTCCAGATGACTGACAAAATCTCTCCTCCAGATCAAGCCATATTTGTCTTGCAGTTTTGAGGTACAACACACTTCTTGCAATTGAAGGCTCTAAGGAAGACAGCATCCAAGATATTACTAAGTCATTACATCTGTTCCAGATTCTGTAATTTGCTGAATTACTTGCTGGTTGATTGAGACTGCCATCAACAAAACACAACTTATTCCTTGCTGAAAGTGCAATCACCATGGAACGCTTCCAGTCATTGAAGCACTTTCCATCAAACACAATGCTAACCAATTTGGAAGCATTAAGATCATGACTACTAAGATAATATGCTGAATTAGGATTAGTTGCAGAATCTTGATCAGCAGGCATCTTTGAAGAATATTCAAAAAATATCGATTGAGAATTGAGAAAGAGATTTTGATCAAAACTTAGTGATTTAGGAGAAAGAAACTTCGATCAAAAATTATTTTATCAGGCTCAGTGATTCAATGACTGTATTTGATGTACTGAGAAGAAGATGTACACAAGAAAAATTTCGCGGAAAAATTGCAGCAGGATCTATTGATCGTTGCTCTGATACCATGTCAGAGTTCACCTATTTGGGATGAACTTCTGCAAAGAAAACTGACTAGAGAGAGAGAGAAATAGAGAGAACTATTTTCTGTTATTGAATGAATGAATTAAGGAGTACAAGCTGAGAGTATAAATACATTAGGATGAGCTACATTGATGATGTGTTAGCACCAATCATAAACGTGCATTGGTACACATCAGCTAGGCTAATTATTACACCAAAAATCAGTTATAACTAACTCCCTTGAACTAAGGCAAATCAGTTAGGAATGTTCTAGAAGAAATGATTGTTGCAGCCTTGCTTGTTTGCTGTTGTTGTGATCATGTTGCTGAGCTGAGCTGAATACCAACAGTTCTAGTGAAGAGTGGAGTTAGTTGACCACAATGACAGATCTTATTTTGTGTTGGGGTGGGCCTAGCCCTTCGCCCGAATTTTTTTTTAGTGTAATTTTAGTTAAGTCCCCCTAAAATTTGTGTATAATTGTATAATTACATAGTATATTGCTAATTTTTTCTACTGAGTCCCTCGTAAAACTGTTCAAGATCCTCCCCTGGTTGACCATATGTTAAGAAAAGTGTAACAAGTAATTTGAGACGGTTTTATAAGAAAAAAATGTTTTAAGTAATCCGAGAAGGAAGAAGTGTAATTTGTATCTGAAATAATAATAATATTATTATTATTGTTATTATTATTATTAATAATACTACTACTCTGTATTATTTTAAAAATATTAGAATTATGTAATTAAATAAGTAGGGTAAAACAACGTTTATGAGGCTAGCTTTCCATGCATTTTACGCCCTTTTATAAAAAAAGGTATATGAATGTATGATGGTCAAGGTCAACAATACAAATGAATTTTATTCCATAAGAGCATTCTTCAAAGTGGCTATGGTTAGTTAAATCAAAGAATCATTTAGTCATAAGTATGATCACGTGATAATCCTTGTCAAATTACCTTTTATGTCTACATTACGGAGTGCATATTACATCTTCAGTACAAATTTAGTTGTTACGGTTTTAGTTCTAACTAATTAGGGATCCTTGATACTTAATTAAGGGTTTTAGTCCTAATATTAGGTTTTTAATTTATTGTTTAATTGCAAAATAACACATAAAGTTGTATATAAAGAATGGAAAGGAATCAAAAGGAAGAGGATAAGCGAAACGAAAAACACAATTTTCGTTCAAAAAAAAAACCCGAAAAATATAATTATTTTTTGTAAAAGAAGTCAAGAGAGGAGAAAAAAATAGTTGAAAAGAAAAACAAAAGCTCTAGCTATAAGTTACATTATCAACTTTTAGGCATCTATAATTAAGACTATAACTATTAGTTTCAAAGAAAGAAAATCGAGAACTCAAATATAATATACGTTATAATATAATGAAGTTTATTTGGTACGACGAGCGATGCATATTGGTGGGTGCCGCCGTGCCGGGCCAATTTGTAAGGCCACGATGAGGCAATTTAGGGCCATTACAGCCAACAGCGGGGGTGAAAATGTGAAATAGTGAGAGGGACATTTTTGTAATAAAAGGAGAAGGGAAAGGTTAATCAGCAATTTTCTCTGTTCCCTGTGGCTGGGGCTCTTCATTTAGTCAAAAAATACCAAATTATAAAAATAGAAATTTTTTAGGGAACCGGCCAAATTAAAGTAACATAAAATTATAAAGAAAATTAATAAAGGATCAAAATAAATAAAGCCACTGTCATCCCCTCCATTCCTTTCTCTCTTGTGCCATCCTCTCTTTACCTTTTTTAGGTGCCTTTTTCTTTTTATTTACCACATGGCCCAATTAATATGCTAAACTGCTGGCTTTTTCCCTTTTCACTAAATTGCCCTTGGTCTAGAAATTCTCCCTTGACCTCTTTTTCGAGTACTACAAATTTTCTATTTCACGATTTATGTACTCGTATTTGTGTAGTATTTCTTTCTATAAGTTGATACGGAGTACTACAAAAAAAATTACTCAATTGGTATTAATATTGATTCAACCAAGGAGTCTAATTAGATTAGATTTATCCCTTTATAATCAGGGTTTTTGACTATATATATATATATATTATTTTATAAATTATCAAATCACTTTGATGATGTATTTTTGTGGTGATAAGTTAGGATAACTATTTTAAATAATTTTAATGTCAATGTGATATGAATGCTTTGAAAATTCGTAAATGAAAAACTTTTATAGAGTACTCCGTACTAAACAATTGATAAATTTGACTTCATAAATAGGAAAATGTGAATGCATTTCCTACCCAGACAATTATTAGAACGACGTAAAATTTCATTAACTCGAATTAAAGTGACTGTATCAATCGACCTATCTTACATGAAGTTAGAAAATAAAATTCATTTGAACAATCTAAATCTTGATCTTATATATGGACTACAAATTTATTTATTCCGTGAAAAATATAATGACTAGAATAATATTATGGATCATCATTTTTCCATCGATAACTCTTCTTAAACAAAACAATTACTAACTTCCAAAAAGATTTTGTACACCCATTTTATTAAAACACAATTCACTATGCACGACTACAATAATTTTTTTTTCTAGGAATAATATTATACTTACATACTTCGTATATGCTAGATTCAAAGACTTTTGTGTTATAAATTCACATTCGAACATGCTCAAATAGTCAAATAAAGGGCAATTTGGTAATTAAACCTTATACAATCCAATGAACTTTGAGGCTTCATATAACACCTTATTAATAATAAGTAAATCTAGTCTTTTTTTTCTTCTAACAAACAAAACTTAATGTGCATCAAATTTCAAATCTTCCTTTCCAACATTACCTACTCTTGTTGAACCTTCTTCTTACTTCTTCCTTTAATTCAATTCCCTTCTTTCTCTATTTCTTTATCTCTCTCTCTCTCTCTTTCTTTCTTTCTCTCTCTACTTTTCTTAATTAGCCTTGGAGAGGCCTCAATTGGTTCATGGATATTGATCCCTTGTGGGTTCTTGGGGGGTGTCGGTTTATATCTTCAATTTGCATGGCTGAACTTAAAACACCACCACCACCATCATCATCATCATTGTCACCAAGAGAGAACAACAAATCTCACCCTTTCCTACTATTCATCGCATTCCTTTTCGTATTCCTCCTCCTTCTTGCTCGCCCTGCACACCAGATACGACATTCTAACATGGTATCCGAGCCTATCACTACTCAAACCCTATCTGCTTCGAATCCAACGACGACGACAACAACAACAACAACAACACCAACATCAACCCTACTACGACCTAAGAAGACCCATCATGAAAAAACCTTGCCTTCGAAACAATTCGAGGCAAGTGACCATGAAGTACCAAGCGGACCAAACCCTATATCTAACCGGTGAGCCTTATATAATGAGTTTGTGGATTTTTTTCACAAGCTTCATCCTTGTGGTAATTGCATGGTGAGAGCTAGCTAGCTAGGCTTATTACCACTCTATTTAGTTTTTCATTTTTTTCCTTTTTTATTATTATGTTTTTTTTTTATATTTTATTTCTCCTTTGAGCTTCTTAAAGATGTATAGCAAAGATACTACTATTTGTATGAACTCATCTATATCTTGCCTATATAGCTCATGGCTGGTATTGGTTTAATTTTGTAGTATTACTAGTATATAAATATATAGTTGAGAGGGGGGTTTATTAATACTATTCTTCTATTTTTTTCCATTATTTCTTCTATAATTAATTATTTGCATGATATATATAGTTAATTAATTAATAATGAATTTTGAATAATTCTTCTTGTTTCATTTTATTTTATTTTATGGTATATTTGAAGTTTTCTCACAAGTTTCCTCCTAGAAATTAAAAAGCCAAAATTACATTGTTTTTTTTTTTTCTCATGAATATAATCTTGATTAAGACTATCATACTTCCTTAATATTCTTTCAAGTGTTCTTTCTCCCACCTAGCTCTCAAATCTGATGCTATATTCTAAAGTGAAAGATTTGCACTCAACATTTGTCAACTTCAAAATCGCTTTATTTTTATATTTACTTAAGAAAAGTTAGAAAATTAAATTGGCAACTAAATTAAGACGGATGGAATATGTAATTAGAGTGACTATATAATCAATATTATCTTACAAGTAAACAAAATGTAGAAAAAGAAACCGTTGCCATGTTGGATTTGCATAATATAAACTCCTTACATCTTATTCTAACTACGTTATTAAGGGAGGAGGAAGTAGTAATTAAGTAATTGTTTAGGTTACTAGTGGAAATGAAAGCTAATTAAAGGGGAATGAAAATGGTGAGATAAGAAGGGAATCTGAGGGGTTTAGAACAGGAAATAAAATGTCAGAACTGTAACGAAAGAGGAGTGAGGACCCCTTTTGTTAGCTTTGTGTAAATTGTTGTCTAAAATTATTTTACATTGGTTTTCTTTTGTCACTTTCATGAACGCATTCCAATGAAATGAGACCAATTTATTTTTCATGTGTGTCATGTTATAATCTTCTACCATGATTTCGCAATTATTACTAACCATAGCATTTTGTCTATATATGTTTATTTATTTATACACATAATAATGACAAATAATCAAAGAATAGGTGAACCATATCCAACCCAAAATAATTGTTTGTACTCTTATGTGTGTGTGTTTTTTTACTATCAATCACTTTTGTAATAGTAAGTTGTTTTTATAATAGTGTGATGAGTACATGAGTAGGGTCTTATTCAATATGTTTTGAAAACGTGTTGTGTGGAGTCGTGTTAAAAATTTGTCAAAATGTAAATATTAGCATAATGGTATAAAATGACATATCAAAAATTTAAATGACTGAGTTTATCAACGAGACCTTGGCTTGGTGGTTAAAAGGCCATTGTTTGTGTATAATAGATCTCATATTCGAATAGATCGTAATCAGATTGGTTCTTATTGTGTTGTATCGACCATTTGTTTTTCCCTCAGTGTTTAGTGTTTGTGCCGTGTCAATTTTGACCGTAGTGTCGTGTCATGTCAAAGATTGCTTGCTCTATGTTACTCTTATTTATAAGAAATTAAGAGTCCGTATATCATTAATATATGGCGTTATTGGGACAAGAAAATAATACCCGCATTTTTCTTTTTACTACGTCATTGTTTTTATTTACTTTTGATAAATAGTCGATTTTTACATCATTATTGTGTTGTTAATTGAAATATTTAGTACGGAGTAGTAATAGCTAAAAAATTCTAGGACTTTTTCATAAAGGGTTTGTTCTAAGTAGCTCACCTATGGGGTTGATTTTGCTGTTTTGATAATACAGAGTTTAGATTTTAACAAAAAAAGTTACAGGGTTTATTTAGGTACAAAAAAATGTTAAAGTGTCACGGTCATATTTAATAGTAGGCGCGCGCTCTTTAATTTAATTAATTAGGAATTCTCCTTTTAGTCTACGTATGTGAATTAACATGAACATCCAAAGGGGAAAGTAAACTTGTTTTTAAGGCGAAAAATAATATCATTAATAATTTGCTATATGACATTATTTTAGAATTATCGTAAATTTTAATTTATAAGGGGTGTATAATAAATATTGTATATCGAAATACTTCCTCTTTTCCTTAATACTCTTATCGTTTTGACTTTTTGCACTATTCAGATAATTTATTTTAACCCTATTTTATTTCTAGTGTATGAAAACTAATGTTAGTATATAATATACTGTTGGCTTCATCTTAATATATATTTTAAAAATATTAATATTTTTATAAGTTTTTATAATATGTAGTTAAATATATTTGTGGCAAAGTTGTGCATTAGCAAGCGTCTCCAGTCAAAATGGTGCGAGTATTAAGGGACGGAGGGGGTAAAAGTTAATTCAAAATACTTAAAAGTTACCTTTATATAAGCAAAAGTTATCTATTTTTTTATTGATAATTTTTTTTAATTTTAATAAAAAATATTTTTTCAAAATCGCTAATAATGTACTCTGTAAAAAATAATCATTTAACCCATGAAAATGTTTATCTATCAATTTTTTTCCCATAATATAATAGTTAACCAAAATATAGTAAAAGTTACAAAAACTGAATAAAAGTTATTTTGGTTTACAAGAAATTTATTGTATACCTTGTGCGTGCAACACTTTTTGTAGAATTATATAGACTACTTTTAAGAAAATAAAAGATAGCCTTATTCATGAAGTTAGTGACCTTGAATTGAACCGACAATTCTTTTTTGCCATAACGTATTTGAATAATCATAAAGGAGCTAGCACTATGCTACACTATACATACATAATACATTGGATAAAATTTGTAGATACTGTTGTTGTTAATTGTCTTACTTAGTACGGTATAAGATTTTGAAGAGGTGGTATATAATAGAGATTAAAGATCAATATAGGTGATCGCTATCAATAGTACTCCGTACATCAATTGCACCAAACGCAGGAAATTAAAAGTCTCTCAGCTCTATATTTTTATATATGAGGTATATATTAAGAAAGATGATTGTAGACCGGTCATACTTTATGTCGAGTCGCGTGCTTTTTATGGTTGACTTGGCCTTGCCTTATAGGAATGAACGCGATGTGTCATGCCGTGCCAAAGTTTTCAAAAGGGAGGCAATGTATAGCCCAAACCCATATGTCGTGTCTGATCGTGTCATGTTTGACGCGTACCTACTAAATTTTATTTATTTAAGTGTGCTCTGTCGTGAAAACAATGTCGCTAGGCCCTGACCAACGGCCCGACATGCACGATAACTTGTTGTGTCGTGGCTACCCGATGCTCTTGATGCGCCATGTTATTTCCATGTTGAGCCACAACTGATCACTCGTCGGACTCACCTAGTGCCATCTTTATATTTGCTAGAAAACATTATCATGATGCGTGATTTATTTCACTATGCAAAGTCTCTAGAATTCCTATACTAGTATACTCAAACTGAAGAATAATTGGCTTATTATGTGACAAATTGTATGTCCATGCAAATATGCAATGATAACATAACATTCTGTTTGTTCCAATAATATTACTATTTCAACAAATAACAAAAATTATCCCAATAGTAATCATATCTTTGCAACAATAAAGCATGTCTCTGAAAAGCTTAAACCTAATATAATAGCCAGCAAATTGGTTAATTATGGGATAACTAGTCCAAATTAATGGACAAAAAAGCTAGAAAGATTTCAATTTAGTGGGAATAAATGGAATAAATTTATATTTTGTGCGTTTTTCCTGTTACTCTAGTGTTGAACAAGTATTTTACTGTGTTGAATGAACAAATTTGTATGTTTTCTATGTGCTTTATAGCCTTTATTCAATTTATGATTATGTCTCAAAAGCCATTAAAAATAACAGAAGCAAATTGAAAAGAGTATAATTAAAGCCATTAAAAGAAGCGCATACATAATAAATAATCAGGTGCATGCTACTCCCTCCATTCCTAAATGATCTTCCTATTTGGTGTTTGGGGTGGAAAATAAGAAAATGGAATCTTATAATGATTGGGTGTAAGAATAATGATTGGGTGTAAGAAAAAATAATAAATAAATGAAGAAAAGTAATAAAGAAATGAAGGAGAGAGAAGATATTTTTATTAAAGTAATAAAAAATCATAAAAGTGGGGTTGGGTGGGTGAATGGGGAAATGTGAATGAATTAAATAAGGGATGGTGGGGAGATTTATGGTAAAAAGTCATGTCCAAAAATAGAAACAGGAAGATTAAATAGGAACGACATTTATAGAAACAGGAAGATCAAAAAAGAATGGAGGGAGTAATTCATTCATTTACGACTCCCTTTCTTCTTTACTCTATTTATCTCCCAGTCTCACCTCCCACCCCTTCTATTACCACCCTAATATATGAATCGAGATTTGAACTTCTAAAGTAGTTGTAACAAGCGATGGAGTGAGGTTAATTAATCAAGCTCGAACTTTGCCAGAGTAGCAGAAAATAAGGGTAACTTTTATAATTTTAATACCTTTTATTGAGAATAAGGTATCTTTTGTAAATATAAGGTAACTTATGTTAATACAGGAGCACGCAAAAACTATTGTAAACGCTACAAAAAATTGTACTATTAATGTCGGGAAATCCCGTCGCTAAAGGCCATCAATCTTTGATTAATGACGGGATTTCCTGTTGCGAACCCGTCATAAAAGGGACCGTCGTTAATGAAAAATCCCGTCGTTAACCTGTCGTAAAAGACATATGCGACGGTTATTCCTGTTAGGTTATGATACATATGACAATTCATAAATCATGCGGAAAAACCATAAACCCAGGAAAACATATTATTTACACATAATCATTTAGCATAGATTAGATGCATACTCTTTGTTGCGTGCCTTCCCTAGCTGCGCCCGAACCGAACAAGAACAAGTCTTTAGGACTCCAAGTGTCGTCCCTCCGTAGATAGTCCACAGCACGTCCGGATCCGCCTTAAGATTGACCAACTAGAATCGCCCTTAAGGTACTATTATTTTCGGCACTTTATAGGCAAATGTGTGACTGAATTTTTCTCTCAAAAACTCACTTTGAATACTTTGAAACTTGTGTTATAAATTGTGAGCCCTAGCCTCATATTTATAGCGGTATGGAAAGGGAATCGAAATCCTATTCAGATACAAATTAATCAAACCTAGAATCCTACAAGAACTCTAATTTAATTAATTTATCAAATAGAATTAGGAATTTAATCATTAACCGAACTCTGCATGTTTTAGGAAACGTGCACGAACACAAACACTTGCACACACACGCACGGCAGCCACGATGGGCCCCATGCGTGCGCGCGAGCAGCAGCCCACTCAGCGCCCGCGCGCGCTGCGCGCTGCGCGTGCTGCAGCGCGCCTGCGCGCTGCGCGCAGCCTGCTGGGCCTGGCCTTGCGCTGGGCCTGGCGTGGCTGTTTGTGCGGCGCGCTTGGCTTGCTGGGCGATGGCCTGGCTTCGTGATGGGCCTCGTCCGGCAGGCCTCGTCCGATGCTTATTCGTACGATGCGCTTCCGATTAAATTTTCCGATTCCGGAATTCATTTCCGATACGAACAATATTTAATATTTCCGATTCCGGAATTAATTTCCGTTTCGAACAAATATTTAATATTTCCGTTTCCGGAATTATTTTCTGATTCCGGTAATATTTCCGATTCTGACAATATTTCCGTTTCCGGCAATATTTCCGATTCTGGCAATATTTCCATTTCCGATAATATTTTCCGACACGTACCATGTTTCCGTTTCCGGCAACATCTACGACTTGGATAATATTTATATTTCCGATACGATCCATATTTCCGTTTCCGGCAATATCATCGTTTCCGGAGTATTCATTCCTTGCCTGTGACGATCTTAGCTCCCACTGAAACCAAGATCCGTCGGTTCCGAATATTCATAGATGGAGTATTTAATGCTATTAAATACTTGATCCGTTTACGTACTATTTGTGTGACCCTACGGGTTCAGTCAAGAGTAAGCTGTGGATTAATATCATTAATTCCACTTGAACTGAAGCGGCCTCTAGCTAGGCATTCAGCTCACTTGATCTCACTGAATTATTAACTTGTTAATTAATACTGAACCGCATTTATTAGACTTAACATAGAATGCATACTTGGACCAAGGGCATTATTTCCTTCAGTCTCCCACTTGTCCTTAGGGACAAGTGTGCATTTCCTAATTCCTTTGTCGCTCGATGCTTGCTCTTGAACATAAGGTAAGAGTTGTCATCCTTATTATGTCCAGAGGTGTTCCTCGGTTTCAGAGTTCAACTGATCAAATAAACAGATAATCATAGCCTATGATTCATCCGAGCACGGCCATGCATTTCACAGTTTCTAGCTCTCCGAGTGGCCTTGTACAACTTTTAAGCATCTCATCCCGATTTATGGGAGGACAATCCCAATCTTGCGATCTTGAGATTAGACTTCGTTTGATAGGTGATTACCTGAGCGTTGCCTTTATAGCCTCCTTTTACGGTGCGACGGTTGGTCAACGTCAAAGCAACCAGTTCTCAAACAAGTAATCTCAAATCACTCAGGTATTGAGGATTTAGTGTCTAATAATTTAATGAAATTTACTTATGACAGACTTTCATCTCTTACAGTAAAGTTTCATAGGTCTCGTCCGATACTAGTCTTCCCAAAGTAAGTATCTATGCAAATGATTATGACATTGCCATGTCCACATAGTTCAAGAAACAGAACTACTAGTCATCTTGCATTCTAGTCGTCTAACGTTTTCTATGCGTCCAATTTTATAGAAAACTCCGATTAGGGACCATTTTCAACCTTTGACATTCAAGTTCACTTGATAGACATTTCTTAGTCACAGGACTGGTCCTGACAGTCTATCTTGAATATATTGTCAAATTGAAGGGACTCATCATTTAATACTAAACCAAGATTAAATGGAATATGAAAACACATTTCATATATGATAAATGTTCAACCCCAATGTTTTACAACCATGGGCCTCTAACCCATCTTTAAAACATTTCATGGAATTCAAAGCTATGCTTGATTTCCAGTGCTACAACGTGAGTGTTGCTTCTCACTTGTTGCATAGGTTTAGTTACCATGCTTTGCCAATCTTAATATCATTTTCATCGAATGTTCTTCGAGATATGATGATAAGATCTTTTCGAGTTGGTTTATTATGTGATCTAGTCTTTCTTACTTTGATGGTGGTTTTACTCATTTTGCAATGAAGAACCATCAAGTTAGCAGACGTTTTTCTTGCTTCAAGAGTGGTTCCACGCATTTTTCAATGAAGAACCATCAAGCCAGCAGATAGGTGATCTACCCAAGTTCAGTGAAGAACTTTAAACAACCCTGTTTTATTGCTTCTTAGGCAATAATCACTTTTACTTCAACTGTATAGGTTGCTAGTGATGCTTTGTTTGGATTTACCTATCCAAGCAGTTCATAGATATGTGGAAGACTCTCCAACTATATCTTAGAACATAGAAATTATTATTTTAATTTCCCACGCAACAACTCATGATCTCCAATCCATGTTGTCATTTCAAAACCCGATGCTCTATAGCTCGTCCTTATCAATGGTTAACTCCAAAGGGTCTTGCTTGATCCTTTGCCAGTGTTTATGCGTGTAGCATCAATATTTAGCATATCTTTATTTCCTTGAATCAAGAACTATTCCTATGTATCATTTCAAGTACCATAAGT
Organism: Spinacia oleracea; assembly: GCF_020520425.1. Taxonomy (NCBI): domain Eukaryota; kingdom Viridiplantae; phylum Streptophyta; class Magnoliopsida; order Caryophyllales; family Amaranthaceae; genus Spinacia; species Spinacia oleracea. Next base: position 130,249,122 of record NC_079492.1, on the reverse strand, counting down.
ATTCTTGATCTCAATCTAGTTGATCTTCACTTAGATCAATAGAGATTGGTATATGTTCGTCATGCCTAAAGTCATACGATACGTTTTTGGCGATCCTCATATTATATCATACATGATAAATTCTTTTGCAGAATATTTCCCAATTGAATTCTATTCATGTAACTTTAGCTTATCTAGTTTCAGTAGATACTAAATTCAGCTAAATTCTTTGACATATAATATAGGTTAAGAATCTCATTTAGACTCTTTGATGTTTAACTTAGTAAATGCTTATACATAGTTAAAACATCCTTTACTTAGATTTATTCACATGGGTCGAATATCTCCAATGGAGACTTTCGTGTTTGATTTAGTAAATGCCATTACTTAATCCAAAACAATATCATAAGATCTTTGTAAATAGATCTTAATACCCAGTATGTACTAAGTTTCGCCATGGTCCATCATTGATGAATAATCTCAAATCTAAGTCATTAGCATTTGAATGTTATTTTACAATAGAGAGATATGTGTGTGATACACATAGGACCAATTAAGTTTTTATGTACTCCCACTAAACTTCTTATATATGTATAAGAATCATGTATATTTTATGAAACTAAAATGCTTATTAGCTTCACTTAAAATACAGTTCCAATTCCCAATTGCTTGCTTAAATCTGTACTTAGATTTTATAAGCTAGCTTTCTCTTTCAAGCATTTATTTGGATCCACAAATCCTATGACATACCATGTACATAGTTTATTCCAACATTTGATTGAGGAATACGTTTTGTCATCCAATTGCTATATGTACCAATATGCAATCATTGCTTGAATTATAGACTTGAGCATTACGATTATGCATGAGGTTTCAACACAATTTACACCATGAATTTGCTTGTAACCTTTAGCAACTAATCTAGCTTTGTGTGTGAACACAATTCCATGTTTGATGGTTTTTATCCTTAAAACAAACTTGCAACCAATAGGTGTGAACCCATTCTTGCAAATCAACAAAATTTCAATTTTGTCATCAAAACATTGAGTATGTTTTATGGCCTCTAACCATTTAAAACATTTGAGTCTATATATGGCCTCTAACCATTTTAGGGAATCTAGGTTTCGTCATAGCTTTCTTACAAGTCACAAACTCATTAATCTACATGATAATAGTTTGACTGCAAGTTGTAGGTTTCTTCACTATCTAATAGAAGAATTGCATAGTTTCAGTGACCTGAACTCCATGATTCTTCACTATCTAATAGAAGAATCTCATAGTTCCAGTGACTTGAACTTTATGCCTACTAGGGTATAGAACATCAAACAATAGAATATCAATAGCCACTTGAAAGTCCTTTGAATATTCTGTTCTCCTTGAAGCACTTGTAAAGTCTTCTAAGAGATGTCTATTCTTTAAAGCCACTTCTAAAGTCCTTAAAGAATAAGTTCGGATTTTCTGAAGCACTTCGAAAAGCCTCCGGAATGTCCGTTTATGTTTGTTGTTCGTCTCGAAGACTTTCGAGGTCTATTTTCTCCCACTTGTCATTTTGGAAACGAATCTCCAAAAGGACATTATTTCGAGCAAACAAACATTATGTTCTCAAAAATTCGTGGTAGAAACAATACCCTTGTGCCTCATTTGAATAAATCACAATGAAACATATATCTATACTTGGGCCTTAGTTTGTCGAAATGACAAAAACTAAGCTCCCACTGAGTTTTGCAACTCTCTAGATATATTTTATGAAAAGTTATTCTGAAATTACTTTTCAATAGTTTTGACGAATTTGGTTTAGTTTGGTGGTAGTTGAGCATTTTGTTTTAGAAATTATAGGAAAAGTTTTATGATCCATCATTGATCGAATCAAGTACTAATTGACTTCGATTATTCCAACTAAGATATGCCATATCTTATGGAGCTAGATTGTGAAATTACAACACACAATCATTGATGATCATATTTGATCTCAAGTAATCATTAACATGATCTAACCTAGATCTTTATGATTTCTTACCAAGTGGATTTTATACTTCTGAATCTTTGAACTAGCCAAACAGATTCAACTTATATCACTTTTGAGTAAATAAACCTATATTCACTCAAATCCATGTGAAATAATAAAGTCATAAAATTTTTCTTTAGCTTTGAACTCTATTGTCTAGGCGTTCTAACAATAGTTCATATCTTTTGTTACTTTCAACAAGTAAGACTGGTTGTCTTAAAATGATCTAGAAATCAATCAACTTTCAAAAGTCCATTAAAATAGAGCTTTTGAATGTTAACTTGTTGATATGGTCTAAGCAACAATGCCAAAGATTTAGTGGAACTCAAATCAAGGGGTTGATTTGAACCTAGTAAAGTTCTTTAAAGAGTTGTTTGTTTTAATCAAGCATATTGACTCAACCTGTAATTGACCATTTCATTCAAATAAACAAACAAACATTGTTTTTGTTTTTCTTGAATGTGAGTCTTTCTGTGTTTGAAGCAGAAATTTAGGTATGCTGATTATGGAACAAAATAGCCATTAAGTTCCAGCCTTGAAAGGACTTAAAACAAACTAGATGACCCTACAACTAATGTAGCATTGCCATGCTTCATTTCCCACTTGTAGGTCATTAGTGTATCCTAGCTTCCATTGTTTGAGTTATTACCGAAGTAAGAACCTCAAGCGGTATATGATACTAAGGAAGTTTGATTGCTAGGTCACTTCTCTTTAAACTTATAGGTAGAACCGGAATCGTAAATTCCTTTCATTTGTTCCTTTGTTTTCCTATTTCTTGTACCCTTTCTTATAGTCTTAAGAATTGAATTCTTTAGTGTTGACTTTTATACTTTGTTAGACATGTCCAATGTCACCCCAACAAGGTTCTTTACCATTTATGTTGAATATTTTGTTTCAACTAGATGATCTTACCAGAAGCTTCTAAAGTTCTCTAAGCATCGATCTATTCGAATGTCTAGGGACTAGACTCATTCGAGAATTAAATGGAAAAAGATATTAGGTTGTTAACCATTGGTAAAGCTGAGCGTGTTAAACTCAATGCTTCATGATCTCAAAACTACAGTGTATTTTGAATTCACAAGCACCAATTGGTTTGCCATTCGATTTTGATATTCGAAAACAACCATAAAAGTCGCTATAAGAAACGTACATTTTAAATTGCTCACTTTCTCTCTTTTCCGTGAATCGTTCTTGGATTCACTACCAATCGAGGAAATTTACTGTTACCTTTCTAAAAGGATTTATTGCAGTGCAAGATATTTAATTATAAACAATAATTAAAACATACATTGAAGCATGCAAAGTCTAAACATTTATCATGAATAATAACTTGAAATTAAAGCAACCATGCAATTCAAACAAGTTATTAGCATTTTATTCGATTTTATTGTTCCGGCAGGTGTGAATAAAATGATTCCAAGATCCTAAAATCATTGAAGAACTAAGCACAGTTTGTCGACTTAATCCTAAAACATCTTAGGTAAGCAAAAGCCTTTTGCTAATAGTCTAGAAACTACTCTTGGTTGATAGGTACGTCTAAGAACTTGTTAGGTAAACCTATCGATTTTGCCACGACATAAAAGGACTCCTTACTTATATCGTTGAGTTTCACCAAAACTAACATGTACTCACAATTATTTGTGTACCTTGCCCCTTTAGGACCAATAAGTAACACCTCGCTGAGCGAAAACTATTACTAGATTGATGTAAAGGATATCCAAGCAAGTGTATATTTTGGCATGGCACCTTTTAACTCAATTTTTAAGTTTGGAACTTAAGGCTCTTACTATGTTGGTTAGATTTTAAGTGAACTAAAATCCTTAATCATGCAACATAATCAAGCTTTTGATCTCATGCATTTTAAGACATATTTAAAAGCAATAAATAACTTAAAACATGCATAAGATATTTGTGATCTAGTATGGCCCGACTTCACCTTGAAGCTTTGACTTCAAAGTCCGTCTTGAAAATCTCCGTGGGAGGCACCATTTTCTTCAAATAGGATAAGCTATAACTAATTACAACTATTTGATGGTACGCAGACCATATTTGAATTGAAAAATAACTTTGGTACTTTAGACCAATTACATTCAAATTAATGGTACGCAGACCATATTTTCTATCCTATTTGGGCCATACTAGTCACTTCATAACCTGCAAAACAGTACATATACAATATATACCATTCACCCATTCATTATCATGAATGGCCCACATAGCTGGTTAGTAAAACACATTATGCATCACGTAAACATTTGCAGCAATTAATCAAGGGCACCAATAATCTACCAATTATTCAGTCCTTATTAATTCTAATCAAGTTGTTTTAACCTTAAGGATTTGTAGACCTAATCAAGAGTTTATGACTAAAAAGCGCTCCCACTTAAACCAATAAATTCATATGCTTTACCAATTTTAAACATAAAAATGTATTTCTAGTCTAACCGGAAACATACAAATTTAATTAAAATTTAAAGCTCATATAAATTTATAATTGAATCCAAAAAGTTTAATTTAATTTCAGTCGCATTTAAATTAATTCATGATTTTAATTTTAGTAAAATAATTAGAATAAATAACATTTATTATAATTATAATATTCAAAATTAAAATCCAAGAAAATAATTTAAATTATTAATTTTAAAATTAATTAAAATTACGTGAACTGAAATTTTCAAATTAAACATTCAAAACGATCTAATCGTAACGCAAACACCCTACGCGTTGCACGCCCATGGGCCGCACGCACACAGCCATCGCTGGCCATGCGCGCGCAGCCCATGCGCTCGTCGCATAGCTGCTGCATCCCTATCGCAAGCCTCCGCACGCATTGGTGCTCGCTGCGCGCGCCAGCGCTCATCGCACGCGGGCTATCGCTCGCAGTGCGCGCGCGACATCGCTCGCTGGGCGCGCGACATCGCTCGCTGGGCGCGCGAGCCATCGCTCGCTGGGCGCGCGACATCGCTCGCTGGGCGCGCGACATCGCTCGCTGGGCGGGCGACATCGCTCGCTGTGCGCGCGAGCAATGCTAGGCGCAGCGCTCGTGGCACGCGAGCTGGCGCTCGCTGCGCGCGAGGCTGCGCGCTCTTGTGCGAGGCAGCGCGCGTTGTGGCGCAGCTCGCTTGCTGCCCACACGCGACTGCCTTGGCTCGCCCTACGCCCATGCCCATTCGTCCATTGGTCGTGGCACACGACACAAGGCAGGGCTGCTGCCTTGTGCTCGTGCACTACGCCCTTGCTCATTGCATTCGTGCCGCACGGGCGACGAGCTCCCTTGCTCGTCGTCGCATGCCCGCATTTTACAACACCCCTTAAGGGTAACACGAAGCGTCCATTGCTTCGTGCGTGCAAGTTTTATGAACGAATCGCATAAAAATTTAAAATTTATATTTAAAATTAATGACAAATTAATAAATAATATTAATTTCATAATTTTAGGGCGAAAAATCGAAAATTTATTATCCAATTGATTTCCGATTGTTATGGATTCAAGTCTAGATCATAAAAATTTAAAATTTATCGTAAATTTACAATTTTTTATGGTGGTTTTTAATCATAGGTTTCTAATTAAATTACAATTAATTATGAAAATCAAATTAATTCTAAATTATTCTAATTTTCAACAAATTAATCATAATTAATAATTAGATTGCATAATTAACAAGACTAGGCATTCAAACTTGTTAAACATATGCAGTAGGTCAATCAAAAATTCAAGATTTATCAACAAGAATCGCAAATATTTAATTTAACATTTTAAATTTACGAAATTTTGCATTCGAAAAACTAAAACCTTCGAAAAGTCATAGTTAGGCTTCGAATTTGAGAATTCTGGGTTCGGCAGAAAAATACTATTTTTTGTCAAAATTTTAGAATGCCTTTTACATGCGGAATTGACACAAAAATCACTCAATTCGGATGAGTAACGAAGAAACTGCCGAAAAACTGCGTACGTATAATTAAATAAACGCAATTTGCAATTAATTAACAATTACGAAAATTAATCACCCCTTTTAATTCTTGCAAATTTGTAATATTTAACCATGTTCATGCAATTTAGATTATGAAAATAATAAGGGGCTCGTGATACCACTGTTAGGTTATGATACATATGACAATTCATAAATCATGCGGAAAAACCATAAACCCAGGAAAACATATTATTTACACATAATCATTTAGCATAGATTAGATGCATACTCTTTGTTGCGTGCCTTCCCTAGCTGCGCCCGAACCGAACAAGAACAAGTCTTTAGGACTCCAAGTGTCGTCCCTCCGTAGATAGTCCACAGCACGTCCGGATCCGCCTTAAGATTGACCAACTAGAATCGCCCTTAAGGTACTATTATTTTCGGCACTTTATAGGCAAATGTGTGACTGAATTTTTCTCTCAAAAACTCACTTTGAATACTTTGAAACTTGTGTTATAAATTGTGAGCCCTAGCCTCATATTTATAGCGGTATGGAAAGGGAATCGAAATCCTATTCAGATACAAATTAATCAAACCTAGAATCCTACAAGAACTCTAATTTAATTAATTTATCAAATAGAATTAGGAATTTAATCATTAACCGAACTCTGCATGTTTTAGGAAACGTGCACGAACACAAACACTTGCACACACACGCACGGCAGCCACGATGGGCCCCATGCGTGCGCGCGAGCAGCAGCCCACTCAGCGCCCGCGCGCGCTGCGCGCTGCGCGTGCTGTGCGCGCTGTGCGCGCGGCGCGCTGCGCGCAGCCTGCTGGGCCTGGCCTTGCGCTGGGCCTGGCGTGGCTGTTTGTGCGGCGCGCTTGGCTTGCTGGGCGATGGCCTGGCTTCGTGATGGGCCTCGTCCGGCAGGCCTCGTCCGATGCTTATTCGTACGATGCGCTTCCGATTAAATTTTCCGATTCCGGAATTCATTTCCGATACGAACAATATTTAATATTTCCGATTCCGGAATTAATTTCCGTTTCGAACAAATATTTAATATTTCCGTTTCCGGAATTATTTTCTGATTCCGGTAATATTTCCGATTCTGACAATATTTCCGTTTCCGGCAATATTTCCGATTCTGGCAATATTTCCATTTCCGATAATATTTTCCGACACGTACCATGTTTCCGTTTCCGGCAACATCTACGACTTGGATAATATTTATATTTCCGATACGATCCATATTTCCGTTTCCGGCAATATCATCGTTTCCGGAGTATTCATTCCTTGCCTGTGACGATCTTAGCTCCCACTGAAACCAAGATCCGTCGGTTCCGAATATTCATAGATGGAGTATTTAATGCTATTAAATACTTGATCCGTTTACGTACTATTTGTGTGACCCTACGGGTTCAGTCAAGAGTAAGCTGTGGATTAATATCATTAATTCCACTTGAACTGAAGCGGCCTCTAGCTAGGCATTCAGCTCACTTGATCTCACTGAATTATTAACTTGTTAATTAATACTGAACCGCATTTATTAGACTTAACATAGAATGCATACTTGGACCAAGGGCATTATTTCCTTCAATTCCCGTCTTTGTTTGGTTGTTAGCCCCATCACAAAAGTTTTTACGACGGGATTTTTGACCCGTCGTAATTAGGCTGTCGTTAAAGATACAAAATTCTTATAGTGAAAAGAAGAAGTTCAGCAGATAATTTATACATCTGTATATGAATAATAATGACTAAGGTAAGAAGATTAGACATGGGGACTTTAAGCAGTGATTGAGTAGACACAAAGGACAATAAAGATGTGCACAACTATGACAAATTTTTATGCTCATCAGAATCATAAAAATAGGCTCCATAACTTTTGCAGCATCATCTTTTTTCATGGTTTTGCCAGCAATTTAGAGCATCAATTGTGATAGCTCTTATTTCCCCCTCTTAGTTTCTCTTCTCATCCACCTTAACATCACTTTTAATACGAGTTAGCTATCAAAAAATATAAGAAATATACTAACTTTTATATATTATCTCTTATGTAGCTTTTTCATATTTTTTTATTTTACTTTTAATATAAAAATATCAAAAAGCAAGCATAAAAGCCCCACAATATTCCACATCACCCCCTTTTATTTTCTAAGAGGTACCTCTTATTTAGAGGATGTCATAATCAACCTTTAAATAAGAGGGAGCTAAGAGTTATCACATTTTAGCTAAGAGCTAACTCTTAAGGAGAAATAAAAGCTAAGAGGGGGTTAAGAGATAGCTAGCTAGTATTGATGAGCATCAATTATAAGGTAACTCTTATTTGCCCCCTCTTATAGTTCCTTCTCTCATCCACATCACCACCATCTCTTAATAAGAGATATCCATAAAAAATCCTAAGAAATAGACTATCTCTTATTACTATCTCTTAACTACTTTTTTACATATTTTTCCTTTTTAAAAAGAAAAATAAAATCACAAAGTAAACACAAACCTCCACCTCAACCCCACTCTTATTTCTAAGAGTTACCTCTTATTTACAGGATATCTCAATCAACCTCTAAATAAGAGGGGGCTAAGAGTTACCACATTTTACCTAAGAGCTAACTCTTAAAGAAAGAGAAAAGTTAAGAGGGGGCTAACTCTTAGCTACCTCTTATTTAGAGGTTGATTAAGACATCCTCTAAATAAGAAGTAACTCTTAGAAATAAGAGGGGGTGAGGTGGATGATTGTGGGAATATTATACTTGTTTTGGATATTTTTATTAAAAAATTAAAAATAAATACATGTAAAAGGTGTTTAAGAGGGAGTAAATAAGAGATAGTTATTTCTTGGGGTTTTTGATAGATAACTCTTATTAAGAGAGGTGGATGAAAAAAGAGATTAAGAGTGGGTAAATAAGAGTGACCCTTATAACTGATGCTCTTAAATGCCAATATTGGTTGTTGCTATGGATTATATTCGATCAACCATCTTTGCTTCTTTTTTCTTGCTAAGTTTTGAGGGCTACACACGCTTTTTTTTAGACGGAGGGGCCGGGGGCTAGTAACGCCGTACCGTGTATCCTTTCGTCCTTAAACAATACACGGACTCCGTATTTCTGTAGTTCACACGCTTTATACGGAGTATTGCATTTGATTATTAGTCGTTTTTTTTTCTAATTAATTGACTTGAAATACTTATGGAAAATCCTTATGTGTCACGTTCTGGAGTTTCAACTTACGCCAAAAAGAAAAAAAGAAAAGAAAAGAATGGATACAAAATTTTCATCTTGGAGACCATAAAAAGTTATCATGAAGCACTTTTTAATCAAAGTATAGTTTCAAGTTAATCATGTTCAACTTTCAGGAAATTTATATATCTCAGATATACTTCATAAATATTCGAATTGCTAAGAAGATCTTGTATCATGGAACACTTCACACACATATACGGAGTAGTGTAGTAGTTCCGCAGGAATAATTTCATCCCCGTCTATAAAATTTGGTAACTTTTAACTCTCTTACGTAGTATTTCTTTTATTCTTTATGAACCAACTAGTTACACGGTACTCAAAACTCGAAAAACTCAACTACAGCTAAACCCTAACAGAGAGCTCACTACACTAAATAATGTATCTATACTAATATGTTAAAAAGCGTTGTGAAAAATGTCTATGTGGCACGTAGTACTCTCCCCTTTACTCCACATTATCCATTTACCAAGGGTATGTCATGTCATAGACAAACAAAAATCAATACAATAAGGTTCAAACACAAGACCTCATGCGTAGATGATAACTCTCATCACCATCTTAAGCAACCACCAATTGTGGTTTATCTCTTCACATTAATTTATAAATAAATATAAACATGAAGTCTAAAACAACTAAATTTTATGTGACATTTTATTTTCTACGGACTATTTTAGGAGAAAAAATATAATTAAATAATTACGACAAATATAAAAAACATGTCTACGGACTATTCTAAGGCTCATATATATGTTATAAGAAAAACGGTCTCATATATATATATATATATATATATATATATATATATATATATATATATATATATATATATATATATATATATATATATATATATATATATATATAATTTGGTGTTTATTAATTTGAATCACTTAGTTCCACTAGAAAATAAATTATAAATTGTAAGATTTTCTAATTGAAAAATGACTTGGCATTATAAATGACGTAGTGTGTATTTGATAAACTTAATTGAAGTTTTTCACTCTATGAAATACATGTATTTTGGCCAAATTTAGCTCAAAATTTTAACTATTCAATGTAACAACCTGAGCACCGTCTGAGCCACACATTAGTTATTTTTCTGAAATGAACAACATAAACATACTTAGAAAAAACAGTAAAAAAAAGTAGCAAATTTCCGAACTTTTTCCCCCTTTTATATAACCCAACCTACGGAACCCTAAGTTTGCTAAACCTAAACAAGTAATAAAGTAAAAAGTAGGAATTTCAGGTCATTCTTAACAGATCAATACTGTATCCATCGAAGCTATTGGAACGGTAAGCTAATTAGCTTGTTATGCCACATAATATTTTAAAGATATTCTTTTTTTTAACTAGTTAACACCCCAATTATTAGCTATTATCTTGATATTTAATTTCTCATACATCAATGTGTTCAATTTAATATTATTTAATACTTCCTCCGTCTTTTAATACTCGCAACGTTTGTTAGTTTCACGCATGCCAATGCACAACTTTGATCATTTATATCTTAAATTCTCTTTATGCAAAAATTATAAAAAGTTGATATTTTGAAAATACACATTGAGACGAATCTAACAAGATCCCACATGACTATGTTTTATCTTATACAAAAAACATTACGAATAGTCAAAATAGATTATATGAATAGTGGCAAAAGTCCAAACGTTGCGAGTATTAAAAGACGGAGGAAGTATTCTTTTATCGGCCAAATATTTTTCATGCAAATTAGGTTGTATCTAATTTCTTATTTTCACTATGATGGTTAAGTTAGTACCTTGAGATTTCTAAAACTTGTAAGCAAGTCTCCAGCTACAATCATTAGGATTGCTCTTAATGCTTTATTCTCTCATCTTATTCGTATTGCTTATTAGACAAAACCAAAAAACCAGACCAGAACAAAAAAAAACAAAAAAGACTTGCAAAATCCATTAAGACCAAATCAGAGCAGACCAGACCAGACCAGACCATAAATAATCAAACTGGACCAAATCAGAAACAAGAAAAATAAGACCACACTAGATGAAGAGAATATAGCCTAAATCATTATTTAGAGTTAGGAATTTAGGATGTTTTTAGAATGCCGATCCTTCGATCCAGGTATGGGTAGGGGTGTGCAAAAATTGGTCCGGACCGGACCGATCCAGACCGGACCGGACCGAAGGATATCGGTCCGGTCTTCAGGTCAAGAAATATCAATTTCCGGTCTTCAGTCCGGTCCGGTCAAAAATCCGATTTTCGATTTTTCCTTAATAAAATATAATATAAACTATTTAAAAATTTAATTATCTCCTTTAATTTATTGTAAATATTACTATATGGTGATACATTTTATTTTAGCTTCAAAAAAAGGCCTTAAACAATTGGGGTTTCATACATATTTTTTCTTTTTTACCATAGTTTTTAGAAAAAAAAATAAAAAAATATAGAAATAGGTCTACAACCGGTCCAAACCGGCCCGGTCCAGGTTTTGGACCGATTTTTCCGGTCCGGTCCAGGTCCGGTCCAAGCTTAATCGGTCCGGTATTCGGATCTTGAATTATTAAATTTCGATCTTCGGTCCGGTCTGAGTCGGTCCGGTCCGGTCCAGGTTTGGACCGAGGAACACCCCTAGGTATGGGGAAACGATTCAGATTTTGTTGATCGCAAACAAGGTGGATCAATCCTGCACAATTCTAACGATCCTAAGTTATGAAGTACTCCCTCCATTCCATAATGTTCCTCACTTTTCTATTATACGCGGTCTCCAATGCACTACTTTGATCGTTAATATTTTTAATTTCGCATTAGTAAAATTTTTAAAAAATTGATATTTTAAAAATTTATATTGAAACGAATCCAATGGTATCCCAAAAGTTAATTTCTATACTCATAATAATACTATTAATTACGGTCAAAGTTTTTAAAGTTTGACCATGTGAATAGTAAACACGAGGAACATTATGGAAAAGAGGGAGTAGCTATTAAGTGAGTCCAAAAAGGTTGCAGTTTGTAGCCCGCCTTGAAAGCCCAAATTTAACTCAGCCCAACTAAATGGCAATCCATTGCCCTAGCTGGTCACTTTCATTGGGTCGTAAATTGAAGCAACTGTCTTCTCCCTTAAACCTGCAAATCGAACATTTCTTAAAGCTGTAATTTCTTCTCTTTTGCCTCCATTAAAGCTCCAGCCAGTTCTCCATTGACGCTGGAGGTTAGTTTTCGCTCAATCTTGGTTCGGACAATTTCTCTCCATTCATTCAACTATCTAGCCCAACGGTTCTCCACCTCTTTGCTTTCTCTCTGTCCCCTCTTCAGCCTCTTGTTGGGCGGGCGGCAATGGCGTTTCGATATAGAAACCTCCGACGAATTTCTACCGTTTTTCCGCGTCTCTTATCAGGTCAATTCTTCAGTATTTACTTCGATGTTGCAGAAATTATTTCCTTCATTTATCATTAGTAGTTTGCTGCTAAATGTTAGCTAATTAGGTGATTATTGGAAAATTTCCATATTGATCTAAGAAGAAAGTTTATTTAGTATAATTGCTTAGTATAGGCCACAACATTACCAGGTGATTATCTTCAAATTGCCCACATTTTGTTTACTCTAAAATAAGATGCAGTTTTTGTGATTTCAATTTTCTGAAGTGCAAATGGTAGACTAGAGGTAAATGTGTGTGTAATATTGTAATTGTAATGCAAATTGCACTTCAATTTAGATTGCTGAAATTCAATTGAGTTTGGGCAACCTGGCGCAATGTGGGTAGTTCTTATGCATGATGGTTTGGTACTTTGGTTATTTGACGAATTTTGCCATTTTATGAGCTGCTGAAATTGTATTGGAAATTTGGAATATGATGTGGTTATTTGACGAATTTTGCCATTTTATGCATGATGGAATATGATGTGATTGATCAGGAGGGATATCCTCCACTTGTTCTGATAAGTGATAACTGAGCTTGATGGAGGGGCAGAATGGAAGAATTTGAGTCCCTCGATTGACATTTTCTCTTCTCATTAGGTGCAGGATGTGAACATTGTGGAGAAGCAACTAATATAGCCTCCTGTTCGATGCCATTGGCACATACATTGGAAAAGATTGATACAATTGGTGCATGGAGAGGCGTGCATGTCTCAAGGTGGTTACTTGTTTTTACTTTGTCCTTCTCATTTTGTGTGTTTTCTGTCCTCTAGTTTCATTTCTGTAATTTCAAGTCCTAGAGCACGTGATAGGTGTAAGTAAAATTTAGCTTATGTTTAAGGCGAATTATTTAAACAGTCATTTTTCAATTGCTGTGTCCTTTCATGTTGGAGTATCTTCCTATGAGCCACTCTTTGGTCAAGTGATTGCTTTGCTGTGCCTGTGACATGGATGTTTATGTAAAAAATGGAGTGATGAGCCATGGGTTGAATGCTGGGAGGATTTCTGTATGTGTTTGACGTTGTGTTTGTTGTTCAATGGTTGTATTAGGTCAAAGAATTTTTATTTCGTCGTGGTAACTTTTCTCATCTACTATGTGTTTATTTTGCTAACCGTCCTAAATGACAAGTGGCAGTTATTTTCAGGTTGTCAACTTTTGCGGAGATATCAAAGGAGGTTCCTCAGGAAGTAGATCTAATTGCATATATTAGGTCGACCTTTGATCTCGTGGAAGGTGTGTATTTGATATTTTCATTGCTTTGAGATCTTGTTGCTGTACTTATTCTTTATCGACCTAAATAGTTTGTTAAGAGATGACAATGAAATGTCTCATGTACTTGGTATTTTCTAAGGCTGAGATAACAGCATATATAAATTATTCTTCAACCCTTGATTTCTAATTTATTGATGCTTAACAAGAGGTTCATGTCGAATGGGTGGTTATTGTGGCTTGCAAATCTTTCATCACGTTTTTTAGTTATCGTCAACATTAAGCCATTTTTACCTGTACTTTGACTGAAAGCTGTATCATTTTTAATTTTCATTTTGACTCCTTTCGTCTTTTCTTAGATAGTTTGAATCATATTGAAAATTATGTTGGGAGACTTGGCGTTGCCGCATCTTGGAAGATAAACATTTTTGTAAATGATTTTTATTAACTGTAGTCATGAGCAGATAAAAATAGAAACTTGAAACATTTAATAACACCATGTAGATGCTTTGTTCAAAATTTCCCAACTTAATACTCCTTCCCTCCTTTCCCCATTATACTTCCCATTTATCACAAAGTGTTTGCCCCCAATAAATTTCCCATTTCTAACAAAATACTTGCCTCCATTTAGACTCCCCATATCTCAAGTTAGGTGGGTCCACAAAATAAAATATTGTTTTCTTTCCTCGTACCTATCAAATTTGGATCCCATATTGTCACATCCCCTAAAAAGCATTAAACTGTACCCACTACCTTTTTTTTCCTACCCATATTTTATCAACAAAACCTCACCACAGTTTCCCTCCTACAAACATGTGCCTAGATGAAACGGGAAGTTTAATGGGTGATGGAGTAGCATTTCCAGGGAAAACATTTATTGCTAACCATTGCCCTAAGAGCTGGGTGCTATTGTTCGCAACCCTTTGTCCTAGTTCAGAATACTGATGATCATCATATAGTTAAGTGGGCGGAAAAGAAGTGAAGAAAGAAGAAATAGTTGAAATCTGAACCATCTGTTTGATCCTCAGTTTGCCTATACCAATGGTCTATACTCTGTAATATGCCGATGATTCTTTTCCTGCTCCATGCATTTGCTTATAAGTATAGTCACTGTATTCTCTATTTGGTGTTTCCCTCACATTTTGAAGTGGTCTCGAGTCTTGAACTCTTGATACATCTCTGATTTTCTATCATGCAATCTCCAGTTTTCCGTGATTTTCTTACAATTTTTTAACTTAATATAAATTTACTTTTTTGTAACTTTTTTAATGCTTGTTAGTCTTGCTTACCTATTTTCTTTACAATCAGGTCCTTCTCATCGTTGGGTAAATGTATCTGATAAAAGCATAGAGTTCTTTAACAAAGACGGTGCCTTTTTGCTTGTTGCCGGAGAATTTTTGGATGATCCTTCGGGATGTCAAAGTGATCGAATTCACATGTTTGAAAAAGTGAAGTTACTTCAGCAGAGGTAAGGGGTGTTGAGTTTTGTCACACGGACCTTCTGCTATTTTCGTTGTTGAAATTCTGCATTTATTGATTGATGTAGCTTGTTAATTTTCATATAATGCCACAGTCTAAAAATTAATTCACATTTTACGAACTTTTATGTAAACACTATAGTGCAGATGGATTTCAGGATCCCTTTGTTAAGCATGTCAAGGGACTTCCTATTACAATTAAGTCTCAAGTCTTCATCCTCCGTAGGAAAAGAATGGTGGATAGATGTTCACCTTTCGCTATTGATTGCATAGAGGCTTTGTACTGATATGTAAACTGGGGATGCTTAGACTAGGAGTTGGACTTCGTGCCTTTAGTTTTCCTCCCTCGGCGCTATGGACTTGGGATTGTAGAGGAATCGAGGATGTCAATTAAGAAAACCTGCTAGTTTTATTTTGTGTGTATGGTTGGAGCGGAATACCAAGGTCTTTTCAGAAGTCTCTTTGTCGAGTAACGCTACACATACATGATGTCTATGTGGGGTCCACATAGACAGGTCCACATAGACAAAGAAAGATTATTGGTTGTAGCTTGTGGGTCTCACACTGCACCAAAACCCTCCTCCTTTTCTTGTGGCAGCCGATGAGGTGGCCTATTTTAATTGGTTGTCTATGTGGTCCGCACATAGACATTGTGTATGTGTAACAACTCTCCTCCTTTTTTCCTCCGTTGCTAAGACGTTACTTATTTATCTCTGTTATGGGCTAAGGTGGTTTGGGAGGTTTAAGGAAACTGAGTTGCTATTCCCTCTATTATTTTGTTTCATGTACCCACTTTCCAAAAAAAGAGTTTTTTTTACCCACTTCTACTTATTCTATTTTGGAAAACATATTTTGCCATCTTACCCTTTTCTCTCACAATATTTACACCTTTCCATCATTTTTCTTATACTTTACCCACCTTTTTCTTACATCCACCCACTATTACCCATTATTTTACTCTCTCTCTTACTTTTTCCACCTCTTTCGTACACCTGCTTTTTCTTACACCCACTCACCTCTCCTAGAACAAGAGTCTACAATGTTAGGTAAATAAATAAAAAACCCTCAGAGGGAGTATATTGTTTTTGCTTCTTATTCGAGGACAATTTGTTCTCTTTGTTTTGTACTCTTTTCCTCTGGTGATTAATATCATATTTTTCTGTATCAAAAAGGAGAAAGAAAAACTTTCTCATGTTAGCCGGAAAAAGAAAAAGTAATATCATAAGGAAACATATTCTTAAAATTTAAATTACAAGAAAGAGTGGATCTTTTTTCCCAAAAGAGACTTAAAAATAGTAATTGAATGAACTACAAAAATGATACGGGAATTCTGAATTTGAAAGAAGAAATTATTACATGGTATCGGGGTACACTACCTATACTAGGGTTGCTCAAGTATACGACCTGTCTCATGTGTGTATATGATGATTCGGTCCAAAATTTCAAACATTCGATCCGTTCTATTTTTCCGGATTATTTGGATCGAATAACTGGAATATAAATTGGATCTCTGGATCGAATACGGTTAACAGTTGTTTTTTTTAAAGATATTTAAGTGTCTGAATTAAAAATAAAAACTTGAAGATATTACAAAATGCCCAATTTTCTTAGATTCGTACTTAGTCTCCTTTTCTCTCCTTATTCAACTTCACATTCATACCCTAGAGTCTAGATCCGCAAGTTTTCAACAACCACAAAATGACCACTTCTACAGGAGACTGGCAACAACATCTTAAACCGGCGAACATATTAGCTACGTCTTGAATTGAAGTTTGTTTCGCCATATGAGTAACTGTTGTTGGTTTTTAAACCTCTTGTTTCTCTTCTTCTTTGGAGGTAGAAGATTATCTTCTTCACAGTGTCTTGAGTAGAAGAATAATTATAATTTTGAAGAAGAGTAAATTGTGCCCATGTGCTTTTCCGACCTAATAGTCTGAATGAAATTTGGGTGCTGTTCAACATTATGATCTTGAAGCCATCTTATTAAGGTTCCATCACTTAGTTATGATGTTGATTTATTCTAATTTCCTCATGTGAGAGTGCCGGTCAATGTAAGTAAAAATTGTCAATAACTACCTTTGTATACCAAGTTATTCAAATAACGACCTCTTGTAAAATAAATTTTTATTTAACTACCTTTTAGGTGCTAATCGTTTATATTTCACCACATACTAACATAATATGTCCTAATGCCCTCTTATAGACCCCACTTTTTTCTTTACGTTTTTCTTCGTATTTCCCTTTCCCTTCACATTCTTAATTAAAGATTGATTCCCTCAAAATTTCCAAATTCACCTCAAATCAGGATTACAAACACGATGTTAGACTTGGATGTTTTATATTCTTGTTCTCCAACAATCACTGTTTCTCTCTCTGTTCTTCATTTCCTCCCCAAAATCCCCCATTTATTCTTCTACCATCTCTCTTCCTCTCTGTGTTCTTCATTTCTCTATCTATGATGGAAAAGACTCGGGAAAGAAACTGAGACCTTGATTAATTGATTTTATTTAAGGTACCAACAAGGTCGGTTCGAGGTAAGAACAAGATCCTGCTAACTTATACAATAACTCCATATCTTTGATCATCAAATCAAATTTATGTGTTTTATTGTTACAATTGATTAATCGCCTAGATTTATGAGGTTGCAGTTGATTTCTAGTTAGAGATTGTGTTTTGATGGAACCCATTGATGCGGGCAAAGCCACCATTTGTTGCTCTTGTTGAAAAGATTGAAGCATTGAAGATGGATCGATGGAAAGAAGAACTATCACAATTAAACCGTTTTTGATTAATCTCAACTTTTGAACTCAACAATCTTATGTTTCAAACAATTGAAATTATCTGGGAGAAACATTCGGATGACGTTCCTTGTCCTGACATAATTTATGGTGATTGGTGAAAAAGTAGATTATGAAAATGGTGTGAAGATGAACAATTAACCATATGTTTAGAAGAACACGAGTAAGAAGAAATTTTTTTCGGTGGATATAACAGGGAAATTAGTTTGTGGGCCCCTGTGAGTCTTTGATGGAACTTTGGACGGAATCATTTAAATGGTACCCATGGCTCCATGATTTCTTAACTTTTAGAACGCAAAAGGTAGCTAGTAAAATTATTTTTAGAGAAGGCACTTCTCCGAATAGCATGATACATAAAAAGGTTGTTTTTGGCAAATTTTCCTCAATGTAATTCTGTTTCGATGTAAAATGGGGATTTTCTTGGTTGGAAGTCCTTCATTTCTTTTATTAGTTAAATATGAAAAGGTATTATCTTACTTGTTCTCTTTTTTCCTCTTTGTTTGTTTCATGTCAGGTACCCATGGCTCCATGTTTTCGCTTTCCAGTCTTGCGCTTCAGTTTGTTCCATGTCTGATCATGACCGCCTTATCAATGTGATCATGGAAGAATACATACCTTTCCCAATTTTGTTATGTAGTAAGATTTTCCCTGAGGTTAGGTTCAAATCTTTATACAGTAATAAAATAAATGCAAAATTTCTAATACTCATTATGATACTTTGCCGACATATTGAGTTTTTGTATCTGACATGGAATATTACGAAGCTTATGAGTTATGAGTATACGCAGTTCTACGGTAGTGCTAAAAAGTTGATAGTATGTTATATAGTCCGGGTCTTATAGCGCTCTTAAACCTGAAAGTTCTGTTGTAAACTTGTAATGCTCTGCTAAGCAAGTTATAGAATAAGTGGACCTCCTCATTGGATTCTGAATAACTGTAGCTGTAAACCCGAAATCCCTCTGTGTCTCCCAGTCGAGCATTTGAGCCATTCATTCACCCTATCATGGACTTTATGTCTCTGTCTTACAAGATATCCCACTTAAAGACGGTCTACCTCTCCCTGCTTGATCTTCTCGTTTAACTCCCTTCTTCCTTTAATTTCTTCAAGAATTCTACCGTCCCCTGCATTACCCTTCTTGGTCGATCCTCATGAAGGAAATCTGTAAAAGTTTTAGATATGACCCAAGTGTGAGCTTTATCTTTTTAATTTATTTATTTTTAATTTATTTAGGAGGGTATAGGAAAGTCTGTGGTCTTCCCTAAGGGCCTTATATGTTGTCCTTTGGAAAAAGAAGCTAAGATAGCACCTCCTGTGTGTGCTGTGTTTTGTCAGCTTTTAACTTCTACACGCAGAGCTTCTTTTGGGTGCTAGCAATCTGTATCTATTGGTTAGTACATCACAAGGAGCTTATAAGCGTTAACTAACCTCCTGCACCGTGCAGCCAAACCATAAAATTACCATCTGACATCAAATTGCTTCCTCTTCCCAGTCACTGAATGATCTAAAGAAGTACAAGTCCCAATACATCCGAGAACCATTCCGTCACATCACCTAGTTCATAGTACCATAGCATTTTCAAGGAATGCAACCTATGAAGGAGATAGGAATTGAGCTTTGAAGGGTCGTTCACCACACAAAACATCATGCCTGAAAAATACTCTAAACCCAATCCTTACCTTAATACTCTGTCGTAGAGAGTTGAAACGATCTAAACTCACTAAGATTTCTTTCCAGGCACCAATACCATGTGTGTAAGAGTTGTTTTTACAGGACCAACTCAATCCCTCAGATGACTTTCTTTAAAAAGTATCTTCTTTGGTGCAACTCCAAAGCCTCTGCAAACTTGTAGTCATCCAAATGTCTGTTCTCCAAGGATAAAATTTCATGATTGTTATGATGCAATCTTCTTCCGTTTTCTCCCCTTCCCCCATCTTCTCTGGAGTTGGATTGCTTATACGCAACGACAGTGAGGTGGTTGCAAAACAGAATGAGGAAAGCAGTGAAGATGTTGGTCCGTTTTACCTTGGTTATCAATCCTTACTATATTATTTTGTAGGTGGCTTCTAGGCCTTGTTGCATGTTGTTGAAAGGTCTGAAAGATCCTCCATTATATCACGAAAGGGACATTGATTTGAGTATTCTTCATGAAGGTGTGTGTTTTCTTTCAACCCTTTAATTACAATATTATTCATCAAGTTAATCTAGTTTAATCATGTAGGTTTAAGAAAGCAGAATTGTGGCCTTTATGTTAATCTTGTTATTATATTAATGTATCAGTCCTATTTGTGACTGAGAATTCAGATCTCTATTAGGACAACATTTAAGAGGAAAATATGATGAGACTGAAGAGAGAATCTGTTTTGTATTTCTTTAAGGTTGTATAGGCTTTTGGGGGGGGGGGGGGGGGATTTATGGACAGTATTTTTTTTTTTTTTATTATCCTTGTCGGTTTGGGATTGGCATTTTGCACGCATGTTCATGCATGCCCTTTTCGTAGTGCTTTTCCTCTGCGTTGACCAGGGCTTCCTGGAATGCAGTATATTCCGCTACATGGAAATTGGAGTGTGTAGGAAAACTCAATTTCTTGGAGTTAATATCTGTGTCTAACACCATTTAGGTAAGCCACCGCCAAATTCTTCATTTCACCATCTTTCTTCTCCCCACCCCCCCCCCCCCCCCTTTGTTATTTTTTTTCCTGAACATAAATTTAATATTTTTTCAAGGATGATAGGTTGTGAGAGAAAGGGTGGTTTTGGGTTGTGATGATATTGGCAGTGTCGCGGTGGTTATGGAGTACTAGCAGTAGTGTAGTCAAGAAGAAGCAGAGAGGGAGAGAGAGGGAGAGGGAGGGAGTTGGTTGGCGTGGTGGCTATGGTGATTGGACACAGATGGTGGGGAGAAGTCGAGGAGAGGGAGAGAGAGATGAGATGAAATTACCCTAGATATACATTTAGTCCTTCCTGGAGCAAAAGGAAAGGTATCCCCTCTGAATCACTCCATACATTTTATGACACCTTCACTCTAGGCCTATTAGATTGATCTCCTCAAATTTGATCCAGCAATTGTTTTTTCTTATTAATTTGGTGGCATACATTTTATTACACCTTCACTCTAGGCCTACTAGATTGATCTCCTCAAGTTTGATCCAGCAATTGTTTTTTCATATTAAAAAGGTTGTCTGTATGTTAAAGTCTTTTGTTGCTCATATGCAGTTATTAAAGATTTAAGTGAGCAGCTTGCCAAGAACGCTAGTAATGCAAATAAGCTAAATAGCACTTGGTCTAAAATCCGCGAGGGCTTCAAGGAACCTTATGCTTGTTCTTCACTGCAGAACTTGGTTCTTTGTTTTCCAGGTATAGCTTTTTGGAAATTGATTCTGATGAATTGTTCCCTTTTCTATAATGTGGTAGAACATGTAACTGGAAATCTTGATGATGGAATAACCTCCTTTTGTACTTATCCTGTTCCCTGCCCCACTTCAAACCATATTGTTTCTGCAGCGAAAGTTTCTAGGGTGAAATATATTGACCACTATGTTTTTCACTTCAATTGTAATAATTGTAACTCTGCATTATACTATTATCTGTAGGCGAGGAAGTTTTTTCAAGATGCTAAAATTTACTGTTTCTATTCTTATTTTCTGGAAAACAGAAAACAATTGTTATATATTGTTTTAATCAGACGTGAAGTCATTTACTAAAATGTAAAATTCCAAAGCGAATTTAGAGTTGCTAGATGCTTTTATACCCTTTTTGGTATTTGTATTGCTTAACTGTGTCCTTAGGTATGAGGACACTGCAGACATTTCTACTCTCAAGGACAGGAGAGCTTATCTGGAAATCCCAATTTCTTTTGTGTGATTATCATCAATTTTATGATTCCCCTGGAAATATTGGAGTTCCTGATAAGTACAAGCCACTAACAAAACGGAAGTCCAGTTTACTTATGTGTAACATCCTTGAACACACACTATGTTACTCAGACTCTTAATTTGACCTTAAGTACTCGTGTCGGTTTCTTGATACTCCAACATGGGTAGGGCATGTTAACACTTCATTTTGGGCCAAAAGCATGGAAACTTTTCACAAACAGTCTAGTCAGACACGATACCTGAGTCATAGTAACATATTCTTCAACGAAGTAGAAACCAGCACTGGAAATCTGAAGTAACGCCATTAACGTAGAAAAAAAAATTTCAACGTCCATGCCCTTGCTACATCCAGGGTTATTTATTGCCAGTAGCAGCTAAAGTGCTCCAAATTAAGCCTTTACATCTGGGCCCTGGCATCAATTTCTTATTAAATGCACCTACATTGGAGCTAGATATGATGCACGACTGCAGGCAGAGTGGCACTCACCTCAGCATTTCTAGATTTGTATCTCATGAAATCTGCATCAGATTTGTTTCAATTATGTTTTAAGACTTTAAGTCTTTCATTGTGTATCTAGCAAATGCTTCCAGTTTGTTTATCTTGGTTGTAGATTCTGTGATCCTGTGACATTGCTGTTAAAACCATTCAAATAAGAAAACAATTAATGTCTAGACCGGTCAACATAAGAGTCCCATGTGTAACGGGCATACTTTTGTTCAGATTATATGGGTAAGTCATATCAAATCAACCTGACACCAAAATAAAAAAGAAGGCCAATTTGGGTAACAGGAAATTTTGTTGTTTAAGTAAGAGCAGTATAGTGATCTCGTAAAAATGCAATTTTCTGAAAGTTCCTCTCAACTGCAGCTTGCATTTCAGCTGATGAATCTGGCAATAGATTATTCCTCTCAGACAGCAATCATCATCGAGTAATTGTATCTGACTGCGATGGAGGGATTTTGGACATGGTATGTATGAAATTAAATATTTTTTTACTGGATTCTACGAATTCTGTGGTAAATTTGTCTGTTATGGTTACTTTTCTTCGAAGCTTGGATCTTTTTTTTCCCCTTCTAATTTTGTCCTCCATCAAAATTTACTGCGCTGTCAGTCACATAAACCATTTCAATGTCCGGAAAAGAAGTGTCAGACTTCCTAAATTAGTGATGGTTTGTGATTGGCTTTTCTAAAATACCCTTGCTGAAGCTGGGTAAAGAGCAAATTGTGCGAATGATCCAACAATCCAACTATTATAATGGGTCTTTTAGTATAATTGTGTCATTTAGTAGTTGTGGGGTTTGGAAAAAATGACATTTGATTCCAGACAAGCGAGTTTTCTTATCTACTTCACAACAAAACATCTTGATATGCATTTCAGAAGAATCATCCATCTGCAGTTTGAAATTTCATGATAGTAACACCATGCTATGTTTCTTCTTGCCTGCTACCTTTGCTTAGCATTGAGAAGTCTATAGACTCTATTGTATCTGCCTAGCTTTGCAATTGTGTATTTATTGATTTTCTTCAATATAGAAGCTTGATTTTTTTAGCCGTATCGAATAAACTAACCGTCATGGATTCAAATTGAGTTGTTGCTTATTTGACTATAAATTATCGGGGTTTTGTCACGGCTGATGGTTTACCATCTGTGCTTTCTCTCCACCTTTCTGGTCCGTGAGATTTTTATTTCAGTTATCTTATGTTGATGTTTCTGTAAAAGTTCTAGGACTACACCAGCCTGCACCGTGTATACATCAACCCGTTCACCTAATGTCGCATGGTTGCATTAGATTCACCGGACATTCACTTCAGAGAACTCAGTTATTTTTTACTCATGTATGTGGTGAATGAATGGTTGTGCATCACATCTTATTTCAGAATTCTGAGACAAGGGCAATGTAGCTGCTTTAATTTTGTACCCCATCTGAAACAATTTTCATTTAAGTGACAATCCCTTCTTACCAAAATTACTTTGTTCAACGTCTTAGTGTTGAACCTTCCCTGGCCAGCATGGACCTAAAATGTGTCCTGTACTGAGTTGAATTCTAATTGATTCAGAATTACAGACATGTTTTAGACTTTACCTTGTAACCGAGTTCTAGTTTTTCAGCATTGTCAGCTCAAGGTTCAATGACAATGGAACCCTTTACTTGAAGAGGGAAAAGAGTTATGTTTGCCAATAATGATTAGGTTCTTTATTGATTTTGTGATTAGCCGTTTCAAGGCTTCCCCGGACATCCCCCCTCCCACCTCTCATAAAATTAAGAGCCTTACCTTCAATGAACTTATGACTTAGTTTCTTTGTCACTTGTGAATTGTGATTGCCTAATTCAACTGCTATATTAAAATGTTGAATCTGATACAGCTTTAAGTTGAAACAGTCCTTGCTCATATACTTTTTTTAAAGCAATTTTTTTCTTCTTCTAGAATCTTTACTTTTAACCATTGTTTAACGATTTTGTTGGATACAAGATAGAATTCAATTGTTGAGAGAGATTCTAAGTTCAAACTTACAGTTTTTATATGTCAGATCGGTTCTTCCCCAGGTTTTGAGGATGGTGACTTCGAAACTGCTAAACTTATGCGCCCTGCAGCTTCCTATTATCATGCTTCAGAGGATTACCTGTACATAGTGGACTCAGAGGTAGAATTTGGTTTTGGATCTTGCTTTTGGGTTCCCTTTATTCTTTTCATTCTTTCATCTCATTTATTTAATATTCATTGCCTTGTTTTGTGGGAGACACATACCTCTTCTTTTAAATTTCATGATTACATGGTAATATTTTGCTAAATGGAACAACTATTTCTGATGATGTAATATCTTCAAATCTAACCAATGTTCAGCAATATCCTCATATCTAACAAATGTCAGCAATTATCCTTTATGTTTAGAGTCTATTGGAAAAGTAGTGCAATATCCTCATATCTAACAAATGTCAGCAATTATCCTTTATGTTTAGAGTCTATTGGAAAAATGTAAGTTAGGATAACATTTTTTGTTAGCAGTAGAAGTTTTGTACCACCGAGCCTCCTGTACCCTTGTTAAGACATTGCTAGAAGAGTGTGTAACTGCTTGTTCACCCTTGCCTGTTCAGTTGTGGTACTTCTGACTATATCATACCATTATCTCTTTGCTCTTGATGAGGTTCTTATCTAAGGAAGAATAGGAGGCCAAATTCATGCAGCTTTACTTACAATTTGTAGAGGCTTCAGAATTTTAATACTCCCTTCGTCCCAGATTAGTTTTTACACTTCTATTCTAGGAACCCACAATTATTTCAATACCTTTCTTTTTCGACTACCAAAAGTAAAGGGCCCACACCCTCTCACATTCAATTAAAATAACACCCCACTATCTCATTTCACATCTACTTTTCCAACAAATTAATATTTGATTACCAAACAACAACTTATCTCATAAAACTTTGCGTCATGATAAATGTAAAGACTAATTTGGGATAGAAGGGAGTAGGAAAATCAATGAAGTAGGTAAATTATTATGGAGTATTTGATTTATTCCATTGTGCAAAACTGTCAAAAGTGAGTCTATTAACTTATAATAGGTCTTGCGTGCACCCGATATACAATAAATTTATTGTACATCGGGGTTTATCCATTTAACATGTTTTGATTAACTTTTTATATTAAGAATAATTTTGTAAGATAAACTTTTTAAAGGATTATATGATTACCTTTATACATTATGAGTGATTTTGAAGAGATAATTTTATTTTAAACAAAAATCACTAAAAAATAAATAACTTTTACATTATATTGGATAACATTTAAGCATTTTTTGATACCTTTACATCCGCCTTACAACATTTATTATACACCGCAATTAAGAATTTGTGTTTAACTTATGGCGACATTAGGTTATAAAAAATTAGAACTTATTTTGACATTAGAAGGTACATTTACAAGTTTCTCTGCCCCCAAAGTATATAAATTTTCATTTTTGTTCTCCATATTCTTATGACTTTAACTCAAATAGTATGCTCTGATTGGATTTTTTACATTAGCTAATCATCTTGTTCTTCATAATGTGAGTGTTCACGGGCTAATTTAAGTGTAGGCTCTATTTAGCTTTTAAAAGTATGTTTCCCCAGTTTTGTATTTTGGTATGGGTGCACTTGCTGGTCTTTCTATTTTGTTCTGAGATCACCTTGGCATCCTATGTAATATTTGTCTCTTTGTTGATGAAGAATCATGCTATAAGAAGGGCTGATATGGGCAGAAGAGTCTTAGAAACATTGTATCCAACCTGCAATGACAAAGGGAGAAGTGGATTGTGGTCACGGGTCTTGGATAAACTGGGGTTTAAAAGAGATGCTGGCATGAAGTCTGTTGAATTTGATTCAGAAGCACTATTATTTCCTTGGCATCTGCTAAAGTCTGTGGATGATGACCTCTTAATCATGAACAAAAGGTAACCTATTCTCTAATGACATCTTCAGCAAGATGACTTCCCCCTGAACTTGTACGGGTTTTAGTATCACCTGTATCCCCCTCCCCCCCAAAAAAAAAAAAAAATTAGGAGTCGTGGTTATTGGTTCAGATCCAAGTCTTGGTTGGCAATGTTGTTATAAGAAAAAAACATTTGGGAACTGTTCCATTTTAGCATTACTAATATCACATATGGTATGTGAATGTGGAATAAAAATGACTTTTAATCCCATATTTTCTGTCCCAGGGGAAGGTGGTTGAGGTATATTAATGGCAGAGTGGCAGACTCTTTTTCTAGTCATGATTCAAATCATTTTCCTCGTGTCTCCTGAAACGAGCTTTCTGCTAACTTTGAAAGCATGTTTGGATGGAGAGATTTGGAGAGAAAATAAGAGAAGGGAAAGCGAGGGTTGGATTTTCCAATGTTAGCTATGTAAGAGGGTGAGGGAAACAGAGGGAGGGGAGGGGAGTGGAATGAACTTCTCTCCGTCATTGCTGAAGTAATATATTTCTCCAAAGTTGAAAAGGCTCAGAAAGAAAATAGAAACTTACAAACTGAATAATTTTTCCCTTACTAAGGCTTCTTTTCCCAGTCAGATACTTGTTACTTTCTCTCTTCTCCTTCCTTCGGCCGGCAATTTCATGATGATAGTAACTCTCTCTTCTCTTGTGACTTTCTCTCTTCTCCTCCTTTCTGCTTCTCTCTCCTCCTCCCCTCTGCCTTTCTTTCCTGTTGATAAAAAATATGGAACTTGTTCCGGATTGTCACACCTTTAACAGCTTCAAGTTGCAATTTTTTTAGGTCCCTGTATTCTTTTTTGAAATTGATTTAACCCCAATTTGAAACTAGGGTTAGAACATGCTTTGTACTTTACGAGGTCTTGCCTCAATTTCCGCCCAATTTCTCTGCATTCTTTGTGCTTTGTTAGATTCAAGTGCATTCTTCGATTTCCCTCCCCTTCCTTTCTAATTTTGTATCCAAAGCCATGTAAGTTTCTTTTTCATTATTATCTAATCTGCTTAACTGCTTTCCACAATTGATTTCGCAATCCATTTCCCAAGGTTATATGGACTTATTTACAAGTGGAAAATACCCCAATACGTATACTATCCTACACTGTCAGATAATGCCACCTGAAGGGAAGTAGTTACAGCTGAAGATATTGAATTTACCATGCTTGAGAAAGACACAAGCTTTAAGTCAGCTTTCTCAAATATCATGAGTTCTTGGGGAATCAGTTCAGGATCGTTGCATGAGGTCATTAAGCCAAAGAAACACTTTGGTTGAATGTAGGGTTGTACACTTTTACTTTATTGAGTGACGCTTCATGTATAGTGCAATACCACGATCTTATATTAACCTTATAATTCGATTGCAAATTAAAAGAGTAGTTTTTCCTATTGTTGATCTGATCTCTCACGTGGATATCAAGTTGACATCTTTGTTTGTAAATGTGTTTGTGTGCAGTTTTAACAGTGTGTGGATCATGGATATGGGCAGTGGCATGATCCGCAATGTAGTCAAAGGTAATTTTATGGCTTTCAAATTTTTTCCATGTTTTATCTAACATCTTCAGCAGAAAGTCATGTTATATCTGAATTGTCTTTTTTGTTTTCAATCATCGAAGGGCATGGCGATATAATGGAGCTCTGTGGCAAGCAGATCATGGAAAAAGTTTCACACTTGAAAGATATTTCTCATGATTTTCTTCAGCAGTTAGTACATTCTAGTTATTCGTTAGGTGGCATCTCATATTCTGGCCTTGTCTCTTCACTTGTTGCCTTGGGAGACCGTTTGCTTATATGTGATACAGGCAAGAGAGTATTTTATTTCACTTACTTTCTCTATGTCTACAACCTTCAATTCATATTTACGTTTTAGTCTGCATTGGTGTCTGAAGTTTCTCAGAGGGTTATGATGATGAATAGACAAGCTGATTCTTCTTCAAGTATTGAATTCTCAAATCTCAGAGTTCTTGCCTTGCCATATTGGTTATCTTTTCCTCTGGAAAGAGCTTTTACCACGTAAGTACCTGCAATTCTGCTACCATTAAGAAGCTTAAGAGATGTCTAATTCTATTACTTTGACATTATAGGGGCAGTGTTTGGGAAGCTCATGTCGATCATCTTCAGTCTTTCACGCTGTTACCAGGTAGTCCATTGTGAATATTTTCCTCCAAAGTTCCTTTTTAAAGTATGGCCATTTTTATTTTGTGAAGTTTGCAATGGTCAATTAATGAGAATTGGCAAGGAAAAAGCAGGAACATGGACATAGTTATGAAAACATACTCGTAATTTTGGCAAACCATGTCACCAGAATGTTCTGACTTCCATTTCCCATGCCGAAAACAGGTAAAATCGATGTGCGGTGTACAATAGGTATCCCTGGGAAAACAGAACTGGTGGAACCTTTGGAAGAATCTTGTGTATGGCGTCAAGTAAGAGGGGCTGCTGTGGAAGTCTCGGGATTGAATAACACTGCTGCAACCAAAGAGAAGGTATTTGTCAATCACTTCCCCTTTTCCCCAATTATCAGGCTTCTTGTTTGTTTTCTTTAATCTAAAAAACCCTGTGCTCTTACATCTCTTGGATAGCTTCTCATGAGAGGATACTTTTTAGTTAAGTTATCTAAGGTGTACCTGATGTATATTTGTTTGCTTGCTTACAGGTCAGTGCTGCTAAAAGGTGGTCTGCTCAAAAGTGGTATGATGACTTGGATAATCTTGTTTTCGAAGAAGAACCAGAGCTTTCCTCGGAGGAAAATACAACTCCACACACAGACTTGGAAGATGGCAAAATTCACATTAACTGTGCTGTCAATACAAGTCCTGGAACAAGTGAGGTATGCCTTTTTCTCCAAACACTCTCCTGAATAGGTGTAGAAAGGGGAGTTCTATATGTCCACTTGACCACTTAAACACTGGAGATTGAATTATCTTAGGTGGCATAAAAAATAAAGATGTTGGATAATACTTCACAATTTTCATTTTGCCACTCCTATTGCTGTCTGATGAGCATTTGGTAAGCCAGTTTGGCAAGAATGCACATTTTGTCGGTACATCAGTTTGTAATGTATGCTGATCTTTTCTTCACCTTGATTCCCTTTCAGAACTTTGAAGACTAGAAAATATTTGCAAGGAGTTGATTATCTTGTATTTGCAATATTTGACAGGTTTTCATTTTGGCTCCTCTCTATCTAAAACTGCAAAGTAGTTACAAGACTTGCAAGGACACTGAAGAAAAGGCAGCTATAATAGCAGAGATTCTGAAACCTGACAGAACAGAGAAGAGTGTGAGAGATGAAATTGTTCATTCATTGTTGAGTTTAAACAGAGATTTGGGGGAGCTAGTGTTTGTGAAACCGTTGCGCATAAAGTTGAGACTTGAGATTATCAATCCCCCTAAACC
The DNA here is from genome assembly GCF_020520425.1 of Spinacia oleracea. NCBI lineage: Eukaryota > Viridiplantae > Streptophyta > Magnoliopsida > Caryophyllales > Amaranthaceae > Spinacia > Spinacia oleracea. The sequence continues at coordinate 130,219,378 of NC_079492.1, read as the reverse complement.
TGAGAACTCAAGGGACATCATATTAACTGATTCAACGGTTGATGTTAATGTAACTCTCAGTTAGTGTATTTCTGAAAACTTGATGAAGATAAATAAATTTTGCAGAGGGTAGCAAGTGATGTTAATGTATCATGTAGAATAATCCTGAACGCTTCATGATGATTATAAGTTATAGTTAAAGTTATCTTTGCAGATGTTTTTGATTTCGCGGTTGGATGAAGGCTTTGAAATAGTCTGCTGAAGTTGATTATTTGATATTTCAATAAATTTGATCTTGTTATTCAAGATTATTCTGGGATTATTCAGCCTTGTATTTTTTGAATTAAAATAAATAACATATTCAAGACTTTGGCTGAAACAAGTGATCTTTCAAGCAGGTGAAAGAGGCTATACTCCCTCCGTCCCGGAATACTTGACCTGTTTTCCTTATCGGGTCGTCCCTTAATACTTGACCTGTTTCTAAAAATGGAAATATTCCAACAATATTATATTATTTCTCACTCCACCCCTATTAACCCACCTACCCCTACTCCATACAAAAAATAATTAAAAATTCAACCCCTACTCTCCCCCAACCCCACTTCTTAACCCACCTCCGACTAACTACATTAAAATAATACCCCACTATCAACTACTACCTATTAAATTAAATAAGTCAATTCAAGTCCCTTAAACTCTGTGCCGGTCAAACCGGGTCGAGTATTCCGGGACGGAGGGAGTATATGATAGTGTTGTAATTAGACGGCGTTGGTACTCAAACGAGAGTTGAAAAACAGCGGAGAGTAATATTTATCAACTCACATGCATCTTCCATCTCAAGTCTGAGTGTTAATCTCCAACGTTTCAACTAATAACATACATTTGATTTTCCAATTACTGTGAAATGGACAACGTATTCTTAAGGACTGCGGATTAATGCAATAATGTATTCTTTCATATACTCCATTTAAGTAAATACGGCCTTCATATTGTTAAATTAGCAATTAAAGTTCAATGGTATGCAGTATTGTCGTCATGAAACTCGTTATTTAGATCATGAATTTATGAACATTTGATCAAGTTTGCCTGGTAAGTACTAAGTAGGGAAACAATGTGGATCATACTGGACAAAACAATTGAACAAAAATTATTATGTATTATAATGAAGCGATTGAATTTGACTGTTTCTGTGTGAAAAAACAACGGAGTATTTTAGTGATCCTTATACAACTGGGTGTATCTTGTGCAAGATACAACCAATTGTACAGTCCACAATCTACTACAGTATTACTAGTACAAGTATAACCTAAAAAGAAGCTCTTGATCATATTCTGTATTATTCTAGGCTGCATAAATAAATCTGCGATTATGCCCTAAATCTCAGTAATATTATTATTGGTAATGGTGTGATTGGTGCAAAAGCTTCGCTGAACTTCAGCTGCTAGTTCCTCCATGCTCAGCTCACACTCTAGCCCTATCTGCACCACATAATCATATCATACAAATTAATTAATTAATTAATTAGGACAATATATAGTACTATTACTTATCAAAGGGATCGATATCTAGACGTGTAATATCTTTAAATAGCTAGGTCACCATACTTTCATGCACATACCATGTTTAGTTAGGTCATCATATTTTAATGCATCTGAAGGATATGTAGTATCTCTATGATCGTCACACCCTTAGCATGCAATGCATAAGGAAATGATATCCTTTATCTTATTTCCGGATATACTTAGACTTAGGTGTATTTAATTAAGTGTTTTTTATTTTTTATTTTTTTCACTGTTAACTTTATAGTAGGCCCAATAATAAAGACCCATATGTACTCAGAGATCAATTATGTCAGGGGCGAAACATAGAAGGGGTCTAGGTAGGTCATGGATGTCTCCCCTAAAAAGCCAATTGAACATTGAGATAAAAGATTAAGATAGTCAAATTTTATTTTGCTAGTGTGGACTGTGTGGCATGTGACCCTTTTATTGAATAAAAAGCTCTTAAACAAATGTGACCACATATTATATATTTTGTTTACTTGTTAGTACTACGTATGTAGTAGACTAAACTAAGAATGGTTATGTACTTAAATAAAAGAAAGACATGTTTACACTCGCCCCTTAACTAGTGGTTAGATTGATACGATTATCCCTCCTCGAGAACCAAGTCTGGCTTCGCCCCTAAATTATGTAGTACTACGTATATAGGAATAACTAAAAACATACCTTGACGACGAAATAGTAAAGAACAGTGTCATCCATGCTGCTAATATTCAAGTGAAGGACCTCAAATGAAAGCTTCTCAAGTGTAGTAATAATCCTAAGTAGTTGTCCATGACTTCTCTTTGATATTACCCTCAACACAACGTTACATCCCGATATCTTTGCTTCCACGTCAGCTACTGGAGAATTGCATGATGCCACAAGCTCTTTCCCACCGTCGAATTGAAAGGAGTGGTTACCGATAATGTTAGCGTTTGCTAGTTGACGCGGGCTCGGGCTAGGTTGTTGTAGTTGCTTCGGGCTTGGACCGGGACTCGGGCTTAAGCTTTTCCTTCTCTTTTGTGACTCTAAGGATTGAAGAACTTGGTGCAGCTCTTTTATGAATTCTACTACTCCACCTATGATTGATGCTTGATCCCCCTAATTCATGATTAAACCATATAATATAAGACTTCCATATATGTTCAAAGCATAATTTTAAGTAACCAAGCTACTACGAAATACAAACATGCATGCATAATATTTCTTGGTCTAATACATGTGTTATCATATAATATATTGTTGGATTAGTCACATTTCATAATATCTACTTTTAATAATAATATAACTTTTAATAATAATCAATTGAAGATATTAGTAGTCAAAGTTGTACATTGACATATTTGACAGTCCAATTGATGTATTTATTTAGAAACAGATAGAGTGTTATGTACATACCAAGTACTCGGTATAAGCAAGGTATGGATTACATGAAAATGTATAATTCAATTCGTACTATCACTACAAAATTTTGTATCTTTTATGACAACCTAATAATGACGGGTAAAAATCTCGTCGTAAAAAGGCTTTTGCGACGGGGATAACAACCAACAACGACGAGAACCACCGTCTCAAATATCTTTTACGACGGGTTAACGACGGGATTATCCATTAACGACGTCCCCTTTTTTGACGCGCGGGTTCGTGACGGAAAATTCCGTCGTTAATCAACAATTATTGGCTTTTTGCGACGGGATTTCCCGTCGTTAATAGTACAATTTCTTGTAGTGTATGTTACGTATGAATCATGCGAAAATAGACTAAAAAAATACTACTACTTAATTAAAAATATCTTTTGGGTGAAATAATCACGTTAAATGCTTAACTCTAAAGGGATCAATGAAGTCATATGATAGACTATTATTCATGGACGATAATGATACAAAAAATTAACTCGATTGTCCTTAGATCTTACTAAAAGCAAAATACTTCTAGATTAAACTGAATAATCTTGAATCATTAAGAGTTCTTCCCACAATAACAATACGTACACTTCCCATGCAGCTCTAAGTCCTCTAACCCTAAACCTAACCCTGCCCTACTCATTTCATTTCTTCAACCAACTAACATTTTTTCATTCTTTTTTTGTTCGCGACCTATGTTACACAGAAACATAAATGTGAAAGAAGGTACTTTCTAGTTTCTACCTTGTTTTTACTTGATCGTATCCGGTTTGGCTTTTGCATCATACTCTTCTTTGACTTCTTTTTGTGATTTATAATACATAATTGAAAAATATAGTCATGTGAGATCTTAATTGTTAGATTCATTTCAATAGATGTAATCACAATGTAATTTTTTTATTTATTAGTTTCTATATATCGATAATTAAAGATATTAATGATTAAAGTTATGCATTGACAAATGTGATTAACAAGTATTACGATATTGAAAAAAATAGTTTTGCGTAGTACTCCGTAAATAACACTTAAAAAAAAAAACAATATACACATAGTTATCCTTTGTTCCATAATAATATTCCAGTTTTGAATTTTGATATTATTCACAATTGAATATAACACTACAAGAAATTGTACTATTAATGACGGAAAATCCCGTCGTGAAAGGCCAATAATCGTTGATTAACGACGGGATTTCCTGTCGTGAACCTGTCATAAAAGGGGGCCGTCGTTAATAGAAATCCCGTCGTAAATCCGTCATAAACCCGTCGTAAAAGACATTTGTGACGGTTATTCCCGTCATTGTTTGGTTGTTAGCCCCGTCGCAAAAGGCTTTTGCGACGGAATTTTTGACCCGTCGTAATTAGGTTGTCGTTAAAGATACAAATTCTTGTAGTGTAATCTTTTAAATTCTTTCTAATATAAAGAAAAAGTATATTTGTGGTGGGTCTTTTTCGATTCATCTCATTGAGGATTTTAATTATTATCAAAGTTTTATAAATTTAATAATTTGTCAACAGAGATAAAAATGATATAAAATAAGCATTGAAAAAGTGAAAAGTAGAAACTGAAAACATCATTATGAAATGGAAAAAATAGTTACTAGTTCCTAACTTCCTATTGCCAAAAAATAAAAAAAAATTAGAAAGAAAATAAAATTTTAATTAAAAATTTATTTAATCAAAAATTGTAAAAAGAAGTAAATACAGGTAATAAAATGAGAAAAAAAAACTCCATCTACAAACATAGTTAGACTATTCAACTATGGTTAAGTAAATTTGTAACCAAAAAAAAAAAAAACAATGGTTAAGTAAAGAAGTGATGGAGTAGCCAGAATAGACTAGTAGCACCTTTAAAAAAAAACCCTCCCAATCCCATCTTCTATAGACTGCTCATCACCCTCAACTCCCCAAAAAAGGTCTAGAAGCTAAAATAAGAAGGTAAAGCCATGAGTAATTGGAGCGTTCAAACATGAACTAAGCATGTCCATTGTAAGAAATTGTGGTATCATGCCCTAATTAAGGAACTATTAATTTCAAGCATAGGGATCAATGATGTATTGATGTGTATATCATCTATCAATAATCCTCCATCCAGAATCTAGTGTTATCATGTTGCTGGTAACTTCGATAAGTATTGTACATTTGTACGTGTGTGACAATTAGACCAGGACGGGGATATATATGTAGTCATATATTATATATACCTTGTAGATTAATATATGAATGAAAATGAAGCATAGTATAGATAGATATACCTTCTTGATGTAGAAACATGGTGTCAAGGAACGTAAAATCTTGAGATGGTCATTCATCTGCCTTCTCCTGTTCCTCTCAACTGTGATATGTGACATGGCCGTCTGAGCTTTTGATAGACGACGACGATGATGATGGTAATGGTGATGACGAAGACAACGTTGGTTGATTTGCACAACCGCCATTTCCATATTTATAAGGATATATATGATTCTACGGAGTACTTAATTAGGAAGTGAGGTCATGTATTGAAAGAGACGTGTTTCAAAGGGATAACTACTTATACTCCTACCTACCAGATTTTATTGGACCTCCTTATTATTTGTGATTTTTCTATATATTATTTAATTTGTCTACATATATAAAAAATATATAACCCATTAGGTTTTCGGCCCTAAAATTATATAGGTTAGGTTCCAAACTCGTGACTTCAAGACTACAACTTGCCTTACGTACGTACCAACTACACTAATTAATTAAGTTAGCTTATAAATTCTAATTAACTATGCTAGAGTTCCCAAGTGCTGTTGATGAAATAATGCAAACAAGGCTTTAGACTGTTTTACGGGTATGCCTGGTGGTTGATCTCAATCTTATGAATATGAGATCTTGTTAAAGGACGAGTAACAAGTCCAAAGGAGGTTCCACCTTAAAACCATATGGCAATAAGGGGAGTAACCCCTTGGCCTTATTAAGTGATTAACTCTCTTCTCTTTTGTCAATGTGTGACTGTCACACGTGATGTTTCATATATGGATTCGAAACCTGCAGGATTTCCCATAGAACAAAATCACAATCTCGCTCTTGCAAGTGGTGCTCTTCTCGATGATCCGGAACCCTATAGGCGCCTTGTGGGCCGCCTTATTTATTTGTCATTTACTCGCCCTGATTTGGCTTATACAGTTCACATATTGGCGCAGTTTATGCAAGCACCGCGTCAAGATCATTGGGATGCCGCCATTCGGGCCGTCTGTTACTTGAAAGGGTGTCCAGGACAAGGGATTCTTCTCCGGACTGACTGTGATCTTACTCTGTCTGGTTGGTGTGACTCTGACTGGGCTAGTTGCCCCTTGACTCGGCGATCTCTCACCGGTTGGTTATTATTTCTTGGTGGTTCACCCGTGTCTTGAAAAACCAAGAAACAACATACCGTTTTTCGCTCGTCTGCGGATGCCGAGTACCGTGCCATGGCAACCATCACTTCGGAGTTGAAGTGGCTAAAAGCCTTACTTCACAGTCTTAGTGTCGTTCATCCTCGAGCCATGGCCTTATTTTGCGATAGTAAGTCCGCTTTTCACATTGCTCAAAATCCTGTCTTTCATGAACGAAAAAAGCATATTGAGATTGACTGTCACTATGTACGGGATGCTAGTCAAGAGGGCATTATTACCACTAGTCACGTATCCACCGACGATCAGCTAGCTGACATTTTCACGAAGGCATTAGGCAAGCGCAAATTCTTGTACTTACTTCACAAGTTGGACATTTGTGATCTCCATGCTCCAACTTAAGGAGGGTATTAAGGCTTATATATATATGACGGGTTCGCGATAGGAAATCCCGTCATTAATCAACAATTATTGGCCTTTAGCGACGGGATTTTCCGTCGTTAATGGTACAATTTTTTGTAGTGGTATACTACTAGTATTAAGACATTACAATCCTAATTTATCTTAACATCCCCCTCAAGGTGGAGCATGTAAATCTCGAATGCCCATCTTTCCAAGAAAAATTCTAACTGTGCTTTTTCGAGCGCCTTTGTAAAGATATCTGTCAATTGCACCTTCGTCGATACATATGACGGACAAATAACACCTTCCTTTATTGCATCTCGTAAAAGTGACAGTCTGCCACAATATGTTTTGTCCTTTCATAGGACACCGAATTTTGTGCTATATGAAGCGCTGACTGGCTATCACAAAACACACTCATCCCTTGCTTGTGCTCCACTCCCAGAGCTCCGAGTAGTTGTTTTAACCATTTCAGCTCACACGTTCATGCTGCTATCGAACGATACTCTTCTTCTGCTGAAGAACGAGATATCGTATGTTGTTTCTTAGTCTTCCGGGACACAGGAGATAAACCAAGTATAACAAACCATCAAGAAAGTGAGCGATGAGTCAATCGGCAACTCGCCCAATCTGAGTCACACCAACCTCCCAGACGTAATGTACTATGAGAACGTAAAAGAATACCTTGACCTGGACACTTTTTCAAGTACCAGACTACCCTCAATGCTGCCTCCCAATGCTCCTCCTTTGGTGTCTGCATAAACTGGGACAAAATATGTACTGAATATGCCAGATCTGGCCTTGTGACAGCCAAATATTAGTCTGCCTACTAGACGCCGATATCTTTCAACATTTCCGAGCTCATTTACCTCTGCAAGTGCCAGTTTATGGTTTTGTTCCATTGGAAAGTCCGCAGGTTTTGCACCCAATAAACCCGTTTCTGAAATAGTATCCAACGCATATTTTCTCTGACATATATAAAATCCACTCGTGCTTCGAGCAACCTCCGGCCCTAGAAAATATTTCACATGCCCCAGATCTTTCATTTTAAAACATTGGCTTAAGTATGCTTTAAAACTGTTCAACGCAAAGACATTATTTCCTGCCATTATCATATCATCCACATATACTAGCACACTTAATTGTAAACCTCCCTTGGAAAGTGTAAATAAGGAATAGTCTGAGTGTGATTGTTTAAAACCATACTTCGTTAAAGCAGTAGAAAAAATTTCAAACCAACACCGAGGAGCCTGTTTTAAACCATATAATGATTTCTTCATTCTGCAGACTTTATCGGCATTTTCTTTATGAAAACCAGGAGGAATTTTCATGTAAATTTCCTCCTCCAAATCTCCATGTAGGAATGCATTATGTACATTCATTTGGTGCACTTCCCAATTTTTCGCTGCCACTATTGCCAAGAAAGTACGAATAGTTGACATTTTAACAATTGGAGCAAATGTTTCAATATAATCCATACCTTCCACCTGATGATTTCCAAGGTAGACTAATCGTGCCTTATTTCGGATTAAGTTACCATGTTCATCTCTTTTCTCAGTAAAGATCCATTTGCTCCCAAGTTCTTTCTTTCCCGGAGGCAAAGGTTTCTAGCGTCCACGTTCCTTGCCCCTCGAGTGCACTTATTTCTGCAGCCATTGCCTCTCTCCATGCCTCATGTTTCATTGCTTCTTTGAATGATTTAGGCTCTCTACCTTGTGTGATTGCTGCAATAAAATTCATGTGTTTTGCAGAAAATCGTTCATAATTAACAAAATATGTTATAGGATAGGGATTACCCGAGGATGTGAAGTCGTGGTTGAACTGAGAAATGAACTTTTATTTTTCCATATGATGTGTGTTACGTGGCCTTTTAATCTAGTTGAAGGAAATTTTCCCCGTTTTCCTCTCCCAAGATCCCCTACACTCCCTTATGCCTCCTATGGATGAGTCTCTCCTGCCTGTGTATTAGTTTTCCCAAGATTACGGCTCATAACCAAACTCAGACTGCAATGCCTCAGTAGAAGCCTTGTGCAGCGCCTCAACTGGTGCCTTGTGCAGCGCCTGTGAGCCTGGCTGCTACGCCTCACCTAAGGCTCGCTGCAGCGCCTCCCCTGCCTTGTGCATCACCTCTTTCAGCGAGCACTGCTCCTGCTGCAGGGTTGTTGATGCACCTGCGTTCTGCTCTTTTGTAGCTTGCTGCCCCTGCTGCAATTTGTCACCAAGGAACTTGTCTTCATCATCACTATAATAATGCACATCAATCTCCTCATTCGTACTACTGTGCTGCTCCACATTGTCAATATATGGGAAAATTTTCTCATGGAATATTACATCACGAGATACAAAGAATTCCCGACTCTCCAAATCAAACAATTTTCACCCTTTCTTTCCAAACGGATAGCCAACAAAAATACACCGTCTACTACGAGAATCAAATTTGTCACTTTTAAACAGATTACGAACATAGCATAAACACCAACACACACGAATAAGCTCATACGATGGTAATTTTCCAAATAATAACTCATACGGTGTTTTATTGTTAAAAAGCGGACGCCAATTAAATAACAAGCCGATAACAAACACGTACTCCCCCCAAAATTTCTTGGGAAATTTTGCTTGGAAACGTAAGGCTCGAGCCACATTTAACAAATAATGATGTTTTCTTTCTACCCTACCATTTTGTTGCAGGGTGCCAACACATCACGATTCAAACCAAATTCCATGCTTAAAGAAATAACCTTGCAGACTATTAAATTCTGTCCCATTATCACTTCTTATCACCTTAATTTCATGACTGAATTGATGTTTGATCCTGGCAACAAAATTAAGAAAATTAGTCTCAACTTCAGTTTAATTTTGAATTAAATAAATCCATACTCCTCTAGAAAAATTATCAACAATAGTTAAAAAATAACGAGCTCCACAAGATGAGTGTGTCTTGTAAGGCCCCCACAAATCCATATGAACTAATTCAAACAATCTACTTGCATTATTCTCACTAATTGGAAAACTACTCCTAGTATGTTTTGCACGGGGACAGACATCACATACTTTATTATTTTTCCTGACAGAGCTACTCACGGGAGGAATGAGCTTCAGAATTTTCTCCGATGGATGCCCCATTCGTTGATGCCACAATGCTATCATACAATCATTACCAACTGCACACACCTTGACCAACATAACACCACGTAAAAAATAAAGTCCATCTTCACGTTCCCCCAGGCCAATCATCTTTCTCGTACGGTCCTGTATAACACATATTTTGTTAGTAAATTGTAACGAACATTTTAACTCGTCACTTAATTGCATTACAGAAATTAAATTGCAATTCAATTGAGGCACAATTAAAACATTATGTAACACCAATCCTTCATCCAATACTACGGAACCGGCTTGATTTGCATTTGCCGTTTTTCCATCGGGGAGGCCAACAGGGTAGTTTTGAATGGTCTTCACATTCGTCAATATAGACAATTCATATGTATAATGATTAGAGGCTCCTGAATCAACGATCAAAATACCATTGTTATCCTTACCCTATAACCTTGGTTTGGATTTGCTACTTAATATCTCCATAATTTGTTGTACTTGTGAGTCAGACACACCAGCCAGCCCTTCTGCAATTTCCTTGAAAGAATTACTTCCTACTGTAGTTTGCGAGCTAGAACTAGCAATTTTGTTTACTCGAATATGGACGTTAGATGCCCCGTCCTTGGTGACATTGTTTCTGCCAAAATTTTCTGGTGTTTTTTGGTTTAATTTGCCAAAAAAAAAAATCAAATCTTAGCTCTGATACCATGAAAAATATTGTGTTTAATCTTCTCAAATCCCCTCTTCTCATTAGATTTAGCAGCAATATATAATACATTGTATGAACTCCTACTCCAATTCTACTTTGAATATTGCCTAGGGACTACAATTCTACATCCCCTAGTATACTACTAGTATTAGGACATTACAATCATAATTTATCTTAACAGTTATAATTTAAATACATTGTGATTATTGAACACGAGGCGCTATATACTCTTAATGAAAATTATCTCTGAGTTTAACATGTATATTGGATATGCCCCTCTAAACTAGGGCATATGTGGTTATATTAATCATTTTTTTTCCTCCTCATATTTTGCATGCCAATGAATAATATCGGACATCAAATATTATTTTCCCTTAATTTAATATACTCCCTCCGTCCCTAATCGTCGTATCAAAATTATCAGAGAGTAATATAATAAGTTGTATAAATATTATTTCCCATAATTTAACTACATCATATAGGACAAGTATGTTATCCTAAATATTTTGATTCGATATTAAATTAGTAGGAGAGATGGAAACTACAAACTTCAAATAGATCGACTAGCGACTCTAAAATCAAGCATCATATTGTCCCGAATGTGACTATGGTTAAGCATATGAAAACCATTAAACACAAAACGTAAACTTCCTTGTTCACTTGGACAACTAATATTAGCGACAACTTTTTCTGAACATCATTGATCATAACGACAAAACGTACGTAATTACAAACTCCAATCGCGAATTGTACCCGAACAAGGATTTGCTTCTTATTGATACCGGCCAACCGAGTCCATCCGACACGACGCAGTAAATCGATGAGTATGTAATTATAATAGTATGAATTTCCTAGTAGTTCACTGACAACCTTGAAGCCGTACGTGTTTACAGGAAATCTTATTAATTATTCAGTAAATAATACAGTCGTCGATTCGATGTCGTATCATATTTACTCGGTAATTTTTAATCGTTGTTAATTGATCTGCCTATCTAGCTAACTAGCTAAGCTAGGTGATATGTAGTGTATTGTCTGTAATAGTAGGAATTAAATGGTGGAAGTTGCATTATCATGATGGAGGTATACTCGATCATTTGTCTTTCGATCTTCAGTGCCACCTACGTAGAATATAAGTTACCGTGCCGCCAATGACTCTTGAAAGTACGTTCAATAGTCTCACGTTTATTGCCGTGCCCTATAATCCTATATGCATGAGATCAATATTACTATTATTTATTCATGCCTCGTGTAAGCGCGCTAACTTTACACTTTGCCCTCACCTCGCTCGTGCGATCCACAAGGTCTGATCAATCTTGACCTTCAAAGTAACTGATCAAGTATCATATATACTTTCTCTGTTCTTATTTATATGATATAATGGGGTTATAGACATTATTCACACAAATATCTTTGACTTCCTTTTGTGATTTATACATAAGAAAAAACATAGTCGTGTGAGGTCTTATTAGATTCGTATCAGTAAATATTATTTAAATATCAACTTTTTATAATTTTTTCCAATCCACAATTAGAGATATTAATGTTTGAAATCGTGCATTGGCAAACGTGCCTAAATAATTGTGTCATTTAAAAAAGAACGGAGGAAGTATACTACTTCCGTTTCATAATGTTTTTTGCAATAATTATTTGCACAAATATTGAGACATACTACCTCCATTTCAAAAATGATATTTACACTTTTCGTTTTTTATAATGTTAAACATTACACTTTATTTTATTCGATTTTTGGATATGAAAATTTATTACCTTATCTTTCTTACCCCTACAATTTTTCACTAACATTCTCTTACTTCTTTTTTTTTTTTTTTTTTCTTCTTAGAATGGTCTAGTCACTTTACTATCACACTAATATAGTAATATATCTTCCTATATCTCTAATGTCAGTTAAGTATGTATAACTCCGTACTTCATAGGAATCCCAACCTTTTTTCCAGTGTGAAAGACAGTGGAGGGATGGACATCGGAAAGAAAGAGGTTTCCCTTAAGTCTTAATTAAGGTTTAAGTTATAGACAATAACAACTAAACATATGACTTTTTCTTGGAATAATTAACTTAGAATTAACAACGTAGTGACTTTCGCTAGGGTTAAGCTAGTTCTAATTGAGTTTTTCGAGTTTAATACTTCATGATTTTTTTTTTTTTTTTTTTTTTTTTTTTGACATAGGCTTAATTTTACATAAATTAAAAAGTATTACAAACTAAATAAAGCATTAAGGTCCTTAAGGACTATTACACATACTATGAAACCAACTGAATGCATAAGCTTAAAATTTGCAAGGGTAGCCGGCTCTTTTCGTGGCGGTCCTTCATTGTTGAAATCTTGTTTACACCACTTTGTTATGCCAAGATTACCGGTGGCTGTGATTTCATTGTGAGAGATAGAGCAGTAGCTTAACTGTTTACCACATGGAGGTTCCCTAGGTTCCCTAAACATCCTGTAGAACACGAGAAACAACGAAAGAAGCAAAAGAGTAACAAAGATGAGGGTAATTTGGTTCAAACTCGTGAAAGTTACACAAGCGTTTACAGTCACTTTCAGTGACTTGGGTAGCATACTATGAATCCCCAAAAAATGGGGAGCAGCGCTCAAATACTAGTTTTTGAAAGCGTCAAAAACAACTCTTGACGCTAACCTAAAAGGAGGACTAACAAAAGTTGACCTCAAAGACCACACAACAACCAAATCTCTTATACCCCGACCCTTCCTAGAACCCACAACTCCTTCCCTTGTTGAGCTAATTGAATGCCCACCTCCAATCCCTTCCGGGGAGATTACACACCTAACTCCTCTAACAAAGGAACACCCTACTGCAGAGGAGAGGAAAACATCACCAACCTCCCCATCACTATTAACCAAACTAATTGCTACTTCAAACCTATTAAACAACCATACCCACAAACTATCACCTATCGAAACAGATAAAGGAGATAGAAACCACAATTGATTACCACTACAATCAACAATCAGACAAGAACCTTTACCATCAAAAACGAAAAGAACCAACACAGCTATCCCCAACGACCTATGCACCCCGAATAACCACAGTAGAACAACCAAACAAGCTAACATAATCATAATCAAGAAGGTTACAGAAAATGTAGGAAAGTAATTAGCACAAACTGAATCCCAAACCTAACCTTTACCTTTACCGGCAAGATCGGGATTTTCCCGACACTACAAGACGGCGGCGGTTAGAAACCCTTTAGAAAACAGTAGCTTAACTTTCAAACACACAGATCACAACCCAAACTCAGAAATCCTATCCCGAAAAACCTACCCCCTAAGAACTTAACCTTTACCTGCGAATTAAAAGCGGCGGCGCTTTGCCTTTACCAACAATTAAAAAGCGGCGGCAATTAGGAAGTAAACCCTACCCCCTAAAAACTTAACCTTTTACCTGGGAATTAAAAGCGGCGGCGCTTTGCCTTTACCGACAATTAATAGCGGCGGCGATGATTAGGAAGTACTCGGAATGGATGAAGTTGAAATCTGAAACCAATAACCTTCAAAAATGAACGAACCAAAACACCCTTGATTGGTTGAACGGGCTAAAGCAACAAACACCTAGATCCGGTGAGTTCCGATGAGAAGGGAGGCGCACTAAGAGGAGGTGGCCTGAGCTTCCGTCAAAACACTTGTCTCCTTCTTCCTCTTCTCTACCGGAAATCCAACAACTACTAACTAGAGGCTCCAAATTCAAAACTAGGGTTTTGAGATCTGGATAAAAATTTCCTCTAGACATAACAACACTTAATTAGGCAAGAAAACAAGAAATAATGCTTGCCGGCGACCTGAGATGAACGGCGTACTCAGGCCGCCGACAAACAAGGCGGCTAGGGTTTGGGGTTTTTTGTTTTCGTAGGGAGAAGGGAGAGAATTTGTAGAGAGGGGTTTATTTAATACTTCATGATATTGGTGGATTATCATGAAATTAGTTCTTTGATAAAAAATCAAATTAATTGGTATCATATTATCAATTTCTCTAATACGATTAAATGAAAATTATTCTCATGGGTACAACAATCGTTAGACTATATCTCAAAAGCTAAGTGTTGTATATTCCAGCGATATATGCAAGGAAAAACTTTGACAATGCAAAATCTTTTTAGCAGAGTCTTTGTTTTGGTGAAACGTATACTTATGATTCAATTTGTTATGTATTTATGTCATATATGATTTTTTTATCAATGAGTTTGAATTTTATTTAACAGTTCTTACGCCATACTCCCTTCTTTCTTGAATGTTACTACGTAGTCCCTTTTGGAATCTAAGCCAATGAAATATAAGTACACTTGTCATGTGAATCTCAACAGAACTAACTCATTTGGGTATGAGGGAGAAATAATTAAGGGATTTTATTAAACAAGTTACTTGGAAGGAAACAAGTGGACCATTTGTATTTATAAGGGTATATATAATGAGAATAAATATTGGGCAAATAAGAAAAGATTTCAAAAGGACAAACAAAAGAAATAACTTAATATAAAAAGAGGACTAACATTAAAAAACGGAGGGATTATGACTTTTACATGAATTGATTTTAATATAGCAACAAAAATAGCTAACATTGATGTTTTGCCTTATTAGTTAAAACTAAGAGTCTGTGTACACAGATCGCAAGTTCGAATTCCCATCACCATTTGTAACTTGTATTGCATAAGATATAATTTAATGTGCACTAATGCAAATGTTTTCTTCTTGTGTGCAAATAAGCTACAACGACATGATTACACATAACAAATGGAGGAGGATGATTTTAATCTACAACGATAATGTAATTGTAGTATACATGTCTAGTGAGTTGTGCCGTTAAAATAGTAGAGTATTACCTACGCAATTTATTTTTATTGTTTATTTTTCCTATAAATTACAAGTATGACATGATAAACAATAGAGGAAAAGAAGAAATGGAAAGTAAAAAGAAAGGAGGCTTAACAAGGTGAAAGAAGACGTCTATTTCACGTGAAAATATATTGATAGCTGAATAACAAATTAACAATAGGGTAAAAAAATGCATGTTCATTATTTGAATGTTGTCTATTTCACGTGAAAAGATGCATGTTCCCCCTCAACATGCATGTTCACCATTAATTACTAGCATCAAGGATCAAGCTTGATATCAAGAGAGAGAAACTACAATGATCCGACGGCTGTGAATTATGTGAAATAATAAAATGGAGAAAATTGTGTGAAGGAAGTTGAGTCAAAATTCTCTATCCTGCAATCTGGTTGTCATATCTATGTTACTTTTCCTATTTGTAATTAGTCGACGACTTTTATTTTTCATATATAAAATAACATTAACATCAACAAATAAGAAAAGTAGTCACACAAATGGTACACGGATTATGGAACTGCAAATTTAAACTCTAGGAGGTTTATACTTTGTATCATCGCCCAAATTCTTATATGAGACTGTCCTCACCATCAACTAATGGTGAGACCAGTTCACACTTCTGAATTTAGGTATGTTACTTCTATAGTTTAGACATGTTACTTTTTTTTATAATTTTAGAGGAGGTACTTTTTTTAGTTTAGGTATTTACTTCTATAGTTTAGACATGTTACTTTTTTTTATACGGAGTAGTTTTAGTGGAGGTACCTTTTTAGTTTAGGTATGTTACTTCTATAGTTTAGACATGTTACTTTTATTATACGGATTAGTTTTAGGGGAGGTACCTTTTTAGTTTATGTATTACTTCTATAGTTTAGACATGTTACTTTTTTTTTTTTTTTTTTAGATGAGGTACTTTTTTAGTTTAGGTATGTTACTTCTATAGTTTAGACATATTACTTTTTTTTATAAGGAATAGTTTTAGGGGAGGTACATTTTTAGTTTAGGTATGTTACTTCTATAGTTTAGACATGTTACTTTTTTTTTATAATTTTAGAGGAGATACTTTTTTAGTTTAGGTATGTTACTTTTATATTTTAGATCTGTAACTTTTTTTTATATAGTTTTAGGAGAGATACGCTATTGATTTCGCGCTCGTCACACCATCAAGTTGATGATGTAACTAGTCTCACAGGAGACACGTACGTGATACCTGCTTTGTTCAAATCAGAAGGTCGAATATTTTAAATGTACGTCTTTCAAAGTAATTAAAGGTTTATTGCCCTTTCTTCGAACTAGATTAGATGGGATTAATCTAAAAGTTACTTACACGTGTAAGTATAGTGATCTAAGTTAAGAACACGTATAGAAACGTGATTTGTGCTATGTAAGTATATAGTTTCGCGATGGTGTTATTTTCATACAAGTGTTAATGTAGGTTGGTATTGATGTAGGAACGGCGTAGGCAATGATGTGAAAGGAAATCACAATCAAATAGCAAAAAATGGCAAAAGGTGCTCACATTTCCATTAGCTTTCCGGATTCTTATTACATAGAAGTATTAGAATTTTGTTTATGTGACTATTTGTTTCCTACGAAAATATGAACGCTCAACTCTTGTCATTCTTAACTTGAGCCGATTACCCAAATACTTCGTATTAAACAGACCGATCAAGTTTAACCATCATAAGGATAAGGAAGTAAGGAACAATTCAAAAATCAAGTCATTCTTCCAAAATACGATAAATGCTTCTGAAAAAAGCTACTCCGTAATAGTTACATATATCCTTCATGCCTGCAGTTGTTTCTTCACGTCCTCTGCAACAAATACATGACAAAACACCCTACAAAACCAATGTATATATACATGCATTATCTTTGTTTTTGAGAGAGCAAGCAAAGCATACATGACACTTGCTTCCCCTAAATACAACTAGATTTGAGTAGCCCCTCGAGATAGATCACCAACAACACAATGCAAATATGCACCAAAAATTGAAGAATGGATTGAATACATTTCTAAATAACCTATAACTTACATTACTCAACCTTTCTATGTTCTCTACTGTCTCACATACACAATAGCCTGCTACCCTGAATTGAATAGAGAGTACTCTATTTTTTTTACCCATTTTCTTTGTTTTACACCAAAAAGGAGAGAGAACCTCAAATACAAAAAATCAATCACTTGCTAAAGAACGTCCTCCTCCTCTTTCCTTTCCCTTTCTGCATAGCCTGTTGAAGAAGCTTAACCATTGTCAACATTCACATTACTTGATTATTGCACAGAAGGCCTCAATTGTATATATATAAAACTTATTGATAAAGTTACGAAGGCCGTAAGCAGAAACTCATTGATGATATACAAAACAGATGCACAGTAATGGTATGTCGGGAAATTCAAATAAAAATCATCCACCCAATGAACAAGGTTCCCACCTATGGCAGGGTCCGAGTGTCAAATATATTCAGCCTTACGCTTGAAATTGCAGAGGCGCTGTTTTTGTTGGATAATTGATTGAATATGCATCTTCTGAGGTCAAATTTGACTGCAAAATTCAAGAAGCTAAACTGTCTGAAAGCAGTTTTGCTAAGCCTTATATTTACTATAAACTAGTAATTTATTTTATTCATGCATGTTGAGATAGACTTGTCATCATATTTAAACTAGATTTGTTAGTATATCAGTACGTAAATATTATGTGATATCACATCCAACAATGCTTGACAATGGAGCTTATGATCAGTGTACAGTTTTGCACTAGCCTATCATTTCCCATTTTCCACTACTAAAAAGGTAAGAAATAGCAAATATTGTCTTCATAATTTGAAGAGAGTCTATCAAAAATCAAGGATCACATACAAATGCGGATGAAAATTGAAAATCAGGATGCTCAGAAACTGTATACAGCTACATACATAGCCCTACTTGTACTACTAGATCAAATAGAAATCAGAACAGACAGACATATAGATGCAGCCAGTTTTCAACAAAAGCAGGAAATAACACTCTAAGCCAGAATAAGGATTGAAACTTATATTATCACTTCTACAGCTTACTATGGAGGGCGATAGCTCTATCAGAGTAGGTCAGCAAAGCTAGGCACAGGAAACATGCTAAATCCCAATCACCTAGCAGTGGCTTACTATAGCCACCATATGGTTCCAGAAAAAGTTATATTTTCTATAAAAGCTTGAACATGGTAATAGTAAAGGTGAAGTGTCTAAAAACAATTTCCTTGTGTAACACATTATATATATAAAAAAATACCCATAAAAGATAACGCACAGATAAACTGGATAAAGTCGTAGCCAAGTTATAAGGGAAAGCACACCTTCATGATGAACAATCTCAGGGTGAGGACTATTGTATCTCTTAAACTGCAAAACCCAAGAAATTATAGCTTAATATACACGTAATACCGAATAAATAACCAATTTCTAATTTAAATGGGTATGTGTTTTATAAATAGTTAGTTCAAAGACCTCACTTTTCCACATAAGTATTTAAAATAGGACTTTTTGTCATCTAACACCTTAAAAAAACCAGTTTTCGTAATTTAACACCTTACTTAATTTTTATTTAAAAAACAAAAAAAATTTAGAAATCGACACCACTTAACGATTTTCGTTAGAAAAAGTGTTGGTTTTTAAGTCTATGTTATAGTTCCAAACAATATGAAGGAGTTGTCTAGCATCAAATCATGCCTTGAGAACTATAGCATAGTTAATAACAAACGTTTTTCCTAACGGAAATCGTTAAGTGGTGTCGATTTCAATTTTTTGTTTTGTTTTTTAAGGTGTTAAAATATAATAAAAATTAAGTAAGGTGTTAAATTACAAAAACTGTTTTTTTTAAGGCATTAACCGACATAAATCCTTTAAAATAACCACATCAACAAAAAGGTAAATTTATATAACTCAGCAACAATTAAAGAACTTTAGTTTATTTGGAGGGAGTCTCTCTCTCCCCCCTTATTTTTTTCCTTTTGCTTTTAACTCAAATCCAGGAGGGTTTTACAAACTGCAGCTTCCCCACCGGATTGTGGTGGCATGGCGACCAGCTGCTTTCAATGTGTCTATACTAGCATGTACTGCTGAGTTTCCTGAGTATGTACTTTGTTTAGCTACTCCTGCTACTGGTGATTCCTCTGCACATTTGTTTATTATGTTAATGATAAAAATGGAAAAACGGAGTTATGAAATGGATTGCAGGGTACTACTGGTTTATCCAACTTCTGGGTCAGGAGGGTGTGTGCTCTGTTAGATTATATTTCGTGCAGCACATTAGAGAGTTTATTGGCCATTTTGGTTTGAGAAATTTTCTCCGAGATTCTTCGCGGGACAAACAAACAGGAAGGAAAGGCTAGGGTCTTCTATATGAGCGATAGGGTAATGGGAAATTCAGAGTGGTGTGATCTACTCTCTACTGCTGAGGTCTATTAATTAACAGAGGGTGACTTTGATCACTGCCATGAAATACTTCGCATATACCCTACGGCTTCTGTGGGTTAAGACAGGGTAGAAGGTGAATGGCGATGGATGTTCTATGTATAGACTATAGAGTTCTGAATAAGTTTAAATCTTTGAAGCATGAGCTTAGAAAGGGTTAGTGATGTCTGTGCTATTGTGACTCCGGCTTATCAGAAGCATGTAAAGAGAATATCCATAAGAACCCTGGTAATCATGAACTGGCATGCATAAAGAAACGTGCAGCTGTACAGTATAACCAAGCTCATGAAAACCTCATGACTTCTCTTGAGATAAAAGCTGAGGTTCTTCGACTGGTTGAGGTTGACGAAACTACCAAGACCTTCCACCAAAGCATTAAGAGTAGGGGATGCAAGAATAGGATGCATGCAATTCAAAATGGTGCTAGCAGAGGTACGACAAATTTCCTGGACTTTTGCCGGAATTTATAGGATAGCTGTATGGCAGTAGATGTGGGATGACGGGTAAAATATTGAACGAAGGTCCTAAACTGTTGGAAGATAAAATAGCACTGGTGGATTATAACTTCGCTCCTGAGGAAGTAAAAAAGGGGTATTTTCTCTATACCTGATGACAAGGCTTGATGAGTATAATAGTCTTTTTTTTTACGACAGCGTGGGACATAATAGGAGCTGATGTTTGCACTGTTGACTTAGACTTCTTCAAGACAGAGGAAATCCTTAAGGAGCTTAATGTCACATGTGTGACCTTGATTCCTAAAGTGGATATCCCTAGCACTGTGGGGGACTTCAGCCTCATCTCTTGTTATGTTGTGATTTACAAAGCTTCTGTGTGAGAAGCTTAGGTTGGTGCTGCCATATGTACTCTCTAAGAGTCATGGGGCTATCGTGTCTGGCAGAGTATCCTACATAATGTTCTCATATGCCCAGATTTGGTCAAGACGTACATGAAAAGAGAAAGAACTAGATGATGCATGTTCAAGTAGATGTTCAGAAAGCATATGACACAGTTGAATGGGGCTTCCTTAGGGAGATCTAGGTGGGTCTTGTCCTCTCTACTTTCACTAACCTAAGCATGTCGTCTGCTTAGTTTTAAAAAGTGCGCGCGCTTAAAGCGTTGGAAGTTCGGAAGCTCACAGAAGAACGCTTCTGCCAGCCGAAGCCTAGCGACATACTAGCGCTTCCTTAGCGCTTTTGCACTTCCTGTAGTCTGGACCGGGTACAACAGGCCCTTCTTTTTTATAAAAAATAAAACTCTAATCTTCTTTTTTAAAGTATCAAGTGATTTCTTTTTTTTTAAAAGCGAATATTTGGGAGGTTTTTGAAAACTCTAGTGCAATTTTCTCTCGCAGCCGGATTTCTCCAATCGGATTCTGAATTTTTCTTTCATCTTTTCCATTTCTCTTTTTTTTTTCATCTTTTCTTTCCATATTTTCTCCATCTTTTCTGAACTTTTGAAATTTTATTATTTCTTTCTGAGTGCGCTTCGCCTACAAAAAGCCTGCGCTTTCGCTTTGCGCTTAAGCTCCAAGGCCCTTTTACAAACTCCAAAAGAAAAAAAAGATCTTCAAAGGAAACAAAGGGATGGAAGGAACTCAAAGAATGTTACATGGTTTCGTGAATAGTTTTATGTCTCTCGTCTCAACAAGACAAGTAATTTGTTGAGAACAGGACACCATGAGTCATGAGAATCGTGAAATAGTATACTAGTTTTGGAGAAGAGAAAAGGGGTTAATTACGGACATTTTCAATCATCTTTTTGGGCATTACAACCGGGAACGAGGTAACTAAAATGAACTTTTCCATTCCGATTTCTGCATCTATATACTCAATTCCTTCTTTATAGTGATTAATAGTGCAATTTTTTTAAACTAAAAGAGCAAGAGTAGTAGTGCAACATTATCTATGACGAAAACAATGCCCTTGATGACTAGCTAAAAAAATAAATAGAACATCACATGCAGAAGAAAAAAAAAAGACCTATATGTCGCTGGTTGTTATCTTTTATACCAATATGTCACCATTGATGATTTTTATACCAATGTGGCATTACGGTGCCAACTTTTATAACAATTTTGCTAACTGACCCAATTTCTACAAGAATATACAAAGGGACATATAAAACATTTCCAGTTACTCCCCCGGTCGCCCCCCACTATATATATATATATATATATATATATATATATATATATATATATATATATATATATATATATACTAGTTCCACCGGTGCATACACTCAAACCTGATGGATCCATAAACCCTCTCTGAAATCCAGATACATAATAAAAATAAAGTCAAATAACCATATTACCTAGTCAACAACTAGACTAAAAGTCAGCATAGTACGATATAATAGCAATTATTCACCGCAGAAGCACCCAATTTCAAAAAATGATAGTATAAAGAAGACATCTTCAAGATAGCCCACCTGGGTATATCTCGGCTGTATTTATGGAGGATAAATCTCCTTAGTCTGTACTAAACTACTTATGTTATTAATTATATAATGATCCTGCCTTTGTATCAAAAGTAATTAAAAAATAGAGCCCTTTTTGCAGTTATTATGAGAAGACGAGAACTATGCAGCAATACCTCGCAATGTCTTGTATGGTATTCTCAGCTCGCATGAGATGCACAACCTCACTGGGACTAAATATAGAAAACTCGAGAAGGTGCCCGTGAGTAATGGTTACCTGCATAAAGTACAAATCAACACATATGAATGCACAGAATGGGGGTTGACGGAATTAAAATCGATCTTAATCATAGAATACACAAGTCAGAAAGCCATGATTAGGTTTGAAGTTTCATCTTAATGAGACTGTCACTTCGTTAATCAATAAACAAGCAAAATGGAGCACTACATTTATATTGTTCTGTGGCAGCAGGCATGTTTTTTAATTCTCTTTTTACAGTAATAGCATTTTGTTAAATATGCATAGGAATTTGTTAAATGCATTAGGAGACATTAGAATCTATTTATCTATAACTTCTCAAACTTCTAGGAAATGGTGGCATTAAACAGCTGACAACATTTTTGGATCATACATGGTTGTCACCTAGCAAAGACGCCAACTGTTTGTTACAATGCTTTGTTCGCCTAGTTTTTGTTCCAGTACAAAGCCAAAACCAGTAACAATAAGCAGTTAAGTGAACCCATATTGCACAGATGTCCATAAATCTAATTATTGTATTTTAAAATCTTCTATAGTTGAGTGCTTGTGTATCATTTTCGGAGTGCCACATTAGGTCTTAGTGGTGTTGTATCCTTGTCTAGGGTAATCTGAGAGAGATCTATCAAAATACTTTCAGTTTAGCCTCCAACGTTGCCAGATATATGATCCTGTGAACACACCTTTCTGTGTGAGTACACTACTTTTATAAGAATGAATCTAGGCCATTGGATTAGGAGGGATGTAACCACGTGATTAGCCGCGTTCATTAACGACAAAGTTGTAAATAAACAGATTTTTCTCCAAGTTAGAACATGTGTGTTTGTTTAGAACATGATGTATATATGTTTAGAACATGCTGTACGTTTGTTTAGAACATGCCGTATGTTTGTTTAGAACATGCTGTATGTTTTGTTAGAGCATGTTGTATGTTTTTAAGAGCACCTGTATGTTTTTTCAGAACATGAAATAAACCATACTTAAACTTCAACAGCAGTACCTCCATTTTCTCTCTCAAATTTCACACATTTCTTCAAATTAAATTCGTCTTCAATCTTTAAATTATTCAAAAGTTTGTTATAATACTTGCATATAATCTTCTACATTTGAACGAGAATGAGCAAATTTTCATTTTAATTCAAAGAAAAAGACCTTCATTCAATCATTCATGTTTTTATCTCCTTCTTTCACCATCATTAGAGTAGTTGATTCAATCATGTTTATGATGTGTTGTTAAGATCAGTTCAATTTAAAGAATTTTGTGGATTCTATTTGAGGAAAGAGAATGAATATTCTTGACTAGAAAAAATGGAGCTTCAAATTTCACATAATTGAGGATGAAAAATAAAGAAGAATCTAAATTATAACTTGATGAACAAATAATCAATAAATTTTAGAACATGAATTGTCACAGTTTAGAACATTAAGTACGAAATTTTAGAATATGAACTGTCACGATTTAGAACATGAAGTACGAGATTTTAGAACATGAGATATCACAATCTAGAACATGAAATACGAAATTTTAGAACATGAAGTTCAACCTAAATAAGTTGAATTTCAAAAAAATTAATGAAGAATTTCGTTAAACTTGTTAAGAATCACGTTGAACTCAAAGAACTTTGTTGAATTATATTTAAAGAATTTTGTTGAATTTGAGCTTGAAGTTTCAATAGAGCTGATTTGAAGAGAATACTCATTCTTGGCTTCTAGCTAGAGAAAGTAGATCTTCTCGTGGAAATAGAAACGAAACTGAACTTATATCTATCGAATTCATCCTTAAGTCGAATTTCAGAAACTTTGATGAATAATTTTGTTGAACTTGTGAAGAACTTCGTTGAACTTGACCTTGGAGCTTTAATGGAGTCTACTTGAGGAAGGAAAACGGATATTTTGAGAAGAGAAAATGAGTATAAATGTATAATAGAGGAGAGAGAAACAAAATTAAATTTGTACTTGACGAATTCAACATATACAACTCGAATTTCAGAAAACTGAATGAAGAGTTCAGTTAAATTTGTGAAAAACTTGGTTGAATATTAGTATGGAGCTTTAATGGAGTCCTTTTGACAAGAAATAAAATTTAGAACATCACCTAATGTAGAACGTAGGGTATGTTCACACATAAGGAAGTGTTCTCACAAGAGCCATCCCCTATGTAAAGGGATAAAATATTAAATAAGTATGGAGTATAACAGTGTTGGTTTTTCCGTGAAATTTATGGAGGTCCAAACGTGGGGACTATTTTAGAAATAATAAAATGATAATGTCTAAAACACAGGGTTATATGATATAAAATCCCTCTAAAAGAATGACTGTAATGAACTAAATAGTAGAGGTCATAATAATAGGTAGTAAGTAATATTAGGTAGAAGACAAATTAGGTAAGTGTAGTAGAATGGTTATAAATAGTGACACATTAGGTTACGAGGGATATGTGGAAAAATTAGTAAAGTTTAGACTTTGGAGAGTGGTGACCTCAAGTCACTCACCCTTGGAGATTGGTGGCCTCAAGTCACTACTTTTGTATCTCAGTTTAGTGTCTCCATCTTTCAATCAAATTAAACATATTCATGCCATTATTTTTCTGCCCAAAGTATAAGTCCTTTACACTTGGTATCAGAGCGGTACAGTTCTGGGAGGGTTATTGATCTGATTATCCGAGTTTCAAAAAAAATAAAAAAAAAATAAAAAAAAAATAAAAAAAAAATGGAGAAAAAATGGAGTCAAGCAAATCTGATCAGAAATTCAAGGAGGAGTGGGATGAGATATTCCAAAAATGCAAGGAAGAATTCGTGAAAAACATTATGGAAGGTCTATCTCCGATTTTTTCTTCGTTTCGGCAAGAATTGAAGGAAATCAAAGAGAAGTTTACTGAAACTAAAGAGGAAATTAAGGAAATGAGAGAGGGTGAACATTATGTAGATCCGGAGGTGAAGGCTGTACAAGAGAAAAGGGGGGTGGAGAAAAATGGGGGTGAAGGTTTTTTATCAGACCAGTTTGAAGGGAGGGGTTCGAACAGTGGAAGATCTGAAGGTGTATGGGTGCTGCAAAAGAAGCCACCAGGAGAAGGGTTTGACCGTGGTGGGGCTGGGGGTGCTGGATCTGGTGGTGGCCCAGGGTTCTTCGCCGGAGGAAATTTGAGTGGTAGATCTCGTTGTCTCTTACCAGATAAGTTTGGAAGTTGTAGCTCACACGGAGGATTTCTTGACAGTGAAGGTCGAAGAGAAGTCACCGGTAGTGGTGGTATGACCGGAAATTGTAGTGTTGGTGGTGGCCAAAACAATAACGGCGAAGGGAAGAAAATATCAGCAACAAATTCAGGTGGAGGAGGGTTAATTGTGAAGGGTGGTTGTTTTAGACTTGAACTCGCCGGAGATGTGACCGGTGGTGGAGGGCGGCGCATTAATGGAGAGTTCCATAGTATTTCAGAAAGAGTGGTGTGTGGGAGAAACCTTGCTGAGTTGCTCGTTGGTTTGATGAACAACCCTAATGTGGAAGATGCTAGTAAGGTTAGTATGGTAAAAGGCCTAATTGATGGCAGTAAAATTGAATTTAATGTTCTTAGGCCACATGCAACTGATACAGCTAACAAAGTTCAAGAAAATGGGCCTGTTCATTTTGAGCCCAAATTTACCTTTAATAAGGACAAGTTTACAGCTGGGCTTATGAGCTTAAGACCCATTTCACACCAGTTCCACCCATAACTTCAAGATCGAACCCAACCCAATTTACATTTCCAGCTCATTTTGGCACAACCCAAACCCGAACACCATTCCCTCCGACCCGTACTCGCTTTACACTTACCATCTCAATTACACCACCCATTTAAACCAAAATTCCATACTATTTCATGACCAAGTACTGAATTTCTATTTCACATCCAAGCTAATGGCCATCATCCTGACAATTACCAATCAAGTGCTACAAAACAAGTGGCAGCAGAATTTTGAAGATGACAAGCTGCAATTGCATTCCATGCTTAAGCACCTTGAGTATATATCAACTCTCACCAATGGGAAGCTGCAATTCATTCAGCAACTCGCTCTCAATTTGGGCCGCAAGAAGGGGGATAAGGATCATTGTTGTCTGTGCCGAGAAGTCAGTGCAAATTTCTATCCACCTTGAGGACAAGGTGGAAGTTTAGGGGGTCGGTATTGTAATGAACTAAATAGTAGACGTCATAATAATAGGTAGGAAGTAATATTAGGTAGAAGACAAATTAGGTAAGTGTAGTAGAATGGTTATAAATAGTGACACATTAGGTTATGAGGGATATGTGGAAAAATTAGTAAAGTTTAGGCTTTGGAGAGTGGTGACCTCAAGTCACTCACCCTTGGAGATTGGTGGCCTCAAGTCACTACTTTTGTATCTCAGTTTAGTGTTCTTCATCTTTCAATCAAATTAAACATATTCATGCCATTATTTTTCTGCCCAAAGTATAAGTCCTTTACAATGACATCATCTATTTTCTAGATTTCAGATATCACACTGAGATAGCTTGCTGATAGGATATATTTCGAATATCAATAACAAGAAATATAAGTGGAAGCTCCTCTTATATACTCCCTCTATCCTAACTCCAAACCCAAAATTAACATTTACCAAAAACCGGTTGTCCCCAAACTCCCAATTCAAAATATGTAAAAAGATATATAAAAGGTAGTTCCCAAGTTCTTTCATCGTTTACTAATTTGCTATTCCTTGAATTCAACTTCTCAGGACAATTCACTGATTCTTCATAACATAACATAACATAACAATCACAAGATCATATGAATGGTTAGTGGTTAACTTGACATTTGGAACTGTACATTACAAAATATTGCAGGATAGCTAGGTATATAGATAACTCGAATGGCATAGCTGATAGGGCAAGACAAATGGCTTGCCAATCAACAGTTTTTAATGAAACACGTCTTCAAGAGTTCAAGCTTTGCGTTATCTGAGAATGTTATCTAAACCTTGAACACATGCATCATAGATAACAAGAAAATAGACATACAGTGGTTCCTGGTAAAAACTTCTCATTGACAGCAAGACTGCTAGATCCACTTCCCTTGATACTATAACTCTCACGCTTAATAATCAAAGTAGCTGGCTCCCATATGTCAAGATAACCTGTCTGCAACAGTTAAACCGGCAATCTTACAATTCAGGTTGCACAACAATTCAACAAATACTTCAAGAGGTAAAGAATAGAGGCAGCCATACCGACACCGATACTTTATATGAGGCATGACCATTCCGCCAGTTCTGTTCAATGTGACTTTGCATAGCAGGATCTGTGTCAGAAAAATAACTCTTTAGCTACCTATACAAAATATTTATAGTTAATGCAGCTACTCCAAATTAACAAATTGATAGTCCCTTTGTGGCTTTTGTAAAAATAATGTCGAAGTCTTATGATTTACTAAATATTTCTCCAGTATGAAGAGAGAAAGCTATAATTTTCGTTGGCATAATCCTGTATCCCCCCCCCCCCCCAACACACACACACACATTAATACACTGTAGTTGGAAAAACAATAGAGATTTGTAAAAAGAAAAATTATGAAAAACTACAAAAAAGTGACAATTTAGTTAACAATGTAACAAAACATCAAAATAAACAAGTTCAAAAAAAGAATATTCCCGTTGTCTTGTTCAATTTAGCAAATACAATTGAAAACTTTGGTGGTACTTCAAGAACCATTAACATCAGCTGAAGTACGGGCTTATTGCCCTATTTTATCCTTTTATAATAGACTTTTAGTAGGTGTAGTGGTGTACACCCCCTCCCCCTTCAATAATAAAAAAAATGGTTAAGGACCAAATTAATAACTATTCCGAAGAATAAGGAAACATCCTATCAACGTCATTTTTGGTATTGGGCCTGGAAAACTGCATTTATAGAATAGAAAATAAGAGACCGCATAGGACCAGTATGTTTAACACAGTTAAAGTAACAACAATAACATTCTCACCGCAAGTGATTTTTCTGTGCTCATTAGCAAAAACCTTTACAAGCTCCCCCTGCAATTTACACAAAGGATTAAAACAAAATAAGGGGGAAAACAAAAAAAAGAAAGAAATAATGAAGAATTGAAAATCTTAAGAGCATCAGCCTAAACGAGGTACCAAAGCATCTGCAGTGAAACAACGAATCAGAACGTTACCTTCCTCTTTCTGTCATCCAAAGGCTGGACTTCAATAGCCAGATACGTCTCCACATCATCAGCTGTGACGAGGTAGACCGGTTGTTTTGCCCCTGACATTCAAAAGTTCATGAGTTCCCAATTCAATAGAGAAAAATTGGGTACAAAATGAACAATGGAAAATAATGCAGATAAGGCAACAATACCATCTATGTATTTCACAGATCCATCTTCCAAATGGCGCACCCACTGATTAGCATCAAACAAGTAACTTTTTACAAATAAACTCAAAGCAAGTTTCAAAATATTATACTTTGTATCTCAAAAATTAGGTTCTCAACAAAAGGACCTCAAAGTTGCAGCTGGTTGTTCCGTTTGTAGAAAAGCCACACGCCTGGATTTCTCGCCCAGGATAAGGTTCACCTGATATTTGAAGGTCCTCTATTCCTGGTAATGGGTCATCATCCGCACCTGCATATCCAAATGCGAGAAATATATACATAAGCCACCACACACACTGAACGTGAATCTCAGAAGGAAACCATTAAAAGATTACCCTCGGAGAAAGAAGATGAAGGTTCTTCAGGAACTGGTTGAAGATAGGGATAGGAAGGACTAGGATCCTCAAGTGTGTTGGAATAAGGAGGGGTCCCTGAACCCCAAGTCCCAGCATCTTCATTGTCCTGATATTGTCCCTCTGCAGCAGCTCCATATACCTCAGAACTACTGACAGGATCCTTAAATTTGACCTGCCTATTATGTGTAGCATGCAATTCCTCACGGCTGAAAGCAACTTGTGTTGGCGCATCATACGCATCTGAATCCCTAAGGTCAAATAGGAGCCAAACAATTAAGCGAACTATGCAAGTAAATAAGAGAGATGAAACCATAAATAGATATTTACAAAACATAGCCTCATATACTCGTATTGCACCAAAATAGTATGATACATGAATACAAGTATAAGATCACAGGCTGCTATGGCTGCTAGATATCGAAAGACGGGGCATATGTCCTTTGCTTGCTCACATGTTTACAGATTCAATTGGTGGGTTTTGGTAGGGCCAAGGAGAAGAAGTTGCTTAGGCGAAATGCACTAACGGCAATCTTGTGGTGTATTTGACTAGAAAGAAACGGCCGACTTTTAAAAGTGTTACTATCATGCGTGATTTGCTTTGGGGTGAAGTGACTTTGTTAGCTTTTTAGACAAGGAGGCTGGAGCTTTCCCAGATTATTTGTAGGGGGCAATGCAGAGGAATTCGGCAAATCTGTAATTTTGATAAAGTTTCTTTGTGAGGACACCTTGTCCTCTTTCTAAGTTCTAATGAAATATTTTTCCTTGTAAAAGAAGTAGTCAGCCTACATAAGATAACAATATAGACTAAGCTTTCTGTTCTCAGAAGACATAAACTCCTAAACAGTTATGAGAACATATTCACTTTAGCACAACCTAAATTTAGAACATAGAATTTAATGTGTCAAGCTGATTAATAAGTCCATACTATAAACTGCACTACTTTTGTATTGATAACATGATAAGTAATCAAGACTACAACTGTATTTTATGAATAAAGGATCCACATACACATCTGCCATTACAAAACAAAAAAGAAAAAAAAGGTTCTTCATTTTCAAAGAGAAACTTAATTTTGTAATACATTCAATAAAAATGAATTAAAATAACTGTACTTTTATTTAATATATATTTATGGATAAGTTTTGGAGTACTACAGAGCATAAATATTAACAACAATAACAACTTGGCGTGGATCCTTCTGCTAGAGGTATGGGCACGTCCAAACCTCATCCCTAACCAATGCCAATGTCGCTAGGTAAAAGTTTAACGATATAAGAGTTCCATCTCGCGGAATGGTGTAATTATTTAAATAAGGGAGAAATAGCAAAGAGTACGAATGGGAAGAAAAAAGAAATTCTTGGGAAGTATAAACTATTATACTGAGCACCCATTAGGGAACAAACAAAAAAGCTGGTGTAAGTGCTCTGCTTGTGCGAAAAAGAAAATAAGAAGCTGTTGCAGACTTGCAGGAAGAACCCAAATAAACAAGTAGTAATGATATGTTAGCATAATTATCTATCCAAACTTAGGATTGAAAAGCACAATAAGGATTGAAAAGAACAAAGAAAGAACGAAAGCCACTAGAGGTGAACATTACTTGACACAAAAAGTCTATATTTGTCAAACATAGACACTATAGCACAGAGAAGCAAAATAAACACCAGAAAAATTCACTTTATATATGACAACAATCTGCATATACCTAACAGCCAAGTAAAATCCTTGCCTTTCAACAACAAACACAACATAAAAAAAACATCTTTTATTGATGGCTATAATTTGATAGCTATAACAATTTTACTTCAGAGATGCCCTGAAATCAACCAACAGAATTTTCAAATGAAAACAGGACCCACCAACTAAAGAGATGGTTGTAATTGTTCACAGTTCAGTGGCAATCTTCATTTGAGCAGGCTCACCTGCTTACAAGAGGTGAATACCTCCCCATATTGTTTAACTCTGCATTTTGTACAATAGCAGCACTGGTACCAGCTTGAACAGCATGCTGCCCTCTAGAATTCCAATCTGCAGCAATCTGACCATCAGAGTTTGCCAAGTTCGCAGGAGAATATGACGGACGAGGCACAAGTTCTAGCCCATTTTTGCTCTGATAGAAAATGCATGATGTTAAGAAACAAAAATTGACATCATGGAATAAATGACAAGTAGATGTGTGATCATACTGAAGTAAGTGCGGCACCACTGGAATGTTCAGGGGATTGGGCAACGAAGTTAGGACTAGTCCCACCGGAGCGCCATGGTGTCAGTTGATATTGAGACTCTTTTAATTTTGCCTGTCAGCACATGAAAACCAACGGAAAAAACCTCTTATTTGGTGCATTTATAAAATATGACACTGAAAAATGCTATATATCGTGTTAAAGAAAGATAGGGATATTCTTAAATTATCTATCCTGAAGGAAAACAGGTGTAGGTTACCTCAGTGATGATTAACTTCTCCTGCAGATGTTTAAAGAGGACCTGCAAACAGCCAATGATGGAACGCGCTTTCAGTACCAAGAAAAAGGGCAGACGTGTTAAGTTGGGCCTGCTATCCCTTTAACTCCTTCCAGGTATAAGAGGGGACAAAAGGACACACATACACACACACACACACACACACACACACACACACACAAACACAGCTTTGTTGCAGCCAATATGGTGCTGCAAAAAATTGTATGAGTCACCATGCTCAGCACACCGACAGGTCTGTTATTCATGTAATAAATGTATTCACTCTCCAAAATCCAACCTATGTGAGTATTCCCTCCGCAACCCACACCCTCCGTCGAAAAATAAAATCATACTAGTCAAATAAACAGTAACCATAAGTTAACATCTGATTGTTCTCTTTGATCATTTTGATTCTCTTTTCGAAAAAATTCCAGTTCTAGCAATATAGCCCCTTAAAGAGAACAACAATATCATAACCTTAATTCCAAAGGAAAGGGGTTGGCTACACTGACCAAGATGTCATCCTCATGAGTCACTCACAAGTCACAACAATCCTTCTCCACTAATCTCCTCATTTCTATCCAACGTAATATAGTCCTTATCCTCCTCAAGACCTAATTATTTCATGTCCCTTCACCACTTCAATTGAGATCAAATTTCGTTTTCCTGTCCTTTTATTACCTCCATTGTTCGGACTCTCTTTTCTCGCGTTAGACATGTTCGAAACACCAAGCTTGATTCACTGTCTCCTATCCCTGATAATTAACTACCAATGCTCCTGCAAGACTTTTCAAGGTGGATTCTATATCTTCTCGTGTTATCTCACATCCACCTCAACACATGCATCTCTGCACATCCATCTTTGGACCACGATGTTGTGAACAATGATCCTACTACACTTTTCCTTCACCTATAAAGGCATATTGCAGTCACAATCTCCATTTGAGCCATTGATAACATCATCTTACAAAGAGGCAACCCTAAGTAAGTATAAAAACTGGATGAGTATATTTGACCATACAGCAAAACGATAAAAAAAACAAGAGATACTAAATTACCTTGGATTTTGCTAACATCCTGTAGCCCCCTAAACATATACTACGCATAAGTTATTCTACCGGCCCCTTGAAAATTACAAAGCAAGTACCCAAAACATCCTTACGTGAGCCACAGAAGTCCAGATAAAAGGCAGAAATCAGACAACATTGCACGAAGTTTACTGCATGGCTGATTTTGGCATCACAATATTCACAATTCCTCTTCCGCATCTTACAATTGTTACCAAAAAGGCAAAGACCCCTATATACCCTGTAGGAATCCTCTGTCCGGATAGTGTCTCGTATTATGCCCCAGGTAATGGTGATATGTTTAAACAAAGGAAACTGAGAAGGGCAATCAAAGCCATAAGGATTTTCAATTATGATGGTAACTGGTAAGAACCTGCCTAAAATTGTCAAATGTCATCTTTATTAGACAGGCAGACTCACACAAAAATCTCTATGTTTTAAGCACAGTCATGATATTAACAAAATAGATCTACTGAAGTGGGAGCTAAGAAGACAAAAAGATGAAAATAGCATAATTGTTAAGATAACAGTTTTAGGGAAAACCACATTGTTGTCAAGTACAACTAAAATTTCCATAGAAGCCAGTGCACATATAGTCAACAAGAATCTAACAGTCGGCAAAGCTTAGAATTTGATCAAAGAGAAAAAAGCTAACATTTTCAGGAAATGATCAGGACACACACATACCTTGACGCTACTTACAATAGACTGGGCATCTGAAACCTGCGGCTGAAAAGAATATTCTGCAAGAAGAGGCAACAAAGATGACACAAAAGTTGTCCTCTCTTGCTGCACATCCTGAAAAGGCAATGGTGTCAAACCCCTTACATCTGAATAGAAATGATTCAACAAACAATCAAATCTTATACACAATTACTGCTGCTATTCCATCTTAATACTTCAACAATTCAACCAATGGTGTAACCCATAAATGTACGAAAATGGATTAATAATAAAATAAAACAGGTACAACATGACCAGGGACGAAGCTACGTTGGGGCCCAAGGGGGCCCCGCCCCTGTCAACATTCTGGAAGCCTATATGTAATTAATATGAGGATTTAATGTCAATGAATTGAGGTGTGTTGTAGTGGTTGGGAATAGGTCTTACAAACGACACAACCTGCGTTCGAATCCCTTGTCACCCAAAATGTTAGTGTTTTCCCTTTTTCCTTCATCCTTCCTTTCTTTTCTCCTTCAGTTTGCTGCTGTGCACAAACATTTCTTATTTGTTTATTTTCTTTTCAATTTTCCATTTCAAATTTTTTTTATAGAGATAACATGAGCTTTTGTATAAATAATTAACGTCGGTAAATTTTATGAATGAAACTATTATTTTAATAAATACGGCCCCCGTTAAGATAGATTCCTGGCTTCGTCCCTGAACATGACATAAGAATTACATCTTCCAGGACTGACAAGATAATGATTTAGAAGGTTTTTGACTGAGCGAGTAAGTACCAAGAAAAAAAAAAGACTTTTTCCACAAAGTGAGGATTAAAAGCTGAAATAGAGAGAAACTGCATGACACACACAACATGTTTAACAAAAGAGCCAAACAGAACCTAGATACAAGAGAGGGTCATCTACATGGCTTGACCACTACATAAAGGATCAAATACAACAACAATACAAAATCAATAAATCCCAAAACAACTGGTCGAGAATTTACGTAAAGCATAACTAGAAAATAAGAAATATCTATTTCAACAAAAGATTTTACCTGTAAAGCATAAGATAGGCGTACATTTTCTTCTATTATATCTTGCCGATAAGAAAGAGCTTTGGAGGCTGCATCGATTAGATCTTGTTGTTGTTGATCGAATGCCTATATTCAACAGTCAATGAAGCTTATGACTTTCAGTATCCAATGACAAAATCATAACAGAAAAAAAAAAGAAAAAAAACTAGATCAAGTTTGTACCATTCGCATATGAGCAATGCGCTTCTCTAGAATATGTTTTTCATTTCGTATTTGGGCTTCCTGCAAGAACGGAAAATAAATGAATAAAAAAACACTTCTTTTTGTATGATTAGATTCAAGGTCGAGGCAAGTCATTTGCATACCTTTATGGAATAGTCACTTACATGCTTCCGAAGCTGAATGATCTCTTCTTCGCGCTCCCTGATCTTTGGGACAACAACAACAACAACAACAACAACAACAACAACAACAACAACAACAACAACAAAAATGTGGTCAGTGCAACTCAATCCCATAAACATGGCAGGGAAAAGAGGAAAGCTTTTAGGGGAAAAACCTCCTTCCAAAGGTTGCTATGATTATTTGATTCAGTAACTGTCATCAATCTATCTACTTGAACAGTGTTGGACAACTTGGAATCATATTCGCCATTCTTTGAGAACCTGAATAAATGAGAGAAAATTTTACAGCACATAAAATTGAATATGCTTCACTGGGTATCACATTCGCAAAAGAAATGAAATTAAAACCCAAAATCACAAGTTCAGCCTGTAAGCATACATGAGATACCTGCCCGGAGAGTGTAATGTGGGTGATGCAGAATGGGCAAAGTTCGCATTTTCTGCAGCCTGACCACCTGGAAGTGTGATTAAGCTCCATTACTCCACAGTCCACATCCTCTGTGTTTTGCATTAAGTCTGAAGGGAGAGACAATACCTGATGTAGCAAATACTTGAGTTGTTTGATCGACCCTGTTTGTGCCCTGTATGTGTCCATCAGATGGACCAACTGAGTAATACCTCTGAGCTGTTGGCTTATCAAGTTTCTGCCCAAATAGGGGACAAATACAATGAAGTCAGACCATTTCAGAAGCATGACAGATCACCTTGCATGCTTACAGGCAGATCCATTTAAAGCTTGGGGAGCATGAAGGGTAATTAATAATAAAGGAAGCATACAAGCATAATACAAAAAAAGGGAGTGAAATAATAAATGCTAATAACATCAAAATGGAGTGTTCACGAGTCTTAAGAGAAAATTCCTGCTTAAAAATTGTTCTATATAGGCAATCTACAAAGAAAATAAAGGGGGCAAAATTCACGATTAACTACAACAAGCAAGATTAAGTAGCTGGGAACACTCACAAGATTATCAAGTTCCTGCTCTTTCTTCAAAAGCTCTGCCCTTAAATTATTGTTCTCTTCAACCTATTAGAAAACTCATGTTAAACATACATGACTCAAGAAAACAGGCATAAAAAACTAACAGGTACTAAGCAATTCAGGGAGTAAATAATCAGCACTATTTGTAAATGTAGCCGGAGTTAAGGTTTCATCTTGTCGATGAACAATAGCAAGAGGGTTAACAACATTACAAAAAAAGTTGAGAATATATAATACATACGTTCAACCCTTCCATAAAATGTGTCTGAGAAATAGCTTCCGGAACATACACGTTACGGAAGACAGGAAACAAGCCAGAAAACCTGAAACATGCATCTAAAGTTTATCTTTGAATAACCAAAGTTGGATTAATTTGTCACTTTGTAACATAGACGCCTTGAAAGAAACAGGACACAGTGGATATAAGCTTGCTCAAAGAACTGGAACAGACAGCTCCCACGCTTCCAAGTGAGGTATATGCACCATTGACAAAGTTTGGAATCAAAGACTCAAAGAGCAGGATGATGAGATCCGAATTTGACAGTTGCAATCGAATCCCCACATATAACATCATGTCGACATCTCAAATAAAGGAAACAATCCATGAGAAATTGTGAACAGCATTTTTTATTTGGATTAGCAACAAGTGCTCCCTCAAGGTTGTAACTTTCCCTTGAAAGCCAATCTAATTGACTAA
Organism: Spinacia oleracea; assembly: GCF_020520425.1. Classification (NCBI taxonomy): domain Eukaryota; kingdom Viridiplantae; phylum Streptophyta; class Magnoliopsida; order Caryophyllales; family Amaranthaceae; genus Spinacia; species Spinacia oleracea. The sequence continues at coordinate 130,182,877 of NC_079492.1, read as the reverse complement.
TGAGAAACAGAAATCTCTCATACACTACTTTGCAACATTGTCTTCGTCCCAAAATTTCAAAAGAAAAGCACATTTCTTAACATCAGCGAGGCTTCTAGAGTTCTAGGTTTACACAGTTTTCATTCGAAATTAATGATTAGGAAGCGTTATTACGGAGACATGTCACTTATACGGAATCAACAACACCTAAATCCATAATGATAATTCTCGAACAAATAACACTTTAGAGACTGGTCCCGATTTGACTCACCAGTAAGACTCATCTACATTTACATAGTGATATAACTATGGGATTTCACTAGACGATATCAAGAGTTACTTAATGAAGTGTGTAAAGATTCAGATAAAATGATGGCTTAAAAGCTTAAGAACAGGAGATCATAAACCTTGATCAACAACTACAAGATTAACTATTTGAAATAAAGTTCCTCATACGACCATGAGTAACAGACCCGGAAGATACAAAATTCTGAGTCTAGGCTAAAACACCAACCAGTATTACAAGTCATCTTAATAATTCCATTAGATTAATGACAAATTCCAAAACAATCAAAACAGCGGCCATCTGTGAGTCCCTTACCCCATTCCTTAGTGCTTAAATCACACCCATTGTCAACGAAAACATTTACTTAACAAACATCACTAAAAAGCTTCCCCAAACTGGTTAACCTTGCATTACTCCTCAATATACAGAACATATAATTATAACAACATAATCACGTTAAACTAACCAGTCTCACATTAATTTCTCACTACCCACAAAAACTTTAAACCAAAAACAAAACCCATGATAACAAATTGAGCTAACTAACCATTCAAATTTCTAAAATCGACAAGTTTAATAAATATATTCGGTACCATACAACTAGCTACAAACAACAACAGGAAGAAAGAGAAAGAGGACATAAACCTGATGACGAATGGTAGTTTCGGCAGCTTCAACAGCTTTCATAACTTGAAATAGACTATTATCTTTAGCATTATCAATACTCAATCCACCAAATTTCTCAGGCAATTCCCCATTTGCCATCTTCAATTGAAGTAATTCTTCAGGAATCTAGGGTTTCCAAATTCCTCCAAAAATCCAGCACCAACACACCAAAAATGGTAAAAGTTCAAAAGAAATTAGATGAAATTTCTACTTTTATGAATATGATCAATCATTTGTTCAATAGAATTAGGGATTGGATCGATGATTTCAATAAAGAAAGTGTATGACTGATGAAATCCGCTCACTTTTTTTGGTTTTCTCTCTCTTCTTCTCTCTTTGGTCTCCGGCTAACAGCGTATTTTTCCAGCTCCAGTGATCTTTATTTTTCTCTCAGCAAGTCTTTCTATTGAGAAATTACATTTGCAATTCTCTATTGTAAACACAATAACCACTCAATGACATTTCCACGTGACTTGTATATGTGACACTTGCGATTTTTTTTTTTCTTTTTGAATTTGATATGACATTTATGCCATCAACCAACCTAAGTTGGTGGAGTTGGTGACTTGGAGGTCACACGTTCGAACCCCATTAACTGTGAAATGTTTGGGAGTGGCTCAAGCGATGACCTGCGGAGCTGGACGGGTTAACCTGTGCTAGGTGCCGGTTCAGTTAGGGTCCCTTCTTCTTACCTATTAAAAAAAAAAAAATTACGCCATCATATAATCGTACGGGTACTAGTTTTGTATCTCGTGTAAGGTATGGGTATTTTACCGTTTGCAGTTTCAATAAAAATAACATTTGATGGAAATAAGTCAATTTTTACACCTTTTGTAAAAAAAAAATTGACTTTTGATTATACTCCGTAGATGAATAAATCAACTTTTATACCCCATCAATTTTAAACAAATCACTGTTTTTTTTAGCGGCCTATGGGGATGATGTGGCATATAGATGCCGGGTTTTTTTCTATTTTCTTTTTTGGGAAATTCTCTTTGGTAACCTTAAGTTTCTTAATTTTCTATCTGGTAAAATGAAAGCAAAAATTTTCTCTCTGGTAGCCTTAAGTTTGTATACATAATTAAATGATGGTTTTATCTTATTTTTGGTTAAAGACTACATTATTAGACTAACTGTATTTAACTATAATTAATTAATGATGAAGTTACCTAAATACCCTTAAAACATAGTTTTCCCTCCCAGATGAAAAGAGTATTTCCATACAAATCATTTCCTCTTATATAAACCCAAACCGATAAACCTTAACACCCAACTCATTATTGTGCAACCAAGTAGTTGCTTACATCATCAGAAATGTTAAATTTGCAATGTTTTTAAATAATCATCTTTAGTTTCCCACGTTTTCATTCGGATAACACTTCCATTGATTTGCAACGGTTTTTGTTTGAAACGCTTCAATCGATGAAAAGCCAGTGAGTATAGGTGAATGGTGTACTATCCCATTAAAAAGGGTACTTTTGTACATCCGGATGTTAACCACGGTTAATAAAATTGGTCAAACCATAATTAATGTCATTGTTTAATGATGTACAAAAACTTAAGGTTATCAAAGAGTACTGAGGGGAATATCGCCTTGTTTGAAAATTACAAGCTTTGGATGAGTTTGGATGATGCTGCAGAGAGAGCCCAAGCTCGTAGTGCTGAGAAGCTCGTAGTGCTAAACCTGCTGAAATACTACAATCACGGAATAGGCCCAAGTATGATCGGGAAGTTGTGTTGAGGTCTCGAGATGCTAGTGCTAGAACCCAGATGAGGCAGACAAAAAGGAAACGTAGGGCTGAACATCCCTATGTTGATCATCGGCCAAGACACTGGTTAACTGGGAGTGATGTTACTGCGCCCGCCAAAACTGTTGAATTGGTTCCAAGTAAGGGTCGTCGTCGTGAGAACGGCAAGAAGCCGACGTGGACCAAGAAGACTTCTGCTTCTGCAAGCTTAACTATTGAAACCCCCGGTGCTACTGCGCCTGTTTCTGTAGCCATTCCTGTTGAGGCTGTAGTTGATGCAAGCGTAGATAAGGTGAGCGAGGCTTTAACATCTATGGAGGTCGGCGTGGGAGCAATAAAAGATTGTACTGAGGCGTCTGACTTCCACAAGGCGTTGTTTGGTGATCCTGAGGATTTAGAGTAGATGCTCTAGAGTAGTTTGGGGTGGTTTGTGCCCCTTTTAATTTGCGTTGTGTCTTTAGTTTGCTTTCCTTTTTTGCTAGTGTGTTTATTTTTTTGTTTGAACTCGGGATGCGAGTGTTTGTTTTTTCGTTTCAATAAAGAGTATTATTTTTAGCAACATTGTATATTTTTTTGCAAATTATTTGGACCGACTCCTCTTTTGGATTGCCTACGTATCCGCCCTAAGCTTTAATTGACTTAGTTTAGAATCAGGTCGCGCGTAGTTCTAGCTAAGGATCAAGCGAAATAAATCTGAATGAGAAAATATTTGGGTTTGTGAACTCCTTAGATTTTTTTTAAGTTTGCACGAAAAAATCTGCACAGATTATGCGATTATGTACCCCCCAAATGTTCGTAATGTTTTTGTAAAAGTGCGCGGAATTCCGGACTAAATTTCCAGCGCACAAATGTTTAGCGCTAGAATTTTCTGGCGCTGCTTTTTCAGCACTGGAAAATTCCAGCGCTTTGAGGTCATTTGTGCGGAGAATCGTGTTGTTTTCTGTGTACTTATTTTACAAAGTATGGTCGTGCGCTAAGGATTCTTTAAACCATTTTTAAGTATGCTTTGCAAATTTTTTGGGTCTGGTACGTGAAATACTTAATGGCTCATTATTTTACTCTGCATTTGGGACTTAAGACGATTTTGCGAGTAGTGCTCACATGGGCGAGATCTGGACACATTATGTGTCGATGCTTAGGCGATTGCGTGAACCCTATTTCTTCAAGATAATCGTTTTTCTATTATTATTATTTTTCGCCGATTGCCCATTTGTACCAAACATGTTTGGTTTATAATTGATCGTCTTAAGTTGTTTACGGGGTTGACTGAGTGATTTTGCGTTTGTTGGGCCTAAAGTGGGCCCCTACATTGTTCGCAAAGTTTTTTTTGATGATTTAATTAGACCGATAGTGTAGAGCATTTAACAATGTTCTTTAATTTTATTGAAAGGAAATCTGAAACACACTTGATAAAAAGAAAGGGCATAAATAGTATGTTTAACTAGTTTTCTCGGGAAGCATCATCCGCGATTTATTGAAAATAACTTAAATTGGCCTAGGTGATAGCTATTTTGGGTTTCTTGAGACTCAGATTGGACCCTGGGGTTCTAGACCGGCTGCAGGTTCATCGGCGAAGGGTTCTGGTTCTTGTCTGATCGTCATCTCAAAGTTGATTCCTTTGGAGCTAGTCCATTTGATAGTCCGGTACCAACTTCCCTCCTTTCATGTAGCAGCGCGGGGTGTTAGAGCGATTAGCAGAATTGGATCGAAGTTTCCATCTTGTAGGGCCAGGTTGACCAGGTCGGGTTCTTCTGCGAACAGCTTTAGCTCGTTAAACAGTGATTGCAGGGCTTGCTCTTCTATGGATTGCTCATATTCAGGCCTATCTAGGGCGAGGTATAGTGCCTCGTCCGAGAGTTTGCAGTCATGGAAAATCTCTAAGTCGGGCTTCTGGATGCCGTTACTGATGAATGGTTCCGGAAAGCCGTAAAATGGGTAGTCTTCTCCTTCTTGCACGAACATGCCATTTAAGGTTAGCTGGTATGAATGCAGGGTGGGCTTTTCCTGGCTGCCCCGATTTTCGGATCGTATCCTTCATATGCGTATTTGGCTTCTGCGTAAGTCAGCCTCTCCCTGCCGTGGTTTGTAGCCCAAACCAAACAATAGGGAGAAGATGGGTAAGGGGAGATAAGTCATGTCTCTTCCCCTGATGCCTAGTGGCATCCCTGGAAAGTATCCATAGGATAGCATCATTTTTGGTATAATATGTGATGCTCGCGGATCCAAGAATGTTGGATCGTATAATTCGACGTCTGAGACGGTCTCATCTATTTGAAAGCCGTACATGTTTTCCCGTTCGCTTGTTGTCTCGGTCATGGAACAGCTAACGTCGAGAGGCGGGGCTTGGATGGCTATAGTCACTCCGTTATGGTTCAGTTTGACCATTTGGTGTAGAGTGGAAGCTACTCCTCCCAGGTCGTGTAGCCATTGACGACCCGGGAGAAGGTTGAATGTGGGCTTGATGTCCACCACTTGGAACTCCGTAGTTCTTGCTACAGGTCCAGTTTGTATGGTGAGCTTAATCTTGCCATACACTTCTCCCTTGGAGTTATCGTAGGCTCTTATTCCTTGACTAGATGGCTGGAGATCAGTATCTTTTAGGCCCAGGAAACGAGCCGTGCGGAGCGGACAAACGTTTATAGCTGAGTCGTTGTCTACTAGTTCGAGTGGGATGTTTTTGCCTTTGCATCCAACCACTAAGTAGAGTGCTTTGTTATGCGCACTCCCTTCTTTGGGTAAGTCTTTTTCAGTGGAGACTATTTCCCGATATTCTAAGTCCCCAGTGACTTGGTTCACTAGCAAGTCCGGAGTGATATTTGTGGGGACTGAAACAAGGTTAAGGGACCTAATAACTTTGTCACGGTGCACTTTTGAGGTGCACATGAGATCCCAGATGGTGATTTTTTCTTTGTTCTTTTTTAATTGTCTCAGAAGTGATCTTCGATAACCCCGGCTATGGTGTTGGGCCGGGTTTGTTCGGTGTTTTCCCGGACCGGGATATCGCTCGAAGGTGGCGGGCTAATATCCGGTTGGTATACTCTTCCGGACCTGGTTAAGTTGTTGACCTCGGTTTCAGGAGGAGGGTAGGTGAAGGATATTGTGTGCCAGTCTTCGGTGAAGTAGTTCTGGCCCGTGGCTTCGGCTTAGAACAAGTATACATCTTCGGTATTATCGTCCCAAATGCCGCAGACGTCATTATACCCATAGTGCGCTGGTAATCGGGCCAGTGGTTCCCCTTGAGGTGTTATATAACTCGAGGGGACAATAGTTGTGCACTCTGGGTGATCGAGTGTTATGCAACACGCTCCCAAAGGGCTAGTGTTGTTGCTTGGTTTGTTCATGTTGGGCAGGGGAATGATGTTGTCTTCTATCATATCCTGTATCGTGTTCTTAAGGAACCATCAATCTTCGATATCGTGGCCTCTGACCCTGTGGTATTTGCAGTAGGCAGAGTCAACCCAGTACTTGTTTTTGACTGTAGGCTTTGATGTTGGTTATAAGGGGACCAATTTTCCTTGAGCGCGCAGTCGTTCGAATGCCGCTCCCAAAGTTGACCCTTGTGGGGCGAACTTTCGGCCCTTGAACCAGCGTTTGGTCCTTGGCGGACTGTTTTCGTCGGCGTGGACCTCTTGGGCCTAAGACTGCTTGCCTTTCTTGTAAGTGTTATTCTGGGGCGTGTATTGCGGTTTTTTCCGCAGCATTCTGGGTGCTGTTGAAGAGGTCATCTTCAATTTTAATGCTCACGTCATAGATTCTCTTGAAGGAATCCAGACCGAGGTACCGAACATGTTGTTTGTAAGCTGGGTCCAAGTTGTCGATGAACTTTTGGAGTAGCTCTGGTTTGGGAGGCCTCTGTATTATCTGAGTGGCTTGCGCTCTTCATCGACTGAAGTAAGTCGTGAATCCTTCGTTCTTTTTCTGCGAGAGGACTTCTACCTCGCGCATGGTTACCTGGAAGGTCATGTTCGACGAGTATTGTTTGACAAAGATGTTAGGAAAGTCCTCCCAAGTGGGGAAAGTCTTAGGGTCCAGTTCATAGAACCACTGGAGTGCAGTCGATTCCAAGGACAAGGGGAAGGCCGACAGATACATGGACCTATGCACACCTTTCAGGTTCATCGCGCCCACAAAGATCAAAAGGTGATTCCTGGGATTATCTGTCACCTTGAACTTGGGCAAGTCGGATGAATTGAACTTGTCTGGTAATTTTCTAGCAAGAGTTTTAGGATCGACCGAGAAGAATTTGCTTCCCATGGTCTGTTGAAGGACCATTTTCTCGATTTTCCTAGCGTTATCCTGCTCATTTTGGGCCTGAGTAGCCGTTAGTTTTTTATTTTCCATGCGCAGTTGTTCCATAGCAGTGGTCATGAGCTGGACCTGTGCGTCCAAAGCTTCGAGCGACATGTTGCTAGTTGATGCAAAGGAGAACTGGGGTTGGAAGACTGGAGATCCTGGAAAAGGGGAGCGACGGGTGGAGACAGGAGTTACTATTTCTGCAATCGGACTGGAAGTTGGGGTGACAGACTCAAGACGTGCTAATCTCTGATCTTTAGTTCGACACCAAGTAGCGGAACCAGCCCTATGTTACAAGACAGCTATTTAGGATGACGGATTGGTTTACTATAGGATACAAACTTAATACTGACTCGGAATGGCTCAATTTCTTGGGCAAGGGTAGTTTTTTACAAGAACTTAACTTAGGTGAACGTCAGATTATTTATTTATTAGCTTGAATGGTGTTATGCCACTCACAAGTATCGTTGGTAAGCCAATGATTACTTTACGAATCTTTTTTTTAAAAGTTAGGCCAGAATACGCGAAAATTGTCAAAGATGAAACCAGCTGTGCTAGAATATTTCAGCGCTCAAATTAGCAGCGCTCAAATTTTCTAGCGCTTGCCTGTGGAGCGCTGGAAAATTCCAGCGCTTGCAGGCATTGGTACAGATTTTTCCTTTCAGTCAGTTTTACTCCGTAGCTTGAATTTTACCAAACTGGACCCTTCGTTAGAGCGTTAGTGCGCTCAAACGTTCAACATTTCGACGCAAGTGGTAAGTAATTTGCGCGTACTGGCTTTAGGTTAGATTGGTAAAAGCTAATGCGGATTTTCCATTTAATTTTGACTTAAGGATACCTTAATTCCGTGGAAATACCTTTGGCGCAGTTTTGAATATGCATTCTGGAATGGGTATTTTCAGACAGACCTACGAAGTGCTTTAAGCCAAATGCGTATTTTGATCTTTAGAATTGGTGGCACGATGTACTGGGTTATAACAGTAACCAGATCTTAATGCATGTGATGCTTGTTTCATTTAAATAAAATAAAAAGTAAACTATACTAAAAGGATACATAATAAATAAAGAGTTTTAATTTTCATTGTAGATGCACATCAAACTCATCAAAGTTTCAGTTATATGAAAAAGATTTAACAACAATTTGAACTTTTTGCGTGGATGGCCTCTTATAGTACGGAATATATATAAACGAATACAAATACAACCACAACCAAGCCCGTAACTTAGTTTGACCCAATTAATAAGGTCATTCCTTATTCGTTTCAATTGTTACACAAAATGAATAAATCCAAAATTCTAAGGGTTACACAAAATGAATAAACCCAAAATTTTAAGGGTACAACAATAACTAACATCATCGAAGTTGGGATTTACACATGATAAGTCTGTGCAACATGTACTTGAATGTCCCCATCCGCATTTTTTCCCTTTCGGAATGCACCCCTCCTCACCTAATGCCAAACCTGCAAAATTACAACAATAAATTTAATCAAATTTCTATGGATAAAAATACTACTATTTGATTAGATGACGAGATTAATAAGCGGTAATTACTAGATGTCATTATCATTAGCAGTAACGCGAAGATAATTGGCTTCATATATTTCACCGATGTCGCCATTAATTATTCCAATTAATAATAAATTATGTGCTTTTTAGAGAATTTTATTTCAACACTTATATAATCAAATTAATTTATAAGAACAATAATCAGCTAAAAAAACGCATAGATGAATTCGTTATGTTTAGCAACAATGCATTAATCCAATAATGCTTAGACAATTGACTTAATTAGCTGTAACTACCAGATATAGATGCCAATAATCTATAAACGTATAAATTAGTTGTAATTACCAGATTTTATCAATTCGTTATGATTATGATTAGCAGTAATGTTAAGATAATTAGCTTCATGTATTAACAAACGTCGCCATGCAATGCTTGTTTTAATTATTTTAGCGAAAATGATAAAGATCGCAACTTGTGACCTCTAAGCCGTGTCACAATGATGATATAAAATTTTTATGTGCCAGGAACGTAATTGGAAACTAAACCATTTAACTTATATAACCTATTATACATTTTACAAAAAAAGGTAAGAAAATTTTAATATTCTAATTTATTATAAATATAATATTATAAATCTTTGTTTCCTTCTTTGTATCGTCTACGTTATTTACATATTTTCTTAGTAAAAATATTACATTGATAGTAAAAATATTGCATTGATAGTAAAAAAAATATTTTGATTACACATGACCTACGTGGCGCCTATATGTATCATTTAGAATCAGACACGTAGGATTGTGACAACTTAATATTGACGCAACTTACGACCTTTATCATCACCCTTATTTTAATTAGCAATAAAAAAAAACTAATTTAACAAGTCTAATATAATATTATATTTAATTAAATCGCGCATATTTGCCCAGTTATTAAAAACGCCATGTGGAAAACTATTATATTCCGACCAATGAGAAATAACATTTCTAATTTATTTTAGAATTAAAAATTGTGCGTACCACATAAGTAAAACCAACGAATAACATCAAAGATTATTATAAAATTATTAGATGAAGACTCCAATAACATTGAAATCTCATGTGACAAGAAAAGATAACTATTGATAACAATAAAATAGAATTAATTTTAACTGAAAATTATAGTTTAACATAAGTTAAACCTTCAATTATAAAATATTATAAACAGACCTGAATTTCTTAGGTTTAATTATATGACCCGTGAAGATAAAATCAGATTCTCACCCAAAAAAGAAGATACATAACGCTCTTGAGTAAGAAAATCAGAAATTGTTTTACAACTCACACTACTCATGTTCAGACCAAGGTAGAAAAATTCATTTATGAATTATGATGTACGTGTTATAGGTTAATTGACCAATAAGATAATTCTACTTGCTTGCATGTGGTTGTGGATTTGTAACTTTTATTTGAATTGCATTGCTTATTTTTAAAATTTAACTTTTAGTTTGTCCGACGCAAATCAAGAATATATTTTTTTTTGTTTATTCTTATAATTATTACTTCCAAGTTCCAAGATAAGAAAATAGTAATGCACGGAAGCTAAACAAACTTCGATATGTTCTTCCATACGAGCTATCATCAACAATTCTAGGTGTATTATGATTTAGGGATAATTGTAATTCGTAGTAACCCGACCACTAGCCTTATATCATCTTTGTTAAGTTAAATAAGCGGGTTATGATCAGGACTCTTGATCCTAATGTTATTGTTGGTGAGGTAGTGATTTTTTAATTCATTACGATATTAATTACTTTGCTAATAATATTTTTTAGTGCTTACTTAAATAATCAAATTTGGCTTCTCAAAAATACTAACTAATGCGTATTAGTTATCTACCTAAACTATGTACATAAAAAATTAAAATGGTAATTCTTAATTTTACCTTATTAAAGTCATTGAAGAAGTATGAAGCTAGATGAATTAATACAAACTTTTGTATAAGGCGGTCTTTCCTGTAAGACCACCTTATATTGGGTTATGTCCGCGGGTCTATAACCATGGATATGGGTCACGAATTTTTATTCTCGGATCATATAAAAACTTTACTCCACCCCAAAACCTAATTCATTTCTCTCTCCTCAAAACCAGTCCACAATTCTCTCTCCTAAAAACTCCTCGTCCATTCTCTTTCCTAGTCTGTGGCTCGCTCCATGAGTACTCAATATGGGCGCGCGACATATATACCAGCGACCGAAACCTTGCTGTGGTGGCGAGATTGTGGTGGCATTGCGCGGGTTGAGGCAGAGGAAAGAGAGTCAGAGATCAACGTTTTTTGCCGGCGCCTGCTAGGATTGGTCTTCCTTGATCTCATACTCCATGGAGGCGTACTCGAACCATTTTTGTCGTTCTCCTCGATCCGTTATCGCTTCTCATGTATGGTTTTGGCATCACTCACTCCTATTCCTTCTACTTTAGGTTTTTATTACTTTTAGGTTTTTATTATTGAGTTTTTTTATTAATTTTGATTGATTTTGCTTATTTCTATGTGAATTTGTTGTTGAGTAGCGGCAATTTTTATGCAATTATAATGTTGTAGTTTTTTCTTTTGATTAAATGTTTATTGATTTGGAAGAAATTCATTTAGTTTTTATTTATTTATTTTGTTAATTTTCCGGTGAGGTCGTGGAAGGGACGTGAATGAATAGAGGCGATGAGGAGAAGATCGGCGATTCTCTATTGTTGTTTCTATAGATAGAAGAGATGGCCAACGATGCGTCACAATCAGTTGATGGCTTTGCTGGTGGCTATGCGATTCGGGTGTTCGTGGTTGTCGTTGTCATATGTTTGCACAAGAAGAGATGTAGATCATGCTCCACTAAGGAACAAAGGCAACAAATTCGCCATCGGTTATTGCACAAGAAGGAATTGTGGTGGCCTATGGTTGCGCTGGTGGCGGTGGCTGCAATCGAAGGGAGAACAGTTGCGGCCGGCAGTCGATGATGGCAACTCCAATTCATTTTTTACTCGCTTCTAATATGATTTTCGATATGTATAGTAAATATTATTCAATTTTGTTTTAATTATTTTAGTAATGAATAAATTGGTTAGTAAATAATTATACCATTTTAGTTATACTTTTGGCATATTTAGTTATGAAATAAAGTGATTTAGTTACATTTTTTTGCATTAAAGTCCCTTCTTGTTTTAGTTAATATTACATTTGTTTTTTTTAAGAATAGTTTTGTTTTAGTTAAGAATATATTTTTGAGGTTTAATTATGATTTTTTGAGTTTTAATTATAATTTTAGAAGTTTTAGTTACGATTAAATTTATTTTAGTTAAGATTAAAATTCTAAGGTGTAGTAATGATTTTTTTAAGTTTTAGTTAAGGTTTAGTTTTTAGTTAAGAACTTCCTACTTTTAGTTACGTGTTTACAAGTTTCAGTATATTTTGTTTTAGTTAAGATTTTAGAAGTTTTTGTTGTGATTCTAGAAGTTTTAGTTATGATTTTCAGAAGTTTTTGTTATGAATTGGGAAACTTTAGATATATGTTTTGAGATATAGTTAAGGTTTCATAAACTTTGATTAAGTGTTTCCATGTTTTAGTTAAGATTTTATTATGTTTTAGTTAAGATTTTATAATTTTTAGTTATGATTTCAGAAGTTTTATTTAAGGTTTTTCGAGGTTTAGTTATGATTTCGAAAGTTTTAGTTAAGATTTTCTGGGTTTCAGTTATGATTTTAGAAGTTTTAGTTATGATTTTCCGAGCTTTAGTTATTATTTTAGAAATTTAGTTACATGTTTTTTAGTTTTAGATAAAAAAATTTGGGTTGCAAGTTAATATTTTGTGAGTTTAGTAATGATTTGGGAAATTTAAGGGTTTTTGAGCTTTAGTTAAAAAAATAATCAGTTTTAGTTAAGATTTTAGAAGTTTTAGTTTCATATTTTGAGTTTTAGTTAAGATTTCAAAAGCAACTGAACGAAAAGTTAAGGCAATGGAACCTTAGTTAAGTCTGACATTCAATTAGTTAAGTATGAATTTCAATTAGTTAAGCAATATAACCAAAATTTTAATAGACTTGTGCTTGAGCAAGTCCCCAACTTTGCTATGTCTGTAATTATGGAGGACAAACCTCCCTGACTTCTTTTTGTGTCAATCTAATCGCTCAGCTTGCAAACAAAAAAGCAATATAAACCAATTAGCTAGGCTATGAAACCAATTAGTTAAGGAAATGAAACCAATTAGTTACGCTTGAAATTCAATTAGTTTAGCATTATAACTAATTAGTTAAGCAATGGTCCTAGAGATTTTTCACACATGTTGGAATACGAGGATGAAATTGTCGAGGAATTCGAGTTCCAATGTGAAAATATTAGGCCTTACACCCGAAAATGGGAGACTAGTGTAATGAGCACGATTGATGGACTTTCCCTATTTCATTGTTAAGTCCGAAATTCAATTAGTTAAGCAATGTAACCAATTAGTTAAACATTGAAACTAATTAGTTAAGCAATGGAATCAATTAGTTGAACAATGGAACCAATTAGTTAAGCACGTACTAGAACCAATTAGTTAAACACTATAACTAATTAGTTAAGTCTGAAATTCAATTAGTTAATCCTAAAATTCTATTACTTGAGCAATGGAACCAATTAGCTAAGAACTGAAACCAACCATTTAAGCAATCGAACCAATTAGTTAAGCACTATAATCAATTAGTTAAGAACTTATGAGTTTTGTTATGATTTCAGAAGTTTTAGTTAAGATTTTCTTAGTTTTAGTTATGATTACAGAAGTTCTAGTTATGATTTCAGAAGTCTTAGATACGAGTTTTTAAGTTTAGTTAAATTTTGTAAGTTTTAGTTATGATTTTCTTAGGTTTAGTTAAGAATTAGTAAGCCAAAAGAAATTGATTTTCTTTTAGGCATCAACTTTGTTCAATATTTTGTAAGCTTTGACCCATCTTTTACTTGGAAAAGGGTTTTGACTCATGTTGTTCCTATTTTGTTAAAGTGAATTTTTTTTCTTTCCATCATAATTTATTGAATTTAGTGAAGATTTTTTGAGTTTTAGTTAATTTTTTTGATTATTGGATTTTTTTTATTTTAAGTTAAGATTTTTCGAGTTTTAGTTATGGTTTTGGAAGTTTTAGTTAGGATTTCAGAAAAAATTGAGTTCTAGTTACATATTTTTAGTTAATTTTTTTTTAGTATTAGTTAATTTTTTTGAGCTTAAGTTAAAATCTAAGCGGTTTTACTTTCGTTATTTTGCGTTTTAGTTTTTTTTTTTTTTTTTTGAGTTTTAGTTAAGATTTTTGAAGTTTTAGTTAAGATTTTTGAAGTCTTAGTTACATAGGATTTTTTGAGTATTATTAAAATTACTCTAATATGTGAATGACAAGTGTGCGATCTTTACATCAATTGTTTAATTAATTGAGAGGCGAGCACCTCCTCGCCTCTTCAAGGGTACGTATAAGTGTATAACTTCATCTATTAAACCAAATATCACATATTCAGAAAACTGACATCAAAATACACTAATACTTTGTTTCTTATAACCAAAAGTAAAATGCGAAAAGGTAACTAAAGCACTCTATTTCAAAACTAAAAATAAAATTATTATAACTAAAACAAAAATCTATACAAAAAACTACAGGAGTACTTCATATTACATGCAATCCATTGAAATACATCTACATCGAGGCTTGTAACTCCATTCCTCACTCCGACTTCCACGCCGCCACCACCAAATTCTCCACCATATGCTCGCTGGTGGCAGCATCACAGTCTATTTGACAGCACGGTGGAAGCGAATCCACGGGTGATGGGTGGCGAGACTGAAGAAACAATGGCAACATCAAATTCAACTCGTCAATAAATTAAAATTAAAAACCACAACCACCGCAACGAATCAGAGGCAAATAAAAAATCTAAAATAAAAAAACCTAAATTCAGTACAATTGATTAGTTCCAAGAACACGATCTATCCAAAATGCAAATTATTAATTCAGCACAATTGTAAAACATTCAATCAAAATTAAAATAACCTAAATCGAAAACCTAAAATCAAAAATCATAATCCAAATTAAAAACTCTAGCATAGTTATTCAGACACTTGGACGATGGAGATCGTCGGTGAGTTCGACCGTTCGAAGAGGGAGAAAGGTCGGTGGTGGCGACAAGTATGATGGTTGTCCTCTCCGGCGAGGAAGGAAGATTTGCACGCTGAGAGGAGAGGAGAGAGATCGACGGGCGTTTCGGCTGTGTCAGGTGACGGTCATGGTGTTAGATGGTTTGGCGATTCGATCTTCATGGTGAAGGATATTTTGAGGAAAAGGAGAGGTTCGGGTTGCAAAGAGAAGGATGACATGAGAGAAGGATGAGGTACCGCGTTTGCAGAAAATGGGAGGAGAGAGAAACTTTTTGTATACTGCGTGTGAGGCGGTGCAGTGGAAGAGTAGAAGCGCTGGTTTGATTTGACTTTGAGTATCCGCTTAAGTGAGAAAAGGAACTTGATTTAGCTTGAACTTGTGTGGTTGTCTAACTCGTTCTTTCTTACATGCACCGTAAGGAGGTCCTACAGAAAAGTTTCTCATGAATTAGTCGTGCTAAAATTTTACGAACAACTCATAATCGCGCTAAAATTTTACGAACAATAAGAGTTTTGTTGGTGGAAAATTAGTACGGGGCATAAAAATAATCAGATTTTAGTATATTACAATACAAAACTTGGTATTAACATAAATTCAGTGCATATTTAATATTGATATATACAATTAAATTTCAACACTAAATAGCACGAAACTCTAAGCATAGATATTCTTTCAATTTTGAAAGAAAATTATAGAAAATTATTTACTTGCTTTAACAAGTAATTTGAAATGGAAATTTATAATGTTATTAGGAAAAAGTTAAATGATCATAATATTAAAATAATTAAAAAACCGCGAATTAGGTCACAAGAATAAATTACTCAGTGGGATAGATATAACAAAAGAGAATTTTAAATGCCAAGAAGTTATCACCTTTGATTTTTGTAAATCCGTACTTCTATAATTTCAAGTCTCCGACTATAATAAAAACAAATTATACAGAGTAGTAGTATATAAGTAGATTTAGGATTACGGGAAAAAAAGTTATGTATTTTCATTTTTTCAAAATTAAAAGAGATTGTATCTTAATACGGCTCATTTGGTATGAGAAGGGGATATGGATAAGGATATAAATTGGGACGGGAATAGGGAATTTATCATAGGGAATTCCTTAATTTTATCCCTATCCTTAATTTGTTTGGCAAGGTGGTGGATATATATTAGGGATAAAACAAAAATTTACTATATTGCCCTTTTAATATTTATTATAAAAAAAATCAGCTTTTCCTTTTCAATTCCCCATTTTTGGGATTACAATACCCTTCTTTTTCTTCTTCAAATTTCCTCTATCTTCAACTATCTATTTTTAGATCTTTATTTCTCCCTACATTTTCTGCAAAATCTCACTGTTCAGCTTTTATGTCCATGTAATTTCTTTTGTCCTATAACATTCTCCATCCCTCATACCCCCTCCATATTTTATTAAAAGATACATTTTAACCAACACGTAGTTTTAGGAGAGTGGGTTGAATTTATTAAAATAAGATGAAAGTGGGGTAGTGGGTGAATTATTTAATTTATTGTAGTAAAAAAAGATGATGTGAATAAGTGTGAGGATCACAAGAAGGAGAGAAATATTAATATAACTAGTATTGACCCCGTGCCATGCACGACTTTTATTATGTTTTAAAGGTGAGTTTAAGTTTTCAAATCATCAAAAAAGAGTAAATGTATTCAATTTGTGTTTCACTAAGAAAATAATGAAGATAGAAATATAAACTACAACGTTACTTGAAATTAATAGAAAAATTAAAGAGAAAGGGACATGAATTTAGTGGAGGTGAAAGAGCATGAATTATTTTTGGTGATGAAGAGACATGAAATTGGAGAAGGAAGGGACGTGAAATTTAAATAAAATAAAGTAGATGCTTTCAAGAATGGACATGTGGCACTCTATATTTGTTGCAAACTTGCCTGCTATTGAATAGTAGTATAGATTGGAAGTGGGAACCATGACATGCCAAGAAGAGGAAAGTGTATCTTTTTATAAAATATGGTCGTTTATGGAAAGTATATCTTTCAATAAAATATGGAGTGACTATTTAATTATATTTAAAAAAAAAATTACATGAACTTACAAGTTCTAGATTTTCCAAATTTCACACAGTTTGATTATTGGAAATTGGAAGAAATATGATAGGGATGATGGTGTTGTATAAAGCAAAGAGGAAATGGAAAAATCTGGTACAAGTAGCCATGTGAAAAAAGGGGCGTGGTTTTAGTTTTCTTAATCGGTATAAATGAAATTTGGAATGAGGATGCCATTTTCTAAGGGTGGAGCTGTTAATTTACATTTTAATGAGAAATCCCCAACTTTGTACCTTCCCCCATCAGGTACAAGATTGGAGGGATAAGGGTAGGGATGAGAAAAACTATTTGAAAATCCAAAAATCAGATCCGTATCCGATCTGAAAATAATTTCAGATCAGATTTCGATCCAAAAAATCGGATATAGGATACCATTTCGGATATTAAATTTATCATTTTCGGGTATCTGATATCCGAAATATTATCCGAATTTTTGAGAAAATATCAAAATATCATCATAGCCCACAATGTACATGTAACACCCCCGATATACTGACTATAAATAAATAAGAATATTATATACTTTATAAAAATATTGCGGAAGCTTACACCTAAATCGGAGGTATCACCGCCACACTTGACCACATTGTCAAGTGCTAAGGCTTACAAAACTCAAAACATTACAACTCAATTACTAGGTGATCTATTTACAACTATACAACTGTTATAAAAGACTAGACGGTAACACTTGAGCTCCTTTAACTTCTAACTGCAATCCTTCACGATCAATCTGTTCCAGTCATCTTGACTGCTCACCATAGAGGACAAATTCCAAAAGGATCGTCGCAGGGCCACCATAAGAAAAAGACATGGCCGCAAACACACATAGCAAATAAACACACACGTCAGCAAAAAGCTGAGTAATCACCTGTGACAAACAGAAACATAAAATATAGAATAATAAATGCTCATGTAAACAATGTAGTATGAAACTACATTTCAAGTATGATCCCAACGATAAAACTAACTACATACTCTATGGAAACTATAAATCTTCTCTTCATATGAACCTCAAATATATTGATAAGATCCTTTCCTTTACTAAACGTACTCAAACCAACAGGTGCCATGTTTGCTCTTTGTTTTACACCTAGCCTTGGACATGGGTAATTTGAATAAATAAACCAACAAGTATAAAAACTTGAAACTCTCAAAAGCTACTAGAAAGACTCTCTGAGTTAAGGCCACTTTTGGACCAAATCCCACTTTTGGGGACATTAAGAAAAATCAAGATTGTATCTTGCTCCTCTACTAATGGTTATCATCTCCTTACCAACATGCCAAGGACTAAGGTTTATAACGCTGAGCCTTAAACCAATAATATAATAATCATTCTCAAACCTTGATCTCGTGATCTCATACTATGATCAAACCTCATGATATACTTCTCAATAATTGTAACACCCTAATAATTCATCGCTTTTATAAAACCATTTTCCAACTTAAAATAAAGGAATTACTAAAGTATTACCGCCACCGTGATAACGGTTAAGGCTATTACCAGAATTACGCAGCGGAATTAAATGCCAACTAACTTTTAAAAACCATAATTAATAAAATATCGAGGCCTCCTACAATTTGGAACCATAATGGCCCAAAACCCAAAGTATAAGTAATCCAAACATTTCAAACATAATTAAAATAAAGTTAAATAAAGTATTTTCAAAAGACGGAAACATGCAACTCTCTCAATCATCCCAAGCCACATGATTTCGATCGTACTTGATCTACCAACCTGCTATATTATTCTACTCCCCAACAATGCAAGTGCAAATGATGGATCATCATAGGGTCATTAAGGCAAAGGCCATGACCGGAAACACACAAAGCACGTAGTCAGCAAAAGCTGAGTACTTACAAGCATAGAGTAATGAAACTAAGCATGCATCACTCACTAAATACTAATCATCATGCAAAAGCCTTATAATAACAAATCAAACAATCATGAGATACAAGACTCGACTCTTGACTCACAATTTAATTAGAATAAGCTTCGAACGGGCCAAAAGAATAATCCACAAAGGGAAAAAGGTGATGGGAGCCAACCAAACACCAAATATAATAATAATAAAATCGGGCCATACCGAGTGTCGGGCCATACCGACGGAATTCCTGCGCATAATATAAATGAAACAACGTCTTGTATCATTAGTAGGAGTACGAGCTTTCCAGCAAGACTCCCCCCATTGTTCATACTCAAGGTATATACGTTCCAAGAGTTTTGAAGCTTGTTCCGGTTGCACTTTACGTTTATTAATATTTTAATAAAGGCGAACTCAAGACTCGACAACACGTACACATACAATTAATAAACGACAACCAAAACAATCTTATTTTAATGCTTTAAGACTTGTGATCAACCAAGCAAGACACTTGTGATATTACTACCATATTCCTCCTCACCAAAGTGAGTCTCCACATCATGCATATTAACATGAGGGTTGTGCCCTTGCACGACAAATCCTAATTCATTTCATACATAATATTCCCAACTGAACCCTACATGTGCGGTGGCTTACATGAACTAACCCTTCACATGTGGTAAAATAAATAGTACAACGAGGTACGAATAAATGGCTCAAAGTATGCTAGACATCCCGTACAATAGCATACAAATAATTAATCCATCCCTTGCATGTGAATTGAACCATACATGCATAAATATTGAACAACATGATTGACAATGAAATCCATACTCATAATAATTTCAACATGCTTGTTCAACAATTAATTCAATAAATCCAACATCACAAAACACATGCTCGTTCACCAAAATAAATATGATTTCACATAATGTAATTCACATCATCAACAATCATGTAATGTCACTGACAAAAAGGTGTGGTCGCCCTAGACTTGTACGTACCTTGAATACCTAAGCGTAGGGGCCACTTTGCAATAACGAGCACTCAACTAGAAATCACCTCCTATCATCAAAATAATAAAACTTAAATTATTTCCATGTTCATTAAATTTCCAGCAACTTTATAAAAATTAAAACTTCCTTTAGACTTTAGAATTCAATCGTTTTTCATTAATAAAGTCGTCTCAATTTTGCGAAATCAATCCCTAGTACAAAAACATACTTTTTCCGCCTTTAAAATCAATAAAAATCGACACTTTAAACCTTTATTCAAATCTGAAAATATAATTGATTATCATAATTAAAATCATCACCTAATTATGCTAATCAATTGACACATTAGGTCTAGGTTAAAACCCTAACTTGAAAATCCCAATAACACTAGTTTAATATCATAAAAATCCATGCTTTATTAAATAAACAAATCTGAAAATTCATTCTTTAATACTTAAAACAAATCTAATGAATCACAACACACAAATCCTCAAACAACGGTATTCATAACCGGTTCCCAGCATTTTAATTACTCAAAACAATATTAATATAATACTTTAAAATACGGAATTTAAATAGAATAGGTAAGGAAGAAGAGAATTATACCAATCCGGCCTATAGCACGGAACAACCACGAAATAATGTGATTGGGCGAAAAAGAAATCGAATACGAACACACACAACAACACACACACACACACGCAATCGTGTGTGTGCGCGCAGCAGCGAAGGGACGAGGCACGGGGCGCGCTGTGCGCGAGGATGAGGGCAGCAGGGGCGCGCGATGTGCGCAAGGACGAGGGCAGCAGGGGCGCGCTGTGCGCGAGGAGAGAGCGAGAGAAGGTGGGCGTGTGGTTGGGCGCTGTGCGCGCGGGCACGAGCGGGAGAGCGAGGGAGTGAGAGCGCTGTGCGCGAGGGCACGAGCGAGAGAGTGAGGGAGTGCGAACGCTGTGCGCGAGGGCACGAGCGAGAGAGTGAGGGAGTGCGAGCGCTGTGCGCGAGGGCACGAGCGAGAGAGTGAGGGAGTGCGAGCTGGGCGTGAGGCCGAGCAGCACGAGAGCACAGCAGCACGAGCACAGGGCTGTGTGCGTGCGTGTGGTGTGCCGAGCAAAGAGAGGAGAGGAGTGTTGGGCAAGAAATCAAAAAGGGGCTTTATGAAATTTTAGGGGTTTATTTAATGATGGGGAGTCCTATTTATAGGCTCCCTAATCCCTTGATGGGCTAGGCTTAGGATATTTAGGTTGGGCTAAGGAATTAAATGAATTGGGCTAGCTTAGGACTTGAATTAAATACTTTTGATTGGGCTCGTTTAATAAAACGAATTGGACTTTTTATTTAAAACCCGAAGCTTTAAAAATCATTTGCAACTCATTTAATTTCCCGACTCAAGAATTAAATTCGTTTCGGAATTAATTAAAATAATAAATATTCTAATTAATTAAATACATTTAATACATTTAAATATCATTTAAATGCTAATAAGTCGTAAAATGCTTTATAAATATAATAAAATATATTTATAAATTTTATAAAAATACGAGGTATTATAGGCTACCCTCCTTAAAAGGAGTTTCGTCCCGAAACTTGGGTTCGAAAATACAAAATTTAACTCAACTTGTGACTTTCTGAGACTTTTTAATACGTTCCTTTACAAAAGTTTTAAGTTGCTGTACTCTTTACATGATTAAACAGGACAATAATAAGTGAAAATTCAATAGAAAGCACTAAATTAAGTATAAAATAGGGGAAAACAAGGTAAAAAGCGCGAAATTCTACCGCACTCTACCCCCCTTAAAAGACACAAGTTACGACCCCGTAACTCAACTAACCTCGGGAAAAAAAAGCTCGGGATATTTCTTTCTCATTTCGTCCTCTGCTTCCCAAGTGGCTTCCTCAGATTCTTGATTAGACCATAACACTTTGACAATTTTCACATCTTTAGTACGCGTACTACGCACTTTGCTATCAAGGATTTTAACAGGTCTTTCCTCAAAGGTTAGACTTTGGTCTAATTCTATGGTCTCCGATTGCAACACATGCGATTTATCCGGGATATATTTCCTTAATTGAGATATGTGGAACACATTATGCACTCTATGCAAGTCCATAGGCAAGGCTAGTCTATAAGCTACCTTTCCGATTCTTTCTAAGATCTCATATGGGCCTATGTACTTAGGGCTTAACTTCCCTTTCTTCCCAAATCTCATGACACCTTTCATTGGTGACACTTTGAGCAACACTTTATCACCTATGTTGAACTCTTCATCCCTACGTTTCAAGTCTGCATAACTCTTTTGGCGATCCTGCGCCGCTTGAATCTTTGATTGGATGGTTCTGATTTGGTTCATGGTGTCCTCTATCATTTGAGGTCCCAATACTACGGTTTCACTAATATCGTTCCAACAAAGTGGACTTTTACACTTTCGTCCATACAAAGCCTCAAATGGTGCCATTCCAATGCTAGCATGATAGCTATTGTTATAGGAAAACTCAATCAGATCTAGGCTATCTTCCCAACTTCCTTGGAAATCAATAACGCATGCCCGAAGCATGTCCTCCAGGGTTTGGATAGTCCTTTCAGTTTTGCCATCCGTGGCTGGGTGGAAGGCTGTACTCATTTTCAATGTCGTACCAAAGCTCTTCTGCACACTTTTCCAGAAATTCGAAAGAAACCTTGAATCTCTATCTGATACGATATCCTTAGGAACTCCATGTAACCTCACAACATTCTTAATGTAGGCTTTAGCAAGTTGTTCCATTTTCCAGGTTTCCTTCATTGGTATAAACACTGCTGACTTGGTCAACCTATCTACCACAACCCAAATTGTATCATTCCTAGTCTTTGACTTAGGTAAACAAGTGACAAAGTCCATAAAAATACAGTCCCATTTCCAGCTTGGAATCTCTAAAGGTTGGACCTTCCCTTGAGGTCTCCTATGCTCAATTTTAACCTTCTGACAAGTCAAACATCTAGCCACAAATTCAGCCACTTCGTTCTTCATCCTTGGCCACCAATAGACCTTTTTCAAGTCCTTATACAACTTGTCACCCCCTGGGTGCACAGAATATGGCGTATTATGCCCTTCTTTCATCAATCTCTTTTTCAGTTCTCCACACTTTTGAGGCACGCACCACCTGCCTTTGTACCTCAAACTTCCATCATCATGGATTCGGAATTCTAACTCCTTACCTTGCGAAATCTTTTCCTTGATTCGCTCCAACTTTACATCACCAGCTTGGTTCTCTCTAATCTCATCAAATATTGACGGTTGGATGGTTAAGACATTCATTATTCCCACAAGGCTTTCACCACTTACTATTTCGAGGTTCAAACGTTGCATGTCCTTACACAGCTCGTTAGCAACTACTAACGCATTGACACTATGACTTTATTTCCTACTCAAGGCATCCGCAACTACATTGGCTTTTCCCTCATGGTACTGGATATCCAAATCATAGTCCTTAATTAACTCCAACCACCTTCGTTGGCGCATATTCAAATCCTTCTGTGTGAAGATGTACTTCAAACTCTTGTGGTCCTTAAATATCCTACACTTTACACCATACAGATAGTGTCTCCATATCTTCAATGCAAACACTATAGCCGCTAGCTCTAAATCATGGGTAGGGTAATTGGATTCATATGGCTTCAATTGCCTTGACGCATACGCAATAACTTTCCCGTTTTGCATCAATACACACCCCAAACCATTCTTAGAGGCATCACTATACACATCGTATGCACTACTCTCATCTGGTAAGGTTAACACTGGCGCGGTTGTCAATCGCGTCTTTAAGGCTTGGAATGCTTCCTCACACTGGTCACTCCATTCAAACTTGGTTTCCTTCTTCATCAAGGTAGTCATGGGCTTGGCTATCCTAGAGAAGTCTTGAACAAATCGTCTATAATAGCCAGCTAATCCCAGAAAACTACGAATGTCAGTCACACTCTTGGGTGTAGGCCATTCACTAACAGCTTTGATCTTAGCAGGGTCAACTGCCACTCCTTCTTTTGACACAAAATGTACCAAAAATGCAACTCTTTCTAACCAAAACTCACACTTTGAGAATTTGGCATATAACTGGTTATCTCTCAAGGTACTCAACACCGATCTCAAGTGTTCCGCGTGATCTTCTTCACTCTTTGAATACACTAGGATGTCATCTATGAAAACCACTACGAACTTGTCCAAATAGGAATGGAATACACGGTTCATTAAGTCCATAAATATTGCAGGGGCATTGGTTAACCCAAAAGGCATAACAGTGAACTCATAATGTCCGTATCTAGTTCTGAATGCGGTCTTTGGTATGTCATGGTCAGTGATCCTCCATTGATGATAACCCGAACGCAAATCGATCTTCGAAAAGATTCCTGCTCCTTTTAGTTGGTCAAATAGGTCTTCTATCCTAGGTAATGGATATTTGTTCTTGATTGTGACCTTATTGAGCTCCCTGTAGTCTATACAGAGCCTCATACTTCCATCCTTTTTCTTCACAAACAACACTGGTGCTCCCCAAGGCGATGCACTTGGCCTAATATAACCTTTCTCCAATAGATCCTCTAGTTGGCCTTTTAACTCATTCATTTCTGCTGGAGCCATTCTATAAGGTGCTTTTGAAATAGGGGCGGTTCCAGGCACTAAATCTATGGTAAAGTCAATAGGTCGATTAGGAGGCATCCCCGGGATCTCTTCTGGAAATACATCAAGGAATTCATTGACTACTGCAATATCCTCAGGCTGATCCTTGGTCACATGCTATAGGTTCCTCACATTACATAAGAAGGCTGGGTTCCCTTTACTGACTAGCTTCACGAGTTCCATTGCCGTGATGATTCCTATGTTCTTAGGCTTACCAAAACGACGATATGACACTACTTTGCCTAGTCTAGACCTCAAGTGAACCTTCTGCTTCTCACAATCTATTTTGGCTTTGAACTTGGCCAACC
The DNA here is from genome assembly GCF_020520425.1 of Spinacia oleracea. Lineage (NCBI taxonomy): Eukaryota > Viridiplantae > Streptophyta > Magnoliopsida > Caryophyllales > Amaranthaceae > Spinacia > Spinacia oleracea. The sequence goes on along the minus strand of NC_079492.1, from coordinate 130,158,368 downwards.
AATCCATTCCTAGAATTACATCTAGCTCTCCTAACTCGAATTCGATTAGGTTAGATAAGAATACGGTCTTGGCTATGGTCATAGGCACATCTCTATGGATTTTGGTACACTTCACTATGCTACCAGTAGGTATGACTATAGGTACTTCAATCGATTCAGGCTCTTTCAACCCTAATTTCCCCAAAGCATCTACTGATATGAAAGAATAAGTCGCACCAGAATCAAATAGAACTTTGACTGAAACGGAATTAATAGAAAAAGTACCCGCTATGACGTTAGAGGAAGTCTCCGCTTCTTGCCTAGATATCACATTCAACTTTCCTTGGGCAACTCCTTTGTTATAGCCACCTCCATTGGTGTTCCCATTGTTGTTTCGATTCCCATTCTGCTGTTGGTTCCCTCCAGGCTTTCCATGGTTCTGGTGATTGCCATTACTATTGCCATTGTTACCATTTTGGTAGTTCCTTTGATTTCCACCTCAATTTCCCCCATTCCGGTTCTGATTATTCCGGTTATTGCCTTGGTGGTTACCTTGGTTAGGCTTTCCATTCTTTGAATAGCATTCATACTCCCTATGGCCTAACTTCTGACAGAATCTACAAGTCACCAAGTTCCCATCACAATCCTTTCCAGGGTGATTCATGTTACAGCGCCTACATTCGTAGGTCCGTACTGCATTCCTTCCAGAATGATTTCCACCACCTTGGTTGTTGCGATTACCACCATTGTTAGCCCTAAACTGGAAATTCCCATTTCCTTTGTGCTTCTTAAAATTTCCCTGATTCTGATGGTTATTTCCTTGATTCGAGTTTCCACCATCCTTTCTCCTTTCAGCACTACCATTCTTCCTTTGCTGTAGCCCATACAGGCGAGCAGCTTTTCCGTACAGGGTGTCTAATGAGGTAAAGGTCTCTCCAGACAACAACAGTTGTAAGTCCATGGTCAAACCATTCTCAAATCTTTGAGCCCTGAGCTCTTCCGTTGCCACCACTTCAGGTACAAACCTAGACAGCTCTATAAACTTAGAATAGTATTCCGTCACAGACAGACCTCCCATTTTGAGTTCAATGAACTCTTGCGCCTTTTGCTTCTTCAGGTAGGGTGGGTAAAACTTGTTCCTTAGTGCAGTTTTGAATGCTTCCCATCCAAAGTTAGGTGTGGCTCTAAGGGTATTTTCACATCGTTGCCACCACAGATCAGCTTCACCTCTCAGGTAGTACACATCACTATTCACCCTAAGGTTTTCGGGGCAATTCACAGCTACAATGAGTTTATCAAACTCTCTCAACCAGTTCTCCAACACACTTGGTTCAATCTCTCCGCTATAGAGTGGAGGCTTGCTTTGAGCTATTTTCTTAAAAATTTCCCCAGCCGGGTCATGCATTGGGTTTGCTCTGGTTTGAGCTAGGTCACGAACTACCTCAGCTAGTTGTCTAACCACTTCAGAAATCTCTTGGTTAGCCATATCCCTTCTCCTGAATAAATAAAAAGGCTAACTTCAATATTGGTTGGACACGACATTACTAAGGTACTGGTTCTACAACGAACCTACTCACAACAAGAAGAACACACACTTAGGCGCCACCTAGGGGAAGAGTTGGCGCCACTTTCGGGCCTTCTCACCCCACTATTCGATGCAAGTAAATTTAGATGGTTGCTACTAAACCACCGTGCACATAAAATTTCATTGAAGAAATAAAAAATAATCCCTTTGCGATACCCACACGACTTAGAATTGAGAATTAAACTTAAAGGATAACGAAAAGGAAATTCTATTCTTTTATTAAAACTCCAATGAATAAGTCTTACATCCACTAATGCCATAACATTTATTCTCCAACTATAATAGACTAAAACCATAAATAGTAGCTTTGCCACTTTATTACTTCAACGAAAAGAAAGAAACAAAAGAAATAAAACTAAGGATTACATTTCTCTAGAGACTAACGTCATCACGACGATCATTTCTTTCCTTGTATTGCTCTGGAGTAAAGTCTTGATCATTAGGATCATCCAAGTCTTCTTCCGGATCTGAGTCTTCATCCATAGCCTCATTATTTTGTTGTGGCTCACTATCAACCACATTATTCTCTTCAAGCTCATCTTCAGATCCACTGGATATCTCAATGGTTGGTTCAGGAACTATAGGGTTAGGATTCTCAATCTCTACCACATCATCATCACTATCCTCCTCAACATCACTAGCTTGCTCATCATGGATCATATCATCCTCACCATCACTTTCTATTCCTCCATAGCCCATACCTAGACCCGCAGAATACTTTCCATCCTCACAGCTAATTTCTGCAACCTCTAGGATCGTAGCAAGAACCTCAGAATCATACTTCCACCTACCATCACTAGTCCCATATTTGTACCTATTAGGGGTACCATCACTATAATGCATGTCACTGAACCTATTCTTGAGGTCTATGTAGGGGTTCTTATTGGGTAAACAATGTATAATCATACTAGCCATCATATCTTTGTGCCTAAGGTGGGGCATATTCTTGGTCGAAGCCAAATAGTCACAAGCAAACACGATCTTCTGAACATACGTGCGAGGATTCTCATTATCCATCTTCTCTAAGTATCCTAAACTGGTGAACTTAGAAGGTAGCATCCTTAATTCCTGAAAATTCACAACTCAAAAGTCTTACTAACGCGTTTCCATAGAAATTCCAACCCCAAAAGGATACAATAAATAGTTCGTGGAGCCATACAATTTCAATGCACAAATATATGCTCAACATGAAATATGATGCAATTAATCACATAAAGCAAGATAAAACATGGTTAAAACATATACATGGCACTTAATAATCACATTGTCACATAATATGCATTCTTAGACTAATATGCCCTTCTTAGTCTACCCATTTCTCACTTGAAAATAATATTAATTTTCGAAATTAATTAAGAAATAACTCCTAACTTTGTTGAAATTATTTAAATTAAAATCGAAAATTAATAAGAATTATTGATTAAATAAATAAATAAATAAATTTCGGATAAATAATTAAAAGAAAAATTCCGAAAATTTTAAACATAAATTCGAAATACTATTCGAATAAAATAAATAAATAAATAAATGATTAAAATAATTCGGATAATTAAATAAGATAATTTCCGAAATTAAGAAGATAAATTTGAAATTAATTCGAAAAAATAAAAATAAAAATAAAATTCTAAAAATTTAATTAATATTAAATAATAATCCGACTTTTCCACTAATTTCAAACGACCCAAAATAATTGATATTTGACCTTTAAAACATTGAGTACTCAAAATAATACGTTTTAACTTTAGGAAAATAATTTCCGAAAATCCTAAAGTTCCGCAATCGTAGTTTAAGGATTTACCACTTTGCACTATTAATTAATGCAAAGCAACTCTCAAACTAGAGCTCTGCAAATACCACTTTGTAACACCCTAATAATTCCTTGCTTTTATAAATCCATTTTCCAACTTAAAATAAAGGAATTACTAAAGTATTACCGCCACCGTGATAACGGTTAAGGCTATTACCAGAATTACGCAGCGGAATTAAATGCCAACTAACTTTTAAAAACCATAATTAATAAAATATCGAGGCCTCCTACAATTTGGAACCATAATGGCCCAAAACCCAAAGTATAAGTAATCCAAACATTTCAAACATAATTAAATAAAGTTAAATAAAGTATTTTCAAAAGACGGAAACATGCAACTCTCTCAATCATCCCAAGCCACATGATTTCGATCGTACTTGATCTACCAACTTGCTATATTATTCTACTCCCCAACAATGCAAGTGCAAATGATGGATCATCATAGGGTCATTAAGGCAAAGGCCATGACCGGAAACACACAAAGCACGTAGTCAGCAAAAGCTGAGTACTTACAAGCATAGAGTAATGAAACTAAGCATGCATCACTCACTAAATACTAATCATCATGCAAAAGCCTTATAATAACAAATCAAACAATCATGAGATACAAGACTCGACTCTTGACTCACAATTTAATTAGAATAAGCTTCGAACGGGCCAAAAGAATAATCCACAAAGGGAAAAAGGTGATGGGAGCCAACCAAACACCAAATATAATAATAATAAAATCGGGCCATACCGAGTGTCGGGCCATACCGACGGAATTCCTGCGCATAATATAAATGAAACAACGTCTTGTACATTAGTAGGAGTACGAGCTTTCCAGCAAGACTCCCCCCATTGTTCATACTCAAGGTATATACGTTCCAAGAGTTTTGAAGCTTGTTCCGGTTGCACTTTACGTTTATTAATATTTTAATAAAGGCGAACTCAAGACTCGACAACACGTACACATACAATTAATAAACGACAACCAAAACAATCTTATTTTAATGCTTTAAGACTTGTGATCAACCAAGCAAGACACTTGTGATATTACTACCATGTTCCTCCTCACCAAAGTGAGTCTCCACATCATGCATATTAACATGAGGGTTGTGCCCTTGCACGACAAATCCTAATTCATTTCATACATAATATTCCCAACTGAACCCTACATGAGCGGTGGCTTACATGAGCTAACCCTTCACATGTGGTAAAATAAATAGTACAACGAGGTACGAATAAATGGCTCAAAGTATGCTAGACATCCCGTACAATAGCATACAAATAATTAATCCATCCCTTGCATTTGAATTGAACCATACATGCATAAATATTGAACAACATGATTGACAATGAAATCCATACTCATAATAATTTCAACATGCTTGTTCAACAATTAATTCAATAAATCCAACATCACAAAACACATGCTCGTTCACCAAAATAAACATGACTTCACATAATGTAATTCACATCATCAACAATCATGTAATGTCACTGACAAAAAGGTGTGGTCGCCCTAGACTTGTACGTACCTTGAATACCTAAGCGTAGGGGCCACTTTGCAATAACGAGCACTCAACTAGAAATCACCTCCTATCATCAAAATAATAAAACTTAAATTATTTCCATGTTCATTAAATTTCCAGCAACTTTATAAAAATTAAAACTTCCTTTAGACTTTAGAATTCAATCGTTTTTCATTAATAAAGTCGTCTCAATTTTGCGAAATCAATCCCTAGTACAAAAACATACTTTTTCCGCCTTTAAAATCAATAAAAATCGACACTTTAAACCTTTATTCAAATCTGAAAATATAATTGATTATCATAATTAAAATCATCACCTAATTATGCTAATCAATTGACACATTAGGTCTAGGTTAAAACCCTAACTTGAAAATCCCAATAACACTAGTTTAATATCATAAAAATCCATGCTTTATTAACTAAACAAATCTGAAAATTCATTCTTTAATACTTAAAACATACCTAATGAATCACAACACACAAATCCTCAAACCACGGTATTCATAACCGGTTCCCAGCATTTTAATTACTCAAAACAATATTAATATAATAATTTAAAATACGGAATTTAAATAGAATAGGTAAGGATGAAGAGAATTATACCAATCCGGCCTATAGCACGGAACAACCACGAAATAATGTGATTGGGCGAAAAAGAAATCGAATACGAACACACACACAACAACACACACACACACGCAATCGTGTGTGTGCGCGCAGCAGCGAAGGGACGAGGCACGGGGCGCGCTGTGCACGAGGATGAGGGCAGCAGGGGCGCGCGATGTGCGCAAGGACGAGGGCAGCAGGGGCGCGCTGTGCGCGAGGAGAGAGCGAGAGAAGGTGGGCGTGTGGCTGGGCGCTGTGCGCGCGGGCACGAGCGGGAGAGCGAGGGAGTGCGAGCGCTGTGCGCGAGGGCACGAGCGAGAGAGTGAGGGAGTGCGAGCTGGGCGTGAGGCCGAGCAGCACGAGAGCACAGCTGCACGAGCACGGGGCTGTGTGCGTGCGTGCGGTGTGCCGAGCAAAAAGAGGAGAGGAGTGTTGGGCAAGAAATCAAAAAGGGGCTTTATGAAATTTTAGGGGTTTATTTAATGATGGGGAGTCCTATTTATAGGCTCCCTAATCCCTTGATGGGCTAGGCTTAGGATATTTAGGTTGGGCTTAGGAATTAAATGAATTGGGCTAGCTTAGGACTTGAATTAAATACTTTTGATTGGGCTCGTTTAATAAAACGAATTGGACTTTTTATTTAAAACCCGAAGCTTTAAAAATCATTTGCAACTCATTTAATTTCCCGACTCAAGAATTAAATTCGTTTCGGAATTAATTAAAATAATAAATATTCTAATTAATTAAATACATTAAATACATTTAAATATTATTTAAATGCTAATAAGTCGTAAAATACTTTATAAATATAATAAAATATATTTATAAATATATAAAAATACGAGGTATTACAATGATGGCACATGTTCTCAAAATATTACGAAAGCGTTTGTTTATCTAATTCTCCAACTTTACTCTTTGTTTGCTTAATTCTTGTACCCAATAATTACTCTTAACGATCCCAATTACATGGTGATGGACCTAACTCCCAAACTTCATCTCACTAAACTAAAGGATAACAACTTGAAACTTGTATACTACTTGCATAGTTATATTACGAAAGTTTATCAAATCCTAATATATATTATTGTAGGAACTCTTCAACTCTATAAAAATTCACGAATCATAGCATAAATCCAACCATTAATATATTTGTAGAATTCTCGTTAATGAAAACAAGATACGATTCACAAAATAAACAGTTAGTCTCAATCATATAATAAAAATACGGAGTAATAGTCTCCTAATAGCATACAACTTCCAAAGAAAACGTGTGTGATTATACATAATAAGTAATATAATCAAACGACTCCAAAGTAACGAGTGCACGTGATTACAATAACTATACAAACAACTCGAGGGACTAATTAAGCGTGTGTGATTACCTTCCCGGAAATCAAATCTCGATCAAGAAAGTAGTCTTGAAAATGCATCCCGCTTTAGACGATAACTTGATGTTATGAAAATAATTGAAAGTAACCAATGGTTGACTTGATTACTAGGAAACAATGGGTAAAACAAGAAATGTAATCAAATGATCAAAAAGAAATTTGCTCCAGTTAATCACACACAAAACCAATAGAAAATAGAAAACGGCGAACGACATAGCTGAATGAAAGTTATTTCATAATATCTGAGAAATTCTTTTTAGGGTTGAAGGATTATTTATAGGTGTTCACTATAGGACACCTACTAGGTTTAAAACTGTCAATTTAACTTTCCGAAAATATTAAAAGAGACTAAATAAAAACGGAAAATCATTTAATAATACTTATAACTTCAGTTTTTGCTATAAAAATATTTTACGAAATCATAAAATATTGGGGCATTACAGTACAAGCCCAATATCCAAGCACCTTTTTTTCCCCCACCTCCCTATCCCAACTTCACTTTACCCATTTTCTAGTAATAGTAGTCATACATATTACATAAGGCAAACTGAATTCTTCAACTTCTCTCACTAGAAACCCCGGGAAATTTCTATGGCTTAGCTGCCACCCAGAACTAACATCCATCCAACTTCATAACCGTCTTATCTTCTAGATTTGATGGTCGGTCTACAATAATTTGAATCCAAGCGTCAATTGAGAGTTAGGGTTAGTACTACAAACGAAACCATTGTCGGCTGGGTAGTGTTGGGGTTTTGTTTGTACTTTCGATGGAGTCGCCACCAAACAAGTTTTCGGGTCCGGTTTGGAAAAACCATATGTGACTCTGGATAAGGCAATATGAATTGAAACCGTTAGAAACTTGGGTAAGGGAACGAGACACTTATTTGAGAAAAATTTGCAATTGGTTCAAACAATACAAGCATCATTTTCGGAGTAAAATCCTAACATGACACTAATATTTAGGCGGGTGAGCATGCTTGATTAGAACATATAAATTGCTAAGTTTGTATGGTGATCATTTTGCTTTAAGTTAAATGTAAGGGAACCTAAGCAGGTTTGTCCAAAAATTATCTTTCTTAAGCGTGATTAGAACTTGTATTTTGTTGATTTAGCATGTTGGGTGATGAAAGCAAAAAATAAGTAAAGCATCATCACAATAGAAATTAAAGTGCGAAATTAGTAAAGATTATACACCACATAGAAAAAGGACTAGGTGTAAACCACATTTCTGGCCTAGAAGGACTAGGCAAGTAAAGTTGCATAAATAGTAAGTGCAATATTTAAAGACTTGAAATTGAAGGAAGCAATATTGCATAGAACTTGAATAATAGAAATTGCATAACATGGATATTGAAAATCCGATTGAGGAGCACTTACTCAAAATTTATTTGGCTCCCCTACGAGTCCAATCGTGTAAAATAATCTCACTTTAAAATGAGTTGCTCATTAAAAAGTATCATAGATTTTCTATTTGAATATTGAAATAGAACTTGAATATAGAACTTGAACTTGAATATAGAACTTGAATATTGAAATTAGGAGGCTAAACTCTTAAATATAATAACTTTCATGTTAAAAGTATCATATTTAATAAGCTCCATATTTGAATTTGATTCTAGTTTAAAGAGAACTTGATCCCATTTAAACATCATTTAATATTGGACATAAAAATTGTATGTTGAACATAGAAATTTGGATGTTCATATGTTCTAGTTTGGTAAAGGGTTTGCACTTTTCCAATCATCTTTGAACTTGCATAAAGTTAGAGTTTTTGAAGATTTGAATGATGATTGTTGTAAGGAACACTAGTAGAAAAAACTCCTGTTGCAGCCCCCTTGTTGCAGCGTACATGTATTAATACGCTTCAACAACTAGTAGGTCAATGCGGGTCAAACCCTTTAAAGGGTTGTTGCAGGGTACAAATTAATTGCCCCTTGCAAAAGAGTTTTTTTGCAGCGTACGTAGTAAAAGCCCCCTGCAATAGCCCTTTTATTTTGCAGCATACATGGTAAAAGCCCCCTGTAATAGCATGTTGTAATTTTTTTTCGCTGCAACGTTAATTCAGACCAAACATTTCATCTCAAACCTCAAGACCAATTTCGAAATTCATATCCCGCGCTCAGTACTCCCCTTCTTCTTCCCTCAGCTTTCCATGCGTCTCGCCCGTCGCCGGTGGTTCTCGCCAGTCGCCGTCGCCGCTGGGTCTCAGCTGGCCCGTCTCCGGTGGTACTCCAGCAAGGGTCTATTTCCTTGCCTCCTCGCCTCCTCACTAGTGGTTCCCTGCTCGAAAAACCACCGCAGAAGTTATTCCCTGCTCTAAAAACCACCGATGAAGTCATTCCCTGCTCGAAAAGCTAAGCTACTTTGCTCGGCCGGTTCGCGAACCATGTTCTCCGTCAATCCTCGCCGCGGCAAGTAACTTTTTTTCCTGTCCCTCTTGATTTTCGTATAATGAATTAGGGTATGTTAATTTTTGTTGACTGATATTGTTCATTATTTGAGGGAAATTAGATTCAAAATGCTGGAATTTTCCCGTTTCTATTGGGTTCTCAGGAATATCCCCCCTTTTTTGCATATGTTTCTGGGATTTTTCTTAGGTTGATTTTATTTTGTTGATTTTTCTCTCTGGGATCTGAATTGGTTACCCAACAGTAATAAATAGTTTCTATGGGATCTGCTGGTATTTTGGTTTGATCTGCTGATTCAAGATGTATCATTGTAATTGTTTCATGTTTGGCTGTAGCAGATGTTGCAAATCCTATCTGTTTGACATGATTGCACTAGCAAATTTTGGAACGAAATAGAACGTTCTCCAAATTTATATATTAGGAATTCAATTTATTGATACAATAATTGTTTGTTCCTTTCAAGGTTGGTTTTCCTGGGAAAATATTCATTCAATTGAGAAACAAACACTATGTTCCTTCTTCAATGGGAAGGTGGAAAATCGGACTCCATATGTCTACAAGGAGATACAGACTTGGATCATGAAGAGGTTTCATGCCAATCCAAGCACAAACATTGAACTGAAAGATCTGTCGGAGCTGTTTATTGGGGATATAGATGCAAGGCAAGAAATTATGGAGTTCCTAGATCATTAGGGTTTGATTAACTAACACCCTTTTCCTCAGAATGAGCCTAATGTTGATGCGGATCCAAATACAAATGCTGACAAGGAAGAGCAAACAAACTCTTTAATTGAAAAGTTGTATCAGTTTGAACATAAGAAATCCTCCGTACAATTAGTTCCAGAAGCCAACGTGTCAGCAGCGGCAGTGCCTTCGGGCCTATTTCCCGAGTCGATCACAGAAGAGTTGGTAGAACAAGAGGGACTTACAAGGGTCTTTTCTACTTTAAAGTCCTATTTGTTACTGCACCAAGCTCACCACCAACCAATCCATCATTGCATTTCCTTTTCTTTCATCAAATTCGCATTTTCTTTTGCATTCTCGACGCTCTAGTCATCATCCTAGGTTTGTATTTCTCAAGGTTTGTATTGCCTTCTTTTGTGTTTATGTGTTTGTCCTCCAGGTATTTTTTAAAATGCCTGAATGAACTCTTTGTTCCTAATTTGGTGTTTTATGTGGTGTAGGAGGGTTTTGTTAAAGTTAAGAAGAAATTGGATAATGTTACTAGTTTGAATTACTGGGTTGTGAGGGATTATTATAAAGTGTTATCATTTGATATAACTAATAGCGCTTTTGATAAGCGCTATTAATTAGGCTCTGTTAATTAACGTTTTTTTTGTAGTGAGTGGTAGCAATAGTATTAATCAATGCTAGACTGAACTGCCGGAAAAGAAAAGGTAAAAGAGAAATGAATAAAAGAGATTCATAAACAAGAGCAACAAGAAAATTATAACGATAACATACCTTGTATAATTCATTGAAATATTGGGAAGAAAGAGCTTTAATAGTCCCTTTTGGCCGGTCAGTGGGAGTCATCAAATCCAGAAAAGCATGGTAGCCCAAATTACCCCCATCTTTGGCAAAATCAGTTGTTATCAAATCCCCACATAGAAAATCGATGTTGGGATAGAAAGGATCGTTAGGTTCACCTCCATGAGAACCAAACCAGGGCTCCATTTCCGGTGGCATAACAAACAACGTATCCTCAATATAATTGTCGGTTCGCAACGGCAGCACATAGTTTAAGCGAGAACTACCCGATTTATTCACATTGGGGCTCGACGGATTCTGTAAGGAGATCTTTGAAAGCAACACCACAATTTCTATCTCTCTAAGGTAGCATTAGCACCAGCGCTACCACCAAAACCATCGCCCAAAATATCTAAGAACGGTTTGTGATTCCCATGCTGATCCACATGTTGTTCATCCATATCCTTCGCAGGGTGATCCACATTCTGATCCTGCAGTTGATTATTGGCTTCGGCGACTGCAGCAGAGGCAGTTTCAACGAAATCGGCCTTGGACTTCTTAGATGGACCAGTGTGACTGTCGGCTCGCGAAGTTCTCTTTCGGAGAATACCACCTCGACCAGTCGGATTATGCCACACATCAGCAGAAAGGGGTGGTTGGGAGCTAGCAGCAGCGATGGAAGTAGATTTATTACCGCCTTTATCCACTCCATTCTTATGGCTAGATGCCTTGATGGATCAAGTGGATATTGTCCGAATTCGAGATTTGGGATACGGAGGTAGCGTGTCCACTACCCTCCGGTTATCGTCAAAACCAAAAGTTTCTTTTTTCAAAGTATGGGTGCCTGGAAAAAATAAAAATACACAAGGTTAAAAGAAAAATAAAAAATAAACGACACCATATATAGATGGATGTTAAAAAACGTTACCAAAAGAATGTGTCGTGCAAATACCGACAGCGGATAAAGGTTGATTGCCTAATATAGAATTGGCATTAGGAATCTAGTGGCGATTAATAACTTGTTTCTTGCTAAGGTCGACATCAAGGAGGTCACACTCAAGGTACTTATAGGCCTTTTTCTCACGGCGGCCTAAACAATGGTTGTTATATTGACCCATCCTTGACCGAGGTTTATGAAAAGTCCGCCCAAGGGGGAAATCACTAGGCACTTGAACAAAGTAGAAGAGATCTTGCCAATATGGGAGGCATTGTCTTCCTCTTTGGAGAACTATAAATAGACCAATAACCACTGTCTAATCTCTTTTCAGCCACAATAACCGCGTGAACAAGTTTAAGGTTAAAGGCCACTACTTAAATAGGCACAACCAAACATATGCAACAACATTTCGGATGGTTGGATGAGTAACTTGACCAAATAAAAACCTTCCAAGCTCGGAAATGTTTTACAAGAAAAGGGTGTAAGGGAAAACGAAGCCTAAAGTCAAAATTCTTCGCGTAAACAGCAATATGGTCGGGAGGACAATAGAACACAATATCTTTCTCAGGCAGTACTTTCAAGAGATACCCGACCGGTAGCCCAATAAATGTGGAATCATGCACCTCATGTTTCTTTTTTATGATAACATCGCGCCAAATCGTCAAAATTTTAGTCTTAAAGGCCGGACTACCCCCCGGGGAAGGCAAGGCAACCGATGTTCCTCATCCTCGTCGTCCGTAAAACAGGGTTGTTCATCAGCAAGAACCTCGACTAGTTTAACTGAGGTAGAATTATCGCAGTCGGTACCGGCGTTGTCATGTCCGTTTGTTTCGACATCCTCATTGCCAGCGCGATCGCCATTACCCCCATCACCTTATGATCCCTTGAGGATAAAGTCACCTTTTGAATATTCGCGGTAACAATGACATTATCATCCTCTACATGCTCCTTACCAGGCCTGTGGCCGCTAGTACTGTCATCTTGTTGTGATGCCATCGTTTCATCCTGACCAAAAGAAACACCGAAGTTTCCAGTATTTGTCATATATTGTCCATAAACCCTACCAGCAAGATCCTCAAACTCTCGAAAAGACCGAATATGATATCGCACGGAAATGGGGGAGACGTCTAATACAGGTTCCGAGTCAGGAACGGCATGAACGTGAGGCCATAACTCCCTTTCCATTCGTGCACGCATCTGGTGCAAGGAAAAGAATCTCTCTCTTCTTGACTCATACTCTTGTCGTATACTTTGTGAGTGGATGTATGGCAAAATGCAGATTGTGAAGAAGCCCTAATATTGGACCAACTACAGTTAAATGGACGAGGTACAACCCAAGAAGTACATTGAGAAGGGCGAGAAAAAGAAGGTTCACCCCCACCCGTCGTATTACCCAAGCCTACCCAATTTCGCGAAAGGGTGCAAAAATAAGACAGAAGGACAAAAAACAAAAAGGGGCAAAAGAGCAGGAACTTATAAAAAATCTGAAGGGTGAAAAGTATGCACGACAACAAAACAACACCAAGGGGCTGAAGGAGAAAAAACCTAAAAATTAAAGCGAAAAACACAAAAAAGGATAAGTAATTAGTCGAGGAATGAGATTTTCAAACCAATTAAATACAAAAAGAAGGATGTAAATAAGCAATTACAACCTTTGTCAAAGTAAAAGACAGAATTTTTATGGCAGCAAAGGGTCAAAACGAGGAAAAACTATGGAGAATTGAAGAGATATAAAGTAAACAATCGACAGTTGAAAGGCTAAATGGTAAATGTTTTGGACAAATTCTGCTTAGAGCCGAACTTGTCTTGAGGATGGTGCTAACAATAGATTGAGCTAGATAATGCAAAGTGACAAGAGTAATTCGTAAGAGCATAAGGGAGTATATTACTTAGCAAGTGGAACTTATTATGTACAAAAGAGCCGTCTAAGCCATTTTATAGGCTTTACAAAAGGAATGTAACATTCATAATTTTAATACATATATTTAGTCTTAATGAAGGTAGTTAATGTTGCGCTTCACTTAGTCATGTAATCGCTGTCGTCTCACTCAACCGTTGGGATCAGCTTGTCCAGCCGTAACGTCCTGCCTTGCTGGCAGCCACGTACGCTCTACGATGGCATACCGGGACATGTCACCAAGAGGGTATTTTCCCCCCTAACAATTGTCCCCAAACCCATTTTGAATTTATTCGGGGAATTCCAAAGGAAAAATGGGTTTCCTTGTTTCCGAGAAAAGGGAGGAAATAGCTCTTATTCCCCCAATGACTGACGGCGTTTCATAATATGATGATCCTTGATAAACCAACCACCAAATCCTTCCATAAATACACCACTCCTAGCTCTTTACCCACTTCTTCACACTTCCTCTTTCTCTCTCTTCTCAATTTCAAAAGAAGCCGGTGGTTTTTCTCTTCCAGATTCCAGGTAACCTCCTTCTCTTCGTCTTCCCTCTTCCATTTTTCCCTCCTTCATGTCACAAAGAATGGGAACAAAGTCGGCCCGTGCAAAGAACAAGAAAATAGTGGTGGAGTGCGATGTGGACGAGGGTCTTGTATTCAGTCCAAGTAACATTCTGGACAAGAAGAACGCTCGAGCGACCACCTGGGGAAACCAGGATGCAGCGAGTGCGGTTTTCCTCCATCGCGGTAATTCGTCTGCCGCAACCCGACGAACGGGCCGATTGGACATCGGACGGTTGGGTGTGCTTTTATGAGTACCCCTTCAAAATTGGGTACACTTACCCTTTCACGCCGCTGGTGAGGGGGGGTTTTGAAAACTCTAATGGTGCCGCCAGCGCAACTGATGCCGTAGGTTTGGCGGGTCATGCATCTCGTCAATCACCTGGCCGAAAAACTGGGAATGAAATTCTGGGTGGAGGACTTGGTACATACCTACAAAGTCCGAAACTACAGTACTTGCTGCATGTGAAGGATGACAGGGAAGCCCTCCTGGGTTCGGACCAATTGAACGACAGAGGGTGGATGGGTCGTTTCATTTTTGTGGAGTTGGCTAGCTTGGGGCCCGACTCCGACTTCTTGACTGGGGAATGGATGGCCAGAGGTATATTTGTTTTTTTTTTTTTTTTTTGTGTTTTGGGATACTTGCTGATTGACTCTTTCCCACTTGCTTGTTTTTGTAGGGGCATCATTCAACACCGTCGGGGTCGGCGCTGAAGCGGTTGAGAAAACTGATGTTCTCTTAGGGGTACCTGATGAGTGACATTTATGTCGCTCATAGGGTAGTGATTAGACAATTATTTGAGTCATTTTATCCTACTTTTAGTATCTTTTAATCTTTATTTTCCTTAATTTCTTATTTTGATTATTTATAGCTTAGTTTAGCATTTTTAGCTATTTTTATTAGTTTTAGATCTTAATTCCGTAATTTATTTATTTTATTTGTTTTATAATTATATAGTTTAATTATTTTAGTTTTCGTTATTAATTTTCTATTTCTATTTCTATTTCTTTCTTTTTATTTATTTATTTATTTATTTATTTATTATTATTATTATTATTATCATTATTATTATTGTTTATTTATTTACTTATTTATTTTATATTTCTTGTTTCTCTCTTATTTTCCTTTTTATTTATTTTGTGTAGGTACATGTTGTTCGGGAATCGAAATACAATCTTAAAGGCCGGTCAAGAAAAATCAAACGGCTCAAAGAACAACTACTCTCTATCACCTTCTCCATCTTATCCTACACCACCCCACTCCTTAGCCTACACCACACCAATGCAGCCCCACTCTCCTCTTGCTCTCCTCTCTACCAACGCACCATCACCACACACTACCACAGCTCAGCCCCTGCAATATCTCCCAGCCACCTTCAGCATCGTCCATGGCAGCGCTGCAACCTCGCCAACAACAACCTTCACAACGCCATCCCTCATCTCCTTTGTCGTCTGCGCATCCCAACAACATCAAGCACAATCAAAATCGAACCCAGAAAACAGAGCAAAAACAGAGTAATTGGTTCGTTCGAACCCGTAAATTGGTTCGTTCGAACCCGTAAATTGGTTCGGCCCAACCGAAAATTTAGAGTTCCTGATTGTATGAGGTTTGGTCGAACCTGAATGAAGTTCTCCCAAACCACAACTAAGTTCGTCCGAACCTTGTTTGAGTTCAGTCGAACATTTGAGCGCTCAAATTGGGTGTACGGAATTAATGAAGTCACGTGGCTCGTGGTTGTTGGCCGCTCGATTTGCCGCCGTACAATCTCAATTAACGGCTATGGTTGAATGATGATGAGCGACGAGATGATGGTTGGTGGTTGTTGATCGACGAAGATGGAGATGATGATAGACGATGGTGATGATGGATGATCGTGGACGGTGATGATCGACAAGGATGATGATGGACGGTGATGGAGGTAAAGAAAATCCCATTTTTTTTGGGAGTTGCGTGAAATGGGCCTGATTTGTTTTTAGGATTTTGATTCCTACTTTTTTTTTTTAGTTTTCCCTTTTATTTATTTTTCCTTTTCTTTTTATTCTTCTTTTTATTCTTATTTTGGTTCTTTGACTTTTTTTTCCCTTTTTTTTTTCTTCTTTTTCTTTTTACTTAGTTTTCTTTTATTTGGTTTTTTGGAGGAGAGTTTAAATACCAATTTTGAGGGACTCGTATAGGAATGTAAATAATTAGTCTTAGCTCTCTCTTATCTTAGGGTTTATGGTTTTTCATTAGCTTAGTTTTTGGTGAGAGAAAGTGAGGAAAAATCAAAGAAAAGTTGGGACTTTTGAAATTCAAGGGTGACAACTTGTATTGAAGGATCTGTTGCGATTAAAGCGAAAATTAGAACAAACTTATCTGATTCGATGAACTGAACGAAGAACAATTGTTGCGTCGTGGACACCCACTGTCCTAAAAGAATAGGGTTGACGTAATCAATACAGATTCCCGTAACAATGACTTAAGCAAAACGGTCCAGTTACCAAAAAGAATAGGGTTGACCCACAAAACCCACCCCACGCCCGCGAACCGCATTCCCAAGTACCAAGTACCAAGTACCAAGTACCAAGTACCAAGGCCCGCGGCCCGCGGCCCGCGCCCGGCCCGGCGCGCGCGCGCGTGTGTGTGATGTGTCCACCCATACCATTCTCACACTTTCTTAAACAAGAGTTACACTCATTCCCCAATTAATAAACAAGAGGAATATGAAGAGTTTTTCCAATGTGGGACTCTTGAATTTTTACTCACCCTTTTTTCCTTTGTGTTTCCCAATGAGAATTTCCAACAGGATCAACCAATTAATCAATGAGCAATTTCTTACTCTCTCTCCTTATTTATTGTTTTCATTTATTTGTTTAATTAGTTTAATTGTTTTGGTATAGTTTAATGATTCATGTTTAGATTGGTTGTTATTAATGTTTAGAATCATATTTTGTTGTTGTTGTTAATTTCTATAAATTTCACATTTTTATGATTATGGAGTAGTTTATTGATTAGGGTTTGGTGAAAACTCAACATTGATTGGTTTGGGTGTTTGTGATTGGAAATTAGGGATTTTCATGATTAAATTATTATATGTTTAAGCATTTCCAATACATGTTGCATTTAACTTGATCAATTAAGTGTTCCATGATTGCTTGGAGTAGCCTAGTTGGGTTGAAAAGGGATTAAAGACCTAAGCTTCGCTATTTGGTTGAATTAGGACTTTGATTTACCCCGGGTGTGATAGGGTAGAACGGGAGTTCATCCTTGATGCTTAGGGAAATTGTTTGCGCACCGGGAGGTGGTTGGAACTAATTGTGAATTCAACGCTTATCATGTAGTGCTTGTGAATCTTCCCCGTTTTCAATTCTTTTATGTCCATTCCATGATTTGTTGTTGTTTGACCCATTCCCTAATCTCGTTTGCTTTTGATTTCTTAGTTTAGTTGATTTAGTTTTAGTTGGTTAGTCGACTTTCTAACTCGTTTCGACCTAGCTTGTTGTTCGATTAGCATAAATTAGCGCACCTTAGTCCTTGTGGATTCCAACCCTTGCTTGCCGCTTACTTGTGTTTAGTGGTTAGTTTAGGTAATTTGTTTGATTAGGAGAGACTAGTAACGACCTAGTTTTTACCTCGATCAAAATGGCGCCGTTGCCGGGGACTACGGTTTGCATTAGTTCATGTTAGTTAGATGAGTCTAGGTAATTGTGCATAGTTTTTGTTTTTGTTTGTTTTCTTTTTGAAAATTCCTTAAAATATGAAAATTCCTTAAATTTTCGAGTGTGCTGGTTATTACACTTGGAAAACCCGAGCTGAGATGATGGAGGGCTTTGTGGCGGGCAGGCATGCGGACTGGACTCCAGAGAAAGACATCGCTCAGTTCAACGCCGCATTCCCCGAGGAGCATGTCCCCCTAGTGTCGTCAGTGATGAAGAGGACGTTGAGGAGGGTGCAACTGCAACCAGCCCCAACGCCGAGATGGTGACGGCACCAGGCAATGGCGAGCAAGAGGAGAATGCGGGACAAGCGGACCCCCTGGAGTAGCCCTTTCCCCACCCCCTTTAAAAATACTCCCTCCGTCCCAGATTAATTGTTACACTTTCCTTTTTCGTCCGTCCCAGATAATTTTTACACTTCTAAATTAGGAATGACTCCACAATTATTATATTGTCTCTCTCTTCCCACTAATTTTTTTTTGTCCCCATACCCTCTCTCATTTAATTAAAAAAAATACCCCACTAACTCCTATCAAATCTGCTTTTTCAATAAAATAACAATTGATAACCAAACAACCACTTATCACCTAAAACTTTGTGCAAAGGTAAATGTAACAACTAATTTGGGACAGAGGGAGTATATAATTATTGGTAGGCGGTTACTTTTAAACAATGGGTTTTGATTGGCCCAAGTGTGGTCAAACAATATTTTGGCTGTGTTTCGTCTTCAAGGCGGCAGTCTTTTTGTTGTTTTTGGCTTGTCCATGGGGACAAGTCTTGTAAATATTTGTGGATTTCTGGGTTAGTTTATTTGTGTGTTTGGTTTGTGTGAACTGCTTTGTTTGTGGGATGTGTTTGGTTTTTCTTGTGTGTTCGTGTGCAGGAAACTTGGTGTGTGTACCTTGCTTTGATTTGGCGACGTCTTCAGCTTGTCAGAGGTGGAGCAGCAAAGTAGGAAGTGTAAGCTGTGTAAAATGTAAACTCGTATTTTTGTATATGTGTAATGTACAACGTAAGATGTAAGTTGTTTCCCAGGTGTTTTGTATGGCCTAACTTGTAGTTTGTAAAGTGTAAAAAACGTAAGTCGTATTCTGTAATTTGTAATTCGTACAAGTGGTTTGAAAAAAATGTAATATAAGAATTTATTCTATAAAATGACAAAGTTGTTGTGTCATCTTTATAAATGTGTCCCCTTCGTATTGCACTTGTTCTTTACCGTCCTGCCTTTTTCTTGTCGAATTCGTCATCAAGTAAGCATCATACTGTCAACATAGCAGAGCGTGAGGATTGGCAGTTGGTGTAGCCAACGACCCTCCGATGCTTAAGTCAGTACAGGGCTACATGAAATAAAATGAGATTGCGACAAGAAGAAGAAGAAAAGGGGTTTTAAGATAATATTAGTCGAGACTGTGTTGTGCGTTTGTATCGTTGAATTCCGTTATGCTGGGATGAATGCTTGAACGTTGTCACCATGCTATATGTATTGCCAAAAAATGTGATCTGCAAAACGAGGTGATGGCATTAGGGTTGGCCGTTGGTGTAGCCAACGGCCCTCCGATGCCTAAGTCAGTAATGGTAATGAAGAGAAATCATAAATAAAGAAAGGAAAAGAAAGGATGGGGAACTTAGCTTTATTTAATATTGCCATGATTGCTGCCCTGTTTGGGTACATCCGAGTTTGGTACGACCCGAGATCAAGTCGTGTTGTCCCCTGTTAGAGGGTGTCGTGATGATGTCTCAGGCATTCACTATTCCTGCATGTCAATGAAAAGAAAGAAACCAAAAAGGATGGATTTCAAGGTTCTAGAAGTGATACAGCTTCAAGTGTGTCGCGTTCCAACTTCTTGGGATGGGATTTCTATCTCTGTCGACTAGCTCATATGCGCCATGACCTATTCGTCTCACAATTTGATAGGGTCCTTCCCAAGTTGGGGCAAGTTTCCCATGTCGTGGATCTTTCTTGTTTGGAAAGACCTTTTGCAGAACCTAGTCTCCTTGTCGGAAAACTCGAGCTCGGACATTCTTGTTGTAACTGTTAGCAATCGCCTGTTGGTAGGACGTCATCCTAACCAAGGCTGCTTCTCTAAGTTCGTCGACAATGTCGATGTCGTATGACAAGACTGAGTCGTTCATTCCTGGTGACATAAAATTGCTCCTTGATGTGGAAAGCTCGACTTCGGGAGGGATAACTGCCTCGCACCCGAAAACTAAAGAGAAAGGAGTATGGTTGGTTGCCGTCTTTGGCGTCATCCTGTCAGCCCATAGAATCATGGGTAGTTCGTCTGCCCATCTTCCTTTTGCATCATCAAGACATTTCTTGAGGTTGTTGATGATGATCTTGTTACTTGATTCGGCTTGGCCGTTGGCCTGAGGGTACCTTGGTGTTGAAGTATGCAAAGTAATGTTGTATCTAGCACAGAATTTCTTTGTTTTGTTGCTGATGAACTGCGAACCGTTGTCACAGACGATCTCGGATGGAATTCCAAAACGACTAAGGAAATTTCGTTTGATGAATGATATGACTTCGGTGACTCGTACGCGTTTGAACTCCTCTGCTTCGATCCATTTAGAGAAGTAATCGGTCATTTCCAACATGAAGACGCGTTGTGCTGAAGCTTGTGGCAGAGGACCCACTATGTCCATTCCCCACTTCATGAAGGACAAAAAGGGGACAAGATAGGGTGAAGTTCTTCACAAGGTTGGTGGGAGATGGATGCGAATCGTTGGCATGAATCGCATTTTTTGGCGAAGGCGATTGCGTCTTTCTTCATAGTTTCCCAGAAATATCCCATGGTTAGAGTTTTGTGGGCTAGGCTTAGTCCTCCGGCATGATTTCCACATTC
Organism: Spinacia oleracea; assembly: GCF_020520425.1. NCBI lineage: Eukaryota > Viridiplantae > Streptophyta > Magnoliopsida > Caryophyllales > Amaranthaceae > Spinacia > Spinacia oleracea. The sequence continues at coordinate 130,137,672 of NC_079492.1, read as the reverse complement.
GCCGTCATGGATGTTCCTCAGCGTCAACTCGATCTCGTCATGGTCCAGACATCTAAGGTATGGTCCTGCAACTGACTTTCTGAATAAGACCCCATGGATCAAGATGAATTTGGAGGCTCGCATACGGAAGGATCTCTCATAGGCGACTTTAGGTGGGATGGTGTGGTATTTGAGCCAGTGTATGTATGGGTCACGCCATGATGTGGGAGCAGGAATTTGAGTTGGTGGGATTTGCTCATTGATGGGTAAAGTTTCTTTTGTGATGGTCGGGTACATAAGGTGGACTACCGGAATTATGGTGAGTTTGGGTTTGATGTTTGAGCCCAAATTAGCTAAGGCATCGGGTTGGGTATTTTGGTCAATTGGGATCTGCTGTAGGGTGCATGAGTCGAATTTACCGACGAGTCTCTTGGCTACTTCAAGGTAGGCCTGCATCTTGGAATCTTTTGCTGCATATGAACCGTTAATCTGACTGATAATTAGCAATGAATCACAACGTACCTCGAGTTGGCGGATGTGCATGTCGAGTGCTAATGATAGCCCTAGAATCAAAGCTTCGTATTCCGCTTCGTTGTTGGTAGCCTTGAACTCGCAACAGACTGATTGCACTATCATGTCCCCTTGTGGCAACTTTAGAACAATTCCCAATCCTGTCCCCTGTATGTTGGAGGAGCCGTCAGTGTACAGAGTCCATGTCGATAAGAGCCAACATCCGTTAGCATGTTGACTTCTTTGTTGACCTCGTGTTGGATACTTGGGCTGAAGTCAGCCACAAAATCTACCAGAGCTTGCGACTTGATGGATGTGCGAGGTTCGTACCTGATGTCGTAACATCCTAATTGTATTGCCCATTTGGACATCCTGCCAGACAACTCAGGTTTCCTCATGATTGACTTCATAGGATAGTTAGTTCAAACAATTATCGGATGACATTCGAAATAAGGACGTAGTTTAGTAGATGCGACAATTAATGCAAGTACGAGTTTCTCGAGATGTGAATACCTTGTTAGGCGCTAAGTAAAGACATACTGACGTAGTAGATGGGTAGCTGCTTGTCGTCTTCTTCTCGTACCAAGACTGCGCTGATGGTCGACTCCGTGATTGCGAGGTATACCTGTAATTCTTCTTTGTCTTTTGGTTTCGATAGCAGTGGGGGTTCTAATAAGTACTGTTTGAGTTGTTTTAGTGCGGCTTTGTGTCGATCGATCCAACCGAACTTCTCGTTTTTCCTGAGGGTAGAATAGCTTACATTTTTCTCACGACCTGGAGATGAAGCGATTGAGGGCAACTACTCGTCCTGCTAACTTCTTTACGTCTTTCTAACTTCGTGGAGATTGTAAGTTGATGATTGCTTGGATTTGGTCGGGGCTGGCCTCGATACCTCGTTGAGTAACCATGTAGCCCAAAAATTTCCCGGAAGAGACCCCGAATGAGCACTTAGTAGGGTTGAGTTTCATGATGTATTCACGCAAGACGTAGAAGGCTTGCTGTAGATGTGAAATGTGATCCGAGGCCTTCTTGGATTTGACCAGCATGTCGTCAATATAAACTTCCATGGTGTCTCCCAACTGCTTCCTGAACATTTTGTTGACGAGGCCCTGGTAGGTCGCACCGACATTTCGCAGGCCGAAGGGCATGACCTTGTAACAGTAAGTTCCTCGCTCCGTGATAAAGGCGGTCTTTTCCTGATCATCTGGGTGCATCAGGATCTGATTATGTCCCCTGAAGGCGTCAATAAAGGTGAGCATCTCATGCCCAGCAGTGGCGCCGACCATGGCGTCAATGTGAGGTAATGGGAAGGAATCTTTGGGGCATGCTTTATTGATGTCGGTGAAGTCTATGCAGACACGCCACTTTCCGTTCTTCTTCCTGACCACCACGACATTGGCCAACCAATCTGGGTATTTGACTTCTCTGATTTTCCCTGTGTCAAGTAACTGTTGGACCTCATCGTTGATGATTTGATTACGCTCTGGGGCGAACTTCCGCCGTTTCTGCTTGACAGGTTTATGATGTGGGTCGACATTGAGTTTATGAGTGATGATGTCTGGACTTATTCCTGGCATGTCTTCTTGGGACCACGCGAAATAATGTGCGTTGGCTTTGAGAAACGTTATGAGTTCCGACCTAATGTCGTCTGGTACATCACTCCCGATGAAGACGACTTGCTCTGGTTTGGCTGGATTTAAGATGACTTCGTCGAGCTGTTCAAACTTTGGTTCTTTGTAGCTTGTGGGGTCGGAACTAGACTGTAGTTGCTATAATGAGGATTTGTTGGTGGCTGAAGGCTTCAGTGCCGCTTTATAACATTCTTTGGATTCCTGTTGATCTCCTTTGATTTCCTGAACCCCCCACCGAGTCGGGAACTTGATGGTTTGGTGATAGGTTGATGGAATCGCCTTCATGTCGTGGATCCATGGCCTGCCCAAGATAATGTTGTAAGATGAAGGGCAATCAATAACACAAAACTTTACATGTTGGTTGATTCCCTAGGCATAGACGGGCAATGTGACTTCCCCGAAAGTAGTTTTCGCTTCGCCACTGAATCCTATCAGAACCGTAGACTTTTTGACGACGTCGGTGTTTGGGTTCAAACCCATCTCCTTGAGGGGCATCGAGCATCATAACGTTGGTGGAGCTACCGTTGTCGACCAGGACCCGTCTGATCATACAATTCCCAACGGGAATAGATATTACCAGCCCGTCATGATGTTTGTTGGAGATGTCACCTGCATCAGATTCATCAAAGGATATAGGAATCAGATGTTTCGCGGCAACTGCCCTTGCTGGTTTGTCGATCTCATTCTCTCGAGCGTGCCTTTTTGCTGCAGAATAAGTCAAACCACAAATGTCAGAGCCACCAGCAATAAAATTTACAGTTTTAGTATGAGGGGGAGGTGGAGGAGGTCGAGCAGGAGAATTGGAGTTGTCTTTGTTGACGACGCCTCGAGCTTTTTCAGACATGACGTCTTTAAGGTATCCGTTCTTTAGTAGGTAGGAGACTTCTCTCCTCATCGCCACACATTCATTGGTGGTATGACCTATGTCGGCATGAAAATCGCACCACTTCGAGGGGTATTTCTTTGAGTCGGGCTTACTGGACTTCGGCGGCCATTGCACTGCTTTCCCCATCTTTGAGAGGTGGTTTATCAGACTTACAGTGTCAACACAAAAAGAATATTCGTTAATTCTGGGAGGTAGGTCGGGACTGTTCTTCCAATCAGTGTCGTCGTCTTCCTCCACCACTGCTACTTATTGAGGTCAAGGGTAAGGAGCGAGACGATCATCTCTCCTCTTAGGGTAGGGCATCCGCCTGTCCGTCTTTGTATCATTGTTGGTTCCTTTCCTGGAATAGAGATTTTCTTCGAGCCTGACTTGGGCCATTCCTTTGGCTTGCGCATCTTCAAATGTCTTGCAAGGATATTTGATGAGGTCTCTCCACAAATCGGTATCCCCATACAACCCTTGTCTGAACGCCTCGATCACAGTTGGCACATCACATTCCAGAATTGTCACCTTCTCCCTGATGAATCGAGCTATGTAATCCTTCAAGGGTTCGTCAGGCTGTTGGACCACACGGTATAGATCGCTTCTTTGCTTCTCTAATCCTCTGCTGCTGGCAAATTGCTGGTTGAACATGTTGTCGAGATGTGCAAAGGAAGTGATGCATCCATTTGGCAAACTGGTTAACCACTTCAGGGCGGGTCCGATCAACGTCGAGCCAAAGCCTTTGCACAAACTGGCTTCCCTCATGTGCTTGGGGACCGGGATCGTCATCATGCGCTGCTTGTAGGTTAATATATGTTCTCTAGGGTCGGTGGTTCCACCGTACATGGGCATGTTGGGTGGACTGAACCGCTTCGGGATGTCGATGGCGTCGATGGGGTCAGCATATGGTGAATCAACATAACTGTCCAGGCTGGCTTCTTTGGTTGGTGTGGGTACTCCAGGGATTTGTTTATCATGGTCATAATTTGTTGGAGTTGGTGGTTGGTGTTTTCGCAGATGTTGCTGAGCACCGGAACGAGGGGGCTAAATGTTTCGGGAAGGCTGGCTTGAAGATGTTGGTGGTAGGTATTTTGTGGGTACACGTTCTGAGGTTGATTGGGGTGAACTGCGGCACGACTTGTTGCATGATGGGAGATGTCCCCAGGGTAGCGTTGGTACCTGACACATAAGGAAAAGGAGTTACAAACCTGTGACTAACCGGAACAACTGACCTGATAGGGGTATTATAAATGGAATAGTTTCGAGAGGAATATGGGTGCAGCGGAGTGTGCGGGAAAGCCGCTTGTGGTGCTTGGCTGTCTAAGGGAACCGCCATTATTTTTGGGGTAGCTCCTGGTGCCGAAGTGACTAGATTGACAACATGCTGAATGACTTGCTGGGAGAAGAGTTGATCCCGGCGCTTGGGTCGTTGGTGTTGGAGTCGGCCTCTATGGTTGCGCCGAGACAGGGAATGGCATCGACACAGTTATCGTTGGGGGAGGTAACGAACGGGACACCGAATTGGAGACGGATGTCGACACATGGACGGGTACCGCCATCTGGGACACGCTTATTTGAGATGAGACGGCTTGGGCGGCCGTCGAGGCAGCGACAGTCGTCGATGCACCTGTAGAAAACGCCTGAGTTGGAGGGGGAGGCAGCCAATCCGGATTTGGGAGGGGTTTATTTGGCAGCGGCTCGAACTCACGAATCTGTTCGAGGACTAGACCTCCAGGCTCGCCAAATGGTACATGGAGGGGATGGTCAGGAGCGACATCGAGGTCTAGGCGGCGGCTCAGCCCAGAAGTATCTCGACGTTATTGGAACCTCGACCCGGTGGCGATGGAGGTGACGGATCTGACTTGAGATTGCAAAGCTTCGTTCTCCTTTTGGAGGTGGCTGATGCGCTGCTCCATGGCCTCAACGTGACGAGTGATATCATTGGATGAACTAGAATTTCCGGACATGATGCTTGGGTTGGGATTATCGAGCTGCTCTTGATTGTTAGCCCCACGGTGGGCACCAAATTATTTTGGACAAATTCTGCTTAGAGCCGAACTTGTCTTGAGGATGGGGCTAACAATCGATTGAGCTAGATAATGCATAATGACAAGAGTAATTCCTAAGAGCATAAGGGACTATATTACTTAGCAAGTGGAACTTATTATGTACAAAAGAGCCGTCTAAGCCATTATATAGGCTTTACACAAGGAATGTAACGTTCATAATTTTAATACACATAATTTGGCTTAATTAAGGTAGTTAATGTTGCGCTTCACTTAGTCATGTAACCGCTGCTGTCTCACTCAATCGTTGGGATCAGCTTGTCCAGCTGTAACGTCCTGCCTTGCTGGCAGCCACGTACGCTCTACGATGGCATACCTGGACATGTCACCAAGAGGGTATTTTTCCCCCTAACAGTAAACATGCCGGAAAAATGGGTTTTATAAAAGAGGGTCAAGCAAAGGAAGGTGATGGGTCTTCGGTGAAAAACTGATTCGACAGTTAACCCGTTTGATTAATGGCCCACTATTGACACGGATATTCAGACTCGCGATTCTACGCAGGTGGCAGGACACACTGTGCTTTCTCCCGCCACTTGTAAAGTTGCAATTCAAAAAAAAAATCCTCATAGCAAGCTACTCGTCAAAATTTTAGAGGGGGCTAGTCAGTTATCCAAATTTTCAATAGGGCTAGTCAGTCTTCCAAATTTGAAAGGGGGTTAGTTAGTCGTCCAGTTATTCAGGGGGTAAGTCGTCCAAAATTTAGAGGAGACTAGTTAGTCTTCTAAATTTTTAAAGGGGCTAGTCAGTCGTCCAAATTTTCAAGGGGGGTAGTCAGTTGTCCAAATTTTCAAGGGGGGTAGTCAGTTGTCCAAATTTTCAAGGGGGGTAGTCAGTTGTCCAAATTTTCAAGGGGGCTAGTTAGTCGTCCATATTATACATGGGTCTAGTCCTCCAAATTTTCAAGAAGGATAGTTATTCATCCAAATTTTCAAGGGGGCTAGTCAGTCGTCCAAATTTTGAAGAAAGTTAGTCATCCAAATCTACAAAGGGGCTAGTCATCTAAATTTCTAAGGGTCATGCATCAAACTTCTCGTGCAAATAGTGACAAAAATAATTGTCATCGAATTTACTTTAGAGCACTCGCAGACGTCAAATTCCAGTTTTGTTCACTTGAAGGAAGTTTCACCGACCACCTACCATCAAACCGACCAAAATTGACAGAGAAAGCACAACAATTGCCATGGTTACACTCACTCTAAGGGGGTTAGTTGTACGAGGTTTCCTACCAACATACCTGCAGGACTCCTGTAGGCAAAACATCTATATTACTATTTTAGGTAAGAAGGACAACCAAGTCTTACCGGCCGTAATATATATATCCTACCGGCAAATATCATTTTCCACGTGATCAACGATCACCAAGAGGCCACTACCAGACAAGTCATTGTCCAACAAAGAGGTGGCCACTCGACCATACATGCAATTTGTCTATATAATAAGGACCTCATTTATTGCTATAAGGTAAGAAATACAAAACCAAACAACTTACTTATTACTGAGTTAATCCCTAAACACTTTTAGTAATCTTACTTTAGCATCGGAGGGGGGATCCTCGAACCACCCCAAGGCTGGTTAATCCATTCTTTTTTGCAGATTATATTCAGAGGTTTCAGCATAAGGCATCTATCCCACAGTCAGTTATTCCTATTCGACAACCAGAACAGATCCGACACATAAATGATACTTACCAAATATCAAATTATCAATGCAAAACTTTATTTAGTTAAGTTGATTTAGTTTTCGTACTGCTAACTGAACATGATTGTTGATTAATGTGGCATGACTCACGAATAATATAAATCAAATTCAATTTGTTGAATTTTTTGTGCTAAAACTTTTTAATTGAGGAAGATAGCAAAAGATGGAAATATTAAGCAATTGTAAATTGTTTCCAAAATATGAAAATTTATAGAGAGCGGTTGTAATAATTAGAATGATTAGAATGAACATTTATTCATTCGGTTGAAATGTGATTTTATAGTTTTATGAAATGTTTCATAAAAATATTTTATATAAATGTTTTCATCATGTAGTTATAATGTCGACACCCCGATTTTTTTTTTTTTTTGGCTCCGCCACTGCCACCATTACAGCAGCTCTGTTATAATTAAGCTATTTGCTTTTGTATTTAACCAAATTTCAAACTTAATCTTTCACAGTCAAGATCTAATTTATATTTCTAATTTTATTAATTACCAATAGATCTAATATTTCTAATTTCATTAATTACCAATAGATCTAATATTTCTAATTTGATTAATTACCAATAGCTCTCGATTTTTTTTCATAGATGACTATGACTTACTTGTCTACATTGTTTTGTGAAATGAACTATTAGTAATTAATCAAATGATAAATATTCACATTACAGGTGGGATACGATAAAAAATTAGGAGAAAGAAAGTTAAAAAGAGAACGAGCGAAATGTCTCCTTTGGCAATACTCCGCCATAGCCATGGCAGGGGCTTCTCGAGCTCAACAAAAAGCTCCACAAAAAAATGATACACACAAAGGACCTTCTACAATCACACCTACAAGGAGAACCAGGTCGATTGACGAATTAATGTGTGTTGCAGTGATTGAGTTTGGTAATTTTGAGGAACCACCAGTGATGGAGGAGACAACTTTGGGCCCCAAAGATTTAATTCGAGACTTACAGCGGCAAAGTCATACTAGGATGATATTTTCTGAATGGCTATCGGCAACAAAACAAGCTACAACTCCCCCCAAATTCATGGAGAATGGAAGGTAATTCTGGTCCGAATTCTATTCCTATTTTGCATATGGAGAGTTATAGTATTGTTCATGAATCAAGTTTAATCCCAAGTAATGATTGTAGTAGTGAGAATGTGGATGTTAAACTTGATTTGGAGGATATTCAGGAAGAGATTGACTTTTGGAATTCTTCTCTAGTTTGTTATGTGTATGGTGTAAGTCCTCCAATTAATGTAATAGAGGGACTTTTTTTTGAAGGATTTGGCATAATTTTGGGGTGGATAAGGTTGCAACAATTTCTGAAGGGTTGTTTATTGTTAAGTTGCTTACTATGGAACAACCAGGCAAAATCCTTGCTGGTAATGCTCCCTTTTTTTATAATAAGCCTTTATTCCCAATATCATGGTCCTAAAATTTGGATGTTATCAAAGACGACATTAGAACAGTCCCTATTTGGGTGCAACTTGGGGCTGATTTTAAGTATTGGGTTGAAAAAAGTTTGTACTCCGTATATGATAGCTGGAAAATTTGGTAAACCAATTCGCAGGGAACAGGCTACTATTATTTGTGATAGATTGAAGTTTGCTCGTGTCTTGGTGGAGGTCAATGTAGATCAACAGTTCCCTGATGAGGTTAAGTTTAGAAGTGAGGTTAACGTTGTTGTTGGTGTAAAGGTATGAATGGAAGCCTAGAAAATGCACTAAATGTAATGGTGTGGGGCATGATATGGAATAGTGCAAGAATGTGGGTGCAGGGAATGGCTTCACGAGAGTATAGAGGCGTGCTAGGAAGACAATTAAGAGGACTGCTCCTACTATCGTGGTTAATTCTTTTGTTGAGTTGGAGTTGGGTGTGGATGTTTGCGATGAGAATAATGACATGATGTAAAGGGGATGGGACTCCTTTGGACATCACATCATGGATAGAATTGTATATTGGAACGTACGGGGGGTCAACAATCACGTCAAGCAAGTGGAGGTGAGGAACTTTCTTCACGCTAAAATTGTTGGGCTAGTTGTCCTCTTGGAGACTAAGGTCAAGGCTGTTAACAAGGACACTTTGTACCTAAATGTGTTTGCGGGGTGGTGCTTTACCTCAAATGTCTCTTGTTATAAAGGTGGTAGGATTATGGTGGCATGGAATCCAGGTGAATTCAAGTTAATTTGGTTTCATACACCAGTTAACTTATTCATTGTCAAGTTAGTCCTAACATTGGTGATTCTATGTTTCATTTCACTTTCAGTTATGCTTTTAATGATTGGGTCGGGAGAGAGGAGTTATGGAAGGATCTTTAGTGTCTTGCGAATGTTAGGTGATTTCAATTGTGTGATGAATATAGTGGAGAGAATAGGGTCTGCAACACGACAAAGTGAAATGGTTCCTATGCAAAATTGTATGGTTGTTTGTGGAATGGAGAATATTAAGTATAGCGGGAAGTTTTTCACATGGAAAAACACGTAAGATGGTGTAAATAGTCTTTTCTAAATTGGATAGAGTTATGACTAACTTTGCTTGGCTTAATGTTTACCAAAATGTAAAGGATCATTTTATGGAAGAAGGAACTTTTGACCACTGCCCTGTTGTTGTCAATATCTACCCAAATATTTCTAGGGGTCACAAACCCTTTAGATACTTCAAAATGTGGGGGTATGCTCCTGATTTTGATAATATTGTTGTTGGTAGCTAGAATGGTGATTGTCATGGAACTCCTATGTTCATCTTGGTGGAGAAACTGAAGAAGTTAAAATCCCCATTAAAGGACCTGAATAAAACCGGGTTTTCTGATACTCAAGCAGCTGACATAGTTGCTTGTAATAGAATGATTGAGAGCCAAAAGTTATTGCTGTCAAATCCTAGTTGTAGTATGCTTGTTACTGCAGAAGTCCAAGCTATAAAAAATATATGATTACTCATAAAGCTTATAGGGAGTTTATGAAACAAAAAGCAAAGAGGGCTTGGATAAAAGATGGGGATGAAAATTCTAAACTCTTTTATCAGAGTATAAAGGTGAGAAGACTGAGGAACAATGTGTATGCAATGCAAAATATAAATGGTGAATGGGTGAATGATCCTTTAAATATCAAGGAAGATTTTCTACATTTTTACACACAACTCGTAGGCTCTAAAATTAGTTGTAGAGTCCCTATGAAGGCTCAAATTGTGGAGGGTGGTCCTCGTGTAACTTCGGTTCAAGCTCAGATTTTAATGGCTCCTTTTACTACACAGGATGTCAAGGTTGCTCTTTTCTGAATTACAGGAGACAAGGCTCCAGGGCCTAATGGCTATGGAACTCATTTCTTCAAGGATGTGTGGCACATTGTTGGTGATGAGGTATGTAAAGATGTTTTGTCTTTCTTCACTAGTGGCAAATTTCTTAATTAAGTTAATGTCACTACTATTACTCTAATCCCTAAGAGTAGTTGTCCTAGTAGTGTGGCTGACTTTAGACATATTTCATGCTGCAATACCATTTATAAGTGCATCACTAAAGTGATATGTGTTAGAATTAGAATGGTTTATTCATGGGAGAAATATAGTACATAACATTATGTTTTGTCAAGACTTGGTTAGGCAATAAGGTATGAAATATGCCAAGCATGGTTGTCTAATCAAGTTGGACATGAAAAAATCCTATGACACCATTGATTGTCAATATTTAGAGGAAATGTTGTTGGCTCTAAAATTCCTAGATCGATTTGTGTAGCTCATTATGACATGTATGAGGACTCCTATGTTCTCTCTTATGATTAATAGTTCCATACATGGGTTATTGGAGTCTAAGAGAGGCCTAAGGCAAGGAGATCCCCTGTTTGCCCTCCTTTTTGTGATATGTATGGAATTTCTCTCAAGGATTATAAAAAAGATGAGTGAACTCCCATAAATCATGTTCCATCCCACATGTGTTGCAGTCAAGCTTAGGCAATTATGCTTTGCAGACGATCTAATTTTGTGTCAAAACGGGGATTTTATGTCAAGTTATCTACTCTTACAGAGTTTCAAACTTTTCTCGGATTCTTTTGGCCTTGAAGAAAATGTGCAAAAAACTGCGGTTTACACTTGTGGTATGAATGCAACTGAAGAGAACATAATTTTAGAGGTTTCAGGTTTCACTAAAGGTACCCTGACCTATGGGTACCTATTTGCTCCAAACGAGTTTAGCTACTAATTGTGAATGTTTAGTTGAGAAAATGTCTGCCAGAATAAGAACTTGGAGCTCGATAAATCTCTCATATTCACGTAGAGTCCAATTAATAAATTTTGTTCTACTTAGTATACATGTCTACTGGGCTCAAGTGTACGTGTTGCCTAGAAGTATGATGGAAAGTATAGAGAAAGTGTGCAGGGTCTTCTTATGGAGTGATGATTATAACAGTCAAAAGCTTGGTTATGTTTCCTGGGAGAAGGTTTGTTGTCCTAAATCCAATGGTGGCCTTGGAATTCAAAATATTCAAAGCTGGAACCTTGCCACCATGGGTAGATTTATTGGGCCATCTCTTCAAAGCAAGATAACCTATGGATAAAATGGGTTAATGTCGTTAAAATCAAGGAAGTGGACTGGTGGACGTACCAACCTGAAAATGAGTGCAGTTGGTACTGGAAGAGGGTATGTGCAGTGAAGGAAACACTTAAATGGGTGTACTTTGTTGATGACGTGAGTAATATAACTGCTTATTCTGTTAAAAAGTCATATAAGAAATTAGTAGGTAATCAAATTCAGTTGCATTGGCCAAAATTCATATGGCATCGACTTACTGTTCCAAAACATAGATTTTTTTTATATGGTTGGTATTTCTACAGAAACATCCTAAGAAAGAATAATTTGGTGAATATTGGTGTTTGTACAGATGATAAGTGTAATAGCCCTGATTTTAAGCAACTTTTAATTTGGTGTTAAGTATATATAATAGCTTAATTTTCATTTTGAAATCTCTTTCACAACTAAATTGAAATTATGAATTATGATCCATAGTATTTTAGTTAGGAAAAATAAAAACTCATTATTCCCTTAGTTAAATTAGTTCTTACAATTTTTGTCATATTACAATATGATTATTTCGTTTTCAAGGTAAATTTGTGGTATTACATTATTTTACTAAACTAGTTTACTTAATTTTATATTCCCCAAATATGTTGGGTTAAATTATGATTAAAGGTCCAATTATTTATCTAACTAAAGTTTAAACATCTTATTTTAGATATATTTTATTTGCATGAATGACCAAATGTCACTCTTATTTTTGTCTTTCTCGTATGTGTCATGTACAAGGAGTTGCAATTAATAGCTTTATTTATGTTGTCAATCCATCATGATGCCAAGTCATTCCTTTCTAATTAATCTAATTAAGGAATATTAATTTAGTTGATATTTGTAATTAACATAACTCCGCCTGTGAGTGTCGCGTATGCGGCATTCGCTGCCGGTCCCAAGCCCAGATAAAGGAGGAGGGTGCGGTAGGTTGGTGGCGGCCAGCATTAAAACTAAGCCACATATCATGACATGAATCGACCATGGAATATCGTGGGGGCGTCCCCTTCTCAGTGACGCGCTACACCTCTTAAGCCCGGGTGTAGTGAAAAATATGTGAGGGTTGCTAGGTCGTCGCCCAGAAGCGGCGCGCCACCCCTACACCTGGGGGTGGTGTCAAATATGCAAGGGTGCGCTACACTTCCTAGGCCCGGGTGTAGTGGAAAATATGCAAGGGTTGCTAGGCCGTCGCCCGGAAGCGGCGCGCCACCCGATGGTGGTGTTAACTATCCAAGGTTTCATGGTAAGGGCAGGGGTAAGGATAAGGGTAAGGGTAAGGGTAGTAGGATGCGATTTGGGACTTGGAACATTGGCTCTTTGATAGGGAGATTAGTCGAAGTAGTAGAGGTTATGAGAAGGAGGAGAATTAACATATTATGTTTGCAGGAGACTAAGTGGGTTGGAAACAAGGCAAGAGAAATAGCTCCATGGGGTTATAAGCTTTGGTATTCGGGAAAAACTAGGGGTAGGAATGGGGTAGGTATCCTTATTGACAGAGATTATATTGATGATGTAGTGGACGTGTCCCGAAAGAGTGATCGAATTATGAGTATTAAGCTTGTGATAGGGGATGAGGTTGTAACTATTGTGAGTGCCTATGCACCACAAGCAGGACTAGATGCGTCAACTAGACAAGAATTTTGGGAGGATTTAGAAGAAGTGGTGCAACGTGTCCCTAGAAGTGAGAAACTCATCATTGGTGGGGATCTCAACGGACATGTAGGCTCGAGTCGCGATGGATTTGAAAGCATTCATGGTGGTTTTGGGTATGGGGAGCGGAATGAAGCGGTAAATGTTATTTTGGATTTTGCATTGGCATATGACTTGGGTATAATGAACACTTGGTTTGAGAAAAGAGAATCTCACCTAGTAACCTATAGGAGTAGAGATAATGCGAGTCAGATTGACTTCTTTTTAGTAAGGAATGCTTTGAGACAGTGCTACACCAATTGTAAGGTGATTCCGGGTGAGAGTACAGCAACCCAACATAGACTTGTGGTACTTGATTTTCGAGGTAGAAGTTATATAAGAAAGAGAAGACCACTAGTGGAGCCTAGGATCAAGTGGTGGAAACTTCAAGGGGAGCAACAACTAAAATTCGTAGAAAAGGTGGCAAGTGAAGGTATTTGGGTCGGGGATATGGATTTGGATATAGACTCATTATGGACAAGAATGGAGCACACCATAAAGGGAGTGGCGAAAGAGGTCCTAGGGGAATCTAAAGGAATCATGCCACCAAGTAAGGACACATCTTGGTGGAACGAAGTTGTGCAACAAGCTATAAAGAGCAAACGAGAATGCTATAAAGAGTTGGGAAAATGTAGAAGTGATGAGAACTACAAGAAGTACAAGGAGGCTAAAAGGGAAGCAAAGAAGGCCGTAAGAGAGGCTAGAGCAAAGGTGAATCAGGATCTTTACGCAAGATTGGATACAAAGGAATGTGAAAAAGATATCTATAGACTTGCTCGAATGAGAGATAGAAAGACGCGAGACATCGGGAGGATTAAATGTGTGAAAGATGTTGATCAAAAAGTTTTGGTGGGAGATAAGGAAATCAACGATAGATGGAGGTTCTACTTTGATAGCTTGTTCAACGGGGATCAAGGGCGCGATATTGGGGATACAACTATCCCTAGGGATATGGTTAACCTAGACTTTATGCGAAGAATTCAAAAGAGAGAAGTCGAAATGGCACTGAAAAAGATGGGACGCAAGAGGGCAGTGGGGCCTGATGGTATACCTATCGAAGTCTGGAGATGCTTGGGAGAGAGAGGGGTTGTATGGTTAACAACTCTTTTCAACAAGATTTGGGGAAGTAATAGGATGCCATTAGAGTGGAGGAAAAGTACTATCATCCCCTTGTACAAGAATAAGGGTGATGTCCAGGATTGTGCCAACTATCGAGGAATCAAACTAATGAGTCATACTATGAAACTTTGGGAGCGGATTATTGAGCAAAGACTGAGGAAAACTGTGAAAATTTCGGAAAACCAGTTTGGATTTATGCATGGGAGATCGACTATGGAGGCCATTCATCTTATAAGGCAACTAATGGAGAATTATCGGGATAAGAAGAAGGACTTACATATGGTTTTCATAGATTTGGAGAAGGCATATGACAAGGTACCAAGGGAAATCCTTTGGTGGGCATTAAGTAAGAAAGGAATACCGAGGAAGTATATTGATATCATCAAGGACATGTATGAGGGAGTTAGCACGAGTGTGAGAACTAGTGTTGGTAAGACCGAAGAATTCCCCATTACGATTGGAGTGCATCAAGGTTCCGCACTTAGCCCGTTTCTTTTTGCTATAGTCATGGACGAATTGACGAGGTCAATCCTGAAGGAAATAATGCCCTTGGTCCAAGTATGCATTCAATGTTAAGTCTAATAAATGCGGTTCAGTATTAATTAACAAGTTAATAATTCAGTGAGATCAAGTGAGCTGAATGCCTGGCTAGAGGCCGTTTCAGTTCAAGTGGAATTAATGATATTAATCCACAGCTTACTCTTGACTGAACCCGTAGGGTCACACAAATAGTACGTAAACGGATCAAGTATTTAATGGCATTAAATACTCCATCTATGGATATTCGGAATCGACGGATCTTGGTTCCAGTGGGAGCTGAGATCGTCAAAGGCAAGCAAATGAATACTCCGGAAACGATGATATTGCCGGAAACGGAAATATGGATCGTATCGGAAATATAAATATTATCCAAGTCGTAGATGTTGCCGGAAACGGAAACATGGTACGTATCGGAAAATATTATCGGAAATAGAAATATTGCCGGAATCGGAAATATTGCCGGAAACGGAAATATTGTCTGAATCGGAAATATTATCGGAATCGGAAAATAATTCCGGAAACGGAAATATTAAATATTTGTTCGAAACGGAAATTAATTCCGGAATCGGAAATGTTAAATATTGTTCGTATCGGAAATGAATTCCGGAATCGGAAAATTAAACGGAAGCGCGTCGTACGAATTAGCATCGGACGAGCTTGCTAGACGAAGGCCCAGCACGAAGCCAGGCCCACGTCCAGCAAGGGAAACGCGCGCCACAACACGCCAGCCCAAGGCTGCGCCAGGCCCACCGCAAGGCAGGCCCAGCGCGCGCCCAAGGCTGCGGCAGTCGTGGGCTGCGTTGCTCGGGCTGTGCACGCGCGCGCATGGCGCCCCTCGTGGGTTGCTGTGCGTGCGTGTGTGTTTGTGTTCACATACGAAACCTAAAACGTACAGGATTCGTTTAATGATTAAATTCCTAATCCTAAAAGATAAATTAATTAAATAAGAGTTTCACTAGGATTCTAATTTAATTAATTCGTATCCTAGTAGGATTCCAATTCTCTTTCCATACCCCTATAAATATGTGGCCTGGGTTCACAATTTATAACGAGTTTTCAAGTATTCAAAGTGAGTTTTTGAGAGAAAAATTCAGTCACATACCTTGCCTAAAAGTGCCGAAATTATTAGTACCTTAAGGGCGATTCTAGTTGGTCAATCTTAAGGCGGATCCGGACGTGCTGTGGACTATCTACGGAGGGACGACACTTGGAGTCCTAAAGACTTGTTCATGTTCGGTTCGGGCGCAGCTAGGGAAGGCACGCAACAAAGAGTATGCATCTAAACTATGCTAAATGATTATGTGTAAATAATATGTATTCCTGGCTAAATGGTTTTTCCGCATGATTTATGAATTGTCATATGTATCATAACCTAACAGTGGTATCACGAGCCTCTTATTATTTTCATAATCTAAATTGCATGAACATGGTTAAATATTACAAATTTGCAAGAATTAAAAGGGGTGATTAATTTTCGTAATTGTTAATTAATTGCAAATTGCGTTTATTTAATTATACGTACGCAGTTTTTCGGCAGTTTCTTCGTTACTCATCCAAATCGAGTGATTTTTGTGTCAATTCCGCATGTAAAAGGCATTCTAAAATTTTGACAAAATTAGTATTTTTCTGCCGAACCCAGAATTCTCAAATTCGAAGCCTAACTATGACTTTTCGAAGGTTTTAGTTTTTCGAATGCAAAATTTCGTAAATTTAAGATGTTAAATTAAATATTTGCAATTCTTGTTGGTAAATCTTGAATTTTTGATTGACCTACTGTATATGTTTAACAAGTTTGAATGCCTAGCCTTGTTAATTATGCAATCTAATTTGTAATTATGATTAATTTGTTGAAAATTAGAATAATTTAGAATTAATTTGATTTTCATAATTAATTATAATTTAATTAGATACATATGATTAAAAACCACCATAAAAATTGTAAATTTATGATAAATTTTAAATTTTTATGACCTAGACTTGAATCCATGTTAATCGGAAATCAATTGAATAATAAATTTTCGATTTTTCGCCCTAAAATTATGAAATTAATATTATTTATTAATTTGTCATTAATTTTAAGTATAAATTTTTAAATTTTATGCGATTCGTTCATATAACTTGCACGCACAAAGCAATGGACGCTACGTGTTACCCTTAAGGGGTGTTGTATAGTGCGGGCATGTGACGACGAGCAAGGGAGCTCGTCGCCCATGCGGCACGTATGCAATGAGCAAGGGCATGGTGCACGAGCACAAGGCAGCAGCCCTGCCTTGTGTCGTGGGCTATGAGCAATGGACGAATGGGCATAAGCGAAGGCAAGGCACGGCAGTCGCGTGTGGGCAGCAAGCGAGCTGCGCCACAACGCGCACTGCCTCGCGCAAGCGCGCGCAGCCTCGCGCGCAGCGAGCGCAAGCTCGCGTGCCACGAGTGTTGCGCCCAGCGTCGATGCCGCGCGCAGCGAGCGCTGGATCGCACCAAGCGAGCGCTAGCGAGCGCGCACAGCATGCGCTGGCGAGTGCACGAAGCGAGCGCTGGCCCGCGTGCAGCGAGCGCTAGCGAGCGAACGCAGCGAGCGATGGCTCGCGTGCATCGAGCGCTGGCGCGCGCGCAGCGAGCACATGCTCGAGTGCATCGAGCGCTGGCGCGCGCGCAGCGAGCACCAGCTCGCGCGACGGCTTGCGAAGGATAGCAGCAGCAGCTATGCGACGCAGCGCATGGGCTGCGCGCACATGGCCAGCGATGGCTGTGTGCGTGTGGCCCATGGGCGTACGTTGCGTGGGGTTGTTGCGTTACGATTAGATCGTTTTGAAATTTTAATTTGAAATTTTCAGTTTACGTAATTTTAATTAATTTTAAAATTAATAATTTAAATTATTTTCTTGGATTTTAATTTTGAATATTGTAATTATAATAAATTTTATTTATTCTAATTATTTTACTAAAATTAAAATCATGAATTAATTTAAATACGACTGAAATTAAATTAAACTTTTTGGATTCAATTATAAATTTATATGAGCTTTAAATTTTAATTAAATTTGTATGTTTCCGGTTAGACTAGAAATACATTTTTATGTTTAAAATTAGTAAAGCATATGAATTTATTGGTTTAAGTGGGAGCCCTTTTAGTCATAAACTCTTGATTAGGTCTACAAATCCTTAAGGTTAAAACAACTTGATTAGAATTAATAAGGACTGAATAATTGGTAGATTATTGGTGCCCTTGATTAATTGCTGCAAATGTTTACATGATGCATAATGTGTTTTACTAACCAGCTATTTGGGCCATTCATGATAATGAATGGGTGGATGGTATATATTGTATATGTACTGTTTTGCAGGTTATGAAGTGACTAGTATGGCCCAAATAGGATAGAAAATATGGTCTGCGTACCATTAATTTGAATGTAATTGGTCTAAAGTACCAAAGTCGTTTTTCAATTCAAATATGGTCTGCGTACCATCAAATAGTTGTAATTAGTTTTAATTATAGCTTATCCTATTTGAAGAAAATGGTGCCTCCCACGGAGATTTTCGAGACGGACTTTGAAGTTAAAGCTTCAAGATGAAGTCGGGCCATACTAGATCACATTTATCTTATGCATGTTTTAAGTTATTTATTGCGTTTAAATATGTCTTAAAATGCATAAGATCAAAAGCTTGATTATGTTGCATGATTAAGGATTTTAGTTCACTTAAAATCTAACCAACATAGTAAGAGCCTTAAGTTCCAAACTTAAAAATTGAGTTATAAGGTGCCATGCCAAAATATACACTTGCTTGGATATCCTTTACATCAATCTAGTAATAGTTTTCGCTCAGCGAGGTGTTACTTATTGGTCCTAAAGGGGCAAGGTACACAAATAATTGTGAGTACATGTTAGTTTTGGTGAAACTCATCGATATAAGTAAGGAGTCCTTTTATGTCGTGGCAAAATCGATAGGTTTACCTAATAAGTTCTTAGACGTACCTATCAACCAAGAGTAGTTTCTAGACTATTAGAAAAAGGCTTTTGCTTACCTAAAATGTTTTAGGATTAAGTCGACAAACTGTGCTTAGTTCTTCAATGATTTTAGGATCTTGGAATCATTTTATTCACACCTGCCGGAACAATAAAATCGAATAAAATGCTAATAACTTGTTTGAATTGCATGGTTGCTTTAATTTCAAGTTATTATTCATGATAAATGTTTAGACTTTGCATGCTTCAATGTATGTTTTAATTATTGTTTATAATTAAATATCTTGCACTGCAATAAATCCTTTTAGAAAGGTAACAGTAAATTTCCTCGATTGGTAGTGAATCCAAGAACGATTCACGGAAAAGAGAGAAAGTGAGCAATTTAAAATGTACGTTTCTTATATCGACTTTTATGGTTGTTTTCGAATATCAAAATCGAATGGCAAACCAATTGGTGCTTGTGAATTCAAAATACAATGTAGTTTTGAGATCATAAAGCATTGAGTTTAAACGCTCAGCCTTACCAATGGTTAACAACCTAATATCTTTGTCCATTTAATTCTCGAATGAGTCTAGTCCCTAGACATTCGAATAGATCGATACTTAGAGAACTTTAGAAGCTTCTGGTAAGATCATCTAGTTGAAACAGAATATTCAACATAAATTAAATGGTAAGAACCTTGTTGGAGTGACATTGGACATGTCTAACAAAGTATAAAAGTCAACACTAAAGAAATCAATTCTTAAGACTATAAGAAATGGTACAAGAAATAGGAAAACGAGGAACAAATGAAAGGAATTTACGATTCCGTTTCTACCTATAAGTTTATGTTTAAAGAGAAGTGACCTAGCAATCAAACTTCCTTGGTATCATATACCGCTTGAGGTTCTTACTTCGGTAATAACTCAAACAATGGAAGCTAGGATACACTAATGACCTACAAGTGGGAAATGAAGCATGGCAATGCTACATTAGTTGTAGGGTCATCTAGTTTGTTTTAAGTCCTTTCAAAGGCTGGAACTTAATGGCTATTTTGTTCCATAATCAGCATACCTAAATTTCTGCTTCAAACACAGAAAGACTCACATTCAGAAGAACAAAAACAATGCTTGTTTGTTTGTTTATTTGAATGAAATGGTCAATTACAGGTTGAGTCAATATGCTTGATTAAAACAAACAACTCTTTAAAGAACTTTACTAGGTTCAAATCAAACCCTTGATTTGAGTTCCATTAATCTTTGGCATTGTTGCTTAGACCATATCAACAAGTTAACATTCATAAGCTCTATTTTGATGGACTTTTTGAAAGTTGGTTGATTTCTAGATCAACTTAAGACAAGCTAGTCTTACTTGTTGAAAGTAACAAAGAATATGAACTATTGTTAGAACGCCTAGACGATAGAGTTCAAAGCTAAAGAAAGGTTTTATGACTTTATTATTTCACATGGATTTGAGTGAATATAGGTTTATTTACTCAAATGTGATATAAGTTGAATCTGTTTGGCTAGTTCAAAGATTCAGAAGTATAAAATCCACTTGGCAAGAAATCATAAAGATCTAGGTTAGATCATGTTGATGATTACTTGAGACCAAATATGATCATCAATGATTGTGTGTTGTAATTTCACAATCTAGCTCCATAAGATATGGCATATCTACGTTGGAATGATCGAAGTCAATTAGTACTTGATTCGATCAATGATGAATTATAAAGACTTTTCCTATAATTTCTAAAACAAAATGCTCAACTACCACCAAACTAAACCAAATTCGTCAAAGCTATTGAAAAGTAATTTCAGGATATCTTTTCAATTATATATATCTAAAGAGTTGCTAAACTCAGTGGGAGCTTAGTGTTTGTTATTCAACAAACTAAGGCCCAAGTCTAGATATATGTTTTATTGTGATTTATTCAAATGAGACACAAGGGTATTGTTTCTACCACGAATTTTTGAGAACATAATGTTTGTTTGCTCGAAATAATGTCCTTTTGGAGATTCGTTTCCAAAATAACAAGTGGGAGAAAATAGACCTCGAAAGTCTTCGAGGCGAACGACAAACATAAACGGACATTCCGGAGGCTTTTCGAAGTGCTTCAGAAAATCCAAACTTATTCTTTAAGGACTTTAGAAGTGGCTTTAAAGAATAGACATCTCTTAGAAGACTGTACAAGTGCTTCAAAGAGAATAGAATATTCAAAGGACTCTCAAAGTGCCTATTGATATTCTATTGTTTGATGTTCTATACCCAAGTAGGCATAGAATTCAAGTCACTGAAACTATGAGATTCTTCTATTAGATAGTGAAGAAACATAGAGATCAGGTCAATGAAACTATGAGATTCTTCTATTAAATAGTGAAGAAACCTACAACTTGCAGTCAAACTATTATCATGTAGATTAATGAGTTTGTGACTTGTAAGAAAGCTATGACAAAACCTAGATTCCCTAAAATGGTTAGAAGCCATATATAGACTCAAATGTTTTAAATGGTTAGAGGCCATAAAACATACTCAATGTTTTGATGACAAAATTGAAATTTTGTTGATTTGCAAGAATAGGTTCACACCTATTGGTTGCAAGTTTGTTTTAAGGATAAAAACCATCAAACATGAAATTGTGTTCACACACAAAGCGAGATTAGTTGCTAAAGGTTACAAGCAAATTCATGGTGTGAATTGTGTTGAAACCTCATGCATAATCGTAATGCTCAAGTCTATAATTCAAGCAATGATTGCATATTGGTACATATAGCAATTGGATGACAAAACGTATTCCTCAATCAAATGTTGGAATAAACTATGTACATGGTATGTCATAGGATTTGTGGATCCAAATAAATGCTTGAAAGAGAAAGCTAGCTTATAAAATCTAAGTACAGATTTAAGCAAGCAATTGGGGATTGGAATTATATTTTAATGAAGCTAATAAGTATTTTAGTTTCATAAAATATACATGATTCTTATAGATATATAAGAAGTTTAGTGGGAGTACATAAAAACTTAATTGGTCCTATGTGTATCACACACATATCTCTCTATTGTAAAATAACATTCAAATGCTAATGACTTAGATTTGAGATTATTCATCAATGATGGACCATGGCGAAACTTAGTACATACTGGGTATTAAGATCTATTTACAAAGATCTTATGATATTGTTTTGGATTAAGTAATGGCATTTACTAAATCAAACACGAAAGTCTCCATTGGATATATTCGACCCATGTGAATAAATCTAAGTAAAGGATGTTTGAACTATGTATAAGCATTTACTAAGTTAAACATCAAAGAGTCTAAATGAGATTCTTAACCTATATTATATGTCAAAGAATTTAGCTGAATTTAGTATCTACTGAAACTAGATAAGCTAAAGTTACATGAATAGAATTCAATTGGGAATTATTCTGCAAAAGAATTTATCATGTATGATATAATATGAGGATCGCCAAAAACGTATCGTATGACTTTAGCCATGACGTACATATACCAATCTCTATTGATCTAAGTAAAGATCAACTAGATTGAGATCAAGAATACTTATGGTACTTGAAAAGGTACATAGGAATAGTTCTTGATTCAAGGAAATAAAGATATGCTAAATATTGATGCTACACGCATAAACACTGGCAAAGGATCAAGCAAGACCCTTTGGAGTTAACCATTGATAAGGACGAGCTATAGAGCATCGTGTTTTGAAAATGGCAACATGGGTTGGAGACCATGAGTTGTTGCGTGGGAAATTAAAATAATAATTTCTATGTTCTAAGATATAGTTGGAGAGTCTTCCACATATCTATAAACTGCTTGGATAGGTAAATCCAAACAAAGCATCACTAGCAACCTATACAGTTGAAGTAAAAGTAATTATTGCCTAAGAAGCAATAAAACAGGGTTGTTTAAAGTTCTTCACTGAACTTGTGTAGATCACCTATCTGCTGGCTTGATGGTTCTTCATTGAAAAATGCGTAGAACCACTCTTGAAGCAAGAAAAACGTCTGCTAACTTGATGGTTCTTCATTGCAAAATGAGTAAAACCACCATCGAAGTAAGAAAGACTAGATCACATAATAAACAAACTCGAAAAGATCTTATCATCATATCTCGAAGAACATTCGATGAAAAGGATATTAAGATTGGCAAAGCATGATAACTAAACCTATGCAACAAGTGAGAAGCAACACTCACGTTGTAGCACTGGAAATCAAGCATAGCTTTGAATTCCATGAAATGTTTTAAAGATGGGTTAGAGGCCCATGGTTGTAAAACATTGGGGTTGAACATTTATCATATATGAAATGTATTTTCATATTCCATTCGATCTTGGTTTAGTATTAAATGATGAGTCCCTTCAATTTGACGATATATTCAAGATAGACTGTCAGGACCAGTCCTGTGACTAAGAAATGTCTATCAAGTGAACTTGAATGTCAAAGGTTGAAAATGGTCCCTAGTCGGAGTTTTCTATAAAATTGGACGCATAGAAAACGTTAGACGACTAGAATGCAAGATGACTAGTAGTTCTGTTTCTTGAACTATGTGGACATGGCAATGTCATAATCATTTGCATAGATACTTACTTTGGGAAGACTAGTATCGGACAAGACCTATGAAACTTTACTGTAAGAGATGAAAATCTGTCATAAGTAAATTTCATTAAAATTATTAGACACTAAATCCTCAATACCTGAGTGATTTGAGATTACTTGTTTGAGAACTGGTTGCTTTGACGTTGACCAACCGTCGCACCGTAAAAGGAGGCTATAAAGGCAACGCTCAGGTAATCACCTATCAAACGAAGTCTAATCTCAAGATCGCAAGATTGGGATTGTCCTCCCATAAATCGGGATGAGATGCTTAAAAGTTGTACAAGGCCACTCGGAGAGCTAGAAACTGTGAAATGCATGGCCGTGCTCGGATGAATCATAGGCTATGATTATCTGTTTATTTGATCAGTTGAACTCTGAAACCGAGGAACACCTCTGGACATAATAAGGATGACAACTCTTACCTTATGTTCAAGAGCAAGCATCGAGCGACAAAGGAATTAGGAAATGCACACTTGTCCCTAAGGACAAGTGGGAGACTGAAGGAAATAATGCCCTTGGTCCAAGTATGCATTCAATGTTAAGTCTAATAAATGCGGTTCAGTATTAATTAACAAGTTAATAATTCAGTGAGATCAAGTGAGCTGAATGCCTGGCTAGAGGCCGCTTTAGTTCAAGTGGAATTAATGATATTAATCCACAGCTTACTCTTGACTGAACCCGTAGGGTCACACAAATAGTACGTAAACGGATCAAGTATTTAATGGCATTAAATACTCCATCTATGGATATTCGGAATCGACGGATCTTGGTTCCAGTGGGAGCTGAGATCGTCAAAGGCAAGCAAATGAATACTCCGGAAACGATGATATTGCCGGAAACGGAAATATGGATCGTATCGGAAATATAAATATTATCCAAGTCGTAGATGTTGCCGGAAACGGAAACATGGTACGTATCGGAAAATATTATCGGAAATAGAAATATTGCCGGAATCGGAAATATTGCCGGAAACGGAAATATTGTCTGAATCGGAAATATTATCGGTATCGGAAAATAATTCCGGAAACGGAAATATTAAATATTTGTTCGAAACGGAAATTAATTCCGGAATCGGAAATGTTAAATATTGTTCGTATCGGAAATGAATTCCGGAATCGAAAAATTAATCGGAAGCGCGTCGTACGAATTAGCATCGGACGAGCTTGCTAGACGAAGGCCCAGCACGAAGCCAGGCCCACGTCCAGCAAGGGAAACGCGCGCCACAACACGCCAGCCCAAGGTTGCGCCAGGCCCACCGCAAGGCAGGCCCAGCGCGCGCCCAAGGCTGCGGCAGTCGTGGGCTGCGTTGCTCGGGCTGTGCGCGCGCGCGCATGGCGCCCCTCGTGGGCTGCTGTGCGTGCGTGTTTGTGTTCACATACGAAACCTAAAACGTACAGGATTCGTTTAATGATTAAATTCCTAATCCTAAAAGATAAATTAATTAAATAAGAGTTTCACTAGGATTCTAATTTAATTAATTCGTATCCTAGTAGGATTCCAATTCTCTTTCCATACCCCTATAAATATGTGGCCTGGGTTCACAATTTATAACGAGTTTTCAAGTATTCAAAGTGAGTTTTTGAGAGAAAAATTCAGTCACATACCTTGCCTAAAAGTGCCGAAATTATTAGTACCTTAAGGGCGATTCTAGTTGGTCAATCTTAAGGCGGATCCGGACGTGCTGTGGACTATCTACGGAGGGACGACACTTGGAGTCCTAAAGACTTGTTCATGTTCGGTTCGGGCGCAGCTAGGGAAGGCACGCAACAAAGAGTATGCATCTAAACTATGCTAAATGATTATGTGTAAATAATATGTATTCCTGGCTAAATGGTTTTTCCGCATGATTTATGAATTGTCATATGTATCATAACCTAACAAATCCAAGATGGTATTCCCTGGTGCATGATGTTTGCAGATGATATTGTGTTGATTGATGAAACAAAAGAAGGAGTGGAAAGTAAGTTGGAGTTATGGAGACAAACGTTGGAATCTCGGGGTTTTAGGCTAAGTAGAAACAAGACGGAATATATGGAGTATAAGTTTAGTGGAGTCCAAGATAGAGAGACAGGGGAGATTACCTTAGATGGGAAAATTGTCCAAGGCTCTGAAACGTTCCGTTATTTAGGATCTATTATCCAAAAGGATGGAGAATTGGATGGCGATGTGGCCCATAGAATCAAAGCAGGTTGGTTGAAGTGGAAAGGTGCCACGGGGTTCCTATGTGATTCAGGCATGCCCCAAAGATTGAAGGGAAAATTTTACCGCACGGAAATTCGACCGGCTTTGTTATACGGCACAGAATGCTGGGCTGTGAAACATTGTCACATGCACAAGATGAATGTGGCGGAGATGCGCATGTTACGTTGGATGTGTGGGCATACAAGAAAGGATCGTTTGAGGAATGAGATTATTAGGAAGAAAGTAGGGGTTGCACCGATTGAGTTTAAGATGATGGAAAATCGTTTAAGATGGTTTGGACATGTGAGCAGAAGACCAAGTGATGCCCCGGTTAGGAGGATAGAAGGGTGGCAAAGTGATAGAATTGCAAGGGGTAGGGGAAGACCTAAGAAAACTTGGAGGAAGGTGATTGAGCATGATATGTGCTTTCTTGGGATTGAGGAAAATATGGCGTTGGATAGGACAGAGTGGAGGGAGAGAATATGCATTGATGACTTCAGTTGATTTATACAGTTTTCATGTTTTTGTTTCTTTCTATTTTTATTTTATTTTTTATTCTTATTTTTATTTTTATTTGATTTTTAAAATTCTTTTAATTTTTTAATTTACATGCTATTTTGAAATATACTTATTTTACTTATTCATTTATTTTAAACTTTACTTATTTTTATTATCTCTTACAATATATCTTCTATAATATATATACATTTTTCTCTTATCTTACTTTCATTAATTCCACTTTCTCTTCCTTGTTTTTCTTATTACTTCTTGCTCCTTTTTTGTTTGATTGGTGACAATGACGATCTCCTACGACGATTCATGTTAGCCGACCCCAAATCATTTTGGGACTAAGGCTTTGTTGTTGTTGTTGTTGTTGTATTTGTAATTAACATCTCATTCCCTACCATTTCTATTCATTTCTAACCACCGCAAGAACCACCTCATGCAACAACCGTACTCTGTTTATTAACCACCATCAGGTCTCCTTCCTTTTTCTTCTCTATCGATCATAAATCCCGAGCTGCATAATCAATTATGGAAATCAGATAAACCCAAACCCATCTCCTCCTATTATTTTGTCTTTTCTCCGGCTCGGTTTTCAGACAAAGTTTCTGTTTCCTCCATTATCTCCACTATCCAGTCGGTTTCAGCCTTTGGTTTCTTCATAAAAATTATTCATCTCGAAAAGTTACTCAGTTTAGGCTCAAGAATCACCCAATTTCGAATATCAGGCAAGGAGATATGCCCTCTACACCGCCTGCTTGAATGTTGTCGTCATAGCTGCGATGTTGCTGTTGTTGTTGTTGAAATAGAATTATTGGAGTTTGGTTATGGAATTTAGATCAAAGAATGGTGATGATTGATATTATGGAGTTTAGAGTATGGAAGTTGGAGTGATTAAGGAATAAGGAGTATTATAAAGGATCATCATATTGAGGTAACTTTTATGTTCAGCAAAATTATTTTGTGCCCGTGTGTGTTTGAAATTTATTCTTTATTTTATATGATCATATATCAATGGCCATGAATATCATGAATTGCATTTATATTGGATTGTTAATTAATTTGATTGATATTGTGAGATTGTTTATGGTATTGTTCGGAAATAATTTGTCCATTAAAATAAATTTCGAAATGATATTGTAAATAAAAATGTGATTCGTATTTGTTTTGTTGGCATTGGATTATGAACGGATATGAAAAAGTGGGCAAGGTACAGGCGGAGGAAAGATCCTAAAATTAAGTTAAGACCGGAATGGTCGAATATAAGTGATGCGTTGTGTTTGAAATTAAAGCAAGACCGGAATGGTCAAATATACGTGATAAGTTTTTTGTTCTGTGATAATTAAGATACTTTGTATCCAAAACCTGTCCTTACCACTGATTTGTGAAGGGAATGATCAATGCCAGCTATATGTTTTCAAATATAACAAAAGTCTATTTCCGAACAATTGCCAATTTGTGTTTTGAAAACTCTTTTGATCAAATTGTTTTGGAAATAAAACGTTTTTACGGGCTGAAGTAAAGATTACGAGTTTACCACTCATTTTGGAATTTTTCGTTTTTCTATGTCTTCTCTTTGTAAGTAGGTTGTGTGGAAGCTCAGGTGGAAGTCAAATGAAGCTTGGTTTTATTTTTAAGGGTTTGTAAATTGTGTGTTATAAACTAAGGTTGTATTCATGTGTGAAATAGTTTCTAAATTGTTTGTAAGTTTGAATGTGAATTAAAGGTTTATATTTATTTTAAGGATTATTTATTCAAGGTTATTTATTCAAGTTATTTAAGGTTGTTTTTGTGGGCCCATAACCCATGTACAGGTCCAGGATCGAGTTTAAGATTAAGGTTATTATTTTTCCGCTGCGTGTTAAAGGTTAATTGTAATCATTTAAGGATTAAGTGTTGTTTATTAACAGCTCGAAAAAGCGGGCTGTTACAATAAGTGTGTCATTTGTGATAATGAGACAGGGTCTCATATGCATCTAATGTTCAAATGTTGCTATAGTATGAGATGCCTTGATGTCGTATAGCTTTGGTGTGGCATCAAGTCAAATTGCCAGAACCTTCAGAGTGTACTACGGTAGATTGACATGAAAACCCATGGCTCCAAATTCAGAAGATTGGTCTGGATTGCGGCTAGGGATGGGCATGGGTCCAAGACCCGGTCCAGACCCGGTTGGACCCGGTCCATATTTAAGGGTCTGGGTCTAATTATTTGAGACCCAATGGATCTGGGGATGATCTGGATCCATGTATTTAAAAACGGGTCTGGGTCCAATATTCTCAGACCCAGACCCGGTCCAGATTCGGCCCATGGACCCGATCAATAATTAGAAATTAGAAATAGTCTAATTAGATGCATGCATGCATTAGTATTTTGGCACTAATTTGCGAATTGTGATATTTTATGTATCGAATGTGAATATGTGATGGTAAATCGGTTAAATTAATGGCGCGGAAAAATTTTCTAAGACAAAAATGTTAAGAATAAACAAATAACACTAGACCCATTTTTGACCCGAGACCCATAAGACCCATTGGATCTGGGTATGGGTCTGAATTTTTCAGACCCAATGGATCTGGGGTGGATCTGGGTCCGCCTAAAAAATATGGGTCTGGGTCTCACCAGACCCGGTCCAGATCCGGCCCATGCCCATCCCTAATTGCGATTGTGTCTAACTTGGTTTACTGCATTTGGAGGACACGGAACGATGCTTTTTGGTCCCAAAGAGTACATATGTTTGAGTATATTGTAAAGCAGATACAAAGCGTAGTGAAAAATAGAGTATATAGTGTTTTTCCTAAGAAGGTAAGTATTAAAGACAGTGAGTGGTTTAGAAATCTATAATTGCTTGCCTTTTTCTTTTGAGGTGCTAGGTAGTGTAGTTGTGTCCTTTCTTCTAGTGGAGGAATCCATCCTAGATGGTTTGCTCCCTAAAAGTTAGGCTTAGTCTTTTGATAAGAGTTTCAATATATCTTACTTATTAAAAAAAATTAGTAAAATGATAAAAATAATCTCATTAAAGGTTGGTAACTAATAAAATGATAATAGTTGTTAGCAAAGAGGGTAAAATTCACATTAATGGTTGGTAATTAATAAAATAATAAAAATTGATATTTACAGACCATCAAAAAATCAATAAATACTAACCTAAATCAAATGATCGAGGCTATGATTTGGTGGAGTTTATGGTTTGTTTTCATGGATTTTTAAGAAAAGAGAAGAGAAAATGTAACTGAAAATAGAAGAGGTGAGAAGGTGAAGGTGAAAAATGGAGGAGAGGAAAAAAAAAAAAAAAAAGGGGGGGTATGTAATGGATAGGGGTCGTTTTTTCGTATATCAGATATGTGTGGCAACACACATATCAGCTAAAAGACAAATAAGGAAGTATCATTCATGTTAAAAAAGTACCATTCTATAAAAAAAAATACCTTTTTTGTTTAAAAAAGTACTATTTAATTTCTTTTTTGTAAGCAAACAGGTGGTCTAGGCTTTAGAGATGTTGTTCTCTGGAACACTGCCAGCATGGGTAAATATGTTTGGGCTTTAGCTACCAAACAAGATAATGTTTGGGTTAGATGGGTGACTTCTGTGTATTTAAAGAATGGGGAATGGTGGGATACCAGCCAGGAAATAGTGCAAGCCGGTATTGGAAGAAAATATGTGAAGTGGAAGAGTTACTGAAGCAAGTTTATTCTGAGAGTGAGTTCACTAATATGCCTCATTACTCAGTGAAGCAGGTGTATGAGAAGTTAGCAGATGAAAAGCCTAAGGTTCACTGGGATAGACTGGTGTGGAATAGACTTAATACTCCAAAACATAGATTTATTGCTTGGCTTGCAATGCAGGCCAGACTCCAAACTACAGCTAAGCTTGCAAAAATAGGGATTAGTGCTTCTGCTAGTTGCCTGATTTGTGGTCAGGGTGATGAGATTCATGATCACTTATTCTTCAGGTGTACCTATAGTAACATGTGTTTGATGGAAATGAAGAAGTGGATGGGTTTGCAGTATGGAAACAAGTTGCATCATATTTTCATAAGCATCAGTCACAATAGAAGATCCAAGTTCAGAAAACAGGTTGTTTTTGCAGCTGTAGTGGCTCTTGTGTATATGATCTGGAAATACAGGAATACAAGTTATTGGAAGCAGACTGTCCCTACTGTCAACAGCACAATCAGTAGCATGAAACAAGTTGTAAAAACTAGAATACAAGCAGTATTGTCTAAGAGTGTTAATAGGTCTGATAACCAATGGTTTTTGGCTTTATAGATTGTGTTTGGATGTTTGTATGCCTTCTGGCTAGTGTGTTTGTGTTAGTTCCTTGGTGAGATGGTCCAACCTAGTTGGTTTGTCTCCCTTGGTTCTAGTTTAGCTTGTATTTCGTTTTGAGCTTAATAATATTATTCTCACTTGCTTAGCAAAAAAAATATAGTTCTTTTTTGTCTTTTGCTATGATATGCATTTGTAATCACATATCAGATATCCGAAAATAATTCCTCGTAATGGATATGGGACATTGACGTAGTTGGAGGGTATTCTTTCCAATTCAATCTTCTGATTATAAGGAATTTTCTCATTATAATTGTCTTTGAAAGAAATCAACAACTAACCTGATAACTTTTAACACCTAAAAAAAAAATTAATAACATTAAAATTTGATGCACATACGATTACAACTACTAGACATACGGAGTACTAAATTTTCTTGATTCTTCATCACATGAGCAGCGCACGAACCAACTTTATGTAAGAAAGAATCATCGTCAAAGATGGATGACAGTGGAGACATCAACTTCGGCCGCCATCTCGAATCTGAACTTTAGAAGATCATCATCAAAGTTGATATTTTCTTGAAGGTATTGAGAAACCTTGGCCGTCACGTAACTGAAAATTCCAGGACTGACATAAGATGGGAAATCCTTCTTGGAAGTTGTTAGGACATCTGTAATAACAAAATCAACTGCGAAAACATTGTTGAAGCTCTCTTTCCACAAGGTATGATGATCTTCTTGGCAAAGAGATTCTGGATATACGCAGTGTTGGTGGATTTCTTGCAATTGCCGAAACAGGAGAGAGACTCTAATCTCATGAGTATCGGTTTCCGATGAAGCTATTCGTTTGATGGGGTTTAGGGTAACCGAACAGAATTTCATATCATCGCTGGAAGGCTTCAAGATTGAAGGATGTTGATGGTGCTCCATTAATTATTGTTAATTTGCGGAATTTAATACAACAAAATTATTTTAGGCTTTAATGGATCAACGTAATTTTGTAGGTAATGTAATTTGATAAAGGAAACAAACTATGAATTTAATTTAGAAGCTGTTCAAGTTTAATTATATTTATAGGGGATTTTTATGGTATAGTTCGTTCTAGCTTATACAACAAGGAAAACTGGAAACGTCCTTTTTCAAAATAAGGTAACTTAGTTAACTTAGGAAACTTATTTTACAATTGTCTTTCCCTTCTATTGCACACGCACAATACTTATGGCAACTTTTGTGTAAGATCGTCTTACCGGAAAGACTACTTTGATTGTTTAATTAATTGGTTCTATTGGTTAACTAATTATTTTCATTGTTTAACTAATTGGTTCCAGTGCTTAACTAAGTAGTTCGAGTGTTTAACTAAATGATTTCATTGCTTAACCTAACATCAAGGTGGTCTTTTGTGTAAGATCGCCTTATATAAAAGTTTGTACGATACCTGAATCATTATTTTTTATTTAAAAAATCTAATATATTTTTGGAAAAATTGTCAGAAAAAACCTTATAAATATAAGTTTTTGTGAGAAAAAACCTTATAAAAAAATCTGGCACACTAAAACCTTATTAAAAAAATTCTTTGCAAGATGAAACCCGAAGTCATAATCTGGCATTGACTCAACTTTTCAGGCGTTGACTGACCTTGTGCCGGTCACGTGGCCCTTCTGGTTTTCTTTTTTATTCTATAAGGGAATTTTTGAGGTTATTTTAGTAATTGAACATTTGGTATCCCCATATTATAATGATCCATAATACCCTCCACAACTTCAAAATTCAAGGTGCGGTTACATTATTGCCAAATAGTCTTATAAGCACGACAAGAATGTGGGATTATATAAAAACTTAGAATCGAATGATTATAACTAATCACAACAAATAACATGCAAGAAAAGAGGTTCGTAAAGTTCATCTAAAAATAATTAGACATTATCCCTATTTAAGAATTGTAATACTAAAGTAAAGAAATTAAATAATGTAATAATCATATATGCCCTTAAACAATGTAATACTCACGCACACAATTCGTTCTTCTTTTCCCATTTCCGCGTCGTTTTTGTTATGGGTGAGTGATTGTCTTTGTTATCCTTTTTTATCCCTCCATTCCAACTTTCAATCTTGCATAACTTGATCTTCGTTTTCTTCTATTATAAAGCTCTAGAACTACACATATTAATTTATCAATATTATTATATATTTTAAAATTAAATATATTTAAAAAATATTAAAGTATGATTAACGGTTTATTATGAAATATTGATCGAAATAATTTTTAAAAATAATAATTGCAATTTTTTTTTAAACTTTTATTAGTTAATTAAAATACTCCTTTCGCTCTTGAATGTTAGTCACTTTTGAAATCTAAGACAATCCAAAATAAGTACACATATCACATGAATCTTAATGAATTTAACCTATGTGGGTAAGAGAGAGAAACAATTAAAGGGGTTTATTGGGGATAAAAGTTTATTTTGGAGTAAACAAGTGGGTCATTTAGATATTCATATTGGTATAATAGAGTTAAATGTTGGACAAATAAGGAAAGATTCTAAAAGAGACTAACAAAAAAAAGAACAACTCAATACAGAAAGGGGACTAACATTCAAGAACGGAGGGAGTAATTAAACTATGATTAGCGGTTGATTATAATTTGATTAGTGACTAGTTGGCCGAAATATAAGCTAAAGTAATAATTGACAACAATAGCTAAACACTTAGATAAGTAACTTTTAACAAGGTAGGTAGTAATTTGCAAAATTACTAAACACTTAGATAGAAATTTGCAAATTTTCCAATATTCAGTTATGAGATGGAATTTTGGCAACTCTAATACAAATTTGAGACGGAATTTTAGAAATTCAATGTAAAATGTCATCACAAGTATTATTTATAGTCGAAATATTAGTTTTAATCTCAAGTTTGAGATTCTTATAGTATCCGTCCCGAAATCTAAAGACGTAAATACATATTGATTTGAAACAAAATACATAGAAACACACTACTACACTAGTGGTACTTATGCATACAAGAATCGCGAGAAAGCATCAGGATGTGAAACGTAATTACATACTCAAACAACTCCGGCGCGACCCTACATATGACAATAACTATATGTACTCCCTCCGTTTTCTTTTTAATGGTTACACTTTGCTTTTCACGATCTCAAATACACATGTTTGACCAATAATTTTATCCAATTACATATGAAATTTATAAAAAAATGATATTTTAAAAATACATATTAATAGGAATTCAATAATATCTCAAACATATTATTTTGATGGTTATAATAGCGGGAATTAATTACAATCAAAATTTATGAAATTTAACCATAAAAGTTAAAGTGTAACCATCATTTAAAAACACGGAGGGAGTATGATGTATGCATTTGTCTAATCTAATTGTGTCCTGTCTTCACCAAATTTGACTTTGATTTTTCCCAATTCGGCGGTAGTTTTTTAGGTGCTTAACCAAATAGTGTAATGTGCCTGAGAAAGATGAATCTAAAAATCCTGGAAAATACTCATTATGGTTGTTGATGAAGTCGAGGTTGTGTCAAATTTAGTCTTTGTTTATGATGAGTAAAGGGGCTTGCGCTATGTTGAAACATGAGAGACTGTTAGGGTTTGTTAAGCCATAAAATGTGATTGGCCTAATATCTTATAATTAGGTTGTATATATTCAACTCTTGACAGTAATACAAACTAAGGAAAACACTTTCCTATCATGATTGATTGGTTCAATAATGTATGCTATGATATGTACACGCCCGGATGTTGCGTACGCACTTAGTGCTACGAGTAGATACCAGTCAGACCCAGGAAAGACACATTGGACTGATGCCAAGAATATTCTGAAGTACCCTAAAAGGCACAAAGATGATTTCCTGGTCTATGGTGGAGATGATGAATTATTTGTTAAAGGCTATACGGACGCAAGTTTCCAAACCGACAAAGATGATTTCAGATCACAGTCTGGGTTTGTCTTCTGCCTCAACGGAGGTGCAGTAAGCTGGAAAAGTGCTAAACAGAGCACCATTGCGGATTCTACAACTGAAGCGGAGTACATTGTTGTACATGAAGCAGCAAAGGAAGCTATTTGGCTAAGGAAGTTCATAGGGGAACTTGGTGTACGTAGTCCCCTCCATTAAAGGACCAATAGCTCTATATTGTGACAATAATGGAGCTATTGCACAGGCAAAGGAGCCCATACAACACCAGAGAGTCAAGCATGTACTTCGTAGATTTCACCTTCTACGAGAGTTCGTTGAAAGAAAAGAAGTCGAGATAAGCAAGATTGGAACTGACGATAGCATCTCAGATCCATTAACTAAATTAACCTCTGCCGCAAGTGAAGCACAACTCGCACACTGCACCTATGGGAATCAAACATGTTGGAGAATGGCTTTGATGTCCTTAATAAATGTTTTAAAGTTTTAGAGTTTAATACTTTGTAAAACGTTTTGGTTAACCATTCACATAAATGAATAGAATTAATTTTTCAATTTAATTTTGTGGTTTATTAAATGATGAGTCCTTTCAATTTGACGATATATTCAAGATAGACTATCAGGACCAGTCCTGTGACTAAGAAATGTCTATCAAATGAACTTGAATGTCAAAAGTTGAAAATGGTCCCTGGTCGGAAGTTTTCTATAAAGGTGGACGCATAGAAAACTCTAAACGACTAGAGTGCAAGATGACTAGTAGTTCTGTTTCTTGAAATATGTGGACATGGCTATGTTGCAATCATTAGCATAGATACTTACTTGAAAATATTAGTATCAGACAGACCTATGAAACTTTACTGTAAGAGATGAAAATCTGTCATAAGTAAATTTCATTACATTATTAGACACTAATCCTCAATACCTGAGTGATTTGAAATTACTTGTTTGAGAACTGGTTACTTTGACGTTGGCAAGCGTCGCACCGTTAAAGGAGACTATAATGGCAACGCTCAGGTAATCACCTATCAAACGAAGTCTAACCTCAAGATCACAAGATTGGGATTGTCCTCCCATAAATCGGGATGAGATGCTAAAAGTTGAACAAGGCCACCCGGAGAGCTAGAAACTGAAAAATGAATGGTCGTGCTCAGATGAATCATAGGCTATGATTATCTGTTTATTTGATCAGTTGAACTCTTAAATAGACAAATACCTCTGGACATAATAAGGATGACTACTCTTACCTTATGTTCATGAGCAGGCATCAAGCGACAAAAGAATTCGGAAATGCACACTTGTCCTTAGGGATTAGGAATTAGGAAATGCACACTTGTCCTAAGGAATTGGGGACAAGTGGGAGACTGAAGGAAATAATGCCCTTGGTCCAAGTATGCATTTAATGCTAAGTCTAATAAATGTGGTTCAGTATTAATTAAAAAGTTAATAAATTCAGTGAGATCAAGTGAATTGAATGCCTAGCTAGAGGCCGCTTCAGTTCAAGTGTAATTAATCCACAACTTACTCTTGACTGAACCCTTAGGGTCACAAAAATAGTACGTGAACAAATCAAGAATTTAAGTGAATATATTTATTCATTAAGTACTCCATTTATGAACATTCGGAAACGAAGGATCTCGGTTCCAGTGGGAGCTTAAATCGTCAAAAGGGAAAATAAAGAACACTCCGGAAATGATGATATTGCCGGAAACGGAAATATGGTTCGTGACGGAAATCTAAATATTATCCAAGTTGTAGATGTTGCCGGAAACGGAAACATGGCTCGTATCGGAAAATATTATCGGAAATAGAAATATTGCCGGAATCGGAAGTATTGTCGGAAACAGAAATATTACCGGAATTGGAAATATTATCGGAAAAGGAAATTATTTCCGGAATCGGAAATATTAACGGAAACGTAAATATTAGTTCGAAACGGAAATGAATTCCGGAATCGGAAAACGGATCGGAAGCTCGACGAGCGACAAGTCGGCAAGCGAGCCGGCCCATCACTCGACAAGCAAGGCAGCAGCCATGGGCCGCGCCCAGCTACAAGCAAGGCAGCAGCCTCATGGGCCACGCCAAGCTGCAAGCAAGGCAGCAGCTTATAGGTCGCGCCAAGCCTGTGGCAAGGCAGTAGCGCATGGGCTTCGCCCAGCCAGCGAGCAGCGTGTGCAAGGCCTGCCGAGGCGTGGGCCGCAGCGCACTGGGCCGAAGCAGCACGCACACCAACGTGGCCCTTGTGGCTGCGTTGGGTTGTTTCGTCTTGGGCTCCAAGAAATATCTAATTGCTTAATTCCCAAGTAACCTTGGATTAAGTATTCCTAGTCTTACTAGAATTTAAATAATTAGGAGTTTAATTAATGTTGCAATTCTAATTGAATAAGAATTTCAATCCTAGTAGGGTTGGTAATTCTATTCCTAACAAGACTCAAATTCCTTATTTCCTACACTATAAATATGAGGCTAGGCCCTCAGAATTATATACATCAATTGAATTGAAATCATATTCTTTATTCCCATTGTGTTCAAGGGAGAACATAATACAAGCCTAACCCAAATACATAAAACCTTAAGTAAAATCCTAGTTGGTTGAACCTAAGGCGGATCTGAACGTGCTGTGGACTTTCTACGGAGGGGCAACGTTTGGGGCTCTAAAGACTTGTTCTTGTTCGGTTCGGGAGCAGCTAGGGAAGGCACGCATCGCATTGTATGTCACCTAAATTATGCTAATTGACTATGTGGCAATTAATTTGGATTCTGGATTTATGGTTTTTCCGCATGAATTATATTGTTGTATTATTCATAACCTAATAGTAATGGCAGGCCTTGAGCAAAGGACTTTAATGAGTCCATGAAACATCTCGGTTGGCAGAAGGCGATGTAAAAAGAAATAGATGCACTGGAGGATAATGAAACATTGGTAATGGAACCGCTACCTCCGGTAAAGAAAGCTCTTGGGTGTCGGTGGGTCTATAAAATGAAGTTTTATGCATACGGGAAGATAAAACGTCTTAAAGCTAGACTAGTCATCTTTGGGAATCATCAGGTCTAGGGGATCGATTATAATGAGACGTTCGCTCCGGTAGCTAAAATGGTCACCGTTCGTGCTTTCCTGGTCATTGCCGCTGCTAAGAACTGGAAATTACACCAGATGGATGTTCTTAATGCATTCTTTCACCGTGATCTTGATGAGGAAGTTTATATGAAACTCCCTCCTTGTTTCGTGGTCATCAACCTGGTATGGTGTGTCGTTTGAATAAATCTTTATATGGGCTACGACGACACCTAGACGTTGGTTTGATAAATTTGTTGGGTCTCTCAAACGGTATGGTCTCTCCCAATAATATTCTGATTACTCTATTTTCACTTTGTCTCAAGTCATTGTACATGTTAGTGTGTTGGTCTATGTGGATGATCTGATTATTTCGGGGGAATGATTCAGCCGTGATTGCTTCTTTTA
This sequence comes from Spinacia oleracea, assembly GCF_020520425.1. NCBI lineage: Eukaryota > Viridiplantae > Streptophyta > Magnoliopsida > Caryophyllales > Amaranthaceae > Spinacia > Spinacia oleracea. Next base: position 130,100,126 of record NC_079492.1, on the reverse strand, counting down.
AGAAGTATTTGGGGGACTTTTTTCACATGAAGGACCTGGGGTATATAAATACTTTCTTGGTGTTGAGGTTGCTAGGAGTCCCGAAGGAATTTTTTTGTGCCAACGGAAATATACTTTTGACATTATTGCTGAAGCAGTTGTGCTAGAAGAACGTCCGACTGGGTTCCCAATTGAACAAAATCATACTTAAGCGCTGGCAAATGGTGCGCCTCTTGATGATCCAGAAATGTATAGACGACTTGTCAGTCGTCTGATCTATCTTTCATTTGCTCAACCATATCTAGCTTATATGGATGCAACAACCTCGTCAGGAACACATGGATGCCGCTCATCGTACTGTCCGCTATTTGGAAGGGTGTCCGTGTCAAGGCATTTTATTGCGCGCAGATTACGATATACATTTAACAGGTTGGTGTGATTCAAATCGGGTTAGTTGTATAGGTTGGTTAGTGTTTCTTGGTTCCTCTCCGATCTCTTGAAAGACTAAGAAGCAACATATTGTCTCCCGCTCCTTTATAGAGGTTGAGTATCGCTCCATGGTTGCGATTACATCTGAATTAAAATGGCTAAAAGCCCTGCTCGACGGTTTGGGGGTAGCCCACCCACGTGCCATGACCTTGTTCTGTGACAATAAGTCTGCCTTAAACATTTCCCAAAATCCATTTTTTCACGAACGCATGCAAGAAACATATTAGATAGAGTGTCATTACGTGCGTGACACAATTCAAGAGGGAATTATTGACAATAGTCATGTAACGACTGACGAGCAACTTGCATATATTCTCACCAAAGCCTTGGGGAAGCGACAGTTACTAGTCATATAACGACATACAAATTGGACAGATTTGCATGCTTCAATTTGAGGAGGGGTGTAATATCTTATTCTTAGGTTGTATATATTCAACACTTGATGGTAATACAACCTAAGGAAAACACTTTCCTAACAGGGTTTAATGGATAAGTTTAATCAATAAAGGCATAAGGGTCAAGGGAGATCGATGGGGTCATGTTTCCATAATCGATCTAGAACATAACAACACCTACTTATAAAGTTTTATTGCAAGTTCATGTAGTCATATGTGAGAGTTAGAAGAGATTGACCACAAACAAATACAAATTGATTATAGGTGGAATAGAAATTCGAACATTATATTACACATCAAATCCATTATTCCAAAACACATAATATTGACTGAAAATACATGGAAATTAAACACACTAGCAAGTAGATATATAACAATAATTCACAAAGAACGAATGACATGAAAGAAGAGGAAACATAACATTATTATTCAATCTGAAACCATAATTTTATTGGATGCCGCTGGAGTGTGGAGAACCGGCCATGGTGCCTTGAGCCAGCTGCCGGAATGTTGAACACCGGCCGGAGTAGGCGTTTGGAGGGTTAGTTGTTGCAATCATACCATAAACCCCCAAAATAACTTTCACAACACAAAGCAGGCTGAGTTGGGGTGATGCCTGGCACATTCAATCTTCCAATATGACATTCGTACCCTTCGCAACAGTCACTATTAGTACTACACCCATAACCTCTCAGGGTGCATGATTGCCCTAAAGCCATTTCTGCAAAATTACAACACCAATATTAATAACTAACCTACTTAATACTACCTCTGTTTCAAAATGATTTTTACTGTTATTATTTGCAAAAATATTAAGACAAAAGAGGAATATAGTGTGAAAACTAAAAAGGTAAGTGAATATAAAAAAAATATGGTTAAAATAAGATAAATTTGTAAAAAAAAAAGGTGGATGGGTGGTAAGATAAAAAAAAAAGAATAAAATAAGAGAAAATGAGTGGAAAATTGTAAACGGTGTGGGGGTAATTAAGAAGGGGTAAGATAATAAATTTTCATGTCCAAAAATAGTATAAAGAACAATGTAAACAACATTATGAAACGGACAAAACGAAAAGTGTAAAGATTTTTTAAAGGATGTAATATATAATAATATGTAAGATCGAGTTTAATTGACATTTGTAATAACCTGATGCCATTAGGATTAGCAGTAATCCGAAGATGATTGGCTTCAAATATTTAATCGAGTGAGATGCCATTTTCGTATAGTAATTAACTGCTTTGCTTGTTTGTTTGGAAGATAGTTTAGCAAATAAATAGGAAATTGGTTGGTTCAAAAATGAATGTACATAATTTGCTATTTATATTGTCTTTTTTATACGGTAAGATCAGTCACTTTACTATTGTTTTTAGTTAGCAACTAGTACTGTATTAGAGTAATAATACATACATTATCATGATAAGAAATTAAAACTGTTAATAAACTTGACCGATAATAATGTCCACTTATTTTATCTCCTATATGAATAACAATGTAAGGTATGATGGAAGAGTGGAAGACAATATTTGACATGGTCGCTTAAATATAATTTTGTTTAAAGTTTAAACTACAATCAAATGGTTAAGTGTACGCAATTAACGTGCTAATCCTATCCCATCAAACTATCATATATAGTCTAGGCGTTATTTTTTTTTTTTTTTTTTCAAAACTAAGTCTAGGTCAATTAATAATTTAGCTCAATAATCATCGATGCAAGTTTTCTTCAAAGGAAAATAACCTTCAATGGAATCTTGTTCAATCAAGTTTTCCCTAGCTTTTTGGTGCAAATTTGGAAAGAATATACTTCTTTCGTTCCGGAAATATCGCATCATGGTTGACTTGATGCTTGCTTCAATCCATAAATGAATTTCTTAAGCTTGCATACCTTTTTAGCATTCTTTGGATCCTCAAAACCCTGAGCATGTGTCATAAACACAGTTTCTGTTAAAACGTCGTTTAAGAAAGCAGTTTTGACATTCATTTGCCATATTTTGTAATCATAATATGCAGAGATTGGTAACATTATCCGAATAGGCTTTAGCATTGCAACTGGTGAAAAGGTTTCATCGTAATCCCCACCGTGGAATTGCCTATATCCTTTTCCAACCAATCTAGCTTTGAAAACATCAAGTTTCCCGTCCTTGTCCTTTTTCAACTTGAAAACCCATTTGATTCCTATGGCCTGGTAGCCATCTGGAAAATCGACCAAATCCCAAACTTGGTTTTCAGACATGGAGTCTAATTTAGATTGCATGGCTTCTAGCCATTGCTTGGAGCTAGGGCTCATCATAGCTTGTTTGTAAGTCGTAGGCTCATCTCTTTCCAGCAATAGAATTTCATGGCTTTCATTCATCAAAACACCTACATATCTTTCTGTTTGAGACTTATACCTTTGCGATCTACACGAGGTTACAATTCTAGTTGGTTTTTATTCTCACCAGATACTTCTAAAGATTAATGAGTTTCAACCTGAATGTCATCTTGATCATTCTCTAGAGTTTGTTGTTCGACTTGGAGTTCTTCGAGGTCTACTTTTCTCCCACTTGTCATTTTGGAAATGTGTTATCTTTCCAAAAAGATACCGTCTTGAGCAACAAACACCTTGTTCTCAGATGTATTCTAGAAGTAATACCCCTTTGTTTCCTTCGGGTAGCCCACAAGGATACATTTGTCAGATTTCGGTTGAAGTTTGTCTGAAATTAATCTTTTGACGTATACTTCATAACCTCAAATCTTAAGAAAATACACTTTTGGAGGTTTTCCAGTCCATAGTTCTTATGGAGTCTTTTCATCAGCTTTTGACGGAGCTCTATTTAGTGTGAGTGCAGCTTTGTTTAGTGCATGTCCCCAAAATTCTATTGGAAGTTCGGCTTGACCCATCATTGATCGAACCATGTCTAGCAAGGTCATGTTTCTCCGTTCTGACACACAATTCCATTGTGGTGTTCCAGGAGGAGTCAATTCTGACAATATTCCACAATCTTTCAAATGGTCATCAAATTCATAGCTCAGATATTCACCGCCTCTATCAGCCCGTAGTGCTTTAATATTCTTGCCTAGTTGATTCTCTACTTCACTCTGAAATTCCTTGAATTTTTCAAAGGATTCAGAGTTATGCTTCATTAGGTAGACATAACCTTATCTACCGAAGTCATCAGTGAAAGTGATAAAGTAGTTGAAACCACTTCTAGCATTTGAACTCATTGGCCCACATACATCTGTATGGATTAATCCCAATAGATCACTTGCTCTTTCTCCAACTTTAGAGAAAATATTGCTTTGTCATTTTTCCAAGTAAGCATGGTTCGTATTTGCTAAAATCCTCTAATTCAAATGGCTTTAGAATTCCTTCTTTCTAAAGCTTTTCTATGGTTTCATGTTAATATGGCCTAATCGATAATGCCACAGGGCCCACAGATAGGTGAGATCTGAATCGTTTATTTTGGCCTTTTTAGTATTTATGTTGTGAACTTTTTTGTCGTGATCTAGCATATAAAGTCCATAGACTAACTTTGCACATCCATAAAACATCTCTTTAAAATAAAACGAGCAACTATTGTCTTTTGTTTCAAAGTTAAATCCCTTAGCATCTAAGCAAGAAACAAAAATGATGTTTTTAGTAATACTTGGAACATGGAAACATTCTTCCAGTTCCAAAACTAGCCCATAGGGAAACGAAATATAATAAGTGCCTACAACTAATGCAACAATCCTTGCTCCATTTCCCACTCGTAGGTCGACTTCTCCCTTGCTTAGCTTTCTGCTTCTTCTTAGTCCCTGTGGATTGGAACATAAGTGTGAGCCACAACCTGTATCTAATACCCAAGAAGTTGAAAAGGCAAGTTTACAGTCTATAACGAAAATAACTGAAGATGGAACGACAGTTCTGTTCTTCTGATCTTCCTTTAGCTTCAAGCAATCTCTTTTCCAATTCCCCTTCTTCTTACAGTAGAAGCATACAGATTCAGAAGTGGGTTGGCTCACCTTCTTCTTTTCAGAATTGGTGTCGCCACTATGCTTAGGCGGGCTAACTTTCTTGCCATCTTTCTTAGCATTCCTCTCCTTAACAGATTTCTTGAAGTTTCCCCCACGCACCATAAGCACATCTTGCTTATCACTTTTGAGCGTCTTTTCAACGGTCTTCAGCATAACGTGAAGCTCAGTGAGCGTTTTGTCCAGACTATTTATGCTGTAATTCAGTTTGAACTGATCATACCCGTTACGAAGAGAATGGAGGATCGTGTCTACATGCATTTCTTGAGAGAATTGTTGATCCAGCCTACTCATATTCTCAATTAATCCAATCATCTTGAGAATATGTGGACTTTCGGGCTTGCTTTTCCTGAGTTTGGTGTCAAGAATTTGCCTACGAGTCTCGAATCTTTCGACTCGAGCCAGATCTTAGAACATGTTCTTCAACTCACTGATGATTGTGAAGGCATCTGAGTTGATGAACGTTTTCTGTAGATCTGCACTCATGGTAGAAAGCATTAGACATTTTACATCCTTGTTGGCATCAATCCAACGATTGAGGTATGCCTGGGTAACCCCGTCGCTAGCGGCTTCGGGCATCGTCTCATCCAGAACATACTCCTTTTCTTCCTGCATTAGAACTATTTGCAAGTTCCTTTGCCAGTCAAGGAAGTTTTTCCGGTTCAACTTCTCTTTCTCGAGAATTGACCAAATGTTGAATGAATTGTTGTTTTCCATAATTAAAACTACAATTGTAAAAGAATTAAAAAAAAAATATAACCATTCATACATGCTCTTAATAAACTTAAATTCAAGCAAATTAACATGCATAATTCAAAATTTATTAAGCATTTTATTCATGTTTATGTGTTCCGTCAGGTGTGAATAAAATGAATCCAAGTTCCTCAAAATCATTGAACAATTAAGCACATTATTTGTTAGACTTAATTCTAAACATTTTAGATAAGCAAATCCGTTGCCAATAGTTTAGAAATTATTCTTGGTTGATAGGTACGTCTAAGAACTTATTAGGAAAACCTATCTCATTTGCCACGACATAGAAGGACTCCTTACTTATAACGTTGAGTTCAACCAAAATTAACATGTACTCACAACTAATGTGTACCTTACCCCTTTGAAATCAATAAGTAACACCTAATAAGTTCTTAAAATTATTTCTATATGAGCTTTAAATTTATGGGTTGGACGAAAAACAAGCCAACTGTTTCATACAAAAATTGCCCTTCCTGTAGCAAAATAACACATCGGTGCTTTGTATATTGAAAACATAACTGATCAGATGTGTACGTAACTACGCAAGCGATTCAGAATCAAACACTATATAGTTATAAATGAATCATTTAATCCAGTTATATACATTCCAAAAACCTCACATCATTTCAAAGCCAGTACAATCTCAAACCACAGTACAATTCGTAAAGAATAATTTTAATATTAACAAGGGAGAAAAAAAAAATCCATACAGTTTCTTTCTTTCCACTCACACCATAACCCAAACAAGAGGGTGGACACCCAAAACTACTCTTCTAAATCTAATAAATGGCCACAAATGAATACCCACACACAAAACACATTGCATTTTTCACACCATTTACAGAATACACAAATAATGAATTTGGAACTATCAAAACTCCCTCCAATCCTCCATCATGAGATCATTGGCCAGCATCTATTGGGGCTCCTGTTCTAGCTTGTGAGATACGGTTAGCATAAATCGTCACCAAACGCAATTGGGTACTATTGAGTCCCTCCAGGTATGGCAGGAATTCTTTCCCGAGCATGATATAGATGTCAACTAGACAAAATACAACTGTCTGCAAGGAAAACAATTTCAAGGAAAGATTCTATAAGAAACAGTATGAAATCATATCTCCAACTACTTTGTGGTGGGGGGAATAATAATAATAATAATAATGTCCACAAATACTCTGATTATGGATTGATAATGTGCCAACTTAGATTGCAAGCTGCTTGAGTTCAGTTTTGAATTCGAGCAAACTGAGTAGAGCTAAGCTCGACTAGAAAGGCTTGTGAATTGGCTTATATTTTTAAACGATTGTACTTATGATTGTGTATAATTTTGACTTCTAGATAATAGTATACACGTCACACAGCTTGTGCAAAATTACAAACATATATTCTTGGCTGTAATTCTCAAACTCAATTCTTGTTTCAAGTTGAGCTGAACTCGGATGTAACAACAAGCTTCGCTTGAATCATTCCTAGATCTGACATATTAAAAAAAACAGTTACCTTGCGGATATCAGCACTTTGACTTCCAAATGCATCAAAAAGAGCTGGCAAGAAAGAGGGCAACTGTGTCACCAGTTGCTCTTGAGATAACCTGCCCACAAGCTGAAGAGAGAAGAAAGTTGCTTAATATACTGACTTGTCAAATTTTAGAAGAAAAAAAAAAAGGAAAGCAAAAAAGCCATGCATAACAATACTTTTTGAAAAGTAAGTAGAAGCAAAATAGCAAACAAGTCCAAAAAGATTCAGGTTTTTGAGCTAATGATCAGCAAAATAGTGATTGCAGTATACCTCCATCTCGAATTAACTATCTCGCATGAAGAGTCAACAGTATAGAAAGCTTCTAGAATTTGACCAGTAATAACTCAAAAACTATGCTAATCCGTCATGTGAAAACTATACTCGAAAATGATCTTTACACTTTCCCTTTTAGTGTGTTTTATAATGTTTTTACATTGTGTTTTATTCTACTTTTGGACATGTAACTTTACTATCTTACCCCTCTTCCTCGACAATATTTATCACTTTCCACTCACTTTCTCTTATTTTATTCATTTTTTCTTACATCACCCCCCTTTTTACACTCCACTTACTTTATCCATATTTTATTACATCCACCCACCTTTTGACGCACTCTTCCTTTTTTATCTTAATATTTGGGCAAACAGTAACCGTAAAGAACACTATGAAACGGAGTCAACGGACGTAGTAGTTTTTTTGGCATGAAAATTATGTAAATTTTTACTATCACAAATGTTAACCCTTCTCCAACGTGCAATTATTTCCATACATCATTTTTCAGGAAGAACCAGCAATCTCACCTAAGAAGCGACATTACATTGATAAAATAAACTTAATTAATAAATACTTTAGATTCGCCCTCCAAATCTTGTTAAAATAGATTCCATAATCATTCAATTGAGAATAGTACTAAGAAAATATCACAAACAAATATTCCTTATTTCCTATTAACATTTGATTTTGAACAACCGAGTCTTATTCAACCTTGAAACAAGAATTAAAGAACATAAGTTCTTCAGAATTTCTATTCTACAAGGGAACTCCTGAAGTCATTAACGTAAATAATCTTTTGGTGTCCCCCTATAGAATAGTATATATTGGCCCTCAAAATACCAAATTATACTAATGAGTGATCCACGTTAAAGTATCATACTAATCCTCATGAGTGAAGGTTAAAATTGAAAAACAAAAAGAAGCAAGAATCAATCGGATAAATCAGACATAATTGTCAGCTTAAAATTACCATTACCATTAACAAGTCAAGCACAATAAAAACATACAAAGCCCTTTAATCACTCCATGATTTACGTTCAAAAATCAATCATTTCCCTCTTTATTTAATATCAACAAGTAAACATCATAATTCATGTTCTGTTAATCACCTCCATTATGATACCTAAATAATGATTGTTTCAATGATCATTCTTCAACTGATAACGAGCTAAAATTTGGAAATAATATCAGTCAATCAATAATGATCCATGCCAATTAATTTTTAAGATGCCAAGAAATACGAAGCACTTATATGTTCTTATAAAAACAATAAACTTAATCCCCTCTCCATCTTTCTCAATAATAACTAACACTCTTTTCCACTCCGCACTCTCTTGAATCTGAGCTAGAAAGGCAGATTTATAAATGTGTATTGATTTCTACTTCAAATACACTAAGAATGGTATTTACTCTCTTCTGGAATAGTTGCGACAATATTTCCAAATATTTTAAACTACGTCAACAATAATGGGGGGAAAAGGTGGATTTCTTATATATTTTGACTGATTTCTTGATGTTTTTCCACTATTTTTTATGAATATTCTTCTAAATTGTTTAAGAAAAGCATTTCAGGTTGAAAAATATAATAACATGATTTTGCTACGCGTGCATATAAGACTAGTATCCTAAGTGTGAGGGTACTGGTGTTTGAATTGTGGTCAACCTTTCCAAGTTTCTTGCTGGTGCTTGTAACTTGCTACAACCTTACCAAGTTTCTTAGTGGTGTTTGTAATTTGCTCTCAACCTTTCCAAGTTTCTATTTTCAGTGAGCACAATGAAGGGAAAACCTCATAATTTCTCAGACTAAACATTGAACTTCTACTTGAACTTGAAACCAATAGAAGAAAAATAAATGAGCCTTCAAAACTAGATACCCTTAATTAATTTTTACAATACCATAGTAATTCAACCAGCCAGAACAACTCACTACCTCTTAATTATAAGACTGGGGATTGGATACTAGCATACAGGTCACATAAAATTAACAAGTACAAGAAAGATAATATTAAACCAAACAAGCAATATCAAACCCTATAATCTAACGAGTGAAGCTAGCGCATCTAATGGAAGCTAGATAGCAACACATACCTTCGTCAAACAATTTATGCAGGCAACAAGAGTCTTCTCGTCCTCTGTGACTAAAAGAGGAACAATTACCTGCAAGGTTGACAGTAAACGAACATCATAAAACATGCAAGATATAGATTTTACTTGGTTAGAGAAAATATACGAATCAGGGTACTTACACTCAAGCATCTAAATGGGTCATACTGGGCCAACAAGGTTGTCAAGCAGTTCTCTGCTTCATTAGCAACCTAAATTTGAAGCAATGTTGTTAGTGGAAAAGAAATTATACATAGACATGATCAGTGGACCAGTCCTGGCAGAATAAAGACCAACCCACAGAACCAGAAGCCAGAGAAAGACCATGGGAAAAGAAAGGATATGCCAGGTTAAATCCACGACTTAACAATGGCCCACTAGAGAAGCCTTGGCCAGATTTGAGCCCAGCCATTCTACACTGGACCGCCGGTCATTGATTTATATCTTTTCTACAGACTTCCCACAGGTTGTGGGGTTCAATGAACCAAGTCCGTCCACATGGGGCAGGTTCCTGATTCCACAAATATACAAGGTCTGCTTGGACTGGCTGGCCCAGTGGTCATTCGTTCAGGAGACTGGCACATCACATCCGCTGGTCATGCAGAAGCAGTACAGAGCCTAACAGCCCGTCCAACTGATCATATCTATTGATTAATCAACCAAAGAAGACCAAATTTCTGAATGACCATAAACCTACCTTGGGAACAGTATCCTTAGATACATGAAGCAGCTTTTCCATAACGATTTCAACAGAATCTTCCATGGCTTCTTTCTGGGTTCGGAGTAAAGAAGCAATCGAAGTGTTACATGTAAAGTCTGAGAAAGCAGCCATCTGGAGCAAATAAATACCTTGATAGACAAAGCGAAATGCTCACCTGATTTCTTAGCATTTCAGCTATCAGCAACAGAACAAATTCTCTAACAGAGGAATCGGGATCATCTAGCACCTCAAGTACAGTCGTTAAAATCTGATTGAAATACTGCAAAACAGGAAGCATAAGTACTAAGCAAACACCTTATACACATTTAATTTTCAGCCGAAAAAGCAACTCTTTGTGATTGTTAACGAAGAAGGCAAATACAAAAAGTTCCATTCCAGAGCATTAGAGTGCAAAGAGATAACAATATTTATGTCAACAAGAGATGGCTGGAAATACTAGCACGAGTTTGTAATAAGACTTAGATCTACAAGACATGCATATTTATGTCAACAAGATATATTCTTATTTCTTACTATAAATGTTTTTGCTTGTCACATTTCAACTTTTAAGATGAGCACAATGGAATGCCATAGATTATTTAATTTAGGAGTTGAAATTCAAACTTTGGGATTTCCCAACATGGAAACAAGGGGGTAAACTGAGTGGAATAAACAGAGCAAGCCAAAAATATCAGCAATGTAAGGAAGAGGAAGGAGAACTTCAAGGGAGAAGAGAACAAAAAATGAAACAACGTAGAGGATATTGAAAAAGAATAAGAGAGAAGTGACAGGAAGAGGTCCCCTTGTCGTCTAAGAATAAGTTTATGCCAGAGCAAATGTAGCCATCCCCTTTTAAAATACTTTCATCCAGCTAAACAACACTTCGCTTCAAGTTTTTTTTTCAAAGGGCGGTTCTTTTTCATGCGCGGAACGGGTACACAGAATGCAATTCTCTACGTAATTATGTTAAATTTGGCCAAAAGCGATCCACATGTCCAATGTGTGAGGGAAAGAGTGTATTAGGTAATAGATTTTTCACATGAGCTTAGGGGACACTTAACTATTATTAGCACAAACTCTACAATGAAGTCCAGTATACATATGCCAAAAGCCCATAAGGCTTATATAACTCAAATTTACACTGATACAGATCAAAACATTGGCTGCACTGCACATAAGGACAATAAAAAGAACCAGGAGAAAGTTAAATCTTACTAAAATCATTCACATAAGGCCTGAAATCCCAGCTATCACGTAATTGCAACTCAAGAAAAGTAAATATAAACCCAACACAAGAATTAAACATGCAAGAAATAATACTGGGGGGAAAGAAGGTCCTTGCTGGTATAAGAGTCACTATAAAGTTCTCGGTGCCTGAATGAGAAAAATCAAGATATACCTGAACCAAATATATTATACAAAATACATTGTGCTACTCAACAATGGCAATACAAGAATGTTAAACCTTCCTCAATGCATCCACAAGAGGAGAATCGTGTGGGTTCAGTACTCCGGAGAAGATGATAAGTGAGTCTAGTATTTATACCTTGCTCCATACGGAGGGGTCATTAGAAACAGATGCTTCAATTAACTGATGAATTGCATTTTGCTTGATATCAGCTGGACTTCCTTCAAACCCGTTACAAATCTGTAAGAAAATAAGAGCAAATAATCAATAATGGGACAATTCCCATACATGTATTCCACATAAACATACTCTAGATAAAGGTGGAGTAACTAAATAGCAAAGGAGAAAAATAGAAACAACAAGATGCCCTAAAGAAAGATGCCACATGGCAAGTGAATGTGTAGAAGGCTAACAATTTGTTACTTGAGGGGACCAAAAGGAGCAAATGATTGCTGTCCTGCGTTCCGTCAACCCCCACTTAGGATTTTGAGAGTGCAATGCAGGATTTAGATTTCTGATAATGTAATTTAAAATAAGTGAAGCAATTTTGAGAAACTAAGGACATTGAACTCACTGAGTGGAGAATTTGAGGAATGCTTGGACCAGTTTCTGAATTCGAGACAGTCTTCAAGATTCCAGTTTTGGTATGGTCTGTAGCCAACTCATCTGGGAAACCATTTTCAGGCTGCAACCCTGCGCTTACTCCAATACTATCAGAACTCTTTTGAAGTACATTAATGTCCACACGTGATGTAGATAAAAAAGCTGGATTGTCACTTTTTTCCATATTTTCCAATCGGCTGGTCCAACCTCCAACACTTTCACCAGTATGATTTCCAATATACTTATCTTTGATTCTTGAATCCAGAATATCATTACTAGTTCCACAGTCAAGACTATCATACAGGTTCCCATGCGTTTCTTCAGTAGTGGCTTGATTGATACGGCCACTTGAGTATGTTGAATCCTGCATTGAATTCCATCTCCTACCTCCATCACTGTCAGGGGAGTTAGCAGAAAATCTTCCAAAATAGTTAGTTTTCTTTGATACTCCCATATAGCCCTCTTCAGAAGATGTCCCTACAATGTCAGATGGATCATAAGCAGTCTTCGAACGCTGTCGCTCTTTCTTACTCTGCAAGAAGTTCATCAAATCCACTTCTATACGAGGTGTATACTGTTTGAGCGCTCGCCTCAAGGAATTTTGCTCTTCAACAGATAAGCTAAGGATAAAATTCAGTACATTTGTGGGATCATAGCGGGTAAAAACTGATATAAAACACGAAATAGCAGCTTCCTTCAGTTTAGTATTTTTATCATGAACAAGAGGTGTCAATTTAGCAAGCCACAACTTCAATATGCCAATGTTACCAGCACCTTCAGAAGTAACAGAATGCTTGTTAAAAGAGCCAATTGCAAATTCAATTACCGCTAATTTCGCTTTGGGTGATCGTTGTTCATCAAGTGAACGAAGCAATGCTGGCAACAGAGAATCCACCCCATAAGTTTTGCCCACAATATCCAATGTTGTCGAGCAAGGTTGCCTAACTACCTCTTTCGGATCAATCAACCGGGAAAATACATGTGGCAGAATCCTTTCCATGTAACTTTCAAAAGGCTTTCTACAAGAGGGTATTATCTCTGCAAGAGTTAAAAGAGCTGCCTGTGCAACCTTATGGTGAGGATCATCCAAATGTTTAAAAAAAAGTTTCATCACCTTTTCAAAACTTTGAACAATGTCCTGAATACCACTTGGACCTTGCTGCAGGAGAGATCTTACATAGTTGAAAGCAGCAACTCTAGCACACCAGTCAGAAGTTGGACTTAGTCCCTCACCTAGAGCCTCAAGAAGAGAACCTGGACCTTCCACAAAACTTGGTGTCTCCCCTAGAGGAAGATGGCTATCATCAAAACTTCTCCTCCTGCTTGAAGACGTACTCCTACCCGTGACATTCTTTCTTGATAGTGGTCTCTGAAAATTGGGAACATAACTAGAATCCCTAAAAGTTGATTCTCTATAAGGTGTGTCTGTAAATTGCCTATCCATGTGTGAGTTCATATATCTTCTAGAATCCCTGATATCAGTTTGCTCTTCGTTAAAGTTTCTCTCATGTACTCTTTCCGAAGCCCTCTTTGCTGAGTATGATATCAACGTTGATGACGGCTCATTCATGAGACCACTGCGATATGATAATTTACCAGCATCTTTCGAAGCATGCAAATGAGAGTACATGTCAGAATGAACCAGACCACCATTACGGCTTTTACTTCCACTGACTGATGACAACTTTGAATCTAATGATAAACTTGTGACTTGATTTGAAGCTGGAACAGCAAGAGGAAATGGAGGATCACGAGAAGAAGGAGGGTCAACTCCTGCACTAGGGGCAATAAAAGAAAAATTTACCTTTTCTCAATTTATTCCATAAAAATCTTCAAGAAAGTACAGATATTACTGAAATTCTGACACAATGCTGCTTAAAAGTTAAAACAGATTGCTTCAACTATATTTAATTGTAGTTAAGGTTTTCAAATTCAATAGGAAAGAAGGTATCCATACCTAGATCAAGGCTAGATGATCTAACAGTCGATAAATTATGTTTTGAAGACAAATCTAGGCCTCTAAGCAAGCTTTCAATTGCTGAAACTTTCTCTTTGCTGGAACTTAATACACTTTCCAGGCTACGGTCAGACCCTTTATCAAGAGACTTTGACTGAGACAGAAGCATCCCAGAAGACATTGATGCTCTTGACGCTAGAGTTGCAGTCTTGTCCATTGCAACAATAGCAGAAGTTCCATAACCAGGCAAATTTAAAGACGCGGATGACTGAGGTGTATTTGGCACATTTCTTTCACGAACAGAAGGAGATGCATGTCTTCTATGCAAACCCCCATCTTCCTCATTAATTATCTGAAACAAAACAACTTCAGTTAGCTAAGAAGCCAGGAGAAAAGCAGGAACTACAGTTGTTTTCAACGATTAACAAACAACATAGATGGCTGAAGTTCCCAGAACAAGGAAAAGTAAACCTCACCCTCTGAATTACAGGATCAAATGACTGAAATAGCCTTCTAGAGCGATCTGGCCAAGTTTTTGCAAACATTCTATAGCAAGCCCTTGCAGTTGTTCGAACCTGAAATAAATAACATCTTAGTAATGCTAAAATGCTGACTTCCAGAAACACTTGTCTAGTGATGTCCCTTTCCACAGACAATGATAAAATAGTTGAGGCATAGGGATCAAATTTCTTGTGCTGAGCACAAGAAATAACATCTTAGTAATGCTAAAATGCTGACTTCCAGAAACACTGGTCTAGTGATGTCCCTTTCCACAGACAATGATAAAATAGTTGAGGCATAGGGATAAACCCAGAGTGATAACTGGAATAGGGGGGATTGTCAAAGTAACGTAACTTGATTATGCAGTGATCAAGATTAACTCAAATAAATGGTAAAGAGACAAAGAGAGGGGTACGGCTATTTAAATATAACAATCTTTAGTAGACCAGCTACAGTAAGGTCAATGAGCACAAGAAATTTGATCATCAAATTAAATATTGTAACTCTCTTCTCCACCTTACCTCAAACCCAAATCCATGACAAAGTAATTCTAATGGTTGCCCAAAATACTTGTAACCTCGACTTTATATTTACAATGCATTTTATAAGTATTTTAAAGTGATTACAATGGAGCCAATCCTTGCCAAGTGTCAAAATCTGGTCATCCCTGATGTATGCAACATTTGAAGTAAAAAACCGATTATTTCTTTAAAATAAAAAAAAAACAAAAAAAAAAAACAAATGACGCTGTTTTAATTGTTGTCAGGCGGAAATAAGTAATGCATGTTGCTCCCGTTTACGCATATCTCCCCGCTCTACATTTCCAAAAGTCACGACCAGCACATCACGAATCCAGGTTGTCCCTCTCTCTCCTCATTTCATCTCCTCTCTTTTTTATTAGTTTTAATATTTTTCTCACCTCACACCAGCATTCCGGTTGACTGCTGGCTGCACTCTGAGAGCACTGCACTATCCAAAAGAAACCATGCAAGAGTAAATGATGACTGATCATTTCTGTATTCAGATTTTCTGCCTTATGATCTAAAATGGGTTGTTTCAGTCACTGAGTCAATGGTTTCGTCCATAAGAGGTTGAAGACCGATGGAAAATATCCCAAACAAACAAAATGAGACAATGAGCCTGTGTGATGAATAAGATATCCCAACAAAAGTGGAAAATATTTATTTCCACAAAAATATTTATTTCCACAAAAGATATTTCCAAATTCTCTTTCTTTTCTACCTAATCTCTATCTCTATCAAACTCACTGATCCATCAGCCCCAAGTGAACAACAACCCAAGCCAGCTGATGCAGGCTTCCCATAACTGATCCAAAGACTATTGGAGCCAAACACCTGCATGACCACCAGCCCCTAAAGAGAAAAAAGAAAGAAGTACCCTATAACAGCATTTAACTATCCTTTTTAATCACTTTCTCGGCATCCTGGAAATAATTTAAGGAATATTTTGGCCAACATTTAAATAACAATAAAAAAGGGAAAAAAAACAAACTAAATAATTAAGTTCTGTCAATTTCACATAATGTATTCTTATCAACAAATCAGCTGCACTATTGTAAAAGATTGCCCTATCCATAAAAAATTGCCCCTTTGTAACCATGAATTCTCCCTAATCTACTTCCTCTGTTCCAAATTAATTGCACCATGAGGGTTGGGCACTAAATTTTAGATGGTGGGGCCAAGGAAGAGAGAGAAAAAAAATCAGACTTGCCTATGTGATTGCAAGTATTAAATAAAGCAACAAATGTTAACATGTAAAGGTATACTAGGTACTTGAAAGTGAAAGCAAATATTTTATTTCCGAAAATGGGTATCATGGAATATTTGTGAAACTTCCTTCAAAGGTAAATGGTGCAATAATTTTGGATTGGGGAAAGTATAAGAAGTAATATAGTCATGTGGGGTCTTCTTAGATTTTTCCATGTGTATATCTGCATCTACTTTCAAAAAAAATTGCGACTATAGTATTGGAGATAGTTACGTTTTAAGTCGCGTCTGGGAGACCACGAGGAAAGTCAAATGGAGCTATCTTTAAGAGACGGAGGAAGTACAAAAATAAATATATCTATACTAGGCACGAATCCTAATATCTGCCTGATGCAATACTAATTACGTATATGTGATGACAGTTGCTAAAAACATTCAAAGGTGCATTGTTTCTCATTTTCTTTCAGAGAGGAATCTGAGATATACCTCGCTCACTGCATCACTAACAGAACGTCTAATCATATCTTCATACAGATCAGCTGCTCGTTGTATCTCAGGTTCATCAGGCCAATGTTCTAGCACTAAAAGTGCATACTCACAACACCTGCATCAGAGAGACGGAAGGATTAATAGAAATTTGACAGAGCTTTGATTCAAACACTGACTTAGTTTTTTCAAATTTCACTCTTTCATTCAAGTAAAATGCAAACCTGGCACGCAGCGCTGCGTTTCGGTCATTCTTAGCACAATCTGCTATTCTAGGGAGCACACGGGCAACTTTGCAGTTGCGCAACATCTAGGAATACAAAATATTGCAAATTGTATCAAATTTAGCATAAATAAGAGATTTCGAGAAAACAATAACTGATTAATCAGGAAAGTACCGTCTTGATGCAATTATCTGCAGACTCTGCTATTACGAGTACCGTTATCACAACCAGCTTAAATAGAACCTACATGTATAAATGAAGTGTCAGAGACATACAAGTGTATTTCATCACAACCATAACCATAAAAGGAGATGAAGTTACAGGAATAAACTGCTCTGCACAGGCCTCGAAGTCCCCCAGCAACTCCTTTGACAAAAAATTTAATAAATGACAACCCTGCAAATAGTCAAATAGATTAATAGGAGGAAAACCGGATATTAGACATAACAATCAGCAACTGTAAAGAAGAAGAATGGAAAGAAGGATAAAAGAAAACTCAAATATCTGTAACACCCCCGATATACTAACTATAAATAAATAAGAATATAAAAGACTTTATAATAAATTTGCGGAAGCTTACACCTAAATCGGAGGTATCATCGCCACACTAAATTTAAAATAGCGTTTTGAATTTTCTGAAAATATTAAAAGGGACTAGCTAAAAACGGATATAATTATATTTTGACTATAAAATATATTATACGAAATTATAAAATATTGGGATATTACAATCTATCCCCCTTAAAAGAAGTTTCGTCCCGAAACTTAAAGTTATAAAAATACAGGGTATTACAATCTATCCTCCCTAAAAGAAGTTTCGTCCCGAAACTTAATGTTTGAAATTTTAATACTTTGACACTCTTACTTTTAAAGTAAAATCAACAAAAACTTACTATTTAAAAATATATATTTCATGCCAATATTATATTAGGGGTATTACATACTATCCCCCTTAAAGAAAAGGAGTTCGTCCTCGAACTCAAAACT
This sequence comes from Spinacia oleracea, assembly GCF_020520425.1. Taxonomy (NCBI): domain Eukaryota; kingdom Viridiplantae; phylum Streptophyta; class Magnoliopsida; order Caryophyllales; family Amaranthaceae; genus Spinacia; species Spinacia oleracea. Next base: position 130,082,035 of record NC_079492.1, on the reverse strand, counting down.
AGTCATATAGAATCATTACAAGAATCACATAGCTAACACGCAGAAAGAGATAGTCTCTTCAATTAAACAGATTATAACTTAACTCCTAATTAGTCATTTTAATCCTAGACAACTCAAACCAGACACTGGGATATGAAGATCCCTGTGTGTTAATCCAAGACCGAATAGGCTCTTGATACCATTTTGTAACACCCCCGATATACTAACTATAAATAAATAAGAATATAAAAGACTTTATAATAAATTTGCGGAAGCTTACACCTAAATCGGAGGTATCACCGCCACACTTGATCACATTGTCAAGTGCTAAGGCTTACAATACTCAAACTATTACAACTCGATTACTAGGTGGTCTATTTAAACTAAAAGTATTAAACGGTCATACAAGACAAAACAATAATATTGAGCTCTTTCAACTTGTAATTGCATCTTTCACGATCCATCCGCTCCAGTCAATCTTGACTGCTCACCATAGTGGACAAATTCCAAAAGGATCGTCGCAGGGCCACCATAAGAAAAAGACATGGCCGCAAACACACATAGCAAATAAACACACACGTCAGCAAAAAGCTGAGTAATCACCACAAACAGAAACATACTAAAATAGAATAATAAAGTGTCATGTAAATAATGTAGTATGAAACTACATTTCAAGTATGATCCCAAAAATAAAACTAACTCCATACTATACGGAAACTATTAATCTTCTCTTCATATGAACCTCAAATATATTGATATGATCTTTTCCTCTACTAAACGTACTCAAACCAATAGGTGCCATATTTGCTCTTTGTTCTATACCTAGCCTTGGACATGGGTAATTTGAATAATAAACCAACAAGTATAAAAACTTGAAACTCTCAATAGCTACTAGAAAGACTCTCTGAGTCAAGGCCACTTTTGGACCAAATCCCACTTTTGGAGATATGAAGAAAAATAAAGATTGTATCTTGCTCTTCTACTAATGGTTATCATCTCCTCACCAACATGCCAAGGACTAAGGTCTATAACGTCGAGCCTCTAACCAAGAATATATAATTACCCTCGACCTTCTTTTCATAATATGATCAATATGATTGATACCCATTCCGGGTGAATAATCTATACTTTTAAATATTGGCACAAGATCCCCAAAGTATATGTATACACCATTACTCGGTCTAAAAATAACCGAACCCATTCGTTCTAACTAAGACCAATGAATCACCAAGTTATAAATCTTAATCCTAAATAATTTTACCACAACCATTGTCCAAAATTAGACGAACTATACGCATGGTATCATATTATCTCCCAAAAACCATTTATACTAACTCCTTGTTCAATGCGGAAGTATCGAACCGGTAACCATCACAAGAACTATTTATAAAATACTCACATCAATATACGTACACATCTAAAATCAATATCTTTAAAATATAAGTGTCATACAATATCAAAACCATAATTAATAATCACTAATAAAACATGCGATGTATATTTGTCATACAAATCCAACTTAATGAATGAATGCGATTACGCATAATAATTAATTCACACAAACAACCCAAAAGATTTGACGCGTGTGATTACCTTTCGAGATGAATTATAGATAATCGAACACCGAAACTGGTATGGAAGAGCATATTTTCATACGCGGCTCATTCGATCAGCTTGGAAATAGCTTAATTTATTTGCTTAATGGAAAAAAAGTAAGACATGGATATTATGATATAAGAAATAAACAAATTAGAGGAGATTGTGTTTGATGATACGAATGTAATTGATTTTGATGATAATCAAAATATCAAGAGTGATTGAGAAAGATAGTTAGGCAAAAGAAGAGTTTAAAGGTTTCTCTCGCAAGCAACACTAAAAAAAAATAACGGCTGACCTCAAAGTTTCTGAAAGTCAGTTTAGGGTTAACGAAATATATATAGTTGCTCATAATAAAAAGTCCTACTAAATTTAAAATAGCGTTTTGAATTTTCTGAAAATATTAAAAGGGACTAGCTAAAAACGGATATAATTATATTTTGACTATAAAATATATTATACGAAATTATAAAATATTGGGATATTACAATATCAGTCGATGTAATGAACTAAATAGTAAAGGTTATAATGGGTAGTGCAAGTAGTATTAATGCTAGAAGACAAATTAGGTGGTTAGAGTAGAGAGACTATAAATAAGGGAACACTAGGTTTAGAAGGCATGTTGAGAAATTGGTAAAGTATAGGCTTTGGAGAGTGGTGACCTCAAGTCACTAAACCTAGAGATTGGTGGCCTCAAGTCACTACCTTTTATATCCCATTTTGTGTTCATCATCTTTCTAGCAAATTAATATAATTTCTAGTTTTCTACCAGTAATTTCTGCTCAAATTAGCCAGTTCATCTCATTTGGTATCAGAGCGGTACAGTTCTGGGCTGGATAACTGATCAGATTTTCGGAGGAAAAAAAAAAACAAAAAACAAAAAGAAGATGGAAGTTGCTGGAAAACAGTCAGCACAGTTGATGCAAAGGTGGATTCGAGATGAGTTTGCCTACATCACACTCAAAAGAAACCAAGGGATTTCAGATTGTAAGGAGGAGGAGCGCATCCGGCAAGAGCTTCAAATTCATGTGTTTGGTGGAAGGGGTTCAGATGTCTGGATTATTCAAATGGAGGATTTTTTCGATTTTTTTCAGTTGAATGAAGATGACAAGTTAAAGGCTGCCATTATTGGACTCGATAATGAAGCGTTGCGGTGGTTCGAAGGTGAACACAAGTTCCTGCCTTTCGATGGTTGGCAAGAACTGAAAGACCATGTATTGCGACGTTTTGGGTCATCACCACCACCATCGGCACAAAATTTCAAAGACCAAATGGAGGAGGTAAACAAGAGAAGTATGCAGAACCTTCAAAAAGAAATTTCCAGAATACTTGATGAAGCTTTTGTTCCAATTGAATTGGGGTTTAAGCAACTTCGAGAAACACTTAGAGAGGAAGTGAAACATGCGGCGGCGGCAAATCCGGAGGTGGTAGAAGCGAAAGAGACCGATCGTGAGGATGTAAAGAAAAATAAAGGAGAAAATGTGGTGAATGTGGTGGCTGACACCGGCAGAGATAAAGAATTAAGAGGGATAACTGGTGGCGCGTCCGTTGCTTTAATAGGTGAGCGAAGAAGAGGGTCGTTTGAGAGAGGAGGTGCTGGTGGCAGTGGGTCTGGTGGTGGGCCAGGCCTAGTCATGGGCGATATTGTTGATGCTACAACTAGTGGTTATAACAGGGATGGTCGAGGAGGTGTTGGTGGCGGAAAATCTGGTAGGAGGGCCGGTGACTTTGCAAGTGGGTTTACTGGTGGTGGTCGGGATGGTCTCCCTGGAAAATCTGGTGGAGAATCTGACGGACTTGTGAACGGTAGAGCTTCTGTTTTGCAAGCGGTGGATCTTGGGCGAGCAGATCCGGTGGTGGACCCAGATATTTTTTTGGCAAGAATGACGACAATGATAAATGTTTACTCACCGGTGAGAATTCCGGTGGAGCACAGCGGCAATAGCGGTGGGACTTGCAAAAACAAATTTCCAGAAAAATTGTGCGGAAGAAACCTTGTTGGATTAATAATTGGCTGGGAGGGGAAGTCACTTGTAGAAGAGGGGGCCAGTAAGGGCAAATTGGTAAATGGACCAAAGTATAACATGACTGACAACACTAAGGAAATCTGGCTGCTAGTGCCACTTGCATCTAAGGGAAGGGAAGAGCTACAGGTTAACCTGATTAATTTTGGTGAAGAAATGAAGCTTAGTGGGCTTAGCCATTTAAAAGCCTTATTTTCTTTTATAGAAGAAAGCCAAACAGAGGGCTTTAGGCCCAATGTCCTTTCCCAAGCTCTGAGCCTCCATTACTCCAACCCTCAATTCACAACCCAAAGCAACTTACCCAACATCAATTCTGCCCAATTTGTGAGACTCGAATTACCCACCACACAACTCAATCATTCACCCAGCCCAATTTACAACAAACCCACCCAACCTTTTATTTGTAAACCAAATCTCTTTTCAGATTTGCCCAACCCAAAAGCTTACAATCAAATATCAAAATCATCTACCCGCATAACCATTCCCACTCTCACCTTAATTTCATCACATGACAGTTTTCTACCTCCCCATGACAACTTGATCAGTTTGCTTGCAACACTCAGCAAGGAAGAGCTTGAACGGCTATGGCAGCACTACTATGAAGATAACATTGACCAGCTTTATAGGGGCCGAGAATCGAGTGCCGATTACTATCCACCTTGAGGACAAGGTGGAAGTTTAGGGGGTCGGTATTGTAATGAACTAAATAGTAAAGGTTATAATGGGTAGTGCAAGTAGTATTAATGCTAGAAGACAAATTAGGTGGTTAGAGTAGAGAGACTATAAATAAGGGAACACTAGGTTTAGAAGGCATGTTGAGAAATTGGTAAAGTTTAGGCTTTGGAGAGTGGTGACCTCAAGTCACTAAACCTAGAGATTGGTGGCCTCAAGTCACTACATTTTATATCCCATTTTGTGTTCATCATCTTTCTAGCAAATTAATATAATTTCTAGTTTTCTACCAGTAATTTCTGCTCAAATTAGCCAGTTCATCTCAGTCGACAAATTGTCCAACAACTGGTAGCGTAACAGCTGATAGCTACCATGTGCATTATGTGCAGAACATTTTCTGGAGAAAGGGAGATGAACAAGGCAAAGACAAGAGAAAAGAGAGGGGTGGGGGGGTACAAAAGGTGTCCACAGTTCCACACCAGCCACACCACCCTTCCTCTAATGCTTTTTTTCCTATCTCTCTATTACAATTTCTAGATGCAGCAATATTCCCTGTGTCCTCATATCCTCTCAACTCGCCTTGAAATTTAACATTTCAAAGACCAGGCAATAGGAGAATACACTTACTCAATCCTTGTCCCTGAATCTGAATAACATAGGTAACAACCAACTCATTATTACAAATACATCCTCGCACTTACCCAATTTAGTAACATATAGCCACTCCAAAAAAGACCAAAAGATTAGTATTCACTTGAGGTGCATATTCACAACATTATCGTGGGAAAACCAACATAATAACAATAGGTAGCTGTGTGATTAATTGGATTTCAGTGATAATAAAGCAGGTGACTACAAAGGGGAAAAGGAGAATAAACTACTCCAAAGTCAAGAAACAAGAAGATAATGCAGGTGATTATAAAATAACCCAACAAAAAAGAATTCACAGGACCAAAATTTAAAGGGAGAAAACATACTTGCTTAACTATACTTGACCGGCGATCAGATAACTGTATGCTCAAAGGACCAATAAGTTGCTTTAGCAATCCCCGAAAACACGGGTAATCAGTCGCACCTGAACAACATATATTACAGAAAAACTTAACTCCAAAATATGTCCATTTTTAACTCTCTCATAAACACAATCATCAGCTGGAAGAAAATGTAAAAAGATGAATCCATCCCGTTTACATCCATTGCAAGTTGCAACACAATAAAATACAAGAGAAGTTGTTGATACAGACATACACATGACCAGTAGGCAAATTATAGCATCCACATCACAGAAGCAAATAAAACAAGTAACCTTAAGCTCATGTCCTAAAACAGACTCAACAGTCAACACATGATCTGTTGGGAGCTTGGTATAAACATCTTTTTCTGTCTGGATAGGCCAAGAGAAGGAGATAGAGAGCATATGTTGATAATATTAATAATAGGTACTAAGTCAAACCATCAAAACCCATCACACCACAGTCGAAACCCTCAACCTAGTCAGACATGCCAGTAGCTGAATCAGAATTACCAAATCAAAGAGGGGATCTCAATTATTGACAATTAGTATATGTTTCAGGTATACATGATAGTAAGATGAACAGAGGGGAAACCTCCAATTACAAGGGCTTCAAATCTCTGCATGGCTGCAATACGGTGAGACCAATCTTTTTCTGGTACAAGTGTTGAAGCAATTTTCTCAAATTCCCTGATCAGCTCCTTCTCTGAGTAAACTTTCACAGGTTCAACTGGCTTCTCTGTAACATCTCCATCTCCTGCGCACCACAAAAGGAATCAAGGCTTTATCAGTAATGAAGTTTACGAAGATAATTAAAATAGTTACATACTCCGGCTACATACAAATAGTCTAGAAAGATTCCAAAATAAGATATTACTGTATAGTAGTTTTTACCTTTTGATTGATGAAAATAAAATGACAACATACATAAAAACGCAACAGCTTTCCATATCTAAAACTATAAACTTGAAAAGAATAAGATCTAAACTGAGATGGTCAAACAAGCCAACCTCCGAACAGAGATGCCTCACGAGAAGTATTCTTGGCTTTGGGACTGCTTCGCTTAGGATTATGATTATGATTATGATTATTAACCTTGGGCTCATTAACGGTATTACTACTAACAACACTATCAGAAGACCGGGGCTTTGGTTCAATCCTCTCCAACCTTGCATTTATATCCTTCACCTGCAACATACATTCAGTAGGAAAACAAAGTGACGATGATATACCAAATGCATAACAAATGTCCAGGGTAAAAGCCACCAGGCATTACATCAAATTAAGAGTAGAGAATCATATCACATGAGCAATTAACAGATATACCAAGCAATTCCATAAAAATTATCTCTCAGCAGGATGTAAATATGAAAATCAGTTTCAATGACAATACCATATATGATGGAAGCTGGTGTCTTTGTAGCTCATCTTGAAACTGAGGCCCAATCTGCATATACATCTCCTGCAGAGAAAGAGAGAAGAAAATTATTAGTCACTTTAGACAACGAAAGTAGGAAACATTTGTTTTAAAAAGATTTGATAGGTTTGACTGTCAGGGAAAATACAAGACCATGAGAGCAACCACAGGCCTCTTATTCATATTTTTGTATTTGATTCATATTTTATTAGTTCACCAGTGATGCAGATGATAGTCTGATACTACGAAGGTATGGAGCATAGCAAAATCACGGTAATCTAATTTGATAAACTCCAAATTAAAATTTTGATAGATAATTCAACTTTTGAACTGACTACAATATTTTTGAAAAAAAATATTACAATTATACTCGTTTGTTTCTTATGACCATGAGAGCAACCACAGGCCTATTATTCATATATAGGTCTGACTGTCAGGGAAAATCACAAAACCATGAGAGCAACCACATGCCTATTATTCATATATACGTCTGACAGTCAGGGAAAATCACAAAACCATGAGAGCAACCACAGGCCTATTAGTCTTTTTTTTTCGGATTCTCGTCTTACTCTTTATTAGGTTCACCAGTGATGCAGATGATACTATGAAGGTATGGTAATCTAATTTGATAAACTCCAAAGTAAAATTTTGATAGATATAATGACTACAATCTTTTTGGGAAAAAAAATTAAAAAATCCTTGTTATTTTATGACCAATTTAGTTTCACGACCCATCAGCAGCTGAGCAACCCCTAATATGATCAGTTGATTTATGTCAACGCACAAACAACCTACCATTACCATTGCCATTTACCAGCCAGCTATAAGTCATTACCCTAATTTGCCACTATAAAACCCCTTTGGAAACTGAAACAAAGACCCCTATTTTAAACTGCCTCTCTGTCAGGTATGAATATTGAAAATATATTATCATTGAAAGGAAAGAACACCTCCAGAAAGATCCTGTATGATAGGAGACATGGTCGCAATATCACCTCACGATAACCCTCCAAAAACACCTCTTCAACAATAAGCTATTCAAAAAATCCTCGAAAGCAAATCTTCTTCCCAGTTATTGGAAGTCTCGTAAACGTGACATTCAATGCTTCTGGTTACCAATCTATGCAACTTCAGAAACGGTGGGCCTCTCAAATAAGCAAACCTAAACCAATCTGGAAATATACTTTTAAAAGTTGTCCCCCACGCAAATGGTATGCCAGACACTATAATCGAACCTTTGAACTACTCGTCAATTTAAAACTGGTCATGGACTTGATACATGCAAACCATCTAAAATGGATTTACAAAAACCTACTCCACCATCCTAGGTATCTGAATTTCGTGATGTTCTTCAAGAAAGCATCATCTTCATCCGAACACCTCTAGAGCCCCTTTCCTTTAAGTACTTCATTAGTTCATTCGTCAAACAGATAGGACTAATGCAAGTAATGCCAAGACCTACATCTAACTAGCCTAAGACAAGCTGGCATCGGTTTTCTTAGCTTTTTCTTATTTTGCTTCTTTCCCTCTTCTTTCCTAAAATTCATAATTGCACATTTCCCTTTTTCTAGACCTAGAAAAAGCTGACTTCACAACCCAAAATTGACAGGCTTTTACCCACTTAGGAAAATGTAAGTTATGTAACAATTTAGCACTACGTAACAGTAAGTGTTAGCATGATCTAAATAAATTCTTCTATGCACTGATACATTGGTATCACAACATCGAACACGAAATAATTTATTGCTACACTTTCCTGATACTTATACTCAAACAGTTTAAAAGGTCAAGACTCCCATTTACCTAAATAAGTTGGGCCAGTGTCAAGCACTCTCTTTTAATCAACTGGGCCGGTGAGAGTAAGAGGCTAAATGGGCACGTTTAATCCATTTAATCAGCTGCTCAAAGTATAAAGATATTGGTGGTAGACGGAGGAGGTATTTTCCTTAAACCTCTACCACAAACATTAAAGTCTCAACTTTCCTTCAACTTCCTAGACTTTTAAAGTTATGATTTATCTCATGTTTCAAAATGTCGATCGTTCTTTCTTCGTTCATTGATTGATTGATCCTCCACAAATTAAGATGTCCCGCCTTGGTCCTTTTACTGGTTCACCTTCCTCAATCTATGATATAATATAATCTTTTGAATGGATGACAGGAACTTTTAGGCAGCTAGCAAGTCCAATAAATCCAACCATTTAGCCACAACCGTCGTCCCTCGTGCTAATTTCCCAATTCCTGTCAATAGTTTATGTTCAATAGCTTGAGAGAGATGTTTGGCGTTAGACATCCTTCTGTACATCAGTGCATGGGTCATGGATCTATACTTGGTTGTTCGGTGCTTTGTAATGACATTAGGAGCAGTGGTCCAAAAGACCCATTACAAATGCCACGATAAAGGTAAAATAACACCTTCTCACTGCATTCTCTGTTACATAATTGTGATTCCCTGAGTTTGATCCATCCAGTATATCCTCATACCACTTGTCAAAAAGACAATACATGTATCATGCCAGCTTTCATCGGCCCCTAAAAACTTACAATCTTAACCATCACCTTGAAATATAAGTTCAAGAATCATATGATTAGGTACACAATGCACCTTTTTAAGAAAACCTTAATCCTATAAAATCTCCAAGTTCATCCTCAAAACTTTTAAACACTACCAATAATTTCCAAAACAAACACATGAAATGACAGAAAGGTAAAAGAAAATGCCAACTTTATTTTAAGTAAAACAAGTGCACATTTTCTAAGATCCTTCCCTTCTTAAACCCTGCAAAACTATTCCATCTAAACAGGCATTTACCTAAACTATCAAGATTATTTCTCCTCTGTCTATTCAAGTGAAGTTCACAATTATTGGTCATCCTTATTCAAAGGAGGTCACATTCATTACTCAAAGTGGAAACGGAATATGGATGACCTTGGTGAGCATAAATGTTTTATTGCCTAACCAAGACAAACGCCACCGCATGCCCATCGTAAAAGTTGACTTGGCTGGAATTTCAAACTGACCGGAAGAAAAAGGTTTTGGACACTAGAACACAATATTATGACTCGACCTAATATATACCAAAATCACATTACTCGAGAAAACAGTGTGTCCAATCTGACTAGTGCTAGCTGACATTGTTGCGTCACGTGCTGTCATTGTTTCGCTAAATTGAATATTTTTCAGTGTTGAGTTTTGATTAAATACAACGCTGAAAAATATATTGAACCAAGAGACAACCAAAACGGCATTAAAATAGCAAAAACTATTAAGAATTCTAGTCGTATTACAATTTCCTTTGGAGAAGAGTTCCAACGACTCAAATCAACCAAAATAAACGTGGCCTAACCAAAATCCATAAGCCAATTCTTAAAGGATGTTCTTCTTTAATGACTCCAGCTACCAAAACCAATCGAGTAACTTAGACTTCATTCATAGAATAATGCACATACGATACAATGACCTACAGTACGTAACTTTTGAACTGATAATAAGTTAACATGGGAAAGAATGGTGTTGTATTACAAAAATTTACCAACCTCGATGCAGGATATAGCAGCTTCCCTAACACTGTGGTTGGGGTCATTTAACATATGCAATATCTGAGAAGATGAGAAAAGAAATTGAATCAGTCATAATGCATAGGAAGAATTAAAACATATATTAGTCTACTGAAAAGGCAATGCATAGCAAAGTAAACAAGAAACTTACAGGAGGAAGAATGGCCCTTTGGAGAGGAAGCTCCGTAGATGCAAACAAATTGATTGCTGATGTTACAGTGCGTGCAAATTCTTCGCGGACTCTCCAACTTTTGTGCTCCCAAGCATAAGAACCTGCTCTTTCCACAATAATTGTAGGAGACGATACCTGCAAAATGCAGCAGCATGACAGGCATTCCATCAAACAGTGAACAGGGATGATGCTATCAAACGCCACATAACCACTGAAAGCAATCAAATAAATCCAACGAACAGATGATCGAATGCGCCTAATACAATGGAGTCCATGACCATATATACCTTCCACTTCTGAAATCTTCCTTTACAGCACCCAGCTTCATACGGACCACCACTTACCACAATACAAATTGAATACTATAGTGAAGGTTTGTTTAGTCGTAAATTGAACTCCAGCGCCTTTATCTAAACTTAATTTTTCACGAAAAGGACAAAGCTGTGGTCATCTTTGCTTAATTCCTTTTTTCAAGGAACACAAGTAAACTATATGTGCAGACGATTAATTGCATGATTAAAATAGATAATCATAACCCAAACAAAATGTTTACTTGGCCTCATTACCTACAAAAATGCGTTATTCTATTTCACTACCTTAGAATTAGTCAAAAACTATAATCCTTAAAAACAAACATAAAAACCTTACAACATCAATTAAGAAAACACTAAAAACAATCATCAAAGCAATAATCAACTACAAATCGACATCGAATCGAGCCCAAAAAGAAAGAAAGGAGAGAGAAACGACCTCCATAAGAGTAACCAAGAGGCGTCGAGCAGCATCCCTGACAGGCTGTTTAGCATCACCAAGGCGCTCAACAGTAGCAGGAACAAGAGCATTAAAGTGAATTTTAAAGTGGTCACCAGAAAGAACAGCAGCAGAAGCAAGAGCAAGAAGACCGCCTTGCGAAACTCTGAAATTGTTATCTTTGAGGAGATCTATGCAAGTATCAACAAGTGAAGTGACCTCGGAAGACGTTAAAGGCTTTCTCGAAGCTTCTAGAAGCTGGTGAAGATGCTCGACACCGGCCATTCTTTCCTTGGTGTCTTTCGCCCTTGCTAGCTCTAAGGCCTCCTCCATTGTTAGGGTTTCTGGAGGAGATCCGAGGAGAGAGAAAGTGAGGGAAGGAATTCAGCAGATCTGGAAGTGGAGAAAGGTTGGGGATGATGGATGAGTGAGAGAGAGTGGGGAATTTGAAGAAGAGAGAGAGAAAGTGGGGAGGTTAAGTTAAAATGAAAATGGTGTTGATTTTTGGAGGAGAGAGAAAGTTGAGTGGGAGTGACCCTGACTGTGTGTGTTGCTGGTGAAGAGGTGTGGCTAGATCGACGGGAAGAGGTAAGGTGGTGGACTTCAAATGTTGAATTCAAAGTGGGCATCGACGAGGCGAATCTTAAATCAATAGCCACAGTGTGGACTACGAGGAAACTTGAAGACCATTGTTTTTCCTTTTTTTTCTTTTGCGTAGGCGTAAATGCGTAATGTAAAATCAGTTCATTATAGTTTTTTGTTTCACATTGTTGAATTTTGAAGAGTTTGCCTGTGTGAGCAATTCCATTCATGAAAACATGCCTAAAGTTAGTAATTTGTGGAAATAAAATTCACAAATTCTCATTTAGAATTGGTGTAGTATAATAAGTAAAAGTTGACTAAAAATGCTTAAAATTACTCCGATATATGTAAAAGTTATACGAAGTTTATTTATTAGTCATAAAAAATTTCATTTTAATAAAAATTATTCCTTCAAAATCTCTAATAGTGTATAAAAGTATCTACTTAACCTTTTAAAATGTATATCCATCAACTTTTTTTCATAATATAAAAGATAATTAAAATATATTAAAAATTAAAGTAAACCAGATACTCCGTAAAAGTTATCTTGTTGTAAAATAACTTTATTGTGCACCTCTTACATGCAAGACCTTTTGAATCAAATTTTCTTGTGTCGTGGCAAGCGTGTCAAACATCATGTTTTGCTTTTTTAAACAAAAGTAAAATTAATAAATTACTCCGTATATTTTTTTTAATCGTGACAAACTTTTTTTTAATGATGAGGAGGTTTTTATGTAGGGTTTTTTGCGATTTACCACCTACAAAAAATCTAAATTTGTGTTTTACCACCTAAAAATCTCAAACTTTTATTTTACCACCTAAAAAAATTAAAAATATTCGTTTTACCACCTTTTAATAGTAAAGTTAACGAAATCCTTATTGAACCCACTTCAACGGCTAGTATAGCATAACCCTTATAAAATTCCACAATGTTTAAGCATGTTGTATAATATAAGTTTGTAATTTGATTAATTTGGAGATTTGAAGTGCAAAAATGGGTGGTGAGAATTTAAGAATATTAAATAAGAAGGTGAAAAAATTGAAAGAGAATGACTAAAAAAATATAATCACATAATTTGGTTAAAGAAAAGCTTAATTTGTGGGCTCCACGAACGTTTTCGTTAACTTTGCCGTTAAAATGTGGTAAAATAAACGGTTTTTTCATGAAATGCCCCCAAGGTTTGCAAAAATGCACCAAATACACCCGCGCGTTTCAAATTACACAATATACCCCTATTTAAACTTATTTGCACCAAATGCCCCTAGAATTAACGGAAGTCTAACTCCGTTAACATTAACTCTTAATTAATCTAACTAATCCTAATTTAACCCTAAGTAACTACTGATTAGCCTAATTAATCGTATATTAACACTTAATGAATCCTAATTAACTCTAAATCCCCTCTCTCCTCTCACCCTCCTCTTAATCTCACGTCTCCTTTTTTTTTGGTATCAAAATGGTGATTCCAACCACAATTTTTCCTTTCTTCAGCCTTCCCATCTTCATCAAACATCAATTGTAACTCAAACCCCCAAATATTCAAACCCAGATTTTCGAGTGAATTAAAATCAAACCCCCAAATATTCAAACTCAGATTTTCGAGTGAATTGAAATGGTGAATTGAAGTTTCATGAAGAAGGGAAAGTGTAAGACGATGACTAATGGTGATGATGATACTGCAGCGGCGGAGAAGCAGCAGACGAGGGAAAGGGTCAGGCTGCGGCCTGCGACAGCGACTCCTTCTCTCACTTTTCTTCCTTTCTCTCTCGTTATCTTTCACTGCTTTCTTTGCAGCCTTAATTGAATCAATTTCTAGGTTTTAAGCCTCAAATTCTTCGATTTCAGCCATACCTAAGTAAACAAACAAGAATGCAAAATTGAATTGAGAAATCAAACAAGAATGCAAAAATCATCCCGGGTTATAATTGAATTAGTGGTTTCTTCATCTGAATAAATCAGATTAAGTCGACCCTTTATCCGCAATTCTAATTTGCATACCCAATTCGAATCCTCTTCTCCTCCCACAACATGCATCTTCATCAACAAACGAAAGGTCAGACATTTGGTTTATACCAGACTCAATCATCTTCAATAACACACAAAATGTCAGATTATCAATCTTTCAACAATGAAATTTCTCCTCGCAAGTTGTCAATTGCAAAAATTCAATGATACCAATAACTTAATTTCTAAAAATGGAAATAATAATAAAGTGGATGCAAATTAAAGAGACTGAGAGAGCTTGACAATTACTATTTTTCTGTAAAAAAAAATAATTGGTAATCTACAACTTCAAATATCATAAGACATAATCGAGAAGAAAAATGGCAGAAGAAGAGAGGAGAGAGAAAAAGAAGAAGAGAGAAAGGATGGCAAAGAGGGCAAAGACATGTCGAATAACAGGGGAGGAGAGGAGGGAGAAATGATTTTTTTTTTTAAATAGTTAAATGTATGGATATTGGATGAGTAAGGGTAAAAAGGTAAAATAACAATAACGGAGCATTAACGGCTGTTAAGTCTAGGGGTATTTGGTGCACTTTAAGTTTAAATAGGGGTATATTATGTAATTTGAAACGCGCGGGTGTATTTGGTGCATTTTTGCAAACCTCGAGGGCATTTCATGAAAAAACCGTAAAATAAAAGTTTTAGAATTTTAGGTGGTAAAACACAAATTTGGATTTTTTTTTTTTTAGGTGGTAAAGCACAAATTTTCCTTTTATTTATGTTGATCACAATTGAAATTCTTGACTAAGAAAATTTAAAACTAAGGGCGAGATTGGTTGGAGAGATTTATCTAAGGGAAACGCGATCAACTGCCTGGATTTCTTTTTGTGTTGTTTGTTACTCCAATTTAATTATTCACTTTACCTTTATTTTTTTCCCACTTCTCCAACGGTAATTGACTCCCAATTATATCTTACGTACGCACTTGGTGTACAATAAATTAATATACATTATGGTAAGTTTACACATTTTTTGGTAACTTTTAGCATGTTTTAACTAACTTTTTAAATTATAATTATTTTTTATGGATAAATTTTTTAAAGGGTTACGTGATTAACCTTTTGCATTATTAATGATTTTTAAAGCACAATTTTTATTAAAAAGAAAATTATAGCATATCACTAAAAAAAATATACAAGTTTTCCATTATATCGGGTAATTTTACATATATTCCTCTTACAATATTTATTACTAGTCTTAAATGCGTGCGAGATTATATAAAAACTACAAATTGTGTTATGACAACTAAAAATAAGTAATATGTTAGAAAAATTGTTCAAAAAGTTCATATGAAGAAAAATTAGATATAATCTGTAGTTAAAAGCATTTACATATATAGTTAAACAATGTAATACACATATTATATGACGAAAAATCTAAATTATAGTACTAAACTAAAGAAAATTAACATATAAATAGTGTGTTTCTTAGAGAAATTGGGAAAAAGGATTTCCGAAATTGATTGACTTTTTTGTTAGAGAAATTGGAATTGAAAAATGGATTCCGAAAATTAGGTTTTGATAGTAGACAAAGAATGTCGTTGAGTGGATTATTTGGAATGCAACATTGAGCGTCGTTCCACCATTTGGACTGCAACATAGTTTTTTTTATGAATTAAAATGGAGAGAATTAAGGGGTTATGAATTAAATGGAGAGATGTTTTCCTAAGTTATTAGCCATTTTAACAGTGACAAACATACATTATGTAGGAGAAAATTAAGGGGTAATTGATTAACTTTTTGACTATTTCTTTTATTATTTTTGTGTCATTACGAACGGTGGGTTAGTTTGTTGTAATTAAGTGTTTGGTTAAAAAAAAAAATTCATTTTTTAATTCTTGACCCTGATTTTGGTGGGTTAAGTTAGTTGTAATTAAGTATTTGGTAAAAAAAGTCTTTTTTTTTTATTTTGAATTTTTGTCAGTTGTTACTTGTTGTTTCATTAGTGGCGTAATTTGTGGTTGCGCCTACGTAATATTTAATGTGATTAAGTTACTTTTTTTATAGTTTTCCTTATTTATTTCCGACTTTTTCCTTTATGATGTTATTATTGTGGTTATTGACTCATTTTCTTTTTTCCTTTTTATTGTATTTAATACGTATTGTAATATAATTTATGGTTAGTAGGGGCATGTTAGCATTTTCTATAGAGGACACCAAAAGTGTATTCACTAAAATAACCTCAAGTGTGCCCTTATAGAATAGAGATATGTCGGATGTAATTAATCAAGAGTTTGTGTTGACTCTACACACCCCAACCCCAAGGATCATTCTTATCTCAAAAGTCTTTTCCACCCGATTAACGTTAATTAACTATCACTTTGATCACCCTTGGCTATCTTATTGCACCACACTAAGAGCATCTCCAATGGTTGTAGCTAGGGACTAGCTTGAAATTTATAAAAGTTTCAAACTAATAGCTAGACCATTGGAGTGAATATTATAAATTAGCTTGGCCAAGCAAATTAGCTTGTTTAAGCTAATTTGCTTGACAACTAGCTACCAAATTTGCCAAATAAAAAAATGACAAGTGGAACAAGTAGGACCAATTTAAATAACAAGCTATTTGCTAGCCATTGGAGCATAAATTAGCTAGACAATAAAATAACTTGAAATCTTATGTGGCATAACAAGCTAATTGTCAAATTAGCTTACCATTAGAGATGCTCTAACTGGCGGAAGGAGGATAAGGGCATGGAAATGGTGGTTGCATATTGAAGGGGAGAGGTGGTGGCCATAGGGTTCTCTTTGATTTATTTTGAGTAAAACGAAAACAAGTTGGGATAGGAAAATGTTTTGTTTTCCATTTTCTCTCTATCCCGTTTCTTATTGTCATTCCCTTTAGTCCTTTACCATTTGCAAATCAAACTCCCCTTGTTGACTATCTACAATTATGGGGAACATGGGTAAGTGATAAGGGGAGACTTTTTTTTATTATTTTTCTTCTAAAAAAAGAGTGAAAATGAAGATTAATACAATCACATTTTGAAAAGACCGATTCGCAACTTAATGCTAGAAAACTATAAAATTTTTAAAATATTTCCATTTTCATATAATTCCGATATAATGTACATGTCATCATTGTGGTTTTATATTTTGGTCTCGGTTTAATATAAGTTCGCCAAGTGGAATTGTGAATTTCCTCTGGACAAAATTTCCAATTTAATTGGTGAGTTTTCTTGATAAGCCACACTGTGAATTGATGATTTTGTCTTGAGAAAAATCGTAATTTTGTTTGGGTGATTCTAATTAATCAACAAAAACTATCTATGAATAGTATAAATTATAAAGTATAATCGTAAATAAATTGATTTTCAAGGGACCATATTATTCATTTGAACAAATGAATGCGTAGTAGTTAAAATATTTGTTACTCATACTTACTTAGAGCCAATACATGCAATAATACAATCTAATGCATTTAACCTAGACAATTTCTCAAAATTAGTTTAGACAACAAAATATAAAATTAGTCAAGATGCTCTAATTAAAGGGTCATATAGATGAAAGTTAAAAAAGAAAAGATTAATTAGGAGGGCGTGAAAAACACACAACCAAACAAGAACAAGGCTTAATTAACTTGATGATAAAGCCAATCCAACCACCCTTATTTTGGACAATGCTTAAGATAAAGTTTGTCCACTTTAACTTTTTTGTTAAATCATGTTTCCTGTTAAGTTTTCCATATCATGCTAATTATTATTATCTTATAACACTATTCAATTGTTTCTGATAAAGTGTGCATTACCATATGGATTAATGTATTGATTATCAAGAGCCTTTGTAGGCTGGATGACAATTTGACAAAGGGTGCTGGGATGGCCTACGCATCATCAACCATAACCTAGGGGTATGCCACGTATTAAAATAAAACACTAATGTTGTGGTTGTATAGAGCGTTTGAAGGACAAATGAAATAGACGAGATTACATAGCTTGAGTATGTATCACCTCTCAAAACTTAAATCGAATGAATGTATAGTACCACCTCCGTTTCAAAAAGATCTTTACAGTTACTATTTGCACGGACTCCTATAAAATATTTAACTACTAATATATTCAATTTCGTATTTGAAAAAATTATAAAAATTTGATATTCTGAAAATACATCTCGAGACCAATCTAACAAAATCATACATGTAACTCTTTGATGTATATAATGGTAAGAATTTACGGTCAAAGTTTTAATACTTTGGACACATTTTCCAAAGCGTAAAAAACTTTCTGAAACGGAGGTAGTAGTTAACAAACACAAAGGAGTTAACAATATCCAAAATTATTGTGATTTTTTCTTAATTTAATATAGTAATGGTGCGTGATTACATTTCATAGTATGTTACTATTGATCCATATTTAACTTACACTGTATGTTTCACCGCCTTTGACGAGTGGACTAATCTCCAATGAAAGTTTGCATTGGTACCTCGATGGACAACATCTCTTCCAACTGAGGTTTTTCCATACAGAAGACTCGACCCCGAGACCTTGATTAAAGGAGGAAAGAGACCCTTAACCGCTCATGTCTAACCCCAATTTATAGGAACAATGTGATAATGATTAGGGTAATATGCTATGGTAACAAAAAGATGCAAATCACGGACTAATTCGATGCGGAACCAATAATCTAGTCATTCTCACTATACAATATTCCATCAAGGTCAATGCTCCCGTTATCATCAAAATTTCAGCTCCGGACAAACCACATGAATTAAAGAAAAGCTATTATTTGGGTACGAGCGATGTCCCGGATTATTATATAAATAACAATTAATTATTATATTCTTTAATGAAATTATGTTTGAATTTTTTCACAAGATAATTATTCTGCATTATATTAATATAACTAGATTAGGTCTCATACACGCACTGTTATTTATAAAATTATAATTTGACCATATTTTTATAAAATATTTGAGTAACAAAGAGTTATTCGAAAATAAATTAGTATAAAGTACAAAAGATTTTGACAGATTTTCAAAAGATTTACAGATTTATGTTTTAGTATAACGTAATAGATTTTGCAAAGATAACATCTGAAAGGTCATAACTCAATTGAATAATGTTATAGTGTTAAAATTAGAGATAGCGATTTGAATCTTATCTTAATTTTTAAACGCGAATGGATTGATAACAAGAATTATTTATGGATTTAGTGATCGAGAATGTCCCATAATACGCATACGTTGGTAGAATATATAGCACATATATAGATTATGTAATATTATTAAATTTAGTACTTGTTGGGTTTAATAAGACTAGCCTCACCTAATTAGGTATCCATTAGGTGCAACAAGCTGGAATTATTAAGCAGTGCACGTAACAAAGTGTTTAATGTTTCTATATATAAATGGGGGCTTACTAAATCCCGCCCCACTATAACACTATTACTCACCCGTCCTATTAAATGTCCTAACTATCCCTCCTAATATTTACCCCTTCATATTTTTTACCTTTCACCTTACTTTTACTCACCCCAAAATCCGGCGGCTTCCACCACTCCGGCAAGCACTTTTTCTGGCGACGCAAATCTCCGGCAAAAAAATGCGTCGAAATTCTTACATGTACGAGTCATCCGGGAGAACATCCACGTCATCCCAAGAGATTTTTTTTTGTCCGGCAAAACTTACAGAGGATTCTCCATTTTAAGCTTCCACCATGGTAGAGACTTCTGCAGTTTAAGCTCGTACCATGGTATGAGCTCAAACTGCAAAAGTCTCTACCATGGTGGAAGCTTAAAATGAAGAAGCCTGCATATTAATTCGATTTTAATTATAGTTGAATTTGAAATAATTATTCCAGAAAATATTAGTTAGACTTTTTCGTTTTGAGCTCGCACCATGGTGGAGACTTCTGTTGTTTGAGCTTCTACCATGGTGGAAGCTTAAAACGAAGAAGTCTACACCATGGTGGAAACTTAAAACGAAGAAGTCTACACCATGGTGGAAGCTTAAAACGCATAAGTCTCCATGCTAAAAAAAATATAATTCTATTTTTTTATTTGATTAGTGATATTAAATACGAAATAGTTTTGGTAATTAAGTGTTGAATTGAAATAGTTATTCCGGAAATAAATTAGTTAGACCTTTTCGTTTTAAGTTCGCACCATGGTGGAGACTTCTATTAAGTCTAACTAATTTTTTTACATAGAATTTTATTTTACTTTTGTTCGATTGAATTTGTAATTGATATTAATTATTTATTTAATTAATTTATTAATATATTTTACACTAATTAAATAAAAATATACTATTACATTTTTTCTCGCATGAAGACTTCTATGTTTGAAGATCCTACAACGGTAGAGACTTATTCGTTTTAAGCTTCCACCATGATATAAGCTCAAACAACAGAAGTCTACATCATGGTGCGAGCTTAAAACGACAAAGTCTACCTAATATTTTTCGGAATACTCGTTTCAAGTTCAACAATAATTAAAATCAATACCTAGTATTTAAAAAACACAACCAACATTATTTTAATGATACGTAGCAACACCATATTGAGGACACGTGTACCAACCTTATTAATCTTTTTATTTACTTTTTGTTATAAAAAATTAATTGTCATTCATTATTCCACTTTATGCCATTTAGACCTGATCAAGACGAGCCCTACCCGCCCGAAATTTTTGCGGGTTTGGTAGAATTTTCCGGCCTAGTTTCCGGGCCCGACCCGAAAATTTAAATTTTTTGGGCGGGTTTGGAAAACACAAAAATACACCTTTTAGTTATAAATTTGGCCCGGCCCAAAAATGGTCCGAAAAGCCCGGTAATTTAGGCCCAAAAATAGTGGGTTTGGGCACAAATTTTCGGCCCGAACCTTGGCCCGGCCCTACACGACATACAGGGCTGGTTTTTATGGCCGGGCCCGGCCCGTCGTTTGATCAGGTCTAATGCCATTAGTTATTATGTATTGCACTATTAATCCCCGTCTCTTTAATTTACTAGAATTGTACTCCCTCCGTCACAAATTTATAGTCCCATTTGACTATAAAGCACGGGTTTTTGTGGAATATAGTACACAGAAATCAGTACCGGGTATTTAAAAAATACAATCAACATCATTTTAATGACACGTAAGCAACATCATATTGAGGGCACGTGTACCAAAATGGAATATAGTACATTAATAATTGATTTGTATGTGAAAGTGAAATATAATACATGGAAAGGAAATATAGTACATGAGGAATTGAAATATAGTACACATGGGGAAATTTTGTTGGTTTCCAGTGCATTTTTAATTAATATAGTACATGAAAAAGTGGAAAGCATAATGGCCAAAATAGAAACATGACTATAATTTTGGGACGCTCAAAATAGAAACAACATTATAAAAATGGGACGGAGGGAGTACCAAAAATTAGGATCGATACTCAACTTAATCATGCCTAAACAGCCGTCCCCTACTTCATCTTCCCCATTCTTCACATTCACATTAACTCTCCAACCTTAATTATTTTTAATGTCAATTTAATTCAATCCCCAAATCTTCCCCCCTTCTCATGTAGCATTAATTTAAAATTTAACCTCCCACTAATAGACTTTTTGACTGATACATTTTGAAACGGTAGGAGATTATAGGGTGTTTTAATTCAACATTTTGATTGTATATCTTCATGCATGCAATTCAAGTTTTAGTCCCCCCTCTCTAAGCATATTAGAAGTATGTTGTTTATTTTTCTTACTTAATTAGTTGAAATTCATTTTGCATAAAAGGAGAATCTTATAATGTATAGTTTACATGCAAATAATTAAAGGTGGGTAAATCGTCAAAATCCTTTGAGACTTTTAGGTGAGTTTTATTTGTATATTTTTGTTGTTAGAGAACTTACAATTAGTTTTAGTTCTCCTATAAGAAAAGTTTTGTCAGTATAGTTCAATAGTTAGAATTTGTTAAGCCTTTCCCTCAATTGGATAACATGAGTATATTCATAAACTGTAACAATTGCAAATTTGTTTGGTCTTTGTACATATATATGTTATTGGTGGTAATAGGTGATTAAAGTGGTTCTACTTTTTTCAGGGGAGATGAACATAAGCAGAAAAACGCAATGATTAAAAAGACAAGAGTTCATAGGTCATAAAGTTTTATTATTGTCATTTGTTTTAAACACCTTCTAACGACTGCTTAAGAACAACATAACGTACTTCTAAACTCCATTACACGACCAACATAAACTGGCCAGTTCGTCGAACGGGCTAAAAACTAGTTGAATTAATATGGAGGCTTCTTCATTTTAAGCTTCCACCATGGTAGAGACTTCTGCGGTTTGAGCTCCTACCATGGTACGAGCTTAAACTGCAGAAGTCTCAACCATGGTGGAAGCTCAAACTGAATAAGCCTCTGTAAGTTTTACCGGAAAAAAAAAAATTATCTCTTGGAATTCCGTGGATGTTCCCCTGGATGATTCGTACATGTAAGAATTTCGACGCATTTTTTTGCCGGAGATTTGCGTCGCCGGAGTGGTGGCTGCCCGGAATTTGGGTCGCCGGAGGTCTGGCCGGAGTGGTGGCCGTCGGAATATTGAAAGGTTGAAGGTGGGTGGTAAGGTTGAAGGTAAACCATGAAGGGGTGAATATAGGGAGGGATATTAATGACATTTAATAGGGCGGGGTTTAACGCTCCACATTAAAATTCCTTTTTCCAATATGAACTCATTCATTTCTTATCATCAGATGATCATATTCATAATCAAAGCTAATGCTTTTGGAATTTTGTTTTAATTTTTTAACATTTGAGGATATTTTTTTATTTTTTTTTTCCAAATTTCAAGATTTGATTTCTGCAAACCAAAAAAATATAGAGGATCAAAGAAGGCAAATTGTCATTGATATGAAGATATAATAGAGGAAGACTAGTCATTTTTGTTAGAGGGGGCCCAGGAGGGTAAGAGTTTACAACTTACGCTACCACAACGAAGGATGCAACATCATTTTGGAGGATATAATCCATTACCTGTGATAATGGAGTGAGTTAGTTTTTTTAGGAACACATCAACGGGAGATTATATTAATAAATCGTTGGTAGCCGTAGCCAAAATACAATCCGGAAAATCATCAACCCACAAGGTTGGAAATGAGCCAAGGTATGAGATACTTTGTTGCCGCTACGCTTAACAAAAGACCAAATAACTTCATCAAAGCAAGAACGAAATTGGATAATATCCTCTATTACTAGTGTAAAACTGCCGTTGCCTTTCACACCACTTCGCAAGGCTTGTATAACCAACAAACAATCACTCGGTGCAGACCCAACCCCCCTTCCCACTTCCAAGCACAACAAATTGTCCTTCACCTCCGCCACCCCTGTCTCCCATTTCTCCACTCCCTGCCATATTGCACAAGCTATCACCCCCACCCGTTGCGCGCTACCATGCCCAACCTTGAGCCCACCTCACCTAATAGTCCAACATCAACGTTCACCTTAGCCCACCCCTTTGCGGATGGCGACCACGTATCAACATAGGGAACTCCCCCCAACAGACTACCCGAGCCAACACTACTCGGTTGCTCACCACTTACATAGCCTAACTAACAATTTATCCGTCTCCACCACCACATTCTCCATGACCACCTTATTACGAGCGCCCTAAACAATCTAACATAGTGTTAATTATAAAAAATCCTCCATGTCATCCTTATCAAGCTCGGCGAAGCACCGCTCCCACCAATCTAATAACGAACAACACCTCCAAGAGAGAAGATACTCATACTTGGATTTACTCCAAATGGTCTGAGCCAATGAACACTCCTTAAGAGCGTGCAGTCCCGTATAATTCGCTACCTAGCACACCCCACAAGTTGCATCGTAGCTGGACATTCTTCTACTAATTCCCTTCCTGGTAGGCAGAGCCTCATGGAAAGCACATACAAACAATTTCACCCTTGGTTGAGTTTTAAGTTGCCACACCTTTCTCCACAGATTGTGTGGGTTTGAAGTAGTCATCTCTTCCTTCGTCCATTCGTCCCTAAACATGGCCTTATATGTTGACTTCACCGAGTAATTAATCACCATCGCTTTCGATGTAACACCGCGACAATTCTCCTTTTTCTAGAAACCTTTTTAATATAAATATAGAGAATTATCAAAGTATTATCGCCCGTGTGAAAACGTATCGGCTTATTCAGAATTTTGCAGCGGAAAACATAATGAATAACTTTAAGTTTATAAATGGTCAACTACGGAATTAAGTCCAAAACCAAACGACGAAAAGCAAAGTCAACATACTCAATTCAACAAGTTTAAGTCCACTGAAACGAACCAAATCCAACTTAGAAAATTAAATTAAACTACAAGCTCTCCAATCCCGGACCCAATGATGCATCATCTTCAAATTAACATGTAGATGGACAATGATTATTGATCCTTAGAGAATGCTCACCAAAATGGGTCATCACAAGATTAATAAGGCATAGCCATGATCAACACACACAAACAAAGCATGGATCAGCAAAGCTGAGTACTACATACTAAAACAATAATAATCCTAACATGATTCTATTAAACGAACAATCCTAACGTGATACTAATTAGAAATAGTAAACAATGAAAAGTTCAAACATAAAGCTTCACATATAACTTTTACTAGACTGACTTTAAATAATAATTCATTTAGATGAATTAGGCAATGGACTGAGTTGTCTAACTGAAAAGCTTCCATTTGGAAGACAGAATACGGGCGCAACTCCGTATTCCTATGACCTGCGATATCGAGGAACCTTTTAATTAAATAGAACACGGTGATCAATGCGGTCCCAGAAAAAGCCATGGGCTACCACCATGAACTCCAACTTCTAATTGTACAGACGTGCACAGTCTAAAGCTATTGCTATCTGGTTTCACTTTACATGATTATCAATTAAGTTCGTTGTGACTCATCAACAACATACACAATACAATCAACAAATAATTACAACTTTTTTTTTATCTTGGAATTTATTAAGTGGTCAAACAACTTACAATCCAGGATTAATTCCAACTTTAATTCCATCTTTCCTTAACCAATGATTAACTACCTTTCATAGGTGTAACTATCAACTTACTACACAAGGTCCACGGTCCTCATAAAGTAGTGAAATATTAAAAGGGAACAACGATCCATCATGATCCACACCAATATATAAATAATATAAAGTTCCCGAATCGATGATGCTTGCATAAATCAATCATGCCAACATAATGTAAATCTCATAATAAAATTCTAAGTTCAACATGTTAATCATATGTTAATCCAAGGGCATCGAACATGCAATTTCCAATATAATCAAGTCATACATGAATTCAACAAAGTTTTCATTCATAGTATCACATCCATAAACACATAGGTATGTACGTACCTTGCGTAAACAGATTGCGAGGCCACTTTAACAATTCAAACATCGCCTAGGGAGAATTCTCCACCTAAAAAAAACCCAATATAAATTCATATCAATTCCCCTTGAATTTACAACAACATTAAAGTACTTAAAATTTTTCCTAAACATATTTAGAATATTCCCCAACATCAAAACTTAACCACTTAACCTCCTAGCATAGTAATTACTCCACTAATGATCCCAAATTATCATAATCTCCAATTAAGCATCCCTTTTTAAAATTCCAGCAATATAAAGAAGTTTAAAGCTTCACCAAAACCAAATTAACATGCTTAGAATCACAAAAACCGTAACTTTAATATTCTATACTCATCCTACCATGATTTTAAAACCATTAAAACCTTAAAATTAATGCTTTAAATAATTAAGACCATTATTTCAATTCAATTATATAATCTGAAAATTAAATTATTAATTATACAAAACATATAAATTTAAAATTCATAACTTAATCATAAAACTATAAATTTAATTCAAGAAACATAAATTAAATTATTAAAACGTAATTAAATCATTGATTAGTTTTAAGGGTTTTGGAATTAACCAATTAAAGAAGAGAAGGGAGACTGGCCGGCGACAGGGGTGGCGCGCGGCTAGGCGACGGGGTGAAATTAGCGCATTGTTTCAGTTACGACTAATTGGATAAATCAAAGCACCCACTTCCAAATCCTCCGGCGAAATACCGTGAGGTGACAATCTCTCCTTGTTTGCGTGCCGGGTAGCCATGGGTCAGACCATAGGAGGATACTCACATTATTTCATACCCTCCAACGCATCCCTCTCCTCACAACTCATCGTGCCTCTCAAATCCCCCTCCACGTATAACTCGGTAAACTTCCCAACTCCGCCTCCATAAAGGAAGAGCTAGGATAGTAACGAGCTTGAGAATTTGTTCTAAGAGACTACCCGGGTACATAAGAATTCGCCATGCCTGCTTCCCGACTAAAGCCAAATTGAACAATTTAAAATCCGGGAACCCTAGACCCCCCCTCCTCCTCCTTTGGTCTACACATTTTTTCCAAGCTACCCAATGTATCTTCCTCCCTCCTGCTTTTGACCCCACCAAAACTAGGCCAACACGGAATGTAAGTCGTCACAGAATGTGGATGGAAACTTGACCACACTCATCGCATAGGTAGTGAAAGTCCAAGATTCCGATCATATATGCACATCTACCATTCATACTCCTAACTTCTCCGCCAAACTCACCCTCCTCACATTCGATATTCCTTTACTAAACGAGATAATCGTCTTGTCGGAATTAAATTTTTGACCCGACGACATCTCGTATAGATCCAAAACCTCTTCGATCGTATCTCATCCTACACGTCAAGTTTTGAGAAAATATTACAATCATCTGCAAATAATAAATGAGAGATAGGAGGAGCCAAGGGGGAATGTAATTGCAATGAATCACAATATGCTCCTCCGCCTTCCTGATCAAGTGAGAGAACACCTTAGCACACAAAACAAAAAGATACGGAGAAATCAGATCCCCTTGTCGAATGCCTCGACCGGGGAAGAATTCCTTAATAGGACGCCCATTAATCAACGTTGAAAAAGTCACCGAAGACACACATTCCATTATTCTCATTCGCCACTCCCCGTCAAACCAAAAATTTTCGAGAACCGCCTCTAGAAAGCACCATTAATTAAGCCCTATCATACACCTTTGACATGTCCAACTTCATAACCATGCACCCTCTACCTGCTGCAAAATTTTCATATAATGGAACACTTCAAAAGGCACAAGAATATTATCGGTAACTAAGTACCCTAGAGTAAAGACACTTTGGTTAACCAAAATTATTTTGTCGAGAAAAATCTTCCACCTATTAGCGAGCACATTCGACACCAATTTGTACACCACATTGCATAAAGAAATTGGCTAGAAGTCACCCATCCTATCCGCATTGCTTTTATTTTTGGAATAAGAACGTCCTATTTAAGAATTCAGAATTGATCAACCCCTCAATATACCAAGAACAGTGCTAGTAACTGAAGAGCCTACAATTTGCCAGTAAGATTGAAAAAATACAGACACATTCCATCAGGCCCGAGAGCCTTAGTAGGGTGCATTTGGCTCAACGCAACATTGATTTTTTCTTCCGTATAATCTGCATGTAGTATCGAATTCATATCCTCCGTCACCCGTGGCATAAAAGTCCACCAATGCATGTGCCATATCTATAAAGAGGGGGGAGCAGATGATGCAGACATGCCCTCAAATACTCCATGCGCCACATCTCTAGGGGGGGGGGGGGGAGATGATGATGCAGACATTCCCTCAAAGTACTCCATGACAACTTTACCAATCGCTTCATCCTCCAAATGCACCATCTCACTTTCATCCTTCAAAGTACGGATAATATTCTTCCGTTTTTTGCCATATGCTATTTGATGGAAGAATTTAGTATTTTTATCTCCCTTCTTTAACCATAGCACCCGAGACTATTGCTTCCAATAATTTTTTTCGTGTTGTACCAAGCCCGCAATCTCACATCACCAACGTGTGCATTTGCTCCATCTGAGAGGCCAAGAGCCCCCCTACTTTTTAAGCTCTTGAAATACAACACCGAACTTCTCCCCACTCCATGATTTCAAATCTTCGATTTATGGGATGTCGTCTGATCCTAAAATCGTATTGGGTTATTTGATTCTTAGCTTCAATTTTCCCATACCAAACCTGTACTAAGAGTGCATCACGTAGGCACACTCCTGTTTTTTTTTACCAAGTGCGTCACGTAGCCACACCCCTGCCTAGGGATGGAAATGGGTGGGATTTGGATCGGGTGGAGCATCACCCGCATCCATCCTCTCCACCCGGTCCATCCATCACCCGCATTACTCACCACCCGCATTCCGTCCATCCATCACCCGGGGAATCGGGTGGATCGGGTGATATTCGGGTGAAAATGGTAAACCATTAAAAAATCACCACCTAATAATATGCATAATAATTAACCAAAAGAAAAAAAAATTATATACCTACATTCATCTCCGAAACATATAATTATTTCTTATTATGCATAACTTATAACTAAAATAAATAAAACAAGCACTAACTTTAATAAATAATGGATTTATCAACACGTTTTATGTTTAAATATAAATATAAATAATATATTTAAAATAAACGGGTGACGGATCGGGTGGTAAACGGGTGATGGACCGGGTGATGGATAAAAAAACATCACCCGCATCCGACCCGCATCCATCACCCGCTTCACCCATCACCCGCTTTTCATCCATTTAATTCGGGTTTTCATCCGTTTAATTATAGCGGGTGACCGGGTTCATGGATCATCCACTGGATATTTCCATCCCTACCCCTGCCGGCTTTAATGGCTAATAGAGTGAATGATAGGATTGAATGGGATTATCAATCAAGCAACTTTTTTTCCCCAAGACTGTTCTAAGCATTATTGATCAAACTTTTCAAATGGCATGGCCAAAAACTATTGCCATTGCTCGTTTGCCACTCAGATTGTGAAGTCTCGGTAACCGGCAAATTATACAGTAAATGTTTAACAATCAGGACTCAGGAGATCCAACACAAGTGAAACTTCACTAACTTCATGCATGTACTACAATTGCTAAGGTAATTGAAATTAAATACAGCTAACATATATCTGAAGAAAAATTCGTACTATCGGAGTATAACAACAAATATAAAACCGTATACGAAGTATTACTTAAAAATAAAAATAGAGGTATACTAAATTCTTCATTTCATTTCTACTTTGTGCCTCCTTATGACACCTGCAGGGTAAAAAAAAAGTACATAATGTTTAATCCTCCATAAAAATATCCAGATAAAGTACCAGAAAAGAAAGAGTGGCAGTAACTAAAGTTGTATGTAAATTGTACTGTAATATGGAGTATAACAATGATTAAAAATCCTTCAACCCAACTTCCACATGCTGGTAGCACTTTCTATTAAATGATGAATTGACAACACCAGGAGAAATCCTATTGTTAGATATTCATGAACTGAAAGGCCAAATTAAAGGTTGCGACTCTTACAGCTGTAAATTGGGAATCTACGGATCATCATCATAGAGTGTGTCTTGGGAAGACGAGCTTGAAATCAACATAATTGGTTCTCCATTGTGTTGAAATTCTGAAAGTGCCAATAAATTATCAGCCTGACAAAGCTTTTGGTTTCCTGTAAGATCCATACGCTGAAGTTCCCCTGATTCATAGCAATTTCAGTTCATGATCAATATATAATCAAGAACATGGTGTAGAGGAACTGATAAATAGCATAATCAAGAAATGGCTCCCTGATTCCCTCTATTAAGAACAACAAATATTTCAATCACACATCCCTGATATATATTTCCCAATTTCCCATATTAGCATAAACAGAACAAAGGTAGCCTGATGTAGAGTTGATCAAATTTGCCCCAACTGATGCCAACAAACATATTTGATCACAACCGGCCCATGATAATGATAAAAAAAATAAAAAAGGGGTGACTTACAGTACATTTCTAAAGAGACATTACTTTTTCATAAAAAAAGTGGTTACCATTTGATTTCTGCTATAGTTTTTTCACTGGTGAAGCATACCATACCTTTGGCAATCTTGAGGGCTGAACATATAATATTCAAGGACTCCGGGGGCATTAAATTGTATCCTGCATGCACATCAACAAGTTCCGAAGCTTTAGAGATAAGTTCTCCCAGAAATTCCGCAGCTTGGATCCCCCCACGATTCTCACTGTAAAATGATGTATACAGTTTAATCTTCAAATTGATTAGAAATTATAGGAACAGTCACAAGGACTGAATCTGATAGTACCTTATGTTAATGCTGATCAGCTTCACCACATCTGGCATATTAATCCGAAGTTCTAAAAATCCAGATGAACCTAGACCAATGTCTTTTATATCGAGTGACCTTATAGATGTGTGCATAAAATCTCCAAGTAGTGGTGCTATTTGACTTCCCAAGAAAAACGATAATAAGTCAGCATTTACAAATAAAACAATAAGAATTTAGTAAGATAAAATAGATATTTGAAGAAGTAAAAATAAAAATAAAAATAATCACTTCTGTACCTTCCAAGATCATTATCTGCCAAGGAGAGAGAAGTCAGAGGGTATTTTAACGCTATAAGTACTTCCAGAAGATCAGTTGCTCCATTACAGGAGAGCTCACAATTCTTCAAATTAAGATTGGCAAGGGGAAAGTGTTCAAATGTCTTGACAAAGTGGGGGATCAAACACCTGCAATGTTCAAGAAGAGTTTCATAAAACTACAGCGGACTGTTGAAACAAGCAGGTCAAGCACAAACTCACTTGATTCCATCATCCTCAAAGGGATTGTCAGCTAAATCAAGAGTCTCCAAAACTGGCATATGAATGAGTGCAGATGTAAGGTCTTCCAGGTCATTCTTCCGCAAATTGTTTCCCCTAAGGTAAGAGATGCATCTTCAGCAAAAAACATCCACAAGTATCGAGATGCAGAAAAGAGGGACTTGTATAAAAAAAAGAAACAGACTGCAAAGTTTTACAAATATCAAAATTCCAACAATAAGCTACCACTTTCCCGATACTCAGTTTTTGCAAACATGAATTCCATTGAAGTAATAAAGACTGCAGATTCTAGCTCAGAGTGCCACAAGAAAAGTTTCACGGTCCTCCACATAGGCCACAACTTACTTTTTTTCCATGACAAAGTCATTCTGCATCAGTGAGGTTGTCAGGGAAGACCTATGAGATCTAGAT
This sequence comes from Spinacia oleracea, assembly GCF_020520425.1. Classification (NCBI taxonomy): domain Eukaryota; kingdom Viridiplantae; phylum Streptophyta; class Magnoliopsida; order Caryophyllales; family Amaranthaceae; genus Spinacia; species Spinacia oleracea. Next base: position 130,051,157 of record NC_079492.1, on the reverse strand, counting down.
TGAAAGGTGAATTTACAAAAGTGGCACAATATCTTTCAATAAATCAAGACGGCAAAATTTGATTATGAACATACTTCATTTATTTTTCTCGGTAAGCTACTTCTGCAGGAGACAATCAGCAATCGGAACTTCTCAGAGATAATCTATAATCTAGTAAAACCATGTCATAAACTCATACTTAAATAAATGTTTTTCTTTACTGAGCACATAATATTCCAGTCCAGACAGAAAGGGTTCTTGTTACAGAGCTTATATTTCAATGGCAACACTTTCAAAAGGCCCATTAGCGAATTGGGTATATAAAATTACCCCCTAATAACACATGGAGAGTTGGATACTTTTGAACCATCCATCTGAAATAGGTACGTAGTATATCAACTCGTTACTGGATTGTGGTAGATTTGAGTATTTGATTCTTTGTGAATGTGGATTTCACAAGTTCAATTTGAACTATATTTTTTAGATATTAAGGTGAGCAAACTGTAAGGAGCACTAATTTGGAGCAAAGAAAGATACTCCATATAGTAAGTGAAATTTTCAACCACCAGCAATAACCTTTCTGATAACCAATAAAAAACAGGTGAAATAGCCAGATCTGAATCTACATGCAGGGTTGACATAAATCCAACCAGTTAAAAGCCCCAAAGTAGTTATAGATACCATTGATGTCAGCTTTTTAAACATATCCATATGTGGTAAGAAGGTATGTTTACGGTTTATCCATTTGGCTACTTCCCTAACCAACCCGAAGACCCCTCTCCACCACCACCCCCCCCCTGCAAAGAGAAGGAACATTAAATAATTGATACAGTTAAGTTTCTGACGGTACCATAAAATTTATCAACTAGAACAAAGCCTGACAAGATAGTTTCAGACCTTTTTTTTTTAATTCATGCAGTCACTGAAATTGCATTATCAGTTGCATCATAACTAAGTACCTTCCAAGTTATTAAAATGGTTACGTGAGATGGCCATTTAGTCTATACCTTAGATTAAGCACCCGTAAAGACTGCATAGACTTGCTTTTTTTGTAAGATGACAAGGCTTGATTGGAAGAGTTGCACCGAAAATCAGAAAGCCAGCCTGATATCTGCAAAAAAGTTAGAAATATGTTGTAAAAGAATTAACTTCCATTTAGAAAAAATGAACTTCTTAACAAAGCAGACATATATATATTTAAGGCAAGTTGTTCCAAGTTCTATGATAATTCTGGCTAAGAAAGCAACTAATCTTCAAAAATTGAGGATGATATAGTTTGCTCACATTGTTATCTGACAACTCAAGGGTAGAGAGAGAAGATGAAGCATCAAGTAGCGCCCTGAGAGTCAAATTTGCATAATTTCTCCCAATATGGTCATCGCAAAGGCTTAATGACTCAAGTGATCTGCTTGATAAGGAAATCCAAACAAAGAACACATTTTACACAAGAGGAAATATGATCGAGAAGTAAAGCCTCTTAACAATTTATTCACACGGTTGCTGACTTATATTTTTTTTTCATTAAAAAGACAATCCCCAACATGGGTCTCTTATAGGAAACAAAGAATATTCCAACTTCAAACAATAAACTCCAGGACCACATCAGCGAAAAATTTCCCAGGGCAGTACCTTGACGATAGAAAGGAAATGAGCTTTGGCGGAAACGAAGCAGGATTTGCTTCTAAAAGTTTTGACGCTTTCACGGAAAAATGTTTCACTGCATGTGCTTGTGCACCTTCTATAACCAACGTACTACAAATTGCCTCCAAATCAACCAAAGAAAGCTTGCAATTTACAAATTCCAGCGATGTTATTGTTTCTCTGTTCTGGTTTAGTATCATGCATAATCCATCAATCTGCAACAGCACATGGTCATTCCTTATACATCAGATGAGCGAACAAAGGCCACTACCATTTTAGAACAAAGGCTACTCGACTTTGAACATCCCGATATTCTCTGTTTTTATTTATGTAACCATTTTCTGAAAAGGGGTGTTTTTTTTTTGTTCTATCTATTTCTAAATAACTGAAATGTTCCGTTATTTAGGATCTATTATCCAAAAGGATGGAGAATTGGATGGCGATGTGGCCCATAGAATCAAAGCAGGTTGGTTGAAGAGGAAAGGTGCCACAAGGTTTCTATGTGATTCAGGCATTCCCCAAAGATTGAAGGGAAAATTTTACCGCACGGAAATTCGACCGGCTTTGTTATACGGCACGGAATGCTGGGCAGTGAAACATTGTCACGTGCACAAGATGAATGTAGCGGAGATGCGCATGTTACGTTGGATGTGTGGGCATACAAGAAATGATCGTTTGAGGAATGAGATTATTAGGAAGAAAGTAGGGGTTGCACCGATTGAGTTTAAGATGATGGGAAATCGTTTAAGATGGTTTGGACATGTAAACAGGAGATCAAGTGATGCCCCGGTTAGGAGGATAGAAGGGTGGCAAAATAATAGAACTGCAAGGGATAGGGGAAGACCTAAGAAAAATTGGAGGAAGGTGATTGAGCACGATATGAGATTTCTTGGGATTGAGGAAAATATGGCGTTGGATAGGACAGAGTGGAGGGAGAAAATATATATTGATGACTTCATTTGACTTATACAGCTTTCATGTTTCTGTTTTTTTTCTATTTTTTAATTTATTTTTTATTTTTATTTTTTATTTTATTTTTAAAATTCTTTTGAATTTTTTTATTTTTATTTTTACATGCTATTTTGAAATGTACTTATTTTACTTATTCATTTATTTTAAACTTTACTTATTTTTTATTATCTCTTACAATATTTATTCTATAATATATATACATTTTTCTCTTATCTTACTTTCATTAATTCCACCTTCTCTTTCTTGCTTTTTTCTTTTTACTTCCTGCTCCTTTCTGGTTTGATTGGTGACAATGACGATCTCCTACGACGATTCATGTTAGTCGACCCCAAATCATTTTTGGACTAAGGCTTTGTTGTTGTTGTTGTTGTTGTTCTATCTACTTCTACTTTATTCTATTTTGGGTAAACATATTTTACCACCTTTTCCCCAAAACAATTACACTTTTCCACAATCTTTCTCCTACTTTACCCACTTTTTTCTTACAACCACCCACCATTTAGCACTTTTTACTTTTTCTACCTTTATCTTACACTCACCCACCTCTCCTACAAGAGTCTATACAAAAAAAGAAAAAAAGAACGGAGGGAATATATATGGACTCATTCAACCTATGAACAGGTTGAGACTAAAGGCAAGTCCAAGACATATGAGCACTTGCTCTTTTACAAGCACTGTAACTAGTGCAGAGAACTCAAAAGAGCCTAAATTTACATAGTATTCACCCAATAGAAATTACAATCTTCAGAAAGAGGGTCCATAGTATAAATCAAAGACAGCCTAGTAAATATGAATCCTGCTCCAGCATCCTTCGCTCAGTCTGTTATCTTAACCCGCTCAAAACCATAAATGTGCAGGGGATACTACGATCCAAAGTCTAAACTAATAAAATATCATCAAAGTTCGAATGCCCCAAATGGGAGAACCCATGCCAACAAATTATACGATTAATTGAAATTGTGTTCTGCATACGAGCTTAAAGCTACTTGGGGTGCCCAAATATGAAGAACCATAAATTGTTTAAGATAAAGAGACTCACATGTATGTCGGAGGAAATTCTCCTTAGCAACAAACACTGCAACTGGCTGCTTGCTAACAATTGCTGAAAGAGAGGATTATGATCAGTAAGCTATATATTGTTATGACAAAAGCAAGAAATTAAAGGCCACAAACACCTACTGTGATTCTCCAAAGGGTGTTACTAGCAACATTCCATTTTATTTTTAGGGGAGTTTGTAGTGGACCTATAGCCTATTTGGAATATCACATCTGCACAGCTCATTTAAAGCCCATTTTACATATTGGTTTTAACTTTAAAATATTAAACCCCATTCGTAGCTCCGCTTAATAAATTTACAAAGCTGTGATTTACTTAAAAGGGATTGTCAAATGATTCAAAACAGAGAAAAATATAATTTAAGTTCTGTTTTACTAAAGTTTTAAAAGAAAACCCTATCCAAAAGAAAATGAGCGATCTGAATTCTCCCATGTAGCATCTGAGTTGGATGGCCAAAGAAAAAAGGAGCCCTAAAGGATCTTTGAACATCATCATTTGCCCCTCCAATTAACCGATCAAACTTCCTGGAAAAAAACTCTAGATCACATATTTCTTCCTCAAGTTTGGACTGTGACCAGCAGTCCAGCATGAAGCAGGACACAACTTGGTTGTGCCAAGCCAGGCATAAAACAACACAGAACAAAGGTGAAGCTGGTACCGACACCAAGGTTTTGGAGAATGGCAAGGGGTGATGGGAAAACACGAACATTGGTAGGTGGGTCAAACTAGGCCAGCTAAAAATAAATGGCAAACATCTTATGTGTCATATACATTTCTACTCTGACACCCCACCAGGAAGTTAAATATGTCCAACTTCCACAAGAATTCTTCACTTTTCCAGTTTTCCTGATGTTGAATGTAACATAGATAATCGAATGAGGACAAATGCAATCAACAGTTAAAGATTTACTACATGATACCTATCCTCCAAAGAAACCCCAAAAGGCAGAAAGCAGAATAAACATTACTTCAAACTTGAAGTCAAGGGGCTCAAAGATATTACAAACTGTGAATTATAAAGATCCAATTATCTAAAAGTAACTTTTCTACTAATCTTCCCAAACGAGAAGAGCAACCATCTCTAGTTAAAGAAATACCCTCCTTTATTAACAATAAAGTAACACCATTTCTAAAGCTTTCTTGACAATGTGAAGCAAGTCGCAAAAGATGTATAGAAGTAATACATCTTTTGCTTTTAAGAACAGGATATAGAAAGCCACTTACACAAGTTTCCTTATTGCAAAACATGTTCTGAAGTCTCAAACATCTGCAGGAATAAGTATATCACATAAGCACTTTCAATTTTCCCACAGTAAAACTACAAGCGGAAAAATAAAATTAACCAAACAAGCATATCAATCAAACAATAAAGTAGAACAAATACATGATCAAAATTGATCATTACTAAATTCTTGCAAGTAAAACCTCAAAGAACACATGAAAAAAGCCTGAAAACAAAAGTGGGAATTTTATTCATCATGAAAGCAAGAAAACAAGACCAGAATAACTATCACATAAAGAGATGATACCGCCTTTCATCTTTTTGGATTGGTGGTTGTGTGTGTGTCTGTGCGTGTGTGTGTGTGGGGGGGGGGGGGGGGGAGGCAAGCATGGAATGTGCAAAGATAAAGTATTCGACCTCACATAACATCCAAAGTCTTGGCAATGACCACACAATCTAGAGTAATGATGCATTGAGCCTTTAGCTGATTCATCATAACCAATGATTTTGATTAGTGCACCTGTAAAGTAATCATAAGAAGATAAGCATAATGTTCAACTAGATTCAACAAAAATGTCATACAGCAATATGAAAAACATCAGATGGACAAGCTGGAAATATGTCGGAACTGACAGGAACGTCAATCCTGTCAACACGTTTCTGGACTAAAGTAGTTATTCTGTTGTACATTTCTACCAAAAAGGAAAAAGTACTAGCAGTAATACAAGTACATAACATAACCACCTCAGGACTTGTACTTAGATGCAAGTGCACAATTTTCAGACCAGTGGAAATAGGTGTAAGGATCAAAACATAAAGATTTCTGCATTGACAAAAGTTGAGATTAGGCAGTATCGGAACTTTATGCTCCATGTATGTGTACTGATCAATAGTGAGTGTGAACTAAAATCATGGCTTCATCAAATGTTTGCACATGCTGAATTTCATAAAACAATTAGCAGGCTGCTAAATATTATTTTCAAGCTCGCTTTTGCATTTGTACAGCCAAACACCCAACTCATAGAAGGAGTTTGCACAATTTGATAACATTCAATGAATATCCATTGTAGGCTTCTTTGAAAGAAAAGCATAGTAGCAGTTCATGTAGAAGTAAGCAGACAAGAAGTTTCTTCACTATATAATAGTTCTACAGTAGTCATTTTAGCTCTTAAATTTTTTGAGACACTATTGTTAGTTTCTATGCCCTACATGCTTTTAGTTTGTAAATTTAGAGTAATCTAGAGTTAATGAGTTCCACAATGTGTTAAGCCTACTCTATGGCATAATATTCAATTTCGTATACGTGCAACTACCATTATCCTATTTGTTAAACAATAAAAATCAAACTTACAAGACTACAAGACAGCATGATCACTCCAAAAAAAAAAAAGGAAATGGAGGAGCTGATACAAAAAAACGGATGAGCATCCTAAATCCTAACCAACAGAGTCGAAACGGCCAAGGCAGGAGCATACTACTTCAACACATTCCCCCTAAAGAGGTTTAGCCCATGGCCCAAATTTAATAATTTAATGGTATATGGTATTATCCAAGGGCGATTACCTTAGATAGGAAAATTGTCCAAGGTTCTGAAATGTTCCGTTATTTAGGATCTATTATCCAAAATGATGGGGAATTGGATGGCGATGTGGCTCATAGAATCAAAGCAGGATGGTTAAAGTGGAAAAGTGTCACGGGGTTCCTATGTGATCCAGGCATGCCCAAAACATTAAAGGGAAAATTCTAACGCACAACAATTCAGCCGGTGTTGTTATATGGCACGGAATGCTGGGAAGTGAAACATTGTCACGTGCATAAGATGAATGTGGCGGAGATGCGCATGTTACGTTGGATGTGTAGGCATACAAAAAAGAATCGTTTGACTGTTTGAGGAATGAGATTATTAGGAAGAAAGTAGGAGTTGCACCGATTGAGTTTAAGATGATAGGAAATCGTTTAAGATGGTTTGGGCATGTAAGCAGGAGAACAAGTGATGCCCTGGTTAGGAGGTTAGAAGGGTGGCAAAGTGATAGAATTGCAAGGGATAGGGGAAAACTTAAGAAAACTTGGAGGAAGGTGATTGAGCACGATATGAGCCTACTTGGGATTGAGGAGAATATGGCGTTGAATAGGACAGAGTGGAGGGAGAGAATATACGTTGATGACTTCATTTGACTTATACATCTTCCATTTTGACTCTCTTAATTTTACTTCTTGCGTTTTTTAAAAAAAATGCTATTTTGAAATGTTAGCCGACCCCAAATCATTTTGGGACTAAGGCTTTCTTGTTGTTGTTGTTGTTGCTGCTATTTTGAAATGTGCTTATTTTAATTATATTTTTTAAAAACTTTATTTATTTTTATTATCCCTTCTAATTTTTTTAGGAAAATTTGGGAATATTAATCCAACCTTTGACAGACTTTCTTTTATTAAGCCCACCTACGACATATTTTTTTAATAATCCTACATTTACTATCCAACGACTTTTATTGGGCCTAAGGTCATAAACCTGTTGTAGGCGGCAATATTTCTCTACGTAGCAAGTACCCTCTCTCTCTTCTCCTTCGATATATTCAGTCATCATCATCAATTCATCACCATCTCGTTGACTTTTTCACCGGTTACCGGTCAATTAAGCCCAATAAAAGTCGTTGAGTAGTAAAGGTGGGATTATTAAAAAATATGTCGTAGGTGGGATTAATAAAAGAAAATCGGCGAAAGGTTAACTATATATATATATATATATATATATATATATATATATATATATATATATATATATATATATACTTTCCTCTTATCTTACTTTCATTAATTCCACTTTCTTCCTCTTCCTTGTTTATTCTTTTAACTTCCCGCTCCTTTCTGGTTTGATTTTGTCACAATGACGATCTCCTACGACGATTCATGTTAGTCGACCCCAAATCATTTTGGGACTAAAGCATTGTTGTTGTTGTTGTAATGGTATATGGTATATGGTATTATGTATCAAGTTCCAAACCCATACCATCCCAGTTTCATTCCTAATTCTAGACCCATACGGCTGCGAACCAAATTCCCCTTAGACAATGATTCAAAATAAAGAAAATTTAACACATGAAAACTTCACACCAACTAGACCGCTAGACCTTGAACAAAACATCAAGCTACCTGGGATTTGAATTTCCCCAACACATCCATTAAAAGAAGGTAGCATAGCTCTCTCTGCAGCTGCATCAAAGCAACTGACATTCGTGTCAAAAAAACTGAAAATAAGTAAAGATCAAATGAAATTACATCAAAAAATGGAGGTGGCTTATTTAGTTATTTGTACGGTCTCACATACTTCTGAAGATGCGTTTCCCAATACTTTTGTTTCCAGTCAAACGTTTCTGCACATTCCAACGAACTTTTGTATGACAAAGGATTCACTTGGAAATGTTTGACAAGCTCACGCCAACGCGAGGAAAATAATGCCTTCCATGCAATATCGAACTTGCCATATCTGAGAAAAGGTACTGATTATTATTCTCCACCTTTCCAAGGAGACAGTTCGTCATTGAATGAGAGTCTTACCTCACACGTTTTCTTCCATTCCCAGAGCAATGATAGTCAAGGTCAAAATCAGCCTGTCTCCCCAAAGGCCTGTTAGGATAATCAGATAAAAATATACTATAGACATTGAGAACTCGTGGGAATATTTAAAAACCACCATGCTCAAATTGAATTGCAAACAGGTATCCCTTCCTTTGCACTAAGAACATAATAAGTTCACAAAGGAAAATATGAATCCATAGTCTATTTAAAAGATAAGAGAGAACAGCGACACTTGTAGTCAAAACATTGTCTAAATGGAAGTAACAAAATTCAGCGGAAAACTGCGAATGAAAGCAGATCTTGTTTGAATGAAAAACATGAATACTTTAGCCGTAATTCAGCTCAGCATGAAGCTCGATTCTGGTTCTAGCACAACTCCGCAGTAGAAGGTTTGGTCTAACTGGTATGCACTCCACGCCCTTCTTATTGTCCAGTAAAATATTTACAGTAACCACCTATAGACCATATTAGCTAAAGGGAAACCTAAAAAACAAAAGAGAGATTGGAACAACATAAAGAGCTCCATTCCAATAGTATCTCAGTCTTTCAACTTGTCAATACCAAACCAAATTCAGTCATTCAGGCATCAAATTTCTTCAAAATACTCCTTAGTAACCAAGCATTTCAAAAAACAACAACACAAGCTCTTTTGGTCTCTAAATATGTTACTCCAACTCTTCATTCAACCTCAAGCAGCCGTGTCAGATTCTCAACAGTCGGTCATAAGTCCAACTTAGAAACTTTATTTTAAACTAAAATCATGCATTAACTTCTTAAGATGTATTTGACTGACACTTGAACATGTATCTCCATATCTGAGCTGAGTCCGAGTAACAAAGGTCTCTATGAAAATTCAATTCAAGCAACAAACATCAAATGAAGAATTTTGATGGTGAAAAAATACTACCAAAAAAGAAGTGGGTTTTACTTAATTTATGTGAACTGAAGTAAAAAAGAAAGAGTACAAACATTTGCAACTGCAATTTGTGGAGTGCTAAAGCAGGCAACTGCTTCAATAAACCATCAAACAGCTCAGTGGGTAGCTCATATATTCCTTGCACAATCCCATCATCATCATCTCCTGCAATATAAACAATCCCCCAACAAAAATATCAAAATTTGATTTACAAATTGATGATGAACTGAAATTATGCAAAATGCAAAATAAGGAAATACCATAAAGAATGTGATTTTGAAGGGCACCCAAGCAGAGATTCACCAAAGATGGGGATTTCGCCATTGTTTAAAGAAAAATAGCTACAATTAACGAAGCATAAGAACAAAATCAGTAAAAATGGGGTAATACGAAGTAGTTATGAACAGGAAAAGAAATAGTTACCGGAATTGATGAGTGTAATAAGGGCATGAAAACGGAGATTGAGTGATATTAGGCGTCAAAACTTCGGACGCCGGAGTTTATACGAAATACTTTCTTTTGTTGTCGGGAAGAGACCCGCTAAAGGCCCTGTTCTTTACACTTTATTGTAGTTCCATTCAGTTTAGTTCAGTTTCATTTAGTTCAATTCAATTTAATTCAAAAGAACGAATTCATATATCTTTGTAATTATTTTTATTCTTGGTATTGCAATTAAAATTGACAATTATTACCATTGCAAGAAACTCTAGAAATAGAATTTTAGAGAGAAAGAGAGGAGATATGTTTTAGTAAATAGTTAGATTAGATTAGGTTATTACAAGTATAGATATTTAGCACAAGTCAAAGGACAACACAAGTGTAGAAAAAGCTCGTTATGTTGATTGTTTTAATTTTCTGCTAATAAAGCTTTTTACAAAAAAGGTACTCGTATTATTTAAGAATCTGCTGAGATACAGTTACATCGGCCCTTGGATCAATCATAGTTCAATTACCCTGTTCATAATAGAAAAGGGCGGGCAGGGCCGCCAGGGCTTCCCCCCTCTTCCCATATTCATACAAGACCTGAGTAGGCGAGTCGAGCCAGGTCTGCCGATTCAGGAAAATCGAACCAGTCAAAAGACTCGAAGTCAAGATCTGGGTATCGTAACACAGCCGGCGCGTAGGGCCCGACCTGCTTCCCGCCAGAAAGAACCTCTTCCGGAAATAAGAAAGGAAAAAAAACATTGCTATATTTCAAACTAGGTTAGGTCACGTGCAATGCACGGATGAGACTAAATATTTTTTTTGTGTTCTGAATAATTTATTTAAACGAAATTTTTAATAAAATAAAATCAATTTTATCAACGTTTGTTGGGAAAATCAGAGAAAATTATTATTTATTTGGATTGTAAAGTGATTAGTGCGATTTTAGGAGTTTAGTGTTTCGACAAAAATATTTAAATTGAGAAAATATAAGAAAAAACTTATCAGACAATTATTAGATATCATTTTCTTTAGGAATTGAATAATATCCGTAACCATAACCATACCCGTACCCTCGATCTATCCAAATTTTTGGATATGGTATTGATTTGATGACCATATCAGTTTTAATACCCTATTTTCTAGATTCGGTATATAACAGACTTTCGGGTTTATAAGTAATTTTGTTGGACCTACTTTTTAACACTTGTTTTACATAAAATAAAAAATAAAAAATTATTTTATGTTTGGGTATGGTCATATACTCCGTAATAACACATTTCAGTGTAATTTGTTTATTTATTTATTAACTATTGTAGGTTAAGAGTATAATGCATTTTTTTGAAAATTTATATTAAAATCAAAAAATATTTTGCTATCTTGCTTTTACGGAGTTATTAAAAAGACTACGTATATTATAGAAACAGTAATATCAAAAAGACAATGATTTTTTTTAATTCCTAATATATATGTTCTTCAAATCAGTAATAATATATATTTTTTATCCTATCATAATATATTAAATCATAATTTATTTTTTCATATATATTTCTATTGTATTAAATAGAAGGAAAGAATAAGAAAAAAATCAGGAAATCATATATTTAAAAGATTCTTAAATTATACTTCGTATTTTTTTTCAAATAAAAAAAAATACTAAGGACACACCAGGACGTGACACGTGTCATTCCTGGTGTGTCTTTTAGTATACTAGATTAGGCCTCGTGTACGCACGGATTTTCTAAAATCAATTAGCCAGTTTTTTTTATAATATATTTGAATGAAATATTTCTCTCCCATAAGTTATTGCGTATTAATAAAACTTGAACATTACTCATTTAACCATCTTGCAATTTCAGTCCTATTACATATTGCATATTTTTTTTTTTTTTTGATTCGAATTACATATTGCATATTTTATATGCTTAGTATGCTAATTAGGTCAAAATATTCGATATACTAATATGCTAGTTTGACCAAAATATTAGTAACTATATTTTTCATTATTAATATATTGATTTGACTAAAATATTGCCAAAAATAACATATTATTTTGTAACATCTATTATTACCATAAATATTTTTTTTCTATACAAAAATGGTTAAATAAAAAATGATAGAAAATTAAAAATATAAATAATGTAAAGATTTTTTAAGAAATTTATTTTTGGAGGGAAAATTTTACACCAGGAGTTGACATGTGTCATTCCTGGTGTCTCTTTTAGTATAAAGTAAGTAATAGATAGTAATAGATTTTCAGAAACGGAGTTAGTACTCTGTATTATTTATTCTCCCATAGACTCGTTAAATTACGGGCTCATCATATCCTAGCTAGAATTCACCCGACTTTGGTTGTTTGGTTGACAATTAAAAATGGGGGAAGTGGGAATTCATGGGAATTTATAGATAGTGTAGTTGTTTGGTTGACATAAAAAAGTAAAAATGGAGGAAGTTGGAATTCATGTGAAGTTGGAATTCCTACAAAACATGGGAAGTTAATTACCTAGCTCCCCCTTGGTCAATCAAAATTCATGGGAATTTCTAATTCTCATGTTGTTAACCAAACAAATTAAGAAAATTCCCATGAATTTAACAAGGGAAGTAATTTCCTTGAATTACAACTTTTTATAGGTATAAAATTTCCATGTCAACCAAACAAGTAATCATAGGCTTGATTTGGGCACAAGTTCTTGAACATTCCGGATCTGTTGCCCGCTTTCAGGCCACTTTTTAGTATTTGTTTCTGTCAAATATTGTGTAATCTCGTCCCATTCTCATTAATAACACACGTATATATAGTACAACTCAGTTACCTAAACCCTAGGTACACATTAGGTAACTTACCATAGTTAGGACTCTACAGAATATTCACAGAATAATATCTAATATCTTAACATATCTTAACATCCCCCCTCAAGGTGGAGCATGTAGATCTCGAATGCCCATCTTGTTCAAAAAAAACTCAAATTGCGCCTTCCCCAACGCTTTGGTGAAGATATCTGCTAACTGAACCTTCGTCGACACGTACGACGGACTGATGATCCCTTCCTTGATTGCATCTCGAATGAAATGACAATCTGACTCGATGTGTTTTGTCCTTTCATGGAACACCGGATTCTGTGCAATATGTAACGCAGACTGACTGTCGCAATACATCCTCATGCCTTGGTCGTGTGTCACCCCCAAGTCGCGTAGTAGTTGTTTCAACCACTTCAACTCACACGTCAGAGCTGCCATCGATCGATATTCTGCCTCAGCAGACGACCGAGAAACAGTATGCTGTTTCTTGGTCTTCCAAGAAACTGGCGACATACCAAGTGACACAAACCATCCAGTCACCGACCGACGCGTCATTGGACACCCTGCCCAATCCGAGTCGCACCACCCCTCCAACTGCAACGCACTGTCCGACCGAAGTAGTATACCTTGACCCGGACACTTCTTCAAATATCTCACTACTCGCAAAGCTGCTTCCCAATGTGTCTCCTTTGGTGCTTGCATAAATTGAGATAGGACATGTACAGAGTAGGCAACGTCTGGTCGCGTGACAGCCAAATAAACCAGACGTCCGATCAGACGCCTATACTGCTCACCGTCCGACAGGTCTGGCCCGTCTGCCAATGCCAACCTATGATTCTGTTCCATGGGAAAGTCCACAGGCTTTGCTCCCAACAATCCGGCCTCTGAGATGATGTCGAGGGCATATTTTCTCTGACATACATAGAACCCTTGACTACTTCGTGCCACCTCTAACCCAAGGAAGTACTTCAGAGCCCCGAGGTCTTTCATTTTAAAACACTCCTTCAAGTATGCCTTAAAACTCTCAAGCGCAAACTTGTTATTGCCTGCGATAATCATGTCGTCCACATAAATGAGCACACTCAGCTGCAACGTACCTTTAGACAGAGTAAAGAGAGAATAATCGGACAGCGACTGTCGAAATCCATAGTGCGTCAATGCCGTCGACAACTTCTGGAACCAACATCTAGGTGCTTGTTTCAACCCATACAACGACTTTCTCATTCGACACACTTTGTCAAAGTGATTCTTCTGGAATCCAGGAGGAATCTTCATATAGATCTCTTCCTCCAAGTCACCGTGCAAGAACGCATTGTGGACGTCCATCTGATGCACGTCCCACTGTTTGACAGCTGCGACAGCTAGGAAAGTTCGAATTGTCGCCATCTTCGCGACGGGAGCAAATGTCTCATTATAATCCAACCCTTCCTCCTGATGATTCCCTAAACATACCAATCGAGCCTTCAGTCTCAACAAATTCCCATCCTCATCACGCTTCTCAGTATACACCCATTTACTCCCCAGTGCTTTCTTCCCTTCCGGTAAATTTTCCAACGTCCATGTCCCCTGTTCCTCCAACGCGTCGATTTCAGCAGCCATTGCCTGACGCCACCCCTCATGATGCATCGCTTGTTTAAAACTCTTAGGAACTTGCCCTTCTTGCAATGCTGCTATATAATGCCTGTGCTTTGACGAAAAACGCTCATAATTAACAAAATATGTGATAGGATAAGGAGTACCTGAGAGTGATGACGCCGTAGGTGTTTTGTCGGAAGTACTATATTTTTCCCGTATTGTATGTATCACACAGTCTTTCAGCTTTGTCGACGGAAACTTCGCACGCTTCCCCCTTCCTAACTCCGTATCTTCCACACACTGCCTTGTCTCACTCTCGTCACTACCCGTCGTCTCCTCTACACCTGTCTGTGAGGAGACGACGTCTGAATCCACTCGACTAGGAGTTTCATGTTGTTGTTCCTCCCTCACAGGCGACGACACTCCCCTGTCGTCGCCACTGGTCAATGACACCCCCTCATCAGCTCCCGGATGCGACAATACTCCCTCAGTATCACCTGTAGGCGGCGACACCCCAGCAGTATCACCCGCACGCGACGACACGGTCTCAGGACCCGTAGTCCCACTCTCATCCAAACTCCAATGGTCAAGCCCCCCATGACCATCATGCACCAGTGGCAACACATCCGATTCATCTACAAAAGGAAACGTCCCTTCATGAAACTTGACATCCCGTGAGACGAAGAACTCATGTGTCTCTAGATCATAAAGTTGCCATCCCTTCCTGCCAAACGGATAACCCAAAAACACACATCGGCGACTCCGAGACTCAAACTTATCCCCTTTACACCGGAGATTATATGCATAACACAGACACCCAAACACGCGGATAGGCACATACGATGGTGGTTTACCAAACAACATCTCATAAGGTGTTTTATTGTCAAGGATCGGGGTAGGTGTACGGTTTATCAAGTAACAGGCGGCCAAAATACATTCCCCCCAAAATTTTATTGGAAGATTTCCTTGAAAACGTAACGCCCTCCCAACATTCAAAATATGTTGGTGTTTTCTCTCGACTCTCCCATTTTGTTGAGGCGTCCCACCACACGACGACTCAAACAGAATCCCATGTTGACAAAAATAATTTTGTAAGCAATTGAATTCAGTACCATTATCACTGCGTACTACTCGAAGGGATCTATTAAACTGACACTTAATCATGGCAACAAAATTAAGAAATGTCGATGCAACTTCCATTTTATTACTCAGTAAATAAATCCACACACCTCTAGAATAATCGTCAACAATGGTAAAAAAATACTTTGCCCCACAAGACGAGGGAGTCTTGTAGGGTCCCCATAAATCAAGATGAATCAATTCAAATGTGCGACTAGCACGACTAACACTAACTGGAAAACTCTCCCTACATTGTCTCGCCCGCGGACATACATCACAAATTGTTTTATTCTTCCTAATCTTATGACTCACTTGAGGAAGTAACTGCAACACTTTTCCCGACGGATGCCCCATCCGTTGATGCCACAAGTCGACCACACACTCCACTGCTAGCACACGAACCTTTGGAGCCCCACGGAAAAAATATAGTCCTTCCTGTCGATCACCTACGCCAATCACCATCCTCGTCGAGCGGTCCTGAAGAACACACATTTTGTTAGTAAATTGAGCAGCACAATGTAATTCGTCACTTAATTGAGTTACAGAAATTAAATTGCAGTTCAATTTAGGCACAAATAGAACATTATCGAGCACGAAACCATCCTCCAAGACCACCGAACCATATTGGTTTGAATTTGCAGGTTGACCGTCCGGCAACACAACCTGTTGATTTCTTGATGTCTTGATATTTCTCAGGATTGAAATATCACCCGTCACATGACGTGATGCCCCACTGTCAACAATCCATCGTAAATCAAGATTACCTTGCAACTTGTTTGAAGGTCGTGACAAGATGTCAACTATTTGCTGGACTTGCTCCTTCGTCACCCCAACAAGCTCATGATTGGTTGTCGTCACTGCACCCTGCGATCCGTCTCCACTCGTCACAGTGGTTGTCGCCCCTCCTGTGGCATTGATCACGGCATTGGCACGAGCGACACCACTGGTCGACGACGCTGCCCCACGAGCTACTCTGCCTCCTCTAATCGACGTCCTGCCTCCTCGACCAGGCCCTCGTCCACCTCGTTTCTTCTCATCCCACCATTCAGGAAATCCAATCAGCTGATAACAAGTTTCTTCCTCATGACCCTCACGATTGCAATGACCACAAAATCTGCCACTGACATCTCCCGACCTCGACCGAGCCTTAGTCTCGACCTTGAACGCCATGACACTCTCCGGACCTCTCGCAGCCTTGGCGCGCATGATCTCGGTATTCATAACCGTCTGGTACGCCTCGTCGAGTCCTGGCAACGGCGATCGTGCTAACAGTTGTGCACGAATGGCTTCATAGTGATCATCCAGGCCAATTAGGAAATAGTGCAGACGATCTTCATCGTGAATGTCCCCCACCTGCTTCGCTATATTACACGTACAACCCGCACATACACACCTGGGAACTCGTGCATACTGTACGTACTCCTTCCATACCTTCGACAAGCGGCCATAGTACTCCATGACGCCCTCAGACGTGCCCTGCTTGCAACCACTCAGAGCCATCTTAATATGGCAGACCCTGGTGCCCGACACGACGCAGTACCGCGTCCTCAAATGACTCCACAACTCGTGAGCAATATCAAAGTCCTCCAGATTCGAACGCAAACTCTCGTCAATGGTGTTTGTGATCCAAGACACCACCATCGAATTGACCGCAATCCAATGTTTCATCTTCGTCTCGTCCATAATGGGTTCCTTCACAGAACCGTCAAGAAATCCAAATTTGAATTTTGAAATCATCGAGCGACGAACGGCTTTGGCCCATTCATCGTAGTTCGATGCTCCTCTCAGTTTCACAGGGGTGATAACAATACCGGGGCCGTCGCCTGACCCGAGATAGTAGTCTAGGTCGACGGCGGCGGCGATGACCTTTGGTGGTGCCTCCTCATCGGAACTCATGGTGATACTTAAGGAATTGTTAACTCCTGATCTCAATACTCAACAAGCGAAGAAAGTCGTTGTTCTCAATACTCGGCTACACTCTCTCAAATTTCTTGCGGAAAAAAAATCTAGGGTTTTTAACCTAGGCTCATGATACCATGTCAAATATTGTGTAATCTCGTCCCATTCTCATTAATAACACACGTATATATAGTACAACTCAGTTACCTAAACCCTAGGTACACATTAGGTAACTTACCATAGTTAGGACTCTACAGAATATTCACAGAATAATATCTAATATCTTAACATATCTTAACAGTTTCGCATAATGGAGGAACTCCTGATAATCATAGTCTAGTTAATTAGAATATAAAAGTAATACACTTGCTTGAGAAAAGTTGACATTACATGCCTTATTATTTCGTTAATCCATGAAGAAGTTTCAAACAATGCAATAAACAGCTATTTAAAGCCACTTAACTCACCCTAACTTTAATTTGCAACCTAAATGATTTGTGATAGATTACACTTGGAATAATATATATAGTACCAAAAGCACATATAGCTAGGAGTGACAATCAATACATATCAATTGATCTAATAACAAGAAATTAACAACCTTAATTAATTAAGTTCGAGTGGAATCCTTAGCCATGATGGTGCTAAGGTTCATAGGGCTCATATGGTCAACCGAACCGATCATCATTTGCTGGACAATGAACCTGTTAGCTCTCTCAGTAGGGTGGTAAGCATCCCAAAATGCATAGACATTTCTATCGGGGCATATGTTTGATAAAGTTGTGCATAGTCCTAGACCATTGTAGGGTCCTTGCCCACAACATGCTATCTTTGATGTTTCGAACCCTGTCACATTCAACAAAACTCATTCATTATTGCATTTATTAGGCTGGGCTGGTGTTACCAACTATGGTGGCTATTGATTAGGGAACAAATCAGTTTCTTATCTAGCTACCACCATTTGATCTATCCCTTGTCATGTGGGATGTAACTTTTATTTAATTTTACGTATGCGTCATTTAAATTGTACGGAGTAATTTTTTTATATGCGCAGAATACCCACTTGGTATATGGAATATAGCCTCCGCAAGTAGAATGAGTGGTGAATCAAGTTAAATAATAGCACTACAAAAATTTGTATCTTTTATGACAACCTAATAACGACGGGTAAAATTCCGTCGTAAAAGGGCTTTGCGACGGAGATAACAATCCAATAAAGACGGGAACAACCGTCGCAAATGTCTTTTACAACGGGTTAACGACGGGATTTTCCATTAGCGACGACCTCCTTTTATGACAGGTTCGCGACGGAAAATCTCGTCGTTGATCAACAATTATTGGCCTTTAACGAAGGGATTTCCCGTCGTTAATAGTACAATTTCTTGTAGTGTAGATAACATGATCAATTAAAGATGAAAAAATGAACTATAAATTTAAGAAAATCTTTTTAAAAAACCATTCATAATAATGGTTCTAATCCAAGAAATAACAAAATTTACCATGTATAATACACTTTACTAATGCATTTTATGTTTTGTATAAGTCCACATATAATATTTCGATATATTATGGTGTTGTCAAACAATAAACATTAGAAGTATTTTTATACTAGTATATTATTACTAATTAACCTTCAAGAACAATTTAATATTTATATCCACTTTCCTTCTAGTACTATTTTCTTGCACAACTAACCCTCTTTGCCTTACATAGTTAGCCTTACAAAGTAATACAAGTATTGCTTAGTCTCTTAAATCAAACTTTAGTTGTGAAATTAGACATTCAATGATAGGGTGACTTATGAGGCAAATTTTATTGTATAACCGGTTGTATCATTTATAAGCTCGACTTCTGATTATCTTGTTGGAACCTTATTTTTTTCATTATCTAACATCTTTATTTACTTTTTCATAATTCTCATTATCTACATCTAATGAATATACAAATATGTAAATCAATTGGAAAATAAAAAAAATGTAAACAAAAAGAATAGAATATCATGGCAAAATAAGAGTGTAACTTACCGTAGGCTTGAGGGTTAGCGAGAAAATTTTCTAACATTCCGCCGGTGTTAGAGGCAACAAAAACATCTTCTCCAATTTCGCTGTTTAAGTCTTGAAGCATTTGCGTTAGCGCCGGGTTAAAAAGGGCGTCGGCTTGGTTCGGTAGCGCGGCGCATTCTCCGTTTTGACTCCCCTGTGAGGCTAACACACCGGGTACACATCCTAGCGGTCCGGTTCCGGTAACCAATACTCTTCTTAGTCCTAAGTCATACATACTCTGTTTTTTTGTCACCATAAATTTCAATTTCATTAAACTTTAATATACTCTTACGACTACTTAATAAATCTTGCCAATGTATACATTACGTGGTACATCCACTTTTTAAGTTGTAACGTTTTTTAGTTTTTGATCGAATTTTATTACTTTCAATTTATGTACGAAATTAAGACTTGGATGTATAATCGTGGCAGGAGATCGATTTTTACGTGGTACAGGTAACTATGGGGTTAATGAGTCGAGTTTGTTTGGGAGCTACTCGATACTCAGTGTGATAAAGTTCGGTGTAAGCTCAGCTCAGCAGACTCGACTCGATCTCAAGTTCGGCTAGTGATTTTAACGAGCCAACCTTGAGCTCGGCTCAGAAGCCCGAGTTCTTTTTATTACATGTATTTTTTATAAAATACCGAGTAGTTTTTTGCATAAATTAATTTTTAACATGAAAAAATTGATAAACATGTTTCTTAGTTAAACATTTGATGATCAACATCAAATGAGCCTATCGAGCCTCAACCGAGCTAAGTCTATCGAGGCTCGAGCCGAACCGAACTTGAAATTAATGTTTCGAGTTCGAGCTCAATTTCCCAGGCTCGACGAGCTTTGAGCTTGAGCAGAGCCTGTAAAGGCTGAGTCTCGACTCGGTTCATTAACTACCCTACAATTCAAGTAACTCGATCAAGATAGTTTAGGCTTACCCTTAAGTAAATTCGGTACCGGGAGACGACAAAATTGACATAGTCTTGAAGATTGGGGAATTGAATACGCCTAGCAGTGATCGGAAGAACGAAGTAGTTGTTAATAAAGTCATTACCACCAAGTGTGATTAGTGTAAGGGCTCCTTCCACTCGGTTTTGTGCTTCATCTTCTCCAATTAGTGCGGCTAATCGTTGTTGGTACTGCTCAAACAACTCCAATTGATGACGTATCCTAATTATATTCACCTATTACACCCAAATCAATTGCAAAACAATAAATTAAACAAATATATCTGATCATAGTTGAATAAAATGCAAGATAAATTGGTAATTTCTGACTTAACACATAAATTGAAGTTGTCATGTTTTCGGGTTGATTGAAATCTAACAAAGCTAGCTTTTCTCGTAAGAAAAAGTTTTAATTTAAAAAAAATTAAAAAAAATTGTCATGTGACAGGTGGTTGCAATCTCGTCAAAATGTGAATCCTACGTGTAATCAATTATTATATTGTTATATTCTCTCCATGTCTAAATAATATCGTTATCGTTGATCATAATATGATCGAGATGATCAGATCATTATTAAGAAACAGAGTACTTCGTATTAGCTAAGACTACGTATTTATAATTAAAAGCATATTAGAAAGTTTAATGAGGGGTGGAGGGGAGTATGTTATTAGGTAGGGGAGGCCATGCTTTCTAGGGCAAATATAATGCATTGATAAATGGGTATAAATAAAAAAAAGTAATTGCTGGGAATAATGTGGGCAATTTTATTATTAACAGCTGGAATATATATGACCAAAATAATTGCAATTATTACTTGATTAGGATATTATTCATTCAAAATCCAATCAATGCAATTTTGGTAGTTATATTAGTCTTCTGCTGTTGGTGGGATGAATGTAAATTGCCATAACGAAATCCAATTAATGTGGAGTAGCTAGCTAAGAATGAAGTAATGCATGAAAGTTACGTATACTGATATGTACGTACACCACATGCCCCCAGCCCCCCATCATCCGATCGATCTCTATATCCCCAATTCAATATAGAAGATTATCTTAATTACACTAAAAAGTGCGACAATTATAAAAATTAGATACTCGCTCGATCTTTTCCCTGGTGGCCGAGTACATACTCTTTCGAGTTTATACACGAGTTAGAAAATGTAATCGCATTGTAGTGAAATACATTGTTATCTAAGACAATGTGACCGAAGTATAGTCAAATACATTAACTATAACCAATTGCTTGTTGGTTCAGTGGTGATTGAGGCTGAACTTGGTAGGGAGAATCCGTGTTCGATCCCCCGCAACAACAATTGGGAGGGGACTGGAACCTAAACACCCAGAACTCGCCCCGAATCCGGATTAACCCTAAGAGTGAACCGGGTGCTAACACCAAAAAATAAAATAAAAAATACATTAGCTATTATCTACAGTGTAGAACCAAAAATTAACAATTTATTGATAATTATGCATCGTATATAATCATATCTTGTTACTACTACGAAAGTATATACTTAGTAGCTGACAATAATAAGTAGTGAAAAAGTTAGTCAAGTAATCAAAATAATATTATTGAACAAAAGGAGATGTAATTCATACAAATTGAATGCCGGTGTCATCAAGAACTCCAACTCCGGCGGAAGCAAAGTTTGCGCCGACTAGTAGTGCATCTCCCGTAAGCCGAGGGTCCAAGTAGGGCAATAATGGTTGTGTTCCAATTTCTTCGCCTGGCATAATAATTAAGGTCATAAACTTTCAAAAAAGGTATATTAATTATTACAAAACACGAGTTTACGAATTAGACCCATTTAAAATGCTACGTAATGGATAAGTTTTATTCTGTAATAAGAAAAAGTTTATGGAACTTGATGATTATGTAAATATTGATATTGAAAAATAGTATAATGAAGGCGCTTGTTATTTATAATGATGTCGAAAAAGAACATTAGACTAATACTCCGTAGAATAATTCAATACAATCACTCCAATCACATCATTTTGGTCTTTATGGATTTATGAGTATTAATGTTTAGATGACTTCCAAACGAGTGAAAAGGGAAGGAAGTAGAAATGTCAAACATGAATAAATAAATAAATAAAATTAATTATACCATATTACTATATCATAGATAGCCCAAAAAGGATAAAGATTATGCAAACATTTGTATAACTATAAATAAATAAGTAACTTGTTTACAATTACTGAGTGTATATGAAATTCGGAAGAAAAAAGTTACTCATTTTGACGAGCGGTAAAAATGCAGATTCATGTACTATCATGCCATGTTACGTTTTTTTCGTAATGAATACATTTTTTTATATCGTTGTTAACTATGTTTCCGACATTTTCTATTAGAGAAACATCAACTTGGTTTTGGATCACCAAATGTCCAAATAAGTAATGATTATCCACTTAAATATGATATTACTCCGTATTACTTGTTATGGTTAATTACGCATTAATTAATAAGATCCCTAAAACGTTAAGGGGCCTACTACTATAGGAAGCGCATACGTACATACGTGCATTAACAATAATGTCTAGCTATAATACTCTTTTAGCTAAATTAACTTGACTTACAAATGAGATCAACAATGTTGAGGCCGTTAGAGAAGCGGCCAGTGGGGCCGTTGGACGAGTCGATCCCATACGGCGGCCTATCAGCCCTCGCGGTAGTGGCCAAGAAGTTGTTGTTGCCATTATCGACGAGCGAGTCTCCGAACACAAAGAAGGCTCTTTGAGCTTCAACCTTTGTTGAAACCAAACCTATCAACAATGTTGCAATGTACAACATAGCATTGAGGGAAGAAGCACTATGCATCATTGCTATACTCAATCAATTAACTTGTGAGAAAATAAAAACTATATAGTATAAAGATGTAGTGTATACTATATAGTAAGTAGTTTAGTGAGGAGTGACACTTTGAGCTAGGTGGGATTTATAATAGATGAAATAGTGATAGAATTCAAGGATGGGAGACCTATTAAATGGCCTTCTTGTCTACCACCTATAACGTGTGTATTGTGTACTAAAACACATCCAACAACTTCGTAGCCAAAAGGGGTCGAGGGGGAAGAATTAAGAAATAGGGGGAAAATATACTATTACCTCTATTTTTTAATAGATATTTCGTATTTTATATCATATTGATTTTTGACAATATACTCTTAGTTTTAACCTAAGGCCAATTGGTATATTGATCTAGGTGCGTCTAAAAACAAGTCGGGAAAGTAAAAAGTAGACTTTATAGCCAAAAATCGGTTAGAGTCAGTTATGTTCAATCCGAGTGATAGATTTAATAAAGTAAAAATTGAGGAAGTAGTATAAGTCATAAAATATTAAATGATAAAAGGGAGGCCAACTAATAGTTGCTAGCAAATTGTGGACATTATTTAGTGATTCAATCCTACCCGTATGATGTTGTTGCACTTTATTTTCCCTCTCTCCTCTCTGGAATTCATTAAAAGCCATTGATGTATACACATGCAAATATATACCAAAAATTGTGATAAAAGTAAATCAAGGTTGTTTTGTATGTAAGGAATCGGATTTCCTGTCTTAAAATGGTCAATGATAAACTCCTTACGAGTACAAAACGTTTGGAGTATAAGGATTAATTAGTGAGCCATAAAAGACAATACGTGATGATCCAATCTCAATTTTGAATATCACCGTAACTCCAAAACTTTAACCCACTAAATTACTCGTAATAAACATTCATTTATAACTGCTTGTGTTTAAACAAAGGATTGGATAATGGACTTCTTAGTGAACATGAGGCTAGGAACAGAAGATGACCTATGTAGTACACTTATTTGGAAACTAAAAATGTCCATGTTATTTGTACATATTCAGCAACAAATTAAAGAATGCATGTGTTTCTTGTTAATTAACTAATGGTGGTAGAGATTTAATTAGCTAGTTAGACGCCTATAATTGATTTGTCCAATAAATTGCACATCATAATTGTCTGTTCATAGCCTTAATTTGGGGCCTATAGCAACAACAAACTAACATAACAAGAAATTGTACCATTAACGACGAAAATCCAGTCGCTAAAGGTCAATAATCGTTGATTAACGACGGGGTTTTCTATCGCAACCCCGTCATAAAAAGGGCCGTCAATAATCGTTGATTAACGATGGGATTTTCTATCGCAACCTCATCATAAAAGGGGTCGTCATTAATGGAAAATTTCATCGTTAAACCGTCGTAAAAGACATTTGCGACGGTTGTTCCCGTATTTATTTGGTTGTTAGCCCCATCGCAAAAGACTTTTACGATGGATTTTTTGATCCGTCGTTATTAGATTGTCATTAAAGATTCAAATTCTTGTAGTGATAATATCATTACTTTCTTAATAAAGCGTAACAATTTTTTTTATTAAACAGAAAATATATATCAATGCCAAACAAGATCCAACAAAGTAGCACGTACTCTTTCCGTTCCTAAGCATATGTCATGTTTCTAAAAATATCGTTCCCTTATAAATGTCATGTTTCTATTTTTTAACATACATTTTTCCGACTTTTCCATACACTTTTCTCACTTTTCAATAAATTATGATTACTTTTTCTTATACATTCTTCACTTTTTCCACTTTTCAAATCTCCACATTCACTTTTATTTGTACTTTATCAATAAACAATTATCTACTTTATCATTTTTCCCAAAAAACACTCTCAATCATTGTTTTTCTTACACACTTCTCATTTTTCTTAAACACCGCGCATTCATCCAAATAGGACAAATATTTAGGAACGGAGGGAGTACTTCTTATTCCCCTCAAAGAAAAAGTAGTACTTCTTCTAATGCAGAGTTCAAACATACCAACTTAGTACGACCATTAGTATACCATCTAACTACTAGGCAAGCTAAAGTTATTTCTGCTCTATTAACATGAGAACAAAAAACATACTCCGTATGCAATTTGCTTAACGAATATGGAGTACGGTATAGATAATGACCTAATTAATTAAATAAAGTGTAATTATAGTTAACTCATTGAAAATGAAGGACTTATTCGAATAGGATGGATGGAGACTTTGAGTAAACAAATGAAGACTGCATTTAAATTGATTGCTACCTATTTGAATTGGTTATTATGTACATCAACTTTTTCTATTATGTTTGTTTAGCTAGCTAATTAAGGTAATAAATCCCTTTTCTCAAATGGAATCTCTACTTAAGACTAGAGTATGGCAAGGCTTTCAGGACACATGTTCTATATATGAGCACGTGAGTACAAACTCAATCAGATACGGAGTATAATTATTATCACGTTACTAGCTAAATCGGATAACCAAAAGGCTTTGAAATCAATTGAAGCGGACGTTGAAGTGACTCGGGTTTAAGAAGAGAGAATCGTTGTTTGTTTTGAATGGTAAGTCATTAATTACACCTTTATGTTTATTCTTCTATACTCGCCTGTCACGGACAGACCTTTTCGACCATCCGAGTGGCGCCAGAATCTCCGAATCTTGATCTAGGTCGGCCATCTTATCCCATGCGCTGCACAACAAACATCGATCGAACATAATACTTATTGAGGAAATAACACGTATTGATACAAATTACCTGCACCGGCAGGACCACTTAATGCATTAGTATAGACACGCATGCTCATTGTTTTTGTTTAGTGGTAATTAGTCACTAACAAATAACTATTACTACGTACATTTATTCTGCTATAGCGGCCTCCAATTCCTATGGATTTACAAAAATTAGTCACAGTGCCACATTATTTTGGTAGAAATAACTCAATAAGTTTTTACTGTGGTGTCGCCCACTCGCCCCTAGTAATTTTCTTGAACCTCTTTGCAAAAACTTATCGTTACATAGTAAAAGGACTCATAAATGTCCACATTGTAAAAGGACTTATAAATGTCCACATAGTTAGTTAAGCTTTGTTCGGTGGTGTACCTTGGCTTAATAATGTCATTCTAAAAAACTGACAGTATATAGTACACTGAAAATAAGTCTCCAATGTCACCTTTGCCTTGGAAGCAACTGTTAGTGTACTGCTAGTACTATTTTGGTATCAGTGTAGAAAATTTATGTACGTGAGTTAAATCTCATGCATGCTCAATAGTGGACTAGTATCAACATTATCATGTGACTCAAACTATTGTTGCCATACATCTACTTAATTCACACGTCCATTGGTGGATGATCAAAAAATGTGTTCAGATATGATCGAGAAGAAAAAAAATCAAAAGATATGCTCGAGATATTGGACCGTCTCCGGTAATTAAATTCAAATATTATGCCCTATAAAATTTTGTGGACGATTATTTAAGGTAAAATGCATAATTATTATTTAGTATATATTATTATTGTTTTGTGTATAAAATATATAGAGCCAAATTAATGTTATAATGTAATATTTTATGTGGGTTGGTTTTAAAAAAATGAATCGAAAGGTTTGATGGACATAAAAATATATGGGTGATTTTTTAATTATACAAAATAAAAAAACTTACATGGTCAGGAATCGAACTCGGGTGTCATGTGAATTTTTTCATTTAACTAAGCAACTGAAAATATGAGATATAACATTCTTGAGGTTCAACTAGCAAAAATTTTGTCGGGCTCCAAAATTTTATGGCCCAGTGATGTCCGCCCAAAAGCCGGGCCTGTCGAGATATCATAAGATATGTTCAGATCCAATCTAGAATTGAATTAGTTGATAACAATTAGGATATATTGTTTCCTAGTATTTGACCTAATACTCTTCGTTGAGGTATCTTGATCAGTCAATTAGTCCGATTTATGGAAGATCAAGTTTGCTTAGAATTCTCAATCTTAGAGTTGTGAGTTTTACTAGTCCTTGATCACATACCTTTAGCACGAGGTTGTGTTGTGGCCTTGTGGGTGAATTTTATTGATCATAATCAATGCGATTGACTCTTTTATTAACCAACATTTTGGACCACTTATAGCAATCCTGTCCACTTCATACATACTACCACTAACCAAAGCAAAATTGCCAATTGATTTGCTAGCTTTGTTGTTGGAGCTAGCTAGCTTAATAGTATAGGTAAGGGAAATGTCTCACAAATTAGGTCATATTATTAATTATCAATAAATTTGGATATAAATATCATGGGTCAATTTACATAATTAAGTACGGAGTATAATATAATTAGTCTCCTACAAGTCAACAATAAGCTACTTATGTTTGATCCTTCTAAATTCTCGGAGTAGTACATTTAGACATGTCAAACGGGTTGGTCAGGTCGGGTTTAAAAAAATATTTTCGGGTTCGGGTTTACAAATCCTTGTTCAAGACCCATAACTTTCGGGTCCGGATCGACCCAACAGGTTGAGTGATTGTAAAACGCGTATTATATTTTCATTAATTTAGGTAATAAATATACGAATTACGGGCATAAATTAACAAATTTTCCTACACAAGTTTATATTTAGTCAAACTCAACCATAAAATGGCGTATAATTCAAATTAAAATAATATTACACCCAACAATTGGAAAAATAACGTGTTTACTATGCTTAAAGTTCTTCATAATCTCATTTATTACTATAAATACAATGATTTCCAATCAGTCGGGTCAAGAACGGGTTCGGTCGGGTTTTGACCAATTACTTTTCGGGTTGCTCGAGTTCGGATAAATTGGATTATGGGTCACAAAATGTTGTTCAAGACCCAATTTTTTCGGGTCGGTTTTCAGGTCGGGTCGATTTTTGACAGATGTAAGTACATTACATGCATTATACCAAGTACTACGTATAAAAATAAAATATTGACTCAGTTAATTTGTTGACTTCCTCCCATCTTTAGCATTATAAAGAGGACCTTATCTTTTTAATTAGCTAATCATACAAAATTATGCTAATAGTGTGGTCTTAGGGTGCACGGAGCACCGTGGCCCAAACTGTAGACTCTAGAGTGTGAGGACGACGTGTGTCCACTCATGTGTGGTTCACCTTAGCCGTTACAATTTCACATTACACGTACCTACAAGAACACGTACCATGCTATGTATTATGTAAGCCCGAGTTCACTATAAATAAATGGCGTGAAAAATGAGTTGAAAAATATGATTAGAGTAAATTGGAATGTGAATCAATAATGAGGCGTTTCTAATTGCCAACATTTTTGGGCTATTTATAGTAGTCATCACTCTACATCTACCCAAATTGTACATCCACCCCCACCGCATAATTTCATGTCTACCTTTCTTATTATCGTAGCTTAATCGTCATAGCTGGCTTTTGCATCAATATATGTCGCCTTCGTCTACATCTATCATGGTCTGGTTATACTTTTACTTTAGTTAACATTATACTTCAAGTCATGATAATTTTATATTATGAATCCTAAGTTTCAATTATCTTTTCAAAATAATTTCGAGTCATCATAATCAAGATAATCTATTATCTATTATCTATGTCTTCTTTTTTTAACAAGTTTTTGGTCCGCCACGGACTAACATCAAGACAATCTCTCTCCTATTTTGCTACATCGAAACCCAAACTTTCCTCTCTAACCTTGAGATAGAGTCGTCAACCATGGTGACAATGACGATGACTAACAACATTACCATTTGATGAATCATATTTGTATAGATTATTTTAGGCGCATTTAGGTTGCATTTCTAGGAATTTGTCTCACATTAGTTGCATTTTAAGTCATAATTGCAAAAGTCATCGTTATCAGTGGCGGAGCTAGATAGGTGCATTGGGGGTCCACCGACCCCCAAAAAAAACTGGGAAAAAAAAACTTATAGCTGAGAGATAAGAGACCTGGTATTATAACGAACCGATCTCTAAGAGAACATTCTTTAGAAACATCCGTTCTCTTATATATTTGAATAACTATAGGGGATTATCTTAAGAGAGCAGTCTTTAGAAATAACTGGTCTCTGAGAGTTTTGAATTTACTCTTAAATTAAGTTATTCTTTTCAGTTTTCACCACACATGTGAAAATCGTAGAGAATAATTGTAATAACTTTGTACGATTGTAATATGAATGTTGATTAATTTTAGGACGATACATTTTTTTTAGTAATATATTGTGTGTTGTGGAGGATAAAAATCCTGGGAATGTCACTGCCGACACCCCAAAAAAAAATTTCTGGCTCCGCCACTGATCGTTATTGTACTCTATTACGCTTCGTTTGTGTTTTCCTTGTTATTTCAGGTGATTTTACAATCATTTGGATGCTTTCGGAGTGTTTGGAGGTGGATCGAATGATCACCAGATGGTTTGAGTCAAAGACTGAGTGTTTGATCGGAGAATTGAGCTTTCCGGGAACGATTATGTCAATCCGGATGATTAGCTCGATGTATCCCTTGTGCATAGAGTCGATGAATCCCTCGTTGGCTCGCAAGATCCCTCGTTGGCTCGATGCATCTCTCGTTGCACCATATCTCTATCCGTCGAGCATTGCATAAGAGATGTACACCCCTCGCTCTCTCGCTAGATCCCTCGCTACCCCATTGCTTCATTTATGCTTGATATGCATCTCACTAGGCCAGAGAGGGATGGCTCGCTAGATCCCTCGATGTTTCGTTGCTTTGCTTTGCTATATATGCACTTCACAATGCCAGTGAGGGATGGTGCGCGAGATCCCTCGCCACCCCGCCTTGCTACAATTTCGCGTCTCACCAGGCCAACGAGGAATGGTGCGCGAGATCCCTCGCTGCCATTGAAGGAAATAATGCCCTTGGTCCAAGTATGCATTCTATGTTAAGTCTAATAAATGCGGTTCAGTGTTAATTAACAAGTTAATAATTCAGTGAGATCAAGTGAGCTGAATGCCTAGCTAGAGGTCGCTTCAGTTCAAGTGGAATTAATGATATTAATCCACAGCTTACTCTTGACTGAACCCGTAGGGTCACACAAATAGTACGTAAACGGATCAAGTATTTAATGGCATTAAATACTCTATCTATGGATATTCGGAATCGACGGATCTTGGTTTCAGTGGGAGCTGAGATCGTCACAGGCAAGAAATGAATACTCCGGAAACGATGATATTACCGGAAACGGAAATATGGATCGTATCGGAAATATAAATATTATCCAAGTCGTAGATGTTGCCGGAAACGGAAACATGGTACGTATCGGAAAATATTATCGGAAATGGAAATATTACCAGAATCGGAAATATTGCCGGAAACGGAAATATTGTCAGAATCGGAAATATTACCGGAATCGGAAAATAATTCCGGAAACGGAAATATTAAATATTTGTTCGAAACGGAAACTAATTCCGGAATCGGAAATGTTAAATATTGTTCGTATCGGAAATGAATTCCGGAATCGAAAATTTAATCGGAAGCGTATCGTACGAATAAGCATCGGACGAGGCCTGCCGGACGAGGCCCAACACGAAGCCAGGCCATCGCCCAGCAAGCCAAGCGCGCCGCACAGACAGCCACGCCAGGCCCAGCGCAAGGCCAGGCCCAACAGGCCGTGGCAGCGCGCACAGCGCGCGCAGCGCGCGCGGGAGCTGCGTGGGCTTGCAGCTCGCGCAGGCCTCGCTGCGTGGGCTGCTGCTCGTGCGCACGCATGGGCGGCCCATCAAGGCTGCCGTGTGTGCGTGTGTAAGTGTTTGTGTTCGTGCACGTTTCCTAAAACGTGCAGAGTTCGGTTAATGATTAAATTCCTAATTCTATTTGATAAATTAATTAAATTAGAGTTCTTGTAGGATTCTAGGTTTAATTAATTTGTATCTGAATAGGATTCCAATTCCTTTCCATACCCCTATAAATATGTGGCCTGGGTTCACAATTTATAACGAGTTTCAAAGTATTCAAAGTGAGTTTTTGAGAGAAAAATTCAGCCACACATCTTGCTCAAAAGTGCCGAAAATTCTAGTACCTTAAGGGCGATTCTAGTTGGTCAATCTTAAGGCGGATCCGGACGTGCTGTGGACTATCTACGGAGGGACGACACTTGGAGTCCTAAAGACTTGTTCTGGTTCGGTTCGGGCGCAGCTAGGGAGGGCACGCAACAAAGAGTATGCATCTAAATTATGCTATATGATTATGTGTAAATAATATGTAATCCTGAGGTTAATGGTTGTTTCCGCATGATTTATGTAATATCATATGTATCATAACCTAACAGTGGTATCACGAGCCCCTTATTATTTTCATAATCTAAATTGCATGAACATGGTTAAATATTACAAATTTGCAAGAATTAAAAGGGGTGATTAATTTTCGTAATTGTTAATTAATTGCAAATTGCGTTTATTTAATTATACGTACGCAGTTTTTCGGCAGTTCCTTCGTTATTCATCCAAATCGAATGATTTTTGTGTCAATTCCGCATGTAAAAGGCATTCTAAAATTTTGACAAAAATAGTATTTTTCTGCCGAACCCAGATGTCTCAAATTCAAAGCCTAACTATGACTTTTCGAAGGTTTTAGTTTTTCGAATGCAAAATTTCGTAAATTTAAGATGTTAAATTAAATATTTGCGATTCTTGCTGATAAATCTTGAATTTTTGATTGACCTACTGTATATGTTTAACAAGTTTGAATGCCTAGCCTTGTTAATTATGCAATCTAATTTGTAATTATGATTAATTTGTTGAAATTAGAATAATTTAGAATTAATTTGATTTTCATAATTAATTATAATTTAATTAGAAACCTATGATTAAAAACCACCATAAAAATTGTAAATTTATGATAAATTTTAAATTTTTATGACCTAGACTTGAATCCATGTAAATCGGAAATCAATTGAATAATAAATTTTCGATTTTTCGCCCTAAAATTATGAAATTAATAATATTTATTTATTTGTCATTAATTTTATAAATTTTAAATTTTTTATGCGATTCGTTCATATAACTTGCACGCACAAAGCAATGGACGCTTCGTGTTACCCTTAAGGGGTGTTGTATAGTGCGGGCATGCGACGACGAGCAAGGGAGCTCGTCGCCCGTGCGGCACGAATGCAATGAGCAAGGGCGTAGTGCACGTGCACAAGGCAGCAGCCCTGCCTTGTGTCGTGGGCCACGAGCAATGGACGAATGGGCATGGGCGAAGGGCGAGCCAAGGCAGTCGCGTGTGCGCAGCAAGCGAGCTGCGCCACAACGCGCACTGCCTCGCGCAAGAGCGCGCAGCCTCGCGCGCAGCGAGCGCAAGCTCGCGTGCCACGAGCGCTGCGCCCAGCGTTGCTCGCGCGCACAGCGAGCGATGTCGCGCGCCCAGCGAGCGATGGCTCGCACGCACAGCGAGCGATGTCGCGCGCCCAGCGAGCGATGTCGCGCGCCCAGCGAGCGATGTCGCGCTCCCAGCGAGCGATGTCGCACGCACAGCGAGCGATGTCGCGCGCCCAGCGAGCGATGTCGCGCGCACAGCGAGCGATGTCGCGCGCCCAGCGAGCGATGTCGCGCGCACAGCGAGCGATGGCTCGCGCGCACTGCGAGCGATGGCTCGCGTGCGACGAGCGCTGGCGCGCGCGCAGCGTGCGATGGCTTGCGATGGAAATGCAGCAGCTATGCGACGAGCGCATGGGCTGCGCGCACATGGCCAGCGATGGCTGTGTGCGAGCGGCCCATGGGCGTGCAATGCGTAGGGTGTTTGCGTTACGATTAGATCGTTTTGAATGTTTAATTTGAAAATTTCAGTTCACGTAATTTTAATTAATTTTAAAATTAATAATTTAAATTATTTTCTTGGATTTTAATTTTGAATATTGTAATTATAATAAATGTTATTTATTCTAATTATTTTACTAAAATTAAAATCATGAATTAATTTAAATAACGACTGAAATTAAATTAAACTTTTTGGATTCAATTATAAATTTATATGAGCTTTAAATTTTAATTAAATTTGTATGTTTCCGGTTAGACTAGAAATACATTTTTATGTTTAAAATTGGTAAAGCATATGAATTTATTGGTTTAAGTGGGAGCGCTTTTTAGTCATAAACTCTTGATTAGGTCTACAAATCCTTAAGGTTAAAACAACTTGATTAGAATTAATAAGGACTGAATAATTGGTAGATTATTGGTGCCCTTGATTAATTGCTGCAAATGTTTACGTGATGCATAATGTGTTTTACTAACCAGCTATGTGGGCCATTCATGATAATGAATGGGTGAATGGTATATATTGTATATGTACTGTTTTGCAGGTTATGAAGTGACTAGTATGGCCCAAATAGGATAGAAAATATGGTCTGCGTACCATTAATTTGAATGTAATTGGTCTGAAGTACCAAAGTTATTTTTCAATTCAAATATGGTCTGCGTACCATCAAATAGTTGTAATTAGTTATAGCTTATCCTATTTGAAGAAAATGGTGCCTCCCACGGAGATTTTCAAGACGGACTTTGAAGTTAAAGCTTCAAGATGAAGTCGGGCCATACTAGATCACAAATATCTTATGCATGTTTTAAGTTATTTATTGCTTTTAAATATGTCTTAAAATGCCTGAGATCAAAAGCTTGATTATGTTGCATGATTAAGGATTTTAGTTCACTTAAAATCTAACCAACATAGTAAGAGCTTTAAGTTCCAAACTTAAAAATTGAGTTAAAATGTGCCATGCCAAAATATACACTTGCTTGGATATCCTTTACATCAATCTAGTAATAGTTTTCGCTCAGCGAGGTGTTACTTATTGGTCCTAAAGGGGCAAGGTACACAAATAATTGTGAGTACATGTTAGTTTTGGTGAAACTCAACGATATAAGTAAGGAGTCCTTTTATGTCGTGGCAAAATCGATAGGTTTACCTAATAAGTTCTTAGACGTACCTATCAACCAAGAATAGTTTCTAGACTATTAGCAAAAGGCTTTTGCTTACCTAAGATGTTCTAGGATTAAGTCGACAAACTGTGCTTAGTTCTTCAATGATTTTAGGATCTTGGAATCATTTTATTCACACCTGCCGGAACACATAATTTGAATAAAATGCTTAATAAACATTGAATTATGCATGTATGCTAGAATTTAAGTTTATTAAGAGAAACTGTGAATGGTTATTTATTTGTTTATTCTTTTCAATTGTAGTTTTTAATATGGCAAACAACAATTCATTCAACATTCGATCAATTCTCGAAAAGGAGAAGTTGAACGGGAAAAACTTCCTTGACTGGCAAAGGAACTTGCAAATAGTTCTTATGCAGGAAGAAAAGGAGTATGTCCTAGATGAGGCGATGCCCGAAGCTGCAGGCGACGGGGTCACTCAGGCAGCCCTCAATCGTTGGATTGATGCCAACAAGGATGTGAAATGTCTAATGCTCGCCACCATGAGTGCGGATCTGCAGAAAACGTTCATCAACTCAGATGCTTTCACAATCATCAGTGAGTTGAAGAACATGTTCCAAGATCTGGCTCGAGTCGAAAGATTCGAGACTCATAGGCAAATTCTTGAGACCAAACTTAAGAAAGGCGAGCCCGTAAGTCCACATGTTCTCAAAATGATTGGACTCATTGAGAATATGAGTCGGCTGGATCAGCAATTTTCTCAGGAAATGGCTATAGACACCATCCTCCATTCTCTTCATAGCGGGTATGACCAGTTCAAACTGAACTACAGTATGAATAGTCTGGACAAAAGGCTCACTGAGCTTCACGGTATGCTGAAGACCGCTGAAAAGACGCTCAAAAGTGATAAGCAGGATGTGCTTATGGTGCGTGGGGGCAAGTTCAAGAAATCTGGAAAGAAGAGGAATGCTAAGAAAGGTGGCAACAAGGCCAGCCCAACTAAGCAAACTGGCGCCAAATCTGCAAAGAGGAAGGTCAGTCAACCCACTTCTGAATCCGAATGCTTCTACTGCAAGAAGAAGGGGCATTGGAAGAGAGATTGCTTGAAACTAAAGGAAGATCAGAAGAACGGAACAGTCGTTCCATCTTCAGGTATTTTCGTTATAGACTGTATACTTGCTAATTCAACTTCTTGGGTATTAGATACAGGTTGTGGCTCACACTTATGTTCCAATCCACAGGGACTAAGAAGAAGTAGAAAGTTAAGCAAGGGTGAAGTCGACCTACGAGTGGGAAATGGAGCACGGATTGCTGCATTAGCTGTAGGAACTTACTATTTGTCGTTGCCCTCCGGGCTAGTTTTGGAACTGGAAGAATGTTTCCATGTTCCAAGTCTTACTAAAAACATCATTTCAGTTTCTTGCTTAGATGCTAAGCGATTTTCCTTTTTAATAAAAGACAATAGTTGTTCGTTTTATTTTAAAGAGATGTTTTATGGATCTGCTAGATTAGTCAATGGACTTTATTTATTAGATCACGACAAACAAGTATATAACATAAATACCAAAAAGGCCAAAAAGAATGATTCAGATCTCACCTATCTGTGGCATTGTCGATTAGGCCATATAAACTTGAAACGCTTAGAAAGACTTCAAAAGGAAGGAATTCTAGAACCATTTGACTTAGAGGATTATGGTAAATGCGAATCATGTTTACTTGGCAAAATGACAAAGCAACCTTTCTCTAAAGTTGGAGAAAGAGCAAATGAACTATTGGGTTTAATCCATACAGATGTATGTGGACCAATGAGTACAAATGCTAGAGGTGGTTTCAGCTACTTTATCACTTTCACTGATGACTTCAGTAGGTATGGTTATGTCTACCTAATGAAGCATAAGTCTGAATCCTTTGACAAATTCAAGGAATTTCAGAGTGAAGTAGAGAATCAATTAGGCAAGAAGATTAAGGCACTGCGGTCTGATAGAGGCGGTGAATATCTGAGCTATGAATTTGATGACCATCTGAAAGAATGTGGAATTCTATCAGAATTGACTCCTCCTGGAACACCACAATGGAACGGTGTGTCGGAACGGAGGAACAGAACCTTGCTAGACATGGTCAGGTCAATGATGGGTCAGGCCGAACTTCCATTAGAATTTTGGGGACATGCACTAAATACAGCTGCACTCACTATAAATAGAGCTCCGTCTAAAGCTATCGAAAAGACTCCATACGAATAATGGTTTGGAAAGCCTCCAAATGTGTCTTTTCTTAAGATTTGGGGATGTGAAGTATACGTCAAACGATTAATTTCAGACAAACTTCATCCAAAATCTGACAAATGTATCCTTGTGGGCTATCCAAAGGAAACAAAGGGGTATTACTTCTACAATACATCTGAGAACAAAGTGTTTGTTGCTCGAGATGGTGTCTTTTTGGAGAAGGATCACATTTCCAAAATGACAAGTGGGAGAAAAGTAGACCTCGAAGAAATTCGAGTCGAACAACAAACTCTAGAGAATGCTCAAGATGACATTCAGGATGAAACTCAGAGATCTTTAGAAGAATCTGGTGAGAATCATGGTCAATCTAGAAATGTTACCCCGCGTAGATCGCAAAGATATAGATCTCAACCGGAAAGGTACTTAGGTATTTTGACGAACGAGAGCTATGACGTTCTATTACTTGAAAGTGATGAACCTGCGACTTACAAACAAGCTATGACGAGCCCTAGCTCCAAGCAATGGCAAGAAGCCATGCAATCTGAATTAGACTCCATGTCTGAAAACCAAGTATGGGATTTGGTCGATTTGCCAGATGGCTACCAAGCCATTGGAAGCAAATGGGTTTTCAAACTGAAAAAGGACAAGGATGGGAAACTTGAAGTTTTCAAAGCTAGATTGGTTGCAAAAGGTTACAGGCAAGTCCACGGTGTGGATTACGATGAAACCTTTTCACCAGTTGCAATGTTAAAGTCTATTCGGATAATGTTAGCAATCGCTGCATATTACGATTACGAAATATGGCAGATGGATGTCAAAACTGCTTTCTTAAACGGCGTTTTAACAGAAACTGTGTTTATGACACAGCCTGAAGGTTTTGAGGATCCAAAGAATGCTAAAAAGGTATGCAAGCTAAAGAAGTCAATCTACGGATTGAAGCAGGCATCCAGGAGCTGGAATATACGTTTTGATGAAGCAGTCAGTGACTTTGGTTTCATCAAGAACGCAGACGAATCTTGTGTATACAAGAAGGTCAGTGGGAGCAAAATTGCTTTCCTAGTATTATATGTCGACGACATATTACTTATCGGAAATGACATTCCTATGTTGAAATCTGTCAAGATTTGGCTTGGGAAATGTTTTTCGATGAAGGATCTAGGAGAAGCACAGTACATATTGGGCATCAAGATTTACAGAGATAGATCTAAAAGGATGATTAGACTTAGTCAAAGCACTTATATCAATAAGGTGCTTGATAGGTTCAAGATGGCGGACTCCAGGCGAGGCTACCTACCCATGTCTCATGGAATGACTCTAAGCAAGACTCAGTGCCCAAAAACACTTGATGAGCGTAGACGAATGAATGGGATTCCATATGCATCATTGATTGGTTCAATAATGTATGCTATGATATGTACACGCCCGGATGTTGCGTACGCACTCAGTGCTACGAGCAGATACCAGTCAGACCCAGGAGAGGCGCATTGGACTGCTGCCAAGAACATTCTGAAGTACCTGAAAAGGCACAAAGATGACTTCCTGGTCTATGGTGGAGATGATGAATTAATTGTTAAAGGCTATACGGACGCAAGTTTCCAAACCGACAAAGATGATTTCAGATCACAGTCTGGGTTTGTCTTCTGCCTCAACGGAGGAGCAGTAAGCTGGAAAAGTGCTAAGCAAAGCACCATTGCGGATTCTACAACTGAAGCGGAGTACATTGCTGCACATGAAGCAGCAAAGGAAGCTATATGGCTAAGGAAGTTCATAGGTGAACTTGGTGTAGTCCCCTCCATTAAAGGACCAATAGCCCTGTATTGTGACAATAACGGAGCTATTGCACAGGCAAAAGAGCCTAGACACCACCAGAGAGTCAAGCATGTACTTCGTAGATTTCACCTTCTACGAGAGTTCGTTGAAAGAAAAGAAGTCGAGATAAGCAAAATTGGAACTGATGACAACATATCAGATCCATTAACTAAACCTCTGCCGCAGGCGAAGCACAACTCGCACACTGCAGCTATGGGAATCAAGCATATTGGAGAATGGCTTTGATGTCTCTGTTTAATGTTTTAAAGTTTTAGAGTTTAAATCTTTGTAAAACATTATTGGTTAATCATTCACAATAAATGAAAAGAATTCATTTTTCCATTTAATTTGTGGTTTATTAAATGATGAGTCCCTTCAATTTGACGATATATTCAAGATAGACTGTCAGGACCAGTCCTGTGACTAAGAAATGTCTATCAAGTGAACTTGAAAGTCAAATGTTGAAAATGGTCCCTAATCGAAGTTTTCTATAAAATTGGACGCATAGAAAACGTTAGACGATTAGAATGCAAGATGACTAGTAGTTCTGTTTCTTGAACTATGTGGACATGGCAATGTCATAATCATTTGCATAGATACTTACTTTGGGAAGACTAGTATCGGACAAGACCTATGAAACTTTACTGTAAGAGATGAAAGTCTGTCATAAGTAAATTTCATTAAATTATTAGACACTAAATCCTCAATACCTGAGTGATTTGAGATTACTTGTTTGAGAACTGGTTGCTTTGACGTTGACCAACCGTCGCACCGTAAAAGGAGGCTATAAAGGCAACGCTCAGGTAATCACCTATCAAACGAAGTCTAATCTCAAGATCGCAAGATTGGGATTGTCCTCCCATAAATCGGGATGAGATGCTTAAAAGTTGTACAAGGCCACTCGGAGAGCTAGAAACTGTGAAATGCATGGCCGTGCTCGGATGAATCATAGGCTATGATTATCTGTTTATTTGATCAGTTGAACTCTGAAACCGAGGAACACCTCTGGACATAATAAGGATGACAACTCTTACCTTATGTTCAAGAGCAAGCATCGAGCGACAAAGGAATTAGGAAATGCACACTTGTCCCTAAGGACAAGTGGGAGACTGAAGGAAATAATGCCCTTGGTCCAAGTATGCATTCTATGTTAAGTCTAATAAATGCGGTTCAGTGTTAATTAACAAGTTAATAATTCAGTGAGATCAAGTGAGCTGAATGCCTAGCTAGAGGCCGCTTCAGTTCAAGTGGAATTAATGATATTAATCCACAGCTTACTCTTGACTGAACCCGTAGGGTCACACAAATAGTACGTAAACGGATCAAGTATTTAATGGCATTAAATACTCTATCTATGGATATTCGGAATCGACGGATCTTGGTTTCAGTGGGAGCTGAGATCGTCACAGGCAAGAAATGAATACTCCGGAAACGATGATATTACCGGAAACGGAAATATGGATCGTATCGGAAATATAAATATTATCCAAGTCGTAGATGTTGCCGGAAACGGAAACATGGTACGTATCGGAAAATATTATCGGAAATGGAAATATTACCAGAATCGGAAATATTGCCGGAAACGGAAATATTGTCAGAATCGGAAATATTACCGGAATCGGAAAATAATTCCGGAAACAGAAATATTAAATATTTGTTCGAAACGGAAATTAATTCCGGAATCGGAAATGTTAAATATTGTTCGTATCGGAAATGAATTCCGGAATCGGAAATTTAATCGGAAGCGTATCGTACGAATAAGCATCGGACGAGGCCTGCCGGACGAGGCCCAGCACGAAGCCAGGCCATCGCCCAGCAAGCCAAGCGCGCCGCACAGACAGCCACGCCAGGCCCAGCGCAAGGCCAGGCCCAGCAGGCCGTGGCAGCGCGCACAGCGCGCGCGGGAGCTGCGTGGGCTTGCAGCTCGCGCAGGCCTCGCTGCGTGGGCTGCTGCTCGTGCGCACGCATGGGCGGCCCATCAAGGCTGCCGTGTGTGCGTGTGTAAGTGTTTGTGTTCGTGCACGTTTCCTAAAACGTGCAGAGTTCGGTTAATGATTAAATTCCTAATTCTATTTGATAAATTAATTAAATTAGAGTTCTTGTAGGATTCTAGGTTTAATTAATTTGTATCTAAATAGGATTCCAATTCCCTTTCCATACCCCTATAAATATGTGGCCTGGGTTCACAATTTATAACGAGTTTCAAAGTATTCAAAGTGAGTTTTTGAGAGAAAAATTCAGCCACACATCTTGCTCAAAAGTGCCGAAAATTCTAGTACCTTAAGGGCGATTCTAGTTGGTCAATCTTAAGGCGGATCCGGACGTGCTGTGGACTATCTACGGAGGGACGACACTTGGAGTCCTAAAGACTTGTTCTGGTTCGGTTCGGGCGCAGCTAGGGAGGGCACGCAACAAAGAGTATGCATCTAAATTATGCTATATGATTATGTGTAAATAATATGTAATCCTGGGTTAATGGTTGTTTCCGCATGATTTATGTAATATCATATGTATCATAACCTAACAGCCATGCCTCGCCAACTCTTGCGCCTTGTGTGTGGCCTAGGTGGTTCGGTCGTGCTTGGCTTTCATTGCCACGTCAACGTTCCATCGACCAATCATTGACGACTTCTATTTTTATTTTCTTATTTATTTATTTATTTTATTTTAGAAAAGATAAACTCTAAATACTTGAAGGGAATTAATTTATTTCCCTCATCCATTATTTTTCCTAGATTTCTCAATAGACGTTTATTTTATTTTTGTCTCTTCCATTCTTGAGCGATAGTTTCTCATTTCTTGCGCGCACACACGAAGCAACAACAATAGTTGTAGCCGTTGTGTTGTGTCGTGAGCCACCCCCTCCGTCCTTGCTCTCTTTTTGCGCCCGGTCACACTCATTCGTGATTGTGTCGTGCTTTAGGCCGGCTTGGTATAATTCCTCTTCTTCCTAATCTCCTATATTTTAAATTATCTTTTAAATTATGATTAATATTGGATTTTGATTGATTATTATGCTGGGATTGGTTATGAACACCAAAATTGAGGATTTTGATGATTAGATTGTTGATGACTATTTTTATTTGAACGACATTAAATTTCAGATTTTGGTTTATTAAATAAACCTTCAATTTTTATGGGTTTAAATGATTTTAATGATGATTTTAATGATAATTTAGGGTTAGGGTTTTGGTTTAAACCTTGTGACTAATTGATTAACATAATTAGATGGCAATTTTAATTATGGTAATCAATAATAGTTTTCAGATTCATTAAAAGTCTTTAAGTATCAATTTTTAACGATTTTAAACATGAAATTAATTAAATTTCATGCTAGGATTTTAAACGATTAATTAGAATTATTATTTTGGTGATTAACGATTAATTTCTAATTAATTCAAGCATTTTAAAACTAAAAAAAATTACTGGAAATTTAATGAACATGGATAATAAGTAAGTTTTCATTATTTTAATGATAGGAGGAGATTTCTAAATTAGTGGATTGAATCACAACGTGGCCCCCGTACTTAGGTATTCAATGTACGTACAAGTCTAGGATGACCAACTTATTTTCATGTAAATACATGTGGTGATTTTATATCGTGATTCATGTTACTTGGAACATTTATGGATTCATGTTTGAATGTGTGAGCAAGCATGTTATGGATATTGTTTATGTTTGTTGAGATGAAGTGAACAAGCATGTTATGGTTGGTTATGTTTGTTGAATTTAAATAACAACCATGTTGTCCAAGTAGTATGTTATGCATGTATCGTTTTATTCGCATGCAAGGAATTATTTATGCTATTGTACGTAAAGTCTAGCATGTTATGAGCCAAGTTTATTCCGTGCCTTATTGCACTATTTCAGTAACCACGTATGAAGGGTCTGCTCATGTAAGTTACCGCATGTGTAGGGTAGACTTTTAAGTCATATTTATTAAGTCACATATGAAAGGTTTGCTCACGTAAGCCATCGCATATGTAGAAATAGTCAAGGTGAATTGAATTAGGAATTATTCGTGCCTAGAGCACAACCCTCATGTTAACAGGCATGTTGTGGACTCAATAGTATGTTGAGGAACAATGGAGTAATTTCACTTGAGTCTTGAATGTGTTGATCACAAGTCCTAATGATTCTAAATGAATTATTGTTTGGTTGTTCGTTTATTAAATGTCTTACTTGATTGTGTCTTGAGTCGGCTTTGTGAATAAAATATTAATAAACGTAAAGTGCAATCTGAACAAGCTTCAAAACTCTTGGAACATGTATATATACCTTGAGAATGAACAATGGGGGGAGTACCTTACCAAGGGGTTTGTACTCCTATGCATGATACAAGACGTTGTTTCATTTATTTTATGCGCTGGAATTCCGTCGGTATGGTCCGACAATTGGGTTATTATTGTTATTATATTTTGGTGTTTGGTGGGCTCCCAACACCCGTCCAATGGACATTCTTTTATATACCCGTTCGAAACTTATTCTAATTAATCTATGAGTCAAGAGTCGAGTCTTGTCCTCATGATTAATTGTTTACTTAGGTGGCTTTTGCATGTGTTTTAATTTATTGTTGGAATGGAGCATGTTAGATATAGGATCTCATTCTAGCTTGTTTGTACTCAGCTTTCGCTGATTACGTGCTTTGTGTTTTGGTCATGACCTTTGCCTTAATGACCCTATGATGATCCATCATTTGCACTTGCATTGTTGGGGAGTAGAATATTAATAAACAGGTTGGTAGACATGACTTGCAAGAGAAGTTATCTAGCAAAGGGATTGGTTGAGCGAGTTGTTTTCTCTTGCATTGTTTTAAACTCTATTTATTTAATTAGTCTAGACTATAACGTTTTCAATTAGTTAATGGATTTTGATTTAAAGTATTTTGGTTTGGGTCGTTATGGTTCCAACTTGTATGGAGGCCATTAACTATTATTTATTGTTTTAAAATTAGTTAATTCCGCTGCGTAATTATGATATTAGCCTTAACTGTTATCACGGTGGCGGTAATACTTTGGCAATTATATTCCTTATTTTAAAGTTGGAAAATGGTTTTATAAAAGCATGAAATTATTAGGGTGTTACAACTTAGGAGTAACCCTCGTACGGAGGGGCTCCTAATGTACTATTCTTCTTACCTTTTCAAAAAAAAAAAAACAAAAAAAATGTCAATATCATAATCGTTTTGTCTAGATCATGTCCATATATCCGAACCCGACCATATGTGCAAACAGAACCGATATGTCCATATCATGTCCAGATCATAACCCATATATTCAGATCAAAATCGACCTGTCTAGATAAGAACCCATATGTTCGAATCAAAACCGGTCAGTCCAAGATTTGTACAGATCATGTTCAAATCAGAACCCATATGTCTAAATTAGAATCGATCAATCCAAGTCATAACCGATATGTGCAGAATATGTTTAGATTAAAGCCGATCTATCTAGATCATGTATATAGCATGCTCCAATGTCCAGATCGTAACCGATATAACCAAATCATGTCCAGATCATAACAAATCTATCTAGATCATGAGCAAAGTCAAATAAATGATGTGAAATTTTAATAACAATATTATAAATTTGAATAACATTTATTTTATATGTAAATCGTATGAATAATTGTAGTTTTTTAATTTAAATCTTAATTATAAAAATCACCAAAGCGGAGTTGAGAACATTCAGAACCGGGAAAAAAAAATGGTGAACTAAACGAGACCTTAGCTGACCCATTTATTTCTGTGACGATGTTGTTTCCATTTTCATTTTGCCTCTTTCCATGCCTTTAAAAACTCGGTAGGAGTTTGAACGCCAAATCTGAAATTTGAAAAACAGTTGAATAACGGAATAGACAAAATAAACAAAAGAAATAAGCAAAATACAGGAACCATAATTCACTCCACTCCTTCATCGCAAAAAGCTCCCTCACTTTCTCTCGCGCTCATTTTCGCCCCCTTTTTCTCTGTAATTCTACGTTCTAGGGTTAGGGTTCTTAAAAAAAATTCTCCAAAATTCTCCTAATTCCTATCTCAAAATCTACATAAGTTCCACTACTGAAACAATGAGAACCAATTGTTGCCACAAGTTATTGGCATTCAATCTGAAATTCCTTAATTTCTTGCAATTTTTCCTCGGATTTTCGACTGTGATTTACTCCGCTTACTTGCTAAATCAGTGGCAAAGCCAAGCTCCAGTTGTTCCTTCGCCTCCATCTCCAGCTCCGCCGCCGAATTATCTTCCTTCTCTTACCACCATTGGAGGATCGCTAGATGTTGCTGATCGGATTGAGTCCTATAATCTCGGCGTCGAATTTGTCTCGGGGTCGGAAATCAATTTGGTCTCGCATTTGCATTTCATTCAGCTTCCTGCTCCATGGTATAATTTGCTCAAAATCTCAGCATTTTGGATTTTTTTTTTCTTTACAATTTTGCTAAGTTTTTGCTATTATGAGGTGTATTATAGTATTATTAATTTTTTAAAAGTTGTTTTTGATCAATGTTGGAGTGTATGTTTTGGCGAAATCTGAAATGTTATACTTTGATCCGTTTCCTTCTAGTTATGCATTTAGATTATGTGATGGAATGTGGAATTGCTTTTCTTTTGTTTGTAGTGGTATTTTATTAATTTGAGCTTAGCTAATCAAAGTGTAAAATTTGTTGTCATAAT
This sequence comes from Spinacia oleracea, assembly GCF_020520425.1. Lineage (NCBI taxonomy): Eukaryota > Viridiplantae > Streptophyta > Magnoliopsida > Caryophyllales > Amaranthaceae > Spinacia > Spinacia oleracea. The sequence goes on along the minus strand of NC_079492.1, from coordinate 130,006,584 downwards.
GTACCACAATGTGAGTTAATGCATCAACTCAACAGAAGAATGGAAGAGTTATTTGTGGCAGAGAAATCAGTAACACCTCTGACTAGCAAAGCTTGTTCTTCTTGAAGAGGCTAAAATTTCTGTTGTATGAGTAATTTCCCCTCTGTATGTGCTTGCCAGACGTGTTCTAAGCTCTAGAGTAGGCATGGCCTTCAATTCATTAAGTAGATTTCGAAAAGTGGCGAATGCTAGAAACCATTAACCCTAGGTTTTAAAACTTGATGATTTGGTTGTATTTTAAAGGCTCCAATCCAAAGAAGGTGGATTATTGTATTGTATCAGTGCTTGCAGTGTATTTTACAGTTATTAATAATCCTCTTTCACTATCATCTACAAATTCCCGGGTTTCCATTTGAGAAAATTTTACTCAAGTTTGTCACTATAGGTGAATTACGTGAAGCTTGTTTTAAAAGAACTTGATTCCCTGTTGAAATAGCGAAGCTAAGTAATTTAAAAACCATTTGGGTTTTATTGGGCTGTTTTTTGTTGCAGGTTCGTATACTTATTGATGGTGGTTGGTGGTATACTATGCTGTATGTCTTGCATTGGTCACATTGCAGCTGAAGGATTAAGTGGTTGTTGCCTCTGCTTTGTATCCTTTGACGAGTAAAAAAAAACACTCATGCCTTCTTTTAGCAAATGGTGTATTCCAGCCGGCATCAGACTAGACTTTTTGTGTGTGTTCTATAGTACGTTTTAGATTCTTAATGCTTCTAGATGTCGAGTCACTCTAATTCTGGCATGTACTCGCAATTGTACTCAAAACCTGTTTTATGTGATTTGGATGATGTCGTTAAAAGGAACATTCTAGAATATGTGTTTGTCTAGCAATTGTGTGACTTTTCCTTTACGTGTAAAATAATTAGTACATTTTCCTTTCAATTGTGCTCATTTTACTTGAAGCAGCTGCGGTGGTATTTATTGCAGCTGACCGATATTGGGATAAGGTTAGTTCATGTGAACCAAATAACTTGAGTCTCCTATTTGATGCATGTACAAAAAGTCTTTTCTGCTTTGATTTAATATTCGTTCCATTTTGACTAGTCTTTGTCAATGTTGTGTAGGATCTTCCTTATGACCCAACTGGGGAGCTTGAGAAGCTTAAATCCTTTGTTGAAGAGAATGTTGATATATGCAAGTGGCTGGGCCTTACTTTGCTCAGTGTCCAGGTATATCATTCTTTTTTTGATAATTGGATCTAGTCCATTCTAGAAAGTTTCATCAATCACCACCACCGACAGATATACCCTGAAACTAGCCTCTTCTTTTAAACTTCAATCCCCTGGCAGCTGGTGTTGATATCTATTCTCCTCTATTATTCTGTCCAGGAAGCACAAAACACAAATTAATGCTTTGACATATCAGTTTTGGGGTCTGTTTTTGTTCAAGTGTTGATTTATTCTGCATAAAACTATGTCTTGGTGGTTATTTTGGAGGTGAAAGACGTGCTTATCTTTTTATTTATTTTGTGTCTGCCAGACAATATCATGTCCGTTATGAAGCAAAAATAGATTATTTCCCATATATACATATTTAACTAAAGAGGAAGTATTATTTCATGAGCATGAAGAGAAGTCTTAAAGTCTATGAGCATCTTCATGAGGCTTAATTATTTAACATAATATGAACTTGGATATTGTGTCATCTGAATTGGTTACATTAGATAATCCGGATATTCCCTTCAAAGGAGGTTTTGCTTGTGGAATGAGGTTGAATGAAAAGGGAATGGTGAATTGGTGATAGACTGATAGCACCCTTGACAAGACAAGTTGGTTAGCATCATTGAGAAGCCCAGTCTATTGAAGAAGAGATGATGTACTAGTTCTGATTTGAAGAAAACGAGGGCATTGGAAAGAAAAGGGTGAAGCTGATTAGTTAAAGGATTTGTGTTCAGAATTCAGAATTTAGGAAGGTGCATATGTGTTGTGCGAGTAAGTGTTCACATCTTCATACTTTGAGCTCTAACTTCAGAATAGGAATAAAATTTTACAAGTTTCTGTTGTATAAGCATAAATTGCAACACGTGACACTTCTATCCACTGGTTTATGTTACTCTTATTTTTTAAGAAACACCATTTATCACGCCAGTAGCTGTTCTCGTGACACAGAATCAAAGATGTTGACAAAGATTATTTTAGAGAAAGTGTCATAGAACTCGCATATTGTGGTATAGACGATGAGCAACACTTTTGGTATAAAATAGGTTATTGAAGGCATTAAGCTCCTAAGTAATACAATGTGTTTACACCTTTTCCAAAGGAATGAAGTAGTCCAATAATCAGGATGAAGTTATGGTACTTTTAGAAAGAAAGCATGGTACAGAAAGAGGCTTGAGTTGGAAATATAATTTGGCAAATTACAAACATGAAGCTCTGAGGACTGTTGGATGTGGAAGATTTTCCGGTAACAGTTTACTGATAGGTGAAAGAAAGCTTATGTTTCTTGGTTTTGAGGCACACAAGTTGTGATGTATGAATCCAAGACAGACAATCACCTATCACCTGGGTACAGAATCTTACAACGTGAGCATTTTGAGAATAGTTAATGTTGCACATTCGATTTGTTGAATGGGCACAGATGTTTTAATGCTTCAGACAGGCTATGAGGGAAATGGCCCAAAGCATTCTGTTTTTGCTTAAATATTCTTGTTTTCTATTGCATGTCAAGGCAGCAAAAGTATACAGAAAGTTTTTACTGTGGAATATTCAATGATGAAAACTTCTTTGCAATTAGACCACCTCTGCTGCTGGCAGTTGATTTCTTTTTCTTTCATATTTCCTCCTTTGATGGGGTATTACCGAAGTAGAACTCCTCCATGTTAAGAACCTTGCCGAGCTTTAAAATTATGGCACGTTACATAAAGAAGTTCTTTTGTATTGATCTCCTCAGCTTTGTACATGTGCAAAGGTGGTAGTATTCAATCATGTTGGACAAATGCTATAGATTATTTGTATATTCTCATTTGGGCTTGTACATTGTAAATTCTATTAAGACTTTGTTGATTGTCTTACGGAATGGCTTATATTCACATGAAGTTGTTCACTTCATAAATAGCATAGCTACTAGCTACAATCTAGCTATTGCATGAGTATTTTTTTGAAATTTTGTTCAATTGGGAAATCCATAGTGAAGCTTACAGTTGTTCTTTCTTACCAACTTCACAGTAAATAATCTTGCATCTGAATTTACATGAAGGTAAGGGAAATTTATTGATTTCCTAGACTATAGGGAAGGTGAGAAGCTTCTACATGTATTAGTAATTCAGTCCCATAAAAAAAGAGTAATCCAAGAATCTTGTAACAATGGCATTACATTACAACCACACACTCTCGGGCATACAAACACTTGAACGCACCCTCACACACATCTGATTGATTACAACTGTGATTTCTTTAAATGTGCATCTTGTACCAAGCCAACAATCTGAAATGCTCATTTGAATAGTGATTTTGCAAAGATGACATGCTAGTTTTTGAGTTTTGGGATAAATCTTGACAGATGTTAAATCTTATTCTGGAATAATTAACTGCATACTCATGTTCTAACCGAAAGTTTATGTTTTGGGTCATCTTATCATGAGCAGACCTGTGCAGCACACAGCAGAATGTGAATCACTACTTCCTCTGACCCAATATAAATTTCATGTTGGACTAACTTTTGCATTTTATTATGAGTGGATATAATCAATCAAAAGCGGATGGAGGGGAAAACTGGAAAAGTAAGAGTGTGTTGTGATAAGGAGAAAAAGAAGTTGATCTGAAGAAAGAGGAAATAACAGTTAGTTTAAAACCATTAGCTTTTACTCAAAACATAATTTCTTTTCTTGACATTGCAATGTGGTAATGTGGAGACTTGGTTATTTCAAAATGTGAATATCTTTTAAGACTTAACTGCAGTGTTACTATTTGATATACCCAGTTCTCTTACCGTTTAGTCAATTTTCTATGGTATTTTAGGCATTGTCGCTCCTGTTATCATTGGTCCTCCGAGCTATGATTTCTACTTCAAGAGAAGAGCCTGATGTTGAGGAAGGTGATGCTTCTGGGAGAGATAGCACAAGGAACCCACTGCTTTACTCTCAATCTAATCAATCGTCTGCGACAGTAAAGGGTGAAGGAAGGGGGGCTGGTTCTGACATCTGGACGACACAGATAAGACAGAAGGTACTTGCTCTAAAGGAAGCTGTTAATTATTCTGCATTGATGATTTTTTCTCTCCTGAATCTTTTGTTTAAACGTATAAGTTGTTCCGGGTACATAAATCCTGACATGCTGAGATTTAAGGGTAATAGGCTATTAGAGTTTATCTTTTCTAATTTTGCTGATTATCTCTGCGAATTCAGTTCAGAAGAAATTGAGGTGGACAAACAAGATGAGTCATTAAATCATTAATACGCACTTTTTGATTCTTGTTAAGTGTTGTTCAAATCTTGAAATGATTTCAGAGTATAGTTTCTTTTGGTCAACCATGATGCATGTTTTATACTGAGTTACTGCTGGATCCGTAACTGCTTCATCTGTGCCCATTTAATACCATCATCAAAGTAAAACCAATATAATATTGATTAGGATCAATATGACAAAATATTTCCAGAGATCATCAGTAACTTGATGCTTTCTTAATCCTTTAGGATTCACTCTTCCCTGTGTCAAATACTCATATTCCTTCCATGTATACCAACAAACATAAATTTGCTCAGGTAAATGAGTTAGCCATAGTGTCTTGAACTGTGGCAAATTGGCAATGATTCTTGATTTCTTTTCATGAGACATTTTCTAAATGGAAATACCACTTCTCTACAACTAAAACCTGAAGTGATTAGAGTTGAAATTAGCTATACATGAAATTGCTTTTCCTGCTTCTAATCCATTCTTGTTTCGGTTCAATTGGATTAAAAATTTTAACTGAACTGCTGAAGCATTCTATAATTATTTTTACTGCTCTTAAGCATTAATTATCCAGACTTATTATGTGGTGGGAAGGCTTCGTGTTTTTTTATTTTTATTATATTCCCTCGTCTTTACCGCCAGTGGAAGCATGTTGTCCTGTATCTAAATTTTGCAGCATACTAAGATGCAATTCTATATTTGCAGTATGGACTGAACAATGAGTCATCAAGAAATCAGTCTCTGAATGCACCATCTGGTACGACTTCCTAGTTCTCAATAAGGCAGGTATCATCCTAAACAACGAAGAGAAGTGGTAAATACCACATTCGGATCAGAGCTAATGGACAATTTCAATGTATAGTTACCCAATTCTTCATTTTCTCTATTCCTGGGAAATAATCTTCTGTTTGGTTTGATATAAATCTAATCAAGTTGTGTTCTATCCCTGAACTTTGAGGTTATTGAATGCCCTGTATGAAGTTTTGGAAATCAATCTATTTAGTTATTACTTATTAGCACACAACATATCGCTGTTTAGGTACTGCAAGTCGTCAAAAGAGGAAGAGAGGTGTACATTCATGTGGCATTAGAAAGGTCATAATTTCATTGGTCATTCATTGTTTGCCTTATTTAGGTAATCGTGTTAAATCTCTTTCATGCTCTTAGTTAATCAATCACCGACCATTTCTTTGATTAGTCTGTAGATATTTTTTTTGCTGGAGTCCTGTACATCTGTCACTTTCCGTACATCTGGAAATTGCTGAAATTCACATTCTTAACATTATATTCCCATTATAACTGATGGCTTTATTAGGTCCCCCCCCCCCCCCCCCCCTAGGGTGTGGCATATAACAGTGTAGCCGAGGCTGCGTGTATGTTTCATGTGCTCCTCGCACAGCTATACATTGTACGGTACACACTCTGATTGAATGGAGTTTGGAACTTGAATCCTGCTTACTCCATCACGGAGTTTTAACTTTTTGAGTGAGCATGTCAACTAGGTGCAGAACTAATGTGAATACCACCTTGCATTCGCAGTAGATTAGTACTTCGTACAATAATGTTTGATTCTATACTGAAGTAGATTAGGAAAGACGTAAAATTTCCTCGAGTTAATTAAACTTTATAAACTTTCACGTTTTGGATCGGTATTACTCCATAGCTAGTATTTTCTTGGTTAGGCATTTACCAAAGTAGTTGACAGAATTGTGCATATTTTTGAGAAGCTGCTAGTAAACATTTCTTTCTGACAGCTGGATTGGCTACATCAAAGCGACGCCATTTCCCTGTACAAAAGGCCCACAATAGTCACTGTAAGTCTGGAACCCTCACATATTCATTTTGTACCTGCAATTTTCTGGGACCAGATATTGGAAGTTGGCCTAAAATGTTAGGTTCATTACGGCGTGATACAGTTTCGAGCGATCTTGATGAATCTATTTTGCATACACTTCTTATCTTTTACTGATATACTACGATGTCTCTGTTATTAAGGTATTTGGAAAAGTAACTCCGTAGAATCAAATGAGCATTCCTGTCATGATGAAATCTTGGATTAGTACATAATACCTTTAGATCGTGTACTTATCCTATCCTGTTTTTTCTGACAAATTTCTATTCATAATATCAATTTTTAACGACCTCTATTATATAAGTCAACTCTTGAGTATTTTGGCGTCCACGTAAAATATAGATAATACCCTTACTTAAAGTTTAAATTGTTGGAAAAACATTTAATCTTAAAGCATTACTTGTATGTAAAATTAAAATTTTGAAAATATTCGCACGCATCATGTGCATCAAGCTGTAGTGTTAGAGGTGTAGAAGCTAATAACTTTCATGGTTTGGAAATCTCCCTTCAACTGTTATGCACATGGCAAACATCCTCTCCTTCAAGACTATTTAACCTCCTCCACTATTGAATTACACCTATTCATATGTATTTTTAACTATTGAATTACAACTAGTTACAACAACCTCCTCCACTATTGAATTTGTAACGATTTAATTTATATTTTAATTGTATATGTATTTTTAAGAACAATCAAGATCAAAGCAGGAGCATTAATTTCCCTTGTTAACATCCTACACTACAAGAAAATAACAAAATTCCGACCGCAAAATATAGTCGGAAAAAGAGCGTTTTTGGTCGCTAAAAACTTTACCGACTAAAAATGGTCGAAAAAGGGTTGTCGATAATATTCTGGTCGGAAATTGGCCAAATTCCGACTAAAAAGTAGTCGCTAACAATTTACGACTACTTTAACGACTACAAATAGTCGAAATATTACCGACTACTTAAGTAGTCGTAAAATTACCGACTATTTGTTAGTCGGTAAACACCGACCATTTTGTTAGTCGGAAAATTAACGAGTAATAAAGTGGTCGGTATTTCGTAATTTTCCGACCGGAGAGGTTGTCGGTAATTTTATAACAAAAATAAAAAAAAAATCAAATCCATCCACTGGGAATACCCAGCGAATGGTGTGAACCAAAACATACAAATAGTTTGATTTCCTAGCTTCAATTATGTGGAGTGGAGTGGAGCATATATAGATATACAAAATTGAATAATTAACTACCAAAAGTTATATTAGCAAATAAATTATAAGTAATGTCAAAAATTTTATTACACACTAGATCTAAAAACGGTCGGCAAATAATTTTTTACCGACTATTTTATAAACGGTCGGCAAATAATTTTTTACGACTACTTACAAGTAGTCGTAAAACTTTCTTTCAACGACCACTCACAATGTAGTCGGAATTTACCGACTACAATAAGTGGTCGCTAAAAGAATTTGGTCGGTAAAAGTGGTCGGTAAATTTTTTTCGAAATTTTGTTTTGGTCGACTTAATTCACGACTATTAGATAGTCGTAGTTTACCTGTAAAGTAGTCGTAAATTACCGACCACCAATTATTAGTCGGTAAATATTAAATTTAACGACCATCTTTCATTTAGTCGGAAAAACCAAATTTTACCGACTACTTTCACTTCGGTCGGGAAATTCAGTCGCAAAATCACTGTTTTCTTGTAGTGCTAGACAGGTATGTAGTTCAGGTTTGGGTTTGGGTTTGGGTTTGGGTTTGGGTTTAATCCAATCGAGGTCAAATTTAGTTCAAGTCTATTCTTCCTTTGATCTCCTGTGCAAATGGGTATTAAAAACTAACCATATTATTAAAATTCGGTGTACTTTACTGCTTCCTCCGTTTCAAAAAAAATTGTAACACTTTTAATTTTGTCACTATTCATATATTAACTTTGACGGTATATTTTTACTAATTTACTACGGAGTAGATAGATATCATTGTATATTTTCATAATCTCAAAATTTTAAGATACATTTACCGTTAAAGTTGTGTCACTTGACAAACGTACTAATTAAAGCATTGCAATTTTTATGAAAAAAAAAGAAATAGGTAATAGAAGGAGGATGGAGGAGGCACTTCTTTCTTAAACTTTCTTTTTCTTTTGTAAAACTATTTACAACACACCAAATTGGTTTCTTTCCTTTACAAATAGAAATTATTTTGTTTAAAAAATAAATAAGATTGCCAACAATACCTCCCACATTTGCGGTACGTCTTATATGAGGCCGATATACACATAAATAACTGATTTCAACAATAAAAAAATATAATCTATACTAATATATTAAAAGGCGTTCTTAATAATGTATACGTGTCACGTATACCTATACTCATTACGCCACGTCACCACTAATTAGCATCATGACATGTCATTACAACAAAAAAATATGTAACAAGGATCAAACACTAGACCTCTTTGTTAAAGGTTACACTTCTTACCATCTTAGCCAACCACAACTTATGTTACAACTTTCTACATAAACATATATATTCTTTTGAAGTTAAATAATACATTAAATAAAAGTGAATGCAAAAAAAGAAGGAAAAAAAAGATAACGATTACTTAAGTTATAAATGTTCCGTTATTACTTTTCTAGCTTAAGCCTCAAAAACAAAAAAAAACAAAAAACGGCGTAATAAATCAACTAATTTTGAAGAAAAGTATCCAACTTTGTTTTGATTTTCGAATGTGGGGTTTCATATTTGGGAAAGTTGTTGATCGGCCACTAATCTTGTGTCACCACCGTAATTCGATGTCATTTGATGTCGACGAAGACTCCATCTATATGTGCACATATTTAAAAAATAAATATACCCGAATGAAATTAAGAAATCGGGGCAACGCCCGGGCCACACACTAGTTATATAATGATAAAGTGTAACTATTTGATTGATTAGGTTAATTAAACATAACTATTGGATCACAATGTACAACTACTTCATATTTGATTTAAAGGTACAACTATCTAGTGAGAAGTTGGTCTTATACATCACCGCCATATGTATAGGTTTTTTATACTCCATTATTATTAAAATTATTTTGTAGGCCAAATCCCAATTTATGTAATAAAAACAAATGGGAAAAAAATACAAAAAAGTGTGTAGGCCAAATATTAATGGGTTTGGTAGTTTTTTCTAAAATGGCAACACTTAAGAGCCAAGTCTTAAAAGGCAAATAGGTGTCATTTCCCTAATTTTAAGTGGGGTTAGCTTAGATTTTAGACTTTTAGCTAAATAATATTGGACCCCAAAAAAATGGTACTCCCAACAAAATATGGTGACCTTTAAATTTCCTTGATTTGCACCGTTGTTTTTGTTGCTCTTTTGGTAAAATTAAAAACAGTTGGGTTTACTATGTTGTTATTCCATGAATTCTGATCCTTCTAGATGTGTTAGTTAGCCCATTAATTATTATGGGCCACTTTGAGTACTACGTATTTGAGTACCAACTACCAAGTACTCCGTATATCAACTAGCTCTATATGACTATATGTACTGATATATATACCAATGATGGTTTGACCTAGTGATTAAGACTGAGGGTCTGTGTATAATAGGTTTCAGATTTGAATCTTTCTGCCTCCATTTATAATTTATATGGCCTATGTACTGATGTACACGATTCGTGCGTTGGTTTATGAACATAGTACGATTAAAAAAAAGAAAAAAAAAGAAAAAGGTTCTACTATGTTTTTAACCTAACACGTAATACTCCGTATTAAATAATGGTCGACCGTGTTATATACTAAAGTCCGAAGAGTGCTCACTTCATCATGTTTGCCGTTGTTGTTGAGACCAAAAACCACTTACTATATACTCCGTAATTTCTTTAGTTCTTTTTTTACTACGGAGTAGTCGATAGTTTAACTTTTGATACTATTTATCTAATTTAATTTGACTATCAACTACGAAGTATGATTTATACTTAAGAAAAAAAAATTACTCATGCAGGATTGTAGGGTGTTATTATAATTGTCTCATTGTATATATTATAATATCAACTTTCATAATTTTTTTCCATTGATAATTAAAGATATTACTTTGACTTTTACTTTGACTTTTATATTATTATTGAGATTGACAAACATGATAAGAAAAATGTCTAAATTAAAGAAGTACTTCCTCCGTTTTTTTTTCTTGTTCCATTTTGGTTGGGCACAGATATTAAGAAAGGAAGTAAATATCAAGAATGCACATATGATAACTAACAAATTAGGTAAAAAATATTAGGTATTAATGGTAAAAATTAAATATGCATAACGGTAAAATTGAGTTTGGTGTGTGAACACACCAAAAAAAAAACATGTGTGTATACCATAAAAAGAAGCAAGTAATTTAAAACGTCCTTAAAATAAAAATGGTGCAAGTAAAGAAAAATGGAGGAAGTATATAGAAAACTTGAGATTACTAGGTTTTCTTTATTTTTTATTATTATTTAATTGTTCTGTTGTTATTTACATGACACAATCATTTAGTCATGTTTGCCAATACACGATTTTAAACATTATTATTTCCTCCGTTCCGATATATCGCACCATTTGTTTTTTACACTATTCACACTACGACTTTAGTCATTTTTTGTGATTCGTACGTAAGGAAATTTTAGTCATGTGCGGTCATGTTAGATTCGTATCGATATATATTTTCTAAAAATTATTATTTTTTATAATTTTACTTGCACACGATTTGAGATATTAAGAGTCAAAATAATGATTAGTGGAGTAAAAGTCAACCATGGTGCAATATTTCCGGAACGGAGTATATATACAATTATGGATAAGAAAAAATTATAAAAAGTTGATATTTAAATAAAATTTATTGAGACGGATCTAACAAGACCTCACACGATTGATTGTTATTAAGTATAAATCACAAAAGAAAGTCAAAAGAGATTGAACTAATTAATAGTGTTCAAAATTCAATTATATCATGTAAATAAGAATGGAGAACGTATTTATTTACCGCTTCTTATGTCTTTTATGGTGATATATTTTATCCGTTTACAGATATGATGCATGTTGAAGCAAATTACATGGTAGGTTTACAAATATTTTATACACTCTTTGGAGCAAATTACATGGTAGGTTAAATATAATTAATAAGATATTAGGTGGTAGGGAAATGCAACCACAGACAATATAACACCTAACAAATAATTTAGCTCATTATTGTCATGTGCATATATGATAAATGGCACCTTTTTTTTTTTCCTTTTTTCTTTTTTTCTAAAATGAACAAATGTATAATTAAATTAATCATTTACTAGTGTTTGCCTGTTTGGTTTGGCTTTTGTTAAGGTGTTGACTTTCTTTTTAACTTTGACTTTGCTATTCCTCATTAAATTAATCATTAATGCAGGTTAATTAAGGAAGACTTTCTTGGCTTATTACATAAAGGTTAGCTAGAGGCTAGTCACACGAATGTACTCCGCACTTAATTTACCATCAAATTAAAATTAATTTAATAATGGAAAACTACGTCTATCTGCTTTTTTGGCATTTTAATTGTAAATGCGATTTTGTAAATATTTTTGTCAAACTTTCAGTAATCAGTACTGAAAAATTAATTTAAATTTTAATTTGATGGTAAATTAAGGGCGGAGTACATTCGTGTAAAGACTATTTAATTCCGAGTTGTATCTTTAGTTACGCCTTGTTTAGTACTCTCCGTTCTCCGAACTTTTTCTCACTCTCCTTTTGGGATCGCTTCATTAAAAAATAAAAAATAAAACCGCAGACAAATACCACTATTTAGCTCCAATTTGATTCATTTTGTGGGACTAATTTTCTTATTGCAATATACTCTCTCTCCAAAAATCAAAAAAAAAAAAAAAAAAACTAATCACAAGTACTCACCCACATAATAAATTAATAGAGTAAGATCAACTCAACGATCTTTCTTTTTTTTTTGAGTAATAAGAGGAGGGTCAAGCCCTTATATTAAAACATAAGAAGAAAAAACTTAACATCAAAAAACCAAAGAATCAACTCAACGATCATGACATGTGTATTCTGCGGGTTCTTGCTGAGTCATGCTCGGATTTCTCTCAATAACGTTAGGCAGCTAGGCTGAACACCCACCCAAAACCTTTTTGGGTGGATGTTCTTCCATTTTCGACACCCTGTAGCTGGGTGGGAGTACGAGTACAGAGTAGTATCATATCATCTACTACGTATAAGAATATAAAATGTTACACTTGCAAACGTTAGGAGAAAAAAAAAAAAAAGAGCTGAGGAAGATTATTTAATGCCACCAAACATGACATATGCGGGGATATTATATGATGGAGACAGATGACAAGAATCAGATCCAATACTCTCTATCTTTCTATCTTGAGTACAGTTAAAATACACACTGAAGACAGCAGATATAATTTTAATCAGAATAAATACACATTTTTCAACAATTTCCTTCAAAAACAGATGAGGATTATGAGGAGAAAGATTAGCAATGTTGGAGTTAGTTACCCATTGATGCACAAAAACAATACACTTGGAATATTAATGATTTAATTAGGAGTAATAAACAAAGATTAACGCGCGGGAAACAACAGCCATTTACGCGTTGATCATCATCACCATCATCATCATCGTCGTGGTGTCCATTCAAGCAGAGACTCCTCTACAAGTTGTTCAAGAAGTTTCCCTTCAATTTCCTTGCCTATACTGTCAACTTGAAATCTTATTTGTTCATTCCATCCTTTTCCTATAACTTCCTTCCTAACCAGCTTCTCCACCAAACAGTGGTTGTCCCCACCATCAACAACTGATAGGAACTTCACCTCACCCGGCAACAATTCCTTAATCCAAGCCCACACCTTATCTGTCAATGTCTCACCCTCCACCAAGTAACCGTTGCTGGTTCTGAATCCTGTAATGTCCACAAGTGCTGCATTAACACAGTCGAATATCAGCTTCCTCCTCGATCTTAGTTGCCTTCTTCTCGCTTCGTGTAATGGCTCTTTGGCGCTCAGATCGATGTATTTATCTCTTAAAAGGGGGTCTAATGGGCAGTCTGGGGAGTGCCATCTACTCAAGTGTGAACCCACTTGTCCCTCGTCGTCATTGAGGCCTGCTATCGTTAGTAAGGATTGAACTAAGTAAAGATATTCAACCTCATCATCCTCCGCTCCTCCTAGGGACATAAAAGGGGAGTTCATAGGATAATTAGTGGCTGTTTCTGCAAAGGGTTCTTCCCACGATAACGTCCTTGCAATTGATCCGATTGGTGGTGATTTATCGATCAAGTTAGACTTGCCAAGACAAACAGGGATGTGTTCTCCTGTTAGGAAATGTCAAGTCAGTAAATAAAGCTGAAAACCATGGAAGTGCAATGATGGGATGTAAATATCAACAAACATGTGCAAAAAATTAGAAAAACTGTATACCATGAAGGTTTGGGTCGATGCTACGAGAGCAACCGAGCAAGGTACTGTCATCCTCTTCAAACGGGGTTTGCAGGACTGAGATCGGGCTTGGTTGTTCCTGATTCTCTCCTTGAATTGCAGATGTTCCTGCCTGGGATACAGAAAACCTCTGTAAGACCAAGAAGCTTACTTTTACACAATGCACTTCGAGTATTAAAAAAAATGCAAGAACTTGTAATGTATACCCAGATAACGAAACAGAAAATTAGACTTTCTTTTTCAAGAAAAGCAAAGTCCAGCAGCCTGAAAGACTGTGGAAGTGGTAAAAGAATTTTGACATGACCTAATAAATTAGATCTGCTAGCAAAAGCTTCAGTAATGCTAAAATGGGATACATAAACGAAATGCACGGTGCAAAACCTTATGCATGTCATAGGGATTATTATAATTACCTGCTGAGAAGGTATGCTTTGTCCAAGTATGGTATCATTAAGATCTATCATAACATTTCCACTATGCAACCGTGATGTCGGGGAGAGAACCACCTCTGAATGGTCATTGCTTGTCCTTCCAGGAGGTGTCAGGGATCCTGGTGTTTCAGCTGTTGCCAATTGAGATTCATCATTAGCAACGGATTTGCTGGACTTTTCTTTCTTAGATTTCTTATTCCTTGAGAAAAACAAACTTGTGACTTTCCCAGTGAATGAGGTCTTTGATACTTTTGCCTTTATTATCTCCTTCGAAGATCCTGCCTTGCAAAGTGCTGGATTGTTGACTTCAACATTTAGCCTTTCTCCATAAGCTGTAGATGAAACAGGGACTGATTTTGATCTCAAAAGATTTCTGGGAGAACTGTCACCACTTTCTATGACATCCATATTGCTATTCAGGTATGGAGTTGATCCCCTGGGATCTTCATCTTTATTGTTGTTATCCTCAACTTCACATATTTCGGAGTTCTTGATCTCAGAAAGTGCAAGCATTTCACCCAGTGTACTGGAACTTCTTCGAATGTGCCTTTGTCCATGATTACTATTAATGTTATTATTATTATTATTATTATTACCACCATTTGATGCCATCATGGCCCATCTCTCAGAAAGTCTCTTTTTTGCTTCTCTACAAACTGACGACTCTGGGGAATAAGATGCACGGCTGAAAGATGACGAAGAGAACGGACTATCAAATCTATTGACATAATCCCAAGAATGCCTTGATGTCGGCGACATAACTTCAGAATCACTAAGATTTTCAGCTGCAAATTCATTTTCAGATTTTTCGAAAGAACTTTCATCCCCTGTATAGCCATTAGAGAACACAGAAGAAAGAAGAGTTTCATCTCTTCGATGACCTGCCAAATTTTCACGCATCTGCTGTGTGATTTCCTTGGCAACTTCCCTTGCTTCTCGGGCCTCCTCATCTTCTGGTTCTTCAAAGAAACTTTCACTAGGTAGAACTCGCGGTGAGGACGGAGTTGAGGAGATAACTGCCTGAGATTCAGTAGGCTTAACAGGACTAGGTTTCAACACTACTATCCGGGTGGGCTGAATAGGACTATCACTAACTTTCCAGGACGATATAGTAGGTGGAAATCCACTATGCTGGTTTTCCCATACATTAACTTGGTTCAGCGAAACTTGCTTCTTTGATTGATTTTCGTTCCTCTTTGCAAATTTGTCCTCAGTCACCATTTTAGAAGGTCTGAGGACAGTAATGCGCTTGGTCTCTGGAGATGGAGAAATGGAGTCCCCTATATAGAATTGCTGAGAAAACAAAGAATTCGGCTCTTGAAGAACTTTCAGAAATAAGTCCCCGTTGGAACTCAACACATCTAAAGCCTCTTGAAACTCCTTGGTCTGTCGTAGCTTCTCATCCGTGGCAAGGCGTTTTGCTTCTACAAACTTTTGACGAATGAGTGCCAACTTTTTATCATTCATATTTTCAGCAATCCTTCCTTTTTGAGGCGATTTATCTCTTCTACAGTTTGTTCTTTGAGATTGCTGCCAGATTTCATATATGTCCTTATATTCATTCTGATCTCGATGGGGATGAACATCGCAAAAGCCGTGTTCTTCCTCATAATATCCTACTGGTATCTCTGAATGACTATTTCGAGAATAAATTCTTGAATGAATCCTCTGGGAAGCCAAATCAGGCTGTTGCTGAGGAATCACATCAAGTCCCATCAACTTCGCCACCACATTAGGTGGTTTCTGTATTGTTTCCAAGTCCTTTGACATTTCTTGAGCTATTAACATCTTTACAGGAGTTCCATTAGGTTTTCTGTTCGATGAAGATCTCCTTAAGTCGGAGACCATCTGTAAACCAAACAAACCATAAAAAGGAGATCATATATCAACTTGGCTAGACATAATAGCCATGCGTAAGTATGCATAGCAAAATAAAACTATCAAACAACAGAAAAACTTTTTACTTACCACTTTATCTTCCATCTCATCTATGGCAATGCTCGACATCCTAGAGACATCTGAACGACTTCTTGATAAAGAAGAACCTACAAAATGATCAGCTTATTGTCAATGGAGCTAGTTCCATAGTTTGCAAGTTTTCTACAAATGTATGCTCATATTGGACATAATAGACTCATGGTAGCTCAATAGATGCTAGCAAGCTGCAAACAAGCAGTCTTAAATCAATGGCAGTTCTCCGTTATCTAGAGCAAATCAAACAGAAGATTTCCATAAACCATTTGTGTTACCCTGCATGTAATTAAGGCAAGGGATTTGAAGTTTGCACATGTCTAAGTTTACGCATAAGTGACTCCGTCAGAAAGAATTATTGACTGTAAGGGAACAAAGAATCACCATCGTTATAAGGCTTGTCAGTGAGAAGCCGGTTTCCAGACATGCTGGAAGTTAAGTCGAAGAGGTTGACCATTCTTCCCAAACATCCTGGCACAGGCTTCTCAGAACTGCGAGGTTTACCATTCAGTTGAATCCCATTCATTTCAGCACCTGCCACAAAATGTTTCAAATCTTTGCATCAGACAATGTTTAATCAATGTTACAGAAAAGATGACCAAATTAAAGCATCTAATGGATGAACTTCAAATCCCGATTCTTGTAGTCTTTAACAAAAGAAATGCAAATACATAATTCCACGCACCAAAGCGGGAAAAAACAGAATAACTGAGATTGAGTATCATATACAGATGTTTAACCATTCAAAGAACGAATGAATGGGCAACTTTCTCCGCCATAATGGCATGAACATGTACATATCATTCTCGCGTACATTGAAAGAACAAAAAGCAGCTCAAACACAAAAAGGAAAGGAGCTAAAACATCTCGAGCCTAGTTCGAAACATGGATGGGAAAATTTTGAGGAAGATCAAATGCAATGCCCACAACTTATATCCAGGGAAACAAACCCCATATAAAGGTCCTCCTCAGTCTTAACACGGACCTCTCAATGTCAGAGCTGAAAAGGCAGGGGAACAAACAGGAGCAAAGCATAGAAGAATAAAAGAGAAAAGTTTAGCAGACTAATCAGAATTATAGGGACTAATCCACTGATTTCTACTGTATACCCAAATGATATTTCACATCAAATATAACAGAACAACAACTAACAGCCAGCGTAAATCTCAAGGAAATCAATCAATCTCCATCCCACAAAATCTAAATTAAAATTAAAATTAAATAAAAACCCCATCATCATCAACATGATTGTTCAACCCACATTCCTAGCCAACCACTATAATCAACAAATCAAATTAATAATTAGCTTGATTCTGGGCACTTTCACATACCAAATATTGTAAATTTACTAGTAACAATCAGCAACCAAATCATTGGTAAATCATTCAGTAAAAAGAAAAACAATTTGTCTTTATATAATAACTAAAAGTAAATTAAATAAATTGATCGAGTAAAAAGGGGTTAAATTGGACTATTTCAGTAATATTTACAGTGAATTTAAGCACTTACCCAGATGAAATTTCACATCAAATTTCAGAAATCTCAAACTTTCAGAAAAATCCCAACAAAAAAACCCAGAAATCACCAAATAACTCAACCCACATTCCAATCTAGATACCAAAAGGTGAGAAATTTAGCTTAATTTACCCACAATTGCATGATTTACCCAAAAAAAACAAAAAAAAAAAGTGGGAAAAAAGAGGAAAAGTTAACTGAAACAAAAGCTGAGATTTTACAAAAAGCAGCCAGGGAAAAAAAGAAAAAGAGTAACATAAAAAAGTACATAAATAAACAAAAGCAAAAATAAAATAAAAATCAGAAAAAGTATTAGATTCTGAAAGTACCTTAGAAGAGAGAGAAGTGAGATCGGATTAGTGCAGACAAAATCAAATCCAACCCCCAAAAAAAACTCAGAAATCCCAGAAAAATGCAGTCTTGGGAAGAAAAAGTAGGTGAAAGAAGAGTGTAGCAGAAATGGGCATTTTTCAGGTGAGTAGGTGAGGGTGGTGCACGGCCGAATGCGCGGCGGTGGAAGCGGTGGTGAGTGGTAGTGGTGGTGGTGGTGGTAGAAAAATAAGAGAGTGTAAGAAACTGCAAAATTTTGAGTTTTGTTGGTATTTTTGTATTGAATGTTTCCTATTCTATACTCTTTTCTTGCAAGTCTTATCGCTTTCTCTCTCCTAATATTTTTGTGTGTTTGTGAGAGAAGTGGGGTGGAGTTTTCTTTATTATTTTATCATTTTTAATTTAATTTATTTAAAAATAATTTTTTAATTTATTTGTTTTGTCTCACTCACTCACTCACTTTGAGAGCCTATTTAGCACATACCGTGTTGTTTTTTGATTAATTTTAATTGTTTTTTTGTGATTAATAAATATAACGTGTTAGGAATTGAGGATTGTGGGGTTGATTACGTAATTTAGGTATTTTATTTCACGAGTTTCGGAGTATTGCGGAAAAGGGGGGAGGAAGAAAGGCGGAGTGAAAAAAGAGTTTTGTAGACTTTTTTTTGCTCGTTAACCATAAAATTGGAAGTATTCCATATTTAACCATTGGTTGCCCGTTGGAGCATACAATTTTTTTGGGTTAGTAAGGTGAAGGGTCATATTGGATCGAAAACTTTATCGGGCAAATTCGATGGTGATTAATTGAAATAATAAGACCACTCTCACTAGGGTGCGTTCTATTCACCTGATTTTCACTTATTTTTTCTGAATTTATCTTATTTGAACTTATCTGAACTTAACTGAACTTATTTGAACTTATCGAAACTTATTTTTCCTGAAATAAGTGAAAATAAGGTGAACAGAACGGGAAAAAAAAATCTCTATCACTATCTCTCTATCACTTTCTTACTCCTCCACATTAGTTTTCTCACAAATAATTTTTTGTAAAAAAATTCATCCCACCAATGAATTAAAAAAATCTCCTCGCCACTCTTTTATACCCCGTAACTATTAGGTCCTGTTTCGTTCACTTTATTTCTCCTGATCTGGTCTGATCTGATCTGAACTTATTTTTTCTAATATGATCTGATCGGAACTTATTTTTTCTGATCTGATCTGATCTGATTTTTCAGAATTAAGTTTAAACAAAAATCTATATTTTTTAGTATTAAACGACTTACGTGTAAAATAAATGTTACACAAATTTATATTCCCTCCGTCCCAAAATTATCTTCCTGCTTTCCTAAACGAGCGTCCCAAAATTATCTTCCTGTTTCTAATTTTGGCTACTAATCTCCCCACTTTCTCATGTACTATATTAATTAAAATTGAATTGAAAACCCCACCCATGTACTATATTTCACTTTTTCCATGTACTATATTCTCTTTCACATGTACTTTATTCCACTTTTCCATACAACTCAATCATCATTTGTACTATATTCCACTTTTTCATGTACTATATTCAACTTTTCTTAAAATTCGTGTTTTTAGTCAAACAGGAAGATAATTATGGGACGGAGGGAGTAATATTGTTATTATTTATTTGAGTTTGCTCATGATTAAACTATTCCTTATACTTCCTCCGTTTTTTAATACTCGCAACGTTTGGACTTTTTCCACTATTTATATAATCTACTTTGACTATTCGTAGTGTTTTTTATATAAGATAAAACATGGTCATGTGGGATCTTGTTAGCGTCTCAGTGTATATTTTCAAAATATCAACTTTTTATAATTTTTGCATAAAGATAATTTAAGATATAAATGATCAAAGTTGTGCATTGGCATGCGTGAAACTAACAAACGTTGCGAGTATTAAAAGACGGAGGAAGTATTAGATAGACCTATACATGATCTAGATAGAGGGGTTATGATCTGGACATATCAGTTCTGATCTGGACATGATCTAGAGAGATCGGTTTTGATCGAAATAGATCGATTCAAATTTGGACATGATTGTTAGGTTATGATACATATGACAATTCATAAATCATGCGGAAAAACCATATACCCAGGAAAACATATTATTTACACATAATCATTTAGCATAGAATAGATGCATACTCTTTGTTGCGTGCCTTCCCTAGCTGCGCCCGAACCGAACAAGAACAAGTCTTTAGGACTCCAAGTGTCGTCCCTCCGTAGATAGTCCACAGCACGTCCGGATCCGCCTTAAGATTGACCAACTAGAATCGCCCTTAAGGTACTAGAAAATTTCGGCACTTTTGGAGCAAGTTGTGTGTTTTAATTTTCTCTCAAAAAAAAACTCACTTTTTGAATACTTTGAAACTTCTGTTATAAATTGTGAGCCCTAGCCTCATATTTATAGCGGTATGGAAAGGGAATCGTAATCCTATTCAGATACAAATTAATCAAACCTAGAATCCTACAAGAACTCTAATTTAATTAATTTATCAAATAGAATTAGGAATTTAATCATTAACCGAACTCTGCATGTTTTAGGAAACGTGCACGAACACAAACACTTGCACACACACGCACGACAGCCACGATGGGCCTCATGCGTGCGCGCGAGCAGCAGCCCACTCAGCGCCCGCGCGCGCTGCGCGCTGCGCGCGCTGTGCGCGCTGTGCGCGCTGCGCGCTGCGCGCAGCCTGCTGGGCCTGGCCTTGCTGTTTGTGCGGCGCGCTTGGCTTGCTGGGCGATGGCCTGGCTTCGTGCTGGGCCTCGTCCGGCAGGCCTCGTCCGATGCTTATTCGTACGATGCGCTTCCGATTAAATTTCCGATTCCGGAATTCATTTCCGATACGAACAATATTTAATATTTCCGATTCCGGAATTAATTTCCGTTTCGAACAAATATTTAATATTTCCGTTTCCGGAATTATTTTCCGATTCCGGTAA
Source organism: Spinacia oleracea (assembly GCF_020520425.1). Classification (NCBI taxonomy): domain Eukaryota; kingdom Viridiplantae; phylum Streptophyta; class Magnoliopsida; order Caryophyllales; family Amaranthaceae; genus Spinacia; species Spinacia oleracea. The sequence goes on along the minus strand of NC_079492.1, from coordinate 129,985,661 downwards.
TATTTCCGATTCTGACAATATTTCCGTTTCCGGCAATATTTCCGATTCTGGCAATATTCCCATTTCCGATAATATTTTCCGATACGTACCATGTTTCCGTTTCCGGCAACATCTACGACTTGGATAATATTTATATTTCCGATACGATCCATATTTCCGTTTCCGGCAATATCATCGTTTCCGGAGTATTCATTTCTTGCCTGTGACGATCTTAGCTCCCACTGAAACCAAGATCCGTCGGTTCCGAATATTCATAGATAGAGTATCTAATGCCATTAGATACTTGATCCGTTTACGTACTATTTGTGTGACCCTACGGGTTCAGTCAAGAGTAAGCTGTGGATTAATATCATTAATTCCACTTGAACTGAAGCGGCCTCTAGCTAGGCATTCAGCTCACTTGATCTCACTGAATTATTAACTTGTCAATTAATACTGAACCGCATTTATTAGACTTAACATAGAATGCATACTTGGACCAAGGGCATTATTTCCTTCAGTCTCCCACTTGTCCTTAGGGACAAGTGTGCATTTCCTAATTCCTTTGTCGCTCGATGCTTGCTCTTGAACATAAGGTAAGAGTTGTCATCCTTATTATGTCCAGAGGTGTTCCTCGGTTTCAGAGTTCAACTGATCAAATAAACAGATAATCATAGCCTATGATTCATCCGAGCACGGCCATGCATTTCACAGTTTCTAGCTCTCCGAGTGGCCTTGTACAACTTTTAAGCATCTCATCCCGATTTATGGGAGGACAATCCCAATCTTGCGATCTTGAGATTAGACTTCGTTTGATAGGTGATTACCTGAGCGTTGCCTTTATAGCCTCCTTTTACGGTGCGACGGTTGGTCAACGTCAAAGCAACCAGTTCTCAAACAAGTAATCTCAAATCACTCAGGTATTGAGGATTTAGTGTCTAATAATTTAATGAAATTTACTTATGACAGACTTTCATCTCTTACAGTAAAGCTTCATAGGTCTCGTCCGATACTAGTCTTCCCAAAGTAAGTATCTATGCAAATGATTATGACATTGCCATGTCCACATAGTTCAAGAAACAGAACTACTAGTCATCTTGCATTCTAGTCGTCTAACGTTTTCTATGCGTCCAATTTTATAGAAAACTCCGACTAGGGACCATTTTCAACTTTTGACATTCAAGTTCACTTGATAGACATTTCTTAGTCACAGGACTGGTCCTGACAGTCTATCTTGAATATATTGTCAAATTGAAGGGACTCATCATTTAATACTAAACCAAGATTAAATGGAATATGAAAATACATTTCATATATGATAAATGTTCAACCCCAATGTTTTATAACCATGGGCCTCAAACCCATCTTCTAAAACAATTCATGGAATTCAAAGCTATGCTTGATTTCCAGTGCTACAACGTGAGTGTTGCTTCTCACTTGTTGCATAGGTTTAGTTATCATGCTTTGCCAATCTTAATATCCTTTTCATCGAATGTTCTTCGAGATATGATGATAAGATCTTTTCGAGTTTGTTTATTATGTGATCTAGTCTTTCTTACTTCGATGGTGGTTTTACTCACTTTGCAATGAAGAACCATCAAGTTAGCAGACGTTTTTCTTGCTTCAAGAGTGGTTCTACGCATTTTTCAATGAAGAACCATCAAGCCAGCAGATAGGTGATCTACCCAAGTTCAGTGAAGAACTTTAAACAACCCTGTTTTATTGCTTCTTAGGCAATAATTACTTTTACTTCAACTGTATAGGTTGCTAGTGATGCTTTGTTTGGATTTACCTATCCAAGCAGTTCATAGATATGTGGAAGACTCTCCAACTATATCTTAGAACATAGAAATTATTATTTTAATTTCCCACGCAACAACTCATGGTCTCCAATCCATGTTGCCATTTCAAAACACGATGCTCTATAGCTCGTCCTTATCAATGGTTAACTCCAAAGGGTCTTGCTTGATCCTTTGCCAGTGTTTATGCGTGTAGCATCAATATTTAGCATATCTTTATTTCCTTGAATCAAGAATCTATTCCTATGTACCTTTTCAAGCACCATAAGTATTCTTGATCTCAATCTAGTTGATCTTCACTTAGATCAATAGAGATTGGTATATGTTCGTCATGCCTAAAGTCATACGATACGTTTTTGGCGATCCTCATATTATATTATATACATGATAAATTCTTTTGCAGAATAATTCCCAATTGAATTCTATTCATGTAACTTTAGCTCATTCAGTTACTATAGATACTGAATCCAACTAAATTCTTTGACATATAATATAGGTGAAGAATCTCATTAGATTCTTTGATGTTTAACTTAGTAAATGCTTATACATAGTTCAAACATCCTTTACTTAGATTTATTCACATGGGTCGAATATCTCCAATGGAGACTTTCGTGTTTGATTTAGTAAATGCCATTACTTAATCCAAAACAATATCATAAGATCTTTGTAAATAGATCTTAATACCCAGTATGTACTAAGTTTCGCCATGGTCCATCATTGATGAATAATTTCAAATCTAAGTCATTAGCATTTGAATGTTATTTCACAATAGAGAGATATGTGTGTGATACACATAGGACCAATTAAGTTTTAAGTACTCCCACTAAACTTCTTATATATCTATAAGAATCATGTATATTTTATGAAACTAAAATACTTATTAGTTTCACTAAAATACAGTTCCAATTCCCAATTGCTTGCTTAAATCTGTACTTAGATTTTATAAGCTAGCTTTCCTTTTCAAGCATTTATTTGGATCCACAAACTCTATGACATAACATGTACATATTGTATTCCATCATTTGATTGAGGAATACGTTTTGTCATCCAATTGACATATGTACCAATATGCAATCATTGCTTGAATTATAGACTTAAGCATTACGATTTTGCATGAGGTTTCAACACAATCCATGTCATGAATTTGCTTGTAACCTTTAGCAACTAATCTAGCTTTGTGTGTGAACACAATTCCATGTTTGATGGTTTTTATCCTTAAAACAAACTTGCAACCAATAGGTGTGAAACTATTCTTGCAAATCAACAAAATTTCAATTTTGTCATCAAAACATTGAGTATGTTTTATGGCCTCTAACCATTTAAAACATTTGAGTCTATATATGGCCTCTAACCATTTTAGGGAATCTGGGTTTCGTCATAGCTTTCTTACAAGTCACAAACTCATTAATCTACATGATAATAGTTTGACTGCAAGTTGTAGGTTTCTTCACTATCTAATAGAAGAATTGCATAGTTTCAGTGAGTTGAACTCTATGCCTACTTGGGTATAGAACATCAAACAATAGAATATCAATAGCCACTTGAAAGTCCTTTGAATATTCTGTTCTCCTTGAAGCACTTGTAAAGTCTTCTAAGAGATGTTTATTCTTTAAAGCCACTTGTAAAGTCCTTACAGAATAAGTTCGGATTTTCTGAAGCACTTCGAAAAGCCTCCGGAATGTCCGTTTATGTTTGTTGTTCGCCTCGAAGATTTTCGAGGTCTATTTTCTCCCACTTGTCATTTTGGAAACGAATCTCCAAAAGGACATTATTTCGAGCAAACAAACATTATGTTCTCAAAAATTCGTGGTAGAAACAATACCCTTGTGTCTTATTTGAATAAATCACAATGAAACATATATCTAGACTTGGGCCTTAGTTTGTTGAATAACAAACACTAAGCTCCCACTGAGTTTAGCAACTCTTTAGATATATATAATTGAAAAGATATCCTGAAATTACTTTTCAATAGCTTTGACGAATTTTGTTTAGTTTGGTGGTAGTTGAGCATTTTGTTTTAGAAATTATAGGAAAAGTCTTTATGATTCATCATTGATCGAATCAAGTACTAATTGACTTCGATCATTCCAACGTAGATATGCCATATCTTATGGAGCTAGATTGTGAAATTACAACACACAATCATTGATGATCATATTTGGTCCTAGTAATCATCAACATGATCTAACCTAGATCTTTATGATTTCTTGCCGAGTGGATTTTATACTTCTGAATCTTTGAACTAGCCAAACAGATTCAACTTATATCACATTTGAGTAAATAAACCTATATTCACTCAAATCCATGTGAAATAATAAAGTCATAAAACCTTTCTTTAGCTTTGAACTCTATTGTCTAGGTATTCTAACAATAGTTCATATTCTTTGTTACTTTCAACAAGTAAGACTAGCTTGTCTTAAGTTGATCTAGAAATCAACCAACTTTCAAAAGTCCATCAAAATAGAGCTTATGAATGTTAACTTGTTGATATGGTCTAAGCAACAATGCCAAAGATTTAATGGAACTCAAATCAAGGGTTTGATTTGAACCTAGTAAAGTTCTTTAAAGAGTTGTTTGTTTTAATCAAGCATATTGACTCAACCAGTAATTGACCATTTCATTCAAATAAACAAACAAACAAGCACTGTTTTTGTTCTTCTGAATGTGAGTCTTTCTGTGTTTGAAGCAGAAATTTAGGTATGCTGATTATGGAACAAAATAGCCATTAAGTTCCAGCCTTTGAAAGGACTTAAAACAAACTAGATGACCCTACAACTAATGTAGCATTGCCATGCTTCATTTCCCACTTGTAGGTCATTAGTGTATCCTAGTTTCCATTGTTTGAGTTATTACCGAAGTAAGAACCTCAAGCGGTATATGATACCAAGGAAGTTTGATTGCTAGGTCACTTCTCTTTAAACATAAACTTATAGGTAGAAACGGAATCGTAAATTCCTTTCATTTGTTCCTCGTTTTCCTATTTCTTGTACCCTTTCTTATAGTCTTAAGAATTGAATTCTTTAGCGTTGACTTTTATACTTTGTTAGACATGTCCAATGTCACCAACAAGGTTCTTTACCATTTTAATTTATGTTGAATATTTTTGTTTCAACTAGATGATCTTACCAGAAGCTTCTAAAGTTCTCTAAGCATCGATCTATTCGAATGTCTAGGGACTAGACTCATTCGAGAATTAAATGGACAAAGATATTAAGTTGTTAACCATTGGTAAAGCTGAGCGTATTAAACTCAATGCTTTATGATCTCAAAACTACAGTGTATTTTGAATTCACAAGCACCAATTGGTTTGCCATTCGATTTTGATATTCGAAAACAACCATAAAAGTCGATATAAGAAACGTACATTTTAAATTGCTCACTTTCTCTCATTTCCGTGAATCGTTCTTGGATTCACTACCAATCGAGGAAATTTACTGTTACCTTTCTAAAAGGATTTATTGCAGTGCAAGATATTTAATTATAAACAATAATTAAAACATACATTGAAGCATGCAAAGTCTAAACATTTATCATGAATAATAACTTGAAATTAAAGCAACCATGCAATTCAAACAAGTTATTAGCATTTTATTCGATTTTATTGTTCCGGCAGGTGTGAATAAAATGATTCCAAGATCCTAAAATCATTGAAGAACTAAGCACAGTTTGTCGACTTAATCCTAGAACATCTTAGGTAAGCAAAAGCCTTTTGCTAATAGTCTAGAAACTACTCTTGGTTGATAGGTACGTCTAAGAACTTGTTAGGTAAACCTATCGATTTTGCCACGACATAAAAGGACTCCTTACTTATATCGTTGAGTTTCACCAAAACTAACATGTACTCACAATTATTTGTGTACCTTGCCCCTTTAGGACCAATAAGTAACACCTCGCTGAGCGAAAACTATTACTAGATTGATGTAAAGGATATCCAAGCAAGTGTATATTTTGGCATGGCACCTTTTAACTCAATTTTTAAGTTTGGAACTTAAGGCTCTTACTATGTTGGTTAGATTTTAAGTGAACTAAAATCCTTAATCATGCAACATAATCAAGCTTTTGATCTCATGCATTTTAAGACATATTTAAAACAATAAATAACTTAAAACATGCATAAGATATTTGTGATCTAGTATGGCCCGACTTCATCTTGAAGCTTTGACTTCAAAGTCCGTCTTGAAAATCTCCGTGGGAGGCACCATTTTCTTCAAATAGGATAAGCTATAACTAATTACAACTATTTGATGGTTCGCATACCATATTTGAATTGAAAAATAACTTTGGTACTTTAGACCAATTACATTCAAATTAATGGTACGCAGACCATATTTTCTATCCTATTTGGGCCATACTAGTCACTTCATAACCTGCAAAACAGTACATATACAATATATACCATTCACCCATTCATTATCATGAATGGCCCACGTAGCTGGTTAGTAAAACACATTATGCATCACGTAAACATTTGCAGCAATTAATCAAGGGCACCAATAATCTACCAATTATTCAGTCCTTATTAATTCTAATCAAGTTGTTTTAACCTTAAGGATTTGTAGACCTAATCAAGAGTTTATGACTAAAAAGCGCTCCCACTTAAACCAATAAATTCATATGCTTTACCAATTTTAAACATAAAAATGTATTTCTAGTCTAACCGGAAACATACAAATTTAATTAAAATTTAAAGCTCATATCAATTTATAATTGAATCCAAAAATTTAATTTAATTTCAGTCGTATTTAAATTAATTCATGATTTTAATTTTAGTAAAATAATTAGAATAAATAACATTTATTATAATTATAATATTCAAAATTAAAATCCAAGAAAATAATTCAAATTATTAATTTTAAAATTAATTAAAATTACGTGAACTGAAATTTTCAAATTAAACATTCAAAACGATCTAATCGTAACGCAAACACCCTACGCGTTGCACGCCCATGGGCCGTACGCACACAGCCATTGCTGGCCATGTGCGCGCAGCCCATGCGCTCGTCGCATAGCTGCTGCTTCCCTATCGCAAGCCTCCGCACGCATTGGTGCTCGCTGCGCGCGCCAGCGCTCATCGCACGCGAGCTATCGCTCGCAGTGCGCGCGCGCGACATCGCTCGTTGGGCGCGCGACATCGCTCGCTGGGCGCGCGAGCCATCGCTCGCTGGGCGCGCGACATCGCTCGCTGGGCGCGCGACATCGCTCGCTGTGCGCGCGAGCCATCGCTCGCTGGGGCGAGCCATCGCTCGCTGGGGCGCGACATCGCTCGCTGGGCGCGCGACATCGCGCGCTGTGCGCGCGAGTAATGCTGGGCGCAGCGCTCGTGGCACGCGAGCTTGCGCTCGCTGCGCGCGAGGCTGCGCGCTCTTGTGCGAGGCAGCGCGCGTTGTGGCGCAGCTCGCTTGCTGCCCACACGCGACTGCCTTGGCTCGCCCTTCGCCCATGCCCATTCGTTCATTGCTCGTGGCACACGACACAAGGCAGGGCTGCTGCCTTGTGCTCGTGCACTACGCCCTTGCTCATTGCATTCGTGCCGCACGGGCGACGAGCTCCCTTGCTCGTCGTCGCATGCCCGCATTATACAACACCCTTTAAGGGTAACACGAAGCGTCCATTGCTTCGTGCGTGCAAGTTTTATGAACGAATCGCATAAAATTTAAAATTTATATTTAAAATTAATGAAAAATTAATAAATAATATTAATTTCATAATTTTAGGGCGAAAAATCGAAAATTTATTATCCAATTGATTTCCGATTGTTATGGATTCAAGTCTAGGTCATAAAAATTTAAAATTTATCGTAAATTTACAATTTTTATGGTGGTTTTTAATCATAGGTTTCTAATTAAATTACAATTAATTATGAAAATCAAATTAATTCTAAATTATTCTAATTTTCAACAAATTAATCATAATTACAAGTTAGATTGCATAATTAACAAGACTAGGCATTCAAACTTGTTAAACATATGCAGTAGGTCAATCAAAAATTCAAGATTTATCAACAAGAATCGCAAATATTTAATTTAACATCTTAAATTTACGAAATTTTGCATTCGAAAAACTAAAACCTTCGAAAAGTCATAGTTAGGCTTCGAATTTGAGAATTCTGGGTTCGGCAGAAAAATATTATTTTTGTCAAAATTTTAGAATGCCTTTTACATGCGGAATTGACACAAAAATCACTCGATTTGGATGAGTAACGAAGAAACTGCCGAAAAACTGCGTACGTATAATTAAATAAACGCAATTTGCAATTAATTAACAATTACGAAAATTAATCACCCCTTTTAATTCTTGCAAATTTGTAATATTTAACCATGTTCATGCAATTTAGATTATGAAAATAATAAGGGGCTCGTGATACCACTGTTAGGTTATGATACATATGACAATTCATAAATCATGCGGAAAAACCATATACCCAGGAAAACATATTATTTACACATAATCATTTAGCATAGAATAGATGCATACTCTTTGTTGCGTGCCTTCCCTAGCTGCGCCCGAACCGAACAAGAACAAGTCTTTAGGACTCCAAGTGTCGTCCCTCCGTAGATAGTCCACAGCACGTCCGGATCCGCCTTAAGATTGACCAACTAGAATCGCCCTTAAGGTACTAGAAAATTTCGGCACTTTTGGAGCAAGTTGTGTGTTTTAATTTTCTCTCAAAAAAAAACTCACTTTTTGAATACTTTGAAACTTCTGTTATAAATTGTGAGCCCTAGCCTCATATTTATAGCGGTATGGAAAGGGAATCGTAATCCTATTCAGATACAAATTAATCAAACCTAGAATCCTACAAGAACTCTAATTTAATTAATTTATCAAATAGAATTAGGAATTTAATCATTAACCGAACTCTGCATGTTTTAGGAAACGTGCACGAACACAAACACTTGCACACACACGCACGACAGCCACGATGGGCCTCATGCGTGCGCGCGAGCAGCAGCCCACTCAGCGCCCGCGCGCGCTGCGCGCTGCGCGCGCTGTGCGCGCTGTGCGCTGCGCGTGCTGTGCGCTGCGCGTGCTGTGCGCGCTGTGCGCGCTGCGCGCAGCCTGCTGTGCGCGCTGTGCGCGCTGCGCGCTGCGCGCAGCCTGCTGGGCCTGGCCTTGCTGTTTGTGCGGCGCGCTTGGCTTGCTGGGCGATGGCCTGGCTTCGTGCTGGGCCTCGTCCGGCAGGCCTCGTCCGATGCTTATTCGTACGATGCGCTTCCGATTAAATTTCCGATTCCGGAATTCATTTCCGATACGAACAATATTTAATATTTCCGATTCCGGAATTAATTTCCGTTTCGAACAAATATTTAATATTTCCGTTTCCGGAATTATTTTCCGATTCCGGTAATATTTCCGATTCTGACAATATTTCCGTTTCCGGCAATATTTCCGATTCTGGCAATATTTCCATTTCCGATAATATTTTCCGATACGTACCATGTTTCCGTTTCCGGCAACATCTACGACTTGGATAATATTTATATTTCCGATACGATCCATATTTCCGTTTCCGGCAATATCATCGTTTCCGGAGTATTCATTTCTTGCCTGTGACGATCTTAGCTCCCACTGAAACCAAGATCCGTCGGTTCCGAATATTCATAGATAGAGTATCTAATGCCATTAGATACTTGATCCGTTTACGTACTATTTGTGTGACCCTACGGGTTCAGTCAAGAGTAAGCTGTGGATTAATATCATTAATTCCACTTGAACTGAAGCGGCCTCTAGCTAGGCATTCAGCTCACTTGATCTCACTGAATTATTAACTTGTCAATTAATACTGAACCGCATTTATTAGACTTAACATAGAATGCATACTTGGACCAAGGGCATTATTTCCTTCAATGATATGGACATATGGGTTTTGACATGGACTTGATGTAACACCCAGACAATTCTCTTTTTCTAAAATAACCCCTTTTATAAATATAACTATAGAGAATTATCAAAGTATTATCGCCCGTGTGAAAACGTAACGGCTTATTCAAAATTTTGCAGCGGAAAATATAAAACTAACTTTAGGTTTATAAATAATCAACTACATAGTTAATCCCAAAACCAATCAACGAAAATAAAGTCAATGTAGCTAGTTCAACAAGTTTAAAGTCCAATTAAACAAACCAAGTCCCTTAGCAAATCAAAATAAATACAAGCTCTCTAATCCCGATCCCAATGATGCATCATCTTCAAACCTGTAGATGGACAACGCTTATTGATCCTTAGAGACTGCTCACCAAAATGGGTCATCACAGGATCAATAAGGCATAGCCATGATCAACACACACAAACAAAGCACGTAATCAGCAAAACTGAGTACTACATACTAAAACAAAATAATCCTAACATGGTTCTATTAAACGAACAACCCTAACATGATACTAATAAAACGTAAGTAAGGATAACCAAAACATATTGACTTGAAGACTATATCCGACTGAACTAAAACTTTGTATCATTAACATTAATTAATTGAAATAGTTAATGGACCGAGTTGCTACTAGAAGCCTTCACTAAGGAAGACGAGGTACGAACGCGACTCCGTAACCCCAATGACCTGCGATATCGAGGAACTTTTGACTGAAATAGAACCGGTGATCAATCCGGCCCCAGAAAAAGCCATAGGCGACCTATGACCCCAACTCATGATTGTCCGTCACTTCAGACGTGCACAGTCTAAAGCTATTGCTACTCAGTTTCACTTTACATGATTTACAGATTAATACTTTGTTATGACTCAACAATCACATAGGTCATACAATCAGCAATTAATCACAACTGTTTTTATCTTGGAATTAAGTAAGTGGTCACAAAGGTATAAATCAAGAACTCATTCCAATTAATTCAACATTTCCTTTAACAATGATCAACCCCTGTATATGGTTATAAGGTTTCAACTTACTAAACAAGGCCCTCATAAAGTAGTGAAAAGCTAAAAGGGAACAACGATCAATCGATCTAAACCAATATATATAAAATAATCTAGTGTTCCCAACCAACATGTTTGCATCAATCATCCATACTAACATGTTATAATTCTCATAACGAAATATATGTTCAACATGTTCATCCAACAACATTAAACATGTAAATTCTAACATAAATTCATCGACAAATTCAACATGGTTTCAATAATAACACACATCACCAAGCACACAGGTATGTATGTACCTTGTGTAAACAAACTGATAGGCCACTTTAACACTTTCAAAAGTCGCCTAAAGAGAATTCTCCGCCTAAAACAACCTACAAATAATCCCAATCAATTCCTAATCATTCGCAACCATAATAAAGCATTCTAAGTACATCCTAAACATATTTAGAACCTTCCCCAATATCAAAACTTGAGTATTTGATTTCCTAGCATAATAATTATTGAATTAGTGATTGAAATTCGTTGAAAACTCTTCGCAAACATCATACTTTAAATTTTCAGCAATATAAATTTTTTTAAAAAAACTTCACCAAGACCAATTTACGTTCTTAGAACATTGAAACAATAAATTTAATAATCTCTAATCATCCTATACGATTTAAACCATTAAAGACTTAAAATTTATGATTTAGATAATTAATAATCATTATTTCAATGCATTTATAAAATCTGAAAATTAAACATATTATTTAAACATAATATATAATTCTGAAAATTTGCCAAAACCAACTTTTTATAACCTTTTTTGCGAGAAACAGCCTTTTAAATTTTTCGGATTTTTCATGAAATGACCCCGGGGTTTGCGTTAATGCACCAAATACCCCTAATGTTTCCCGAATGCACCAAATACCCCTGACGTTTTAAAAAATAACACAAAATGCCCTTAAGGCTAACGGACGTTAAGTCTCCGTTAGCGTATGTTTACTCTTTTACCCCTAATCAACCATTTTATCTATTAATTATAATATTAACCCTTAATTTAAGTAATTAAACCCAAAAAATAACCATTAACCCAAGAAAATTGATTAACCCCAAAACTTTTACTGGGGAATTCTTCTTCACTTTTGATCTTCAATTCACATCAATTCACCATCATCATTCATCATCATCTTCATCTTCATCTTCATCTTATTCTTTCTCATCTCTCACCACAATCATCCTTGAATCTATTTTTCACTCATGGATTGGCTCGAGCGCGACCCTCTTCCCATCTCCGCCATCGCGCCACCAAACAACAACACCAACAACAACTACAATATCAACCACAACATTAACAACAATAATGATCTGATGGACAGCGACGATGAACAAGTTAGAGTCCGATTCGTGAGTTTAGGGAAATCGCGACGTGAGAACAGAAATTTGAGAGATGGGTTTTCCAAATCAGGGAAATTTCTTTAAAAAAAACCCCTTGTATCATCTTCTTCAAAAACCCAGAAATTCAACATTCAATTTTTTCATCTTTGCTATAAATTAATCATCATCTCAATTTTTCTTTCGATTTTGTCATCTGGGTATTCTTTATTTTTGCTGCAAACTTACTCTTTTGATTGGTTAATGAGATAGAGAAGAGGAAAGGAGGAGAGAGATAATGGGTTGTGCTTCCAGTAAAAATGCGGATTCTAAAGCTAAGAGAGTTTCTCGTTGGCGTTCCACTGGCATTGTTGCTCTTCGTGACTGCAAATTAAAGGTCTAATCTTTTAAATTAATTTTAGGAAATGCAATTTGTGTTTGGGTTTTTCCAATTTTTCTATTTAGAATGTTTGTTTTTCTGGAAAAATTTTGCTTGATTATGTTTTTGTTACACTTATTTGATTGAGATAAATCTAAATGGTTTTTGTTTCAGTGTAAACCCATTTGTATAATGATATATTTGAATTTTATTTCCAATTTGGGAACTATGATTCATGTTGTTTGTTTGTTGGTTTTGGTTACTTGGTTAGTAACATTGGTGGGAGAGATTAGAAGCTGAAATTAGGGAATTATGAGGAAGTTTTCAATTTTTTGTGACGAATTTGTGGGATGAAGATGAACAATATGAAGAACAAGAAGTTGGGTACGGAATGGAGGAGGAGGAAGAAGAAGAAGAAGAAGAAGAAGAAGAAGAGGAAGAGGAGGAGAGAAAAAAAAGGAATAAATAAATAAATAAATAATGTTAACGGAAAAGTTAACGGAATGGACGGAAAATGGTCATTAAGGGCATTTGTGTTATTTTTTAAAACGTCAGGGGTATTTGGTGCATTCGGGAAACATTAGGGGTATTTGGTGCATTAACGCAAACCTCGGGGTCATTTCATGAAAAATCCGTAAATTTTTTGTTGCGAAAAGGACCTTAAACTAAAAAAAACTTGCGAGATACAACATTTTGTGTTTTATGGCGTTGAGCCGTTGACCACTAATTTTCGGCCTTGACTTCCCATGTGCAGGTCACATGTTTTCGTTTTTCCTTATTTATACCCATTTTCCTCCATATTTTCTCATATAAAAGTAGTTTATTAAAACCTAAAAAAAAAATACAATTGATTAATAATATACTTAGAAATCTCCTTATTTCGAAACCCTTACCTTTATAAACTTCATGCATATGGTAGAGATAATCTCAAGCTAATTGCCTATCTCCAACACAAAAATACATTGCTTAGCATTTTACATATAACTTCCACATACAAGAAAAAATGCCTAATTTCACCATCATTTTCCAATCAAATTAACAATATCCTTGATGTTTTTTGTAGAGTAAAAAACCTTAATTCCATGAACTCACTAGTTAAGGCTTAATTCGATGTTCATGGGCGACGGAGCTGAGGAGTAAAAGGTGCTATAGAACATGATTCGGGTTCTAGTTTGATTTGTTAGGTTATGATACATATGATATTACATAAATCATGCGGAAACAACCATTAACCCAGGAATACATATTATTTACACATAATCATATAGCATAATTTAGATGCATACTCTTTGTTGCGTGCCTTCCCTAGCTGCGCCCGAACCGAACAAGAACAAGTCTTTAGGACTCCAAGTGTCGTCCCTCCGTAGATAGTCCACAGTACGTCCGGATCCGCCTTAAGATTGACCAACTAGAATCGCCCTTAAGGTACTAGAATTTTCGGCACTTTTGAGCAAGATGTGTGGCTGAATTTTTCTCTCAAAAACTCACTTTGAATACTTTAAAACTCGTTATAAATTGTGAACCCAGGCCACATATTTATAGGGGTATGGAAAGAGAATTGGAATCCTATTAGGATACGAATTAATTAAATTAGAATTATATTAAAACTCTTATTTAATTAATTTATCAAATAGAATTAGGAATTTAATCATTAACCGAACTCTGCACGTTTCAGGAATCGTGCATGAACACAAACTCACACACACACACGGCAGCCACGATGGGCCGCCCATGCGTGTGCGTGCGAGCAGCAGCCCACGCAGCGAGGCCATGGCCTTGGCGCGCGCTGGGCCTGCCTTGCGGTGGGCCTGGGCGCTGCCTTGGCTGGGCGCTCGTTTGGCTGGGCGCGCGTTTGGCTGGGCGCGCGTTTTGGCTTGCTGGGCGATGGCCCAACTTCGTGCTAGGCCTTCGTCCGGCAGGCCTCGTCCGATGCTAATTCGTACGATACGCTTCTGATTAAATTCCCGGTTCCGGAATTCATTTCCGATACGAATAATATTTAATATTTCCGATTCCGGAATCAATTTCCGTTTCGAACAAATATTTAATATTTCCGTTTCCGGAATTATTTTCTGATTCCGATAATATTTCCGATTCTGACAATATTTCCGTTTCCGGCAATATTTCCGATTCTGGTAATATTTCCATTTCCAATAATATTTTCCGATACGTACCATGTTTCCGTTTCCGGCAACATCTACGACTTGGATAATATTTATATTTCTGATACGATCCATATTTCCGTTTCCGGCAATATCATCGTTTCCGGAGTATTCATTTCTTGCCTGTGACGATCTCAGCTCCCACTGAAACCAAGATCCGTCGATTCCGAATATCCATAGATGGAGTATTTAATGCCATTAAATACTTGATCCGTTTACGTACTATTTGTGTGACCCTACGGGTTCAGTCAAGAGTAAGCTGTGGATTAATATCATTAATTCCACTTGAACTGAAGCGGCCTCTAGCTAGGCATTCAGTTCACTTGATCTCACTGAATTATTAACTTGTTAATTAATACTAAACCGCATTTATTAGACTTAACATAGAATGCATACTTGGACCAAGGGCATTATTTCCTTCATGATTCAATTCAAACAATTGAGAATTGATTCAATACTGTTTTCATCCAAAAATTCGATTCAATTCAAACAATTGGGATAAAATCCTAACTTTCCTACATTGCAATTACACAAAATTAATTAACCAAACTTACCAAATTGTAGATAAAGAGTGTCGAGAATGATTGAATTGAGATAAAATCTACCTTGGAAGCAGGAATTTCAGCGAATTTTGCGTAACTGGGGAAGAACAAAGAGAGAATAAAGTTTGAGTTTTTTGTTTGGGTTAATTTTTTTTTGCTGGATTTTGGTTTTAAGGGAAAAAAAGGTGATATTAGCAAAACCGACGAATTCAATGGCAGAAATGAGTAGCCAACGCTGAAAAAAAACAAAAAGGTTGTTTCTCGCAATTTTTTTTAGTTAAGGTAATTTTTCGTAATTTTTTTAGAAGGTTGTTTCTCTAAACTAGGTTATAAAAGTTTGTTTTTGGCTAATTTGCCTTTTTGTTTACGGGAAAAAGGGTGAGGTTAGCAAAACCAACGAAGTCAATGCCGGAAATGATTAGTCAACGCCGAAAAAGACAAAAAAGTTGTCTCTCACAAGTTTTTTTTAGTTTAAGGTCCCTTTTCGCAATATTTTTTAAAAGATTATTTCTCGTAAAAAATGGATTATAAAAGGTTATTTTTGGTAAATTTGCCTTTAATTTTGGGTACTATATGGAGATACATTTTTCCCTAAATGCAGAATACCAATATCATTTAAAAACTAATCTTCCTAATTTGCCCTTGTTTTAGATGACATAAATTACATAATTCTTTAACATTCACCATGTTTCTACAGAGAAATGGACAACGATTAGGGGTGTCAAATCGGGTCATCGGTTCGGTTTCGGTTCGGGTTTATCGGTTCGGGTTGAAACCGGTTCATTTTGCTATCGGTTCGGTTCGGGTCGGGTTGAAAATTAAACGGTTCGGTTCGGGTTCGGGTTATGTAGTGCGGGTTCATATCGGATCGGGTTCATACCGGGTCGGGTTCATATCGGGTCGGGTTCATGCCGGGTCGGTTTCATGCCGGGTCGGGTCATATTTGGTCGGGTCAAAAACGGGTTAAGTTGGTTTCATATCGGTTCAGGTTCATATCGGTTCGGGTTATAATCGGGTCGGGTTCATATCGGGTCGGGTTCATATCGGATCGGGTCAGATCGGGTCGGATTGTAGTCGGGTTAGGTCAATTCGGTTCGGTTCGGTTCGTTAACGGGTTTAGCTGGATTGTAATCGGGTCGGGTTCATATCGGGTCGGGTTCATATTGGGTCGGGTTTATATCGGGCCGGGTTCGTGTTTAGTCAGATCAATTTGGATACAAATTACAAAAAATGTCGGGTTATTATTAAAATCACAATTTTCAATGCGCTTATATTATAATATCTACATTATTGCAGAAGCAAAGTGAAAAGGTAAAAGAGCCCATACAATTTGATTACGTGATTTATAACTAATGTTATTTTCTTTTTTGACGAACAACTAATGTAATAATGTTCACTATCCAATTAATTTCATAAACTTAATTAAGAAAAGTCAGTCGATGTCTTTTATTATGTCCTGTAGTATTTACCAATCATATTATTCAAATGGAATCAAAATCATCTATGCCCTCCCCTACCATGCCAGAGTATTATGAAACATGTATTGATGAACTAAATATTAATAACGTAGTAATTAATAATCGACAATGATGAATTAATACGTAATGAATTTGTAAATTTTGTAAATACAAGTTTGTCATACATTCATATTGGTTTAAACAGCAACGAGCCTAACATGTTCAACAACGGAACGAGACAAACAAGTTCAATTTTGTTAATGAATTAAGTTGATTCAATTAAAACAACATACCTTTTTTTATTAGTTCTTGGGTTATAAGCTTATAAGCTGGTATTGAATTAGATCAATATAGTTTAATGATTGATTAGACGATTAGTCAGTTGAATACGAGTCAATAAAAGAGTGCAAGACTAATAAAACAATACAAATTCATGAGTTTTATACTTTTATAACATTGTCAAGAATTAAGGAATATAACATTCTATATTTTATTACTCTAATAAGCTAATAACTGATGAATTGATGATTATAATTATTTTGAACTAAAAGTCCACAGAACTATAACTATGTAAGGATATAAATCTGTAACGATATAGTGTAATTATATAAGTATATAACTTTGTGAGATTATTAGTTTAAAACTATCTAATTAATTCTATATATTTATGAGATTATAAGTTTACAAGTATATAACTATGTATGACAGTAATTATATAACTATGTGAATATATAAATAACTTTATGAGACTATAGATCCGTTTACATCTATTTAATTGTACAAGACTATAACTATACAGTTAGGGGCGCTAACGAGCCAGTACGGCTCGCAAACTATTCGGATTTGGCTTGGTCAAAGCTTGGCTCGGAGGGGGTTGATTCGGTTTGTTATCCAACTTGGGTCTTAAATAATACTCCACTATACACTAAAGTCCCACATTGGTTAAGAAAACAAGCACCAATCTTATTTTCTTTATAAATAGCTACTACTCCTCCCCTCAGCTTAGAGTTTGATTTTGTACCACATTGGTTGGAAAAAAATCCCTTGTACTCTATTTTCTTCACAAAAGGAATGAAGTATATTTTAAAATATTTGATTATTCTTGAATTAAACTAATTAATAATATATTATTTAAATGCACTTAGAGTGTTGTTGTTATAATAATATTTCCTTTCATTGTTTGAAATTTTTTAAATAGACATGAAGTCCCACATTGTAACTTCAGTGAAGTTAAGAGTGAAACCAAGTTATATAAGAATATGTAGGGTAAATTTTTCTCTTAAACAAACATGGAGTCCCACATCGAAATTTTAGCCAATGCTAAGAGGGAAACCAAGTTATAAAAACATACGAAGTATGTAGGATGACTTAAACAAAACATGGAGTCCCACATTGAAAACATAGCAATGCTAAGAGAGAAACCAAATTATAAAAGCATATGATGGGTAGCTTTAGTTTTTGACTTGAGCCTAAGCCCAACTTTTTCAAACTAAGTTTCGAGCCGCGACTCAAGCCCAGCTTGGACTCAAGCCGAGTCCAAATATTGGAGGCTTGTCGTGCTTGACATCCACTAGTTTCGAGCCGAGCCGTGCCTTAGCATGTCTCGGTTTGGTTTGTTAACATCCCTACCATACAGTAATATATCCTATTGGAAATATATATGTCAGTTACTCGTTTGATTAACAACCGTTCAAACAAAATCTAATAATTTTATAAAAGAAATTTGTAAACTGTAATCTTTTAATTCCAATCATCATAATTTTATTTTTTTCTTGATTTTTAATTTAGTTGTTTTTATTAATATAATTATCTCGCATTATACGTTTAAAGAATGTTGCATAATATGTTTAATTTGTCCCGTAATTAATCTAGGAATTAAGATATAAATATTCATTCCAAGTGCAACAACATAATAAAGAGCTTGCAAGTTGGTGACAAAACTCGTAATTAGGACTTCATAATACGGAGTAATTGGCTGATGAATTCGTTTAATTCATTTGATATCTTAGCATTTCGGCTCTGTTTGGTATGGCGGAAAACATTTCAAGTTAAAACTTATTTTCGAGGCGGGTTATAAACGGTTTGAATTAAACAGGTAGTAAACGGGTTATGGATTGTAAACGGTTCGGGTTGTAAACGGTTCGGGTTGAAACAGTTCGGGTTGTAAACGGTTCGGGTTGAAATAGTTCGGGTTGTAAACGGTTCGGGTTGATACAGTTCGGGTTGTGAACGGGTTTTTCCCGGGTCGAAACGGTTCGGGTTGAAATAAATCGGGTCATTAACGGTTTTCGGGTCCATTCGGTTCGGGTTGACGCGTGGCGGTTTGTTATCGGGTATCGGGTCTTAATCGGGTTAATGTTTTCGAGACGGTTCGGGTTCGGGTTGAATATTATCGGTTCGGTTTAGTTTCGGGTTTCAATTAACGGGTTATTAACGGTTCGGATTCTTAACGATACGGATTAACCCAGCGGGTTCAACGGTTCGGGTTGAGAATTGACAGCCCTAACAACGATGATGACTATGTCATGATGATTATAACAACAAATGAATCTTTTTTGCATAATCACCTTATATTGCTATCAACAACAAGAACACCCAAATTCCATTTATGAACTTGAATAACAACTATCAGAAACAAATCCCAGACCTATTGAGAAGCTGTTATAAATTTTCCGAAACAATGAACAACTGCCGGACGGTGTTTACGGAGCTCTTGGCCAACTATCGGTTTGAAGGTGCGGAGCCCCTGAATAGCTGTCGGATTGCTTTTCCGGAGGTCCTGACAAGGTGCCGAATTTTTTTTCCGGTGCTTTCGATTTGGTGCCGGACAATTTTTTTGGGATTGTTAGGGTTCGAACATGGGACCATCAAGAAGTATAGTAGAAAACTTACCATCTTAGCTAAGTATTAGTTATGTCTTTTAACTCTACTTTAATATATTTAAGTTGGATAAAATTAGTGTGTATTTATACTATTTTTTCACACGTGTT
This sequence comes from Spinacia oleracea, assembly GCF_020520425.1. Taxonomy (NCBI): domain Eukaryota; kingdom Viridiplantae; phylum Streptophyta; class Magnoliopsida; order Caryophyllales; family Amaranthaceae; genus Spinacia; species Spinacia oleracea. The sequence continues at coordinate 129,966,125 of NC_079492.1, read as the reverse complement.
ATGTTATTTGCTAATTTTTACACCATAGTGATTGCAAGAAAATGTAATTTTGTTACCATTATTGAAAATGGTTTCGAATAATTACCACATCTTTTATTGTCCATTTTTCACATATATGGATCATAACATATATACAAATACTAACAACCCAAAAAGTTTTAAGAACACTATTACTAAAAAAGATACTACGTATAGTGACAGATCTTAGACACTGTTATGAGGGGGGCAGTAGAAAAATTAAACAGTATAGTATGTAATTTAAACAATTATATACAAATTTTAGAGGGGGTCGTAACTAAAAACACACTACAAAAAATTCCGTGGCGGGCCCACCCGCGCCATATAGAACATCCTCCACTGACTACGTACAACACACCAAATCCAAATAAAATAAACGATTTTCGGATAGTTATTAATAAAAAAAGTCAAACTCGCATACCAACACGTGTAAGTAGTGCGTAGAAAAATGCTTCATATAATATTTAACGTTGTAATTCGGGACATCGCCTGGGACAAACACTGGTTATCAATTAAAAATTGAACCACAAAATAGCTTGTGTAGCAAAGAGGGAGAAATCAATCATTCATCAATGACCGTTTTTAGTTAGAGATGAAGAGAGTTAGGGATAATGGTTGTGATTACTAAGGCTGAGAGAAAAACGTACCAGGAGTCTAAGAGGCTAGAGAAAAAAGGTTATTTTAGTCATTAAATCTTTAGGGTTTTCTTTACTGTTTAGTACTTGCGTTAATTTTTTTTAACTTTTAAGTTTAGGTGATTATTTGTTTGTTTGTTTTTTTTTTTTTTTTTTTTTTTTTTTTTTTTTTTTAATTTTTAATTCTCTCTCTTCAAAATCCAACTCGCAGAATCGCAGGAGAGCTGCTCTTCATCTCCCTCCTCTGGCTTCTGCTTCCAGTTTCCAAACTCGTTCGACGGAGGAGTTAGGATTCCCTCTTCCTCTTCCTCCTCCTAAACCCGTCTGCAAAACCACCACATTCTAGTTTTATTACCACCTCTACTCGGCGGCGCCTCTGCCATTGTGGATAAAAAACCTCCACTTTTCAATCTGGGGGACTTCGAACCACCTCTCGTTCTCAGCGGCTACCATTCCCGGTGTTGAAGACAGTGTATGGATTCTTTTCCTAATATATTTTCATCACATTTCTATTTTGTATCGTTCTTTTTTTTTAAAAAAATCTCTTGATTTAATTTGTATTTATAGATCCAGAAACTATTTAATTGCGTTCTGTTGCCTGCTATCATGGTTTCAGATGATGAAATCTTGTTAAATATATTCGTTTGGGTTTTTGTATTGCCTTTATTTTGGTGATTTTTTGATGTCTATTTACATACTTATTCTATACCCACTTCATAGTTGTAGTTGAAAATCATATTATCCATCTTTTTACTTTGTTAAAAATTAAATCAATCCCCAAAATTTGCAGTTTGACGAAGTTAAACAGCTCATTCGAGTGTTTGGTGAATAGCGCGTCTCATTGAGCTGGTTGAAATTTAGTAGCTATTAGCCATCAGATGTTTACCAACACGTCTAATATAAATATCTAATCCAATCAGCTAGTTAAAGCCACTAAGACTATCAGCTAGTCAAACTAATTAAGTAATTATTGCAAGCAGTTACAGTTAAAAGCTAACCGCTATGTGCCACATTGAGCTGATATGTTCCAATTTTCCATTTACCTTTTTTCCGAAACAAAATCTATTATGCCTAAATACCAGATATTTTGTTTTGGAAGAGGGGGTTTTTAAGGCTTAAAATTCTCGATAAACTTAGGTTTGATTGTGAATATTATTAGGCGTCCGACTACAGCAAAGGTGTAGTACGAATTTAATATTAGTAATGAATCATTCTTTTCAATAATCACTTAACCTTGATATGACATGCTCAATTTCCTTGAATGTTTAGTAAATTTGAGTGACCTAAATGCCCTGCTCATGCAGGTTTGATTTGTCAATGGGGATCATGTGAAGCATGTCCAGCAGATTGTCTACTAGACTGTTGAATATATGCGTGTCTTCTTTCTGTAAATTACAAAGAATGGACAAAGCAGAAGCAGTTTTAATTGATGGTATAAGGTTAGGGGTTCTCCCAGATGTGGTCACTTATAATGCCCTCGTTGGCGCCTACTGCCGGTTTGTTGGCATTGATGAAGCTTATGCTGTTATCCATCGGATGCAAGTTGCAGGTATTAAGCCTGATGTGTTTACTTACAATTCATTGCTAGCGGGTGCCAGCAGGAAATGCCAACTATCACTTTCCCTTGATATATTTGAAGAAATGCTGAATTTGGGTATTTCACCAGATTTGTGGAGTTATAATACATTGATGCATTGCTTCTTCAGATTAGGAAAACCAGATGAAGCCTATAGGGTTTACAGAAATATTATTATTAATAATCTCTGTCCTGATAGAACTAGTTTCAATACATTGCTTAATGGTCTATGTAGGAATGGGTATACTGATACCGCCCTGATGTTGTATAGGAACCTGAAACGTCAGGGTTGCCAACTTGACCTGACAACGTATAATATTCTTATTAACGGGCTATGCAAAGTAGGTAGATTGAAGGCAGCTAGGTGGATGCTCAAAGAGCTTGGCGATTCAGGTTACATACCCAATGCTATTACTTACACTACAGTTTTAAAATGTTGCTTTAGGTGTAAAAATTTTGAAGAAGGCTTAGAGGTTTTCTGGGAAATGAAGAGTAAAGGTTATACTTTTGATGCCTTTGCATATTGCACAGTTGCAGGAGCTTTTGTTAAGAAAGGCAAGCTAAAAGAGGCAAATGATTGCATAGAAACAATGTTAAAAAGTGGGATTTCACCCGACATTGTGACTTATAATACTTTATTGAATGTGTATTGTAAAGCGAGGAAGTTTGAAGCTGCGTATAACCTGTTGGATAATATAGAGAAAGAAGGCTTAGAATGTGACAACTACACTCATACCATTTTGATTGATGGACTGTGCAAGGCAGGGAATGTTGAGGAGGCTCGGAGACATATAAAATTAATAAGCTCAATAGATTCTAATATAAACGTGGCAGCCTTAAATAGCTTGCTTGATGGGATGTATAAAGCAGGCCATGCCTATCATGCGATGAATATATTTAAACTAATGAAGATGAAGGATGAATTTACTTATTCCTCCATGGTGCACAATCTTTGTAAGGAAAGGAAGTTTAGGAGTGCATCTAGAATTTTATTGTCTTGTCTAAAGAATGGAATGAACATACTTGAATCTGCTGAGAGAGCAGTTATTAGAGGTTTTCGTGCTTCGGGATTAAGGAGAGGTGCAACAAAACTCCAATCAAAGATCAGAATGGCAAAATTCTTACGTAAGAGTTGTACAGAACATTCTTTTGGCAGAAAACGTTGTTAAACTGTTAATGTCCACTCTTGCCTTTACTTTTGTGTAGTATATGAGCTATTGATCGCGAAATGCAAGAGAATCCTTTTGGGTTAGGCATATCACTACTCCTTTCTTTTGATTGCCCTATTGTCATGGCCATGGGACCATTTGGTATGTATTTATCCTTAGGTATTGAAAGTCAGAAAGAACGAAGGCATCTGATGAGCATTGTTGCTGCTGTGACTCTGTCTTAGAAGGAACTATGATCTCCCAGGTCACATCAACGACTATGGATCAGCTGATGAGCTATTTGAAGTATAATTTTATACCCTTATCTTGCCTTTCTTTCAGTCATATTTTGCTTGTGCACTCCTTAAGTGCTTGACTAAGTGCTTTTGCAAGCTTCAAACATCTTGTCGTGGCAGACAAGTACATTATGAAGGAAGGCTAAGCACATAAAGGTCAAAACAACCAAACCCAGGGTGCCTCCTGATCTTGAAGTCTAGTTTTGAAAAAAGGTAACAGGAGATCTTCGAAATTGCTCAAGGTCCTGGTATGGCCGAAAGCCTAAAAAACCTTGAAAAGGGGAAAGTAGCATATGACCTTCTGGGAGTAACTGAGTGAATGAAAGCATTCAGCGAGAAGCTGTGGGGTAAAAGATGTTGGTGTAATCCAGATCCCAGCTTTCTTATGCATCCAGACAGACCTCCATGTTGACCGTGCTAAAACAGGGAGAATTGAAGGTCAGTTTTGAGCTTCAACTGTCATGGTGAACTCTGCTGAAAAAGGTGTGGTGCTTGCAGTCAAATGTGATGGTTTGTTATAGAGGAACTAATGATTTTATCGCGGATCCCAAGAACTTGGAATGGACTATCTCTCTAATTGTCCCGATGCAGGCTTGCAGCTGATGACACATCCACTGTAACAGCCTAATGAGAGGAAGTTGGATGGTTTTGAGAGCTGATTCTGTGTAATGCAAATACAGCAGTTATAGTGCGAGTGGATGAATCTTTATGGAGGTCCGCGATGATTGTCAAGTGTACTGTGTGGTGGACCCACAAAATGCATCTCGTCATTTGGAGGAGTTGCTAGAACTGCTGGTTGCTATTGTGCTAAAGCAAGAGGAAGCAACAATTTGCGATTGATTTGACACCATTCCGTGATTTGGAAAACCTTTTGAGTATTGGTTTTTAACCTCAGATAGTAATTCATATGTGTAATTGAGTTTATCTAGTGCTGCCATTTGATGAAGTCAGTAGTAGTGTAATTAGATTCGTTTGTTGAGAGCCTTACTCTCTTCAAAGTGATCGGAACCGATATATTGCTACCTGCTAATAACCTTGTTTCGATGTATAAATGAAGTTCTCAACTGTTTCTCACTCAGTCTCTATCCCCTCTACCATCCTTGTGAAAATTGCCAGTTTTCAGTCGCATAGAATTTGTTCTGCCAAGGAACTGGACTGCTAGTTTGTTCTATTGGTGAGCGAGACCGGTTTCTTTTAGAATACACTTCCATCATTTTAAAAGTATGTTTTTGTATGATTGTACAAGTCTTATGCTGTCTTGGTAGCGTGGATCATTTGCTACAGGTGAAATATAGTACGTGGTAATGTAGTTCTTATGCTGTCTTGGTAGCGTGGATCATTTGCTACAGGTGAAATATAGTACGTGGTAATGTATTTCACTGCTCCGCTGAGGTAACTGCTGGTCCACATGGGCTGCAAGCTGCAAGCATACAAGGAAGCTTGTAGGGGCTGGTATGCGCGTGGGACCTGGAAGGGCAACCGGACAAGGTGATAGTACTTTGAAAGTTAAACAATGGAAGCTGCTACATTTTGAAACAAGGTACCCTTTACTATTTCCCCCCCCTATGTTTGATAGTTTTGAAGTTTTGATTGATAGAAGGTGATTGGTTTGATATTGCTATCGATATCTTATATTAGACCTTGTCGGCAAAATACTTGGTATTATTGATCTAGTCTCTTTAACATCAACCTAGATACATCAGAAATTGTGTAGACATCTTAATATGTATATATAAACTAAAAGCAGAAAATAAAGGAATAATTGATTATGATATGATAATTGCTTATATGATCGGCATTCTTCCAATGGATTCAGGTTGAGGACATTGTGGATACAGGGAACACCTTATTGAAGCTCATAAACATTTGAAATCAAAGGGAGCATCTTCTGTATCATTGTGTACCTTCCTTAATAAGCCATCTATTGAGGATTTGAGGTAAATTCCCATTGATCTCTGCCTCTGCCTGATATAGGTGTTTCTGAAAGATTGCTGGTGATGAACCGAATGAAACTCAAGGAGATTTCAAAATTTGATTAGTATGGCATAACCTACATCAAGAAGGTCAATGCTTCAGTGATTTCTTTATTTTTTTCTTTTAATCATCTTAATGAGTTTTGAGACTTGAGAGTACAATAATTAGATTAAATCAAAAGTTAAAAGCTTGTAGATGTTAAATATTACCACCAAATTTGTTCTATCCTTGTGCCTTGTTGTAAAAGCTCTGAATTTGACGCAGTTGGCAAACCTGTTTTAGTTGCAGCCTTGCAACGGTGCAACCTACAGTGTGGCAGTGCCTTATAATGTATTGTTAATTTTGTAATTTATAACACACAAATAGAAATGCTAATTAATCAGTTTTCTTTATCTATCTGATTCTTAAACCTAAGGCACTTCAATTTTTATGTGAAAATTCTAGCCTCTTGATCAGAGGAAGTTAGTCGTCATTATGTGATTGGGACTAAACTCAGTTTTAATAGTTTGACTTGTTCAAATAAGCTCTTGTTTTGACTAAGAAAGTTCAGTGAGTGAACCATGTCCATTTCATTCATTTTAACATTATAAGATCTGTTCTGGAGATTTGCGTCATCACATCATTTGGTGTTTGCCTCGGTTCATGGGGAATTTCTGTATTGGGTTACTTCTAAATTTTGAAATGCCTCTGTTTTGTGGACCTTGTGGTTGTTAATCTGAACTGAATTGAAATCGATCACCAATATTAAGATTGTTTGATTGTCTGGCGTTGCTGCTTGCTGGTAATGTAGTTGTTGTAAGAGATTGCTCAAAAGAGAAACGGTTACAACAGCTCATCTCTTTGAGAAGAACCTTCTTAACTTATAACCATGCGGGTTGTCAAAATACTACTGGTGAATTAGCTCTTAAATGGATGGAAGTTCTGCTCTTAGTGATGCTAGAGTCTGTTAATTGTTTGTAGTTGCGTTCCTTTAATTCAATGAACTATTGTGATTCATAAAAAATTATACAAGTATGTCTAAATTATACAAGTATGATACATCAGATGACGGTAATTAAAATTTTGTCGGCTTATATTCTAGAGGCTATAATGTCTAACGATCTTAGACTCTGTTTGTTTCAACGGAAAACCTTTTCAACAGAAAATGATTTTCCATGGAAAACAATTTTCAAGGGAAAACATCAAAGGGAAATAGTTTTCCTTTGTCTGTTTCCTTACAAGAAAAGTTATGAAGAAAAAGAATAAAGAAGTGGAAATGAGAGGAGAGAAAAGGAAATGTAAGGGATTTGGGTGGAAAATTTGGCATTCCTTATTTGTTAGTTCATTTATTGCTTTTGGATGAGCAAATGAACAAAAAAAAAAAACAGTCTTAAGCCATACCTAGCTCTTAGTACACATAGGGTGCATGGTTATTAAAATCGCGATTCAAATCGTAGAATCTTACGATTCTACGATTTAAATATTGTCAACGATTCGATTTACGATTCTACATGATTCTACACTTTTTTCTTGAATAGCGAAAATCTCGTACATTTAAATCACGCTGAGAAAGATATTAATCGATAAATGTTGTTAATTATTGCTTATTTAGGTATTAAAGAACTATATATTTCAATTATTAAGTTTTTTTTTACCTATAATATAAGCATTTTAAATGAATTTTAAGAATAAAATCTTGATTATCTTGTCCGTAGAATCTTACGATTCTAGGATTCGATTTTACGATTCGATTCTAAGTGTCTCTTTCGATTCAAAGTAGAATCACGATTTTAATAACCTTGATAGGGTGTATCATGTACAGTAGATTTTGCATATATATCTTCTTGATTGCTGACAAACTTTTATAACTTTTTTTCCCGTAAGGCAAGAACACTACAATTCTGCTGCTAAATTGGGACGGAAGTTTGAAACAACTGCGCGTTTTGATCATATTTATGGTTGGCCACGCGTTTTGATCTACGTTGGTTTAGGCGGAATCATGTTGATTTTTGGATAATTTCTGTTCCGGGTGTGGAATGAGAACAACTGACTATGGGATACTTGATTCCTGTTGAGAGTACCGGTTGATATCTGCACAACAGAATGGATTAACTAGCCTCGGGGGTGGTTCGAGGATCCCCCCTCCGATGCTTAAGTAAGATTACTGAGGGATTAAGAGGTGATTAAGAGATAATCAGAGAGTAAGAAAGAAGTGTGTTTAAGTGTTTGTGTACCTCATAGCAATAAATGAGGTGCTCCTTATATAGACTAATCCAAGGGTACGATCAGGTGGGTCCCTTGTAGTTGGATAGCGACCTGTTGATAGTGACCCTTGGTTGGTTGTCCTCTGTGATAACGCCGGTAAGGATCCTCAAATATTGCCGGTAGGTGTTGTTTATCTAAGATGACCAGATTACTTGCAGGTTGAAGTTTACCTACGGGGAGTTCTGCCGGTACCCAGTGGTGCCGGTAGGACACCCCGTACAACTAGCCCCCTCAGAGTAAGCGCATACATGACAATTGCTGCGCTTGCTCTGAATAATGGGAAAAAATGAGTATTATTTTGATACCTGGTGGTACAACTAGCCCCCTCAGAGCGAAGCGCGGGCGTTGACTGTGTTGCGAGTGTTTCTGAGGAAAGACCTCGAACAGTTTGCCGACTGCCTTCGCTCTGAAAGAAGGTTTTGACGGCTAGGTCATTTGAAAAATATTTGGACGACTAGCCCCCTTGAAAAACATTTGGACGACTAGCCCCTTTGAAACATATTTGGACGACTAGCCCCCTTGAAAAATATTTGGACGACTAGCCCCCTTGAAAAATATTTGGACGACTAGCCCACTTGAAAAATATTTGGACGACTAGCCCCTTTGAAAAATATGTGGACGACTAGCCCCCTTGAAAAATATTTGGACGACTAGCCCCCTTGAAAAATATTTGGACGACTAGCCCCTTGAAAAATATTTGGACGACTAGCCCCCTTGAAAAGATTTGGACGACTAGCCCCCTTGAAAAATATTTGGACGACTAGCCCCCTTGAAAAAGATTTGGACAACTGGCCACCTTGAGGATACTTTGGATGACTAGCCACTTTTTGAATTTTTTACCTTACAAGTGGCGGGAGATTGCTACCCACGTTCTTCCACGTGGCCTTCATCCAGTGCCTTATTTCGTGCGCTTATTTTGGGCCATTGATTTCGAGTGTAACTGACCTTTTAACTGCTTGACTTAAGGGTCATGACCTTTCGTATACCCCCCTTTGACCTATAAAAACCCATAACCTCTTCGAGATTTTGCCATTTCACCCACTTTTTCTCCTGAAATTCCGACTTTTCTCTCTCTCTTCCCTTAGGGTTTTTCGCTGAACTTCGCTGCTGTTTGATTTTCAAGCCTTTGCTGTTGTGGTGGTTTGAATTTGACAAGGTTACTAGCCTCCCTTTTTATTGTTACTGAATTTCGGGTTCTTCTTCCTCTCTTTTGTTTTTGTGTTTGATTTTTCTTCATTTCTGTGTTTTTTGTAGGTTCTTCCTGTTTTTCTCTTTCGCGTGCTTCATTTGTATTTCAAACTCCAGAAAAATAGTAGGTACCCCCTCTTCTATTCTGCTCCTCTTTGTTTTCTTAGTTGTTTTTGCTTTTCTGCTATGTTAAACTTATTATCCGCCGCCTTCAAAAATGACCAAAAATTTGGGTGGGGACAATCCTTCTTCTCAACCTTCCGGGTTTACCGGTTGGAGTGTTCCCCAAGAGAGTAACTGTAGTTGGGCCCAGGAGAGGCCGCCTTCTCGATCTAATTTGGACTGCCATTCGTGAGATATACGACGAAGTCAGGCTGAGAGAGAGCGTTGTTATGCCCTACATCATCTACGGGCTCGAATGATAAGGGAAATGAGGTCTCATGAGCGTCCTATTTCGGCTACTGAGCCTGTTTTAGATGTTTCCCCTATTTCGGTGCGATATTATATTCGCTCTTACCGGGAATTTTTGGATTCCGCCGGCAGTGGCCACGGGCAGTATGGAACTAATACTGGCAACTTCGGTGTTTATTTTGGTCAGGCTGATAGGATGGCTTCAGAACAACCGGCTAGCACTAGCGGCCGCTGCCCTGGTAAAGAGCCTGTGACTGATGACATAGATATGGCTACCGGCGAATACTCCGATGGTGATTCCATCTTCGAGGATTCCGCCGGTAAGGATGTTGATGAACATAGGGGTGGTGATGGTGATGAAGCTGGCGTTTCTGGTAGGAATGACACAGACGTCGGTAACGATGGTATTGGTTCAGATGATGATGATCCCGCCGACGTGATAGTGGCCGAAGTTCTTGCGGATGAGGCTAAGGAGCAGCCTTATTTTACCGATGACTCCACGGATGTTCATAGGAGAGAAGAGCTTCCTCCTTTAGATAGTCTTCCTCGTACGACCGAGATTTTGACGACGTGGCGTGATTTGATCATAAAGAAAAATCATGTGGTTCATGGGGGGACTTTTCTTGGATTGCCGGCTGAATATAAGTTGGTAGTGCCGCCTGAAGGTGCTACTATTTTTGATTGTCCTCCCGGCCATATTGCTGTGTACGCGAAGCATTTCGATTTTGGGCTTCTCTTTCCTCTGCACCCTTTTGTTGAGAAGATATTTCGGGCTTGGAATGTCTGTTTGGCTCAAGTTACTCCTACTACCATCAGAACTGTTATTTCGTATGTCTGGCTGTGTCTGTTTAAACAATGGCCGCTGACACTGTATTTATTCAAGCGGCTGCTATGGTTGAAGAAGGATGGTGAGACAGGGTGGATGTCGGCGTATAGGCAACGAAAAGGAAGACTGTGCATCCTCCTTTGTCGAGCTGCAAAGATTGGCAGGATCGTTTTTATTTCGTTCAAGTTCCTGACGACTTTTCTCTTCGACGGACTTTTACTAAACCCAGGGCTCGAATGGAGCAGTACAACCAGCGAGGTTTGGGCCGGCTGGAGAGAAAAGCTTTTGATTATCTGGCGTGCGACATTTTAGATGTCGGCCTCAGCAAAAAGCAGGCTGTAAATCGAAATTGGCTTCCTAATGCCTATTATATTTTGGGTAGCCAACCCTTGTCTGCTGTCGGCCTTTGCAACACCCACTGCTTTGGTAAACATATTTTTAGCTGAATGGGATGTATTTATTTTTGCTATTTTTAGTTTTATGTATTGCACAAGTTAGTTGCCGACTTTAATTGTGTCGTTGTCTTTGCAGGTACTAAAACCTTGGATAGAGATATTTTTGGTTTTGACGAGAATTGGAGACCTGTGTGTACGCAGCCTCCGCCGCCTAAAGGAAAGTACGACACAATATCAACGTACTCCACACGAGCCTCCTCCCGTCGCTCAGCTGTTACCGTTGCTAAGAACCGTGTTGGTACCGGTTCTAAAACTAAATCCTCATCTGCTTCTATTTCGAAAACTGCGCAACCGTCCAATATGCAATCCAATCCAACTGGCCGTGGTGGAAAGAGCCGAAAGAGATCATCGCTTACTAGTGGGCGTTCTGATCCTAATTTGAAATCTAAGGCTGCTGGCGGCGATGATGTTTCGGCTGCTGTTGACATGCACTAATTCCCTGCTGACGACACTCTCAAGAAGACAGCGGATTCTACTGTTGTGGTTCATCCATCTCCGCAGCCGTCCATTGAGATTTTGGACATAGAGGGTGGTGGAGGCGAAAATGAGCCTCCACTTCAGCATTGTGCTACGTCGGCTGCTGTGACAGGGGGTAATTCCAGTATGCCCCCTGTGAGTCGTAGTGAGAATAGATCGGGTGATTCTCGGTTGAATTACCATCTGCCGCTGCGTACCGGCGGTTGGATTGAGGACACCCCTTTCAAAATCCCGCCGGCGATGAAGTCATGGTTCGGGTCGCCTGGTGGTGAGCCTACCGACCAATTCTACCCCAACATTGATCTTCTATGTGGGGAGTCGGTGGCAACTGATTCTGCTAAAGACGGTGGGGATTTGGGCTACCGCGCTTTTCGGGATCTGATTACTCCCGCTGACAGGCCACAGGGTCAGATTGACGCCCCTGCTGCTCAGCATTTCAACAATTTGTACAAGGTATTTCTTGCTTAATTTGATACAACTTTCTAGCCGGCTATCTTTGGTTATTAATCCGCTTTTTGTTTTGCTTTTTAGGCTGTTCAATCCAGCATGGATTTGTACTATGTCTATCATTGGAACCAGATGCAGCTGACGCAGAATAGCATTGATATGGCCGAGTTGAAGAAGCGGGCTGAGGCGGCTGAAGCTGCTTTGAAGGATAGCGCGAAGAAGTTGGAGACTGCTTCTTCAGATTTGGAGGCGGTGAATAAGAGGCTGGAAGATGTCGAGCCGAAGCTGAAGGCTGAGACTGAGAGAGCAGACGACCTGACTCAGCAGCTAATCGATCTTAATCGTGGTTTGCCTGGAGTGAAGAAGACTGCCGCCAAGAGGGCTGTTGATAAGCTTCTCCAGTCTGACTGGTTTAATGATCTTCTAACTCTGCGCCATAATGGTGGTTGGTGCGCTGCTCATCGGGTTGTTTGCAACCTGAAGAAGCTGGATGAAGATGCCTGGCAGGAGTTCGAAGATGCTTATGAGGAGAAGGAATTATATAAGACCGCAACCGGCTTTGAGCCGCAGGAGCTACCGGAGGCTGTGATTCGCAATGCTAATCAGAGAACCTTGCCCCCATTGCAAGTTCCAGAAGAAGCCTACTGGTCTGGTGATGAACATGCCGTTTGACGGTCTTGGCAGTTATCGCCTTCCTCTTCTTGCGGATCTTCTACTTTTCCCAGTCGGCCTCATACATGTTAAGATTTTTTAGTTTGGGCGGTTGGCTTTTGACTTTTTGACAAATGCTGTTAGGGCACTTAATGTTGATGTAATATATTTTAGAACATCGAATTATTGTAGAGGTGTCGGTTTTTAATCGACATCCTTTGTGCCTTGTGATCAGCTAATCACTTCGTAAGATTTTTTGGTGATGGCTGTCGGTTTTTCGTGTTTTCTTTTGTAATCGTGCTTATGACTAGTAATACGATTGCTTATTTTGCCGTTTATCTTTGCCGTTTATATTTGCCATGTTTTCGTTAAAAATATGCTTGTTATCGGCTTTTTCGTGATATTATTTTAATGTGTTTGAACACCATGCTTTACACTCGAGTCCCGTACGACCTTTATTATTTTTTACACCCTTTCTTGAATGCTACGCTTCACAATGGAGTGCCCTTTAATCAGCATTTATTTTCTACAAGGCTACTAATCACATCAACTTATTATGGACTGCTACGCTTCACAGTAAAGTGCCCATACGGCATTTATTTTCTTTACTGCTACTAATCACATCCATACACTTCGTTGAATGCTACGCTTCACAATGGAGTGCCCCTTAACGGCATTTATTTTCTCCAAGGCTACTAATCACATCAACTTATTATGGACTGCTACGCTTCACAGTAAAGTGCCCATACAGCATTTATTGTCTTTACTGCTAATAATCACATCCATACATTACCTTTGTGCATGGATTTTTGCAACGTTTGTTTTTTGCTCTTTTCTTCCTTCATTTATGGACTGGTCGTATTTGAGGACCGTCCTAATTATACACAACAGCAAAATGCAGACTGCTAGTGCAGTCAGTCTGCATACATATTATCATAACATTTTTCAAACATAGTACTTTCTCAGAGTACTGGCATTCCAGGAATTCTTGAGCGTGGTACCATCCATCTGCATTAACCGGTATGATCCAGGAACAATTTCCTCCCATATCTGGTATGGTCCTTCCCAATTTGCTGTCAGTTTTCCTTGAGCATTTCCTTTTCCCGTTGCGGCCGTTCTCCGCAGTACCAGGTCTCCTACTCCTAGAGGCCGATGTTTTACTTTTTTTGTTGTATGCTCTGCTCATTCTGCTTTTGTATGCTGCCGAACTGATTTCTGCTTTCATGCGGATTTCTGGCATGAAGTCCAACTGATGTCGTAGCAACTGATCGTTTCTTTCCTCATCGTAATGCTGGATTCGCATGGTTGGCAGAGCCATTTCTGCCGGTATGACTGCTTCAGACCCGTAGCTTAGCTTAAACGGACTCTCGCCGGTAGCCTCCTTAACAGAAGTTCTGTTGCACCACAAAATCTCTGGCATAAGATCTGCCCATTTGCCTTTACAGTCTTCCAATTTCTTTTTCAACGCAGCCAGGATTTGCTTATTCGCCGCCTCTGCTTGCCCATTTCTTTGTGGGTGACATACTGATGAGTAGGCTAACTTTACCCTGTATAATCCCAGGAAGCATTGTATGGGTGCACAATCAAACTGTGATCCATGTTAAAAAACTATCGCCTGCGGTAGTCCGAATCTTGTTATTATGTTTTTCCATATAAACCTTTTCACCTGGTTTGCCGTTGTTTTTGCTACCGGCTCCGCTTCGATCCACTTGGTGAAGTAGTCCACTGCTACTATTAAGAATTTGCACCCTCCGGCTGCCATTGGGAATGGTCCTACAATATCCATTCCCCATTGCGCGAATGGGATTGGGTTCAGAATGGGCATCAAATCATTAGCCGGCAAGTTTATCACAGCTGAAAATTTTTGACATTTCTCGCACTTTTTTACGTATGCTCGACAATCTTCTAACATTGTTGGCCAGTAATAGCCTTGTCTTTGGCAGATGATGGCAAGGGGTTTTCCACCGGCATGGTTCCTACATGTCCCTTCGTGCATTTCTTCGATCAGCCTTGCTGACTCGAATGCTGTCAGGCACCTTAAGAATGGCAGGCTGAATGACTTTTTGTACAATCGTCCCCACAGGATGATGTACCAAACCGCGTCCCTTTTTGTCTTTTTGGCTTCTGCCAAATCTGCTGGTAGGGCTCCAGTCTGTATATACATTTGGATATTATCGTACCACTCTGTAGTAGTTGTGATGGCCATGACCCGTAATTCTTCCGACTCCTTACTTCGCTTATTCATGACTTCCATCATGACTGTTTTTTTTAAGTCGGCGATATTCGAACTTGCTTACTTTGATATCGCATCTGCCAGCGTATTTTCTGCCCGAGGTACCAGATTAATACTGAATTTCTCTAGCTGAGTCGACACTGACTTCAACTTTTCCAGGTATTTTATCATCGATGGCTCTTTGGCCTCGTATTCTCCGCTGAATTGACTTGCTACTAGCTGGGAGTCTGTTGTCAGTGTTACTCTTTTGGCATCTGCTGCGAGACACATTTGGATGCCGGCGATTGCTGCCTCGTACTCTGCCTCATTATTTGACGCGGCGAACGTGAATTTTACAGCATACTCAAAGATATCTCCTCCTGGCGATTTCATGATTATTCCGGCCCCACTGCCTGTCTGCGCAGCTGAACCATCCACTGACACTTCCCATACTTCAGCTTGTACTTCATCTTCTTGGTATGACGCTTCAACTATGAAGTCCGCCAATGCCTGGGCTTTGATTGCCGTTCTGGGCCGGAATTCTAAGTCAAATTCTAACAACTCTATTGCCCACTTTAACAGCCTGCCTGATGTATCTAGCTTGCTAATGGCTTTTTCGAGAGGGAAGTTTGTTAACACTTCGATTGTATGTGCATCAAAGTATGGTCTTAACTTTCTAGCCGCGATAAGGACTGCATATGCCATTTTCTCCACCAACGTGTATCTTGTTTCTGGGCCGTTTAGCACATGGCTCACGAAATATACCGGTTTCTGCACTTTGTTCTCTGTTTCTGCTACCAGTACTGCTGCGACTGTTTTTGGCGACGCCGATATGTACAACTGTAATTTTCCGCCTTCCTTTGCCCTTGCTATTGTTGGTAGGTTCTTCAGGTGACTTTTTAGAGATTCAAAAGCCTCTTGCTCTGCCGGCCCCCATTTGAATTTCTTGTTTTGCCTTAAGGTTGTGAAGAAGGGCATCTGCTTATCTGCCGACTTGCTCACAAATCTGTTCAAGGCGGTCATTCTTCCTGTCAACCGTTGTATGTCTTTTACACTTTTGGGTTGCGGCAGACTGATGATTGCTTCTACTTTTTCTAGGTTAGCGTCTATGCCACGCTCGCTGACTAAGAATCCCAAAAGTTTTCCTGATCTTACTCCGAAGACGCATTTCTTCGGGTTTAATTTCATCCTGTACTTTCTCAGAGTCTCGAAAGTTTCACGGAGATCGGTAATATGATCCTCCTCTTTCCGGCTTTTTACGATAGAGTCGTCTACATAGACCTCCACGTTTCTGCCTTTTTGGTCGGCAAACACCTTGTCGACCAGCCTTTGATACGTTGCCCCTGCATTTTTCAACCCGAATGGCATTGCCTTGTAGCAGAAAACTCCTGCATCCGTGATAAAATCCGCCTTCTTTCTGTCTGATTTATGCAGGCTGACGTGGTGATATCCTGAGAAAGCATCTAGGAAACTGAGCATTGCGTGGCCACTGGTAGAGTCCACCAGCCTATCAATCCTTGGCAGCGAGTAGAAATCTTTCGGACATGCTCTGTTAAGGTTGGTGAAATCTACACACATCCTCCATGACCCACTCGGCTTTTTTACCATTACTACATTTGCCAACCATTCAGGGTAATCACATGGCTCAATGA
The DNA here is from genome assembly GCF_020520425.1 of Spinacia oleracea. Classification (NCBI taxonomy): domain Eukaryota; kingdom Viridiplantae; phylum Streptophyta; class Magnoliopsida; order Caryophyllales; family Amaranthaceae; genus Spinacia; species Spinacia oleracea. The sequence continues at coordinate 129,949,915 of NC_079492.1, read as the reverse complement.
AACCTGCCGCCAACAGTTTATCCACCTCTTCTTGTATTGCTGCCATTTTCTCCGTGGAGAAGTTACGCTTTTTCTGCCGTACCGGTCTAACATTTCTGTCGGCGTTTAACCGATGGACCATTATCTCTGGATCGATACCAGGCATCTCATCTGCTGAGAATGCAAAGATGTCTGCATGCTCTCTTAGCAAGGTTATGAGGTTGACCTTCATGTCATTCCCCATTTCTGTACCAATCACGACCGTTCTATCCTGCTGTCCGACCTCCAGCTCAATATTCTCCGTCAGACCATCTGGCATTGGTCTTGGTGCTGTTACCGGTCTTTTGTCAAAGTGTTCCATGTCTAGGTCAGTTCGACCTCTTTTCGTCGTGTTTTTCTTTTCCGGCCTTTTTTCTTGCCTTTTTTCTTGCCTTTTTTCTTGCCTTGCCCGCTCAGCAGTCAAGTTTACTTCTGGGACCATTCTTCCCGGTGTTCTCAAAGCAGTCAAGTAACAGGATCTTGCCGCCAACTGACTCCCCCTTATCTTTGCCGGCCTTTCCAGGTTCGACATATATATCATTGTCAAGTGATAGGTGGAGACTACTGCCTGCGCGTCGTGTATGAATGGACGGCCGATGATCACATTGTAGGCCGCTGGTACTTTGATGATTAGGAAATCCACCATGAGATCTCGCATTTCAGACCCCTCTCCGATTTTCACTGGCAGCCGTATGCTACCTTCTGGATACACCGTAGATCCTGAGAAACCGATTACTGGGTAGTTCACCCTTTAAAGCTCTTCCTCTGGTATGTGCAACTGCTTGAAGGCTTCCCAGAAAATGATGTTAGCTGAGCTACCTCCGTCTACCAGTACTCGGTTCACATCGGCATTTGCTATGTCAATTGTTAGAACTAGCGGGTCATCATGCGGGAAAATGATGCCTCTGCAATCCGATTCCGAGAATGTCATCACTGGTATGCTGGGTGGGTTCGGCCACACTCTTGTGTTGTGATAGTTTACCATGTGCCTGTGTTCCTCCAAACTTCAGCTGGTGCCGCTTATCGTCCCTCCGTGTACTGGGCCGCTTGAGATTACATATACGGGTGGTTTTTTTCCGCCATCCCTCTGTTCTGCTCTGGCACTGGTTTCCGGTTGCCTTTGCTCAATTCTAGGTGGCTGATATGGCTGTTCGATTATGGGGTATTGTTGTTAATTTTGCTGCTGTTGTGGCCGGTATGAATTGGCAGGGTTTCCCCCCACCGAGTTGTTGTTACCATTTCCTTGCCTCGCCCTATACTGCAAAAAATACCCCTTTCTGACCATATCCTCAATGTTGTCTTTGAGGTCTCTGCAGTCCTCTGTGAGGTGGCCGTGCTCATTATGGAAGTCGCAGAATTTTTTGACATTTCTTTCCTTACTCTGCATTGGTGGCGGCCTTCTCCAACCGTCCATCTTGTTGTTTATGTTGTAAATTGCCGTCCGCGGTGTGTTCAACGGAGTGTAGTTATCAAAGAGTCCTCTGGACTCCCTTCTATCCTGTCGGGGTCTCTGCCCCTATGGATTGGCATTTCTGCTATTCTGGTTTTTCTGGTTTGCCCCTTGCTGATTATTGTTCTGGTGAAAATTGTTTCCTCCTTTTCCCGCCCGGGGGTTGTTATAGTTTGGATTGTATCCGGCATTTCATCCCCCCTGATGTACTCATTTGCCTTGTGTAGGACGTCGCCCAGATTAGTGTATGATTTCCTGCCGAGGTACTTCTTGAATTCGCACTCTTGCATTCCCCTCATCAGAGCCAGAACTGCAACCTCCTGCTGTAGGTTGGGGATAGTGATTGATTCGTTGTTAAAGCGGGTGAGATAGTCTCTTAACGGTGTTAGGTTATGATTCATATGACAAAACATAAATCATGCGGAAAAACCATAAAGCCAGGAAAGCATATTATTTACACATAATCATTTAGCATAGTTTAGATGCATACACTTTGTTGCGTGCCCTCCCTAGCTGCGCCCGAACCGAACAAGAACAAGTCTTTAGGACTGCAAGTGTCGTCCCTCCTGAGGGACCCGATTCTCGACTGTCCTAGATTATGGTCAGAATCCCACATAAGCCAACTGTTGGGCTTGTAATGTTTAAAAGTTTGGAGTCGCCACCCTATTTTATCCGATAGGGACCGGATTTTTGAAATCATCATTTTCAGGGGAAAAATAATTATTTAATAAAAAATAAATTTCCGAAAACAATGATGGCTCCATAAAATAAAAGGCTTTTTTCCTATGAGATCTGGTCTTTTGAAATCAAAGATTAAGGCCCGGGGTATAAGTTAGGAAGATCGAACGTCTGGAACTCGTCTCTCCATCTGTTCTAAAACAGGCTCCTACTAATATGTTGTCCCTATTTTTCTTACAATAATTGGTTATGATAATTCACGATGTTATTAACTTAACGCATAATGTCACATAATTTACAAGTAGTCAAACACACTCGGATGCAATATGATATAATATATGATGAGATAAATCTGGTGATGTATGGTGGGTTTGAGCATTAAAGTTGCCCTACGTACCGGTCATTGTGGGATTTGAATCCACTCCCGGATCAAAACCCTACGTAGTTCTGACAGGTGTCCCTTCCTATGTGGTCAATTCCAATGGGTGAAGGGAAATAGAGTTTTGAATAACTCAGAACAAGGTTGGCAATAGGTCTTTAACTGACTTGCTTTTGGGAATCAAATCGCTCCATTAAGGTTGTGGAAATCACCCCGATTAGTGACACCATAAAAGTCTTCTGTGAAAGACATCTTAACGATAAAATGCGTCCCGATTGACGACTTTTGGATTGACTTGTTTCTGAAAAGAAAGTTGTTTTGTACTTTGTGACTTGTTTATTTTGGGTTGAACTTCACTCTTTTGAGGATGGATAGTAATGTGCTATCTGAGTGGATTTTGAGGTAATGTGTTTGGGGTTTATGAAATTGACCATATAAGTTGGGACACCTGATATGGCCTAAAATTGAATAATAGTTTCATAATAGAAATCATGTCATACTAGACTGAGAGTGATTCATTATAGGTAACAAAATTTGATGATAATAGGTTTTATAAGTGGGTGAATCACTTCACAATCCTATATGACTAAATTTCCAATTTGACCCGTTTATTCAATTCAAGGTCATAAACCACAAGTCACTAGGTTTATCTCATGCAAATGTGAAATGATATATGGATCAAGCATGCAAAGTGATTTAACCAATTTAATAAAAAAAAACACTCGAATAATTTATTATTAGGAAGTGTGCATAAGATAATTCTTTTGTTGTTTTATTACTTTGGTGGTGGAACTTTAGTTTACAAGTGCCATGAATACAATAAATATTACAATAATCAGAATTCCTATCTAATGAGCAACTTCAAGTCTTGATTCCTTCGCCTTGAACTGTGTTTCCTTGACTAGTCTTCATATTTCTTCGCCTTGGATGTTTGGAAAGTAGCGACCTAAGTAAACAAAACTTATATTTGGGTTTATTTTAGAATTTTCCACTTTACTTAACTTAACCTAAATTAATTTTAGGTAAGTATAACGAAGTGGTAAATGGTTTGGAGTATGTATACTTACAAAATATGTTATCTAGGAAAAATAGGAATTTATTTTGGGTAAATCGGATTTTATAAGAGAAAACTAATTTTCTTTTTTAAAAAAAATGTTGAGAAAATTACATCTCGTTGAACTTTAAATTTAATACCAAGACCTCCCGAACTCGGATTTGAGCGTTTGATACCTTCTTGGAAAGATCTAAGTGTTTTCTTTAACGTGTTAAAAAATGGTTTCAAACTCAGAAGTAGATAATTTATAAATAATTTTTCATTAAAGATGCTCCTTTTTTAGACCTTGAAGTGAAATTAAATTATAAATTAATTATTTGAAAACAAAATCACGTTTTTATTTTTAAAATAGACTTTAGAAACATTTTGGAGTCATGTGTATAAAAAGCTCAGATTTTAAAGTTTATTTAATATTTTTAATAAAATAAAACTTATTTATTTGAAACTGTCATTTTCAAGAAACAGTCTTCCTAGATTTCTGTTTTTCTATAAAATTGAATAAAAATCGTGTGGAGGTGGGAGAGGTCAATTTAGAAAGCTTAGGATTTTGTCCTTCTATGATATTCTTTGAGATTTTAGAAAATAATAAGTTAACCTACTCGAATTTCACCAAAGAAGAAATCGGAACCTGAAAAAGATAGTTTTGCTAGTCTGAAGTTTAGGATTTATTGTGATTTTTCTAAAACTTGTTTTTGAAAAATTCTAAATGTCGTGGTCTTCTAAATACTTCAAGCTTCTGTAAAAAATTTCTTTTATGAATTTTGAAAAGTGAATATATTTTATATAGTTATCAATAAAATTTGACAAAAAAAAAGAAAATGAAGAAATTGGCTAGTACTAAAGTTCCACCATCTTTCTGTCGAATTTTCTTATGCACCTTCTCACTTTAATTTTGTTTTGATAAAAACATTTTTTGGTGATCAACATACGTAAAAAAAAAAAAACTTCACATACACTCACCCTCGAGTCTCACCCGTGGTCGGTCAAATTCTAGTTGGTTTCCAAATTAGGTAACCGGCACGTATAGTGCCCTAACAGGTTATAGAGCACACATAAGAAAAAAGGTTAGTAATGTATGAAAAATAATTGGAATTCACAAAAATAAAAGGAACAAGAATATTACCTTTGGCTCTGACTAGCAATGTTTGAGAGATTAGTCCAAATGATCAATCGAAATAAAAAAGTGACTGCAAAGTGAATTGTCCAAGAAAATTGAATAACTTCTTTTTTGATTTTCTGAATATTGATATTAATTAAACTAAAAACTTGTTTTTTTTGATTTTTTTTATTTTACTTTAACTAAAACTATTTTTTGACTTGAATGAAACTATTTTTTTTTTCTTACTGATTTTTTAGAGAAACTTAAAAAGCAAGTGAGTGAATGAGAGCTTTTTTTTTAGAGAGCTTAGAATGATGGGCGTTGGGCCTCCTTTAAGTGAGAAAAGATGATGGTATTTATAGGGGTGGAAGGGACTAAGTTGCAAATAAACAATAGTTGAAGGTTATACGAAATAAAAATAGATAAGTAGGAGGATTTTGTGAATAAATAAGAAAATTTGATTAATCATGAATTGATTGACCCATAACTGCTTTTGTTTTATTTGCCAAACTGATAAGTTATACTGTCCTTGAGCTCAAACGGGCTAAACAAGATACGCGTCTTAGAGAAAAATAAAGACCATTAGCGTCGTCGGCTAAAGAATGTATTTTTGGATCATGATAGATCATAAATAAGATGATCATTTTGGAAAGAGGTTATAGTTCGTTTTTTTAAAAACGTCGGGCGTTAGAAATGTAGGTCCATTATTACGAAGAGGGCGTCATATGAAAAATTATTCGTACGTCATTTACCCGAGGGCTCGTTTTAATACCGCATATTAACAAGGTCGTCGTCACATTGTTAGAACAATGACGTATTATGCCCCCTCTTAATAGTAATAGTGTTTTTGGGATATAGTACTTCTCGGGAAGCACTATTTTAGAAGTATTACTCTCATGGTGTATATTCTGATAGGGATACCTCTCTTTTATGAAAGTACCTAATACATCCCATATTAGTAGTAGAGAGACTAGTTGTTGTAAAATATACCATTTGAGTAATAGGATTAGTAACATTATTTATCATGCTAATCCGAATGGCTTATTATGTACCAATGACTGGGTTGTATTCATCCGTAGTTGAAAGGCATGACGTTTACTGAATCAGTTTGTACAGTTGAACGGGTACCAATATTGTTGTATTAGAATTAGTTGGAGATTCCTAGATAGACCTATGCATGAAGGTAGCTTTTTACTTACAAATTACCTCCAAGTTAAAACAAAATAAAAGATTTGACAAATGCTTCTAATTTCTGAATCCATTCATGTTGTTGGCAGCTTCTTCTTTTAATTTTTGGAAGAGTTCACATGAAATTTGGGTGATTAGATTAGTCTTTTTTTTTAAAAAAAAATTAATTAAAAGGAGGTTGGGGGCTGTACGTGGGTTTGTGTGGTGGTTTTAGATTATTTTTTATCTTATTTTTTCCTCTTTATTTGGGCTTCACGTGGGTTGTTTGGGGGGATTAGTTAGATTAGGCTCGTTTTTATTTTTTTTGTCTTTTTGATTTTGTTTTCCCTTTTTTTTTCTTTTTTTTCTTTTTTATTTTATTAGTTTGTTTATTTTAGATAGTTAGTTAATTAGGTAGTTAGTAAATTAGGTAGTTAGTAAATTAGTGACTAATTGTGTATTAGTTAGTAATTTACTTTTTTTTTGTTAAGTCATTTTTGCATTGTTTTGCTATAATTAGTCGGTCTCGTATGTTGGTAGTGTTACGTTAGTAGTAAGTAATGTTAACCCGGTCATAGTACGTTATTATTCCGGGTCCTATGAATTGGAGTTTTTGTCTTTCCGGGTACAAACTCATAGTAACATATAAATTTGTACAACTCTAGACATAAAACAAAACACCTTAAGTAGTGATATTGGATAAGGGATAGACACGAAAATCTTTGCGTGTCGCTACACATAATAAACTCGAATTAAGTTATTGTTAGCGTATTGAGGTATTATACGGTAGAATCGAAGTATATTATACAATACTGAATACGGAGTACTCCTTTATAAAAGGAGATTACCCCTATCCAATTCACCACTTACCACTTATTTCTTATCTCCACCTTATCCAAAAACATCAAAATCTTCCATTTTCGCGGCACCCATGGCTCCCAACAACCAAGATCAACCACCTCCTTCTCCTTTCGATGAGCATTTTCGGATGCTAACTTTGTATTTGAACTTGCTCATGGCGTTATTTGTGCTACTAGTGGCGCTCGTGGTTTTCATAATTATGAACAAGTGAAGCTTGGAGGTTTCCGGCACGAAATGCGCACGATTCGATTTGTACTTCGATTTTTTGCTATTTTGGTAGATTAGAAGTACACATTGTAAGGATTTTGGGCATTTAAATAAAACGTCTTTGTTTTATTGTTAATATTTTCGGACTTTTAATTACTACCGTTGTTACTCCTTAAATCGTCTTACCATTACCGCCGAGGTAATGAACAAAGAAACTCGAGCAAAAATTATATTAAAAAAAATATTTTCCTTGACAGAGGATCATACAAAATTGGGGATCAAAATTTGATGTCTACAGAATGCCCCTCATTGATCGAGTTTGGAACAAACGATGATCAATGTTTGATAAAAAGACGCAAAATTTTGATCTAGAAGGAAAGTTTTGAGGTAACAAGTGCTTGATACTGGTTGAAGAACCAGCTCGAATGGACTCCGAATAGGTGCGAGCCAATTGTCGGCTCTAATTGCAGTTGAAAGAAAACTGGCTTTAATCAAAACAATGAGATCCAATCATTGGTTTGTTGCGGTTGAAAAAGAAACCGGCTTGAGAGATCTCAATTAATGTTTAAATTAATGAGACTTGATCAATGCAGTTGAAAAGAACTGGCTTAGAAAATCTCAATTAGTGAGACTTAATATGGCGGTTGAAAAACCGGCTTGTAAAGGACTGATTAATTACTTAATAATTTCCTTATGTGTGGTTGAAAAACCAAATGATAGGTCCAAGAAGAATAGAGTTATTCATCCCGAAACATTGCAACTGAAAAGTTGGCTTGAAATGTCGCAACTGAAAAGTTGGCTGAGTTCGCTTAATCTCGAGAATTGTTTAGTTGGTCAAAGCTCGACTTTGATGTTCGGATTTAAAATCGAGGGGTTTTTAACTTGATAAATTAAGAATGGATTGAAGGAATTAAGGAAATCCATGACTAAATGACTTGTACAAGGCCAAGTTTTGAGCGAAACACCTTCTGACATGCTGATTTGGGCAAAACGTCAGATATTTGGTCCGACGCTTGCATGAGACTGGATGTGTTAGTGATTACGTTGAGAGTCAAAATGACATCCATATAAAAAGAAAACATGGTTGTGTTTTTTTTTAAATGGTCGAAAATTTGAAAATTTTGACTTTCAGGCGAAAACGGGCATAAGATAGCGTTTTCAGCTTGTGAATTTTGTGTTTGTTCTAGAAAATAAAGTTTGTAAAATTTTTCATTTCATTTAATAAATGTATATTAAATGATTAATAAAGGTAAACTCAATGCAAATAACAGTTTGGAAAAAAGGATGACGAAAATATGCAGATTTGACCTGGTATGACCCGGTTTAGGACTTGCAAGCTCTAATGGTGTATTAAAGATGGGATTGAAGACATATCCTCATCATTAATATACTTTTACAACATGGGATCAGAATGGGAAAGGATTTTTGGGTATCATAAAAGAAAATTTTAGGAAAAAGACGAATTTGACGTGGCTTAGCTTGACTGGTTGCATGGCTTTCTTGTAAGATTGTCATGGCTTATGGGGAGGGTCAATATTTCTGATTTAAGAAGATTTGAAGACATAAACATTAGTATATAAGTCGTGGCTTGGCTAAGCATGAAAATCAAATCTTTTACCTCCTTGTAATTCAAGCACTTTGGGTGCATTTTGAGAGTTCCTTCTCTTCTTGCCCCCTTTTCAATACATCCTGTAATCATGGCCATGAATGCTAAATTTCCCAATAACCTAAGTGATATGAATGAAGTGGATTATAAGAATTTCTTGCATTCCATGGGAAAGGAAGTTGCTGACGGGCAATCTGGCGATACCAAGATATTCTTTGATTCCCTTCTTCCTCTTCTAAAACTCCCTCTTTGCTATGATCTTATTTATGCATCCACCAGGTGTTGGGATGAGAAAAAACACGTTTTTAACTTTAATGGTGAAGAGATGGTTCCTATGGTGGAGGAAATCGAGGGTCTACTATGTTTCAAAAAGGCGGACAAGCCGTTAGTTATCACGACAAAATGTAGCTCCTTAACTGGTTATCTGCGTGAGGTTTTAGGTCTTTCCCACTATGATGGTATGACTTTCCATCATGGATATTCTATTCTTATTAATTGTGTTCTTGAACCTTTTAGAGCCAAGGGTACTAATCTCGAACTTGCTATTTCTTATGGCTCGGCTAGAGTTAAAGCATTCATGATTGCTCTTATGGGTCTTTTGTTGTTCAAAGAGGATCTTGGGCTATGTGACGAAAATGTGGCTGGTTATGTGCCCCAAGTGTCTAATGGGTGTAGGCTAGGACCAATAATATTGGGAGAATTAGTCCTAAGCCTTGATCAACAAAAGGAAAAACCGTTCTCTTTCATGAAAGGGAGTCCGCTAGCGCTTCATTTGTGGCTAATGGAGAAGTTTAAGTTGGTGAATCCTTTGAGAGCACTTAATTATCATCTTAAAATCATCCTTTCCAGAGGATGCTCCAATCTATATCGTGAAATGAGGGATAATAACAGGTGGAGTTTAGCGCTCTCAGGGGAAAAGGAATGGGTGACTCCACATTTAGTTATCAAGGAAATTGTGTATAGTACCGCCAATAAGAGGGGTGTAGTTCTTCCGAGTGTCAAGAAGATCACCTTCTATTATCCATGGAGGTGTCTTAGGCAAATCGGGCAGCGGCAAACCTTCATTAGGGACCTTCCAACTGACGACTGCACAACTCATTGGATTGATGATAAGTCGCTACTACAATTGCTTATTGCTTGGGAGCGAACAAAGAAAATTCCATTCCTTCCCGTTTTAAGGTACCCAATCGTTGATGCTTGCTATGAAAAGTGGCGTCGTGGAGATGTGGGAATGTATAAGAGGCCTAAAACGGAGGTTGAGTCTTCAAGTAGGGTCATCAAGAAGATAAAGAAGGAGGAGTGATGATAAGAAAAAAAAATGGCTTCCTAATGGTTGTTTGTTTATTTATTTTTCTTATTTTGAAATTGTATTTCCTATGGATGTAATACTTGTTTAGGGACTGCCCTAGCAAGCTTTGTAGTGTGTTTAAGTATTAGGCTTAAGGTAATTTAAAAAAAAGAATCAATGTAATGCGGGAATTCGATGAAATAAAATGAAGCCATTAAGAATGTTTTTCGTTCTAAAAAAAAAATCTGCATTGCACGATTTAATTAAGACCATAGTGACTTGTTAGTTTCCGAGATTGAATCCTCACATGATAAGGCCAAACATGCACTTATGACCATGGATGCAAAACAAAGTATTCACGCAAATGATGACACTAAATTACTCTAGTAATGCAAGGGACTTATAAAGATTTACACATGGTAAGTTTTGAATATCTTGTGATGGTAAAATTTAGAAATATACATATATATGTACTGACGTACATATACAATACATCACGTTCTTTTTTTTTTTTTTTTTTTTTTTGGGCTTCTCTCTATTCTTTTCTTATGATCCATTTATTGCTTAGGCCTTTTTCTCTCATTTCTTTTCTATTACTCTCCTTTTATGCCCTTCTTTTTTTGGCCTAACGGATCTTGAGAGTTAAGTGGCATACATCAGGTGAGCTAATTGCCCCTTGACTAACGCATTGGCCTTCTCTCCAATGGCTGGGCCAATGCCTTTTCAGCTTAAAAAAAAAGATAAGTGAATATGTAATGGATTTCACCTTTATTTTTGAACGAATCCATGTGGATTGCCTACGTATCCCATGATAAGGGAATCAGGTCAAAGCGTAGTTCAGGATATTACGAGGCTTGCTTTTCTAACTAATATATCTGAAAGCTATCTTACTCATACTAGGATACATCATGGATCATACGATCATCAAAATACTAGACGTAATATTTCTTAAGCTGGTCAAGGTTGGTAAAATGGAGGAATTCGTCGCCGTTAAGATCGACCAGTTTCACTGCCCCTGCTGAGGTGATGTGTTTGACCAGAAATGGGCCTGACCAGTTAGGCTTAAATTTCCCACGAGGATCATGTATTGGAGCCCGATTCTCTTTCAAGACCAAATCTCCTTCTCGAATGCCCCTATCTCGCACTCTTTTATTGAAAGCTCGCGCGATACGTCGTTGATAAAGTTGGATGTTGTTTAGGGCCTCCAACCTTCGTTCGTCTGCTAGGGCCAGCTCGTCGTACCGAACCTTGAACCATTGATCTTCGGATACCTCGCTTTCATTCATAACCCGGAGTGATTGAATTTCGATTTCCACAGGAAGGACAGGTTCCATTCCATATACTAGAGAATACGGAGTAGTCCCTGTTGGAGTTCGAATAGAAATTCTATACCCCCAAAGGGCATATGGTAATTTGTCAGGCCATTCCCGGGTTTTTTCTGTCATTTTTGCAATTATCGTTCGAATGGTTTTGTTGGCGGCTTCAACTGCTCCATTGGTCTGAGGACGATAAGGGGAAGACTGATGATGTCTAACCTTATATTTCTCAAGAGTTTCTTTTAAGTGCCCTTCAAAGTGAGAGCCGTTGTCAGAAATGATTTCAAAAGGCACTCCGTAGCGACATATGATGTTGTTGATCACAAATTTGGAGACTTGCTTTGCCCATAGCTTTGCATATGACGCTGCTTCAATCCATTTCGAGAAATAGTCAACAACAACTAAAATGTATTGGTGTCCGTTCGAGGCTTTTGGGTGAATTTGTCCGATGATATCTATACCCCAACTAGAAAATGGCCATGGAGAAGTGAGATTATGTAAGGAGGTAGGTGGCATGTGATTGAGATTTGCGAAAAATTGACATTTCTTGCAAGTCCTCACAAAATGGACACAGTCGCTTTCTAAAGTGGTCCAATAATAACCTGCTCGCAAGATTTTTCGAGCTAGCATCCTGCCATTCATGTGCGGACCGCATTCACCACCATGAATTTCTCCCATGATCTTTTGTATTTTTTTTTGTCAACACACAATTGTAGAGTTCCATCAAAACCCTTGCGGTACAATCTATCTTTTAGTATTACAAAGTGAGCTGCCAATCGCCGGATAGCCAATTGGTCTTTTTTATGACTCTCTTCAGGATATCAACCGGTGATTAGAAATTTTTTAATATCAGCATACCAAGCATCTTTATCATCTTGCAAAGTCAATGCAGCAATCATATGTTCAAGGTTGACTACCGGTGAATCACTTTCCTCAATAGTCACAGCTCGAATTTTTACGTTGTTTTCCCATGTTAAATTTACCGCTAAGTTTGCTAATGCATCCGTGAAACTGTTTTGCTCCCGGGGAAGATGCTTGAAGTCAATATCTTCAAAGTACGGAATGAACTGTTGGAGATACTCGGTATACATTTGTAATCTCTCATCTCGGACTCTCCATACTCCAATTGTTTGAGAGATAATGAGGTTAGAATCTCCATATACTGTGAGGTATTTCGCCCCTGCCGCTAAGGCTGCCTTAACGCCATAAATGCAAGCTTCGTACTCTGCCGTGTTATTAGTCGTTGGAAAACTCAATTTCACAGCAAAAGGGATATGAATTCCATAAGGATCAATGAGCAAAACACCCGCGCCATTGCCCCTTCTATTAGATGCTCCGTCAAAGTACATTTTCCACCTAGATATCCCAATGTTGAGTAAATGTTCATCTGGAAACTCGTCATCAAATTCATCTCCTGATATTGGTCCATCAGCCAATGCTTCAGATATCGCCCTTCCTTTAACAGATTTCTGGTTTACACATTGAATATCAAATTCTGAAAGCATTGCATGCCATCTCGCGAATCTCTCAGTGAGAATTGGTTTCTCAAAGATGTACTTGATAGGATCTAGTCTTGAGATAAGGAAAGTTGTATGAGCCTGTAGATAATGTCGTAGCTTCTTAGTGGCGTATATGAGGGCGATGCAAGCTTTTTCTAAAGGATTGTATCTGGTTTCATAATCCAAAAACTTTTTGCTGAGGTAGTAGATGGCAATTTCTCTTTTGGTGCCTTCTTGGTATTGAGCCAATAACGCTCCCATGGCAGTTTCTGTGACTGTGAGATATAAAATCAAAGGCTCTCCCGGCTTGGGTGGCATTAATACTGGAGGGTTAGAGAGATATTCCTTCATCGAGTCAAATGAGGCTTGGCATTCTTCATTCCATTTTTTCGGAACATTTTTCCTCAACAGCTTGAAAATCGGTTCGCATCGAGTGCTCAGTTGCGATATGAACCTGCTAATGTATTGAATTCTTCCTAGGAATCCCCGAATTTCTTTTTCCGTTCTTGGTGGAGGAAGTTCTTGAATGGCTTTCACTTTATCGGAATCGACTTTGATCCCATCTTTGCTGACAATAAAGCCCAACAGTTTTCCAGAAGTAACTCCGAATACGCATTTTTGAGGATTCAATCTCAAATTATATTTTCTAATCCTGTCAAAAAATGACTTTAATGCACTTATGTGCTCCCCTCGATCGTGGCTTTTGACAATCATATCATCCACGTATACTTCAACCGTATCATGAATAAGGTCATGTAGAATTGTTGTTGCAGCTCGTTGATAAGTGGCCCCTGCGTTTTTTAAACCGAACGGCATTGCTTGGTAACAAAATGTTCCCCATGGGGTGATGAATGACGTCTTTGGCATATCGTCTTCTGCCATGAGTATTTGATTATAGCCCGAGAATCCGTTCATAAATGAGAACATGGCGTGCCCCGCGGTACTATCCACCAGTACGTCAATGTGAGGCAAAGGGAAGTAATCTTTTGGTGATGCAGCGTTTAGATCCCTGAAGTCGATACATACTCTGACCCTTCCGTCTTTTTTGGGAACTACCACTATGTTAGCCAACCATTCAGGGTGTTTGATTGGTTTAATAAAATTGGCGTCGAGTTGTTTCTGGATTTCTTCTTTGACTTTTAGACTAACTTCCGGTTTCATCCTTCGGAGCTTTTGTTGCTTCGGCTTGCTGTTGGGATAAAGAGGAATGCGATGTTCGGCAATGTTACGGTCAACACCTGGCATATCTGCATATGACCATGCAAATACATCTACGTACTCCCTAAGCAATGCAATGAATGCAGTTTGTTCCTCAGGGGAAAGTGAGGATCCTATTTTTACTTCTTTTACACTACTATCAGTGCCAATATTTACAACTATTGACTCTTCTATGGGCATCATGCATGACTTAGGCTCATCGAAAGATTCATTATCAGATAATTCATTATGATCAAAATTAACTTCTTGCATGCAGATATATTTAGGTTTATTAACACACTCAAGGTCTTCATTTTCAGAATAATAAGACTGGGTATGAAGGGATGATTGGCTAGACGATGAACTATCGGTTTCGTAACCTTCCGAGGCGGAGGAGTGGGTAAGGTGTGGATTTGAAAGATGCTTGGGGATTGGATCACCTAAAACGGGTGGAATGTAAGCTTCTTTGTTCTTGAGGTGGACATTGCCTTCACGCTCAATCCTTGTATTAACCGGTAGAGTAAGCGCCATTGGATCAAGATTTCCTTCATTTCCAAAGTTCGTAAATAATTGCCTCAAAACTCCTTGCTTCAAATATTCGATCTAATCAATGTTCTCTTTAGGCTTAGGTTCCTTGTATAACCATTTTTTGATTAATTCCTCATCTCTAGCTTCAGCAAAGAAGATTTCTAGTCCTGGAAGTCTCTGCTTCTTAACTGGGTCATACCATGGTTCAGGAAATTCGTAGTAGGGCTCGGTATCGTGTTGTAATACAAATTGCCCATTCAATGTGAGGGATGGTTTCTTAATGACGTGGAGGTCCTTGCTTGGATCATACCCCAAACCATAGCGATTTTGCTTCTCCATAATGGGGATTGGATGTTTCATGCCTTTGCCGTCACGACCTAAACCTTCGCCTGGGATATATCCCATCTTCATCATCAATTGAAGGCCTTTGGTGAGGGGTTGAAAGGTATTTGTTTTTGGGTCTTGGCTTGAAATATTTGGGTGTAGAGGGTGGTATGTCATTTAGCGGGGGATTGAGGCTTCAATTCAAGGTGATATGCACTTCAAGGTTTTCACCTAAACACAGGATACCCAAGGTCAAAATCATGAGAGAAAGAAGATAGGAAAAAGAAAAATAGAAATAATAATAAAAGAATGTGAATGCAGGAAGCGAAAGTACACGACTTATTGATTTGAAAATTTGACTTTTTTAAAAATAACGTCATACTTTTGAAAAGAAAAAAAAAATACTTCTACGGAACCAGAAAGATTGTTGGAATTTGACTCTGTTAGATTAGATAGGTGATTGTTAGAGGATCACAGTTGTTTCTTTTATTTGTTGGATAGTAACACGTCGTTTTGCTGTTTTTTGGCGTTCATCTCCATTCCACTTATGGTATCCGAATGATTACTTCTTACTCCTAACATCAATAATAAGGAAAATAAAATAAAATAAAAGAGTAGGGCCTGTATCCCTTTTACACATTTCTTCCGTATTGAACATGTGTTTCGTGATAGGATTATGCACTCATGTTGTTTGTGCTAACATGCCCTTGTGAGTCAAGTAAAGTTCTCCCGTATCTTAAGAGCTTTGGTAGGGGCTCTTTTCCTGTTGAAAGAAAAAAATTGTTAATTGTTTAGGGTCGCACCCGAAGGTTTCCTACGTATCTCCACGTGTGTAGTCATTTTGAATAAAGTCTTATGAGTATTTGTGCATGTGATAAGCAGAGAATCAGACCCGTCGTAGTTCTGTACTAAATAAAAGTATTGTTTTGGTTTATTTAAACAGCTGAACTCATAATTTGAGTTGCCTACGTACCCCCAACGATATAGGTAGGAAGTGTCAAAGGAAGAAAAAAAGAAATATGAAGGGTGTTTGAAATGAGGGATTTTAGGGGATCAAGCTGCACGTAGTTCTCAAATGGGGGATAACGATTTTTGTGTTTTTTGGTGTTTTGTCTTTTTTTTTTCTTGACTTTCTTTTGTTTTTTTGGTTTTTTTTTTTTTTTTTTTGTTTCATTACAACGCCTTAGCTTCTTTCAGACAGGAAACGCATGAAAATATTCCTTCCTTGCTTTCCCTGGTGTCTTAGACCTTAGATGAACCTTTGCCGGCCTTCTCTTTATATCCATCAAATTCAAGAGCGTATAACCATCTCGCCCATGTCATGCAGACCTGAGCAAATGCCTTCTTAGTGTCTTTGTTAATTCTATTCAGGAAGATATGTGGTTCCATAATCGATTGGATGGAGGTCACAGTAGTCGCGGGCGTTTCCTCATTGTTACTATTCACGGCTAAGTTCTCGTCATCCATCCAAATGGGCTTACACTGGTTGATCGATCTGCAATATCGGGGTGGAGGATCCCTTGATTCTGCCAAAGTTAGTCGTCCCATCTTTTCACTGATTGGTTCACGTGTCACAAGCTCAATGGGATCGTCTTCATTTGAACAAATTGACAAAACATTTATGGATACTGATTCTTTATGACTCAGGTGTGATATTTTAGCAATCCGGTTAATGCGCAGACGAAGAGCGTGGCATTTGTCAGTTTCATGCCCATGGAGTTGATGATAGTGGCAATATTTATGGAGATCAGGTCCAATGGGGTCAGCTCCTGGGCGACGAGGAAGTGGTTTGATAATTCCCTTGTCAAGGAGTCCTCGAAAAATTTCTGACGGAGACGACCAACGTCGTGATGAAAGAGGTTGGAAGTGGGTTTCTCTTCGTCTAGGTCTTGTAAGTTGAGAGTTAATCTCCCTTTGTCTGGGTCTTGCATGAACAGAATCAATAATGCCGCGATCAATGAGGTCTTGAATTTCACACCGGAGATCATAACATAAGTCAGTTATGTGACCATATTGATTGCAATAATCACAATATTTCTCCATATTCGTTTCAAGTGGAGGTAAGGCATGTACATATCCTTTTATTTGGAGAACTCCTTGTTTGCGTAACCGGCTATACACCACACTTAAAGGTTCGTCAATTTGAGCAAACACTCTTTTGCTTGACGACTCGGTATACGGGTTCACCTTTGGTCTTTCGTCAAGCAGCTTGTAACTGTCAATATCAAAGCCGTGTTGTTCCATATGACTGAGATCACCATATCTTATCGTGACCATGCGACGATAATAGTAATCATTAAGGTTCCTTAAGATTATCAGCATGAACTCTCTATCGGTAATGGAGTGTCGGAGCTTAGATCTTTTCTGGGAACATCTAGAGCAGAAATGAGAAAACGTCTCATTATTTGTCTGTCTCGTTGCAATCAACGCGTGTTTCTCGGTATCTGTCTGCCTGAACTCGCGAGACCAATCAACGAAAGCTTGTGCCACCTTTTCCCATTCTTGTCTAATAAGTGGGTTCAGAGTGCAGTACCATGACAACGCTGGTCCTTTTAAACTACGATCAAACAACTTAGGGAGATGTTCTTCCGGAATGCCCAAGGGAATTAAAACATTGGCAAACTTGTATAAATGTATTACTGGATCATCAGTTCCATCTGTTTTTTCCAATACCGGAAGTTCTTGATACCGGGCATCATACCTGTACTCTGGGAAGGAGACTAATGCTTTTGTGCGGATTTTAAAACAGGAACTCGTAACATTGAGATCTAGATCATAGTCGTCATCTTTTGATCCGTCATGACAGCCTTCAATGCTATCTTCGTGAGAATTGCTACTATTCCAAGATTCACCTGGTTGTTCTGGTTGCTCGTTGTTTATCCCAACATCTGGAGTTCTTAATTCATCTTCATCCGTTTCATTATGTGTTGGTCCTTCCTCGTCTTCTCCTAGGTCTTCATCTAGGTCTTCTGATTCGTTGTGCATATTCTCATCGCCAGAGATATCTATCCTCCCATGATCAGAGTCGGTGCGAATGCAATATATATTGAATTCATCCAAACGAGTCCCTGCTTCCTCATCTAGCCGGAGCACGGATTTTTCGACAGAGAAAACATTCGCATCTGCCAAATCGCCCTGGATAGTGACTACTCCATGATCTGTAAGTAATTTCACCTTTTGATGTAACGTTGAAGCCACCGCCTTATTGTCATGTAACCAAGGTCGTCCTAACAGCAGATTGAAACAGGCTTGAATGTCAATAACCGTGAAGTTCACTTCCCTGACCACAGGACCACACTCAATGAATAAATCTATGCAACCCAACACTTCTCGTTTTGCATTGTCGTACGCACGGACTATCTGGCTTGACAGTGATAAATCGGTTTTAGAGTGCCTGAGTTTAGCTAGGAGTCGATAAGGGAACACATTGATAGTAGACCCATTGTCGACCAATACTTTCTGTATATTCCATCCATTACATCTTACCGTGATATGCAAAGAGTTGTTATGATTAGGATTCTCGGGCAGATCATCATCTGTGAACATAAGAGTGCGGTCCACACCATGGATGAGTCCTACAATTTGATCTGGGGTAATGGAAGGATTGATCGAAGCTTCCTCTTGGTGTTTAATCACGGCGGTTCTGTGGGGTCCCGAATGCCCGAGTAAATTCCATATAGAAATATTTGCGTTGACCTCTTTCATGCGCTTGATAGCATCATCCACTGCACCGTCTTCCTCGGTCATTAACTCTTTTCCCTTATCCTTCTTCCGTAAAGCTTCTAACGGGTTGTCATTTTCTAGATAAGAAGGTTTGAAGTGACGTCCTGCTCGGGTCAAATGACTTACTTCTACTACCTCATCATCGCTGAGATCATCAAGGCATATAGGACGCCCGTAGTCATTCGTTGTGGTGGGATGGACCACGTTATTATTTTCAACAATAGTCATAGCAGAAGTGGAATCTTCATCTTCATCTTCATCACAGTCTAGAATGAAAAATGCTCCATCATACCCCAGCGTTCCACACATGTCACTAAAGGGATCTTTGGTGAGGGTGAAGCTGAGGTCTTTGCAAGGTGTTATTTTAACCTTTTCCTTGGTCGAGAAATCATACATTATACATTTATAATTTTCTGACAAAAGTATCTCATACACACAGGGACTATCTCTAGTGATCAGCGTGGTTGGGTCGAAATCGTCGATAGTGGTGGAAATCATGTTTATGGAAACAGATGACTTGTGATTTGGGAGGGGATTATCTGTGATGTTTGGTTGAGAATTTTTGACTTTATTGGATGAGGCTCCAACAGAAAGCTTTCCCTCATCTATCAAGTCCTGTACACGATGCTTGAAAGCCGCACAACTTTCAATGTCATGTCCCTGCCCCTGGTGATATTCACAGTGCTTGTTTGGGTTATAGTTGGGGGGTGGATTCCTTGGTGGTCCCCTCGGGTTCAAGGGTTGGACGAGGTTGGCCTTTTTAAGCTTTGAGAAGGCTTGGGCGTAACTCATGTTCAAAGGGGTGAAATTCCGTTGAGGTCGAAGTTGAAACGCAGATGTTGTACCGATGTTATGGATCATATTCGTTGGTTTTGAAGGAGATGCATCGTTGTTAACAACCTTCTTATTGCCTCCGTATCTTGGGTTGTACGAAGTATTACTGTTAAACTCTTCTCTTTTAATTGAAGGAAATAATGCCCTTGGTCCAAGTATGCATTCTATGTTAAGTCTAATAAATGCGGTTCAGTATTAATTAACAAGTTAATAATTCAGTGAGATCAAGTGAGCTGAATGCCTAGCTAGAGGCCGCTTCAGTTCAAGTGGAATTAATGATATTAATCCACAGCTTACTCTTGACTGAACCCGTAGGGTCACACAAATAGTACGTAAACGGATCAAGTATTTAATGGCATTAAATACTCCATCTATGAATATTCGGAACCGACGGATCTTGGTTTCAGTGGGAGCTAAGATCGTCACGGGCAAGAAATGAATACTCCGGAAACGATGATATTGCCGGAAACGGAAATATGGATCGTATCGGAAATATGAATATTATCCAAGTCGTAGATGTTGCCGGAAACGGAAACATGGTACGTATCGGAAAATATTATTGGAAATGGAAATATTACCAGAATCGGAAATATTGCCGGAAACGGAAATATTGTCAGAATCGGAAATATTGCCGGAATCGGAAAATAATTCCGGAAACGGAAATATTAAATATTTGTTCGAAACGGAAATTAATTCCGGAATCGGAAATATTAAATATTGTTCGTATCGGAAATAGATTCCGGAAATGGAAATTTAATCGGAAGCGTATCGTACGAATTAGCATCGGACGAGGCCTGCCGGACGAAGGCCCAGCACGAAGCCAGGCCATCGCCCAGCAAGCACGCACGCAAGCCCAGCGCGCGCCAAGGCCACGGATGCGTGGGCCTTGCTGCGTGGGCTGCAGCTCGCACGCATGGGCAGTCCTTGTGGCTGCCGTGTGTGTGTGAGTTTGTGCTCATGCATGATTCCTGAATCTGCAAGAGTCAGTGTATGATTAAATGTCTATTCCTAAATTGGATAAATTAATTAAATAGAATTCATGTAGGATTCTAATTCCAATTAATTCGCATCCTACTAGGATTACGATTCCTTTTCCATAACTCTATAAATAAAGGCCTAGGGGTCATAATTTATACATAAGTTTCAAAGTATTCAAAAGTGAGGTTTTTGAGAGAAAATTCAAACACCCATCTTGCCCCAAAAGTGCCGAATTTTCTGAGTACCTTAAGGGCGATTCTAGTTGGTCAATCTTAAGGCGGATCCGGACGTGCTGTGGACTTTCTACGGAGGGACGACACTTGGAGTCCTAAAAGACTTGTTCTTGTTCGGTTCGGGCGCAGCTAGGGAAGGCACGCAACAAAGAGTATGCATCTAATTATGCTATATGATTATGTGTAAATAATATGTTTCCTGGGTTAATGGTTGTTTCCGCATGATCTATGTAAATGTCATATGTATCATAACCTAACAGTGGTATCACGAGCCCCTTATTATTTTCATAATCTAAATTGCATGAACATGGTTAAATATTACAAATTTGCAAGAATTAAAAGGGGTGATTAATTTTCGTAATTGTTAATTAATTGCAAATTGCGTTTATTTAATTATATGTACGCAGTTTTTCGGCAGTTTCTTCATTACTCATCCGAATTGAGTGATTTTTGTGTCAATTCCGCATGTAAAAGACATTCTAAAATTTTGACAAAAATAATATTTTTCTGCCGAACCCAGAATTCTCAAATTCGAAGCCTAACTATGACTTTTCGAAGGTTTTAGTTTTTCGAATGCAAAATTTCGTAAATTTAAGATGTTAAATTAAATATTTGCGATTCCTGTTGATAAATCTTGAATTTTTGATTGACCTACTGCATATGTTTAACAAGTTTGAATGCCTAGTCTTGTTAATTATGCAATCTAATTTGTAATTATGATTAATTTGTTGAAAATTAGAATAATTTAGAATTAATTTGATTTTCATAATTAATTGTAATTTAATTAGAAACCTATGATTAAAAACCACCATAAAAATTGTAAATTTACGATAAATTTTAAATTTTTATGACCTAGACTTGAATCCATAACAATCGGAAATCAATTGGATAATAAATTTTCGATTTTTCGCCCTAAAATTATGAAATTAATAATATTTATTAATTTGTCATTAATTTTAAATATAAATTTTAAATTTTTATGCGATTCGTTCATATAACTTGCACGCACGAAGCAATGGACGCTTCGTGTTACCCTTAAGGGGTGTTGTATAATGCGGGCATGCGACGACGAGCAAGGGAGCTCGTCGCCCGTGCGGCACGAATGCAATGAGCAAGGGCGTAGTGCACGAGCACAAGGCAGCAGCCCTGCCTTGTGTCGTGTGCCACGAGCAATGAACGAATGGGCATGGGCGAAGGGCGAGCCAAGGCAGTCGCGTGTGGGCAGCAAGCGAGCTGCGCCACAACGCGCGCTGCCTCGCACAAGTGCGCGCAGCCTCGCGCGCAGCGAGCGCAAGCTCGCGTGCCACGAGCGCTGCGCCCAGCACTGCTCGCGCGCGCAGCGCGCGATGTCGCTCGCCCAGCGAGCGATGTCGCGCACCAGCGAGCGATGTCGCGCACCAGCGAGCGATGGCTCGCGCGCGCAGCGCGCGATGTCGCTCGCCCAGCGAGCGATGTCGCGCCCCAGCGAGCGATGGCTCGCGCGCACAGCGAGCGAGCCAGCGCGCCCAGCGAGCGATCTCGCGCGCGCACTGCGAGCGATAGCTCGCGTGCGATGGGGCGCTGTGCGGAGGCTTGCGATAGGACAGCAGCAGCTATGCGACGAGCGCATGGGCTGCGCGCACATGGCCAGCAATGGCTGTGTGCGTACGGCCCATGGACGTGCAACGCGTAGGGTGTTTGCGTTACGATTAGATCGTTTTGAATGTTTAATTTGAAAATTTCAGTTCACGTAATTTTAATTAATTTTAAAATTAATAATTTGAATTAATTTCTTGGATTTTAATTTTGAATATTATAATTATAATAAATGGAATTTATTCTAATTATTTTACTAAAATTAAAATCATGAATTAATTTAAATGCGACTGAAATTAAATTAAATTTTGGATTCAATTGTAAATTTATATGAGCTTTAAATTTTAATTAAATTTGTATGTTTCCGGTTAGACTAGAAATACAATTTTATGTTTAAAATTAGTAAAGCATATGAATTTATTGGTTTGAGTGGGAGAGCTTTTTAGTCATAAACTCTTGATTAGGTCTACAAATCCTTAAGGTTAAAACAACTCGATTAGAATTAATAAGGACTGAATAATTGGTAGATTATTGGTGCCCTTGATTAATTGCTGCAAATGTTTACGTGATGCATAATGTGTTTTACTAACCAGCTATGTGGGCCATTCATGATAATGAATGGGTGAATGGTATATATTGTATATGTACTGTTTTGCAGGTTATGAAGTGACTAGTATGGCCCAAATAGGATAGAAAATATGGTCTGCGTACCATTAATTTGAATGTAATTGGTCTAAAGTACCAAAGTTATTTTTCAATTCAAATATGGTCTGCGAACCATCAAATAGTTGTAATTAGTTATAGCTTATCCTATTTGGAGAAAATGGTGCCTCCCACGGAGATTTTCAAGACGGACTTTGAAGTCAAAGCTTCAAGATGAAGTCGGGCCATACTAGATCACAAATATCTTATGCATGTTTTAAGTTATTTATTGTTTTAAATATGTCTTAAAATGCATGAGATCAAAAGCTTGATTATGTTGCATGATTAAGGATTTTAGTTCACTTAAAATCTAACCAACATAGTAAGAGCCTTAAGTTCCAAACTTAAAAATTGAGTTAAAAGGTGCCATGCCAAAATATACACTTGCTTGGATATCCTTTACATCAATCTAGTAATAGTTTTCGCTCAGCGAGGTGTTACTTATTGGTCCTAAAGGGGCAAGGTACACAAATAATTGTGAGTACATGTTAGTTTTGGTGAAACTCAACGATATAAGTAAGGAGTCCTTTTATGTCGTGGCAAATTCGATAGGTTTACCTAATAAGTTCTTAGACGTACCTATCAACCAAGAATAGTTTCTAGACTATTAGCAAAAGGCTTTTGCTTACCTAAGATGTTCTAGGATTAAGTCGACAAACTGTGCTTAGTTCTTCAATGATTTTAGGATCTTGGAATTAATCATTTTATTCACACCTGCCGGAACAATAAAATCGAATAAAATGCTAATAACTTGTTTGAATTGCATGGTTGCTTTAATTTCAAGTTATTATTCATGATAAATGTTTAGACTTTGCATGCTTCAATGTATGTTTTAATTATTGTTTATAATTAAATATCTTGCACTGCAATAAATCCTTTTAGAAAGGTAACAGTAAATTTCCTCGATTGGTAGTGAATCCAAGAACGATTCACGGAAATGAGAGAAAGTGAGCAATTTAAAATGTACGTTTCTTATAACGACTTTTATGGTTGTTTTCGAATATCAAAATCGAATGGCAAACCAATTGGTGCTTGTGAATTCAAAATACAATGTAGTTTTGAGATCATAAAGCATTGAGTTTAATACGCTCAGCTTTACCAATGGTTAACAACCTAATATCTTTGTCCATTTAATTCTCGAATGAGTCTAGTCCCTAGACATTCGAATAGATCGATGCTTAGAGAACTTTAGAAGCTTCTGGTAAGATCATCTAGTTGAAACAAAATATTCAACATAAATGGTAAAGAACCTTGTTGGGGTGACATTGGACATGTCTAACAAAGTATAAAAGTCAACACTAAAGAATTCAATTCTTAAGACTATAAGAAAGGGTACAAGAAATAGGAAAACAAAGGAACAAATGAAAGGAATTTACGATTCCGGCTCTACCTATAAGTTTAAAGAGAAGTGACCTAGCAATCAAACTTCCTTGGTATCATATACCGCTTGAGGTTCTTACTTCAGTAATAACTCAAACAAATGAAGCTAGGATACACTAATGACCTACAAGTGGGAAATGAAGCATGGAAATGCTACATTAGTTGTAGGGTCATCTAGTTTGTTTTAAGTCCTTTCAAAGGCTGGAACTAAATGGCTATTTTATTCCATAATCAGCATACCTAAATTTCTGCTTCAAACACAGAAAGACTCACATTCAGAAGAACAAAAACAATGTTTGTTTGTTTATTTGAATGAAATGGTCAATTACAGGTTGAGTCAATATGCTTGATTAAAACAAACAACTCTTTAAAGAACTTTACTAAGGTTCAAATCAACCCCTTGATTTGAGTTCCATTAATCTTTGGCATTGTTGCTTAGACCATATCAACAAGTTAACATTCAAAAACTCTATTTTAATGGACTTTTGAAAGTTGGTTGATTTCTAGATCAACTTAAGACAAGCTAGTCTTACTTGTTGAAAGTAACAAAAGATGTGAACTATTGTTAGAACGCCTAGACAATAGAGTTCAAAGCTAAAGAAAGATTTTATGACTTTATTATTTCGCATGGATTTGAGTGAATGTAGGTTTATTTACTCAAATGTGATATAAGTTGAATCTGTTTGGCTAGTTCAAAGATTCAGAAGTATAAAATCCACTTGGCAAGAAATCATAAAGATCTAGGTTAGATCATGTTGATGATTACTTGAGACCAAGTATGATCATCAATGATTGTGTGTTGTAATTTCACAATCTAGCTCCATAAGATATGGCATATCTACGTTGGAATGATCGAAGTCAATTAGTACTTGATTCGATCAATGATGAATCATAAAGACTTTTCCTATAATTTCTAAAACAAAATGCTCAACTACCACCAAACTAAACCAAATTCGTCAAAGCTATTGAAAAGTAATTTCAGAATATCTTTTCATAATATATCTAAAGAGTTCCTAAACTCAGTGGGAGCTTAGTGTTTGTTATTCAACAAACTAAGGCCCAAGTCTAGATATATGTTTCATTGTGATTTATTCAAATGAGACACAAGGGTATTGTTTCTACCACGAATTTTTGAGAACATAATGTTTGTTTGCTCGAAATAATGTCCTTTTGGAGATTCGTTTCCAAAATGACAAGTGGGAGAAAATAGACCTCGAAAGTCTTCGAGACGAACAACAAACATAAACGGACATTCCGGAGGCTTTTCGAAGTGCTTCAGAAAACCCGAACTTATTCTTTAAGGACTTTAGAAGTGGCTTTAAAGAATAGACTTCTCTTAGAAGACTTTACAAGTGCTTCAAGGAGAACAGAATATTCAAAGGACTTTCAAGTGGCTATTGATATTCTATTGTTTGATGTTCTATACCCAAGTAGGCATAGAGTTCAAGTCACTGGAACTATGAGATTCTTCTATTAGATAGTAAGGAAACATAGAGTTCTGGTCAATGAAACTATGAGATTCTTCTATTCGATAGTGAAGAAACCTACAACTTGCAGTCAAACTATTATCATGTAGATTAATGAGTTTATGACTTGTAAGAAAGCTATGACGAAACCTAGATTCCCTAAAATGGTTAGAGGCCATATATAGACTCAAATGTTTTAAATGGTTAGAGGCCATAAAACATACTCAATGTTTTGATGACAAAATTGAAATTTTGTTGATTTGCAAGAATAGTTTCACACCTATTGGTTGCAAGTTTGTTTTAAGGATAAAAACCATCAAACATGGAATTGTGTTCACACACAAAGCTAGATTAGTTGCTAAAGGTTACAAGCAAATTCATGGCATGGATTGTGTTGAAACCTCATGCAAAATCGTAATGCTTAAGTCTATAATTCAAGATATGATTGCATATTGGTACATATGGCAATTGGATGACAAAACGTATTCCTCAATCAAATGTTGGAATAAACTATGTACATGGTATGTCATAGGATTTGTGGATCCAAATAAATGCTTGAAAAGGAAAGCTAGCTTATAAAATCTAAGTACAGATTTAAGCAAGCAATTGGGAATTAGAACTGTATTTTAGTGAAGCTAATAAGTATTTTAGTTTCATAAAATATACATGATTCTTATAGATATATAAGAAGTTTAGTGGGAGTACTTAAAACTTAATTGGTCCTATGTGTATTACACACATATCTCTCTATTGTGAAATAACATTCAAATGCTAATGACTTAGATTTTGAAATTATTCATCAATGATGGACCATGGCGAAACTTAGTACATACTGGGTATTAAGATCTATTTACAAAAATCTTATGATATTGTTTTGGATTAAGTAATGGCATTTACTAAATCAAACACGAAAGTCTCCATTGGAGATATTCGACCCATGTGAATAAATCTAAGTAAAGAATGTTTGAACTATGTATAAGCATTTACTAAGTTAAACATCAAAGAGTCTAAATGAGATTCTTAACCTATGTTATATGTCGAAGAATTTAGCTGGATTCAGTATCTGCTGAAATTGAATAAGCTAAAGTTACATGAATAGAATTCAATTGGGAATTATTCTGCAAAAGAATTTATCATGTATGATATAATATGAGGATCGCCAAAAACGTATCGTATGACTTTAGGCATGACGAACATATACCAGTCTCTATTGATCTAAGTGAAGATCAACTAGATTGAGATCAAGAATACTTATGGTACTTGAAAAGGTACATAGGAATAGTTCTTGATTCAAGGAAATAAAGATATGCTAAATATTGATGCTACACGCATAAACACTGGCAAAGGATCAAGCAAGACCCTTTGGAGTTAACCATTGACAAGGACAAGCTAAAGAGCATCGTGTTTCGAAATGGCAACATGGATTGGAGACCATGAGTTGTTGCGTGGGAAATTAAAATATTAATTTCTATGTTCTAAGATACAGCTGGAAAGTCTTCCACATATCTGTGAACTGCTTGGATAAGTAAATCTAAACAAAGCATCACTAGCAACCTAAACAGTTGAAGTAAAAGTACTTATTGCCTAAGAAGCAATAAAACAGGGTTGTTTATGTTAAAGAGTTCTTCACTGAACTTGGGTAGATCACCTATCTGCTGGCTTGATGGTTCTTCATTGAAAAATGCGTGGAACACTCTTGAAGCAAGAAAAACGTCTGCTAACTTAATGGTTCTTCATTGCAAAATGCGTAGAACCACTAATGTAGTAAGAAAGACTAGATCACATAATAAACAAACTCGAAAAGATCTTATCATCATATCTCAAAGAACATTCGATGAAAAGGATGTTAAGATTGGCAAAGCATGATAACTAAACCTATGCAACAAGTGAGAAGCAACACTCACATTGTAGCACTGGAAATCAAGCATAGCTTTGAATTCCATGAATTGTTTTAGAAGATGGGTTTGAGGCCCATGGTTATAAAACATTGGGGTTGAACATTTATCATATATGAAATGTATTTTCATATTCCATTTAATCTTGGTTTAGTATTAAATGATGAGTCCCTTCAAATTTGACGATATATTCAAGATAGACTGTCAGGACCAGTCCTGTGACTAAGAAATGTCTATCAAGTGAACTTGAATGTCAAAGGTTGAAAATGGTCCCTAATCGGAGTTTTCTATAAAATTGGACGCATAGAAAACGTTAGACGATTAGAGTGCAAGATGACTAGTAGTTCTGTTTCTTGAACTATGTGGACATGGCAATGTCATAATCATTTGCATAGATACTTACTTTGGGAAGACTAGTATCGGACAAGACCTATGAAACTTTACTGTAAGAGATGAAAGTCTGTCATAAGTAAATTTCATTAAATTATTAGACACTAAATCCTCAATACCTGAGTGATTTGAGATTACTTGTTTGAGAACTGGTTGCTTTGACGTTGACCAACCGTCGCACCGTAAAAGGAGGCTATAAAGGCAACGCTCAGGTAATCACCTATCAAACGAAGTCTAATCTCAAGATCGCAAGATTGGGATTGTCCTCCCATAAATCGGGATGAGATGCTTAAAAGTTGTACAAGGCCACTCGGAGAGCTAGAAACTGTGAAATGCATGGCCGTGCTCGGATGAATCATAGGCTATGATTATCTGTTTATTTGATCAGTTGAACTCTGAAACCGAGGAACACCTCTGGACATAATAAGGATGACAACTCTTACCTTATGTTCAAGAGCAAGCATCGAGCGACAAAGAAATTAGGAAATGCACACTTGTCCCTAAGGACAAGTGGGAGACTGAAGGAAATAATGCCCTTGGTCCAAGTATGCATTCTATGTTAAGTCTAATAAATGCGGTTCAGTATTAATTAACAAGTTAATAATTCAGTGAGATCAAGTGAGCTGAATGCCTAGCTAGAGGCCGCTTCAGTTCAAGTGGAATTAATGATATTAATCCACAGCTTACTCTTGACTGAACCCGTAGGGTCACACAAATAGTACGTAAACGGATCAAGTATTTAATGGCATTAAATACTCCATCTATGAATATTCGGAACCGACGGATCTTGGTTTCAGTGGGAGCTAAGATCGTCACGGGCAAGAAATGAATACTCCGGAAACGATGATATTGCCGGAAACGGAAATATGGATCGTATCGGAAATATGAATATTATCCAAGTCGTAGATGTTGCCGGAAACGGAAACATGGTACGTATCGGAAAATATTATTGGAAATGGAAATATTACCAGAATCGGAAATATTGCCGGAAACGGAAATATTGTCAGAATCGGAAATATTGCCGGAAACGGAAATATTGTCAGAATCGGAAATATTGCCGGAATCGGAAAATAATTCCGGAAACGGAAATATTAAATATTTGTTCGAAACGGAAATTAATTCCGGAATCGGAAATATTAAATATTGTTCGTATCGGAAATAGATTCCGGAAATGGAAATTTAATCGGAAGCGTATCGTACGAATTAGCATCGGACGAGGCCTGCCGGACGAAGGCCCAGCACGAAGCCAGGCCATCGCCCAGCAAGCACGCACGCAAGCCCAGCGCGCGCCAAGGCCACGGATGCGTGGGCCTTGCTGCGTGGGCTGCAGCTCGCACGCATGGGCAGTCCTTGTGGCTGCCGTGTGTGTGTGAGTTTGTGCTCATGCATGATTCCTGAATCTGCAAGAGTCAGTGTATGATTAAATGTCTATTCCTAAATTGGATAAATTAATTAAATAGAATTCATGTAGGATTCTAATTCCAATTAATTCGCATCCTACTAGGATTACGATTCCTTTTCCATAACTCTATAAATAAAGGCCTAGGGGTCATAATTTATACATAAGTTTCAAAGTATTCAAAAGTGAGGTTTTTGAGAGAAAATTCAAACACCCATCTTGCCCCAAAAGTGCCGAATTTTCTGAGTACCTTAAGGGCGATTCTAGTTGGTCAATCTTAAGGCGGATCCGGACGTGCTGTGGACTTTCTACGGAGGGACGACACTTGGAGTCCTAAAAGACTTGTTCTTGTTCGGTTCGGGCGCAGCTAGGGAAGGCACGCAACAAAGAGTATGCATCTAATTATGCTATATGATTATGTGTAAATAATATGTTTCCTGGGTTAATGGTTGTTTCCGCATGATCTATGTAAATGTCATATGTATCATAACCTAACATTAATATCTCCCTTTTTTATGGCATCTTCAATCAAAGATCCGGTTGAAATCAAGGCCTTGAACGATGGGAAATATTGATAAGCCATTTGTTTCTGGTATACCGGGAGGAGGTTCTTGACAATCATTTGCAACTGCTCCTCTTCATTCGGCCTATTTATCATTTTTGCCGCTTTATTTCTCCACCTTGTGATGAAAGATGAGAATGTCTCATTTGCATTTTGAGCCGTGGTCTCCAAATCCCTTCTTGTGACATCAATCTCCTCATTGTACTTATACTGGTTCGAAAATTCTCTCACAATATCAGCCCAGGTCGATTTCTTCGAATTCTCTAAGTTCAGAAACCAATGCGAGGCACCTCCATCCAAATATTGCTGAAATAATTGAGCCATCAATGGCTCTTCCACTCCCCATGGACTCATAGCACCAACATAAAGTTTCAAGAAATTTGTGGGACTTCCTGTTCCATCGAACCGCGCGAGGACAGGCATTTTGAACCCAATGGGAAGGCGCGCCTTGGGAAAAAGAGTCAACCCATGGATATCCATCCACGGCTCAGCTTGGGTCATGCCTTTCAATACTTCTTTCAACTTAGAAATCTCCTCTTCGAGTTTGGTCGGGAGTTCATTGTCATGATTACCATGCTCAAGATGAAATGGTGATGCGACCTCTGAGTCAGGAGCTGGTGGGTGAGCTTGCACGTTCTGTCTTATGAAATTAACCATAGTCTGCTCAACGGTGTTTTGGCGATCTATTATGGACTGCATCATCCCTTTAAGCTCAGATAAAGGATCCGGATGGGGGCTTGAATTCTGATGATCATTGTCGGGAGTCTGAGCCATATTGCTACAACTAGGGGACGAGAATATTGCCGATGTAGGGCAAGGAGAGAATTCTGCGGATAGAGATTTCTTGCTATGGAATGAAGTGCGGCGAATGAGCCTAGATCCAGCACGGGACCAGGTGCAACTCCTGACAGAAAAACAAAAATAGCCATTGTAAGTACTCACTTGAATATGATGTTTAAAGTGGAAAGTAAAAACAGATAAAAATAACATAAAATAAAAAATAATCATCGGATATACATAATGATATTGATTTTATTTTTATTCTTAAGGAGATGAACGCCGATTTTTGAACAGATTTCGAGAGATTTGGAACTTTGTGTTTTACTGAAGTGACTTATTTAAAAAAAACTTTTATTGCACCCTTAAGATTTTACGGGTATTTAGGCTTCTTTGGGAACTTTAAAGGATTGTGTATGTCGCAAGTTTCAGATTCTTTATGATCCTATGCGTCTCGAGTTTTGTGACACGCCATAGGTGGAACCCTCATGGTTGTTTGCCTATAAAAACTTTTGAATTTTCTTCAAGCTTACGAATAACCGAATTCCTTTATTCTAAAGATATTCTTCCTCAAAGAATCATATGGATCTTAATACTCCATTTGAAGCTTCTTCGTCCTCCAACGTGCGAGAGTTGATCCAATTCTTCTCTGAGAATCCTGCTTCTTCCCTTCAGGAAATACGAGATAGAGGACGTGAGGCGATTCTTGCTTCCATGTCCCTAGAGGACCGACTTTTCGTTGATTCCTCTACAGGGTTTTCAAACCAAATTCTTCCTACTACTACTTCTCCCACTCCCTTGGTAAAGCCTGTTTTAGTGGGTAATTTTTCTCAATTCTTCCGCATATGCGACCCTTCGAATTCCCTATTTTTGTTTGTGGCTGATTCTATGGTATTCGCCATGTCTCTTTGTCTATACTTTCCCTTGAGTTTTTCTTACTTTATTTCGGCCGCTATAAACCAGCAAAGGTTTCCTTTTTCGAATGATCGCACAGAAAGTTCTAGCTCATCAACCAATTTGTCCTTTAATCTTCCAAACCGTAGTACACTTAGGTTGTTAATGTGGGATGTCAGGGATCAGTCAACATCTCGTCTCCTTGGTCATCTCGTCATGTTATCTAAAATATACCAACCTGCTTGCTTCGTATTACTTCTTTCTGACTCGAAGACCGGTGAAGAAGTGGCTAGGGGCTTGGGTATCAAGACCTTTGGTATCCTCCCTGGGTCTGGTTCATTTCCACCCATGTTATTTTTTTGGAACGATACTTGTTTCTTTTCTGTGACACAATTGGCTGCAGAGTCAATCACTTTATCGGTCTATGTTTCACCACAGGCTATCCCCACAAGAATTCTAGTACATGAGAGGCAGGGTCCGCGCCAAAGCACGGCTAATCGTCCATGGTTGAGTCTATTTGAATTTTCATCACTTGATCGTTTATAAATGGCAATGGGTGGTCCTTCTAGCTACCAAAGTTCTAAAGAAGACTTCCTTCGGAAGATTCCTCCTTCTAGGCTTTCCTCATTTGCCATTCCTGAGACTTTATGGTCAATAAGTCAAAAGGGTCTTTTTATATTGGTAGATAGGTTTACTAAAGCTTCGTCTTCTGGCCCTTGGAAACGTTCTAAACCGCATACCCTTTCGTTTGTTGTCATGTCTGATGGGTCACATAAGTGTAGGGGTGGGTTTATAGTGAGGGACCCAAGACAGAACTGGGTGGCCGGTTTTGCTTCTAAGGTTCAAGGGCAAAGCCTCTCCTCTTTTGTACTATCTATTTTGCAAAGAGGCTTGCAGAAAGCTAGAATGTTGCAAGTGAAACAGTTGGAAGTATTGGTGGACGTCGAACTCCATACTCTAGCCTTGGCTAAGCTAGACATCTCCACAACTGCTCCCGAGCGCGAATTATGCGGTATAATGCAATTAATGCGATTCCCTGGGTGGGAAGTCAGTATCCGCCATCTTCCACAGGAAAGCCTCAAAGGGGCTATGCTTATCGTAGACTTTTGCCAAAGGTTTCCATGGGGTCATTCAGAGGAGTTCGAAGTTCCACCAATTCCTGAGATATTACTCGCCCAGTATTGAAAATTGTACATTTTATACTTGTTGTGATCATACTTTGGAAGTAAATAAATAAATAAATAAAAGGAGTTTGTGTATGTTGGTCGAAAGGGTATTTTACTTATCGTGGTTGGTTTGTTCAAGCACGAATTAGAACTTTTTGCATGATTTTGGCATAATTCAGGGGTTAAATTTGAAAAATTCAGGATTTTCAACAAAATTGAAAACTATTTTCGCGAAATGGAGAGGGAATGTAGAAAAATAAGTTATTTGAAGATAAGTTATTTATTATTTTGCAAGACCAAATTCTCAAAGATGAATATCACTTTTACTTTTCCATTTCCCGCCTTACAAAAGTATAGAATGATAAAGTGAAGAAAGAAAATAGAGAAATAGGGCCTGTGTCTCTGCTAAAATAGTGATGACATCGGTTTAGATGCTTGATTACCTGCGTTCCTTGAAGCATCAAAAACAAATTGTTAAATATAGGGGTCGTGCCTGAAGGCTGCCTACGTATCCCTGGGTGCATAGGTGCTTGATGGTGTAAGAGTGTTTACAGGGAATCAGACCCAACGTAGTTCCAAAAATAACAAGAAAGAAAGAAAATTAATATTTATTTTGCGACTGAACTCAAAGTGAGCTGCCTACGTACCCCTTTGCAAAAGTGGTGTGAAATGATGCAAACATACATGATGATGATTTTTGTTTTTTTTTTAATTAATTAAAAAAGAAAGGGGGGATCAAGTCGCACGTAGTTCTAAAATTTCTATCTTTTTTTTTTTTTTTTTTTTTAACATAGGAAAAATAAAGAACGCAATGCATAGGCTACAGGTGAGTGGTGATGAGGCATCTTGAACCGGTAGAGACGTGTAATCCTTAATCGTAACGCCAAGTAACGAATTCTCCGGTCTCCAGGCGTTGTTCCCAATCTTCTTTGCGCTTGGCAACATACAAGGGGTTGTCTTCTCGATCTAGGATCCATGATGCCCAGGCCTTGCATACCAATTGACACGAAGCTAAAGTCACGGGATCAATCTTGCGTAGGAAAATATGAGGCTCCATAATTGACACGATGGAGGCCACCTCATTAGCCGATGTCATTATTCCTTCACATTGTACCGCATGTTCCTGATTGTAAAGCCACCCAAGTCGTTCACGCAGCCTTCGTGCCTTGATTTTATCTGGCATCCAAGTTGGATGGTCGCGTTCTGACTCCGAAATGGGCCAGTACACGCGGGTCAGCTTCATTACCGGCGTTGGCCTTATTGTGATCTCATTGTTAGGAAAGTAACCTTCCTCGCTTTCGACGAGATTCATCTCCCCAAACTGACTTGTACTGGCATATTGGGTCGTTCCATCTCTTACATCTCCTGGAATCACTTATCCCCCTAATGGGAAACATAGCATTCCTCTAACTTTCTGGTGCAATGTTGACGCAACCATCTGATTCTCATGTAACCACGGTCGTCCCAACAAGAGATTGTATGAAGTCTCGCAGTCTATCACACGGAAATTCACCTCATACACGACTGGTCCGTACTTCAAAGTCAATAATATGGTTCCCGTTATCTCCCTTGGAGTATTATCAAAACCAAAAGATAAGCCCGAGTAATGAGTTATTTGGTTTGCCTCATAACCTAGTTCGTAAAGGAAGTCTCGTGAAGTTATGTTGATCGCCGATCCATTATCAACCAGAATATTATCTATGTAGCCGCTGCTATGTAACAAGGTTATGTACAATGCATGATTATGATATGGATGTGGAGGCAAATCATCGTTTGTGAAGTCTAGTCTATTATTCCGATGCGGGTCGTCTCGGGAAATTTTACGGAGATCAATCCATGAGACCGAAGATCCCAATGGTGCTTTGACATAAGAAGGGTATGTGTCAGCCAAGTAAGTCAGTTGATCAAGAGTTACGGGTATCATGGTCTTTTCTTCTATCCCCATGTTCTCATATGACAGTAAAAGGTCCAGATTCACAACTTCCTGTTCTATTGAAGGAACCTCCTGAGTGATGGTGGAGACTTCGAAGACCTTAGCCTTATTTGAAACCTTAGATTGGCTACCGTCTTCTGGGAACAAAGGAGGACACGGTGACCATAATGAACCCTTTGACTAGGTGGCGAGAATGGCATGGATTTTGTACATCCACGGTTGGCCGAGCTTTATGTCATAGAGTGAGGGGATATTGAGGACTATGAATTCTGTGGTAAGTGATATACCCTTATAGTCAACAGTAGTGCTCAGTTTACCCCATGCTTTTCCACTTGTATACTCATCGCTGAGATCTTCAAAGGTCACTGGTTCAAGTTCTTCTCGTTCACATCCCCACTTAACGAAGGTCTTATAGGGGCATACATTGATGGGACATCCTCCCTCCACCAAAACACCATGGTACCTCTTGTCGTCGCAGATCATTGTATGCTCTAAGGTGTCTTCTAGGAAGTCCCTTTCAATCAAATCTTTCATGACCAGTTGCCAATCGAGTTTGAACATTTTCATCAGGTCCCTAGCTGGGGTCGTGATGTCAATCGCAGTCCTCTTGAGGTGGTCGATGAAGGCTTCGTGATGCATTTGAGACTTTGATATTAAGTCCCATAATGATGCCTTATTATCGTTGTTTCCTGTTCTAGGTGGAGCATGTTCGGAGGTTGAACCTTCTCCAGAACCAATCATGTTGCAAGACATTAGTGATACTTTTGGAAC
Source organism: Spinacia oleracea (assembly GCF_020520425.1). Taxonomy (NCBI): domain Eukaryota; kingdom Viridiplantae; phylum Streptophyta; class Magnoliopsida; order Caryophyllales; family Amaranthaceae; genus Spinacia; species Spinacia oleracea. The sequence continues at coordinate 129,914,566 of NC_079492.1, read as the reverse complement.
AGCTATATCCCCATGGATGGTCATTATTCCCCTTGGTGTTGGGATTTTCACTTTCTGATGAAGGGTAGATGCAATAGCTCGTGTGTCATGAAGCCACGGCCTCCCAAGTAGAAAGGGAAATAGCGTAGGAGCTTCGATCACCTGAAATTCTACATCACATTCCCAACTCTTGTGCCCCAATTTCAAAGTAATGGTCCCAATTGATTTTCTTGGGGTGTTATCATATGCCACTAAAATCTTGTCGGAATGTCCTAAAGGTGTGTCTCCGTGTCCCACTTTATTTAAAATTCCTTTTGAACAAACATTGAATGCTGACCCACCATCAATCCAAATACCTGAGATTAAATAGCAAGCGTGCCCCAAGGTGATGCATAAAGGTCGATTGTGATCAATGACCTCCGGCAAATCTGCATCGTTGAATGATATGGTAGGGGGAACCCAAGCCTTTGGAATTGGAATTTTTCCGTCGTCAATAAGTTGTTGTATAGCATGTCTTGTATCCGAACAGGATTCCATATCATGTCCATAGTCATGGCAGTAATTGCAATACCTCGCCATGTCCGTTGCGGGAGAAGGCATGGAATAATTGAGATGTTTTGGCTCAAGGAATCCTTGCAACTTCAGCCGGTGGTATATAACAGCTAAAGGTTCACTCTTTTCGGAGTAAATCTGACTTATTGACCTCCGGCGACCCTTCTTACTTCCAGCTTCGTATCTTGGCTTTGCGGAACTCATATTGTTTTAAGGACTTGATTAAGTATAAGTGAAGTACCTATCATTTCAAACAAGAATGATATTAGTATTGATATCGGGAGTTCAATAAAATGAAGTAAAAAAATGGCGGGAAATAGAAAAGTATCTTGGTGATATTATAAGTCCATTTTGAGAAAAAGGGTTTCTCTTTTGAAAATCATCATAAAAAATTGGCCAGCAGTAAAGCGAAGTATAAGTTTTTGGAAAAATCGGGTTTTTAAAAAAAAGAGTCATTCTGTAAACAAAAATTCTTTAGAAAGATGCGATTTGATTTTGGAGCATTAGAATCATTCGCGTTTTATGGAGATTTTATGTTTATGAAGTTAGCTAAATTTTGGCATTGATCTTTGACCTGGTTCATGGGAAATTTTTGAATAGTGATTAAGAATTAATCGTGACATTGTGAGAAATTCTTTGTTCGCTTTTGTTTTTGAAGGGAAATTTCTTTATGAAAAGTCGAAAATGGTTTTGACAATAAAACGCGATCAATTAGACTAGGAAAAAGTTTTTTTTTTAAAGATATTACAAACCAAAATTTTAAAGAGCGAAAGAAGAAAAAGGTTAAAAGGAAATGTCATCGCGAATATATAAAGAGAAAAAAAGCACGTGAATTAAATTAGTCAGGACAGACAATTAACAACATAAATAAAAAGCAAGCATGCGTTGGTCCATGTGTCCTAACACGTTAACTACAAGGGTTTGTTCAATTAAGGAAATAATTGTTCGAGTGGCCCCATACGGGGTTGGACAGTCCTGCATAGCCGGTTGTAAGTAACGCGCGGATACAGGTTTACGTCCTTAAATTCATTATAATTGTCTAAACTCCCTGAACCCCGCAAATTTGCAGGTCAGAGCCTAGGTTATGATAGTACCAGTGCGTGTGTGCGACCGAATTTCACATAAGCAAACCCAAACACACGTAATTTCACATAAACATGATTCATACAAAAATTTAAACATTTCACGTGAATGATCATAACCAATTGGGATAGTTGTTTGTTTCCTAAAAGGGTAAAACATATTTTTGGGTCTATACCTCAAAGTTTATTTTTAAAATAAAAATAAAAATTCCCCAGTGGAGTCGCCAGCCTGTGGGACCCGATTCTCGACTGTCCTAGATTACGGTCAGAATCCCACATAAGCCAACTGTTGGGCTTGTAATGTTTAAAAGTTTGGAGTCGCCACCCTATTTTATCCGATAGGGACCGGATTTTTGAAATCATCATTTTCAGGGGAAAAATAATTATTTAATAAAAAATAAATTTCCGAAAACAATGATGGCTCCATAAAATAAAAGGCTTTTTTCCTATGAGATCTGGTCTTTTGAAATCAAAGATTAAGGTCCGGGGTATAAGTTAGGAAGATCGAACGTCTGGAACTCGTCTCTCCCTCTGTTCTAAAACAGGCTCCTACTAATATGTTGTCCCTATTTTTCTTACAATAATTGGTTATGATCATTCACGATGTTATTAACTTAACGCATAATGTCACATAATTTACAAGTAGTCAAACACACTCGGATGCAATATGATATAATATATGATGAGATAAATCTGGTGATGTATGGTGGGTTTGAGCATTAAAGTTGCCCTACGTACCGGTCATTGTGGGATTTGAATCCACTCCCGGATCAAAACCCTACGTAGTTCTGACAGGTGTCCCTTCCTATGTGGTCAATTCCAATGGGTGAAGGGAAATAGAGTTTTGAATAACTCAGAACAAGGTTGGCAATAGGTCTTTAACTGACTTGCTTTTGGGAATCAAATCGCTCCATTAAGGTTGTGGAAATCACCCCGATTAGTGACACCATAAAAGTCTTCTGTGAAAGACATCTTAACGATAAAATGCGTCCCGATTGACGACTTTTGGATTGACTTGTTTCTGAAAAGAAAGTTGTTTTGTACTTTGTGACTTGTTTATTTTGGGTTGAACTTCACTCTTTTGAGGATGGATAGTAATGTGCTATCTGAGTGGATTTTGAGGTAATGTGTTTGGGGTTTATGAAATTGACCATATAAGTTGGGACACCTGATATGGCCTAAAATTGAATAATAGTTTCATAATAGAAATCATGTCATACTAGACTGAGAGTGATTCATTATAGGTAACAAAATTTGATGATAATAGGTTTTATAAGTGGGTGAATCACTTCACAATCCTATATGACTAAATTTCCAATTTGACCCGTTTATTCAATTCAAGGTCATAAACCATAAGTCACTAGGTTTATCTCATGCAAATGTGAAATGATATATGGATCAAGCATGCAAAGTGATTTAACCAATTTAATAAAAAAAAACACTCGAATAATTTATTATTAGGAAGTGTGCATAAGATAATTCTTTTGTTGTTTTATTACTTTGGTGGTGGAACTTTAGTTTACAAGTGCCATGAATACAATAAATATTACAATAATCAGAATTCCTATCTAATGAGCAACTTCAAGTCTTGATTCCTTCGCCTTGAACTGTGTTTCCTTGACTAGTCTTCATATTTCTTCGCCTTGGATGTTTGGAAAGTAGCGACCTAAGTAAACAAAACTTATATTTGGGTTTATTTTAGAATTTTCCACTTTGCTTAACTTAACCTAAATTAATTTTAGGTAAGTATAAAGAAGTGGTAAATGGTTTGGAGTATGTATACTTACAAAATATGTTATCTAGGAAAAATAGGAATTTATTTTGGGTAAATCGGATTTTATAAGAGAAAACTAATTTTCTTTTTTAAAAAAAATGTTGAGAAAATTACATCTCGTTGAACTTTAAATTTAATACCAAGACCTCCCGAACTCGGATTTGAGCGTTTGATACCTTCTTGGAAAGATCTAAGTGTTTTCTTTAACGTGTTAAAAAATGGTTTCAAACTCAGAAGTAGATAATTTATAAATAATTTTTCATTAAAGCTGCTCCTTTTTTAGACCTTGAAGTGAAATTAAATTATAAATTAATTATTTAAAAACAAAATCATGTTTTTATTTTTAAAATAGACTTTAGAAACATTTTGGAGTCATGTGTATAAAAAGCTCAGATTTTAAAGTTTATTTAATATTTTTAATAAAATAAAACTTATTTATTTGAAACTGTCATTTTCAAGAAACTGTCTTCCTAGATTTCTGTTTTTGAAAATATTCTATAAAATTGAATAAAAATCGTGTGTAGGTGGGAGAGGTCAATTTAGAAAGCTTAGGGTTTTGTCCTTCTATTATATTCTTTGAGATTTTAGAAAATAATAAGTTAACCTACTCAAATTTCACCAAAGAAGAAATCGGAACCTGAAAAAGATAGTTTTGCTAGTCTGAAGTTTAGGATTTATTGTGATTTTTCTAAAACTTGTTTTTGAAAAATTCCAAATTTTGTGGTCTTCTAAATACTTCAAGCTTCTGTAAAAAATTTCTTTTATGAATTTTGAAAAGTGAATATATTTTATATAGTTATCAATAAAATTTGACAAAAAAAATAAAATGAAGAAATTGTCTATTACTAAAGTTCCACCATCTTTCTGTCGAATTTTCTTATGCACCTTCTCACTTTAATTTTGTTTTGATAAAAACATTTTTTGGTGATCAACATACGTAAAAAAAAAAAAAACTTCACATACACTCACCCTCGAGTCTCACCCGTGGTCGGTCAAATTCTAGTTGGTTTCCAAATTAGGTAACCGGCACGTATAGTGCCCTAACAGGTTATAGAGCACACATAAGAAAAAAGGTTAGTAATGTATGAAAAATAATTGGCATTCACAAAAATAAAAGGAACAAGAATATTACCTTTGGATCTGACTAGCAATGTTTGAGAGATTAGTCCAAATGATCAATCGAAATAAAAAAGTGACTGCAAAGTGAATTGTCCAAGAAAATTGAATAACTTCTTTTTTGATTTTCTGAATATTGATATTAATTAAACTAAAAACTTATTTTTTTTTATTTTTTTTATTTTACTTTAACTAAAACTATTTTTTGACTTGAATGAAACTATTTTTTTTTCTTACTGATTTTTTAGAGAAACTTAAAAAGCAAGTGAGTGCATGAGAGCTTTTTTTTTAGAGAGCTTAGAATGATGGGCGTTGGGCCTCCTTTAAGTGAGAAAAGATGATGGTATTTATAGGGGTGGAAGGGACTAAGTTGCAAATAAACAATAGTTGAAGGTTATACGAAATAAAAATAGATAAGTAGGAGGATTTTGTGAATAAATAAGCAAATTTGAGTAATCATGACTTGATTGACCCATAACTGCTTTTGTTTTATTTGCCAAACTGATAAGTTATACTGTCCTTGAGCTCAAACGGGCTAAACAAGATACGCGTCTTAGAGAAAAATAAAGACCATTAGCGTCGTCGGCTAAAGAATGTATTTTTGGATCATGATAGATCATAAATAAGATGATCATTTTGGAAAGAGGTTATAGTTCGTTTTTTAAAAAACGTCGGGCGTTAGAAATGTAGGTCCATTATTACGAAGAGGGCGTCATATGAAAAATTATTCGTACGTCATTTACCCGAGGGCTCGTTTTAATACCGCATATTAACAAGGTCGTCGTCACATTGTTAGAACAATGACGTATTATGCCCCCTCTTAATAGTAATAGTGTTTTTGGGATATAGTACTTCTCGGGAAGCATTATTTTAGAAGTATTACTCTCATGGTGTATATTCTGATTGGGATACCTCTCTTTTATGAAAGTACCTAATACATCCCATATTAGTAGTAGAGAGACTAGTTGTTGTAAAATATACCAGTTGAGTAATAGGATTAGTAACATTATTTATCATGCTAACCCGAATGGCTTATTATGTACCAATGACTGGGTTGTATTCATCCGTAGTTGAAAGGCATGACGTTTACTGAATCAGTTTGTACAGTTGAACGGGTACCAATATTGTTGTATTAGAATTAGTTGGAGATTCCTAGATAGACCTATGCATGAAGGTAGCTTTTTACTTACAAATTACCTCCAAGTTAAAACAAAAAAAAAAGATTTGACAAATGCTTCTAATTTCTGAATCCATTCATGTTGTTGGCAGCTTCTTCTTTTAATTTTTGGAAGAGTTCACATGAAATTTGGGTGATTAGATTAGTCTTTTTTTTAAAAAAAAAATTAATTAAAAGGAGGTTGGGGGCTGTACGTGGGTTTGTGTGGTGGTTTTAGATTATTTTTTATCTTATTTTTTCCTCTTTCTTTGGGCTTCACGTGGGTTGTTTGGGGGGATTAGTTAGATTAGGCTCGTTTTTATTTTTTTTGTCTTTTTGATTTTGTTTTCCCTTTTTTTTTCTTTTTTTTCTTTTTTGTTTTATTAGTTTGTTTATTTTAGATAGTTAGTTAATTAGGTAGTTAGTAAATTAGGTAGTTAGTAAATTAGTGACTAATTGTGTATTAGTTAGTAATTTACTTTTTTTTTTGTTAAGTCATTTTTGCATTGTTTTGCTATAATTAGTCGGTCTCGTATGTTGGTAGTGTTACGTTAGTAGTAAGTAATGTTAACCCGGTCATAGTACGTTATTATTCCGGGTCCTATGAATTGGAGTTTTTGTCTTTCCGGGTACAAACTCATAGTAACATATAAATTTGTACAACTCTAGACATAACACAAAACACCTTAAGTAGTGATATTGGATAAGGGATAGACACGAAAATCTTTGCGTGTCGCTACACATAATAAACTCGAATTAAGTTATTGTTAGCGTATTGAGGTATTATACGGTAGAATCGAAGTATATTATACAATACTGAATACGGAGTACTCCTTTATAAAAGGAGATTACCCCTATCCAATTCACCACTTACCACTTATTTCTTATCTCCACCTTATCCAAAAACATCAAAATCTTCCATTTTCGCGGCACCCATGGCTCCCAACAACCAAGATCAACCACCTCCTTCTCCTTTCGATGAGCATTTTCGGATGCTAACTTTGTATTTGAACTTGCTCATGGCGTTATTTGTGCTACTAGTGGCGCTCGTGGTTTTCATAATTATGAACAAGTGAAGCTTGGAGGTTTCCGGCACGAAATGCGCACGATTCGATTTGTACTTCGATTTTTTGCTATTTTGGTAGATTAGAAGTACACATTGTAAGGATTTTGGGCATTTAAATAAAACGTCTTTGTTTTATTGTTAATATTTTCGGACTTTTAATTACTACCGTTGTTACTCCTTAAATCGTCTTACCATTACCGCCGAGGTAATGAACAAAGAAACTCGAGCAAAAATTATATTAAAAAAAATATTTTCCTTGACAGAGGATCATACAAAATTGGGGATCAAAATTTGATGTCTACACCTCCGTAGATAGTCCACAGCACGTCCGGATCCGCCTTAAGCTTGACCAACTAGAATCGCCCTTAAGGTTGCTTAGGAATTTCGGCTATTAGGTGCAAGTGTATGACTGATTTTTCTTCAAAATCTTACCTTTAGAATATTTCAATTGTGTCTATAAATTATGACCCTAGGCACCTATTTATAGAGGTATGGAAAAGGAACTGGAATCCTACTAGGATACGAATTAATTAAACTAGAATCACTACTACAAAATAGGCTTATAGCAACGGCAATAAACAGTTACCATAGATCAGTTACCATAGTTCATTCGTATATGAACACAAACACACACACGCACGCACAGCAGCCCAAGAGGGGCGCCATGCGCGCGCGCGCAGCCCGCGAGTACACGCAGCCCATTGCCACGAGACCCACACGCTGCCGCAGCCTTGGCGCGCGCTGGGCCTGCCTTGCGGTGGGCCTGGTCGCAGCCTTGGCTGGTGCGTTGTGGCGCGCTGGCTTGCTGGGCGATGGCCCGGCTTCGTGTTGGGCCTTCGTCTGGCAGGCCTCGTCCGATGCTAATTCGTACGATACGCTTCCGATTAATTTCCCGATTCCGGAATTCATTTCCGATACGAACAATATTTAATATTTCCGATTCCGGAATTAATTTCCATTTCGAACAAATATTTAATATTTCCGTTTCCGGAATTATTTTCCGATTCCGATAATATTTCCGATTCAGACAATATTTCCGTTTCCGGCAATATTTCCATTTCCATTAATATTTTCCGATACGTACCATGTTTCCGTTTCCGGCAACATCTACGACTTGGATAATATTTATATTTCCGATACGATCCATATTTCCGTTTCCAGTAATATCATCGTTTCCGGAGTATTCATTCCTTGCTTGTGACGATCTCAGCTCCCACTGAAACCAAGATCCGTCGATTCCGAATATCCATAGATGGAGTATTTAATGCCATTAAATACTTGATCCGTTTACGTACTATTTGTGTAACCGTACGGGTTCAGTCAAGAGTAAGCTGTGGATTAATATCATTAATTCCACTTGAACTGAAGCGGCCTCTAGCTAGGCATTCAGCTCACTTGATCTCACTGAATTATTAACTTGTGAATTAATACTGAACCGCATTTATTAGACTTAATATTATATGCATACTTGGACCAAGGGCATTATTTCCTTCAATCTCCCACTTGTCCTTAGGGACAAGTGTGCATTACCTAATTCCTTTGTCGCTCGATGCTTGCTCTTGAACATAAGGTAAGAGTTGTCATCCTTATTATGTCCAGAGGTGTTTCTCGGTTTCAGAGTTCAACTGATCAAATAAACATATAATCATAGCCTATGATTCATCCGAGCACGACCATGAATTTTACAGTTTCTAGCTCTCCGAGTGGCCTTGTACAACTTTTAAGCATCTCATCCCGATTTATGGGAGGACAATCCCAATCTTGCGATCTTGAGATTAGATTTCGTTTGATAGGTGATTACCTGAGCGTTGCCTTTATAACCTCCTTTTACGGTGCGACGGTTGGTCAACGTCAAAGCAACCAGTTCTCAAACAAGTAATCTCAAATCACTCAGGTATTGAGGATTTAGTGTCTAATAATTTTAATGAAATTTACTTATGACAGATTTTCTGAAGGAAATAATGCCCTTGGTCCAAGTATGCATTCAATGTTAAGTCTAATAAATGCGGTTCAGTATTAATTAACAAGTTAATAATTCAGTGAGATCAAGTGAGCTGAATGCCTAGCTAGAGGCCGCTTCAGTTCAAGTGGAATTAATGATATTAATCCACAGCTTACTCTTGACTGAACCCGTAGGGTCACACAAATAGTACGTAAACGGATCAAGTATTTAATGGCATTAAATACTCCATCTATGGATATTCGGAATCGACGGATCTTGGTTTCAGTGGGAGCTGAGATCGTCACAGGCAAGAAATGAATACTCCGGAAACGATGATATTGCCGGAAACGGAAATATGGATCGTATCGGAAATATAAATATTATCCAAGTCGTAGATGTTGCCGGAAACGGAAACATGGTACGTATCGGAAAATATTATCGGAAATGGAAATATTGCCGGAATCGGAAATATTGCCGGAAACGGAAATATTGTCAGAATCGGAAATATTATCGGAATCGGAAAATAATTCCGGAAACGGAAATATTAAATATTTGTTCGAAACGGAAATTGATTCCGGAATCGGAAATATTGAATATTGTTCGTATCGGAAATGAATTCCGGAATCGGGAAATTAATCGGAAGCGTATCGTACGAATTAGCATCGGACGAGGCCTGCCAGACGAAGGCCCAGCACGAAGCCGGGCCATCGCCCAGCAAGCCAGCGCGCCACAAACGCACCAGCCAAGGCTGCGCCAGGCCCACCGCAAGGCAGGCCCAGCGCGCGCCAAGGCTACGGCAGCGTGTGGGCTTGCGGCAGTGGGCTGCGAGCTCGCGGGCTGCGCGCGCGCGCATGGCGCCCCTCGTGGGCTGCTATGCGTGCGTGTGTGTTTGTGTGCTACTCGAATCCTAAAGCTACCGGGATTTGTCATATGATTAAATCTAATCCTAAAAGATTTAGTTTATTTAATTAGAGTCCTAGTAGGATTATAATTAAATAAATTAGTATCCTAATAGGATTCCAAATCCTTTTCCATAACTCTATAAATAGGTGCCTAGGGTCACATATTTACATCGAGTTTTCAAGTATTCAAAGTGAGTTTTTGAGAGAAAAATTCAGTCACACATTTGCCTAAAAGTGCCGAAAATAATAGTACCTTAAGGGAGATTCTAGTTGGTCAATCTTAAGGCGGATCCGGACGTGCTGTGGACTATCTACGGAGGGACGACACTTGGAGTCCTAAAGACTTGTTCTTGTTCGGTTCAGGCGCAGCTAGGGAAGGCACGCAACAAAGAGTATGCATCTAAATTATGCTAAATGATTATGTGTAAATAATATGTTTTCCTGGCTTTATGGTTTTTCCGCATGATTTATGAATTGTCATATGTATCATAACCTAACAGTGGTATCACGAGCCTCCTATTATTTTCATAATCTAAATTGCATGAACATGGTTAAATTTTACAAATTTGCAAGAATTAAAAGGGGTGATTAATTTTCGTAATTGTTAATTAATTGCAAATTGCGTTTATTTAATTATACGTACGCAGTTTTTCGGCAGTTTCTTCATTACTCATGCAAATCGAGTGATTTTTGTGTCAATTCCGCATGTAAAAGGCATTCTAAAATTTTGACAAAAATAGTATTTTTCTGCCGAACCCAGAATTCTCAAATTTCGTAAATTTAAGATGTTAAATTAAATATTTGCGATTCTTGTTGATAAATCTTGAATTTTGATTGACCTACTGTATATGTTTAACAAGTTTGAATGCCTAGCCTTGTTAATTATGCAATCTAATTTGTAATTATGATTAATTTGTTGAAAATTAGAATAATTTAGAATTAATTTGATTTTCATAATTAATTATAATTTAATTAGATACCTATGATTAAAAACCACCATAAAAATTGTAAATTTATGATAAATTTTAAATTTTTATGACCTAGGCTTGAATCCATGTTAATCGGAAATCAATTGAATAATAAATTTTCGATTTTTCGCCCTAAAATTATGAAATTAATATTATTTATTAATTTGTCATTAATTTTAAATATAAATTTTTAAATTTTATGCGATTCGCTCATATAACTTGCACGCACAAAGCAATGGACGCTACGTGTTACCCTTAAGGGGTGTTGTATAGTGCGGGCATGTGACGACGAGCAAGGGAGCTCGTCGCCCATGCGGCACGAATGCAATGAGCAAGGTCATGGTGCACGAGCACAAGGCAGCAGCCCTGCCTTGTGTCGTGTGCTATGAGCAATGGACGAATGGGCGAGGGCGAAAGCAAGGCAAAGGAGTCGCGTGTGGGCAGCAAGCGAGCTGCGCCACAGCGCGCACTGCCTCGCGCAAGCGTGCGGAGCCTCGCGCGCAGCGAGCGCAAGCTCGCATGCCACGAGTGCTACGCCCAGCATCGATGCCTCGCGCTGGCGAGCGCGCGCAGCGAGCGCTGGCGAGCGAACGCAGCGAGCGATGGCTCGCGTGCATCGAGCGCTGGCGCGCGCGCAGCGAGCACCAGCTCGCGTGATGCCTTGCGATGGTGAGCAGCAGCGATGCGACGCATCGCATGGGCTGCGCGCACATGGCCAGCGATGGCTGTGTGCGTGTGGCCCATGGGCGTGCGTTGCGTGGGGTTGTTGCGTTGCGTTTAGATCGTTTTGAAATTTTAATTTGAAATTTTCAGTTTACGTAATTTTAATTAATTTTAAAATTAATAATTTAAATTATTTTCTTGGATTTTAATTTTGAATATTGTAATTATAATAAATTTTATTTATTCTAATTATTTTACTAAAATTAAAATCATGAATTAATTTAAATACGACTGAAATTAAATTAAATTTTGGATTCAATTATAAATTTATATGAGCTTTAAATTTTAATTAAATTTGTATGTTTCCGGTTAGACTAGAAATACATTTTTATGTTTAAAATTAGTAAAGCATATGAATTTATTGGTTTAAGTGGGAGCTCTTTTTAGTCATATACTCTTGATTAGGTCTACAAATCCTTAAGGTTAAAACAACTTGATTAGAATTAATAAGGACTGAATAATTTGTAGATTATTGGTGCCCTTGATTAATTGCTGCAAATGTTTATGTGATGCATAATGTGTTTTACTAACCAGCTATGTGGGCCATTCATGATAATGAATGGGTGAATGGTATATATTGTATATGTACTGTTTTGCAGGTTATGAAGTGACTAGTATGGCCCAAATAGGATAGAAAATATGGTCTGCGAACCATTAATTTGAATGTAATTGGTCTAAAGTACCAAAGTTGTTTTTCAATTCAAATATGGTCTGCGTACCATCAAATAGTTGTAATTAGTTTTAATTATAGCTTATCCTATTTGAAGAAAATGGTGCCTCCCACGGAGATTTTCAAGACGGACTTTGAAGTTAAAACTTCAAGATGAAGTCGGGCCATACTAGATCACATTTATCTTATGCATGTTTTAAGTTATTTATTGCTTTTAAATATGTCTTAAAATGCATGAGATCAAAAGCTTGATTATGTTGCATGATTAAGGATTTTACTTCACTTAAAATCTAACCAACATAGTAAGAGCCTTAAGTTCCAAAACTTAAAAATTGAGTTAAAAGGTGCCATGCCAAAATATACACTTGCTTGGATATCCTTTACATCAATCTAGTAATAGTTTTCGCTCAGCGAGGTGTTACTTATTGGTCCTAAAGGGGCAAGGTACACAATTAATTGTGAGTACATGTTAGTTTTGGTGAAACTCAACGATATAAGTAAGGAGTCCTTTTATGTCGTGGCAAAATCGATAGGTTTACCTAATAAGTTCTTAGACGTACCTATCAACCAAGAGTAGTTTCTAGACTATTAGAAAAAGGCTTTTGCTTACCTAAAATGTTTTAGAATTGAGTCGACAAACTGTGCTTAATTCTTCAATGGTTTTAGGGTCTTGGAATCATTTTATTCACACCTGCCGGAACACATAATTCGAATAAAATGCTAATGACTTGTTTAAATTGCATGATTGCTTTCATTTTCAAGTTATTATTCATGATGAATGTTTAGACTTTGCATGCTTCAATGAATGTTTTAATTATTGTTTATAATTAAATATCTTGCACTGCGGTAAATCCTTTTAGAAAGGTAACAGTAAATTTCCTCGATTGGTAGTGAATCCAAGAACGATTCACGGAAATGAGAGAAAATGAGCAATTTAAATGTACGTTTCTTTAGCGACTTTTATGGTTGTTTTCGAATATCAAAGTCGAATGGCAAACCGATTGGTGCTTGTGAATTCAAAATACAATGTAGTTTTGAAATCATAAAGCATTGAGTTTAAACGCTCAGCTTTAACAATGGTTAACAACCTAATATCTTTGTCCATTTAATTCTCGAATGAGTCTAGTCCCTAGACATTCGAATAGATAGATGCTTAGAGAACTTTAGAAGCTTCTGGTAAGATCATCCAGTTGAAATAAAATGTTCAACATAAATTTAAATGGTAAGAACTTTGTTGTAGTGACAATGGACATGTCTAAACAAAGTATAAAAGTCAACACTAAAGAATTCAATTCTTAAGGCTGTAAGAAAGGGTACAAGAAATAGGAAAACAAGGAACAAATGAAAGGAATTTACGATTCCGTTTCTACCTATAAGTTTATGTTTAAAGAGAAGTGACCTAGCAATCAAACTTCCTTGGTATCATATACCGCTTGAGGTTCTTACTTCGGTAAATAACTCAAACAATGGAAGCTAGGCTACACTAATGGCCTACAAGTGGGAAATGAAGCATGGCAATGCTACATTAGTTGTAGGGTCATCTAGTTTGTTTTTAGTCCTTTCAAAGGCTGGAACTTAATGGCTATTTTGTTCATAATCAGCATACCTAAATTTCTGCTTCAAACACAGAAAGACTCACATTCAAGAAAAACAAAAACAAATGTTTGTTTGTTTATTTGAATGAAATGGTCATTTACGGGTTGAGTCAATATGCTTGATTAAAACAAAAAACTCTTTAACAATAAGAACTTTACTAGGTTCAAATCAATCTCTTGATTTGAGTTCCACTAATCTTTGGCATTGTTGCTTAGACCATATCAACAAGTTAACATTCAAAAGCTCTATTTTGATGGACTTTTGAAAGTTGATTGATTTCTAGATCAATTTAAGACAGCTAGTCTTACTTGTTGAAAGTAACAAAAGATATGAACTATTGTTAGAACGCCTAGACAATAGAGTTCAAAGCTAAAGAAAGATTTTATGACTTTATTATTTCACATGGATTTGAGTGAATATAGGTTTATTTACTCAAATGTGATATAAGTTAAATCTGTTTGGCTAGTTCAAAGATTCAGAAGTATAAAATCCACTTGGCAAGAAATCATAAAGATCCAGGTTAGATCATGATTACTTGAGACCAAATATGATCATCAATGATTGTGTGTTGTAATTTCACAATCTAGGTCCATAAGATATGGCATATCTTAGTTGGAATAATCGAAGTCAATTAGTACTTGATTCGATTAATGATGAATCATAAAGACTTTTCCTATAATTTCTAAAACAAAATGCTCAACTACCACCAAACTAAACCAAATTCGTCAAAGCTATTGAAAAGTAATTTCAGAATAACTTTTCATAAAATATATCTAGAGAGTTGCAAAACTCAGTGGGAGCTTAGTGTTTGTCATTCGACAAACTAAGGCCCAAGTCTAGATATATGTTTCATTGTGATTTATTCAAATGAGACACAAGGGTATTGTTTCTACCACGAATTTTTGAGAACATAATGTTTGTTTGCTCGAAATAATGTCCTTTTGGAGATTCGTTTCCAAAATGACAAGTGGGAGAAAATATACTTCGAAAGTCTTCGAGGCGAACAACAAACATAAACGGACATTCCGGAGGCTTTTCGAAGTGCTTCAGAAAATCCGAACTTATTCTTTGAAGACTTTAGAAGTGGCTTTAAAGAATAGACATCTCTTAGAAGACTTTACAAGTGCTTCAAGGAGAACAGAATATTTAAAGGACTTTCAAGTGGCTATTGATATTCTATTGTTTGATGTTCTATATCCAAGTAGGCATAGAGTTCAAATCACTGAAACTATGAGATTCTTCTATTAGATAGTAAAGAAACATAGAGTTCTGGTCAATGAAACTATGAGATTCTTCTATTAGATAGTGAAGAAACCTACAACTTGCAGTCAAACTATTATCATGTAGATTAATGAGTTTGTGACTTGTAAGAAAGCTATGACGAAACCTAGATTCCCTAAAATGGTCAGAGGCCATATATAGACTCAAATGTTTTAAATGGTTAGAGGCCATAAAACATACTCAATGTTTTGATGACAAAATTGAAATTTTGTTGATTTGCAAGAATAGTTTCACACCTATTGGTTGCAAGTTTGTTTTAAGGATTAAAACCATCAAACATGGAATTGTGTTCACACACAAAGCTAGATTAGTTTCTAAAGGTCACAAGCAAATTCATGACATGGATTGTGTTGAAACCTCATGCATAATCGTAATGCTTAAGTCTATAATTCAAGTAATGATTGCATATTGGTACATATGGCAATTGGATGACAAAACGTATTCCTCAATCAAATGTTGGAAGAAAACTATGTACATGGCATGTCATAGGATTTGTGGATCCAAATAAATGCTTGAAAAGGAATGCTAGCTTATAAAATCTAAGTACAGATTTAAGCAAGCAATTGGGAATTGGAATTGTATTTTAGTGAAGCTAATAAGCATTTTAGTTTCATAAAATGTACATGATTCTTATAGATATATAAGAAGTTTAGTGGGAGTACGTAAAACTTATTTGGTCCTATGTGTATCACACATATCTCTCTATTGTGAAATAACATTCAAATGCTAATGACTTAGGTTTGAAATTATTCATCAATGATGGACCAAGGCGAAACTTAGTACATACTGGGTATTAAGATCTATTTACAAAGATCTTATATTAATGATTTGGATTAAGTAATGGCATTTACTAAATCAAACACGAAAGACTCCATTGGAGATATTCGATCCATATGAATAAATCTAAGTAATGAATGTTTGAACTATGTATAAGCATTTACTAAGTTAAACATCAAAGAATCTAATGAGATTCTTCACCTATATTATATGTCAAAGAATTTAGTTGGATTCAGTATCTACTATAACTGAATGAGCTAAAGTTACATGAATAGAATTCAATTGGGAATTATTCTGCAAAAGAATTTATCATGTATGATATAATATGAGGATCGCCAAAAAGGTATCGTATGACTTTAGGCATGACGAACATATACCAATCTCTATTGATCTAAGTAAAGATCAACTAGATTGAGATCAAGAATACTTATGGTACTTGAAAAGGTACATAGGAATAGTTCTTGATTCAAGGAAATAAAGATATGCTAAATATTGATGCTACACGCATAAACACTGGCAAAGGATCAAGCAAGACCCTTTGGAGTTAACCATTGACAAGGACGAGCTAAAGAGCATCGTGTTTTGAAATGGCAACATGGATTGAAGACCATGAGTTGTTGCGTGGGAAATTAAAATAATAATTTCTATGTTCTAAGATATAGTTGGAGAGTCTTCCACATATCTGTGAACTGCTTGGATAAGTAGATCCAAACAAAGCATCACTAGCAACCTATACAGTTGAAGTAAAAGTAATTATTGCCTAAGAAGCAATAAAATAGAGTTGTTTATATGAGTTCTTCATTGAACTTGGGAAGATCACATGTCTGTTGACTTAATGGTTCTTCATTGCAAAATGCGTAGAACCACTAATGTAGCAAGAAAGACTAGATCAGAAAATAAACATACTCAAAAGTTCTTATCATCATATCTCGAAGAACATTCGATGAAAAGGATGTTAAGATTGGCAAAGCGTGATAACTAAACCTATGCAACAAGTGAGAAGCAACACTCACGTTGTAGCACTGGAAATCAAGCATAGCTTTGAATTCCATGAAATTTTTTAAAGATGGGTTAGAGGCCCATGGTTGTAAAACAATGGGGTTGAACATTTATCATATATGAAATGTATTTTCATATTCCATTTAATCTTGGTTTAGTATTAAATGATGAGTCCCTTCAATTTGACGATATATTCAGATAGACTGTCAGGACCAGCCCTGTGACTAAGAAATGTCTATCAAGTGAGCTTGAATGTCAAAAGTTGAAAATGGTCCCTAGTCGGAGTTTTCTATAAAATTGGACGCATAGAAAACGTTGGACGACTAGAATGCAAGATGACTAGTAGTTCTGTTTCTTGAACTATGTGGACATGGCAATGTCATAATCATTTGCATAGATACTTACTTTGGGAAGACTAGTATCGGACAAGAACTATGAAACTTTACTGTAAGAGATGAAAATCTGTCATAAGTAAATTTCATTAAAATTATTAGACACTAAATCCTCAATACCTGAGTGATTTGAGATTACTTGTTTGAGAACTGGTTGCTTTGACGTTGACCAACCGTCGCACCGTAAAAGGAGGCTATAAAGGCAACGCTCAGGTAATCACCTATCAAACGAAGTCTAATCTCAAGATCGCAAGATTGGGATTGTCCTCCCATAAATCGGGATGAGATGCTTAAAATTTGTACAAGGCCACTCGGAGAGCTAGAAACTGTGAAATGCATGGCCGTGCTCGGATGAATCATAGGCTATGATTATCTGTTTATTTGATCAGTTGAACTCTGAAACCGAGAAACACCTCTGGACATAATAAGGATGACAACTCTTACCTTATGTTCAAGAGCAAGCATCGAGCGACAAAGGAATTAGGAAATGCACACTTGTCCCTAAGGACAAGTGGGAGACTGAAGGAAATAATGCCCTTGGTCCAAGTATGCATTCAATGTTAAGTCTAATAAATGCGGTTCAGTATTAATTAACAAGTTAATAATTCAGTGAGATCAAGTGAGCTGAATGCCTAGCTAGAGGCCGCTTCAGTTCAAGTGGAATTAATGATATTAATCCACAGCTTACTCTTGACTGAACCCGTAGGGTCACACAAATAGTACGTAAACGGATCAAGTATTTAATGGCATTAAATACTCCATCTATGGATATTCGGAATCGACGGATCTTGGTTTCAGTGGGAGCTGAGATCGTCACAGGCAAGAAATGAATACTCCGGAAACGATGATATTGCCGGAAACGGAAATATGGATCGTATCGGAAATATAAATATTATCCAAGTCGTAGATGTTGCCGGAAACGGAAACATGGTACGTATCGGAAAATATTATCGGAAATGGAAATATTGCCGGAATCGGAAATATTGCCGGAAACGGAAATATTGTCAAAATCGGAAATATTATCGGAATCGGAAAATAATTCCGAAAACGGAAATATTAAATATTTGTTCGAAACGGAAATTGATTCCGGAATCGGAAATATTGAATATTGTTCGTATCGGAAATGAATTCCGGAATCGGGAAATTAATCGGAAGCGTATCGTACGAATTAGCATCGGACGAGGCCTGCCAGACGAAGGCCCAGCACGAAGCCGGGCCATCGCCCAGCAAGCCAGCGCGCCACAAACGCACCAGCCAAGGCTGCGCCAGGCCCACCGCAAGGCAGGCCCAGCGCGCGCCAAGGCTACGGCAGCGTGTGGGCTTGCGGCAGTGGGCTGCGAGCTCGCGGGCTGCGCGCGCGCGCATGGCGCCCCTCGTGGGCTGCTATGCATGCGTGTGTGTTTGTGTGCTACTCGAATCCTAAAGCTACCGGGATTTGTCATATGATTAAATCTAATCCTAAAAGATTTAGTTTATTTAATTAGAGTCCTAGTAGGATTATAATTAAATAAATTAGTATCCTAATAGGATTCCAAATCCTTTTCCATAACTCTATAAATAGGTGCCTAGGGTCACATATTTACATCGAGTTTTCAAGTATTCAAAGTGAGTTTTTGAGAGAAAAATTCAGTCACACATTTGCCTAAAAGTGCCGAAAATAATAGTACCTTAAGGGCGATTCTAGTTGGTCAATCTTAAGGCGGATCCGGACGTGCTGTGGACTATCTACGGAGGGACGACACTTGGAGTCCTAAAGACTTGTTCTTGTTCGGTTCGGGCGCAGCTAGGGAAGGCACGCAACAAAGAGTATGCATCTAAATTATGCTAAATGATTATGTGTAAATAATATGTTTTCCTGGCTTTATGGTTTTTCCGCATGATTTATGAATTGTCATATGTATCATAACCTAACATTTTCATCTCTTACAGTAAAATTTCATAGGTCTGTCCGATACTAGTCTTCCCAAAGTAAGTATCTATGCAAATGATTATGACATTGCCATGCCCACATAGTTCAAGAAACAGAACTACTAGTCATCTTGCATTCTAGTCGTCTAACGTTTTCTATGCGTCCAATTTTATAGAAAACTCCGATCAGGGACCATTTTCAACCTTTGACATTCAAGTTCACTTGATAGACATTTCTTAGTCACAGGATTGGTCCTGACAGTCTATCTTGAATATTTCGTCAAATTGAAGGGACTCATCATTTAATAAACCACAACTTAAATGGAAAAATGAATTATATTCATTTATTGTGAATGATTAACCGATAATGTTTTACAAAGAATTTAAACTCTAAAACTTGAAAACATTAAATAAGGACATCAAAGCCATTCTCCAATATGCTTGATTCCCATAGCTGCAGTGTGCGAGTTGTGCTTCGCCTGCGGCAGAGGTTTAGTCAATGGATCTGATATGTTGTCATCAGTTCCAATCTTGCTTATCTCGACTTCTTTTCTTTCAACGAACTCTCGTAGAAGGTGAAATCTACGAAGTACATGCTTGACTCTTTGGTGGTGTCTAGGCTCCTTTGCCTGTGCAATAGCTCCGTTATTATCACAATACAGGGCTATTGGTCCTTTAATGGAGGGGATGACACCAAGTTCACCTATGAACTTCCTTCCTTAGCCATATAGCTTCCTTTGCTGCTTCATGTGCATCAATGTACTCCGCTTCAGTTGTAGAATCCGCAATGGTGCTTTGCTTAGCACTTTTCCAGCTTACTGCACCTCCGTTGAGGCAGAAGACAAACCCAGACTGTGATCTGAAATCATCTTTGTCGGTTTGGAAACTTGCGTCCGTATAGCCTTTAACAATTAATTCATCATCTCCACCATAGACCAGGAAGTCATCTTTGTGCCTTTTCAGGTACTTTAGAATATTCTTGGCAGCAGTCCAATGTGCCTCTCCTGGGTCTGACTGGTATCTGCTCGTAGCACTGAGTGCGTACGCAACATCCGGGCGTGTACATATCATAGCATACATTATTGAACCAATCAATGATGCATATGGAATCCCATTCATTCGTCTACGCTCATCAAGTGTTTTTGGGCACTGAGTCTTGCTTAGAGTCATTCCATGAGACATGGGTAGGTAGCCTCGCTTGGAGTCTGCCATCTTGAACCTATCAAGCACCTTATTGATATAAGTGCTTTGACTAAGTCCAATCATCCTTTTAGATCTATCTCTGTAAATCTTGATGCCCAATATGTACTGTGCTTCTCCTAGATCCTTCATCGAAAAACATTTCCCAAGCCAAATCTTGACAGAGTTCAACATAGGAATGTCATTTCCGATAAGTAATATGTCATCGACATATAATACTAGGAAAGAAATTTTGCTCCCACTGACCTTCCTGTATACACAAGATTCGTCTGCGTTCTTGATGAAACCAAAGTCACTGACTGCTTCATCAAAACGTATATTCCAACTCCTGGATGCCTGCTTCAATCCGTAGATTGATTTCTTTAGCTTGCATACCTTTTTAGCATTCTTTGGATCCTCAAAACCTTCAGGCTGTGTCATAAACACAGTTTCTGTTAAAACGCCGTTTAAGAAAGCGGTTTTGACATCCATCTGCCATATTTCGTAATCGTAATATGCAGCGATTGCTAACATTATCCGAATAGACTTTAGCATTGCAACTGGTGAAAAGGTTTCATCGTAATCCACACCGTGGAATTGCCTGTAACCTTTTGCAACCAATCTATCTTTGAAAACTTCAAGTTTCCCATCCTTGTCCTTTTTCAGTTTGAAAACCCATTTGCTTCCAATGGCTTGGTAGCCATCTGACAAATCGACCAAATCACATACTTGGTTTTCAGACATGGAGTCTAATTCAGATTGCATGGCTTCATGCCATTGCTTGGAGCTAGGGCTCGTCATAGCTTGTTTGTAAGTCGCAGGTTCATCACTTTCAAGTAATAGAACGTCATAGCTCTCGTTCGTCAAAATACCTAAGTACCTTTCCGGTTGAGATCTATATCTCTGCGATCTACGCGGGGTTACATCTCTAGATTGACCATGATTCTCACCAGATACTTCTAAAGATCTCTGAGTTTCATCTTGAATGTCATCTTGAGCATTCTCTAGAGTTTGTTGTTCGACTCGAATTTCTTCGAGGTCTACTTTTCTCCCACTTGTCATTTTGGAAATGTGATTCTTTTCCAAAAAGATACCATCTCGAGCAACAAACACCTTGTTCTCAGATGTATTGTAGAAGTAATACCCCTTTGTTTCCTTTGGATAGCCCACAAGGATACATTTGTCAGATTTTGGATGAAGTTTGTCTGAAATTAATCGTTTGACGTATACTTCACATCCCCAAATCTTAAGAAAAGACACTTTTGGAGGCTTTCCAAACCATAACTCATATGGAGTCTTTCCAACAGCTTTAGACGGAGCTCTATTTATAGTGAGTGCAGCTGTATTTAGTGCATGTCCCCAAAATTCTATTGGAAGTTCGGCCTGACCCATCATTGACCTAACCATGTCTAGCAAGGTTCTGTTCCTCCGTTCCGACACACCGTTCCATTGTGGTGTTCCAGGAGGAGTCAATTCTGATAGAATTCCACATTCTTTCAGATGGTCATCAAATTCATAGCTCAGATATTCACCGCCTCTATCGGACCGCAGTGCTTTAATCTTCTTGCCTGATTGATTCTCTACTTCACTATGAAATTCCTTGAATTTGTCAAAGGATTCAGACTTATGCTTCATTAGGTAGACATAACCATATCTAATTGATGAGTCATATTTGTATAGGGTATTTTAGGCGCATTTAGGTTGCATTATTAGGCATTTATATCATTTTAGTTGCATTTAGGATCACATTTGCATAAGTTATCGTTGTCGTACTCTATTACGCCCCGTTTGTGTTTTCTTAATGTTTCAGGTGATTTTACGGTCATTTGGATGCTTTCGGAGTGTTATGAGTTGATTTGGATGATGAACGGATGGAATGTTGACTCGAGGATCATTGCATATCTCTAGGGATAATTTTGAGTCAATAACGAAGCTAAACGCTATTTTTCTAAGCATCAAAACGGACAAGCGTTCACTCTTTTGATGATATCTCAAGTTCTACATGTCGGAATGAGGCGATTTTTATTGGCCTAGAAAGTAGACTTCAAGAGCTTTCCAACGACAGGTCACACGTCCTTATAGGCATTGTAGAACAAGAGTTATGACATAAACAAGATGGCTCGACTATCCGATTCGCCCGAAGCCCAAAACGATGGCCCAATCTTCCCCTTGGGCGCGAAAACCAGCGACCCACCAGCGGGCCCGCTGGTTTCTCCGCCCAGCTACTTCCATGCGGGTTCGTTGCGTCGTTTCTCGTGATTGTTCAATTAAATGATAACTTATGTAATTATTATTATATTCCTATTTTGTTTAGAATTTAAGAAAGACTAAAATACCTCAAGGGAATTAATGTATTCCCTTATGCTTTTATTTTCTTTTACGTTTGACAATTCCGGTGAACGCTTTTCACGTTATTTTCTATTCTCTCGTTTTCCATTGTTGAACCCTAGTTTTTCCATAATTCAATTCATAAATCTAAGGTACTTTTCATAATTTCTTTTGCTTTAATTCTTTCTTATTATTTTCGTTTCTTAGATTAATTCGTCCTTTGATTATGAATCTCGTTTTTATTATTTATTTCATGCTTGTTAATTCAATTATGAGCGAGTAGTTTTATTCTAGGGCTAAGTAAGGGAAGCCATGTTTATACCATGATTGTTATGCATTAAAGTTTGTTAATTTCTAGATTATGCTTGAGTAATTCCAATTGATTTGTTTTAATTATTGATTCATGTTATTGGCCATTTTCATGGATTGAATATCTAGCTAATAGGAATTAGAATCGAAAGATCGTATTTTTAGAGGCCTAGTACAATTGGCAATTCTGATTACGTTAGCGACCGTACTGCATATGTTGGATTGAAAGTGTTAAGACCCGACTGTAGGATTAACATGTACTTTAATTACTCGGCCTAGTTTATTCGTTGTCGAATTGAATTGTGTTATTGGATTGGTATAAGCATGGTGAACCGAACAGACGCCCTAGACCTTTAATTCATTGATAAATTACGCATTTTTATTATTGTTTTAGCTTTAGTAGTTAATACTCAAACTCAACTTTCGTTATTGAAATAGTTCGTATAATTGGGCAAAAACTAATAGAACTTGTCTCCCTGTGGGATCGACCCGTATTTGCTAAGTATCTGCTAACAACAGACACCGTGCACTTGCGGTATCACTTTTTAACTCATCAAGTTTTTGGCGCCGTTGCCGGGGAGACGGCTAGATTCTATTAGTTTTAGTTTGATTATTTGAACTGTTTCCATCGTCTCATTGGAACTTTTAGTTCCAATTGAGGCAAATTTCACTGCGTTTTCTTGTCTGTTGTTTATGCCCAGGTCTGCTAGAACGGGTACCTTAGTTCCACCCGATCCCGATCTTGGTAAGACTCTTCGACAACTCAAAAAGAAACAACAAAACAAGAAGCAGTCAGGGGTTCAAGACTCACAAACTCCACCGAGTCACACGATGTCTAAATCCTTGAAATCATATGGGGTTCCTTCCTCGAGCAGTGTTCCGACTGGGCTCACAATGCCAACTATTGAGGCAATCAACTTTGAGATCAAGCCCGCTCTAATCTCTATGGTCTCACAAAATCAATATGGTGGCCATCCATCTGAGGAACCCACCAACCATCTGCAGAGGTTCAACCAACTATGTGGCACTATCAAGCATCAAGGGGTCACTCAAGACCAATTGAAAGTAATGTTGTTTGGTTTTAGCCTTCGTGACAAGGCACAAATATGGTTGAACGATGTCAAGGAGACAGAGTGGAGTGCTATTTCACAAGCCTTTCTAGAAGAATTCTTTCCACCCACCAAGACTGCTGAAATAAGGCATAAGCTGACTACATTCACTCAAGAACCCGGTGAATCACTTCGAGAAGCCTGGGATAGATTCAAGGCTTTGCAGCGGTCGTGTCCGCATCACAACATTGAAAAATGGTTCTTGGTTCAGATTTTCTACCATGGTTTGCAAGATGAAACAAAGAACACGGTCGATTCTGCTGCTGGGGGTGTTTTTCTTGACAAAGAAGTGGATGCAGGTTATGATTTTCTTGCCAATTTAGCTGCCAACCATTACAGCACCACCAGATCCACATCTAAGAAGGGAAAATTGGATGTCGATGCTTATGCTCTATTGTCCTCACAAGTGGCAGCCTTGAACCTGAAGATCGATTCTTTGAAGGCTCCTCAGTCTAGTACACCCCCAATGAGTATCAATGCTATGTCTAGTGTAGCTCCAGTGACAACTTCTTACTGCGAAGTATGTGGCATCCAAGGTCACTTTGGTCATGAGTGCTCTTATAGTTTACAGGATACTACGCAATTGGAGCAAGTGAATGCTTTTCAACAGAGACAACCCAATGACCCATACTCCAATTCATTTAATCCGGGTTGGAGGAATCATCCAAATTTCTCATATCGGAGCAACAATGTTCAGAATCCTCAACCCCAGCAACAATGGTCGCAACCACAGTTCCATCCACCTCAACCACATGTTTCTAGGCCTCCATTTCAACAAGGAGCCTCACATAATGCTCCCCCGGGGTTTAATAGACCCCCGCACCAAGGCTATCAGCAACAACCTCCGCAGAGCAATGCCACTCCAGAGCCTAACATGAGTGATCTGTATAAACTCATAGCGAATATGCAGAAGACCTCAGAGATTGCTCAAAAGAACCACGATGAGAGCATAAAGGAGTTGAAGAATCAAAATAGAATGTTGGAAAACCAAGTTGCTCAACTCGCTGATACTTTGTCAAAAAGGCAACCGGGAAAACTTCCAGGGCAATCTACTTCATCTCAAGATCACACTAGAGAGAGTGCTTGTGCCATAGTTCTTCGCAGTGGTACTACATATGATGCCCCCTTGGTACCTACTGATTTTATAGATATTGAAAAGGGGAGAGATGAGGCTAGAAGGACTAAGGAAAGAGTCAAGGAGAAGGTTATTGATGATTCTCGCCCTTTTGTTCCTCGATTGCCATTTCCACATCGACAATATAAGTCAAAGGGTGATCATCAGTCTGGTGAAGAGGCATATGTCAAAATTAAGACTGTGGATGTAGGGATTGAAACCCCGGGTGCTGAGAATGAAATAGAAAAGAAGGAAAGCGGCAAGGAGAAGGTTACTGATTCTCCCCCTTTTGCACCTACACTACCATTTCCTCACCGAATGCAGAAAACAAAGGTTGATCAACAGTTCGGTAAGTTCTTGGCTATGGTCAAGAATCTCGAGGTAACGATTCCTTTCACTGATTTAATATCTCAGATTCCTATGTATGCAAAGTATTTAAAGGAATTAATCACTAAGAAAAGGGATTTTGGTGGTGTAGAGAGAGTGGCTTTAACTGAGGAGTGTAGTGCTATGTTACAAAACAAGTCTCCTCCTAAGCTAAAGGACCCCGGTAGTTTCTCCATCCCTTGTCATATAGGTGCTCTATTCATTGATAAGGCCCTATGTGATTTAGGTGCCAGTGTGTCCGTCATTCCCCTCTCTATTTACAAAAAGTTAAATATGGGAGAATTAAAATGTACCACCATTACTCTTCAAATGGCCGACCATTCTATTAAATACCCCTTAGGTGTTTTAGAAGACGTCCCCGTGAGAGTAGGTAAATTCTATATTCCCGTAGACTTTGTTGTGCTTGACATAGCAGAGGACAATCAGATTCCAATAATCTTAGGTAGGCCATTCCTTCATACTGCAGGGGCAGTTATTGATGTTAAGAAAGGGAAGCTAACCTTGACTGTAGGGGATGACAAGGTGACCTTTAGCTTGTCTCATGTGATGAAAAGTCCAATGCAAGAAGTGTCTTGTTCAGTGATTGTCTCTAATTCCAAGTTGCCTCATTCTTATTCTAGAAATTTTTCAAATAATGCACTTGGTTTGAAAAGGTTTGCAGGTGATGATGATCCTGGAGATGCAGTTGATGCTAGTCCAACAGTTGGAGCAAGATGTTCGGTGCCCGATGGCACCAAGTTCAAAGCGAACGACCAACATTTGAAGTTATACACTGAAGGAGCGTTTATCGGAAAATTGGAGACGATCTATCTCTCCGATCCACCCATCAACGCTTGATTTATGAGGTTTGGAGTCAAGCTAATGACTTAAAACGAGCGCTTATCGGGAGGCAACCCGATTTCTAACTCTTTTTCTTTTCAATTTTTTCATTCATTTCTATTTTTAATCTAATTTATTTTATCTATTTGCTTAATTTATTGAAAATATAAAAAAAAGATAAAAAAACAACAAAAGCACAAAAATATTTTCCTTTGAGTTCACTTGAATTCATAATTTTATTTTATTTTTAGATTAGTTTTTCGTTCATCGTATTTATTTTATTTATTTTTGTGCGTTTAGTTTCACTAACGATTCTAACTTTTGAATTTAGTGGTGCTTGAATTATTATTTTTTCAGAATTATAGGGTCAAGATCAAGTTAATTCCGAAAATCCGATGCATCGACAAATTTTTGCAAGCCACAATAATGCAGCGACGAGCTGCACTCGCGCATTCCAGCGCTCACCCAACGAGCTAGCTCGTCGCACTTCGTTGTGCGCACAACCAGCGACTACCCAGCGGCCTCGCTGAACGTTTTTGGCCCAATATCACAACTCTCTGCCTTTCCCGCTGGATTGCCAGCGACCACGCTGGATTTCCGCCCTCCCCTTATTCAAAAAACAAGAAAAACAACTGACATCCCTCACCCACAACACCGCCTACCACCCAGCCCATCCTCCAACCTCTCCCTCGTTACTCGCCGGCATCAACTCCCACCTCACCGGAGTTCGGCGCCCAGCCCACCACCTTCCATCACCCACGAACAGAAGAGGTCCAGCCCTCCTTCGTACCTCCCTCTCCCTCCTTCGAATTCCTCCCTTCGCCATCCACCACCATCGCACCACCTGCACCACCGGCAGCCAATCACCGCCGTTGCACTACCCTTCGACGACGACCACCACCAACCCGCCACCTTCCCCTCTCACCCACGCAACAAACATCACCCCCCCGCGCAACCAATTCGCGAACCACCAGTCGCCCCTCCTCTCACGCAAAACACCCCTACCCTCGCCATCTTTCTCAGCGAACCGCCGCCGTTGCACTACCTTCGACGACGGCCACCACCCACGCGCCATCCCCTCCAACCTCTCTTACCCGCGCAACGACGACCTCAGACCAGCCACCATCCGCCACCATCCGCCACCTTCCCACCCCCTTCTTTACCTCTCAATTCTCCCTCCTTCACCATTATATTGGTTCATGAATTAAAACCCTAACTTCTGAAATCAATTTGGGGGTTTTTATTCTTTGTGGGCATTAACAAATTGTGTAGTATCGTGGCTTGTTTGTGAAATTCACGGGAGTTCGTAACCAAATTCTAGTCTTTGTGGTGCAAAATGGTATTAAAATTTAAATTTTCCTAAACTTTATTCACTTGAATCATATTTTGAAACGAAAAATTGGAATTTGATATTGATATTGGTTGTTGAATTCGAATTGTTTCGTTGTTGGTGAATATTATATGAATTATTTGTTGAGATTGGTTAACGCTCGTTGGTTGTTGAGTTTGAATTATTAGCATTGAGCGAATATTATTATTGATTGGATTGCTCGTTGGGATTGCTCGTTGAATCTTGAAGTATGCACCGTTTTGGTTGATTGGAGTATTTTAAATCGTGGTTGTTGTATCATGAAAGCAACTAAACCAACAAGTTATCACCCAAATCCACCACATTTATGGAGATTGGCTCTTTGCGTCGTCAGTTTGAAGCTTCTGGCCACACCGCTTCTACTGTCGGCAGTCCTACCGAGTCTTACTCGGTCGACGAGGCTCATCACGAGTGAGCACTTTCCATCTCTCTCCCTTGTTTGAGTTATGTTGTTGCTATTTTCACAGTGAGGGCACTGTGTTTTGTTTAGCTTGGGGGAGGGATATCTATCTTTATTGCTTTCTAGTATAGTTTTATTGCTTTTTTAGGTGTTGTACGCTTTGTATCATCCATTAGGGGTGGGAGTTTACGTGCAACGAAAAAAAATGTACTGCTTTCCTAGTGTTATTGTTCAATTTAGTTGCATTTTTTGCATTCATATGTCTTTATACCCTGCATTGTGCAATTGACTTTCAAACTATGTTCGGGCTTTATTTGACTCTCTTGAGCTTCTTTTGAACTTAGTTATGATTCTGAAATTCAGTCGGTCATGCTATACATTGATAACTGCTTGGCATTGTGTGAACCAATTGAATGGTATGCGGTAAGATGTTGGTCTCGTGTCAAGAATAGCTAGCCAATTATCTTGTAGGTCACCTTACTATGTGTTTGTGTGATTGATGTGACTTGTTATCGTATGATTTTGGCTTGAGATTCATTAGTAGTTTAGTTGCAACTCACGCATGCCGCGTATGACAGAGGCCATTCTCTTAGGAAGCCTTCAGACGAACTTAGAAACATCAGTTCCTACCTTTCATACCCATGTTGTAGCCTTGTCCGTTTATTGTTTTAACTCCACAAAATTGAGCCCTATTAGCCCCGTTGGTTACTTGTCCCGAGTCTAGCTTGGGGGAGCTTCGGTGTTCGTAATGGTTTCATTGATGTTGATTGATTGGCACACTAAGCCAATAGTTCGTGGTTCGAGGCTATGTTTGGATTTGTGGTTCGGAAATGGTGTATATTATTGTTGGCACCCAAGCTTGTAACAGTTAGCATTAGATTTATTTATGTACTTTCGATTTCATTATCTAGTTTCATTTTCATTCAATAAAAAAAAAAAAAAAAAAAAAGAAAAAAAAAAAGAAAAAAGAAAAAAAAAATAGAGAAAAATCAAAGAAAAAAAAAAAAAAAATATGTTTTTCGTTCTTGTATGTAATTTGAAAGCAAGGAAAGGGGAATGAAGAAAGATCATTGACATTATATTATGTTTTCCCTTGGTTGTAACTTGGTTGATTGTTAGGGTTTCATGGTTCGATGGAGTTGGATTTGCGGCATTATCACGCCGACGCATATAGTTCACATTTGCTCCCCAAGTTGGACCTTACTCTCACTTTTTCCCAAATTATACCCTACCCTTCCTTTTCACCTAGCCCCATTACAAGCTTATTATAAAGACCTCTTGATCGGCATGTTTGTTTTGTGATTGAATGAAAATCGTTTCTTGCTATTGTCATCTTACCCTATGTTGCATCATATATTTATATTCTACAAGGTATGCGGCGACGACTAGCTTGATTGAGAATAGTTTGTGGCTAAGCTTGGTTGTTTCGATTGTGGATCACGATGCTTTGTGGTTCTATTTGTATCTGAGCTAGATTTCCGTCTCAATAACTCTGTTTGATTGTTTGCTCGAGAGTTAGGTTGGTCTTACCATGGTTTTATGAAAGTCAAGTGCGTCTTGCTTCTCTATCTTTGGTTTAGTGTTGCTTGGGGACAAGCAACAGTCTAGCTTGGGGGAATTTGATGAGTCATATTTGTATAGGGTATTTTAGGCGCATTTAGGTTGCATTATTAGGCATTTATATCATTTTAGTTGCATTTAGGATCACATTTGCATAAGTTATCGTTGTCGTACTCTATTACGCCCCGTTTGTGTTTTCTTAATGTTTCAGGTGATTTTACGGTCATTTGGATGCTTTCGGAGTGTTATGAGTTGATTTGGATGATGAACGGATGGAATGTTGACTCGAGGATCATTGCATATCTCTAGGGATAATTTTGAGTCAATAACGAAGCTAAACGCTATTTTTCTAAGCATCAAAACGGACAAGCGTTCACTCTTTTGATGATATCTCAAGTTCTACATGTCGGAATGAGGCGATTTTTATTGGCCTAGAAAGTAGACTTCAAGAGCTTTCCAACGACAGGTCACACGTCCTTATAGGCATTGTAGAACAAGAGTTATGACATAAACAAGATGGCTCGACTATCCGATTCGCCCGAAGCCCAAAACGATGGCCCAATCTTCCCCTTGGGCGCGAAAACCAGCGACCCACCAGCGGGCCCGCTGGTTTCTCCGCCCAGCTACTTCCATGCGGGTTGGTTGCGTCGTTTCTCGTGATTGTTCAATTAAATGATAACTTATGTAATTATTATTATATTCCTATTTTGTTTAGAATTTAAGAAAGACTAAAATACCTCAAGGGAATTAATGTATTCCCTTATGCTTTTATTTTCTTTTACGTTTGACAATTCCGGTGAACGCTTTTCACGTTATTTTCTATTCTCTCATTTTCCATTGTTGAACCCTAGTTTTTCCATAATTCAATTCATAAATCTAAGGTACTTTTCATAATTTCTTTTGCTTTAATTCTTTCTTATTATTTTCGTTTCTTAGATTAATTCGTCCTTTGATTATGAATCTCGTTTTTATTATTTATTTCATGCTTGTTAATTCAATTATGAGCGAGTAGTTTTATTCTAGGGCTAAGTAAGGGAAGCCATGTTTATACCATGATTGTTATGCATTAAAGTTTGTTAATTTCTAGATTATGCTTGAGTAATTCCAATTGATTTGTTTTAATTATTGATTCATGTTATTGGCCATTTTCATGGATTGAATATCTAGCTAATAGGAATTAGAATCGAAAGATCGTATTTTTAGAGGCCTAGTACAATTGGCAATTCTGATTACGTTAGCGACCGTACTGCATATGTTGGATTGAAAGTGTTAAGACCCGACTGTAGGATTAACATGTACTTTAATTACTCGGCCTAGTTTATTCGTTGTCGAATTGAATTGTGTTATTGGATTGGTATAAGCATGGTGAACCGAACAGACGCCCTAGACCTTTAATTCATTGATAAATTACGCATTTTTATTATTGTTTTAGCTTTAGTAGTTAATACTCAAACTCAACTTTCGTTATTGAAATAGTTCGTATAATTGGGCAAAAACTAATAGAACTTGTCTCCCTGTGGGATCGACCCGTATTTGCTAAGTATCTGCTAACAACAGACACCGTGCACTTGCGGTATCACTTTTTAACTCATCACTAATGAAGTCATCAGTGAAAGTGATAAAGTAGCTGAAACCACCTCTAGCATTTGTACTCATTGGTCCACATACATCTGTATGGATTAAACCCAATAGTTCAGTTGCTCTTTCTCCAACTTTAGAGAAAGGTTGCTTCGTCATTTTGCCAAGTAAACATGATTCGCACTTACCATAATCCTCTAAGTCAAATGGTTCTAGAATTCCTTCCTTTTGAAGTCTTTCCATGCGTTTCAAGTTAATATGGCCTAATCGATAATGCCACGGATAGGTGAGATTTGAATCATCCTTTTTGGCCTTTTTGGTATTTATGTTATAAACTTGTTTGTCGTGATCTAATAAATAAAGTCCATTGACTAATCTAGCAGATCCATAAAACATCTCTTTAAAATAAAACGAACAACTATTATCTTTTATTAAAAAGGAAAATCCCTTAGCATCTAAGAAAGAAACAGAAATGATGTTTTTAGTAAGACTTGGAACATGGAAACACTCTTCCAGTTCCAAAACTAGCCCAGAGGGCAACGACAAATAATAAGTTCCTACAGCTAATGCAGCAATCCGTGCTCCATTTCCCACTCGTAGGTCGACTTCACCCTTGCTTAACTTTTTACTTCTTCTTAGTCCCTGTGGATTGGAACATAAGTGTGAGCCACAACCTGTATCTAATACACAAGAAGTTGAATTAGCAAGTATACATTCTATAACGAAAATACCTGAAGATGGAACGACTGTTCCGTTCTTCTGATCTTCCTTTAGCTTTGGACATTCTCTTTTGTAATGGCCTATTCCATCACAATAAAGACAGCTTGATGTGGACTTGTCCTGCTTTGATTTAGCATTGCCCTTGGACTTTCCACTTTTCTTGAACGGTCTCCCTTTAGCCTTGAGTACATCTGTGGCTTTACAATCCAGTATTATCTCAGCCTTTCTGACAAGGTGAACAAATTCTGCAACTTTTTCTTCTCTTGGTTTACTTAGGTATAGTTTCTTGAAGCGACCAAACCCATTGTGCAGTGAATTGAGCAAGATAGAGACTACCATCCTTTCGCTTATTGGTGTTCCTAGCAGACTTAGGCGATCAAAATATGAAAGCATAAGATCTACATGGAACCTTAGTGGGACGCCTACCCTTTGTTTAGTGCGAAGGAGCTGGACATGTGTTTCTTGGACTTCCATCCTATAACACCTGTTGGGAGAACTAACCTTTAGACCAGACATTGATTCAATAAACTCATGGACGTCCAGGTCCCTGTCCTTCGTGCTTCCACGACAGATATCCCTCAGATTCTTGATGAGCGTAAAAGGTTCATAAGCTACAAACCTTCTAGCCCATTCATCAGGGATATTGTTCAGCATGAGACTCATAACCTTTTTGAGATCCGCATCCCAGGCAGAAAATATTTCAGGGGTCATGTCTCTGGCATAGTAGCTTGGCATGGGATGTAACAGTACATACTCAAGTCCATTGAGTCTGACTATTTCAACTAGCTTAGCTTCCCATTCAAGAAAATTTGTTAGGTTCAGCTTGACCATAAGCTCAGAACCCATGATGATGTTTTGATTGTTGTTTTCCATAGTTAAAACTACAATTGAAAAGAATAAACAAATAAATAACCATTCACAGTTTCTCTTAATAAACTTAAATTCTAGCATACATGCATAATTCAATGTTCATTAAGCATTTTATTCAAGTTATGTGTTCCGGCAGGTGTGAATAAAATGATTCCAAGACCCTAAAACCCATTGAAGAATTAAGCACATTATGTATTTAGACTCAATTCTAAAATCTTTTAGGTAAGCAAAAGCCTTTTGCTAATAGTCTAGAAACTACTCTTGGTTGATAGGTACGTCTAAGAACTTATTAGGTAAACCTATCGATTTTGCCACGACATAAAAGGACTCCTTACTTATATCGTTGAGTTTCACCAAAACTAACATGTACTCACAATTATTTGTGTACCTTACCCCTTTAGGACCAATAAGTAACACCTCGCTGAGCGAAAACTATTACTAGATTGATGTAAAGGATATCCAAGCAAGTGTTTATTTTGGCATGGCACCTTTTAACTCAATTTTTAAGTTTGGAACTTAAGGCTCTTACTATGTTGGTTAGATTTTAAGTGAACTAAAATCCTTAATCATGCAACATAATCAAGCTTTGATCTCATGCATATTTAAGACATATTTAAAAGCAATAAATAACTTAAAACATGCATAAGATAAATGTGATCTAGTATGGCCCGACTTCATCTTGAAGCTTCAACTTCAAAGTCCGTCTCGAAAATGGTAACTTCGTCTTGAATTTCACCGTGGTAGGCGCCATTTTCTTCAAATAGGATAAGCTATAATTAAACTAATTACAACTATTTGATGGTACGTAGACCATATTTGAATTGAAAAACAATTTTGGTACTTTAGACCAATTACATTCAAATTAATGGTGCGCAGACCATATTTTCTATCCTATTTGGGCCATAATAGTCACTTCATAACCTGCAAAACAGTACATATACAATATATACCATTCACCCATTCATTATCATGAATGGCCCACAAAGCTGGTTAGTAAAACACGTTATGCATCACATAAATATTTGCAGCAATTAATTAAGGGCACCAATAATCTACCAATTATTCAGTCCTTATTAATTCGAATCAAGTTGTTTAACCTTAAAGGATTTGTAGACCTAATCAAGAGTTTATGACTAAAAATGCTCCCACTTAAACCAATAAATTCATATGCTTTACTAATTTTAAACATAAAAATGTATTTCTAGTCTAACCGGAAACATACAAATTTAATTAAAATTTAAAGCTCATATAAATTTATAATCGAATCCATTAATTAAACGAATTTATTTCAGTTGAATTAAACGAATTTAAATTAATTCAAGATTTAATTTTAGTAAAATAATTAGTATAAATAAAATTTATAATAATTATAATATTCAAAATTAAAATCCAAGAAAACAATTTAAATTACGAATTTTTAAAATTAATTAAAATCGTTTCCGAACTGAAAATTAAAAATTAAATTCAAAGCGCATCAATCGGGTCAAGACGAGGCCATGGGCTTGCGCCTATGCCCCGTCGTGTCCACGAGGCAGCATCGCCCCTCACGAGTGGTCACACAGCAAGGCACGAGCAGCTGCCACGCGCAAACGCAGCAAGCCGAGCCACGCTTGCGCGCAGCATCGCTCGCTGCTTCGTAGCGCAGCAGTTGCTTGGCGAGGCTGGGCGAGGCAAAGCTCGGGCAGCGAGGGGTGCCATGCTCGCTCGCCTTGCTTCTTCGCCCATCCGCCCATGCATCATCGCAGCACTCGACGCAAGGCAGGGCTGCTGCCTTGTGCTCGCGTGCTACTCGCCTTGCTCGCTGCATTCGTACCGCACGGGCGACGAGCTCCCTTGCTCGTCGTCGCATGCCCGCACTATACAACACCCCTTAAGGGTAACACGTAGCGTCCATTGCTTTGTGCGTGCAAGTTTTATGAGCGAATTTCATAAAATTTAAAACTTTTATTTCCAAAATTAATGACAAATTAATAAATCATATTAATTTCATAATTTTAGGGCGAAAAATCGAAAATTTATTAAATAATTGATTTCCGATTAACATGGATTCAAATCTAGGTCATAAAAATTTAAAATTTAACATAAATTAACAATTTTTATGGTGGTTTTTAATCATTGGTACCTAATTAAATTATTAATTAATTATGAAAATCAAATTAATTCTAAATTATTCGAATTTCAACAAATTAATCATAATTACAAATTAGGTTGTATAATTAACAAGGCTAGGCATTCAAACTTGTTAAACATATACTGTAGGTCAATCAAAAATTCAAGATTTATCAACAAGAATCGCAAATATTTAATTTAACATCTTAAATTTACAAGCTTTTGCGTTCGAAAACCTAAAACCTCCGAAAAGTCATAGTTAGGCTTCAAAATTTTAGAATGCCTTTTACATTCGGAATTGACACAAAAATCACTCGATTTGGATGAGTAACGAAGAAACTGCCAAAAACTGCGTACATATAATTAAATAAACGCAATTTGCAATTAATTAACAATTACGAAAATTAATCACCCCTTTTAATTCCTTGCAAATTTGTAAAATTTAACCATGTTCATGCAATTTAGATTATGAAAATAATAAGAGGCTCGTGATACCACTGTTAGGTTATGATTCATATGACAAAACATAAATCATGCGGAAAAACCATAAAGCCAGGAAAGCATATTATTTACACATAATCATTTAGCATAGTTTAGATGCATACACTTTGTTGCGTGCCCTCCCTAGCTGCGCCCGAACCGAACAAGAACAAGTCTTTAGGACTCCAAGTGTCGTCCCTCCGTAGATAGTCCACAGCACATCCGGATCCGCCTTAAGCTTGACCAACTAGAATCGCCCTTAAGGTTGCTTAGGAATTTCGGCTATTAGGTGCAAGTGTATGGCTGATTTTTCTTCAAAATCTTACCTTTAGAATACTTCAATTGTGTCTATAAATTATGACCCTAGGCACCTATTTATAGAGGTATGGAAAAGGAACTGGAATCCTACTAGGATACGAATTAATTAAACTAGAAAATAGGCTTATAGCAACGGCAATAAACAGTTACCATAGAACAATTAACCGTTGCCATAGGCCTATAGCAACGGTTTAAAAATCGTTACCAATAGGGGGCGTTGCTATAAGTTTATGGCAACAGTTTCCCGAATTTTGGCAACAGTTATAATAAACTGTTGCCATTATTAACTATGACAACGCTTTTTATAGGCAACACTTTTAACCTAAGGCAACAGTTATTCAACAACTTAAGTCAACATTTACACGTTTAAGGCAACATTTTTTGCCAACTTAAGGCAACACTTATTAGTTGGTTGTTGGTTGATGTTTAAAACTAATACAACACTTTCTTACACTTATGGTAACACATCTAATTGTATATATAGCAACATTTTCTATTGCGTTATAGCAACACTTTTAGTTTTAGTTATAGCAACGCTTTCAATCGAATTTATGGTAACGCTTTCAATTGAGCTTATGGAAACACTTTCAATTGAGCTTACGGCAACAGTTTCAATTGATCTTATGGCAACGGTTTCAATTGAGTTTATGACAACGCTTTAAATTGAGTTTATATACGGCAACGCTTTAAATTGAGCTTATGACAATGCTTTCAATTGATCTATAGCTACATTCTCAAATGGATTTAGTTATCCATACACTTGTAATACAAAGCTTTCAATTGATCTATACTCTATAACAAAGCTTTCAATTGATCTATACTCTATAGCTACATTCTCAAATGGATATAGTTATCCATATACTTGTAATACAAAGCTTTCAATTTATCTATACCTATATTCTCAAATGGATTTAGTTATCCATATACCTGTAATAATTATGAACTATAATAAGATTTGTAAATTTGTAAATTCAAAAGAATAATATATATCTATTACAATTGTCTGAAAAGTTCAAAAAAATATTGCTTCTAAAACTACCTCCATTATTAAAAAATCCTGCAATAATCACTATACGATAGCTTTATTTCTTAAAACCTGTCTAATATTTATGTGCCCTATAAATCTCCACATATTTAAAGTAGCTCGTACTTCTTGACTATATGCACCATCCTGCACAACAAACAAATCAAGTATAACATTTTAATAAGAATTCAATATCAATGAATAAAATCCAAATATTTAAGAAAAAAGAAGCTCAACATGAATGACAAAAGATAAACCTTAAAAAAAAGGAAAGAACTTGTTAACCAAATAAGTTTACAATAGCCCTATGATATACAACAAACTAAAATTTTTGCAAAATAAAAGAACAAAGAAGTCAACTTCATGCAGTCCTTAAAACTGGTTCTATATGCCATTTCACAAACACAATAGGCGCCCATATTAAATCACATACAAAAATTGACTTGTCCCGTCTCACACGGAAACATTATCAGTAATCAAATCATGCTCACATTAAAACATTACCAATCAGTCAGGGAATTTCAACAAAGTAAGGTGTTGTATGAACAATGACAAGGGATCGCAAGACACAAAATAAGGTGTTGTCAATCAATTTCAACAAAGTTCCATGAATCATTGATTTGTTAGAATAGAGGAGAAGGTAGAGTTTGAAAACAATAACCTTGTTGTGAGAAATCACTTTCTCCTTGGTTTTCCCTTGGAACAATGGCAGAAAGCGGGCGCCTAGCTGTTTGTCTGGCAGCTTACTAAACCATGGTTACCAGGAGAAAAATTAAAAACAATTGTTTAAAGCACATACAAAGGTATTTACAATCGCCACTTGCATAAACTTGGACAACTCCATCCTCCATTTAGAAAAAATGTTGTAAACAATTGTTATATGTTAACAGAGTAATTGAAGAAAGACAAACCCAATAATATCCTCAACTGATATCATATTCACAATCAAGTTATAGGAATGTGAATGTGAATGTGAATGTGAGTGAGAACTCACTTTGCTTTTTCTCTCAGTGGAAATACAGAATGGATTTGGATTCGTCTTAGGCATACTAGGATCAGATATGATTTCTTTTTTCCATGTAGCAACTGCTTCCCTGAACACATAGCTCTCTCGTAGTTCAAGGCATCCCTGGAGAACCAAATACAATTACACTTTATCAGGTGATAGTGTCTCTGACAGAGATATTAGAGGAAGAGAACAAGTTTAGGAGAAAGTCAACACATGAGTACTGGAGCTTAGATGAAGAACTTGCTTTGCCACTGAACATACAAATCGGACAAGAAGATACGAGTCCTAAGCAGCTAAAACGCTGCATAAGATGATCGTTATATTAATAATCCTATTCTTGTTACACGACATATTGTTTTCTTTTGCACAATGTTTGCTTTTTCCTCTACTGATATTCTTTTGGAGGTGAAGATACTTTGCAAATTCATACTACATGAATTATGAAACGGGAAATGAGAACATGAATATTATCCCTGAATCCCAACAAGCTTTGACAGTCAGTCACGACAATTTGGAGTTTTTTGTATGCTGTAATTGATAGTGGAATGTTGGTGTTTCTCACTCAGAATCTGAGGTAGCTACCTATGGAAGATTTTGTACAAGCCTGGAGTGAACTGGAATGTGATGGTGCTGGCAGTGGAAAATTCTGCTTCGGTTCTAATCTTAAAACATTATAGTGATTAGCTTTGAGCCTTTGACCATTGAAATTTGGTTAATGGTTAGTAGTTTAGTACTATTAAATCAGATCCCTCAAAGCTTCTCTTATGTCCCAGCCAAAAGCCCAAGATAAAAAAAAGGAAAACAATTTAAATATGAAAATGAGAAATAGGAACAAGAAAAAAAGTATACAAGGTCTATTGAATATTAAGATTGTGTAGAAATGTACCACTTGGAGTTATTTTTAGCCGGAAAAATGTTTCTTCCTCTAGCTCCTTCCCCAGAATATCGACAGCTATCGGCTCAGGCTAAACGCCATTCAAGTCACCAGTATGCTGTGAGAGAGAATCATGATCGGAGAAGTTATAGGAACTTGATCTCCATTGTTAGTGTTCCCTGGTAAATTTTTATATTGGCTCGCTAGTTCTGGACCCTGCTTAAGAAGAACAAATTTAGATAAACAGCCGTCCTTGTCTGCACGACCTTCTTTCTCTTCTTTTTCCTTTAATTTCTTATTTAGGCTTTAAAGGAAACAAAGGATGAAAGAAAAAGAGATAAAAGCCAAGTAAGAAAGCATAACTAGATGAACTAATTCATGCTCAAGACAAAAATACACTACCCTCTCCCGTCTCCAAGCACAAATAATTGCCATGTAATAGACCAAGAAGAAACTATTAATAAATATTACAACACATGGAAACAACTTACAAAATTTCCATTAAAGTGAATATATGTGTGATCCAGTTTAGAATTATATGTGAAGGTATCTTCATCATCAGACACTTCTACACTCTCAAACTAAAACCAGGGGAATTTGGAGACATAGGTAATGCAACGTAACATTGCATAAGTAGAGATGATCAAGCCGACAAGTCTTATGTATCAGGTAAAGAATCTAGAAAAGAAAACACCGAGAACTATGGAAAAAAAGAGACAATAATGGGATAATGATATATCTATTGTCAACAAAATAAGAGAAACAACATTTGAATCTTATTGAAAAAAGGAAAAGAAGATAGAAACAACTACCTGGTAGATCCAATCAAGGCCACAGAACTTTTTACGTGACAGTATTAATCGACCGAGGACTAAGTCTATTTTTGCAATACTTCTAAAAACAACATGTTCTACGTAAAATGAAAAATTAAAGATGGGGAACGAGCAACAAGGAAACATACCAAAAGTTACAGGGACTCGTGTATGAAGTATCAGTATCATACACGGGTATCAGGTTTACCAACTCATAAAAATTCAAAATTTAAGAAAGTAGGACTCATGTAAAATAATACGTGACTTTTAAATTTCTCTGGTGCATGCATGTCAATAGTCATAGCTGATTGAACCAATAAACATGCAAGCCAGTCAAGCCACAACTGCTAGCTCAGCTACCATGATCTGCCATGTATAAGATACCAATAAATAAATCATGTAACATAATTAAGAAACCTTAACAGTGCATACACGTAATTTTACCACCCTGACTTGAAGTATCAAATTTAGTGTTTTTCTCATGAACAATTGGTTTTGGATAACTTTATAAATGTTAAGTTCATCAGGCTTACCAACTTTAGCGCATAATATATCTACACATTGTTAAATTCCGTCTAAGTAGAATTTCTACAGCTTCAATTAGCAAAGCTCCTACATTAATAGATAGAATATTTCAAAACAGACCAGCCATATCATTTATGTCTTTTCCTGTTCATGTCTAAGAAAGAAAGACTAAAACAATTGAGGTATTTTACTGTAAGATCTTAAAACATGGTAAAAGGTTGATAGACATAAGCTACAATTGGGGATCTTTGAATGCAACCTCACTGACCCAATGCCACAATTTTTTTTTACTCACAGTAACTTTTAGTTATCAGAATAAAGCCAATTATCCCAATTTCGTAATCACGAAATTGATTACAATTTAAAAAATAGAATCAATCACATATAGAAATTTAATGGCTCAACATCATACATAACTCACATTACTTTGCATGCCCTTGCGAAATGGTATTTCGGGTGTAGCTTGGGCAACCAACATCATGAACTGGTAAATAAAATGTCTACTCAAAAAGCCTAATAGAGAAAATTTAAAGATATATACTTATCATAGAAAAAAAACGACTAACAAGCTAAAATTAAGTTTAAAAATCCTGAATCAAGCAATCAAAAGTAAGTCCTTGTGAAAGTTCATCTTTGTAATCTACCATCACTCCCATGAATCTTTCTAAGCAACCTGAGGACCAAGCTATAAAATAAGCAGGCTTAAGTTGTGTTCTCCATCACAATGATATTGATACATTTCACATCCACGGTAGGTTATATTATCCTATGGGACAAATCCTGACCTAGGAAAAATCATAATGCAACTGAAACTAAATTTATGTTTTGAGTAAGAAATTCCCTTGATAAACAAAACAGTATAAAGGAACAAGCACATGAGATAGCCTAAATCAAAAACTTTTAGGCTACAACCCAATTTCACAAAGAACACAAGAACATGAACATCTTGCCTACAATCCAACTCAAGAATAAAATAAAGGGGATCCGAGACTCGAGAACAGAAAGAAATTGTCATGGAGGTATAAAATTCAGAACTAAGATCACTCAAAATTATCCCATCAGACACTTGATTAATATTGTAGACTCGATACAAAGTAGTTCTCTAATTAAGTCATGCGAAATGAATCACTTAAAGCACTTGATTGACATTGTGGACTAAACATAAAATTCCCTAATTAAATCATACAAAGAAATCATTAGAATCATTCATCAGAATATAGTGTAATTCACATCAACAGGGTAGCAGAATAGCACAGAGTAGAACGAGAAAAAAACCAACAGTATAGCATCATCACCGAGCAAC
The DNA here is from genome assembly GCF_020520425.1 of Spinacia oleracea. Classification (NCBI taxonomy): domain Eukaryota; kingdom Viridiplantae; phylum Streptophyta; class Magnoliopsida; order Caryophyllales; family Amaranthaceae; genus Spinacia; species Spinacia oleracea. The sequence continues at coordinate 129,873,487 of NC_079492.1, read as the reverse complement.
CAACTGATCCAAACTTAATAAATAAGCCAAAATAACCATTGAAATCAACAAATACACCATGAATAAAATCAACCAAATTCCTCAATCATCCAAATTCCCCAATTAACCGAATTCCCTAATTAAGAACCCTAATTTAGAACTCAAAACAACACAAAAAAATTCCATTATAATCGGTTGAAAACTTAAACAACAAAATTATGAAATTTAAGAGCAAATTCGATCAAATTTAATAGCAAATTTAAGAGCAAAATTATGAAAACTAACGTGGTTCTTCGCGCAAATTCAGAACTGGATTCCGTCACTTTCTATATGTTGCTTCAAAGGAACGATGATGGAAGATAAAATCTGTTGCTTCAAGGAACGCAGAGGAGGAAGGCGAAAGAGAACGAGGAAGGCGAAAGAGAACGAGGAAGGCGAAAGAGAACAAGGAACGCAGAGGCCTCTAGTGAAGAAGAACGCAAAGCCCTAAACCGTGAAAAGCAGTGAGAGGAAACCCAAAATAAACGCAATCTGTTGGAAAAAATAACGTACCCTTATGAAATATTTTTAATAAACCTATTTCTTATTTGATTTTATTTTTAATTTTTAACATGTTTTAGATGTTTGACAAAACAACCGTTGCAATATCTCATTAAAATATTAAAAAACTAAAAACTGTTGCAATAAAATAGTCATAATATATAAGTGTTGCAATAGCTTTTCTATAGCAACGTTTTTTCAAAGTCAAAGTCTACTAAAATTAATAATTATTTAACTGTTGCAATAGCTATGATATAGCAACGCCAGGAAAACTGTTATCTAAAAAGGCGTTGCTATAGCCCTATTTTGTAGTAGTGAATCCTAGTAGAACTCTTATTTAATTAATTTATCCTTTTAGGATTATGAATTTAATCATATATCGAATCCTGATAGCTTTAGGATTCGTATATGAACACACACACACACGCACGCACAACATGAAGGAAATAATGCCCTTGGTCCAAGTATGCATTCTATGTTAAGTCTAATAAATGCGGTTCAGTATTAATTAACAAGTTAATAATTCAGTGAGATCAAGTGAGTTGAATGCCTAGCTAGAGGCCGCTTCAGTTCAAGTGGAATTAATGATATTAATCCACAGCTTACTCTTGACTGAACCCGTAGGGTCACACAAATAGTACGTAAACGGATCAAGTATTTAATGGCATTAAATACTCTATCTATGAATATTCGGAACCGACGGATCTTGGTTTCAGTGGGAGCTAAGATCGTCACAGGCAAGAAATGAATACTCCGGAAACGATGATATTGCCGGAAACGGAAATATGGATCGTATCGGAAATATAAATATTATCCAAGTCGTAGATGTTGCCGGAAACGGAAACATGGTACGTATCGGAAAATATTATCGGAAATGGAAATATTGCCAGAATCGGAAATATTGCCGAAAACGGAAATATTGTCAGAATCGGAAATATTACCGGAATCGGAAAATAATTCCGGAAACGAAAATATTAAATATTTGTTCGAAACGGAAATTAATTCCGGAATCGGAAATATTAAATATTGTTCGTATCGGAAATGAATTCCGGAATCGGAAAATTTAATCGGAAGCGCATCGTACGAATAAGCATCGGACGAGGCCTGCCGGACGAGGCCCAGCACGAAGCCAGGCCATCGCCCAGCAAGCCAAGCGCGCCGCACAAACAGCCACGCCAGGCCCAGCGCAAGGCCAGGCCCAGCAGGCTGCGCAGCGCGCACAGCGCGCACAGCACGCGCAGCACGCGCAGCGCGCAGCGCGCGAGGGCGCTGCGTGGGCTGCTGCTCGCGCGCACGCATGGGGGCCCATCGTGGCTGCCGTGCGTGTGTGTGCAAGTGTTTGTGTTCGTGCACGTTTCCTAAAACATGCAGAGTTCGGTTAATGATTAAATTCCTAATTCTATTTGATAAATTAATTAAATTAGAGTTCTTGTAGGATTCTAGGTTTAATTAATTTGTATCTGAATAGGATTTCGATTCCCTTTCCATACCCCTATAAATATGAGGCTAGGGCTCACAATTTATAACGAGTTTCAAAGTATTCAAAAAGTGAGTTTTTGAGAGAAAATTAAAACACACATCTTGCTCATAAAAGTGCCGAAATTTTCTAGTACCTTAAGGGCGATTCTAGTTGGTCAATCTTAAGGCGGATCCGGACGTGCTGTGGACTATCTACGGAGGGACGACACTTGGAGTCCTAAAGACTTGTTCTTGTTCGGTTCGGGCGCAGCTAGGGAGGGCACGCAACAAAGAGTATGCATCTAAATTATGCTATATGATTATGTGTAAATAATATGTTGTCCTGGGTTAATGGTTGTTTCCGCATGATCTATGTAATGTCATATGTATCATAACCTAATAGTGGTATCACGAGCCCCTTATTATTTTCATAATCTAAATTGCATGAACATGGTTAAATATTACAAATTTGCAAGAATTAAAAGGGGTGATTAATTTTCGTAATTGTTAATTAATTGCAAATTGCGTTTATTTAATTATACGTACGCAGTTTTTCGGCAGTTTCTTCGTTACTCATCCGAATTGAGTGATTTTTGTGTCAATTCCGCATGTAAAAGGCATTCTAAAATTTTGACAAAAATAGTACTTTTCTGCCGAACCCAGAATTCTCAAATTCGAAGCCTAACTATGACTTTTCGAAGGTTTTAGTTTTTCGAATGCAAAATTTCGTAAATTTAAGATGTTAAATTAAATATTTGCGATTCTTGTTGATAAATCTTGAATTTTTGATTGACCTACTGCATATGTTTAACAAGTTTGAATGCCTAGTCTTGTTAATTATGCAATCTAATTTGTAATTATGATTAATTTGTTGAAAATTAGAATAATTTAGAATTAATTTGATTTTCATAATTAATTGTAATTTAATTAGAAACCTATGATTAAAAACCACCATAAAAATTGTAAATTTATGATAAATTTTAAATTTTTATGACCTAGACTTGAATCCATAACAATCGGAAATCAATTGGATAATAAATTTTCGATTTTTCGCCCTAAAATTATGAAATTAATATTATTTATTAATTTGTCATTAATTTTAAATATAAATTTTAATTTTTTATGCGATTCGTTCATAAAACTTGCACGCACGAAGCAATGGATGCTTCGTGTTACCCTTAAGGGGTGTTGTATGATGCGGGCATGCGACGACGAGCAAGGGAGCTCGTCGCCCGTGCGGCACGAATGCAATGAGCAAGGGCGTAGTGCACAAGCACAAGGCAGCAGCACTGCCTTGTGTCGTGTGCCACGAGCAATGGATGAATGGGCATGGGCGAAGGGCGAGCCAAGGCAGTCGCGTGTGGGCAGCAAGCGAGCTGCGCCACAACGCGCGCTGCCTCGCACAAGAGCGCGCAGCCTCGCGCGCAGCGAGCGCAAGCTCGCGTGCCACGAGCGCTGCGCCCAGCATTGCTCGCGCGCACAACGAGCGAGGACTCGCGCGCACAGCCAGCATTGCTCGCGCGCACAGCGAGCGATGTCGCCTGCCCAGCGAGCGATGTCGCGCGCCCAGCGAGCGATGGCTCGCGCGCCCAGCGAGCGATGTCGCGCCCGCACTGCGAGCGATAGCTCGCGTGCGATGAGCGCTGGCGCGCGCAGCGAGCACCAATGCGTGCGGAGGCTTGCGATGGGGATGCAGCAGCTATGCGACGAGCGCATGGGCTGCGCGCACATGGCCAGCAATGGCTGTGTGCGTGCGGCCCATGGGCGTGCAACGTGTAGGGTGTTTGCGTTACGATTAAAGATCGTTTTGAATGTTTAATTTGAAAATTTCAGTTCACGTAATTTTAATTAATTTTAAAATTAATAATTTAAATTATTTTCTTGGATTTTAATTTTGAATATTGTAATTATAATAAATTTTATTTATTCTAATTATTTTACTAAAATTAAAATCATGAATTAATTTAAATACGACTGAAATTAAATTAAACTTTTTGGATTCAATTATAAATTTATATGAGCTTTAAATTTTAATTAAATTTGTATGTTTCCGGTTAGACTAGAAATACATTTTTATGTTTAAAATTAGTAAAGCATATAAATTTATTGGTTTAAGTGGGAGCGCTTTTTAGTCATAAACTCTTGATTAGGTCTACAAATCCTTAAGGTTAAAACAACTTGATTAGAATTAATAAGGACTGCATAATTGGTAGATTATTGGTGCCCTTGATTAATTGCTGCAAATGTTTACGTGATGCATAATGTGTTTTACTAACCAGCTATGTGGGCCATTCATGATAATGAATGGGTGAATGGTATATATTGTATATGTACTGTTTTGCAGGTTATGAAGTGACTAGTATGGCCCAAATAGGATAGAAAATATGGTCTGCGTACCATTAATTTGAATGTAATTGGTCTAAAGTACCAAAGTTATTTTTCAATTCAAATATGGTCTGCGAACCATCAAATAGTTGTAATTAGTTATAGCTTATCCTATTTGAAGAAAATGGTGCCTCCCACGGAGATTTTCAAGACGGACTTTGAAGTCAAAGCTTCAAGATGAAGTCGGGCCATACTAGATCACATTTATCTTATGCATGCTTTAAGTTATTTATTGTTTTAAATATGTCTTAAAATGCATGAGATCAAAAGCTTGATTATGTTGCATGATTAAGGATTTTAGTTCACTTAAAATCTAACCAACATAGTAAGAGCCTTAAGTTCCAAACTTAAAAATTGAGTTAAAAGGTGCCATGCCAAAATATACACTTGCTTGGATATCCTTTACATCAATCTAGTAATAGTTTTCGCTCAGCGAGGTGTTACTTATTGGTCCTAAAGGGGCAAGGTACACAAATAATTGTGAGTACATGTTAGTTTTGGTGAAACTCAACGATATAAGTAAGGAGTCCTTTTATGTCGTGGCAAATTCGATAGGTTTACCTAATAAGTTCTTAGACGTACCTATCAACCAAGAATAGTTTCTAGACTATTAGCAAAAGGCTTTTGCTTACCTAAGATGTTCTAGGATTAAGTCGACAAACTGTGCTTAGTTCTTCAATGATTTTAGGATCTTGGAATCATTTTATTCACACCTGCCGGAACACATAATTTGAATAAAATGCTTAATAAACATTGAATTATGCATGTATGCTAGAATTTAAGTTTATTAAGAGAAACTGTGAATGGTTATTTATTTGTTTATTCTTTTCAATTGTAGTTTTTAATATGGCAAACAACAATTCATTCAACATTCGATCAATTCTCGAAAAGGAGAAGTTGAACGGGAAAAACTTCCTTGACTGGCAAAGGAACTTGCAAATAGTTCTTATGCAGGAAGAAAAGGAGTATGTCCTGGATGAGGCGATGCCCGAATCTGCAGGCGACGGGGTCACTCAGGCAGCCCTCAATCGTTGGATTGATGCCAACAAGGATGTGAAATGTCTAATGCTCGCCACCATGAGTGCGGATCTGCAGAAAACGTTCATCAACTCAGATGCTTTCACAATCATCAGTGAGTTGAAGAACATGTTCCAAGATCTGGCTCGAGTCGAAAGATTCGAGACTCATAGGCAAATTCTTGAGACCAAGCTTAAGAAAGGCGAGCCCGTAAGTCCACATGTTCTCAAAATGATTGGACTCATTGAGAATATGAGTCGGCTGGATCAGCAATTTTCTCAGGAAATGGCTATAGACACCATCCTCCATTCTCTTCATAGCGGGTATGATCAGTTCAAACTGAACTACAGTATGAATAGTCTGGACAAAACGCTCACTGAGCTTCACGGTATGCTGAAGACCGCTGAAAAGACGCTCAAAAGTGATAAGCAGGATGTGCTTATGGTGCGTGGGGGCAAGTTCAAGAAATCTGGAAAGAAGAGGAATGCTAAGAAAGGTGGCAACAAGGCCAGCCCAACTAAGAAAACTGGCGCCAAATCTGCAAAGAGGAAGGTCAGTCAACCCACTTCTGAATCCGAATGCTTCTACTGCAAGAAGAAGGGGCATTGGAAGAGAGATTGCTTGAAGCTAAAGGAAGATCAGAAGAACGGAACAGTCGTTCCATCTTCAGGTATTTTCGTTATAGACTGTATACTTGCTAATTCAACTTCTTGGGTATTAGATACAGGTTGTGGCTCACACTTATGTTCCAATCCACAGGGACTAAGAAGAAGTAGAAAGTTAAGCAAGGGTGAAGTCGACCTACGAGTGGGAAATGGAGCACGGATTGCTGCATTAGCCGTAGGAAATTACTATTTGTCGTTGCCCTCCGGGCTAGTTTTGGAACTGGAAGAATGTTTCCATGTTCCAAGTCTTACTAAAAACATCATTTCAGTTTCTTGCTTAGATGCTAAGGGATTTTCCTTTTTAATAAAAGACAATAGTTGTTCGTTTTATTTTAAAGAGATGTTTTATGGATCTGCTAGATTAGTCAATGGACTTTATTTATTAGATCACGACAAACAAGTATATAACATAAATACCAAAAAGGCCAAAAAGGATGATTCAGATCTCACCTATCTGTGGCATTGTCGATTAGGCCATATAAACTTGAAACGCTTAGAAAGACTTCAAAAGGAAGGAATTCTAGAACCATTTGACTTAGAGGATTATGGTAAATGCGAATCATGTTTACTTGGCAAAATGACAAAGCAACCTTTCTCTAAAGTTGGAGAAAGAGCAAATGAACTATTGGGTTTAATCCATACAGATGTATGTGGACCAATGAGTACAAATGCTAGAGGTGGTTTCAGCTACTTTATCACTTTCACTAATGACTTCAGTAGGTATGGTTATGTCTACCTAATGAAGCATAAGTCTGAATCCTTTGACAAATTCAAGGAATTTCAGAGTGAAGTAGAGAATCAATTAGGCAAGAAGATTAAGGCACTGCGGTCTGATAGAGGCGGTGAATATCTGAGCTATGAATTTGATGACCATCTGAAAGAATGTGGAATTCTATCAGAATTGACTCCTCCTGGAACACCACAATGGAACGGTGTGTCAGAACGGAGGAACAGAACCTTGCTAGACATGGTCAGGTCAATGATGGGTCAGGCCGAACTTCCATTAGAATTTTGGGGACATGCACTAAATACAGCTGCACTCACTATAAATAGAGCTCCGTCTAAAGCTGTCGAAAAGACTCCATACGAATTATGGTTTGGAAAGCCTCCAAATGTGTCTTTTCTTAAGATTTGGGGATGTGAAGTATACGTCAAACGATTAATTTCAGACAAACTTCATCCAAAATCTGACAAATGTATCCTTGTGGGCTATCCAAAGGAAACAAAGGGGTATTACTTCTACAATACATTTGAGAACAAAGTGTTTGTTGCTCGAGATGGTGTCTTTTTGGAGAAGGATCACATTTCCAAAATGACAAGTGGGAGAAAAGTAGACCTCGAAGAAATTCGAGTCGAACAACAAACTCTAGAGAATGCTCAAGATGACATTCAGGATGAAACTCAGAGATATTTAGAAGAATCTGGTGAGAATCATGGTCAATCTAGAAATGTTACCCCGCGTAGATCGCAAAGATATAGATCTCAACCGGAAAGGTACTTAGGTATTTTGACGAACGAGAGCTATGACGTTCTATTACTTGAAAGTGATGAACCTGCGACTTACAAGCAAGCTATGACGAGCCCTAGCTCCAAGCAGTGGCAAGAAGCCATGCAATCTGAATTAGACTCCATGTCTGAAAACCAAGTATGGGATTTGGTCGATTTTCCAGATGGCTACCAAGCCATTGGAAGCAAATGGGTTTTCAAACTGAAAAAGGACAAGGATGGGAAACTTGAAGTTTTCAAAGCTAGATTGGTCGCAAAAGGTTACAGGCAAGTCCACGGTGTGGATTACGATGAAACCTTTTCACCAGTTGCAATGCTAAAGTCTATTCGGATAATGTTAGCAATCGCTGCATATTACCATTATGAAATATGGCAGATGGATGTCAAAACTGCTTTCTTAAATGGCGTTTTAACAGAAACTGTGTTTATGACACAGCCTGAAGGTTTTGAGGATCCAAAGAATGCTAAAAAGGTATGCAAGCTAAAGAAGTCAATCTACGGATTGAAGCAGGCATCCAGGAGCTGGAATATACGTTTTGATGAAGCAGTCAGTGACTTTGGTTTCATCAAGAACGCAGACGAATCTTGTGTATACAAGAAGGTCAGTGGGAGCAAAATTGCTTTCCTAGTATTATATGTCGACGACATATTGCTTATCGGAAATGACATTCCTATGTTGAACTCTGTCAAGATTTGGCTTGGGAAATGTTTTTCGATGAAGGATCTAGGAGAAGCACAGTACATATTGGGCATCAAGATTTACAGAGATAGATCTAAAAAGATGATTGGACTTAGTCAAAGCACTTATATCAATAAGGTGCTTGATAGGTTCAAGATGGCGGACTCCAAGCGAGGCTACCTACCCATGTCTCATGGAATGACTCTAAGCAAGACTCAGTGCCCAAAACACTTGATGAGCGTAGACGAATGAATGGGATTCCATATGCATCATTGATTGGTTCAATAATGTATGCTATGATATGTACACGCCCGGATGTTGCGTACGCACTCAGTGCTACGAGCAGATACCAGTCAGACCCAGGAGAGGCACATTGGACTGCTGCCAAGAATATTCTAAAGTACCTGAAAAGGCACAAAGATGACTTCCTGGTCTATGGTGGAGATGATGAATTAATTGTTAAAGGCTATACGGACGCAAGTTTCCAAACCGACAAAGATGATTTTAGATCACAGTCTGGGTTTGTCTTCTGCCTCAACGGAGGAGCAGTAAGCTGGAAAAGTGCTAAGCAAAGCACCATTGCGGATTCTACAACTGAAGCGGAGTACATTGCTGCACATGAAGCAGCAAAGGAAGCTATATGGCTAAGGAAGTTCATAGGAGAACTTGGTGTAGTCCCCTCCATGAAAGGACCAATAGCCCTGTATTGTGATAATAACGGAGCTATTGCACAGGCAAAAGAGCCTAGACACCACCAGAGAGTCAAGCATGTACTTCGTAGATTTCACCTTCTACGAGAGTTCGTTGAAAGAAAAGAAGTCGAGATAAGCAAAATTGGAACTGATGACAACATATCAGATCCATTAACTAAACCTCTGCCGCAGGCGAAGCGCAACTCGCACACTGCAGCTATGGGAATCAAGCATATTGGAGAATGGCTTTGATGTCTCTGTTTAATGTTTTAAAGTTTTAGAGTTTAAATCTTTGTAAAACATTATTGGTTAATCATTCACAATAAATGAAAAGAATTCATTTTTCCATTTAATTTGTGGTTTATTAAATGATGAGTCCCTTCAATTTGACGATATATTCAAGATAGACTGTCAGGACCAGTCCTGTGACTAAGAAATGTCTATCAAGTGAACTTGAATGTCAAAGGTTGAAAATGGTCCCTAATCGAAGTTTTTTATAAAATTGGACGCATAGAAAACGTTAAACGATTAGAATGCAAGATGACTAGTAGTTCTGTTTCTTGAACTATGTGGACATGGCAATGTCATAATCATTTGCATAGATACTTACTTTGGGAAGACTAGTATCGGACAAGACCTATGAAACTTTACTGTAAGAGATGAAAATCTGTCATGAGTAAATTTCATTAAATTATTAGACACTAAATCCTCAATACCTGAGTGATTTGAGATTACTTGTTTGAGAACTGGTTGCTTTGACGTTGACCAACCGTCGCACCGTAAAAGGAGGCTATAAAGGCAACGCTCAGGTAATCACCTATCAAACGAAGTCTAATCTCAAGATCGCAAGATTGGGATTGTCCTCCCATAAATCGGGATGAGATGCTTAAAAGTTGTACAAGGCCACTCGGAGAGCTAGAAACTGTGAAATGCATGGCCGTGCTCGGATGAATCATAGGCTATGATTATCTGTTTATTTGATCAGTTGAACTCTGAAACCGAGGAACACCTCTGGACGTAATAAGGATGACAACTCTTACCTTATGTTCAAGAGCAAGCATCGAGCGACAAAGGAATTAGGAAATGCACACTTGTCCCTAAGGACAAGTGGGAGACTGAAGGAAATAATGCCCTTGGTCCAAGTATGCATTCTATGTTAAGTCTAATAAATGCGGTTCAGTATTAATTAACAAGTTAATAATTCAGTGAGATCAAGTGAGTTGAATGCCTAGCTAGAGGCCGCTTCAGTTCAAGTGGAATTAATGATATTAATCCACAGCTTACTCTTGACTGAACCCGTAGGGTCACACAAATAGTACGTAAACGGATCAAGTATTTAATGGCATTAAATACTCTATCTATGAATATTCGGAACCGACGGATCTTGGTTTCAGTGGGAGCTAAGATCGTCACAGGCAAGAAATGAATACTCTGGAAACGATGATATTGTCGGAAACGGAAATATGGATCGTATCGGAAATATAAATATTATCCAAGTCGTAGATGTTGCCGGAAACGGAAACATGGTACGTATCGGAAAATATTATCGGAAATGGAAATATTGCCAGAATCGGAAATATTGCCGGAAACGGAAATATTGTCAGAATCGGAAATATTACCGGAATCGGAAAATAATTCCGGAAACGGAAATATTAAATATTTGTTCGAAACGGAAATTAATTCCGGAATCGGAAATATTAAATATTGTTCGTATCGGAAATGAATTCCGGAATCGGAAAATTTAATCGGAAGCGCATCGTACGAATAAGCATCGGAGGAGGCCTGCCGGACGAGGCCCAGCACGAAGCCAGGCCATCGCCCAGCAAGCCAAGCGCGCCGCACAAACAGCCACGCCAGGCCCAGCGCAAGGCCAGGCCCAGCAGGCTGCGCAGCGCGCAGCGCGCGCGGGCGCTGCGTGGGCTGCTGCTCACGCGCACGCGTGGGGGCCCATCGTGGCTGTCGTGCGTGTGTGTGCAAGTGTTTGTGTTCGTGCACGTTTCCTAAAACATGCAGAGTTCGGTTAATGATTAAATTCCTAATTCTATTTGATAAATTAATTAAATTAGAGTTCTTGTAGGATTCTAGGTTTAATTAATTTGTATCTGAATAGGATTTCGATTCCCTTTCCATACCCCTATAAATATGAGGCTAGGGCTCACAATTTATAACGAGTTTCAAAGTATTCAAAAAGTGAGTTTTTGAGAGAAAATTAAAACACACATCTTGCTCATAAAAGTGCCGAAATTTTCTAGTACCTTAAGGGCGATTCTAGTTGGTCAATCTTAAGGCGGATCCGGACGTGCTGTGGACTATCTACGGAGGGACGACACTTGGAGTCCTAAAGACTTGTTCTTGTTCGGTTCGGGCGCAGCTAGGGAGGGCACGCAACAAAGAGTATGCATCTAAATTATGCTATATGATTATGTGTAAATAATATGTTGTCCTGGGTTAATGGTTGTTTCCGCATGATCTATGTAATGTCATATGTATCATAACCTAATACAACAGCCCACGAGGGGCGCCATGCGTGCGCACGCAGCCCGCGAGCACTCGCAGCCCATTGCCACGAGGCCCACACGCTGCCGCAGCCTTAGCGCGCGCTGGGCCTGCCTTGCGGTGGGCCTGGTCGCAGCCTTGGCTGGTGCGTTGTGGCGCGCTGGCTTGCTGGGCGATGGCCCGGCTTCGTGCTGGGCCTTCGTCTGGCAGGCCTCGTCCGATGCTAATTCGTACGATACGCTTCCGATTAATTTCCCGATTCCGGAATTCATTTCCGATACGAACAATATTTAATATTTCCGATTTCGAAATTAATTTCCGTTTCGAACAAATATTTAATATTTCCGTTTTCGGAATTATTTTCCGATTCCGATAATATTTTCGATTCAGACAATATTTCCGTTTCCGGCAATATTTCCATTTCCATTAATATTTTCCGATACGTACCATGTTTCCGTTTCCGGCAACATCTACGACTTGGATAATATTTATATTTCCGATACGATCCATATTTCCGTTTCCGGTAATATCATCGTTTCCGGAGTATTCATTTCTTGCTTGTGACGATCTCAGCTCCCACTGAAACCAAGATCCGTCGATTCCGAATATCCATAGATGGAGTATTTAATGCCATTAAATACTTGATCCGTTTACGTACTATTTGTGTGACCCTACGGGTTCAGTCAAGAGTAAGCTGTGGATTAATATCATTAATTCCACTTGAACTGAAGCGGCCTCTAGCTAGGCATTCAGCTCACTTGATCTCACTGAATTATTAACTTGTTAATTAATACTGAACCCCATTTATTAGAATTAATATTATATGCATACTTGGACCAAGTGCATTATTTCCTTCAAACGGCCCTCTATCTCTTTGAGCGAGCGACATTAACTCTCCCTACGATTTCTTTCTCTTCTGTTTGCTCACAAATCGTGACAAAAACGCCGCCTGTAGCTGTCTAAAGCTGTAAATGGAATGAACCTCTATGCCCTTATACCAGCTTGCTGCAACTCCTAAGAGTGTGGATGGGAACACCTTGCACCACATGGCGTCAGAATCTGTGTACAGCATCATGTGTTGTTCGAATGTGGGGCAGTGATCCTCCGGATCCGTTGTCCCATCGTATCTTCCTGTCGGGATTTTTATCTTTTCCATCCTTTCCTCTAGGATTTCTCGGCACAGGGGAGAGTCTTTTGGCTGGATTGTCTGCCGTCTAGCTACCTGTAGAACCGACGCTCTTCGCTGATATTCTATGGTGTGATGTTGCTCTGTTTCATGCCACTCTATTTCCGGTGGATCTGAGCGCTTTCTTTTTGCCGTGGTGTTTTCTTGATTCAGGGCTGTTAAGAGATCCTTAACGGGCACCCCATTCGCCGACTTGTTCTTTCTTAAACTGCCGACTGAACCGGGCTGTTGGGCGGCCGGTAACTCTGATAAAGCGGTCATGACCGCCGACAGTGTTTTCAAATGCTCTCCAGTGAATACTTCCGATAGGGGAGACAGGCGCTCCTGCAGCGTCTGTTCTAAGGGTGTTTTTGGTTGTTCTCTGACAGGGCTTTCCATTTCTAACTCATCATCATCTTCTACTGTGAACTCTTTTTGTGCCGGTATCGGGGTGCTTTTTGTCACTGGGCTTAGAATTGGTTGCGCTTGTAATGGATGGGCTGGGTTTACAAGCGAGGGTTGGAATTTGGAGGTTCCCGTTGATTGCGGAGTTGCTATTTTTTCCTGGCTTTTCTTTGATTTTTTACCGTCTTTCAGTGAGAGATCCATACTGACTGTTCTACCGTTACAAGGGATGAGGTCCCCTCCTTCTAGCGCAAATTGTTCCGGGTGTGGAATGAGAACAGCTGACTGTGGGATACTTGATTCCTGTTGAGAGTGCTGGTTGATATCTGCACAACAGAATGGATTAACTAGCCTCGGGGGTGGTTCGAGGATCCCCCCTCCGATGCTTAAGTAAGATTACTGAGGGATTAAGAGGTGATTAAGAGATAATCAGAGAGTAACAAAGAAGTGTGTTTAAGTGTTTGTGTACCTCATAGCAATAAATGAGGTGCTCCTTATATAGACCAATCCAAGGGTACGATCAGGTGGGTCCCTTGTAGTTGGATAGCGACCTGTTGATAGTGACCCTTGGTTGGTTGTCCTCTGTGATAACGCCGGTAAGGATCCTCAAATATTGCCGGTAGGTGCTGTTTATCTAAGATGACCAGATTACCTGCAGGTTGAAGTTTACCTACGGGGAGTTCTGTCGGTACCCAGTGGTGCCGGTAAGACACCCCGTACAATTTCACCTCGTTCACAGCCTCACATGTCCCGACATTCCTCACAACCGCAACGTCCCATTATCTCCCAATTATCTCAATAATCATCTCCACAACCAAGCTACGCAGTCCCATAGATGTGTTCGGTACTTTGGTATGTGTATCATAAACATCATAAGCATTTTGCCAATTATAACTTGGTATAAAAAAAATGTCAATTATATCCTAGTGGCAAAAATTGCAACTTTGCTCCGGATGTCTTTGCTAATTATAACCTAGTATTTTCTCAGTCGCAATTTATTCTTTACGCTTTCCGTTTCTAGTGTCCCATTTTAATCTTTACGCTTAGAATCTTTCCTTTTATATTTTGTCAAAAATCTTGTCAAACGATTATTTCAACCAATCAAATTCTCTTATATTATGTCAAATATCGTGTCAAATGATTATTACAACCAATCTAATTTATTGGGCCATTTTAACCATTAAATCTCTCATACTTTCTCATTGGAACATTAAGTATTTCTCATTTTTTCAGTGTCAATTTTTTTTTGATAAAAGTAAAAATATTACTAATAAATGTAATTTGAATTGTTTAAGTTAAACAAAAAGAGAATATTTATACACATTAATTATTTGTTAAACTACGTGAATGATACCAAACGTAAAAAAAATTAAAAAAGGCGTTCTTATGTGAAAATGGCATTTGTTTTTTATACGGAGTAATGGCGTTTGTTTTTGAAAAAATGGCGTTTGTTTTTAATGCTTGTCTTTTCCCTATTTTGTCGTTTCGTTGGCTGATATGTATTTTGTAACACATATCTGATATTAAAATTTACTTCCTCGGATCAGGCTGACCCGACCTGGAACGAAAAAAAAGCACGGTCCGACACGAGCACGAAGTCGTGGGCTGTTGGCCGCATTTTTTGGGAAAACACGACAAGGCACATAACTCGACAAAGCACACTAAATTTAGTAAAATTAGGTTTAGGCGCGATAACCCGTGGGCCTGACCTCTATTCTGAACTTCTCAACCCAACCCAACCCGACATGACATGATGTAGGGTGAGTCTGGCTTGGGCTCGGCCCACGGCCATTTTAAAGTGAAAATAAGATACTAAAGTTTCATGTCCAAAACTAAAATAAAACACAATGTAAAGAACGTTACGAAACGAACTAAAATGAAAAGCGAAAGATCATTTTGGTACAGAGATAATATTCGTTTATGTGAGGTCACATAAATAGAGTAGATGTGTAGGTTTTTCGCACACTTTCTACTGCATGGGCTGACCAATTCACCCCACCCCAAACAGAAAATAGGTCGGAAAAGAAGAAACAAACTGGGGATGTTATCGCAAAAGTCAACTACTTTATTTATAAGCCGGAAGTTAGCTGAATTCAAGTAATATAAATACTTCGTATATAATCTCAAGGAGTCAAGGTTGAGAACTCAATGCCAGGAAAATATTATAAAAATAAAATTTGACTTCAATGAAAAATACGGAGTACATTTTAGTAGAAATCAGCTTTGAAGCTTCAATTTTTATGAAAAGAAAGATCGAAAGAAAAAGGTAAGGCAAGTACTAGCTAGCGTAAAATGTGGCATTTGTTTACGGCAAAACCGTCAAAAAGTAAATTTTTTTTTACCTCATTTTGTGAACTAGTACATTATTTGTTCAATTTTGTCAAATAGTATCTTGAATTAAAAAGTTGTATTAAAAATAGCACCTTAGGGAAGCAATCCGGCCAAATTGTCAACTTTTCGGCCATTTACTCCGTTTGTTGGCACAATTTGAGTAGAAAAAATACGCGTGTGAACACTCTCTCAACATTCAACTTCCTTAGCGATTCCTTTATTGATCCCACAATCTGCATGAATATTGCCATAGCTTCTTCCATGAGGACATTTTCCGTGGCAGTTCAATTCAGCACCATAAACATTTAATTTTTCATCGATTTGCTTGACAATGTTAGGCAAAGTCTTGGAGATGATGTTAGCTTGTATCTGAACCAACTTCTGGGCCAACATTGGTACTCCCACAATTGACTTATCAATCCTTGACAGTAAAGGGATCTTGAAACCAGATGATTTCCCATCAAAAAACCAGTTTATTTCCCCCAAATAACTTGAGTTGGATCTGAGATTGTTGGTTGGTAGTGTTGTTCTTATAAGAGTTAGAGAGGCGCGTGATTTTTTTGTTTGTTTGTTTCACACGCACAATGTTTTGGAGGGAAGCATGAGTCAATGGCCGGAAATTTGACAATTTGGCCGGATTGTTGATCTAAGGTGTCATTTCTAATACAACTTTTTAATTCAGGTACTACTTGACAAAACTGAACAAATAAGGTACTAGTTCACAAAGTGGGGTAAAAAGAAGATACTTTTTGACAATTTTGCCCTTGTTTACGGATAAAAGTCAATAGTTTTCCACCCTTGAGAAACCAAACAACGAAAAATGTAAGAAACAAAATTCTTGCACTAACCCAACGAAGCATGATAATACAAGTATACAACGGTAATGAAGTGGGAATTTGAATTGATAAACCGGAATTTACAAGAATTTAAGATGAAAACGAGCATTTGAGAGGCTTGTTCTCTTTCAACTAAAACGGATGACTACGCATTTTAATTTCAGAAACGAAACCTAAAGAGATTAGTTGAGGAGTAGAGAAATCACCAGGAGAATTCATCACAAGGAGTTACCCTGACCACATGATCAGTCTCAACTTCTGTATCCTTCCATCCTATTGTATGAAGCTGCAAAGGAAATGAATCCTCCTGTTCAATAGGATTTTCCATACTAGTCAAGGACCAATGTTCTGTCTGTGATGTCCCCAGACTGTTCTCATCAGAAATGAGAAACTGTGAGCTTAGATTTCCCCGTCCAAAAAGCTCAACAACATTATCAGTACACTCATATTCTGAGTTAAATTCCAACCCAGAATTAGATTCAAAGTCTTTGGAGTTAACAAAAGCTTCTACTGCATGATAGTTCCTTTCAGGCATCATGGTGCGATCACCCTTTTGGGGGATAAAGAAGAAACTGCTACCATTGGAGAGACTCTTAAGAAGAACCGAATCTTCTGTACCCCATTGTTCTTGACCATATGATAGCCTAAATGGAACATTTGGTGATCTTGGAACTAAATCTTTTTGCGGAAAATGGTGTCCTTGAAAATCATGATCATGGCCAGTGTAGGGGGACAAATGCAACATTGCACTCTTTTTTAGTATATCCCAATGATCTATACTCCATGAAGGTGGGGGACAATATATTTCAAGCTCCGAGCTATCCTCATGAGCTTCACTGCATGTAGATGGCGGAGGACGATATATATCAAGCTCCAGATGACTACTGTGGGTTGAATCCTGCATATCCGATTCATTAGAATTCCAACCAAGTAAAAGAGGGCGGGTTTCTCTTCTATTCTCAAAGTCATTCAGATAGTCAGGTTCCGTGCAACTGAGATTACTTGATGCACAAGGTCTGGATCTTTCAAATGCTACACGAGAACAAGAATCATACCAGCTAATTGGACTGCTTAACTGTGCTCCTCTATCCATATTAAAGTCATGTATCTCATTTTTGTATATAAGACCACCATCCTTAGCAGCTGCAAAGGAGACGTAGCTTCCATTAACAACCTTATATGAACAATTCTGGTCTATAAATCTGCATGACTGACTATTGTCATATGCATCATATGAGAATGGCTCATAGGCTTCATTCTTGAGGATTTTGTGGTTAGTGTTGTCTGATGTAGAATAATCACCAATCTTAGCAGTTGCAAAGAAGTTGTCACTTCCACTAAGAACCTCATATGAAAAATTCTGGTCCCTAAATCTGCATGACTGACTATTGTCATATGCATCACATGAGAATTGATCGTATGCTTCATTCTTGAGGATTCTGTGGCTAGTGTTGTCTGATGTAGAGTAATCATATAGATCATTATCCCATGTCAAAAGGTTTCTATCTTCAACTCTGTTCGACCAACACCCAGAAGCAATACCATTTAGAGAGCTTCGCTGCTCATTTCCTTCTTCGTGCCCAAGAAGCATCCTGAAAGAATTTCTAGCTGCAGAAGCATCTAGATCTTCAACTGCTTGACCAGAAGGAAGTGTTCCCCGGAATATGTGGGACTGAGAAGCAGAGATAGGGCTATCTAAGAACTGATACTTGCTGGCCTTCAGAAGCTTCCTTGAAGTATTTGAAGCCTCACCGAGTTGAATATTTGAGTCAAGATGCAACTGAGATATCTCTTCTGTTCTTGGTTGCCTGAATTGTGGATTTTGTGACAGCTGCTAGGTAAAGATTAGCCTTAGCATAATAAACAAGATAGGGTCTATGGTATGATTTAGAGACGAATGAGTAGAGGTCAGGGAAGGTACAGTTTCTCGAGAACTCTCGGGGAGCAGCCGGCTTAGAAGCAGAGAAACCAAATCACACCTAAGACCCGACAAAGTATCTGGGTGAACGTCCGTAAAAGAAAAGGGCGAAAATATATTAAGAATACTGAACATACACTTAACTCCTTTGGGACTTCATCAGTCTCAGGAAACAAGGTCTTGGCAATTTGCTGCTGCAACTTCAGCCTCTTGGATAAAAAGATATCGCCATCATCCTGTTGGCTATCTGGGCATAAGAAATTAGCAACCAATATATGATTGAGATCTATTTATACTATCTCAATATTCAAAATTAACGTGAACCACCAACCCCCAATATTTTAGTACAACACTACTTTTCTGAACAGATCCTCCAATATTTTCAATTCCAAAGAGTTGAATACCAATCTCTTACCTGGTTTCACAGATGCATTTGCAGTTGCGGAGAGGAAGGAATCCATACTAATACTAGCAGGTGTTTTGATAAAAGACGAGCACTTGAATTTCTCATTATCTTGTTCCTTCCTGGGCGTAGCTGTCAAAATCATACCACTAAGTAGCTAAGAGCACAAAATGTGGTACAAAAATCATACAATTCAATGCCACACACCTGAACTCTCTAAAGAATTATCCAAAGCCGTGTCTCTATGAGTGAGGAAAGAACCGATTTCACCACTTGTAGGCTTCTTAATGTACCGTGAAGACTGTACATCCTTAAGGTTCAATTTACCAGATTCTGCACAGGCAGCACAGCGTATCAAGTTTTAAATCAAACTTAGAGATATCAAAACTATAAATGCTAATTAAGATTCCACTGCATGGTCACTCTTTTGACCTTCTTAGTTACTTTTAAGAAGACATTAGTGAGCTACAATGCTACATACCTCTAGCATGGTTGCTTGATCGAGAATTCCTCATGGGGATACTCTCTCTTATCTGGGGATTTCGACAGGAAGTGTTGGCAACATTTTGCTTTAATCTCTTAAAAAACGCGAACTCCGAGGTTTTTGGTTCATTTGAAGCTGTAACTGGTCTAATCATCATATGAAGAGCAAGTTAAAGGTGCAACACATACCTCAATACATCTACAAAAGCAAGAGAATACAACTTTAAACACTCAGAAATTAAGAGCAATGAAGCAACTTCTTTCTGGAGACCATACCCTGGCAGATGTTCTGTGGCTTCATATGGCGCAGAACTAGCATCAAATTTACAGCTTGCAGAATGATTTGGTTCAGCTTCCAAGTCCTTGAACCTCACTCTTTTCCCCCTCATTCTATAGAAAAAATTATATTAGCAAATAGTCATCTAATCTCAATATGCAGAATGACACATTTGTGATAGTCCTCGGTGATATTAGCAGATACTCCGTAATGTGCTGAAGTTCTTAAATCAGGGAGCATTTTCCGCAGAATCCTATGATCCTATCAATGTATTAGCATGTGGCTTTGAAAAATGAATGAAGAAAACTGTTAAGTAATAGTGATAAATTATATGAGAAACTTCTACTAAATTACATGCATAGTACTTTCTCCTTTTTTTAAAAAAATTGCACCATTTGGTGTTTCACCTTTGTCAATGCAGAACTTTGTCCATTAATATATTTTAAATACATTTGATATTTGTAAAGGAGGATACTATAAATGAGACAAATCTAATAGTCTCACATGACTATATTTTCGTACTTATAAAATGCAAATATGGTCAAAGAATAATGTGTGAATAGTGAAAAAGTCCAGAAGAGGCAATTAAAAATTAATGGAGGAAGTATTTCATACAATCAGGTATTTCATGCAAAACTTACACACAGACTTCAAAACCATTCTCTTGATTTTTTTATCAACTATCAAATTGGTTACTAAAGTTTTCCTTCTGCTCGTTCTAAATTGATTTACCACCTCATAGAACTTATCATCAACTCATATAAATAAAATCTTTGCCATCCCATCCTTCAATACCATTATTCTTTTCAATACATTATATTTTCTTTCAGGGAGAACGTGAAACAATTTGTTAAAAAATGTAATATTGAAACAGATTCCACAGCAAAATATGGAAACCTTTCAAATAAATCCTGCAAGGGGGATCAAAACTCTTAAAAATGAGGGTTATGGTAAAGAACTAAACATAACACATACATATAACATTGTTTAGGCAAAGACAAAGTTCTATTCAATAACAAAGTTGTCTTGGATTGGGTTGCTTTGCCTTCAAATTGAATTCCTGCGAGTTAGGTGCATCATTCATCAATTTCCAAATAAATTGATGATCAATGCATCAAATATTCTCAAAATTACACAAGTTTGTTTACTTTCATACAATCGGAAAAATCTACAAGAACACAATCCTAATAAAACTACCACAAAACCAATTCCACAAGACTGCAATGGCCTCGCCACACGAACAATCATAACTCCAATTCCACAAGACTGCAATTATAATAACAAATCCACAACTTTCCACAGTAATGACATTACCAAGCTACTATGAAAAACAACACAAAATCCACCAATTGAGTGATAATCAGCCTACTAAATCAATCAATTATTCATCCGAGCAAACTTATACTACTAAATCAATAACAAAATTATACGAATAAACTGACAAAGTTCTCAAAACCTAAAACAAGGTGAAAGATTAAACGCATTGTAATGTTTATAAAGAATTGCAGAGGCATTTAAGGAAATATGGGGGAGAAAATCACAAGCGAAAGGTGAATACTAACAGGAAAATGGCGGAAGTGGAGGTGTTTTCCGGTGGGTTAGATCGCCGATGTCAGCCGGAGAATTGGCATGTTGCGAGGTGGCACCCTTGCTCTGAGTTCAGTTTGCTGCCTATGCCTTCTCTTGATACGGTGGCCTTTTTGAAGTTTGAAGGGAATGAGTGTGACACCGCCGTTTAGTTCTCTTGGAAAGTTTCTACTGTATTTATATTTTATAGGTATGACCGTATGTCCGTATAAGGGACGAAGCCAGAAATTTAGTTCTACAGGGGCTGGATTTCGCAATTTAGAAGGTCGACTATGGTGCACATAAAACATGGTGCACCTTAAGAACACTAGTATATAATTGAAAGAACATCCGGTTACGAGAAAAGAACATGAGTATTTTTTTATTTAAATTTTTAATAAATAGTAAAATAATATATTATTTTTATAATAAAAAAGTGAAATATTATATCGCATGTTCTTTTGTCGTAGTGTCATGTTCTTTTGCTTATGCACATATGTTTTTTTGGTGCACCTAGACCACGGTCCATAGTCCATGGATTGGCCGGATTTTACTAAGTCGTGTTTTACGTAATGTTTTTAAGTATTATTAAAATTTAAAATTATTTTCCATAATGTCAATATTAAAAAGAGTTCTGTGGGAAAAAATACCAAAGATCTCTAACCTTGAACCCCTGGGTACTCTTTTATATATTAACTAGATTAGATCTCGTGTACGCACGGATATTTGAAAATTATTATTTAACCATTTTTTTATGAAATATTTATTCCTTAAATCTATTGCGTAATTAATAAATCTCGAAACTACTCATTTTATCATTTTATCATTTTATCATATAATATACAATGCCTGTCCTACTAAATATTATATATTTTAAACGGATTTTTCATGAAATGACCCCGAGGTTTGCGTTAATGCACCAAATACCCCTAATGTATCCCGAATGCACCAAATACCCCCGACCTTTTAAAAAATAACACAAATGTGAAAAAATGATATAAAATATGCATTGTCAAACGTGAAAAATAAAAACTGGAACATTAGTATGGAACAGAGGGAGTATTAGTTATTATTTATTACTAGCTTCCTCTGTTTTTTTACTTACACCATTTGGTTTAGGCACAAAGATTAAGGCTCTGTTCTGTTCGACTTATTTTGACTTATTTTAGATAAAATAAGTTCAGATAAGTTCAGATAAGTCCAGTTAAGTCCAGTTAAGTTTGGACAAGTTCATAGAAGTTTAGATAAGTTCAGGTAAAATAAGTTCAGAAAAAATAAGTTTTTTTCAAACATTTTCACACACAAATAAGTATTTTTCAGATAAAATAAATTCAGTCAAAATAAGTACGTTCAGTTAAGTTCAGATAAGTTCAGTTAAGTTCAGATAATATAAGTTCAGTCAAAATAAGTCGAATAGAACGGAGCCTAAGATAAAAAAAACGTAAATAGCATCAAAATTGCCCATATGATACCAAACAAAAGAGAGAGAAATATTAGGTGACAATGGTAAATGTGAAATATATGCCAGTAAAGGTAAAATGTGTATTTAGTGCATACACAAAAAATCATGTGAAAACATACCATAAAAAGAAATGGTGCAACTAATATGCAACTTCTATAAAAGGAAAATGGTGCAAGTTAAAGAAAATGGAGGGAAAATGGTGCAAGTTAAAGAAAATGGAGGAAGTGTTTATTACTATTTGTTAAGTTCAGTTCAACCCAGTTTAGTTCAACCAAACAATGCTCAGAAGAATAGGGCCTAAGTTTTAGTTAAGTACATTAAGATTATTTTCTCTAATTAAATTTCTTTAATCAGACCACTAAGTTACAATCAGGTCTATTTTAGTCCAACAAGTTCAAATATGTTCAGTTGAACGTGTGAGGTATAACACTAAGGTTGTATTCTTTAGAGTTACATTTCTGTTCCATTCAATACAGTTCAAAAGAACGTGGTTGTGTTTATCTTTGTTTTAAATAATCTTATTTTACTACTCCGTATTTTGTTTATTATTATTATTATGTTAATATTAATCACTATGTAGTAGTTTATTATCACAACTATAGTAATAAATAATAATAATAATAATAATAATAATAATAATAATATTATTATTATTATTCTAATATCACTATTCTTCATATTATTACGAGTATTATTATCATTATTAATATATATTCTTATTATTTATTACTTCATCCGTTATTTCTAACTGCATCACTCGTCTTTTATGGCTCTTTTTTTTTTCCAAAATTCATCATTTCTACATTTGGTAAGTTTATACTCCATCTGTTCCAATATAATCGTCACAATAGATTTTTTACGGAGTTTTACACAATAAGTTATTGTAAACTTTTTTATTACTTAGGCACGGTGAGCGATAATTTTATGCTTCGCAGTGGACTTTTCACAGAGTTTTTGCGTTCAGTTCCTTTCAATTCAGTTCAACCAAATAAAACTGAAAAAACAAAAATGACATCCAAAAAAAAAAAATCTAATACTAAAAAAGAAAAAAGAAAAACAATAAGCTCCGTGGCCATGCTGAAAGCTACGAAAAAGATAACACCAATAACAGAAACCACATAAATGAGATATGGGAAGACAGGTGGCAAAGTACTAATGGTTGAAATAATATTTCCTCCCTCATCTTTTCAACGAAAATCCAAAATCCAAAAATGATTCTGATCATGAAAAACACAAAGCTACTAGTTCAAAGGGACTCCCTCCTTTTCACTACTTGCAAAATTTATTTCTTGTAAGAAGAAAAAACAGAGAGAGAGAGGGAGAAAATTAATAATGGCTAGCATTGCATCATCAGTAGCTGTTAGGCTTGGGCTAACACAAGTGTTGCCCAACAAAAACTTCTCATCTCCAAGGAGCACTAGGCTTGTTGTCCGGGCTGCTGAAGAGGCTGCTGCTGCACCCGCTGCCGCATCGCCCGAAGGTGAAGCACCCAAAGCTGCTGCTAAGCCACCACCAATTGGCCCCAAGAGGGGTTCTAAGGTATTACTTTTTAAAGAGTTTAAGGTGTAGTTTTGTTACTTGCATCCATGTTACATATCTTTTGTTATTATAGATAAAAGATAAACATATACTATGGTTAGATACTATATATAGAGAGATTAATACTTCTGGATATTGTAACTTTGTTTATCAGTATAATACAAACTACTTATGAGTGTTTTTGAGTGTTATTGATGTTGAGGTGTTGGTTCGATGTTTTAGGTTAAGTTTACCAGGTTGTATTAGAATTTAGAAACTAAACTCGCTATTAGTGTAGCAGGGTTTATGAATAATCTTGACAGAAACCTAAATTTAGACCTTTATTAGGATAGCGCATACTAAGACTGTTGCACAGAAGTCTGTAGACCATGATTGTTCCTGTACTGGAAGCCTGAGGAACGGTAACTTGCCTGCAAAATGTTTAGGAGACAATAAGTCAATATGATAGGAATATGATAACAAGAAACCAAAAGTTAAAGGGGCATAAAAAAGCTTTACCATATGCAGTACTCGAAATATAATTAATGTGTACTGCTATATGATGCTTGGACTCTGCTAGAGTGTCGGACATTGGCACGTGTTCAAGTGCTATACATGGCCGTCTCATGGAGGTTTTTGCATCATTTTCATCCATGTGAAGCTTGTACCAATGTTCCAGTGTCGATTATCAAACACGAATACTTGAGTAAAAGAGAGTTGGAGTAACATAAGACTGTGAATATGAAGCAATAATTAAGGAGTAATAAAATAAAATTGGTACCTTGCAGGTGAGAATCATGAGAAAGGAATCATACTGGTACAAGGGTGTTGGCTCAGTGGTTGCTGTTGATCAGGTCATCAATCTTTCCCCTCAAATTTTCATTTACTGCTAGTTAATTTTCGAAAACCACTGACGTAACTGAGAAAATGTCTTATGCAGGATCCAAAAACAAGATATCCAGTTGTGGTGAGATTCAACAAGGTGAATTACGCGAATGTATCAACCAACAACTACGCACTGGATGAGATTCAAGAAGTTGCATGATCAACTCTGTTATAAGTTTGCGAAATTTCCAAACATTTAGATGAATTAGGAGCTATTTCTGCTGTGTGTATCCAATGTAAATCTACTTCTTTTGAGTATCAACTTCTTTGCCCATGAAACTTGTCAGATATGCTCCTCATCATCCTAAGTATTCACCATATTCTTTCCTTATTTATAGAATACTTGACCCATCAGTAACCGTGCTTCTTCTGTTTGGTCGTTACGTAACAGAAGTTTACTTAGCAGAGTAAATAGCAGTACTGAAATACTAACAAGATTATGCAACCCAGGAAATGAGAAACAATTCTGACAAACCTAGTAGTATGTCACAAACTTACAATTCACACTAACTTGTGATTCTAACTTCCTTCTGCAACTCCTAAATTTCACTCTTTCGGACTAATTTAACAATGTACAATACACTGATATAGTCATGATACTGCCATCTCAAGTATGGGAAAAATCACCCATTCTCGAAGGTTTTTCTTTCCGAAACCTCGAAATACCCTTTGTATTTTAAAGTAACTCTAAGAAATATCCACAGCAAGTAATACAAAGTAAGTAATATACTGGTAGAGATTTTTTAGGTACAACTCCAACGACTTTCAGCACAAAAATTGGTGCATTCTTCAAGCAATTGCAGAGAGAGGCAGAAGTTCATGGCACTTGCTTTTCGTTGACACAGAAATCAAATCAGCCAACATGCAATGTGCACAAGAATCAAGCTCACTAACGGTCTCACCTCTCAAACTAGTGTCGGTTGATATTCCCTAGTGACTCCATTACTCCAAGCCTTCATTAACCTTTTAATCTGTAACCTGAACATAGCTGGTTTCTCGGTTATAAGCATGATGTTGTCTGTGTTGCCCAATGTTCAAAATTTATACTATTGTAATCAATTTCGTTCATATTAAAACTAAAAGGGCTTCAGAACAGGAAACCTGAAGAAATACCTCCCTCAGTTCTGTAACTTTGCTCTTGCTATTGTATACAACGTCGTAGCAATGATTTTAACCCTGATATGATGTATCAAGCCTGCAAATATATGTCTCCAACCGGTTTTTAATCTGTCTAGGCCACAGATGACATGGCGGATCACCGTATAATTTAATGGACGACTTCCCTTCTGTTGATATAGTTTAATTTCCTATGTTACCTTTGTTTCAGGACATTCAGCTGAAACCCATTCACTTATCTCACCAAAGTACAGTGTAAGAATCAGACTTTGACAGCACTGGAAACGAAATTGGATAACTATGTCTTCTAGAGTTGTTCCCAAGCTTCCTTAATAAAGTCAAGGTTAAACCTAGGCTCTGGTTTGCTGTAAATGTTTCTCGTGAAAAATGATTTCCATGGAAAATATTTTACAAGGGAAAAAACAATTACAAACTAATTTTCCTTTGTTTGGTTCCTTAAAGGAAAATTAATTGAAAAAGCAAGTGGGAGAAAATGGGTATAGATTGAGGGAAGAAGGAAGAAGAGGTAAGGAGGAAAGGTGGAAAAGTGGTTTCCCTTCCTTTCAAATGGTAAAGGTTTTTTCACATTTGAAGGAGTTATGAAAAATTGTTTTTTATCCATTGTCAAACCCAACAATGTAAAATGATTAAAAAGGGGAAAATCGTTTTCCATAAAAACGTTTTACACCAAACCAAACAGAGCCCAAATGCTCCATCTTTGCTCTAAATCTTCGAATAACCTAGAACAAAGAAATCATATGGGAGGCTATGAGCACAAGAACTTGCCATCTAGCTATGACCAAATTTACTTGGAATCACAAAATTGTCGGCTCCTCATACATTTGAGCTTATCAATTCAACTGGTCTATTTTGAAGATTACTACAATGATAACCAAGATCAAACAAAATTATTGAAAGTATATGAGCAATAAGATCAGTTGGAAGGTCAGAAGAGTTGACCATATTTCATTTTGTGTGTAAGGGAATAATATTTATGTCGTAAATACATTCTCCTAATCCAAGTTTTGTGCACTTGAGATATACAAATGGTTGTTGCCAATGGGTACAAATAAAAAGTAAAATCTAACCTTGCCAACAAACAATATGAACGAATACTCTATCAAACTCGCCCATCCATACCATCAAGAAGGCCCGACCACAAACCCTTTACCTGCGGTAGCTGTGCCACAAAAGCACCCCATGGCGGGTAACCAACTCCACTTCCACGAACACGGCCATCCATGCGTAGGGACATATACCTGTACATGGTACATGATGCATATAAGCAAGCCATTCCGAAAATGCTGAGATATTAGGAATAGAGAACCTTCAATAGCCTCATAGGCCGTTTAAACACGCACACTGCATAAAAGATAGAATGGTTGCCTAGTTCAGTAGTTCTGATACTTTACAGGTTGGTCAATTCCTGTGCCAAACAAACCATAGAGCACACCCCACAAAATACATTTTGATGATAATTTCTTTTCACTGTGTTAAATACGGGCTTGGGTCGCACCCGTCACCAAGAGAGAGAGTCCACTTAACAAGACAGTAGGAGGTTTCACCTTAAAACCATATGGCAATAAGGGGAGTAGCCCCTTTGCCTTATTAAGTGATTAAATCTCTCATGTTCTGTCAATGTGGGACTCTCACACGTGTTGTTTTATGGGTTAGATCTTAACACTTCCCCTTACGTGTGAGGTCCCTCTTTTTTAATATGGGTCACATGTGATGTTTTCATGGGTCAGAGTGTCTTTTATCGCTCCCCCTCACTTGTATCCCGTTTAGTTGGCCCAGAATACACTACAGTAAGGTCCCAGTTGTGGGTCTAGCTCTGATACCATGTAAAAATTTGTGAAGGCTCAAAGCTTTAACATATTATTATTCTCAAAGAGTATTTACACAAGAAATATCCTAGGCAACCAAGAACTAACTTATGCATCACATTGATTTAGGAAATGAATGTTAAGTTCCTAATACCTCATCAATACTTCAACATCCTATCATCAATACTTCAACAGTTACGGCAATACCTCAACATTCCTAATTACTATCATGAATTACTATCATGAATACTTTGACCGTTACAGGAATACTTCAACTTTCCTAATTACTATCTTAACATGGTATCAGAGCAGGTTAGATTTTGGAATCGATTTATAAACATTCCCCTGCCGGTGGGTTTAGAAAATTAAACTCACCGGTGGGATTCATAAACAATACCCAAAATTATAGATTTTCTTTTTCCCGATTATTATACTTCCGTTGTGTTTATTTACGTTTCATTATAAAGTTTGATTTCTATTTTTCCATTTAAAGAAAGGGGGATTTCTATTGGTTCGTGTATTGGGGTAATTTTAGGAAAGTATTTTTTTTTTTTTTGGCAATTAAAGAATTTTATTACCAAAAGGGGAAGAAAGAAGGCAACAACCCAAATACAAGCACAAGGCCACAAAGTCTAGACAGCCAAGAAAACCAAAGCTAACAGCAGCTTACAAGTTCAAATCTAACAGAAAATCACTTTGATGTGTTAAAGGTTTGCGGATTTGTGCGATGTTCATGGTTATGTGGTTGAATTCGATATTCAAGAAATTTAGAGTATTTGTTTGGGTTCTTGTTATGTTTTGATATTGGAGTACTATTAAAACTTCACTAAAGTTGTCATGATTTTTACGGTTTTCCATGTGTCGTAAGACATGGAAGGTTTTCCGTGTGTCGTAAGACATGGACGGTTTTCCGTGTGTCGTAAGACATGGACGGTTCTCCTTGTGTCGTAAGACATGGACGGTTCTCCTAGTGCCGTGAGATAGAGTTTGGTTCTCCTTGTGCCGTGAGACAGGGTTAATTTGGTTCTCCTTGTACCGTGAGACAAGGTTCATACCGTTCATATTAGTGTTTTTTTCCTCTTGTACGAAATGACATGATTTCTTGAAACGCCAGGACTCCTTGACACGACAAGACAGGCGTATGAAGTTTTCTTTTTTATATCTCCAATCGCAACGATCGTGGAACTGCCGTTCTGATTGCGAGAGGGTATTGACTGATAGAATATCGTGGGTTTGTTGTGAGCTGAAATGGCTCAAGGGTTTGTGAAGTCACTCCGCTCTTCACTTGGCTAAAACTCCAGTTCGTGGAGTTGTCATTTTGTACGAGATGCTATAACAGAAGGTTTGGTTGCATTGTCCTATGTTCCAACATTGACACAGTTGTCGGGGGGGGGGGGGGGGGGTGTTGAGATAGTACTTAGGGAAGTTGAAGTATTCCTGTAACGGTCAAAGTATTCATGATAGTGATTAGGAATGTTGAGGTATTGCCGTAACTGTTGAAGTATTGATGATAGGATGTTGAAGTATTGATGAGGTATTAGGAACTTAACATTTATTTCCTAAATCAATGTGATGCATAAGTTAGTTCTTGGTTGCCTAAGATATTTCTTGTATAAATACTCTTTGAGATTAATAATATGTTAAAGCTTTGAGCCTTCACAAATCTTTACACACTGATTTTTTTTTATAGAAAAAACTGGCTGGTCAGCTGGTGTAGGGTGGTTTAACAAGACACACTCCAATAAGGTGTACAGTAAATTAATAATGTTCCTAATGAGAGTATCTTGAAAGAAAATTTAACGCAGCATAGGACTTTCAGTATGATAGCAGGATTTTATGTGCATTTTTGGTAGTAATTTTCTGTCAGTGTTCACCAAGGTAAAATGATGATGATTTTTGGAGAAATTTATCAACTTAAGGAATTTTCGGTTAGCAAAAGCACTGAGATTTCCTACAACAATAGAAAAGAATTATATGTTCCGATAATGGGAAAATAATAAGCAAGCTATAGAATATTAAAAACAATGGACTTACACTGGAGAATCAGAAGAGACATTTGCTAACTCCTTCTGTGCATCTATCCATCTGTATTGAATAAGAACAAACATTTTGAGAAAAAGGAAGAGAAGAACACAAGAAATATGAAAGCAATGAACTTCATATATAGCTAGACCCTTACTTGGACCATTGAGAAATATCAAAAGGAAGCAACTGCCAAAGCTTCTTCCTTTTACTTGTCATCTCCTTCATTTCTTCACTCTCATCAAATTCAAACGTAGGTAGCTCTGCATCAGTTGTAAGCGGAACCACAAGTACCCCTCTTTCCAAAAGATCCGCAGTGAAAGGTTCACTAAGCTTAAAGGACTCGGCAATAAAGGAGCTAGGACCAGCAAGAATAACAAGGCGAGCAATACCTCTTAATGAGCTAATTGGAATGGTCTTCCGATTAACAATACGGACCTTAAGATTAGCAAGGTTCTCTTCTCTTGAAAGTCTGGCTATCTGTGCATTCTTTGCCTTGTTCTCTCTACTATATAGAAAGGCAAAGATAGAAACTGCGGCTACATCTATGCCAAGACCCTTGAGAATTTCAGGTACTTCAGCTGATCTGAATGGATTTGCTAGAGCGCCAATCAGTTGTGATACAGCTATTAATGAACCCAAGCCAGCACTTGCAATGAAAGCAAGATAAAAGAACATTCGAACAGAGCGGAAAGGAGTAAGAACTTCACTCCTTATCTTGGCTGTAGAACTGAATAACAAATAAAATCATGAATACAGGGAAGAAGCCATACTTGGAAATCACAACCTGATAAGACAAGTATTAATCAAGTTAGACAAAAGGATAACCTGATATACACTATTAGCAAGACATGTATATCAACTTAATGCGAATTCCAAATTTTTACAGTACAACACAATTTATTTATTTTTTGAATAAAATGGTTTATAGGTGATATTAACAAGTTGTAGTATATCAAGAAGGATATCAAGGGAAAAAGTAGAAAGACAGAAGAAAGCTAGTTAGAGTAAGTACCATGGTGTAAAAACTAGCCCGAGTTAACTCGTATCGCCCGAGTTAACAAGGTTTTGGAGGCTGGCGATACGAGATATCCCGAGTTGTAAAGGTGTTTTTAAAAACGGCGAGATCTCGGCCGGTTCAACCGATCCCAACGAATTTTGTCCGCATTGAACGTTATAAACCTCACATCTACTCGGTTTTCAGTCGAATTCCCATGTTTTCGGCAAAAGGGAAAAATGAAAGAAATGGAGAAACTCCATTGAAATAGAGTAGAGAACTCCATTTTCAAATAAAAAACAAGAGAGGAGAGAAGGTAGAGAAAGGAATTCATTTTAATTATGTCGCGTGTACGGTTTAGGGGAGGGGGACTAGGGTAGGTAGTGAATGGGGCTGACATGGGGATTCTTTTTAAATTTCAAATTCCTACGCGACAACCGCGACACAGTCCGCGACTAACGCATCAGTTCCGTTACCGAGACTCCGCGACCGATCCCGCGACGGTGACCGATACCGCATTTTTTATCTATGGTAAGTACACAGATGAACATGTTTTTATCAAGTCTCTCTACCAGTCATAAGTCTCGTAAGTCGTAACACATCCAGGAAATATAAACAGGACAAAGACAGAAGCGACTAAAAGTACTTCTTCCGTCCCAAATAAATAAGCTACTCCGTATGTTTCTACTAAAGGCTGTCCCAATACAACAGACCACCTTTCTCATATGACCCTTAATGATGCCCTTAACTGAGATTTTTCCAAAAAAAATACATTAGCATGTTAGACATGCAAAACTGAAACCACAATTCCTCAAAAAAGACCCATCATCAAATGTGGCCTATATCTTAGGGACAGAGAAATTAAAATATCATCACATCTTAATTTAATTTCAAAATACATTGCCTTTTATAGAGCCCATTCAAGCTCTGATTACCTTTCAAACATGTATTGTAAGTTTCAGTTGCACATTTTAATACTATCATTAGTAGTTGAGCAAAGAAAAATGAGCATTTCAGAAACAATCATCTCTACACTTCCCAAATATACATGTTTAGGATGTTGTCAAAATTAAATCCTAACTTATTAAAGCAAGGAACTTATATACAGGAATGAGGAATACTTTCTCAAGAGTGAGTTTTAGCCTTTTAGGTGAGGCAAACCTACACTAACTTATCACCTGTATAAGTTATTATAAGTCCGTCTTATACAAGATCATGCTGTCTTTGAAAGTTTTTAATTCACCCTCAACCATTCCAGATTCTCATGTATTAACAATACACAAACTCAAACGAAGACACATGCTTCATCTAGAATTTTCACTTTAATTTTATCATTTAAATGAATCTCAAATTCCATCCACTCTAAACATTAAACGACATTAAAAAATAAAAACTTTTTAAGCATGATACAGAGAAATTAAATACAACGTCAAATTAATGCAATCATCATAAATCACAAGAAAAAAAAGCGAAAGAAATTACAAAATCAAACCTGATTTCATCTGAAGAAGTAGAGGGTTTATTCGAAGCAGAGCAAGTAAAAACAGCGGAAGAATAACTTCTTTTTCTTCTACCGTTACAGCCATAACCATAAATAGAGAGAGAAACCTTCCCAAACCACAGATTTTGGTGAGAAAATGTGGAGCAGTTTTTAGTCCTACTATTTTGGAGAGAGAAATTGCGGGGTTCCCATCTCAGAAAATGGGCAACTTGGGCCACAGCAGCCATAATTTGGAGGACAATTTGAAGGTGAAGAACATCAGCAATTAAAGGTTATCAATGGCGAAAGTTGGTGTTAAAATTTTTGATTAAGGATACCCCGATTTTTAATTTTTTGTGGGTTTTTTTGGGGTGGTAGGATAGATTGAGGCTGAAATTATGCGTCCGTTTGATGACTAGAATTGTGCCACGCACCAAGGTACGCATGTTCCTTGTTCGAGTTTAATTATTTTACGGGGCTGATTGTGTTTCGGTAAGAGTAGGGATGTCAGTGGGGCGGGTTTTGTGGGAGACCCGCCCCGCATCCGTTCCAAGTAGGCGGGGATGGAGGTAGGTTTGGCGGGTGATGGGGCGGGGATGGATATAAAAATCGTACCCGCCATGGGTGATGGGGCGGGTGTGGATTTATGTTGAACCCGCCCCATCCCCACCCGCCCCTGCCCCATCCCCACTCGCCCCGCCCCATCCCCACTCGTCCCGCTTCATACCCGCCATGGGTGATGGGTGAATTTGGATTTATTTGCATCTTTATGTGATAATATAAATTTAGGTGAGATTTTTATGTTTTTTGTTTGGATTTTTTTTGTTATGACGAGTATTTTTTTCGATTATATAATTTACTTTAGTCATAAGGTATTTTTTTCTATAGTTAACTTTAATTACTCCGTATATATGGCAAATGTTTGCTAAATAAGAAAAATTAGGCGGGTATTAGCGCGGGTATGAAGCGGGGATAAGACGGGGATGGATACCCAGTTGGGTGGCGGGGCGGGGATGGATTTTAGCTTACACCCGTTGGGGCGGGGATGGGGATGAATTTTGTACCCGCCATGGGTGATGGGGCGGGGATGGGGATGAAAATTCTAGGTGGGGATGGGGATGGAGGGACCTACATCCGCATCCGCCCCGCCCCATTGACATCCTTAGGTAAGAGCAACCCCAATGGTTGTATTTAGGGACTTGCTTGTAATTTTCAAAATTTTCTAGCAAGTAGCTAAAATATTGGAGCAATTTTGTTAAATTAGTTAGACAAAGCAAATTAGCTCTACCAAGCTAATTAGCTTGGGAAAAAACAACTTTTTTTCCCCTAATTATTAGAAATGTAAACGTAAGAATAAAATAAGAAAAATTAAAAAAGAAAGTTAAACAAAAATCAAGCTACTTGCTAACCATTGGAGCATGTTGTAGCTAGAAAATGTTGTTGCTTGAAAAATTAATGTGGCATACCAAGCTACAATGATATTAGCTAACCATTAAAGACAAGGCTGCTTTTTATTCACCTGATTTTCACTTATTTTTCCTAAACTTATCTTTTCCGAACTTATCTGAACTTATTAGAACTTATCAAAACTTATTTTAGTTATAAATTGTACTTGGTCAACCCTTATTTTTCCTGAACTAATCTTATCTGAACTTATTTTTCCTGAAATAAATGGAAATAAGGTGAACAAAACAGAGCCTAAGTTTTTTGTTTCAAACGGGAATATATATCATTCAAAATCAGCAAACGGTCTGTATAATGATAAAATAGATTTGAATATCACATATTTACAGAAAATACATAACTATTATGATTACATTAGTTACTATTATATCTCCTAAAGCACAATGCGCTTTTACTCCACTACTAACTTGACGCGAACACTGATTTCGATTTTTTTGCATCTTTACGAGTAGAGCCCATTGAAATTTGCGCACGAATTGTTCTGATCGACGAGTGATGATAAACCTTAAATCCTTATAAATTCATATTACCTTCCCAATTATTGAAAACCCGAAAATAAAATTCCCATCCATATATGAGAATTGAGAACCTGGAAAAATCTAAGAAAAACCCAAGAATAAATTGGGAACAACCCAAACATAAATTAGGAACAAACCAACGAAGAAGAAACAAAAATAAGACATAACATCAACAGAAAACAATGGAAAAACAAGAATAAGGGTCGGAAATATTTCTGAAGAACATAGACTATTTCAGGCCTGAACGACCATGCAAACTGAAAGTTTGAAACCCTAGATGAGGAGAAGAGAGATAAAGAAGAGAGTGAGAAAGGAGTGTGGTAACGTACATGCATGCACGGATGTTTTAAACTATTTGACCAATTTTTTAATATTTTGTATATGTGATTGAAACATTTCTCTGCCTAAAACTAAATTATTGTATAATTCATGAATCTTGAACATACTTATTTAATAATGATACGAAGTATTAAATTTTCGTCCTACTACGTAGTATTGCATATTTTATATGCTTGATATACTAATTCGACCAAAACATTCGATATACTAATATGCTAATTTGACCAAAATAATGTTTAAATATATTTTTCATTATTAATATAAAGATTTGAATAAAATATTACCAAAAAATCATTTTTATCAAATTATGTGGCATATATTATTTTCATATATAATCTATAAATATTTTTATTTTACATACGTAAAACGTTAATAAAAAAAGGATAGAAATAACTAAAATAACTAATAACAAAGATTTTTTAGGAAAAAGTTTTTGGCGGAAAAAAGTTACACCAGGAAATGACACGTGTCACTCCTATTCTTATTTGCACGCGATGCATGCGAAGATATATAAAAAAGACAAATTATATATGTTGTGTAAAAAAATTATTCCCAAAGTTTCTCAGAAGAAAAAAATATAAATCAAAATAATTGAAGGATTAATTTTTATGATGTTTGTTTGATGAATTTTGTTTAAAAACTTTAAATTTAAATATGATTTATTTGTGATCGGAGATATTAATTTTTTTTTCATGTGGTGTATGTTTGATTGTGATTAAGAATTTAATTGTCGTTCTCCTTTTTTATTTTTGACATTTTTTTGGCTGTGATTAAATTTGATTAACTGATTTCGCTATATATCTTTTTATTTTATTGTAAAATTAATGTTAATATAGTTTGTAAGTGGTGGGGCATTTTAGACTATTCTATAGGAAACATCAAAATGTTATTTTACTATAGTAACCTTAGGAGTTCTCTTATATAATAGATATGTAATAGACTCGTGAATAAGAAATACGGAGTAGTTATACCCCGTACTTTATAATTAGAAAGTTATCAATATTACTTTTAAATAATAGTGCTTTGTCTTTTTTATAAAAAATAATAGTTTCTCTTAAGAGGACATGTGTCCTTTACTATCCAGAAAGACACATGGCCTCTGCCACATGTCTTCTGAATCCATAATTCCATGATCAACCTTTCTACACTGGGTTGAATGATAAGCAGTACTCTCTTTTCTCTGTCTGGCCCAAGGCCCAAGAAAGAAATACTACACATCACACCAAAGGACACATGTCCTCTTAAGAGCAACTAGCCAATCACAGTATCCCTCTTTAGGGTTTCCCCTAAAGGACAAACAGTATAAATACCCCCGTTTCCCAAGGAAAGGGGGTACATTTTTCGATTCATTGAATACATCACTATTCATGACATTGATTGTTCTCCCTTCTCTCTAAAACTATCATTACTTTCTCTCTCTTAAAACTCCTAATCTTACTTAAGCATCGGAGGGAATATTCCTACGAGAATATTCTTGTTTTGTAGGTGACGTAACCGGCCGTGTATTAACCAAGCTCTATCTGGAAACGAATACCTCATCGTCGTCAACATCTGGAAAAACTCCCACAACATTTGGCGCCGTCTGTGGGGAGGTGGGTATCATGGCAGACAATTTCATTGTTGTTAGAATCGCGATCCGGATCGTAGGATCGTATGATCCTACGATCCATATTTTGCAAAACGATCCAGATCGCAAGCAGAATCGCAGGGATGGTGGGATCGTAGCTGGATCGTTCAGGATCGTAGCAGGATCGGTAGGATCGTATATGATCGGTGGGATCGTAATAGGATCGTAAGATCCTACTTTTTTCACTTAGATTGGTGCAGGATCGGTCAGGATAGGAGCAGCATCTTAATACGTCGTTTTCAATCAGATTAGGGTCAGAAAAATAAAATTTCGGCGCCTGTTTTTGAGATTCTGTTCTCATGAGTTGATCTTAATATGCCGTTTTCAATCAGATTAGGGTCAGAAAAATCAAATTTCCGACATTTTACGAATTCAGAATACTTTCTACGACTTATCCAATAATCCAGAAAATTTCGAAAAATTCACGAAAATTTTTAGAAAAATTCGACAATTATCACAAACATAATAACATGCCAATCAAAACTTTAAATACATGTTTCTCATGATACCACTGTAGGGGTTTACGGTTAAATACATTAAATAATAGCGGAACAACCCCAAAGCCAGGAATCATGTATAAAGTACAGATCAAGCAATACTTACGTTTGTAGCGTGTTTTCCCTAGATTCAACGTATCACGAACACGAACAAGAACTCAAGTGTCGTTCCTCTACTTGGTTCACCGACACGTTCAGATCCGTCTTGAGATCGATGGCTTAGAAGTCACTCAATATATTTTCTTTTGGGAAGAACAGTTTGTAACGGAGGCACAAAAAGACTTTAGGTTTTCTCTCTTGTTTAGGTTAAAACTGATTAGGCAAAAGTGTGTGGAAAAATATAAGGGTGGATTGGTGTTATAACCCTAAGGTTATAACACCAACCAGCCAAGCCACAAAGGCAAGAACCGGCCAGCGTTTACTCGCACAAGCCCACGAGCACACAACCACACGAGCTGGGCCGCGGGCCTTGCCGTGTGCACTGTTGATGCTGCTTGTCCCCGCGTGCGACCATCCGAGTGCATGGGCCTTGCTTGGCGCTGACACGCTGCTGCGCCTCGACGGGCCTTGCGTGCTTGCGCGCTTGGCTCGTTGGGCCGGCAGTGTTTCCTTCTCGTATTTGCGTTTAATGCCTTCCGGCGATTATTTATCGTATAGTGCTTTAAAGATCCAATGGCGTGCATATAAGATTATTCATTTTTCCTAGCTTATGAATATACGCAATACGATATACGATTCCGATCCAACGTCATATCGTATATTTTTTTTCCGAACTAATTCCCGAAAAGGTATTAAATGAATTTCCGATTCATTTAATCCGTTGATCTGTTACATGCCAATGGTGTGACCTTATAGGTTCAGTCAAGAGTAAGCTGTGATCCTAATATAGATTAGAACTCACTGATCGGAAGCATTGCTCCAGCCAGCTGTTCCGATCACTTGATCTCACTGAATCAATTGTTCGTAATTAATCTGAACTTTGGTATTAGACTAATGCACCTTGGGTGAAGGACATATTTCCTTCAGAATTTAATATCAAGCATGTTGTTCACGTATTATTATGCATGTATGGTTGTTTTACATGCAAGGGATTATTGTTATGCTATTGTACTTAATGTCTAGCATATTTTGAGCCAAGTATTCGTGCCTCGTTGCACTATTTATTCTACCCCATTTGTAGGGTATGTTTGGGAAGTTTATGTGAATTGGACTAAGGATTTTTCGTGCCTAGTGCACACCCCGCATGTTAATGGACATGTCGGGTTATCTCAATAGTATATTGAGAAGGAACCATGGGAGTAATGTCACTTGAGTCTTGTATGTTTGATCACAAGTCCTAAAGGATTAAAAAGGGCGTGTTGTTTGGTTGCTTATTGTTATATGTCTTGTGTCGTGTCTTGAATTTACTTAGTTAAAAAATATTAATAAACGTAAAGTGCAACCAGAACAAGCTTCAAAACTCTTGGAAAGTATATACCTCGAGTGGTGAGTCTTGCCGGAAAACTTGTACTCCTATTAATGATACAAGACTTTGTTTCATTTTCTTTATGCCCTGGAATTCCGTCGGTATGGTCCGACAAGTTACTTTATTTTTATATATCGGTGTTTGGTGGGCTCTCAACACCCTTCCTTTTATGGATATTTCTTTTGGGCCCGTTCGAAACTTATTCTTAATTAATCTAAGTCGTGTCAAGGGTCGAGTCTTGTGTCCTTGATTAATTGTTTATTTATATGAGTTTAATTGTTTATTTACATGGCTTTTGCATGTGAATTAATTATTGTGAGTGAAGCATGTTAGACTAGGATTTCATTCTAGCTTGTTCGTACTCAGCTTTCGCTGACTTCGTGCTTCATGTCTTTTGGTCATGACCTTTGCCTTAATGACCCTATGATGATCCACCATTGCATTTGCGTTGTTGGGGAGTAGATTTTGAATAACAGGTTTGTGGAGATAACTTGCTGGAGAAGTTATCTATCATGGGGATGTTGAATGAGAGTTGTTTTTCACCTGCATCGTTAAACTCTATTATTTTATTAGTCTAGACTACTTAAAATATTTAAACTGCTAGTTAATGGATTTTGGTTACTTAAACGTTTTGGTTTTGGGCCGTTATGGTTCGAACTTGTATGGAGGCCATTAACTACTATTTAATGTTTTGAAAGTTGATTATTCCGCTCCGTCATTATCACGGTGGCAGTAATACTTTGATAATTCCTTTATTTTAAGTTGGAAAATAGTTTTATAAAGACAATGAATTATTAGGGTGTTACAGATGGTCATTAGGGAAAATAATTAATATTAAATATACGTTAGATAATTATTTTTCCTGTAGGCAAACAACCCAAAAAAGAGGGTAAAATCAAGTAAACGGTCTAGATTAATTAGATTGAAATTACGGTCTATATTTAATTTAAGGGGTAAGTCGTCGAAGGTCGACGACCATCACAGAAGCGTCGTAACTTAAAAATATTTTTCCACATACATATAACTTATTTTTATGAGTACATTTTTCTTGTAGCTATTTTATATGAGTACATAAGATAAGGTAAATGATCCAAGTTAATCAGAAAACAACGGAATGGATGTTCGAACCTATGACAACGTTGCTAATAGTAACTCAACATATAGGCTCATGACGACACTTATGGATCAAAGTAACTTTTCAACATTTTTGTGGCCAAATGTTATTAATTAAACTCCTCCTCCAAGACCACCATCACCACCACCACCTATCCCAACACCTCCACCTACACCACCCCCAGCCCCGACACCACCTCTACCACCTACACTACCACCAGTTCCAACTCCGCCACCTAATGAACCACCGCCTCCAACCCCAGCTCCACCACCACCACCACCTCCAGCTCCAACACCTCCACCAACAACACCACCACCTCCAACCCCAACTCCACCACCACCACCTCCAACACCTCCACCTCCAGCACCAACACCTCCTCCACCACCTTCACCACCAACACCACCTCCAGCACCAACACTTCCTCCAACTCCTCCACCACCACGTCCAACGCCGACACCTCCACCTACTTCACCACCACCTCCAACACCGACCCCTCCGCTAGCTCCACCTCCTACGCCAACACCGCCTCTTCCACCACCCCTAGCTCCAATACCTCCGCTAGATCCACCTCCTATACCAGCACCGCCTCCAACCCCACCACCAAGTCCACCTCCTGCACCACCAGAACTTCCACCGGCACCAATGGAGCCGCCACCTCTTCCGCCAACACCACCGCTTCCCCCAACATGTCCACTAGATCCACCGCCAATACCACCAGCTCCAGCACCAACACCTCCCCCAATTCCACCACCAACCCCGCCTCCGCCTCTAGCACCAATACCCCCAGCACCACCACCTCTCCCACCTCCTCGTCCCCCAACTCCAACACCCCCGCTGGCTCCACCTCCTACAACTCCACCCACTCCGCCACTTCCCCCAGCTCCGCCACTGCTACCAACTCCACCTCCTATACTTCTACCTACTCCGCCTCCCGCTCCACCTCCTACAACTCCTCCTCCAGCTCCACCTCCTACAACTCCACCTACTCCGCTACCGACTCCTCCGCTTACACCACCACCCCCACTTACTCCACCTCCAGCTCCAGCTCCAACACTTCCTCCTCCCCCAATTGCACCACCGGTACCTCCTCTTCCCCCAGCTCTACCACCTACTCCAACACCTCCCCCAGCTCCACCTCCTATAACTCCACCTACTCCGCCACTTCCACCCTCTCCGCCTACTCCGCCTCTCGCTCCACCTCCAACATCCCCACCTACTGCGCCACTAGTTCCTCCTCCTACACCACCACCCCCGCTTACTCCACCTCCAACTCCAATAACTCCTCCTCCCCCAATTGCACCACCAATACCCCCTCTACCACCACCACCTACACTTCCCCTACCTCTACCACCTACTCCCACATCTCCACCAGTTCCTCCTCCAACACCACCACCTACTCCACCACCAACCCTGCCCCCACCTCCGCCTCCACCGCCAAATCTTCCTCCACCTCCAAAACCACCACCAACTCCACCTCCAGTACCACCCCCACCACCACCTCCACCGCCAACACCTCCACTAGCTCCACCACCAACTCCCCCGCTACCACCGCCAAATCTTCCTCCACCTCCAAAACCACCACCAACTCCACCTCCAGTACCACCCCCACCACCACCTCCACCGCCAACACCTCCACTAGCTCCACCACCAACTCCCCCGCTACCACCGCCATGTCTACCTCTTCCACCACTTTGGGAACCACCACCAACTCCAACTCCAACTCCACCTCCAACACCTCCTCCGACTTCCCCACCAACTCCCCCTCTACCACCACTATGTCTACCTCTTCCACCACCTTGGGAACCACCACCAACTCCACCTCCAGCTCCAACACTTCCTCCGACTTCACCACCAAGTCCCCCTCTACCGCCGCCATGTCTACCTCTTCCACCACCTTGGGAACCACCACCAACCCCCCCTCCAATATCACCACCAACTCCAACACCTCCACCGACTCCACCACCAACACCTCCACCTCCACCAGCTCTTCCTCTGCTACTACCATGTCTACCATGTCCACCTTCGTCACCTCTGCAACCACATCCATCTTTTATTCCATCACTACCAATACAAACTTCAACAATCTCTCCATTTCTATTGTATTCTTTTCTTAAAATGATATCTTCCTTCAGCGATGTCCCTTGTACTATTCCAATAAACAAAAATTGCATTGACAATAGTACAAGTAACATTACGAGACACAACGAAGCTTTCCCCATTGCACTTCGAAGCAACGAAGTGTTATAGTTTAAGTACAACAATTTGATGTATAAGCTATAAATAACACTTGATTGTTTTGACTAGCAGCACGATGAAAAAGCTTAATGTAACACTTGATAGTTGCGAGAGCTACCTATTTATAGCAAGAAAAAGATAAGGAAAGAGTATGGACATGCATGAGTAGTAACTAGTACGTGTTAAACTAGGGCCATTTCAACCATTTGTAGTGCGTATTCGTTAAAATAATCCCGGCCTGACCCGACCCGACCCATGTTATTGACACTAAGATAACAAGTGGTAAATTAAATGTTGTGGGTGGAAGTTTCAGGGTTATACCATATGTGTGCATTACGATGAATGTAGGTAGTGCTAGGTTTCCCAGAAAACCAAAATACTAGAAATGGCAACTTTGTCAAACATTTTAATGATGATGGCCTGGTCATGGCACTTTCTATAGTGGTAGGAAAATCTTAAGGTGATTGTAGAAACTGCCTGTTGTTGCTCGATTCTATAATCTCTCTATCTGATTATATGCCGACATCGATCTCTATTTTGATAATCTCATAAACTAGGATCTTTTACCAAATTGGCTAGTTTGACATATTTATTTACCAAAATGACTACTTTTACATTTTAATTCCTAAACTAGCTAAATTTTATTTACCAAAATAACTATTTTGTCTTTGAGCCAAAAATTACTGAACCAGTATGGTTTTCTTTTTTAATAAATAGTTAATCAGTTTTATTTGGATTTTTATTTATTTTTTGGAATTTGTACTTAATACGGAGTATATTTTTTGGGTCTAAATATTAGGTATTTACAAATAATGCTACATAAGCAATAAGAGGTTTTAAAATAAAGTGAAACACTTACCAACATTATTCATTTT
This sequence comes from Spinacia oleracea, assembly GCF_020520425.1. NCBI lineage: Eukaryota > Viridiplantae > Streptophyta > Magnoliopsida > Caryophyllales > Amaranthaceae > Spinacia > Spinacia oleracea. Next base: position 129,831,246 of record NC_079492.1, on the reverse strand, counting down.
ACAGAGAAGCGTGACCATGCATAGGCTGGTGGTGAGCGCAAAGAATGTAGGCTATTTAACCTATGTACTAATGGATTACTGTTTTTATAATTAAAGACCAAAAATTCCACAAGATTTTCAATAACAGTTAATATTACGTATTTATCAATTTTGAGAACGTACTTCATAAAATCGAGTATAATTCAAAAAAAGAGAATCTAATTAGATATGCTTTCTCTTGTTTGCTTCTAGTATCATATCAAAACTTGAAAGTTTAGAACTCTCTAATCACTCCAATTAAATAATTGAATGTAATTAAGCATGAAAAAAAACTTTAAACAAAGAGAAAGAAAATTACATACTTATCAACTTTATTCTTAGAATCTCCATTAGGATAACATAAATAAAGTCGGATATAGGGATGTTGATTACTCCCCGTCAATTGAGTTGGAAATCTTTATAGTAGCGGTATTGATCGACTTCCCGTTCAAGATATAGAATATGGTAGGTATTAAGAAAAATAAAAACCCAAAAAAATTGAAAAGCCCCCCCCCCCCCTCCCACAAAAAAAAAAGCAGTTGGTTCACTATTTAAAAAAAAAAACAAACAAACTAAACCGGTTCGTTGATTTTTGCTTAAAAATTTAAACTTTTAGCTAATTTGGGAATTAGAATTTAAAATTAGCCGTTTTGGTAAATAAATTTGTAAAAGTAGCTATTTTGGTAAAAGATCCCATAAACTACCTCTGATCATATGCCGACATTGTTCCCTATTACTTTTTACTAAGCTCATCGTAGTTTAATACTTCATCTGTCCCGAAGTTAATACCTAGTATTTGAATTTTTATTGTTAAATTAAGGTGTTAAATTTTGACAAATATTTTACTCCTTTCGTCCCGGAATACTTGCACCGCTTTCCTTATAAAACCGTCCCACATTACTTGCATCGTTTCTATAAATGGTAAACTTTTATAAATAATATACGGAGTATCAATTACCCCCTTTACATGTCATTTTGTGGTCCCATGCACCCTCCCCTCAACCTCCTTATCTCTTTAAAAAGTTGACACATATCCTTATATCTATTAAAAAAAAATGTCCCACTATCAACTACTCCTCCGTTCCATAATGTTCCTCACTTTTTCATTATGCGCGGTCTCCAATGCACTACTTTGACCGTTAATAATTTTAATTTCGTATTAGTAAAAATTATAAAAAATTGATATTTAAAAAAAAATTATTGAAACGAATCCAATGATATCCCACAAGTTAACATTTATACTCTTAATCATACTATTAATTACGGTCAAAGTTTTTAAACTTTGACCATATGAATAGTAAACATGAGGAACATTATGGAACAGATGGAGTACCATCTAATTAAATAAAAAGTCAATTACTTTGTATTAAATTATGTGCCGATCAAACCAGTTCAAATATTCCGGAACAGATGGAGTACTTTTATAGCAATATAATCTGCTATATATTATACGTAGTAACAGTTTACTTTATAAAGTACCTGCATTATGGTCTACTAGTCTTATATGCACGCGATGCGTGCAGGATTATAAAAAAATAAAAAAATGTGTTGTTCCAGCTAATCACCACAAATAATAGGCAAGCAAAATTATTGTTTCAAAGTTGATCTAATGAGAATTTAGACATCATTTCTACTTTAAAAAAAAAAATCTAAATATTCAAACAATATAATACTCATTCCCGTACACTTTGAAAAAGCTTAATTGTAATACCGAAATAAATAAATTAATTAAAACATACATAGAATAAAATAGTGTGTTTCATTTTTTGTTCTCACATTGTACTTGCCTAACACTCCTCCGCCCAATCAATTTGCATCACATAACTACCGTTAATTATAAGAATGTCCTAGATTAAAATCTTCAATTAGTGGAGGTAGCCCACGAAAAAGTTTTGAAGTTTGAGAATACTTTTTCCATGACTCGACCTATTATGTCCATTAAGCTGCATAAACGTTAATCATAGTCATAGTAGATTGAACTCTAATGAAATAACAATTTTATTTTAGTAGCTAAGCAGTCTAAAATGTATTGTGTAAGGTAAGTATTATTACTTTTCAAATTATCACTTTTACCATATAGGATAAGTCAGAAATTATAATTAATCTATTATCAGATAAAACTTATCCTTCAAAAAATCAAATATTAATCTATGATAAAGTTATCATGTGTTCAAGAATAAAGAACTTTTCTAGATAAGTTTATTTTTTTTCTCAAAAAAAAAAAGAATAAAGAACTTTTCTTTTAAAGAATTATATACTCCGTACTCCACTTACTCCAAATTGGTGGTGGTGGTGTTCTCACCAAATTACTCCAACCAAACTTTTCTTAATAAAAACAATAAACCCTACTCCAAACTTATCTCTTTCTCTCGCCTCTTTTCATCAAAACATCATATCAGGAAATTATCAATTCATCTAATCTCTTCCTCTCGCCTGTTTTTATCAGAAAATCATCAATTTGTCTGATCTTTCTTCGTCGCTCTCTCTTCTTTGGTGACAACACCAGCAGCATCAACATTAATAAAGAAGGAGATCTGCCCAATTGCCCAAAGACGCCGACAATATTCCTCACCAACCGCTTCTCATTTTTCTTATTTAGGCTAACTATTATTGGGGTTTCCGGTATCGCTCCGCCGCAATGGTGGTGGTGATGTCTAATTTGATTTATCTGTTAAATTTGAGAATTGTATTTCATCACGATCTTCTTTTGATTTGTAATGCTGGAAATTTATAAAGAAATAGTTGTTTCCGGGAAGAAAATGAGAGAGAATGCCGACGTGATTTACAACATTAACTAGTATGTAGCCCGGGCGATGCCCCGGTTGCTACATTCAATACTTAAAATTTTAGATTTTTCTTGAGCTCAATATTTGACCAAAATACATGTATTTCATAAAGTTAAAACATCCATGAAGTTCGTCAATTACAAAGACACACTACGTCATTTATCATGCTAAGTAATTTTTCAATTAAATCATTTTACCATTTGTATAATTTGTTTTCTAGTGAAACTAAGTTCTTCAAATTATTAAACACCAAATTATATATATATATATATATATATATATATATATATATATATATATATATATATAAAAATTTACGTCAACATGTTTTTCTTGTTTTAATGCTATAATTATTATTACTTTTTTCAAAATAGTCCAAAGAAAATAAAATGTCATGTAAAAATTTAGTTGTGTTTAGACTTATGTTAACATTTATTAATAAATTAATGTGAATAAATAAACAACAATTAGTGGTTGGTTAAGATGGTAATGAAACTTATCATCTACACATTAGGTCTTGTGTTCGAATCTCATTGCATTAGTTTTGGTTGTCTATGACATGGCATAACACTCGGTGAGTGAATGATGTGGCGTAAAGGGGAGAGTACTACGTGTCACATATACATTTTTCACAACGCCTTTTAATATATTATATAGATTGAGTGATTAATGTGTTATTTACTTTGTAATTTGCCTTCTTGTAGCTGTATTCATTAATTGTTGTTGACTTATTTGCTACGGAGTATAAATTTTGACAATTCTATACGTTAGAATTTCGTGATTGAGGATTAGTATTAAACAGTCAGTTTTATAAATTAATTCAATTTGATTAAAAAAATCAGTTAGCTATATGGATTAATTTTTGTTGACTTCTTTGCAATAAATTTTCCCAATTGATTGATTATGTACGTTAAAATTTTGTGATTGATGATTAACAGTAAGTAGTTTTCTAAATTAATTTAATTTGGCTAAAAAAATCAGTTATTAATCTGTATCTTGGACACAAAAATTTGGGTTGTGGGTAACTGGTTATTGGTTAACGGGAGAGGGTATAATTGAGTTTTGGCAAGTGGACACGAAAAGTTAATTTACTACAATACCCTCAGGAGCTGGCTTATAGAATAGAGATTAAAAGTAAAATTAAAATTTTAATATACGTACGAAAATTATTATTAGGCGAAGTTCAAAACCGTACCTTAGTACCTTACTAAGTCGAATACCCAAGTCGAATGTAGTGGTCAGTTAAGGAAATGGATTTAATTATCAATCACATACATTAAGATATGATGTAAATTCAAGCTTTGATTAGCTTTCAAACATGTATTGGAAACAAAAAGTATTACTCGTATCTATTTACACCCAAAAAAAGAAGTGTTAATCGTATCTCTTATTTTTTTTTATTTTTTTTTATAAGATAAGAAGAAATACTTAGGAGCCTCTCCGCACGAGGGTAACTCCTAAGTGATCATCATTTACAATGGACTCTAACTGCGGACTGTTACTAAAATCAACATACATAGAATCGTATCTCTTATATAACATCTCTATTCTATAAGGGAACTTTAATTTTGAAGTCATTTTAGTAATGACCTTTTTATTGTCTCTCTAATCCCCTATAGAATAGTTTATAGTACCCTCATTTACAATTTGAATTAATCAAATTGTATTAAATATATAATTAATGCCAAGATTTATGGAAAGTTTAATGAAAATTTGCAACCTATGCGCTTTTCTTTGGGGAAACAATCTGAATGAAACAAAAAAGGTAAAATAAGATTATTTAGGAACAACAATTGTTCGGTGAAATATGCAAATAATAATGTAATATTCACTTTTCAAATCAGAGTAAATACAAAGTACTAAAATGCATCAAACTATACACTAAAATTAAACGTAATATTCACTTTTCAAAATTAGTAGCAAACAATATGAGTATTAATTATACACAAGAGATGTAGGGGTAATAAATACGATTTACTCGGTAAAATATTAATGTTCAAAAAAATACTAAAAAGCATACAATCATGCTCCGTATCTCTATTATATAAGTGAAGAGGTGAGGGACATTTCGGTAATCCCACTTTTAATGCCCCATGTAATTAAAATACTAAAATACCCTTCTCACTTTTACATTTTAATCAGATACAAACCTGATTGGCAACAGAATACCAAGAAAACGCCCAATATCTACTTTATGAGCCCATAAAGACAAATTTGATTGAGAATCATTAATTTGATTGAAATCAATTGTACAGCTGATTGAGAGTGGTTAAATCAGGAAAGAAAATGGACTTTATTACAATTACCAAAATCAAGAAAGAATAAACTTCATTTTGATTGAGAGTGATTAAATCGGGAAAAGAAATGAAAATTAGGAAAAGATAATACTTTTTTTTGACTAGGGGAATGATAATAATAACTAAGTCAATTAATGCGAAAAAAAAAAAACAATAATATGACAAATTATTACAATTGCCATTTTAAACCAAATTCACATTCAAAACTCTGCAAAACAAAATCATGTCAAAACATTCTCAGAAGAAAAAAAAAACTCCAGAAACCACTCTATACCAGTTCGTCCAAAAAACTCCATCGTCGTTCTTCTTGAAGTCGCTCCTATACACGTAAGTATATTTTTCTCACGAATCCTTGCAAGAAAATAAAAACAAAATTTAAATAATTTTTTTATTAATAATAATTCATAATTTTTTATGTATAAACCATTATTCTTGCTATGTAATTGAATCTGTCTAACTAACACACTTGCTTTTATTTATTTTTGCATATTTCAAAATATAAGGTATGTAATATGCATGCTTTTATGGATTTGAATTAATTATTTCAAATTTTAATTCATGGTTTTAAAATCTCTTATTTGATTTTAATCTCTAATTGAAAATTTCAAAATGTAAGGTATGTATAGAGGGTTTTGGGAGAGTGCAATAGCTTCTGAAAAACATAACATAAATTTGGGTTATTGGAATTATGAATTGAAAATTTTATTAACTTGCATTGATATTTATTGCAAATTTTAAGTTGGGTTTGAAGTTCAAACAAGATACAATAACCAGCGACATACAGTATGTGCCCCATCAATCTCTTAAATAATTAAAAATAGTAATATGCATGCTTTTATTTATTTTAAATAATTATTACAGATTTTAGTTCATGCTTTTAATTAAATAAATAAATAAATATTTGATTAAAAGCATGAATTATGTATTGACAGTAGAGATTAAAATAAATCTGAAAAAATCTACGAAATAATCCACTCCTAAGTAAATCTAAAATCATGAAAATCTGAAATAAATAATGGTTTTTGCAGATTTTAATTTATGTCTTAAGTTGGATTCAAAGTTGGGTGTTAAGTTTGTCAAAGCATACAATAACCAATGACATAAGGTATGAGCCCCATCAATCTCTTAAACAAAAAAAAATAGTAATATGCATATGCTTTTATTTGTTTTAATTAATTATTACAGATTTTAGTTCATGCTTTTAATTAAATAAATTATAATATGATTTTAATTTCTAATTTCATATTTTATTAGGTTATAGGAATGCAATACACTAAAAAAATACAATCTAGTAAGTATGGCACACAAAATACGGATCTTTTTGACGTTAATAGAGAGGAGGGGAGACTAATTTGTTCAGCTAATAGATGATGGAATAGTTTCGTTTTATTGTACCTACATAAAACATTAAAAAAATCATTGAATTTATGCTTTTCTAAGAAAGATGTATAATCAAACCAGTAAACAAATACATGCCAACAACTCTAAGAAAGTATTTCACAAACACACACTACTGCAAAAAAAAAAGAAAAACCGTAATATGGATGTTTCTGTTGAACAATATTGAACTTGGTAGACGATAATTTGTGGATTCGGCAAATGCTAGACCAAAAAAACAAAATCACCAATTAACTTATGAAATTTTATACAAAATCACCATAATTTACTGAAAATATGTTGGGAGTCATTTATAAGGCTAATTTTTCTGATAACTAACTGAATTATAAGGCTAACCCTAATTATTCCCATACATTTTTTATCTTATAACTAACTGTTAAATCACCTTCTAAACTGAAATTATCTGAACTGGAAAAAAATCATTTTTTTCTCAGATAACTCATATAAGGTGACTTATAAGGCTAAATTTCTGATAACTAACTGAACAAATTTTCAGTTCTTATGAAAAAATAACTGCGGAAGACCCCACTTTTGGATAATGACAAGGTAATCCGAGAAAGTTTCTTATGAAAAAATATTTCAGCCTTATATGATCTAACCCCTAATTATTCCCATACAAATCATAATAACTGAAACATAATGACATTGATTTTCACTAAAATACTGAAGTTCCGCATCAACGCAAAAAAATGAGGATATTTCTACCTACAAACAACACCAATTAAACACTAATATAATCAACAAAATATCACTGTTACAACATAAATTGACTAATATAACTATTGCAGAGCGCTAGGTGATATCACTACAAGAAATTGTACTATTGACGACGGGAAATCCCGTCGCGAAAGGCCAATAATCGTTGATTAACGACGGGATTTCCTGTCGCGAACCCGTCATAAAAGGGGGCCGTCGTTAATAGAAATCTCGTCGTAAATCCGTCGTAAACTCGTCGTAAAAGATATTTGCGACGGTTATTCCCGTCATTGTTTGGTTGTTTTCCCCGTCGCAAAAGGCTTTTGCGACGGGATTTTTGACCCGTCGTAATTAGGTTGTCGTTAAAGATACAAATTCTTGTAGTGTATTACCGATATGTTGGTATTTAGTTATTGCTCAATCGGTCTTAGAGCAAGATTAGCGCTAGTCTGAGTTAAGACTTCTACATCATATTTTTATTAATTTTTAATTTCTCAGATCCCTTTCAGACTTACTTAATTTTTTCACTTTACCCCTCATACTCATTCAAGATTTCTCAAACTTGTAAAAAAATAAAATAACAATAATAATTAAGACATAAATTACTGTTTCAGCGTCTTAAGTAGAGTCTTGATATTCCAAGACTCTTACTCATACCTTTTTCATACTCTCCCACTTAAATGGGAGGTCTTAGATTAATACTCAATAAGACTATTACTCATACTATTGCTCAGACTAGGGCTAATCTTGCTCTTACACCCTACTTCACAAATATGATATTATTAGGATATTATTATTTTGTTAATATTAATTTCTCTTTAGAATTATCCGCTCTGCAAAATACTCCATAACTACTACTCACAATCTTTATATTCTATCAACATACCTTATATGTGGCTCATCAAATTCTTAATATCCTAAATACAATAAAGAAAACTTAAAATAATAATAAAAAAAAATTAAGTTTTGACAAAATTTCATTAATTATCCATTTCCAATTTACATCATCGGTTGTCTTTAAATTTATGAGTTTGTTACTGATTTTTTTTAAAAAGATATCCAAAGGTGAAAACTTAGGGCATCAAAATAAATTATTTAATTTAGTTTAAATAACAACTTTCGTTTTAAGCGGAAAAGAAAAAAAAGGCATTAAAATAAATATTTATTTTATTTTAAATTAAAAGTTAGAGTCACATTATATATTGGAAAAGATCTAAATTTATTTTATTTATTTCGTTTTATAGGTTATTGTTTCGACTTACCATATTTGATAAAGTGGTAATTTGAAAGTAACAATATTACATGACCTTGCACAACATCTTTTAGGTTGCTTAACTACTGAAATAAAGTCACTATTTCAACAGGTTTGAATCTAATACTCTGACTACATAAATTTCTGAATTAATTAGCTCATGTTGTGTTTTACATCTGAATAAATTTTTTAACGTTCGGGTCATGAAAAAAGTATTCTCATGCTTCAGAAACAAAGCTTTTTCATGGGGGTTACCTCCACCAACTGGAGATTTTAATCCGGAACATTCTTATACTGTTGGTTATGTGTTGCACATCGATTAGGCGGAGGAGTGCATGTGGTTAAACAAGTACATTGCGAGCAAAAGAAAAAAGTGATATCCACTATTTAATATATTTAATAACTTTACTTCAGTACTGAGATTTTGATTTTCGGTGGGATATGTTTGTTGTAACAAAATAATTTTAAGTTCTTTAATACTTTCGCAAAATGATTGAGGGGTTTAAAAAGTTTACTTGAGAGTAAACAAGTAGGATTTTGAAATATTTATAAGGGTATAAATGGGATAAATGTTGGACAAATAAGGAAATATTTCAAAAGGGACTAATAAGAAAGAACAACTCAATTAAGAAAGGAGACTAACATTCAGGAACAGATTGAGTATTTTGTTTTATAGGTTATTACTTCGACCTTGCACAACACATTTTAGGTTGCTTAGCTACTGAAATAATAAGCACTTCAACAGGTTTCAACCTACTATATCTAAATACTCTTATGCTTTTAATTAGCTCTGAAAAGTTAGAGAGAGAAGCTTGAGAGAAAAGAAGCAAAAGTTAACTTGTTAACCTTCTCAAAACCCTAGATCAACATGGAAGAGGAGACACCGTCTCCTAATCCTATTGATCAAATTTCTAATCAAGACCAACATACGAAAATCTTAATGGATGGAAGATGCAAGGATCGAAGGGGATGCGCGGATTAACGAACATCAGCTCAAGAATCAATCAATCAACAAAGGTAAGTCTCCACAACTCACAAGACCCATAGTTTCTTTTAGAGAAGCCGTCCAACAATCAACCCAATGGTTTGATGAGGCAAAAAATATAGTGATGCACTCAAAGGAATGGAATCAGGACAACGAGGATATAGTTCCAGAAGGTAAGTTGGTAGTTCAATTTGATAAAGAAACCTTATCTAGGCTAAGACATCCATGGAAATATACTTTAATGGGTAAGTGTTTAGGTTTAAATGTTAGGCTATCTTTTATGGAAACTAGGGTTAGAGCCATGTGGAGAATTAAAGGTTCATTGGAAGTAATTGATGTAGGAAAATGAGTTTATTTTTACAGATTTTCAACTGAGGAGGATTACGAAAAAGCTTTATTTGGTGGACCTTGGTTCATATTAGACCACTATCTAATGTTAACTACTTGGAAACCAAATTTCAGACCTTCGATTAATGATTTTGATAAAATCACGGTATGGGCAAGATTTGCGGAATTGCCAATTGAGTATTATGATAAGGAAGCACTCTTTTGCATTGCTAAGTTAGTAGGAAACCCTATCCGGGTAGATTATGCAACTGATAAATTAACCCGAGCTAGGTATGCCAGAGTGTGCATTGAAGTTAATTTGGACAAACCACTAATTACTAAGGTTTGGGTGGGAGGAAATTGGCAAATGATCGTCTACGAAAATATAGACACCTTATGTTTTGAATGCGGCAGGATAGGTCATATTAAGCAAAATTGTTTAAATAATAAGCATTTGAGTGGTATAGAACAAAACGATGGTATCAACGTTCAGAATTTAGAAAACATCCCTCATACTCAACAAATTCCAAATACGGAAATAAAATCAACCAATAATACAAATAAAGAAGGCAATTTAGAAGATAAGGAAGAACATAGTTATGGTCCTTGGACCTTGGTAACCAATAGAAGAACTACAAAGCAAAGGGCAGATAATTCTAATGGAAAATTTATTGGAGTTACCTCGAATAACTCAAGAATAAATGATTATGGGAAGAAAACCAATTCTACGGCAAATAAATCTAGACCAAATACTATTCTAACTCATAAAACTGATATAAACCTTTCTTCTTCTCCAATTGCCCAATCAAAATCCCCCCGCATTCGACCAATAACAACTTCGCTGCCTTGAATACTGAAGAAAATTTATTGTCCACTTTAACAAGAAATAAAAATGAAGAGAACAATAGTGCCCAACACGTGGTTCGCGGCTCGAAACAGTTGGATACACCACAATTGGTTAACTCACCTTTAGACCCTTCACCTTCCCTTTCTAAAAACTCTTTAAGTATCCAAAAGGATTCAGAACATAACTCTCACTCCACTTCTTCTTCTGTTTTTTCTCTCTCCTCTTTCAAAAATCATTCTTCATCTTCTTTTCTTCTTCCTTCCAATGAATTCCAATGACTATTCAGGAGACATTACCAGAGGATCCATGGGAATTGAGACCTCCCAGAACACTGAATTTGTTTCCAACTTCACCGACGTTGACATGCATGACAAAGAGAATTCCACCAGCAACAATGGGGGAACTTCGAAGCGGCCTGAGAACTCTCAACTCTCTCAATTACAGAGGACCACCTTACACAGCTCCAAATATAGCCCGGAATCGAAGTTGGGAGAAGAGCCCAAATTCGCCGATAGCGGTAGGACCAAGGCAGAGCTCGAGCAACAGAAACTGGGTATTCGGACCACCAACTCGAGCACCTGTGACGAGTCGACAACCCCTCCCTCCATTTCCAAGAGGAGTTCCAATCATTCCTTTGCGGTTCGAAACTCAAGGTCAAGATATGGGTCACACAGAACGCCTTACAGCTATGTACATCACCAGGGAGGAGGTGGTGGGGGTGCAAATTCAGGCGAAATACTGGAATCCGGTGCTCAGCCAGCGACAGATCTTCACTTATCTCACGCCGATCAAGGTGGAGGACATTCCATTGACATGCAAACCCCAGTTTTGGAAGGATTGAGAGAACTATTGGGTCCATTGTCCTCTAGACCCAATTAATCCCTTTCAAAAGAATCTCTTACTTCAGCGTCCTGATTTAAAAATGAAAATCTGTATGTGGAATGTTCGAGGAGCTTGTCGCGATCTTTTTAAGTCGCATGCAAAGGAAATTGTTGCATCTCAGCATCCTGACATTTTTATTTTTCTGGAAACAAAATCAGACGCTTCAAGGGGAAGGGAAGTGATGAACTATCTCAATTATGATGCATGCAGAACCATTCGTCCAGTAGACAAGAGGGGTGGAATTTAGGTGTTTTGGAAAAAGACTGTAGATTTAATTGAGTTTGATGCGGAAAATAATCACTTTCATTCCCTTTTTCGTTTCAAAAATTTGGGGAAAGAGGCATTGGTGACGGGCATGCATGCTCCTTCTTCCTCAGCTTCTAGACACAAGTTTTGGAAGAATATGCAAGCTGATCTACCTCCCCCAAACACTTCGTGGCTGGTGCTAGGTGATTTAAATGAGGTTACCAATCAATTAGAAAAGAAAGGTGGGCGTCAATTCCGACCTTCTCAGTGCTCAGACCTGGTCAATTTCATGGACGAGGGTGGCTTGGTGGATATCGGTTATAATGGATGCCCCTACACTTGGACTAATGCTCGTCAGGGTCTGGAATTGATTCAGGAAAGGCTAGATCGTGCTCTGGTTAATTCGGTATGGCTAGACTCTTTCCCCTTTACTAAAGTTCATCACCTTCCTCGTACATATTCTGATCATTCCCCTATTTTAATTATGCTGACGAATTCTTTAACAATGGTAATTACCCGTTTAGGTGTAAAGAGGTTTGGTTAACACATCTTGATTTCTCTAATTATTTTGTTAATAATTGGATGCCTCCTGATGAGGATTTTTTAAAAGGAAGAGACAATTTCAACAAAACTAGGGAATTGGAATTATAATATTTTTGGTAATCTTAGGAAGAAGAAAAATAATCTTTTGGCGCGAATCAATGGAATTCAAATAGCTTTGAGTAATCATCATTCCCATTTTCTGGTTCAATTAGAATCTGACCTCATTAATGAACTTAATGATATTTACAAAAAGGAAAGAATTATTTGGGCTCAGAAAGCAGGAATTAATTGGAGGAAATTTGGGGATTTTAATACCAAATATTTCCATACCATTGCAAAAATTAAAAAATCTTCTGGAAAGATCTTAACTTTAAAAAATGATTTAGGATGTTGGATTACTAATAATAATGAATTAAAAGTCTTAGCCACTGCTTACTTTACTAAATTATTCACTACTACTCATACTTATGGTATACTAAATAATCGGAATAAAAGTGTGTTCAAATTACTTGATGATGAAAAAGTGGCCCTGGGGTCTTGTGTTTCGATAGAAGAAGTACGAAATAACCTTTTTTATGTGGATCCAATAAAGTCTCCGGGACCGGATGGAATTCAACCAATTTTTTCCAAAAACATTGGAATGAATTAGGACTCACTATTTTTAAGTTTTGTAAGGATGGCTTTAACAATGGTTGTATTCCTACGGAGATCAATTACTCTTATATTTCTTTAATTCCAAATATTTCTGCCCCCTCTTTTATTACTGAATTCCGACCTATAGGGCTGTGTAATACCATTTATAAGATAATTACTAATATTATTTCTTCTAGGTTAAAGCAAGTCTTAAATCGAATTGTAAGCCCTTTGCAATCAAGTTTTATCAAAGGTAGGGGGATAGAGGACAATGTGATTTTGGTCAAGGAAATGGCTCATCATTTCCACAAAGCCAAAAAAAGAAATAAAATTATGCGTTAAAATTGGATATTTCTAAGGCCTATGATAGTTTGGAGTGGGATTTTATACGGGACACTTTAATTCATTTTGATTTCCCTGATAAAATTATAGATTTAATAATGTCTTGCATTACTTCTTCCGTGATTTCAGTACTTTTGGAACGGTGAAATTTGTGATAAGTTTAAACCATCAAGGGGTATTCGTCAAGGGGATCCTCTTTCGTCTTATATTTTTGTGTTATGTCTCGATAGATTATCTTCTATGATTGAAGAAAAAGTTCAATGTGGATCTTGGAAACCAATAGCTCTTACTAAGAACATTAAGATGTCTCATGTATTTTATGCGGATGATGTGTTTCTTTTTAGTATAGCTTCCATTGACAATATGCATAGTATTATGAATACTCTTGATTCCTTTGGAGAAATGTTTGGTCTCAAAATCAGTATGAGCAAATCCACTTTGATTTTCCCACGTTCCCTTCATAATTCCATTAGACAGGACATTGCCTCCACTTATGGTTTTAAGATTTCTTCATGTTTTGGAAAGTACTTGGGAGTGGACATTCGCCCCAATAAGTTAAGAATTAGTAATTACCTTCAATTACTTGATAAATCTACTAGTAAAGTTAGAGGTTGGCAAGCCAAACTTCTAAACATGGCGGGAAGATGTACCCTAATCAAATATGTCCTTAATTCTCATCCCCTCTATGTCATGCAAACCAATCTGATACCTGCTTCCACTATTTATGAGTTGGAAAAATGTACTAGGAAATTTTTGTGGAATAAACCAGACCAAAATAGATACATGTCCCGTCTTTCTTGGGACAAAATCACTTCTTGTGTTACTTGCGGAGGACTTGGGATTAGGCGTTTAAAAGAATGGAACTTAGCTTTTATGGCAAAATTAGGTTGGGTCATTCTTACAAAACCGGACAAGTTGTGGGTTAAAGTGTTTAAAGAAAAATATATTAAGAAATCAAACTTTATGGACTGCATTAGTAATGGAAATCATTCTCCCCTTTGGAGAGATATTCTTAAGGGACGTAGTGTTTTGCAAAAGGGTCTAATCATAAACATTGGGAATGGTAAGAATACTTCATTATGGTTTCATCATTGGATTGGGGAAGCACCTTTGTACACTATTAAAGAGGTTAAGATTCCAGACTCCAAAGCTCATTGGTTTGTCAAGAAAATCATTCGAAATGGGAGGTGGTATTTGAAAGATATAGAACATCTCCTTCCTACTCATATAAAACATCAAATTCTAGCTTACCCTCTTTCTACTAATGATAAGGAAGAAGATTTTATTAGATGGAATTACTCGTAAAATGGGATTTTTAACATTAAATCAGCTTATTTTTCTCAAATACATGCTCACATCCCTCACAATAGTCAGAACAATAAACTTTGGAGTTCTATTTGGAAAATCAAAGTGCCTTACAAATATAGGATGTTATTATGGAATTGCAGGCATGAAATCCTCCCAGTAGCACAAAATCTGAATAGGTTCATAACGGAAATTAGTCCAAATTGCTCTAGATGTCTATCAGATTCTGAATCTCATCTACATCTATTTAGGGATTGTACCCAATCCAGCATCCTATGGTCTTTCATTTTTCAAAGGATATGGAAGAATGAAAAGTTTGATTTTAGTGCTTTTTATAATTCGGATTGGAAAAGATGGATTGATTTTAATTTATCTTGTTCCATGAATTGGAAAGTGATATTTGCTGTTGGCATCTGGCACATCTGGATTTCAAGAAACACCACAGTTTTTGAATTTAAGATGAAAAATTGCTTTTCTCTTTATAACAATTTCTTTGTGGATTGGAAAAGCACTAACTTCATTTTGCAGGGAAAAGAAATGTGTCAGGTACAGGAAGCTGGAGTTTTCAAATTTCAATGGATTCCACCAAAACAAGACTTTATGAAACTTAATGTGGATGGTGCCTGGAAGTCTGCAACTGAAGCTGGTGGAGGGGGTGTTTTCAGAAGACCTAATGGTTCATGGTTTGTTGGTTTTTCCAGCAAATTTAATGTCAATTCACCATTGGCTGCTGAGTTGTATGCTTTGCGTGATGGATTGGTGATTGCCAAAGACCTCAAGTTTGATAAATTGGAAGTGGAAACTGATGCAATTCAATTGAAGCTACTTCTGAGTGATATTCAAGATCAGGCGCATCATGAGTTAGGCCCAGTGCTTAGAGAAGTTGCCCAGTTATTGGGTCAGAACTGGACAGTTCTATTCTCTCACATTCCTCGTTTCTGCAACAAGGTGGCTCATGATTTAGCTGCTCATTATATGGTTATGGCAGTGGGCCATAAGCTTCATTACATCATTCCGGCTTGTGCTAAAGAGCATTATTTCAAAGAATTTGATTCTTGCAACCGAAGGCAAGCTGCTATGGACAGGAATTTGGTACAGGCTGCGAGCAATACAACTCAGACTATGAATACGCTTGCTGCCTCTTCTTCAGCATCTGAAATTGTTTTTGGATCAATTGTGTCAAACATCAAGCAGGCATTAGAGGGGACTAAAAGCAAGGAACATGAAGCTCAGGGGAAAGGAAAGGGTAAAGTGTTTGAGCCTTTTGTTGTTGGAGGTTCAACGGTCTCTAACCCAATTGAGATTGTTGAACTGGAGGATGGTGAAGTTTCCAACAACTAAAATATATAGTAGAAGTTCATTTTTTGGAGCAGCGCATGAATTTCAAGCTAGTGCATTGGGGTTCGTATCTTTTGGGTTCTATGTTTATATATAGTTTTCTTAAATCTCGGAGTGGTAATTCTAGTTATGGATATCAAGCTTGATGTATCCCTTTTTGACAAGTTTTTGCGTACGAGGGGGATTTAGGTTTCTTAGGGATCAGTTCGGGTAAGAATGTGTTGCTTTTTGCCTCAAAAGTTGAGGATTGTATCCGACTATCTCTAATTACTAAGTAATATATATTTCGCCGTTTTACGTTAAAAAAAAATTAGCTCATATTGAGCTTAAAATTAAAATGGAAATGGTTTACGTTTATATAGTCTAATAGATGTAATCGACTCATGGAAAAACCTTCGTAACCAAAGTTTTTTCGTGGGTGCTACTACACCAATAGAATATTTTATTCCAGAACATTTTTATAATATTAGATATGTGTTGCAAATCGATTGGGTGAATAAGTGACATGGTTAGGCAATATATTGCGAGCAAATAATAAAAGTAAAACACGTTATAATTTGCTTGACCAAACTAATTTATCATTTTCACTCAAATACTCTAGCTATTAGCTTAAAACTTTTATAAATTACAAGCCGCGAAGTAGTCTCTAGCTACAACCACTAGAGTCCACTCTGATTCGTTTTTTCACCGTATTTAGTAATAAAAAAATAAGTTCACTGAAAAGGGAGACTTCCTTATAATGACCAACAAGATATCATGGAAAATAGGCATTACAAATATATATTTTTGTATTTCTTCAGTAGTGTAAGATGAGTAGATGATAAACATGTAATTTGAAAAGTTATTTTTAATTTAATAATTTAACTAGGGCTGATAGAAAATATCAGGAAATCTTTCCCCTAAAAAAACCAGGAAAACTTAAAACCATCGATTAGGGACATATGGTTATTAGATTTGGTACAAATCCAAAAATCCGGCTATTGTGTATAGACCTGTCAAACGGATCGGTCGGGTCGGGTTGTAAAAAATTACTTTCGGGTTCGGGTTGAATCGGGTCGGTCACTTTCGGGTTCGGGTTTGCAAATGCTTGTTCGGGATCCAGAACTTTCGGGTTCGGGTTGACCCAACGGGTTGAGAGATTTTAAAACGCGCAGTATATTTTCATTAATTTAGGTTATAAATATACAAAATATTGGCACAAATTAACAAATTTTCCTACGAAAGTTTATATTTAGTCAAATTCAACCATAAAATGACGTATAATTCAAATTAAAATCATATTACACACAACAATAGTAAAAACAACGTGTCTATTATGCTTAAATTTTCTCATAATCTCATTTATTACTATAAATACAATGATTTTCAATCGGTCGGGTCCAAAACGGGTTCGGTCGGGTTTTGACCCATTCCTTTTCGGGTTGCTCGGGTTCGGATAAAATCGGGTTACGGGTCACAAAATCTTGTTCAGGACCCAGTATTTTCGGGTCGGGTTCGGGTCGGTTTTCGGGTCGGGTCGATTTTTGACAGCTCTAATTGTGTACATAACAAAATTATAGGTATTCTCCTAAAAATAAATATAAAAATATTACGGGTATCTATACCTAGTATTTAAAAAGGAACACCATATATTATTAGAAGCCATGTGGCATCTCTCATTTCACCCAACATTTTGTTTTGTTTTTTTCAAATTTTTCTTTATTGTTTCTATGATTTACAACTTCTAATGCCTCTTCCACTCCATTTTTCTTATTCAACATCAAGTTATTAATAGTCTAATACTCTAATATACTCATTAGCCTCTTCCACTCCACCCCTTTAACATCCAATATTTATTGGACATATAATTTTATATTTTTCCAACCTTCAAATTACATCTCTATTTGATCCATATACTACCAAAAAATCAGAAGTACTCACTAATTAAAACTTCAAAAGACATCTGAACAACCACTATACAACCGCCCGTTCTGTGAACATGCTCAAAAGCTAGTTAACAATAAAAAGTAAGGAGTTAAGTCAGCCAACATGGTAAACATTTTTCTTCTTTTTGTCCTAATTAAGATGTTTTTTTCCCGAAGACCAGCACTCCTAAATTGTTAATTACTTTATAATTTGAGCGGCAGTGTGCACGGTCCGGTCCGGACCGTGGATTGGACCGGAACCGGACCGGAATTGTACCGAACCGGAATTGGATCGGATCCGACTGGACCGGATCCGATCGATAGATTCCGATCCGGTCCTCGGTCCTTGAAAATATACGATTCTGGTTTTCCGGTCCGATCCGGTCAAAACCCGAAATTTTCCGGTCCGGACCGGTGACCCGGAATATAATTTAAAAAATATAAATTTAGATAGAAGAGTCCAACTTGTAGCCCACTTTATTAATCTCCTTGACAAAAAAAAAAGACTTTGGATATTTTTTGTATGAAATTTCCTTTATCCCCTTTAAATTAAGCTTATGATGTGATATATATATGACATACTTAAAGAGAAATATAGGTTGTAAAAAGATAAAATTGTAGGGAAAAAAAATTGAGTTTAAGATTGTAAATTGTGAAAATTAAAAAAAGGGGTCTAAGCCGGTCCAAAACCGGACCGGACCCTGAATTTTCCGGTCCAGACCGGATTCTTTCCGGTCCGGTCCTCGGTCTGTGAATTCTGAAAATTCCGGTCCAACCGGTTCCGGCCCGGTCCGGTTTTGGACTTGTGCACACCCTAACTGTATCAGTAACCAATATAAATAGAAACACAAATTCTTATTTACAATGGGTGTACAATAAATATCGTACACCGGAGTAAAAGTTAACTCAAAATGCTTAAAAGTTAAGCATATATATGTAAAAGTTATCTATTTTTCAGTGATAAATTTTTTCATTTTAGTAAAACTTATTTCTTCAAACTAACTAATAATGTATAAAATTAATCATTTAACCCTTTAAAATATTTATCTATTAAGTATAAAATTAATCATTTAACCCTTTAAAATATTTATCTATTAATTTTTTTTTTACCAATATAAAGTTAATCAAAACTAGGTTAAAGTTACAGAAAAAATGGTTAAATTATCCTAGTGTACAATAAATTTATTGTACACCTTGTGCGCACAAGACCTTTTGGAATATAAAAATTTGTCAAATACAACTTAAAGTTCTCTATTTGCCAATTACAATCTCAAATTTCTAATTTTGCCAATTACAACCTTAAACTTATACATCCATTTTAAATTACAACCCAAAGTTATTTTCCGGCAAAAATCACCGGAAGATGATGTCATAATGTTATTAAAAAATAAATTACATAATGTCTATAAAAAAAATTAAATCCATAAATAATAATTAAAAAAAAAAAACAAAAAAAATCGCAAATATAATTTTTTTTTATAGATATTATGTACTTCGTATTTTTTTAATAACGTATGACATCATCTTCCGGTGAGTTTTATCGGAAAATGGTTTCGGGTTGTAATTTAAAATAGATGTACAAGTTTAAGGTTGTAATTGGCAAAATTAGAAATTTCAGGTTGTAATTGGCAAATAGAGAACTTTATTAGGTTGTATTTGGCAAATTTGCCATATATAAATAAATGAGACATATTTGATGAATTATTAGAGCGCCACATATGAAATCTAATGGTTTCGGCCAATGAAAAATAAGATTTCTAATTTATTTTTGAATTAAAAAATTCGAGTGACACGTGGATAATTAATTAGATGCCACATAGATATTTTAATTAATTAATTA
This sequence comes from Spinacia oleracea, assembly GCF_020520425.1. Lineage (NCBI taxonomy): Eukaryota > Viridiplantae > Streptophyta > Magnoliopsida > Caryophyllales > Amaranthaceae > Spinacia > Spinacia oleracea. The sequence continues at coordinate 129,811,607 of NC_079492.1, read as the reverse complement.
CTAATACATACAAATTCATCCAAAATCAAACACTATAATAATTAAAAAATAAATCTAAAATAAAATTCATCCAAAATCAAACAATAATCTAAAATAAAATTTAATCCAAAATCAAACACTAATCCAATATTAAAGCGATGCGTAGGAAATCTAATGGTTTCGGCCAATGAAAAATAAGATTTCGAAATTATTTTTGAATTAAAAAATTTGAGTGCCACGTAGATAAATCTAATGGTTTCGGGCAATGAAAAATAAGATTTCGAAATTATTTTTGAACTAAAAAACTTGAGTGCCACGTAGAAAAATCTAATGGTCTCGTCCAATGAAAAATAAGATATCAAAATTATTTTTGAATTAAAAAAGTTGAGTGCCACGTAGATAAATAATTAGGTATCACGTAGAGATTTTTATTAATTAATTATTAATATTACGCATATACAATTGCTTCCAAAATCAAACACTCTAATCATTAAAAAATAAATCTAAAATAAACATATAAAATTAAATATAGCAGTTGATATGACATATATAAGAGTTTTATTTTAACTTAACAATTTAATAGAATTCGTGAATCGCACGGGCTAAAATCTAGTAACTATATATTAAAAGACACATCATGAATGATATGCACATTTAATCTCCTAGTAAGTCCTTAGTATTTTTCATATTTTAAAAATATCTGCAGAAAAGCTCTTAAAGATGGAGAAAATTTCTTAGATGTAAATATGTATTGTAGAAAATTAATTATAGCTCATATCTTTCATCTTAATAGTATTATGCAACAGAAAACACAATATTATACTAGTCATTATTTATCATGGTATCAAAATCAAGTTTAAATCTTGAGATTGTTTACAAAAATTTACCTCTATTGGGATTGGGAAATTAGACCCACCGGCAGAATTTACAAGTCTATTAAGAGTTTTTCGTGTGTAAGAGGGTACACATCACTATTGGTAAATTATGATGATTACCGTTGTGATTTGTTCAAGTTCCCTTACAAGTAAGTTTTTTTCTTTTTTAAAAAAAATAAAAAACATAAATATTATTTCTTTTGTCTTTAATGGCTTTGATGAATAGCTCTTCATACCATGAATATTATGACATTTGATCAATGGTAGTGATTAGTCTTGCGGATCTCATGCAGTCATGTGAGAACTTTTATGATTAACTAGCTTTTGAGCCCGTTCTTTGAACGGGCAGTTATATTAGTGGTAATTAAGCCATCTTTTAAAATGTTAATTTTATTGCGGGTTTGTGATTTTAATTAGTGGAAATATATGATTTATATATGAGTTAACTTTAAAATTTAAAATCTATAAAATAGATGATATATTAATATTGAATGTTAAAGAGGGAGATGAAGTGGAAGAGGTTGAATGAATATATGGACTAAATGGTGAATTGGTGTTTAAAGAGGAAGATGAAGGGAAAGAGATGTTGAAGCTGTAAAATACTTTATATAACAAATGAAAAATTGGAAAAAATAAATTATGTATGAAAAATGGGGTGACACATGTCATCTAATGATGTATGAAAGAATGGTGACACATGGTATCTAATGGTATATGGTTTTCTTTTTTAAATACTAGGTATAGATTACTTTGGACGGTGTTTTGGCTCTCCTTGTGTCGTGAGAAGACAGGGTTTGGTTTTCCTTATACGAAATGACATGTTTCCTTGAAACGACATGATTCCTTGACATGACAAGACATGCATATTAGAAAGAATGAAAATATCACCTACATTAGGAAAAGATTAGCTAGATTATACAAGAAAAAAATCATTATATTTAAAATTCTTTCATATCTTCCATATGCATTAATATTCTATTATATCTTTCGTATGTACTGCATTATATAGTTTATTTATGTGTAAAAATGTATTGATTAAGGCCCCGTTCAGTATCGTTTTTTGTTTCCAGTTTTCTGTTTTTTACAAAACTAAAAGCAAGAATATGAAAACCACAAAAAGTAGTTTCCAGTTTTTTGTTGCCAGTTTCTAAAATCAATATGATTATATGATTATTCTTTAGTTCATGATTCAGTCTAAATCACATGGCTTTTAAAAAATCCAAAATAAAAAACTGAAAACTGACAGTAATACTGAACGATCCCTTAAATAAGGGGTACTTCGTAGTTTTCAGAAAATTAACAACGTACTTTATATTATATTGACTTGATAATGACTCAAAATCCTTTTTCCATAAGAAATATGAGTGCATTATATTGTATCTTCAGAAAATTTATGTGACACATTTAATAAATAAAGAAAAATGTGATAAAAAATATTCGCATAACATGGGTTGAAAGGGGATAAAGGAACGAGTTATACAAAAATAGTTAATATGGAAAACATTTTTAAAAAACGTAAAAGATATTGACAAATGTTTATCAAAAACAATAACAAAGATTAACTATTAAGGATCTGTTTAACTTACCTTATTTTCATTTATTGCAACAAAATATACGTATGAATCAGATAAATTCAAAAAAAATATGGGCTACAAAATATATTTTATAATTAAAATAAAAGTCTAGTAAGTTTGGAGATAAGTTCAGAAAAAGTATGTACCATAAATTAATTTAATACAGATGCAAAATCAACTTCTTTGATTTAGCGAACTATATGAGTCATAACTCCAAAATTATTTATGTGATTGATTTTCTAAGAAATACAAAAATTTGTTCAACGTAAATGGGAAAAACTAAGAAATAAACAAAACTGGAATATAAATAAAAATTTTAACTTATTTTTTTTATATTAAATACTAATTTAATATTTGGTTAGAATTGACATATGATATATTTACCTAAAATATTCATTTTTTATATAGTGAATAAAATTTTCTTTAACAACGTGAGTTTTTATTTTTTACTTTAATAAAATATTTTAAAAAATTTAAGATATTTACCTTATTTTTTTTTTATTACAAGCACTTATGTTTAACAAAATAATAATGTATCCAAAAATAATACACAAATATTACCAAAAGAATTTATATAACCAGAAATAATATACAAATGTTTTCTAAAAGAACTAATAAAATGGAACTTATTTTAAGATAAATCTTCATTTACCCATTATAAGTCTACAAGACGTACAATCAAATCACTATTGATGCATACCGGTTAATTCAATCAAAGTGATGCTATTAAATTACGGATTAATTATTTTTTGTTTATTTTTATGATTATACAACTTTTCCAACCTCTTTTTGTTGACTAAAACTTTTATAATACACAAAATATAAAACTTTTGGTGTTTAAAAAATATGGGGAATATAACAAACAAATCCATGTGTTATTGATACAAATTAATGTTAAATTTCTCATAAAATTCATTCAATCTAAGAAATCGAGTATTTAAATATATTGTTCTGAATTACAAATAAATTTTAATATTCATCCACATCATTAAACTTAATATATTTTAATATATGTATATGGAAAAACAAATCAAATCAAACGGTACATACAAAATCTATTTACGAACTATATTTTATTTTACTAAACATAATGATCAAATTATTAAAAGTATTACATTATATTTACGGAGTAGTTATTATCGTGCATTGCACGAGTTCTAAGATAATGTATTAAATAAGTCAAGGTCATGTAATATTGATAGTAATTAGTATCGAATAATATTATAACAAGTAACTAAAGCTTGAATTATAACTTTTCAAATTCGGATACTCTGTATTATATTGGTATCAGATGTTCGATCCTAAAATATACATACTCATAGTTCGGATATTCGAACTTCATTAGTTAGATTCATGTGTATTAATGATAACGATATTGGTACGATTACCCCTCATCCACTGTAAATTAAAATAGTACATGCGAAATAAATCAAAGATTAAAGATGTACTTAGGATACAAGATAAGGTCATACCACTTTTATTAACTATATTTTTCCGAATATGACTTGTTTATATATATATGAGTACAAATAAAACATTGAGAAAACAAAGTACAATTGAAACAACATCTCTTGCATAGGAACCGAATAACAATAGTTCGCCTCAACAATAGAAGTCCTCAAACCATACGCCAATCTTGCTAGTAGTAATTCAACATCAAACTTGTTGGTACTAACAAAATATTAGTCTTATGAAAAACGTACTTATGAAATAACTTTTTCCACATTTTTATGCTCACGTTTTCCAACAACAATGACTCCTCCGTTGACATATCTTCCTCAAAGACCACCACTACCTCCAACTCCAACACCTCCACCTCCACCACCCCCAACCCCTAAATCGCCTCCAGTCCCAACACCTCCTCCTAATCCACCACCACCTCTAGCACTAGCGCCTCCTCCAACACCGGCACTACCTCCAGTCCCAACACCTCCTCCTAATCCACCACCACCCCCAGCTCCAACGCCACCACCTCCTCCAACTTTAGCGCCTCCTCTAACACCAACACTTCCTCCAGCAACACCACCTCCTCCTACACCAACACCACTTCCTCCGGTCCCGACACCTCCTCCAACTGCACCACCTCCTCCTGCCCCAATGCCTCCTCTGATTGCACCACCGCCTCCTTCCACAACACCTCCTCTGACTGCACCATCGCCTCCTACCCCAACACCTCCTCCAACTTCTCCACCGCCTCCTGCCCCCACACCTCCTCCAACTGCACCACCGCCACCTGCCCTAACACCTCCTCCAACTGAACCACTGCCTCCTGCCTCTACACCTCCACTTACTCCACCAGCACTACCACCTCCGACTCCAACACCACTGCCTATACCAGCACTGCCTCCAACTCCTCCTCCAGCACCAACACTAGCACCTCCTCCACCTCTTCCACTACCTCGTCCTACAACTCCAACACCTCCACCTCCACCAACTCCACCACTGGCACCACCTCCCACTCCAACACCTCCACCAATTCCACCACCAATATCTCCGCCGCCCCTACCTCTACCTCTTTGACTTCCACTTCCTCCAACTCCGACTCCACCTGCAGCTCCACCTCCTACAACTCCTCCTATTCCACCACTCCCACCAGCGCTACCTCCTACAGCTCCACCTGCTCCACCTCTTACGATTCCACCTGAACCGCCACCCCCACCTACTCCACCTCCAACACCAACACCAGAACCAACACCAGCACCAACACCTCCCCTTCCCTCGATTCCACCACCTACGATTCCACCTAAACCGCTTCCCCCACCTACTCCAGCACCAACTCCAACACCTCCCCCTCCCCCAATTCCACCGCCTACGATTCCACCTAAATCGCCACCCCCACCTACTCCGCCTCCAGCACCAGCACCAGCACCAGCACTTCCCCCTCCCCCAATTCTACCACCTACGGTTCCCCCTAAATCGCCACTCCCACCTACTCCACCTCGAGCACCAGCACCTCCCCCTTCTCTAATTCCACCACCTAAATCGCCACCCCCACCTACTCCACCTCCACCTCTAGCACCAGCACCAACACCTCCCCCTCCTTCAATTCCACCACCTACGACTCCACCTAAATCGCCACTCCCACCTAATCCACCTCCAGTACCAACGTCAACACCTCCCCCTCCCCCAATTCCACCGCCTACGATTCCACCTAAACCGCCACCCCCACCTACTCCACCACTAGCACCACCACTTCCCCCTCCCCCAATTCTACCACCTACGGTTCCCCCTAAATCGCCACTCCCACCTACTCCACCTCCAGCACCAGCACCTCCCCCTTCCCCAATTCCACCACCTAAATCGCCACCCCCGCCCACTCCACCTCCAACACCAGCACCAGCACTTCCCCCTCCCCCAATTCTACCACCTACGGTTCCCCCTAAATCTCCACTCCCACCTACTCCACCTCCAGCACCAGCACCTCCCCCTTCCCCAATTCCACCACCTAAATCGCCACCCCCACCCACTCCACCTCCACCTTTAGCACCAGCACCTCCCCCTCCCCCAATTCCACCACCTACGACTCCACCTGAATCGCCACTCCCACCTACTCCACCTCCAGCACCAACGTCAACACCTCCCCCGATTCCACCACCTACATCTCCTCCGCCTCCACCTCCTACTCCAGTACCTCCACCACCTCCACCTCCAACAAAACCACCTAATCCACCACCTCCTCTAGTACTTCCACCAACCTTGCCTCCCACGCCAACACTTCCCCCACCTACTATTCCAGCACCTAATCCTCCACCACTAGCACCACCACCGCCAAAACTTTCTCCACCTCCAGCACCTCCACTGCCGCTACCTTGGGCACCACCACTAACTACACCTCCAACTCTAACACCTCCACTAGCTCCACCACCAACTCCTCCTTCAACATGATCTTCATTTCTTGAATTGATATCTTCCTTCAACGATCTTCCTCGTACTATTCCAATAACCAAAAATTGCATTGACAATAGTACAAGTAGCATTCCAAGACACATTGATTTCCTCCCCATTTTTTTTCTTGAGAAGCTTACACGCTTTGAAGCAACAAAGTGTTTGAGTTGAGTACTTCAATTTGATGTAAGTATAAGCGATTATTCAATTTCTAGCCTATTTAATTTACTCACTTTCCTTCAACTTGTTGTTTTCAAAAGTGACTAGCAAGATAAAAGAAGCTTAATGTAACAATATTAATTGATTGTTGCGAGAGCTACCTATTTATAGCGAAACGAAGATAGGGAAAGAGTATGGACACGCATGAATAGATGGTTAAACCAGGGCCCATAAATCTTGCAAGTAATATGAATTTAGTGCGCATTGGTTAAAATACTCCCCGACGTCATATTTAGTGGTAGGCACTAAGATACCCATTTTGTGATATTATTGGGTGGAAGTTACAGGGTTTACCAATCTCTGTGCATTACGATGAATCTAGCTAGTGCTTGGTTACTTTAAGAGAGTTTGATATATACTTTATCAAACATTCTACATTCTGATGATGAAATGATGATGATCGTCATGCACTCATGTACTTAATTTGTATAGTATTAGTGGTAGGAAATCTTTAAGGTGGTTGTAGACGCTGCCCATTGTGAACAATTGATCATAAGCCAACATCTCTCTTTCGATAATCTCATACACTAGCTCTGATCACATGCCGACATCGGTCTTGTTTTTTAACAATGTCTTTACAGTACACGCAGTTTATATTTGCCTGGAATTAATTACAATGTTATTGCAATAGACGCAGTTTATACTTCATCTGTTCCATAAATATCGCACAATGATTGACTTTTAATTCTCTAACACATTACTTTGACTCTTAATATCTCAAATCGTGTGTACGTAAAAATTATAAAAAACCGATATTTATAAAATATAAATCGATACAAATCTAACATGACTATGATTTTCTTACGTATGTAAGTAGTGTGAAAAATAAAAATGGGGCGATATTTATGGAACGAAGAAAGTATTTGATTTAATTTTGTGGTTCAATTAAGATATGGAGGATTAAATTTTGACCGATATTTTAAGTTAATCCATCTATTATTTACTATCTATTACTACTATACTTTATTTATGGAAAGGATTTGTAATATTTTATTAAAATTTTATCATTCCTTATTTTTTTAATCTTCAATTGTAATTTTCAATTGTAATTTTATTTTTCAATCAATAATATTTGTAAATTTGTAAAATATATCATAACTTTATAACTCCGTATTAATCTTTTAAAAATATGTCAATATCATTTGTACCTCGTACTATTTTATTTTTAAAAAATTCTTTTGTTGCTCAAATAATTTATAAAAAAATGTATGTATTAGCATAAAAAAAATATTTTATAAAAAATAGTCGAGTAATAATTTTAGAATAATCCATTATCCAATCTAGTTATTATACTAGTTCAAAACGTTTAATTGTAGAATAATCCATTATCCAATCTAGTTATTATACTAGTCGACTGAGGTTGCCAAGTAGAGTAATCTGAAGTATGGAAAGATCACCAATTCATCACATATGACTAGAAATTCGGTAGGCTTCTTTCAAAAAAAAAGAAAAGAAATTCGGTAGGCTTGAAGTGAATATATTAACAATATAACGGAATTAGACTTATCGTTGTGGGAGATTGTACATGAACGTTCATTAAATTTTTTAAAGGTGGTAGTTTCAAACTTTCAATCAATGAAACGATAAAAAGTAAAAAGTATAGCCAACCCGAAGACCGACCACCAGAAGGCTAGAACATGCCCCATCACATTAATGCCCCTACTCAACTTACAAGCTCACGAATTACGTACTGAACTCGGCATCATATTAATGTATGCAGTCGTATAATATGACTGTAATCAAAATTATTAGTATTATCTTCACGTGCTTTTCTCTTTCTTACTTATTTACTTATCTTGATGAATGATGATGACTGATTGACTGATGAGATTATATATCCTTGTATCCTTATTACCATGGCTCAATGTGTAGGTACTCATATATATGAAATCAAGTTTCTTGCAAGCTCAATGCATTTCCTCATTTTATGCTACAGATAGTTAGTTTTTTCACGTTTGCTAATTCGGAAAGTCTGTTTTTCCAATTCGTTGGTTTACATAAATTAAATGAAGATTTTTCCAGCTTCATGTGCGATCTTGTAATAACGTCACGAGCAAAGCCTATGATCGAATACACTGGGGTTTTCTGTTGCGTGTTCTTAAAGCTTATGGTTTCCCACCTAAATAGATTCATCTGATATACCAACGCATTTCAACTATTTCTTTCAAGGTTCTTATTAATGGGAGAACTTCGCCGCCTTTCACTACAACAAAAACTGTCTATAGCGGCATTTGATGGAAATGCTGGTAAAGCACCAAATAAATGCCACCTAAAGTCTTTTGGCATATTAACCCTATTGCTCTACTTTCTAGCATATATAACCTGAAATCCTTATTTATGTGAAGCGTATACATAATAATAACACCAAATAAATACATATTATTTACAAAATAACACTTCGTCAAATTTTCATAGATATAAAAGTGTAAGTACATCAAAATATCCAAAGCTCTTACATATTCCAAAGAAAACAACAAGTTAGTTACCTCTTTCTTTTTGGTACAATGAGAAATTTTATTACATCCATAAAGAGAAACAAAATACCACAAATAAGGATGCACAACCCGCATTAATAAGCACAAAAAACAACAATAAAAAAACCAGCAACAATAGGGCACACAACTGCTCACACATTAGAGGCCAGAACAAGCAACAACAACAAAAAAAGCACCCAACAGTGCACAGCAAAGCACCAGAACAACAGAACCACTGCACTACAAGCCACCCAACAATGCACAACAAAGCACCAGAACACCAGAACCAATACATTTTTGCACCAGAACACCAGAACCAGAACCAGCTCACACATTAGTACTAATGACTAACTGAACAAGGGTAGCTTCCATTTCATATAGAACTCATGGCTTAGTGAAAATCTACAGTATATTGCAATTTTTTTTTTCAATTGGTAAAGAGATGACAATCCATACTTCAGTTATAGTACTACCCTTAAAAGGGGTACACTTCCTGTAGTAAAATGATGGTGAAATTAGTTTTAATTTGAAAAAAGGAGGGAGGAGGGCACGAGTCTTGCAATCCGAAACCACAAAACAAATTTTCCCGGTCAAGAGAAAAAAAGTTTATTTTTACAGTAAAAGATAGTTGAACCAAATAGCATACTAGAGTGTGTAATAATAAGATGGGAATTTAATTCTGTAGATGAGCATGTGACCAAAAGTGATAGGGAGGATTCAAGGTTCCAGTACATTTTTTTATCAAACAATTTGGAAGCAGTATCAGGAGAACGATGCTCTTCATGTTACCCTTAATCCGGAACAAAAAGAAGTCACATATAGTATAGTTTAGATAATACTCCGTACTTTGGAACAAAAAGAAGTCAGATGAAAGAATGGCCATGACAAACTTTATCAACCAAGGAGGAACTTCCTTTCTCCTTCTCCTTCCCTTCTCTATCACAACCAAAAAACAGAAGAGAAAGAAGAACCTCCTTTCTCCTTCTCCTTCCCTTCTCTATCACAACCAAAAAACAATGGGGGATACACACCCCAACAACAGCCCAAACTACCAACAATTTATGGACAACACAAAACAACATAAACACATGAAACCTGAATAAAATAATTTAAAAAAAAAACAGCAGGAAAAAGAAGAAGAAGAACAGGGAGAGAAGCTTTCAGACAGAAGAGCAACATCGGGAACATCTAAGGAACAAGTTGGCATACCTCCGGTGGAGGATGACGGAGTACGGTCATTTGGAGTGCGCCTTCCTAGAAACAAAGCCTTCAACATAGCTAGTTCCTTTTCATTTTGGGCTTGCTTTTCTCGCATCCTTGTCAATTCAATTTGCATATGCTCAAGTTTTTCATCACATGCATCATGATCATTATCATCCAAGTGTTCATCTTGATGTTGAGTATGTGAAATAGATGTCAATGATGTTGTGCACCTGCCAATTCCACGAACACAACCTCTTCTCTCTGGTCCTATCACTTCCTTCGTCACATGAGAGTATATATCACCATCCCATGCAACAATTCCATTAGTAATTTCCTTTCCACCTGGAAGTCGGCTCATTTTTTCATTTATCATGTCCTTCAAAACAACAAATACGCAATGAGATAATATTAAAATATCCCATCGATAATCTAGAAAATCGCATATTATTTAGATAGAACATACCACAGCTTGTTTTGACTTTACATCCATTGGAGCTGGATGGATCTTACGGTCCTTGTGAGTGTCTAGATATACTTGAGCACGTGATGGAAGCACCCCATTCACAGTCTGGAAAAACAAACTGATTAATCCTTGGATATTAAAACTACAAGTCATTTTTTATTCGTCATGAAACTAGAAAGGATTATAATAAACCTTCTCGGCAGCATAAGATGCAAAATTCTTTGCTCCACCGGTATGTGCCAGGACTTGCATTTCACGACTCCTCTGATTTGTTGAGCTACGTTTCTATAGTTTGTATGAAACATTAGTAATGATAATAAACCATACATAAAATATAAAATATTTTAAAAATATAAAAAGCTACTCTCTTCTCTAAAGAAGCTAGGCATCTGATAAAGGCTATTCATTGAAAAAAATGAGCAAGATCAGAGCGTTTACCACCAATTGGTTGCCAATACTTATTCCACTCAACAACTACTCTTTTCTCTTTTGGTTGATTCCAAATGCGAGCCATTAGAGTAATCCCCCTACGCTTTTGACTTGGTGATTCTAAAATTATTAACAATCAAATTTATCATAACTAATTACCATAACAATCAAAGCTTATAACTAAAAGTAAGTTAAATTTATCATAACTAATTACCTTCAACATTAGCATTGTTGGAGTTGTCATGGCCAAGAGAATCATTGGCTGGATCAGGTTCCTCGGTCGGAGAATCCTCATAAGAATCTTGTTCAATATCTCTGGTAGGTTCTTGTACAGCATCTCCAGTGGGTTCTTCAACAAGAACAGTTCGTGGCCTCTTTTTTCTTCCCATTGAAATCTGCAAAGATCATTACTCAACACAAAGTTTCTATTGGTTATAAAGTGTACACAAATGAATATTGCTCAAGTATAAGCAACAAGGCCCATTGTGAGACGTGATTGAAAATTCCATTAGGAAGGCAACACTCAAACCAGAGGGGGGGGGGGGGGGGAACCTGCATACATTTTAACAATAAAATCCTAGTCCTAAAATTATTCAATTAAAACAAAGCATAGTTATAGTTTAAAAAATAAACGTTGTGTTACACCAAATCTAGGATTGAAAACCGCCAAAATCAATTGTTATCCTCTTCATCTGTATCTTCTATGTGGTCATCATCCACATATATGCCTTCAGAAACAATTGTCGATGGCAAATTATCAATATCATCCTCCATATCTTCTTGATCTGCAATTGAATGAGCACTTACTGCATGATGTTCATCGTGATGATCATCCTCCCCAATGTCATATAAATCCCTTGGTTTCATTGGATCGAGTTGGAGTAAACCAATCAAGTTCTCTACGATCTTGTATGTATATAACATGAGAAACTTGAGATGGAAACACATATGGTTCATCATTTACCCGACCACCAGTGTGTATTAAGTGACTGAAATTAACATGTGTATAACCTAAACTATCTCTTTTCAATCCTCTTCCTTGGACCACATCAACCCATTCACATCCAAATAAAACGGCCTTAAAATCTCCATAGTAATCCAATTCTATCATATCTGTAACCCTTCCATAATATGTCAAATCTCCGAGCATCGGCCTCGTATCACTTGAGCTAGCATAACTTTGGGTCTTAGCAACTACTACAACTCCACTATTTTGAGTACTCATATTTTTCTCATACTCTTTAGTTCTAAATTGATATCCATTGTTAACATCAAAAGCGTGAAATCTTCTTGCAATATGATTTGGTCCACGTGCAAGTGATTTGATTTCAGTTGTTATTCTGTCATCAGATGCATGTTCTGGATCTTTAACCTATGTTAAGTCAAAGAAAAAAATACCATAAATATAAACCTTTCAATACTTGCATTATGTAATTTAACAACATAAAACTTACATAATTTTGTAGCCAATCACTAAATCCTTCATTATGTAGCCGTTCCTTTTCATGTTGTGAAGGGCGTCTTCTACGTGTTACTCTAGTAATGTGGGACATATGATCCCTATAGTAAATAAATAAATAAAATGGCATTAGTAAAACAATAGTTTTAGCATATTTTACAAACATAAATTATATTATTAGTACTTACTTTCTTAAGGTTTCAATGGCAGGATTCCCGCAATTAAACAGAATGTATCTATGTGCTTGCTTCCACATCTTATCATCCATCCTAAATCCCTGAATGTTCCCGTACGGTTTCCCTTCAGAAGGAAAAAGATCTGATAGATCTGATGTGTTGTTGTCTTTGTCATGATCTAACTGATCATCTGCATTGTTTCGCGGTTTGTTTCTTGACTCTAACCCTTTTAAGTATCTTGAACAAAATATGAGGCATTCTTCAGCAAGGTATGCTTGTGCAATAGATCCCTCAGGCCGTGCTTTATTACGCACATAAGATATCAATGTTTTCAAGTACCTAATCAGTTTAAATGTTATACATGTGAGTAAATTAAGATATATAGATATTACATAATTTTATTAAAAAGTGAGCATACATAAAAAAAAATATAAAAGAGTAAATAAATCAAATATGTAGATAATGCAGTATAGTATTAAAGTTACCTCTCAATCGGATACATCTAACGATAGTGCACCGGCCCTCCAATTCTTGCTTCATATACTAAATGAATGACCAGGTGAACCATAATCGTAAAGAATGAAGGTAAGAAGATCTTCTCCAAGCGACAGAGAACCCTGTCAGCCTTTTGTTCCAGTAGCTCGAGTGCACGTATGTGAAGGGTCTTTCCGCATAACACACGAAAAATGCTACACAAATCATCTATTACTGAGACAACTTTATCATCCAGATTTCCTCTTAATGCAATAGGAAGAAGGCATTGCATAAGTACATGGCAATCGTGACTTTTGAGACCAGACAACGAACGATGTTTCTGAACGCAACGTGATATATTAGATGCATAACCATCGGGAAACTTGACATTCTCTAAAACTTTATAGAATAACTTCTTTCCCTCTTTACTCATATTAAAGCATGCGGGGGGCAGGAATCTTCTCCCAGATTTTCGACATTTTTGAGGCCATAAATTTCTCCTTATTTTTAATTTTTTGAGATCACGTCGAGCCGCCAAATTATCCTTTGATTTTTCAGTATTCAACACAGTATGCACACTATTATCACAAACGTTTTTTTCACATGCATCATATCAACATTGTGGCGAATTAAATTAAACTTCCAATAAGGAAGTCTAAATAAATTGCTCTTCTTCTTCCACGTGTTCTTGGGAATACCAGTTGCAGGTTCATTTAACTTGCCCAGAGTGAAATCAATATCTTTCAATTTCTCCAAGACATCAGATCTAGAAGGTGGTTTAGATGCATTCACATCATTCAGAAAGTGTTCATGGTTCATAAAACAGAATTTATGACCATATTTTAATCTGTAGGAATGAGTTTTTACATTACATGACGGACACCCATATTCTGAATGTATATTCCAACCTGACAAGTTTCCAAGCGCCGGAAAATCATTTATAGTCCACATAACTGCAACACGCATCTGAAAAATTTCTCCGGTTGAGGCATCATAAGTGGCAGCCCCAGTTTCCCACAATTCAAGTAATTCTTCAATGAGAGGTTGTAAATACACATCAATTTTATTTCCCGGGGAATGAGGACCAGGAATAAGCAATGACAAAATAAAATTTTCTTTCTTCATGCAAAACCATGGAGGTAAGTTATAAGGTATAAGAACAACTGGCCAAATACTATATCTACTATCCAGCCTACCAAATGGGTTAAAACCATCAGTTGCAAGCCCTAACCTAACATTGCGAGGTTCATCACCAAACTCAGGGAATTCAGCATCAAGGGATTTCCATGCATTTGAATCTGCTGGATGCCTTAAAATCTCATCTTTCTTACGTTCTTTGTGATGCCATGTCATGTCATTTGCTATTTTTGATGACATTAACAATCTTTGTAGTCTAGGCTTTAAGGGGAAATACCGCAACACCTTTGCTGGTATTTTCTTTTTCTTCTTTGAAGCTGAAGAATTTTCTTCTAAAGTCCTCTCTTCAACTTTCCATCTAGAGGCATGACATATTGAACACTCCTCGTCTTTAGCCTTTTCTTTCCAGAACAACATATAGTCATTCGGGCATGCATCTATCTTCTCATACTTCAAACCCAATCCCTCAATGATTTTTTGTGATTCTCTCAAAGAATTAGGCAAAGTCTCACCTTCAGGTAAAACCTCTTTTACCAGCTTAAGAATCATATCAAAGGATTCATTTGGCAAATCAAAACGACACTTAATATGATTAAGATGCAGCAAGAAAGATAAGCGGTTGAATTTCTTACACCCTGGATATAACTCTTTATCAACATCCTTAATTAAATCATTGAACTTTTCTGCATCAGGATGTACAGATTGATTAGAGTTTTCAGTTTCAAGCCCTTCTGAATTTGACGCCGTTGTCACATCTTCATGTGATTCTAAGGTTGGTGCTTGAGTGTGAGTTCTAAACATATCAAGTAGCATTTCCCACAGAGAAGAAGCTAGATAATTACCAATTAGTATATTAAACCCTCAAATCGAATTAAATTGCAACTCAATTGGAAAAATAACAACAGATTAATTGAGGAGAAGCTAGATAATTACCACAGAGAAGCAACGACAAGAGCAGCAACGGCAAGAGCAGCAACGGAAAGAGCAGATCGAAACCGTCGACCAGTAACCACCGAGTAGCAACCACCGACCGGTAACCACCGAGCAGCAACGACGCAACCCCAACAACCACAATGCAAAAGAGAAAGCTAAGAGCACCAACCTGAGTTGAAACCACCGAGCAACCACCGCCGAGCAGAAACGCAGTAACCACCAGCGACACAACAACTGAGTTTTCTGGAGGAAGTGATTGAGAGAATGACGACACGAAAAAAAAAAATAAGTGAAACCCTAAGTTAGAAATAAAATCATGGGGCTAGTTTCAAATGAATGGTATTTTTTTGTGTGAAAAATTTCAAATGAATTGTGAAATTAATTTTGGGCATAAGTGCAGCGCCAAAAGGACCGATAGTCGCGCGATGTGAAAATTCGGCTTAGGCGGCATTTGTTTTGTAGCATTTGATGGAATGTCGCCTAAACCTTTGTTTTAATATCCCCAAATGGGTTTAGGCGGCATTGCGCATAAATGCCACTAGATAAATGCCGCTATACAATACTTTTGTTGTAGTGTTTTAAACCCAAGTGTGGTTTAAGGAAAGGGATCCTTTGTCTCCGTATTTATTCCTCTTCTGCATGGATATTCTAGGGCGAATGCTATCGTTAGTTCAGGATATTAGGTTATTTCAAGGGATTAACCTTGCAAGGGAAGCGCCAAAGATTTCTCATTTGTTCTTCGCCGATGATGCTATGATATTTTTTCGAGCAACAGAAAAATCATGCGAGAATATAGGAGGTATTCTCGACCGCTACTGTCGGATATCAGGTCAACAACTTAATCTTGCTAAGTCTTTTATCAAGTTCAGTCCGAATACTTCTCTCCAACAACAACAACTTTTCAAATCTATTTTATGACTGCCATAAGTAGCACAGTTTGGACAACATCTAGGTGTTCCTATTGATGGTATGGGTTCTAAACGTTCACATTTTAATTACTTAAGGTGGCTGATTTGATAACCTCATGGAATGGGGTGTTGCTTTCCCAGGCGCAAAAGTTAGTTTTAATTAATACAGTCATCGTTGCAACAGTTTCTCATGTGTTGATGAGCTTGGACATTCCTATATCAATTTCGAATAAAATTCAATGATTGCTACTTTCTTCTGGGCAAAACAAGGTCATAAGGAAATCCATTGGATCCGTAAGAGTGTTTTACATCTTCCTCGACGGATGGGAGGCTTGGGTATTCGTCATTTATTAATAAGGCTTTCTTGATGAAACAAGTGTGGCGAATGCATCAAAATCCCCAACTACTCATTTCAAGAGTCTATGATGCAAAGGGGAAATTTGCTTTATCTACAGGCAAGCCAAATAGATGTGAAGGTCGTATTTCATGGGGAATGCACTAGTGGAAAAAAATTCTCATTTGCATATGTCTTTTAAGTCCATTTGCGTCGCACATTGTGCGTCGCAAGTAATTTGCGTCGCACAAATAACTCTCATTTTCGTCGCACATTAGCTTAACGTGCGACGCAAATGACTTTCAGGCACCTTGTTGAAAAGTCATTTGCGTCGCACATTAGCTTAATGTGCGACGCAAATGACTATTTGGGCGCCAAAAAATTAAGTGATTTGCGTCGCACATTAGCTTAATGTGAGACGCAAATGACTATTTGGGCGCCAAAAAATTAAGTATTTGCGTCGCACATTAGCTTAATGTGCGACGCAAATGACTTTTTTGGCGCCAGAGAAATAAGTCATTTGCGCACATTAAGCTAATATGCGACGCAAATGACTTAATTTTTTGTTTTTTTTTTGTTATTTTATATTTTAGTTTAGCAACTTAATTCTATGTAGCTCGAACATTCTCAGTACATGTATATCCAGAGCATAAAGTAAGTAAATTAGATGGAAATTCAGACATGATCTCCTTTGAAATTAGACGCTTCCCAATACCGGGAATACTATAAATACCTGTCACAAAAGTTTACAACGTTCCCAATAAAAGGCAATTAAATTCGTCATAGATCAACCAACATAAATTATTACAACAAAGGTAGCTAGCTAGAGATCGAGTTCATAAGTACAAATTAAGCTAAAATTCGACATTGTTCACAAAGTAATCTGCCCAAAAATCTTTAACCTCATTAATCTCCTCCGGTGAATAAGGCAATGTTCTTGAAAAATCCTAAAAAAGTGTAAATAATTCAATTTATCAACGATCAATATAATAGTTTTGTGTACTTCAATTTATTACATAAAGTAGTTTATATGAGAACATACCGTAGTAAGATCTTGACTATTACCATGATTCATTATTATGCCGTACATAAAATGCATGACGTAGTAGCCACAATCTAGTGATCCCAGTTGTTGAGCACACTACATGCATTAAAATAAATAACACAAGTACAATTTATATCAAATTGTATGTTATAATTTTAAAAAACTTGAATTTTAGGTAAATAATAAACTAATTATACCTGTGCTGGAATCCATGTTAATTTAGTTCCCTTAGATTGTCCACTTAGTCTCTTGTAACTCCGAAAAGCACTACGCATTCGATAAAAAAATGCAATTATATATACTTTATTTACACATGTAAATACAAATAATGTTTTACATGTAAGTGCAATTATAAATCACTACTTTACTTACTTGTTTACTTGGGTCATATTTAGGTAAAAATGGCGTTTTCGAACCCAACTTTGAACTAAAGAACCTAAGGAATGTTTTCAAACTTATTACACGTTTAATATGCATATTTATAACATTGTAAGACTCTTTCCAATCTATTATTTCACATTTAAGGCTAATTGGGCCGTTCTATGTCATATTTAGGCAAAAATGGCGTTTTCGAACCCAACTTTGAACTAAAGAACCTAACGAATGTTTTCAAACTTATTACGCGTTTAATATGAATATTTAACATTCTAAGATTCTTTCCAATATATTATTTCACATTTAATGCTAATTGAGTCGTTTTAGGTCATATTTAGGCAAAAATGGCGTTTTCGAACCCAACTTTGAACTAAAGAACCTAAGGAATGTTTTCAAACTTATTACACGTTTAATATGCATATTTATAACATTGTAAGGCTCTTTCCAATCTATTATTTCACATTTAAGGCTAACTGGGTCGTTCTAGGTCATATTTAGGCAAAAATGGCGTTTTCGAACCCAACTTTGAACTAAAGAACCTAAGGAATGTTTTCAAACTTATTACACGTTTAATATGAATATTTATAACATTCTAAGGCTCTTCCCAATCTATTATTTCACATTTAAGGCTAATTGAGTCGTTCTAAGTCATATTTAGGCAAAAATGGCGTTTTCGAACCAACTTTGAACTAAAGAACCTAAGGAATGTTTTCAAACTTATTACACGTTTAATATTCATATTTATAACTATCTAAGGCTCTTTCAAATCAATTATTCTACATTTAAGGCTAATTGGGTCGTTCTAGGTCATATTTAGGCAAAAATGGCGTTTTCGAACTGAATTTGAACTAAATAACCTAAGGAATGTTTTCAAACTTATTACACGTTTAATATGCATATTTATAACATCGCAAGGCTCTTTTCAATCTCTGACAGTGCATGTAATAAAGAACAAAAAAAAGTTAGTATTCCTTCTGATTTTGGATATCTTGTTGGTTATCCAATATCTATTTCTAAAATTCGTGTAACCAAAGTTAGGAAAGGAATCTGAAAGATATTAGTTAGGTTCTTGGATATCATTGATAATGATATTGGTCAGCCAGTGAACCCATACTCCCCCTAAAACGTAATACACATGAAATAAACTAAAAGGTAATTAAAGATATACTTTGTGTACAAGATAAGGTTATACAACTTTTATTAACTATATTTTACCACATATGACTTATTTATATGAGTACATATAATATGGTAAATGATCCAACTGTCTAGAAAAAAAACGAGTACACCAAAAGCTCAAACCCTACGGCAAGCTTGCTAGTAGTAGTTCAACAATAGGCTTATGAAGACACTTATGGAGTGACTTTGTCTACATTTTTGTGGCTGTCTTTATCATTTTCTATACCTCTCCTACCAACACCTCCGCCACCACCTATCCCAACACCTCCACCTACTCCACCTCCAGCCCCAATACCTCCTCCTAATCCTCCAACACATCCTCCAACTGCACCAACACCTCCGCTTACTGCACCGCCGCCTACTGCACCACTGCCTCCAGCCCCAACACCTCCACCAATTGCACCACTGCCTCCGGCGCCAACACCTCCTCCTACTGTACCACTGCCTCCAGCCCCAACACCTCCACCAATTGCACCACTACCTCCGGCGCCAACACCTCCTCCTACTGTACCACTGCCACCAACCCCTAGACCTCCACGTACAGCACCACCGCCTCCCGCGCTACCACCTCCAACTACTGCACCACTACCTCCGACCCCTATACCGCCACCTACTACACCACCACCTCCGCCTACACTACCAGTACCAGAACCGCCTGCTCCGCCACCTCCTAAACCAACACCACCTCCACCTCCAGCGCCTATACCTCCTCCAACACCAGCACCAGCACCTCCGCTTCCTCTACCTCTTGCACTCCCTCGTCCTCCACCTCTACCTCCAACTACAACACCTCCAGCTCCTCCTCCAACACCGCCACCTATTCCCCCACCTCCACCAGCTCCACCTCCGACACCACCAAAACCTGCACCGCCACCACCGACACCACCTCCACCAGCTCCACCCCCTACACCAACACCACCCCCAATTCCTCCACCAACTCTGCCTCCAGCACCAACACCTCCACTGCCACCACCTCTGACACCCCCGCTAGCTCCACCGCCTACAACTCCACCTACACCACCACCCCCACTTGCCCCACCTCCTGCACCGCCACCGACTCCACCTACTCCGCCTCCCCCACCTACCTTACCTCCAGCGCCAACACTTCCTCCTCCCCCAATTCCACCACCTGTACCTCCTCTACCACCACCACCCACTCTTCCTCTTCCTCTACCTCCACTAGCTCCACCTCCAACGCCTACTCCACCACCTCCTCCAAGACCACCACCAACCCCGCCTCCTACACCTCCCCCGCCTCCTATTCCACCACCAACACCTACTCCCCCACTAGAACTACCACCACTACCGAAACTTCCTCTACCTCCGCCGCCAAGACTTCCTCCACCTCCGACACCACTGCTACCACCTCCTCCCCCAATTCCACCACCAACACCTCCGGCACCACCAAAACCTCCACTGCCACCACCGGCGCCGCCTCCAACACCTCCACCTCCTACACCAACACCACCCCCAATTCCTCCACCAACTCCGCCTCCAACACCAACACCAACACCTCTGCTGCCACCTCCACCTCCTCTTCCTCCACCTATGACACCGCCTCCTACACCACCACCCCCACTAGCTCCACCTCCTACATCGCCACCGACTCCACCTACTCCGCCACCCCCACCTACTCCACCTCCAGCGCCAACACTTCCTCCTCCCCCAATTCCACCACCTATACCTCCCCTGCCACCACCACCCACTCTTCCCCCACCTCTACCTCCTATTCCACCACTAGAACCACCACCACTACCCAAACTTCCTCCTCCGCCAAAACTTCCTCCACCCCCTCCTCCAGCGCTAAAACTTCCTCCACCACCACTCCCACCACCACCACCTCTGCCCCCAACACCAAAACCTCCACTTGCACCACCAACTCGTCCTCCAACATCTCCTCCACCACTACTACCCCCACTTCCACCTTCGTAACCACAACCATTTTTTATTCCATCACTACCAATACAAACTCCAACATGATCTTCATTTTTATTGTATTCATTTCTTAAAATAATATCTTCCTTCAACGATCTTCCTTGCACTATTCCAATATATAGAAAATGCATTGACCATACTACAAATAGAACTCCAAGATACAAAGAAACCCTCCCCATTTTTTTTTCCCTTAGAAGCCTACACTTCGAAGCAACAAAGTGTTTGAGTACTCTGATTACTTTGACGTATAAGCGGTTTATTTTATGGCCTCTTTTACTCACTTACCTTCAACCTAATGCATGTAGAAAAGACAAGCAAGATGTAAAAGCTTAATTAGTGTTGGTTTCGATTGTTGTACAAGAGCTACCTATTTATAGTGAATGATAGACAAGGAAAGAGTATGGACATGCATAAATACGTATTAAACTAGGGTACATAATTCTTGTAAGTAATTTAAATTTGAGCCATTTGTAACGCGTATATTCGTTACAATACACCCCCATATTTAGTGCTAGTCACTAAGGCATTAAGTGGTACGTGCTATATAGTTACTAGCTAGATTGCATTTTCAACATTGTATAGTGCTAAGCACTATAAGTTAAATAGTGGTAATTATGTGGGTGGAAGTTTTAGGGTTTACCATGTGTTGCATTATGATGAATGTAGTGCTAGGTTTCCCAAAAAACGAAAATACTAGAATGAGAGTTCGTTATTATTTTGTCAAACATTTTAATGATGATGCTCATGCACTTTCATTAGTGGGAGAGAAAATCTTAAGTTAGACACTGCATTGTTCTTCTTTCTACTATACTATCTCTGTCTTATGAACGTCGACATCGCTCCCTATTTTGGTAATTTCAAACTCTGATTGGAAAAGAAAGTTGAATCAAATGTTTGCGGGGTATTGAAGTATCTAAAAGTCCAATAGTTATGTTCGATGCCTCTCTCTTGGCCTCTTGGGGCTGTTGAAATTAAATTATAATAGAGATGAAAGAGGAGAAAATATGTAGCAAAATTATACTACTATTTCAGTCAATCTAATTATAAGTTATATCAAAAGACCTTTTATATATGCTTATAACTCACTAACCCATTATTGCCCACTAGTAATATTCATGTTCCTAAAATTAAGAACAACTAATACACTAATCTTTACTACATACTAAAATAGACACCAGGAATGACACATGTCAATTCCTAGTGCGATTTTTTCCCGCCAAAAACCATTTTCCCAAAAAAGTGTATCTGCTTTATTTTATTTTTATTCTCTGCCTTTTGTTTATAAACTGTTTATGTATGGAAACGGAATTTAGTTTTTAAATTAAGGCAATAATAGATACAACGTAATAATAATTATTCTAAATTGGTAATATTTTAGTCGAATCGCTATATTAATAATGGAAAATATATCACTCAATATTTTGGTCAAATTATCATATTAGCATTTTAAATATGCATATTAAATGAATAAATCTAAACGAGTATGTTAAAAATGTTATAACTATGCAATAGTTTGACCGATAAGACAATTTTGCTAAAAGTTACGGATTATAACATGTAATTTAGTTTATGTAATCCATGAAAAAATAATTTGACATTGGATCGGATACATCACCGGTTTTACGTGTATGACGTTCTCACAGGAGACATACTCCTTCCAATGGTTGGTTTGCATGAAAGGGAAATAGATATGTTATCATCAAAGCAAATGAAATGAAAAAGTTGTAATGCACAAGTTTTGTATTTGAGTAGTACAATTTATCAGTTATCATACGATAGTTAGGTTTTTCGTGTTTACTAATTGAAAACCTCTCTTTCTCAAGCGGGTTTCATATAGATTTAAGCTTCCAGCTCCATGTGTGTTATCTTGTACTCCACGAGTTTATGTAGTTTAGTTGACATTAACACATCAGATCAAACAACGCACTAACGTATGAGACATGACCAGATTTCGGCCCTGCTTGATTGAGTTTTGAGAGCATTCTGAGGCCATTTATTTTAGTGATATTTTGACTAGTCAAAACGCCATTTCTACTGTCTGGTAAAGAGGATATCAACATAGAGGTTCAGGCTAAAACCACTCATTTTGAAATCGTTGTTTTGAGCAGCGTCTTGATAACAGTAGTTCGGAGACATTTATCTACTCATGCATGATTCAGGCCTAAATAAGTTGACTTTGACTACTCAGAAATATTTCCTCCGTTTCAGAAATAGTTCCAAGCTTGAACATATAATAATATTCAGTCAAACATGAATAAATTCCAGGCACCTTTGAAAATAGAAAAAATCCCAAAAATATTATAATATGCTATGTATATATGAAACGATCACAAAGAATTTATATTAAGTTGTCAAGAAAAGAGGCAGAATTGCAGAAACAGAGAAGGGAATATTGAAGTAAAAAAACAAGGCAATAAAAATGGGAGAAGTAAAGGTATTGAGTTCATGGCCAAGTCCATATTGTTACAGAATAATATGGGCTCTGAAACTCAAGGGTGTGAAATATGATCACATAGAAGAAGATCTTTCTAACAAGAGTGATGATCTTTTGAAGAGCAACCCAACCCTGTGTACAAAAAAGTTCCGGTACTTGTTCACGGCGGTAAACCAGTCTCGGAATCTAACGTTATTCTTGAGTATATTGAGGAGACATGGCCTCACCATCCTCATCTTCTTCCACGAGATCCTCACAAAAGGGCTCTTGCTCGGTTTTGGATCAAGTTTCTAGAGGATAAGGTACATTACTAATCCCTTTCATCGGTTTCGGGTTGATTAGAATTTAAAATGTTGTGAATATTGTTGTAGGTCAGTCCAGTATTTGGGGCAATCTTTATTGGTACAGGAGAAGACCATCTGAAAGCAATAGAAGAAGCCAAGGAGTTGCTAAAGGTCTTAGAAGAAGAAGCTCTTGGTGAAAAGAACTTCTTCGGTGGCGACGAGGTAGGACTGATGGATATAGTTTGTGGGTGGCTTGGTTTGTGGTTTGAGGTTATTGAAGATTTAGTTGGTGTTAAGATATTGGAAAACACTGCTTTTCCTAGCTTGAAATTATGGATACAGAATTTCCAGAATGTATCAGTCATCAAGAATAACCTACCTGACCGAGATCAAATGTTGGAATATTACAGACAGAAGAGGGACATATTTATGTCGTCTATACCATCAAACTCAAATGAAATATGAAACTTGTTCCTGCAATTTTAGTTTTCCCTTTGTATTAGAAAAAAAAATGTCTACAAGTGTTCTCCTCTATCTATTCCGTAATATATTTCTTAACATTATCTTATCTACTACTTCAGCAAAAACTCAGTCAAGGCTGATATAAATTATTTGTAGCCTAATAGAAAAATAAAAAAAATCCCTTGATTTTGTCACACATCAATTGAGAAACATAGATAACAATATAAGTGGTCCAGGAAAATGCATCACCTAATCTAACCTTAACTTTATTCAATTGTAACATCTTAAACGTCGGTTTCCTTAACCACAAGAGCAGGTCCAAACCACAACAATAGTCAAAAAGAAAGAACAATAATGCACAACTTGCTACAACTTCCAGATCAAAAGCTTCCCCAATAAAACATTCTGTAAGAAAAATTTAAATGCAAATTTTCATCTGAACACAAAACAGAACAGAACAGAAATGGAGGAGGTGAGACTGCTGGGAGTTTGGTCTAGTGTTTACTGTCACAGAGTTATCTGGGCTCTAAAACTCAAGGGAGTCGACTATGATTATATCGAAGAAGATTTAGCAAACAAGAGCAATGATCTTATACGATATAATCCAGTGCATCAGAGGATACCAGTCTTTCTTCATAATGGAAAACCTATTGTGGAATCCATTATTATTCTTGAGTATATCAATGAGATTTGGCCTCAGAATCCACTGCTTCCAGCTGACCCTTATGAGAAGGCCAAAGCACGATTTTGGGCAAAATTTCTAGAAGATAAGGTAACTTTCAGGTTTTTCCCCTTTTCCCAATATTTTTCTTAAAATGAAAGTCACTTTTTCCTGATTGACTACTTAGTTCAGAAAATCAACAAACATAAAAAAATCAACACATTGATTAAACGGGAAATGATTTTGACCACCAAACCCTTGTGAGAGCACAGTTTTGTGTGCGTTACTCACAAGGAGGTGTGCCAAAATCAATCTCCAATTTAACAGCTAACTTACTATGTTCACAAAGTGACATAACTGATATGTGATAACACAATCTCAGAAAATTGTCTACTGAATTAAGGAATATTATGGATAGAAAAGTAAAATAAATAACTTTTTTCGTCCAAATACAATAAAGTATACTTGGATCTTGCAAATTATTCAAGCAAAAAGTATCAAACATGACATTTCAAAAGATTTTGTATGCCCAAGTCGATCTTACAAATAAATGAATAATACAGAGCCCGACCTTCTATACTTATTTCCGAGCTGTCGGGGAAGAGCAAGAGAAGCTGGCAAATGAAGCTAAAGAATTGCTTCGAATAATAGAAGAGAAAGGATTAGGAGAAAACAATTTTTTTGGTGGGAATCAAATTGGGCTAACTGATCTATGCTTGGGATGGATTGCTTGCTGGCTGGAATTAATGCAAGAAGCAGCGGGAATCAAACTACTGGAATCTGATAACCTTCCCAGGTTGCTGGCTTGGAGCGAGAGATTTAAACAAGTCCCAGAGATCAAAGAGTGCCTACCAGATAGGGTTAAGATGCTGGCCTACTTCCGAAAGTTAAGAGAGAGATTTACTGCACCCTGATCGAAGGAGAATATTTTTTCCTAATATTGGGAGTTCATTTCGCAGAGAAAATTATCCTAGGCCAGTCAAAAGAAAGCAAGAGACAGAACACGACCACCCATCCAATGCACAAGACTCCCACCTAAAAGGCGAGGAAGAAAAAGAAAGGCAGAATAGTCAAAGAAGGAAGCCTAAACTTCAGCTTCTTCAAATGGATCTTCAAAATCTCATATTTTACCTTGTATTTGGCATAAATGATAGGTTTATAACTCAAGTTGATTTAAGTTCAATAAGAATTGGTTTAATACTGTATTTCCGCCTTTGACTACTCTAATTATAGCCTAAGGGACAAATAAATAAACAAGAATCAAACAACGTGCAGTTTTCAGAAGGCATAGATGAGCATATCTTGCAAAGAAAAACCAAGACATTTGGTTAAGCGAATTCTGAAGTTGCTAGCTCTATGATGTTTTGGCAGTTGCTTCAGCAAGCAGTGGTTGAAGTTCTCCTTTATGGTAAAGCTTCACAGTCTCTGCACAAAACCAATAATCAAGTAGATATTTCAATTATATGACAAAAAAAATGTTGTGTAGGTGATCTGTATAAGGAGATAAATTTGTAACACTTCACAAACAATGAAACAATAGCCCCTAACATTCAGAGTAAAGTAGACTAAAAAATAATTGGCTGAAGTACATAAGTTTCTCATTGCAAATGATCTGTACATGGCTATCAGTTTCGAGGTAAATGAAGTAGGCTGCTTAAAGCTTCAAATCCCAGCAGCTACACACATAACGGAGTTTACCAGCCACAAAACCATTGGAAATAATAAAAAGAGAAAGGATAATTACCAGAACAACCGCCAATGTGCTTGCCCCCTGGTCAGACAACAAAAGAGGAAATGTAAGCACTTGAATTACATTTCATACTAGATTAATCGTTGATCAGACTGCAAAACTGTACCACATGGAGTGTAAGTCTAGAAAATAATTAATTCTAAGGTTTATGAGGTTTAGTGAGGACATAATAGCTGACAAATGCAAGACAGATTCCCGAAGAAAATTTTTATGGACCCTTTAAAGTTTGCCGATTAAGCTAGTTGGTATCTCAAAATGGTATGTATAGCTGAGTAATTAAAACATAAATTCTTATGCTAAAATATCAAATATGTACTGCACCTCTACAGAACTGATGATGAACAATTCAAGACATGCATGATGCAAATCATGTTCAGACATTTGAACACCAATTACAATGCAAGATGCTTAATCCTGCTTATTGCTTAGTTTTTGCTCCATAATTAAGAATGGAGAAGATACTTTTTCCCGTACCACAAGAATAGTTACGAACACTGGTTTATGAAGAAGCTGAATGACTTGAAATCAAGAAAGAAATATCTATTATCTTGTATGTCAAGTTGCCAACTATTGGCTATACTGTAATCATGAACCAGTTACAGAAAAATTCTCTCAAGACCACTCACCAATGAAAACATTTGGGACAGTGTGTTGACCAGTAAGCCTCTCCAGAAGCTTCTGCAGTTGAGGCCCTTGAGCACCTGAAAGATCAAGATGCTAGCAAGTCAACATTTACTGAACATAATTTTACAAAAAGAAGGGAAAAATGGCCATTTCATTTTTATGTACCAAAAATTCATTTCTAGTAGCATAAAATAAACAAGTAGAGAAGAGAATCCAAAGATGGAATATTGTGTGATCGAGTGCGTGTGTGCGTGCGTTTTTGTGTGTGTGCGTGTGTGTGTATGTGAGCAGTATGGCGTGTGTATTCCAGATTCAGACAATCTGACCTTCGAATCTTGACCAATACAAAAAGTCACTGACCTCCAACTTCTTATACATATCTAAGAAAAAAAAAATCTCAGAAGTCCGAAATTGGACATTCCCTCTCTTAACAAATATGTGAGGCAAATGCCGCACACAGTCCATCACATTTTGCTTGAGGTCTTTAAGCAGTGGTACTCTAAAACAGCAGCATGACCAAATTTAACAAGCATACCATTTTAGTTAGTATACTTACATCAGATATAAACACAATTTATACTAAGGACTGATTAGCAGGTTTAAGTACAAGAAGGAATCTAGAGTTCTCTACCACTCGAAAATTAATCACAAATGGATATGAATGCGCAAAGCAGCTGGGTATTATGCAGACAAATGACATAGTAACCGTAACTTCATTCCTTGATTGATTAATGCACTAAAAATATTACACACAGGTGCGATTTATAGTACCATGTGCATAGATACTTTAGCAAGCATATCAATGAAGGTCGTCTTCCAAGCTACCTATTGAAGATTTGAACTTAACTTTTGATGCACACACAGAGATGTTAAAGAGATAAGCCAGTAATAATGATGTACTCATAGTAAGTAGTCAGTGAAAATACGGAGTATTAGATTGTGATAACTCATTATGCATCTGTGATCAATGTAAGATATATCAAACCAATTGATTATCATACAAGAAGACTTTTTAACAGATTTCTTCTTATTGTTACTGAACCACACTGTAGACATCATTCGTACCAAGTTTATAAAAAAGGCAAAACCACGAAGCAAACACAATCATTACCATGTGGACATTGGAATTAAAAGTAATATTTTCAGGTAAGGAAGGATTTGGGAAACAGGTTCTCTAAGAATTTGTTGAGGAGTTGCCCACTACTTGCACGAGCAAGCAGAAGCTCAGCCGTCCAAATTCTCTAAACAGGCAGATTTGGGAGGAACACAACTCCATAAATAAATCCCAATTTAATCCAAGGGAAATGTTGAAATGAAAATTCCTGGAGCCAGACTAAGTGTTCCGAACCAAAATTCTTTAATCAGAAATTTAAGATGGGCATAATTGTGACGGAACTTAGGTATAAATTTCATTCTTCCATGCCACGAAATCCCCCATTCGAAGCAACTTTTCCAGAATCACCTACTCTGGATTTGACCAATGGAAAGATAAGCCAAATGCAGGATGCACATTTCATCAAGGGCTCGTGTCTGCACTTGTCCATGCAAAATAATTCTAGTTGTTCTTAAGAAAATCATTTTTATTGTTGAACTGTAGATTACTCAGTTTCAATGGGAGCACAAACTATATTTATATACCATACCTTCATACCCTCTTCCTCCTTATGGGTAATTTGTGGGCCTAATCATATGCTTAGAATAAGTTCATATTGTTGGGCCTTTTTTTTTACTACCTATTTGAGGGAAACACATTACCCCTGCCCCCTTAGCTAACAATTACTCTGTAGAACTTTCTCCCTCAATAGTCATCCCCCTGACCGGCACTATTCTTCTCTCACCACCGCCGATTCAAGAGTGTAGAAAGGCTTTTTAGAATTTAAATGTTTGAATTCAACTATTTAACGACAAAGTATGTGCTTCAATGGTGGTTTCTGTTTGTGTGTCTCTCACTCCCTTATTCCTCAGATATTCTCTCTTATTTCTTGGCGGTTTACATGGTGGGATGGAGGGGGTGGCCATTGGTTGAATGATGGTTGTCTAGGGGAAGTGGGACGCTTGGTAGGACAATATATGGAATTGGAAGGGGGCTCTTTCTGGAGATTATGGTGTGGGTTGGGTTAGGATGGTATTCAATTATATTACCCTTGGAAAATTACGATTGTTACCGTCATGCCAAAGGTCAACTTAGATTACCCTCTTTTTCCACCATATAACTTACTTTCTTGGCAAATAGTTCACCTCCTAAGTCCTAATATCTACCCCTTAGGGCATGCTTGGATTGAGGATTTCATGATTTGCCTATGAAGTATACCTCTCTGGATTCTGCCAGTAGTCTAAGACTTAATCCATGAATTTATCTATATTACATAAGGTTAAGTTTGGAAACGTGGAATTATTTCAAATAGTGGATTTCAATTTCTGGAATTGAAATCTTGGAATTTCAAATCCAGAATTTCAAAATTTAATAGTATGTTGTTTTAAAATCAAAAGAATTTCAATTAATCTCCAGATTTTAATTACATAGCAAAACTCAGAATGTAAATTAATTATTTTATTAAATAATAATAAATGTAATATTACCCAAAAACAATCAAAACAACGGTGTGCAATACTCTGTAGTCCAACAACACTTCAGATGTGAAAAAAACAAAAATCCAACAACACTACATGCAATTCGAAATCGAAATGTGTTAATAAAACAACAATTAAATATGCTAATTCATGTAATTATTTGATTAATCATCAATGGACTAAAAAAACAAAATCAAAATCAGCTTAAAGTTTGGGGAAAATAAAACCCTAACTCTTTCAATTTGGGAAAAATCCAACCCTAACTCTTCCGATTTTGGGGAATACCAAACAATAACTCTTCGGATATTTCTTGAGGACAGAAGGTTGATCGACTACCCAAAGACTTCCGTCGATGGTGGAGGCGAGAACGAAGTTGTGAGGTGGTGGCGACAAAGAGGCTACAAGAACAAGGGGTGGCGTAGGAGAGAGAATAAGTAGTGAAGAAGAGTGAACGAGGGTGAAGAGGAGAGAATTGGTGGAGGTTGATAGGAGGAGAGACACAGTCGAGATATTAGGAGGTCAACAATGGTGGCTAAGGAGAGAGAAAAGGAAGAGAGGAAGAATTGAGGAAGATGAGTGTTTACGTGGATTTGAAATGCCGGCATTTCAATTTGCATTTCAAATTCAATATACTGTACCTATTTTTTCAAATGGTTGGAATTGGGCCAAACCTATTTTTTCAAATGGTTGGAATTGGGCCAAATCCAAATGCAAATTCTTTTAATTCCCAAACAGGGTATTTGACCCAATTCCATCATTTGAAATGAAATGATAGTTTGCAAACAAGCCATTAAGGATATTGATATTTCATTTCGTGTGCTATTATCGGACTTTGATGGGAAATGAACAAAAGAAAAGATTTTCTAACTAGTAATGTTCCAGCTGCTAAACTCTGACAATCAACAAGAAGAATAAAAGCACAAAGTTGCATACAACTTCAAGGGAAATCATAAGCCATCCCAGAACTCAAGCAATTGCTATTCTTCTCTTTAAAGATTCTTACGCAATTATGGATCTCCCACTTTCATTGCTTGTCTACTTTTTATAAGTGCCAAATTTTCTATCTTAACTTCCTTGAGCTGTTAAATTATGGCCCATCATCCTAGCAACTAGCAAGCCTCAGAGAGAAGTTTTAGCTAAATTATGATTCTATTTCCACTGGAAAACTAGGTCCTTGGAGTTACCAAATGTACTAAATTCTCTAACAACATGTGTATCATTAAAAGAAAGTCACAATTATTAGCAATCATGACCAATCTAGGGGAGCGAAAGTTACTGATAAAATTTTTCCATTATTTACCTTTACTGATAAAATTTGCAAAATGTACTCATAATGTCGAGCCAAATTCTCATGGAGTGGCAAAACGTCCCAGAAAACATTTAAGTATGTCATTTTATCGCTCGTTTGACACTTCCTATCTAAGGTCTCTAATGTCTAGATTTACAAATGTGGAAAGAATCACTATTGATAATAGCTTCAGATTAAATTTGACTACATCAAATCTCTTTCCAAACTGCCTCCTATAACTTGGTTGTAGTGTACTCAGTCAGGAATTTTAGAATGATCTACAACCAAGGGTCAAACTGAAACAACTACATGGACAAAGGCACAAAGCTATTGCAAGATATACACCCTGGTAGTTTGAAGAAAATAGCCCAGATCAGGTGAAATCCATCTTGAAACTTGAAAGCACTAACTCATTCATAATGTAAAGCTCTCCCATCCTACACCTATTTTAAACTGACTGCTTCAGTTTCCATGCCTATTTCATGCTAAAAATAACATATCAAACGCCAAAACTTACAATTCATTCCAAATCACCGCCCAACACTCTAAGGCTTTAAGCTAATTGTATTCGCCCTATATAGTTCTCTATGCTAATTGTATTCTCCCTATATTGTTCTCCACCTCCAAATCAAACACTATAACCAGCAACCACGCTCAGAAAAAAGACCAACTATTGAACCATCAAAACAATAAACAGACATAGAATAGTTTAACAAAACCACAATTGATAATGATAATGCTCTGATAAACATAATTTATTGTGATGTATAGAAATACATTACGCCAAAAAAAAAAATACAACATACCCAATGCATCCAATTCTATAACAAATGGTTCCACTCCAAGCCTTTTGAACAACGATTTCACCTCAGACGAATACCTTCAACCAAAAAATTCACAGACAACCAAAAACCTACTTCAATTCCTTCACATTTTTCAATTTTCAAAGCAACCCAATTCAAAACAAAAATCAAAGAAAAAACTAAAAATTTGAATAAAATTAAAAGTTGGAGACTTACGAACACCATGATTTAGAGTAAACAACAACTGGGTTTTCGGTAATTGTCTTCTTCACAGTTTCCTCGAGTCGCGACCCAAAGGAAGATGACGATGATGAAGAAGACGACGACGAAGACATGGCGCGAACCAATTTGGGGCCTTCTATAAAATTGGAATTGAAGTTGAAATTTCTCGTACAATTGAATTTTAGAGCAAGGCTTTTGGCGTTGATTCGAGGTTTACAAGTTAGGAAATCGGAGAAAAAGACAGGGGAATTGAAGAGAAGACATGTGCGAGGAGAGGAGAGAGGAAATGAACAGATGCCCTTTGTAATATGACAGGTTCCTGCCATGGTCGTTCGATTTTTCTAAGCTTGGTGGTGGTATTGGTGGCGAAGGTGGTGGAGGACTGGTGGTTGTATTTTTGCTCAAGGAAAAACGAAGATTGTAGACTAATGTCGTTCTCTCAATTTTCTTTTTTATGTTTTCTTTTTCTGTGTTAATGAAATTTGCGCAAAAAATTACCTTTTCGTCTAAACGAAGATTTAAAAGTCACCTTTTAATTCACCTAAACAATTATTCTAATTCTGCAAATTTCGAAAGACAACCTTTTATAACC